>NC_132820.1:20257448-21577195 GCF_048594095.1 Paramormyrops kingsleyae | reverse complement strand
AGACAAGGGTGGTTGTAACGGAGGCCTTTGATTTTATTTTATCCGAGGGGGCGTGTCCCTCAAGTTACACACGGATGCGGGTAATGAGTTTTCAGAATGAACTTTTCAGAAACTTCTAAAAAGTCATAAAATCACCCAATTCACCATTTAACCGAACGTTAAAAGAGAGGATGTCCAAGTCAAATTGTATTTTCTTACAGCTTGAAAACTACATCTTTTCATTGTGCCACACATACAATGTGTAGTGTACATTTGAATGTGTAGTGTACACATTCAAATGTAACGCTTTTTAATAAAGTAAAAACATTTTGCCCCCAAATAATTCTATTAAACAGTAATATCAGCGACCGCTCTCCCTTAACTACAAGAGTAGCAGGACTGCACACATTAATTTAACATGCTATAATTTAACATTTTCATTTTCATTTACTTTTTCCCCTGTGTACACTACACATTCAAATGTACACTACACATTGTATGTGTGGCACAATGAAAAGATGTAGTTTTCAAGCTGTAAGAAAATACAATTTGACTTGGACATCCTCTCTTTTAACGTTCGGTTAAATGGTGAATTGGGTGATTTTATGACTTTTTAGAAGTTTCTGAAAAGTTCATTCTGAAAACTCATTACCCGCATCCGTGTGTAACTTGAGGGACACGCCCCCTCGGATAAAATAAAATCAAAGGCCTCCGTTACAACCACCCTTGTCTTGTTTCTTAACACACGCAAGTATGCCTTTTAGGAAAAAACATCAATCACCGTAAGGAGATACTTTAACCCGTCGTTGTACATCGCCAGCCCTTGCATGTCGCATAAACCGGCCTGCCGCTGATACATGGCTCTCGGTATTAAACACTCTGCTCCTGGGGAAATTCTTTTTAGCCGGCTTATGTAAAGTATAACTGTCTTGCATAGACAGCCACTCTCTGGTGTCATCAGTAGCCACTTTTTTCCCCGTATCTTCCTGCACGGCTCTCTGCAGTCTGGAGGCCCCTCCGTATGACCCCGGGTGGCTGGGGTCATAGTATGTACGACTCAAGACACGAGCTGTAGTCTTGGCAACAGACATGCTTTTTCACAAAATGAGTGGGGGGTGAGAGCAAGAATGCTGTGTTTTATAGGTGTCTGGGGAGGGTGGGGAGGGGGTTTTATATGTGGGTTTGTTTAGAATTTAGTGATTAATTGCCATTGTTGACACACCGCATGCACACACACACACACACACAAGCTGAGAGACAAATCACGATTTTCATTTCTACCAATCGTACACAGTAAAAGAAAATATCATTAAGCTAAGAGAAGTAGAGTTTTTAAGTTTACCATTCATGTAGTACTGGAGACTCGCTCAGACCATAGAATCATACAGATTAGCATTAAAATCACAATTTAGTAATTTAAGCATCCAAAATGAGTAAAAGGGGGCAGGACAACTGCTCATTTGTACCACTCCCTGTATTCTTTCTCTTAATCCTACACCATGGGGTTCCCACCACAGGCCTTGAAGAAACCTCTGTCCAGGACGGGTTACTTGTCACTCAGGTTGACCATAGTCATCAATGATGAGGTATTTACCTATTTCATTAAATGATTTAAAAAATAATACTTGAATATTATAAAGGAACAGTATAGCAACATGTAGTCTATGGGCAAGAAACATTCGGCATACAACACAATGTTTTAAGCAACAGGCAGGCATTCTTTAACCACAGGACTTGTTCACCATGTCATATTAGCCAGTCTTTAGTCCTGACAAACTGCAACTACATTTTTCCATGAGACGTTTCCACGAAATTGTCATATAGGCCTATAACAGGCCTTCAGAAATTCATCACACACTGTCTGACATTACATTACAATTCATAAAATGCCCGGGGTGAACCTAAAACAAAGGAAGATGACGCTTCACGATTCTAATACACATATCACTTCATTTCAGAGTACCGCAATTCACTACATAACTTCTACTGCAAGAATCCTAAACTGACATGCCAATTAAAATCAGCCTCAGCCGACACTTCTAGCTGCGGAAAAAAATACAATTGTGACCAATTTAAATTCTACCTCAATGTCTGCCTTTTAAAACACAACGCTTTATTCCCAATATATTTGTCTAAATACAAATAGATTTCAAAATGCTGTCGATTGTTGAGCAACACATGATCTGTCTATACGTACCGGCGACTGGTTTGTTCCGCTGATATAATCATGTTACTTTGTTAGCTTTAACATGTGGTGACATTTCAGTGCCATTGTTTTAAAATACTCTGATTGGTGACTACAGTAAATCAGAACTAATGTAAGGTGATTAGAGGCTACTTGAAATGAAAAAAAAAATAAAAATGTAAACAAAACCGAATGAGCCTTTAACTGTTTTACGTTAAAGAAAGCGTCCATGTTCGTCGCTATACTTAAACACATGTTGGCATAGGCGCATGTAGTTTATTGTCCCCACGACCATACGCTTCTCCATCACCTATCAAACACTAGGCCGACTGTGCTTAGGTAACTACACACACACACACACACACACACACACACACACACAACATGCAAACCAGAAAAATATGCACATGCTTCTGGGGGATTTCAATAGTTTTGTACGTTTATTTATTTATTTTTTTAATGGTGATTAGATTTTCTTCTAAACCGTGTATGTACTAAATGAAAAAGACCAGCTAAAAAATGTTATTGCTAGCCAGCTTCCTATAAGAGTCAGCAAAACCCTGACATTGCAGCATTAATAAGCGCAAATATACACGATCCTGGCTAAAGTGTCTCGGGGATAGATAGCCGCACCTTAAGAATGTCAGAGCCCGGACCGTTCGCAGAATTACATCAGCTAGCAGCTCGTGCGCCTCACCGCGGACTCCATCGTGCTCAGAGCCATTGTGTCCGACATATTATGAATGAATGAAATGCCTTTTTATTGTCACTATACACATGTACAATGAGAATAAAAAGCAGATCCTCCAGTGCAAACATGCACGTAGAACACACAACAAACAATAAACAAATAGTGCAAAAAAAGTGCAAAACGTTCTGCGGTGCTACATATATACATATGGAAGGAACAAATAACTGTGTAGGTTATTGCCGCTGCCATTTCCCTTGTTATCCGGTAAGTAGTAAAGTAAGAAAATGAATCTCTGTTCACATTTCGCTCAGAAATCTCACTGCAAAGTGGATGACGACTGGTTCTGTTGAATTAGGTCTAAGTTTCATTAAGAGTCAAACACGGTGCAGCTCGGTCACCACTGTTAACTTAACATACCGTCCTCAGTAAACATCTCAAATCAGGCGCCCGGATGTCTTAAGTATAGGCCGCGGGGTCACCTTGTAGGAAAACCATTTACTAGAAAGCCGTCTTTATTAAAAATAACTAAGGCTTTATTCTTTAAAGTTTTTAATGTGTTTTAATGCGACTGCTAAATGCAGTTTACAAGCTCCTACTGTTATAAATAAAATGCTATTAAACCAGGTGCACTCGAAGTTACAGCTTTTGATGCTTCAGCTAAAAAACAATTTTGGAAAACTCAGCATATAATGAATGGAAAGAATGGTTACAGATTCGTTGATACACAAAATGCTGGCGGATCGTTCTTTCACGGCGGAGACATTCTCTTGCGATGGACCTGACCCTACACTGGGTACATGGGGACCATTGCTGAAGTAAGGATCTAATGCGTAGCTCGGTGTCGAGTCTCACGGTTAAACACCCCAGTCCCCGTCTGGCTCAGGTTTCAAAAGCTGCTAAAGATTGGTAGATTCCACGAGAGGTACCCCTTTAAATACACTTTATTCCCACCATCCCGCAAATATTAGCACATTTTAAAAACATGACCGTGCTGCATACATATAACAAAATGTATGTACAACTTTTATTTTGAATAATAAAACACCTGTACATGTTACATTTTAAAACTCATTTGATAAATGTACTCAAACATTTTTGTACAAGTTTGAAAAATAAAACACACGTATACATGTTACATTTTAAAACCATTGTGCAACTTTGAAAATAAAAAAAACTTCATGTTATGTTAACAAAATCTGCTTTGATAAAGAGCCTACAAATTTTTTGCAACTTTGTTTTTGTAAAATAAAAGCCACGTTCATATATTAGATTTCAAAACCGATTCGCAAAATGAATGCATATAACTTTGTACAAACACGCTTGCGCTGCATACACGTAACAAAACGTTTTTGTACAACGCGTCTAGAAAATAAAACACCCGAACATTTTAAAACATCTGTACGTCTTACTTTGAAAAGCTTTCATATTACATTTTAAAATATCTGTACATCTTACTTTGAAAAAACTTTTATATGTTACATTTTAAGACATCTGTACATCTTACTTTGAAAAAACTTTCATGTTACATTAACAAATTCATTCGATGAAATATTTTTAAAGACTTACAACACCCTTTTGCGATGCTGCTAGTTTTACATTTCGGTATCCAAAAGGCAGTTTCCCCACTAGGCAACAATCTGCGTTTGTCGTAGACGTCCCTGACATTTTTATTGAGGTCTATTAAACGTTTTCACGTCGCGTTTGATTTTGTTATAGTGCGGCATTATGGGGAATTATCCCGCTGCCTTTCATTTAACACGCTTAACCTTCGGCCTATGTTAGCTTTCTGTTCCTGTCTCTTATGTTAGACGGGTCGGTGTCAAGCAGCACGTGTCTTACATCAGCCATAAGATACCCTCAAAACAATTATTTATCATCCAATTTGTTTCTTACTTCTTGGTTACCTTGTTATGCTTCCTTATCCATGAAAAGATTGGTTTTAATATTTTTGGTGTGGCTTTCTGGACCTTTTTTTTTGACAGCATTCCTCTCGTTTTCAATAAAAAATAATGATAAAATAAACCTCTAGAGAATTATATAAATAAACTGAACTGGTCTTATCTTACCTTACATGTGTGGGGATGCCTTACCTTGATTTTGTTTTAATTTATTTAGTTTAAATAGAGATTCCTGACAAAGTCAAAAAGCTTTGATGCAGTATATATTTCGAAAAAAAGGTTCTTGGGTGTGCTATATAGAACTATAGGGGTTCTAACCAGAGGAAATATAACCATTGCCTTCAAAAAGGTGCCATGTCTTTTAATTGAGAATGTCCAAGGAGTGTCATATATGTACCAAGCTAAAAGGTTCAATATGGAGCCTTTTGTTTTAAGAGTATGCACAAATATATGTGGTGCTTTTATGCATGTTAAACTTAAAAATGGGTCGGTGCCGACCCTATCAGCACAGGAAGGTTATTAATAATGTCTCTAAGGATGGTAGCAAACAGGGCTCTTGGGCCGTCGCGTCACCAGACGCCGCGGGTGGCGAGTCGTGTTGAGCAAAGTAAACCGCATCATTTTCATTATTAGCGTTTTTGTTGTTGTCTGTTTCATTTAATAACGCTTCGGGTATAGGAAGGGGTGTTGCTCCGTCCATAACTGCTGATTCAGGTCTTGCGTAGATTTTCTCTTGACCGGTCCGCCCCGTCTCTCTTGTACATAGAAAAAACAGAGAATACCTATTATTAGAATAAGTTATTTTTAATGAATAGCGTTTTTATTATACGTATAAAAGAAATAATATACTCACTATATGGAGTTTTCTATCCGCACCGTCTCCCGTAGAGAAAAAAAACAAACAAAAAATAGCTGAATCTCTAAAAATAAAATAATTATTTTAAGTTATTTTGTTTTAGAATAAGTTATTTTTAATGAATAGCGTTTTTATTATACGTATAAAAGAAATAATATACTCACTATATGGAGTTTTCTATCCGCAGCGTCTCCCGTAGAGAAAAAAAAAAACAAACCCAAAATAGCTGAATCTCTAAAAATAAAATAATTATTTTAAGTTATTTTATTGTATGGTGTTTATCATAAAACACGCGTAAAAGAAATAATATACTTACTCTATGCAGGTCCCGTGTAGTTTTCTCTTTCCAGTAGGGCAAGGCCTTGATGATACTGGGTACTTGTGTCTACCAAAGGAGGGAATCCCTGCTCGGCATACTAAAAATATCTGCGGTTGGTTACTTATTAGGATTCTTTAAGGAGAAATATACGTCCTGTCAAGTTTTATCTGATGTCTATTTCGATGTACGTTTTAACTACACAGACGGTATGGGGGGAGTCGGGGGAAAAGACAAAACTTCAAACAAGATTTACTGAAATACAAAATGTCAAACTTGATGTGTGGCCCTCGGGGGGGGCAAAAGACACAATTTCAAACAAGATTTACTGGAATACAAAATGTCCAACTTGATGTGTGACCCAAATTACAGTTTGACCGGGATTTGACCTATCGGGATGTACATAGGTTGCATGAGGAAAAACACAAGTTTTTCTACCACACAAGGCCAAACTGCTACTGCTGCAGGGGAGTGTCGGCTTTCACGCACACACACACACACACACACACACACTCAAACTGCCGCTAAGCGTTCATTGGAGGAGGATAGCGTCAGACCCAACTCCTCCTCTCATTCTTAGCTCCAACTTGTTCATTCTCACAGGGTTTCTTTCAGTCTCGCGCAGCACAACTCTCAGCTCTCCGGCATCGCTCTCTCCGAGTCCTTTGCGGATTATCCAAAGCCACGGGACCTTACCACGGTACCGCAGCAGACACAGCATCGCTCTCTCCGAGCCCTTTTCCACGGATTCTCCAAAGCCCGGGACCTTACCACGGTACAGCGTACGCTCACACTCCATCAGGTAACCCACCCCACTCAGACCCAGTGTTTGAGACCTTAACGCACCAACCCCCCTGCTCAGTCCCCCTGCTCGGCACCCTCGTAGCACGGGGCTATTCCCACAAAAAACCACACTCATAAGCACACAATTCACTCTACTCAAATAAAAATAAATAATAATTAAATAATAAATAATTAAATAATAAATAATTAAATTATAATAATTATAATAAATAAATAAACTATATACAAATAAACCCCTATCCCAACGCTCAACTCGCTCACAGCCAAAAAAAATTGCCACCTCGCACTAGCTCATGACGTCACCTGGCTTGCAGCCCGGACCTGTCACTTTTTGATTTATTTGACCTTTGTGACCTTTGACCCAACCTGTCACTTTGACAAAAGCGGTATTCTCCATCTCTCTCAGGCATAACTCTCACACCCTCCAGCACAATGCCAATGTCATCCTCCTCAGATCCAACAGCCTTGATTTTGTAGATTTTCATCCTCTGTTCAGAAAGATCTTGTGACACACTGTCCTCATCAGCATCCTGAAACAACAAACACATGGGTTTTTCTGACTGTAATTGCACACTTGAATATTATAAAGGAACAGTATAGCAACATGTAGTCTATGGGCAAGAAACATTCGGCATACAACACAATGTTTTAAGCAACAGGCAGGCATTCTTTAACCACAGGACTTGTTCACCATGTCATATTAGCCAGTCTTTAGTCCTGACAAACTGCAACTACATTATATACACAATTGTATTTCCTGGACACATCCTGTAGCTGAATGACAAATAAAACATGATAATATCTCAAATTATTTGAAAATTGACAAACACATACACAAACACATATGAATAACAAAAACAGAATAATGTTTCTACTTCAACACTTACACTGTACTCTTTGATCAGTTGATCAATGGACTCCCCAAGGTACACCATCAAGCACTGAATAACCAGATTTCTGGTTATGTTATTGCTAGGATTGCTTGGTGACTGAAAATGAGCAAGAATTCCAAAAATTACCATCAGATAAGTGACCATTTATTAAGACAAAACTGTGAGAATTGGCAGTATTAAAAAAAACTGTTAAATATCAAATTATCATCACATGGAACATTATGTGGGATAAGTAGCTGATGTTAATGCACATGCCTGGGTGCTGACAGTCAACAAAACGGTATTGTCAACATTATATAGGTAAAGACAATTCCAAGTTGTATGCTTCAACAAGTTGTATGCTTCAATCTTTAAATGTGTCGTTTTAGTAAATTAATTTAATTTAGTCATTTAGTTTTTTATTTAATTTAGTTTATGATTGTCAGAAAGGGTTTTTCCTTCTTGGGAAAAAACAAAACCCCAGCAATACCTGTACTTGTGGGGTTTTTTGGGTTTTTTTTTTACTAAGAACAGACATGTATTTAAAATACAATTAAAACATGAAACCCATAATTGTGTTGTTAATTATATCAGTGACGTCCTCTTGCACTGACAAAAACATGCAAACAAGTTAGTGGAGCTATGCACCATGCAAATGACTCTTGAAATTTGACAAAATAATTCTTTAAATAAAATTACAAGCTGAAATGTCTGTGGAAAATACCTTGGCTATGATAGCCTGCAACTTCAATCCCATGGCTCCCCCCTTGGAATGGAAAAGGGCCAACAGTTTGGGAGTGTACTCATCCAGCATGGACATGAATTTGGGTTCAAGGTGTACCAGGGTGATCCTGTAGAACTCATCCTGCAGCTGAATGACAAATAAAACACGATAAAGCCTCAAATTATTTGAAGCTTGAAAGATTACATTAAAAAAACCCAAAAGCCTACCCAAAATGAATTTGGAACTCACATGAGATGCCTCAAACAAAGCTGGCCATCTGGCTTTGATGTCTTCAATGCTGGGGGACAGGTTGACAATTTCATGTCGTCTATGTGCAAATGTTTTAGCCATTTTTTCTTTTATCACTTTGTTGTTGTCTCTTTTCTTGACTTCAGTAAGCAACTGAATTCTCTCTTCTTCTTGACTGTCCTCATCTTCACCTGCTGGATATGGCGGAAGGTAATTTACCTCTGCTTTCCGAGGCTTTTTCACTTTATTTGCAGACTTCTGGTCACCTGGACTCTTGTGTTTCATGGCATTGCATGTCAACTCAGGAACACCAAACCCTCTAAGTTTTGTACGATAATTGGCCATCTTGTATTTGATGCTTTGTTGCCAACCATAATAACCTGAGAAAGAGCCAGGTTCCTTGAGACAAGGGTATTTTGTCACAAGTGCCTCAGCAACATAACTAACCTGTGCACTTGAAGGATAGGCTGTAAATGTAAATACAGTTTCAGCCAACTTCTCAAAAATATCAGTCTTTACTTTGGAGGTGGGCAGAAGATTTCCATTCTTTTTATACTCCTCATTGGCTCTTTCCAGGTACATCTCAGTTTCATATGCAAACTGTGGAATGGGAAACTGTTTTGGCCAGGGCTCACAACGTTCTGTGGTCTTCTGCCTTTTGAGAATAATGGTGTCCTGAGAAGAAGTGGTTGCAGCAGAGTCTGCATTGGATACAATTGACTCAGCATATGAGGACTCATAGTCAGACAGTTGGCCAGAGGGGCTGCCAAAACTGTCATCAACCGGAGTCAAGCTTAGGATGACCGGGGTGATGCCAACAACCTTCACAGTGTCTTTGTCTTTTATCTGGTCAGCTCTGTGAAGAGTGAAGTAGTCCTGAAATTCTGGGTCAAAATACTGAAGACTGAAGTCATTTGAAATCCCAAAAGTATCCTTCACAACACTCTGCAGCTCCTCCAATGTTGGTGGGATCCCTGATGGAAGAACCAACTTCTCGATTTGGTCATCAATAATTACACGAAGCTTTGCCTCCATCTCGTTCAACCTAGAATAAAATGTAAATGGGCAGAGTTAAATTTCCCTTCAATTAAATAAAATTAGTTATTACTTTTCATTTATACAATAGTAGAGATATAAAACTATAAAACAAAAAGCACACTTCAACACACCAAATGTTGCAAAAAACAAATACTTGGGAGATGTACATGTTATCAAGTTTTTGTTGTTGTCGTTTTGGTTTTTTTTTTACCTATTATTCACAGCAGATGTAACGTTTCAGGGTTACCAAGCGTTTTCTTCCCACATTGTAAGAAGCCAAGGGCCACATGTCACCAAGTTTCTGCTGCTCCAAAAGACTGATCTTGCCAGTGTCCTCCAGTTGAAAAGATCTCAGATGCTCTACATACCATGCAGCAAGTAACTTCACAATGAAATATACACAATTGTCCAAAACGACTATCTGTATTATCTCAGCAAAGTCTGGTAGTCCACATGTTGAACCATTAGACAGGATCATCCCAGCAGTGTATCTTGTTCCACTGCAGGTGACAGTGGTGGCAAGCTGCACACAAGTCAGAGATGGTGATCTTGCTCTTAAATCTGCCTGTATGTCTGGATGCAGCACATCTACAGGCATTCTGGATATTTTTGTGACAAGCAGGGCAGGTTTCACCTCTTTTGATTGCATGTGGTATGTCATCATCATTTGATGCCTTGTAGAAAGGGTCAGCAACACATTTTTGAAATTGTTAGTGTGTCTCACAACTTGCTTGAAAAATCTGTGTTTTGCCTCAAAGCGCATTGTCCATACTCCAACCAATGGCCCATATTTTTCTATTAAAGCAGGGTAGTGCTCCAAAAAATGGTGTTTTGGTGTGAGCCTTTGATCAGGAAAAACTTCCAAATATCTGATACGATGTTCAGATATTTTAAATTCAAGGTAGGCAATACTTTGTGTTGTGTGAACAGGGGCAACCACTAACTCAACAATGTCCTTCAAAGTCAGAAGAAGTTGCCAAACAGGATCATCTTCAGGTACACGTAAACCAACAAGGAGAGGTAACAAACGTATTAGGGCCCAGTTTTCATGAGCATTTCCTCCTATAGTTTTGCGACCAGCAAAATTTGAAGGGATTGCTTGTGGACTGTTCAATTTGTCTGAGCCCTTATATGGAAAACGTGTGATTATATTATTCAGTTCAGTCAAACTGAAGTAGTGCTTCTTCAAAAACACTTGAAAACACAATGCTAACTCTCTTGGCACTATTCCCTCAAAAAGGTCATGAAGGACATCTGGTGGGTATCCAGACACAAAGTGAAAATTATTAAGTTGATCAGTTAATGGACATGACCGCTTTAAGCCAAAATGAGGCACTAAATTTGGATTTTCTTTGACAGCTTGCACGTGTAAAACATAGTCATCCTTTTTTCGAAGTGGGAAGACCCCAGACCGTACTTCATATGTCTGGTACTCTGAAGAATGTCCAAGGCAGAATCTACAAACATATGGCCCGTTAAAACTTTCAACAAGTCCACTAATTGCATGAGCACCAAGGTTATCGGCTACAACACAGTGTAGGGCGCCTTTAATATTTCTCCCTAAACATGAAATAAAAACCCCCTCCTGTTCAAGAGTGACAAGATCTTTCAAAAGTGGATCCAATACTACTTTGTATTCAAACTGTTTCACATCAACAGATTTGCAAAGTAAAGCTAGTTGTATTGATGTTAAGGCAGACTGTAATCTCAATGGCAAATTGGCCAAAACCCAATAAACTGCAGTTATTTTATGTTTTTTTCGAGAGGTTCCTAATGGGTTACACACCTCAAAATCATCAACATAAATTATTATTGAGAGTCTTGTTTCTTCTACAGCATAGAAGTCATTGTCCTTAAAACACCTACCATCAAAAATGGACTTAAAATGCCCAGTGCTACTTGAGCACCTCGAAAAGGCTTCCACTGCAATATCTTTGTTCTTCAGTACTTCTTGCAAAGTCTTTAGAACTGGTACATATTGAAAGCTCTTTTTTTGTTCAGCATCAAGAATATATTCAATAGGATCCACAAACTGGAAATGCTCCTTAAAATACTTATTTCTCTTAAAAGCTGAACCAAGTGGCCCGCCTGCTCCAAGAGCTCTGCTAATGGGATGAGAGCGGCACAACTGTTCAGCCAAGTCCTTTATGATAGTGTGGTCAACTGTGCATTTGTTAGATTTCAGTGCTGAATCAATTATATTTTTAACTGCCTCTACAGATGCTGAAGAAGAAATATAGAACAGATCTTCAACCAAAGCATCAATGCACCTCACTGAAACATTATAAGTGCTTTCTAACTTGAGTAGAAGTAAGCCCAGTCCTTGAAGAACAGTACAAGATGCACTTTCTGGATCAACATCACTAGAGCATTCATCACTGTTGAGTTCAGGGACATCAGAATGGTCAGTGTTCTGACTAGGATGACTTTCCAAGACTTCTTTCTTAAAATCAGTTAAGGAGCAACATGTATGTCTCCTGCCTTTGTGCTTTAGAAATGTATTGTATATATTTGTGCGAAAGTCACATCCATTAAAAACGCAAAATACAGTTTCGTGTCTCTTCAAGTGATTTCCTATATGTTGAAAATAGTCCTTCTGAGTAGAGCAAAAAGCAGTGCAAGCCAAACACTTAAATGCAGTGATCACTCCAGGCCTTGGACTCTCTTCAGCAGCATGGTATCTGGACAAATGTGTGCGAAGGGCTCCTTGTGTTTTAAATGTGCAAGGACAACTGCCATACAGACATGGCTGGTGCTGTCCACGACCAAATGTTGCGTGTTGTAATCTGTAATGACGTAGTAGATTCCCCTTTGTAGTAGAAAAAGATTTGCATATCTTACACTGCCATCCCATTTGCCAGGTCCTAAAGTGATGGAAAAATATATATGTAAGAATCTAAATAGTTTTTCATGACAAATGTAAGAGCATGGGTATCTATACACATTTGATGTTGAGATTATAGAGAAGAAGAAAAAAAATCCTACAAATAATAAGCAATTATTTTCTATTTATTATTTTTACAAAAACAAATACGTTAGATTAAGTGGGGTCAACTTGATAATTTTCTGCTGCTTCAATTTCAAAACCATTAGTTTAATTTAATACAACATGGTATCACAACTTACTTTATAATGCACAGTCTACATACCGATCAGGTGAATTTAAGTTGAGGGATCTTCCATTACCTGAAAGGAAAGCAACATTATCATTAATAGCAGTCTCCAAAATAAAAAACTTACACAAACACACGCAGATTGTTAAAGACATGTCTAAATTAATGCAAAAATTTTTAAAGGTGAGGTTCCTATATAACACAAGGAAACTCTTTATTAGATTAAAAAGGGGATAATTCTTCCCCCTTTTTTCAAAATTGCAAATGTGAGCACTTGATATGCAGTCATTCCAATAGATTAACACATTTCAAAACATATAAGGATGTTTACTGTTATTTTCTAATAATGATTCTACAAATTTTCATGTGAGATATTTACTCTTAACAGTAAATATAAACTCACTGACACTGACTTAACGCCTCTAAACAAACACAAAACGTTAGAACACTTATGCAAATATGCGATGTCTTGACAAATCAAGCAAATATTTGAAGTTTACACAGCTACATTCTCGCATGGAAATATCTTAAAAGTTTATTTTGTGACCCAGAAAGAGTAATATTTCAAACTCCGCCACTCTGCGTTCCTTCGCCACTGCCTCGTTTGAGGGTAGGGCTGATTGGCTGGTTTTGTGGCACAAATATAACAGTGTTCAGAAAGAGTTGAGCGCGCACGGGCAGAAATGTTGAGAGCGTATAAGCAACACATTGCGAGCAAGCGCAAATGCAAAAACTGAGCGAGAGGAGCTGCTATTGTGTGTGTGTGTGTATGGATAATAGCAAACGGTGAAATACATTTTTTGCACGCAGCAATGAATTTTGTTCACTCAAATTTAGCTTTTCTTCACTCAAAATAAATTTCTCCTCAAAATGCAACACTTGCACCTGAAATTCTTTTTTACGTGCGCTCAGAATAGTGGCACAAAAATAACGCCACAGTCACGGGGCTCCGACAGCATGACGCGAAAAAACAGTTATGTCGCTGGACTGAGTCACTTTAGCTTCATTAACCACAACTGAAAACCACCGCATCGAGACAAAAGCTTCGAAAAACTGACTGTGGCTGACAAAATCCGGCACAAATGATTTAAACTAAATCACTCACCACTGAGCGCAAAACTTTTTCATGAACTTTTAAAAGTGGATGAAAGACGTTAAAACTCATCGGAATATATCGTTGATATTTTTTAATACGGTAAAACATGTGGTTAGTTAAAGCTGTTCAGTAACACAGTCGTGAAGTCTTGGAAAGTGACCTTGTGCTAGCAGTCCACTAACTGCCATTTGTGTAAAAAAACGATACTATCATTACAGTGATCATTATTAATCTAATTTTGACGTATCATACTGTTTAAAACCTTTACTCAAAACCGATATACGTTATTGTTTAAACCGTGTCTTATATTCGAACAAATTAAGAAATCTTACCTCTTACAAAATGGAGATCGTCCACTCATGAAGCGTGTGTGTCCTGCACGTGGCACAAAGGATTATGGGCGGAAGTGTACAATGATTAAAATGAAAATGCTTTCATCAGTTAAATCTATTAGATTTCTTAAATTTTCTTGGTACTCATACATTTTTTGTTAAATCTACTCAACAAACCATTGCTTAATTTATCCCAAACGAAAGTGTGTAAATTTAAATAACTGAACATCTCAAAATTGTTGAATTTTGCTTAGATTTAATTAAAACGACACATACACGTTTTTACTGAGTAATAATTACTATTACTCTCCTATTAGATAATAATTAACCCCAATCACAGTTTTTACAGTGGAGTGAAGCCCGTTCTTCTGTGCCACTATGAAAAATAAAGAAATCTTTCAGAAACAATTTATTATGACAGCCCGCAGGAACAGTATTTATAAATATAGAAAAACTGACTGGATATGCATGGCTGTCGAGTGAATTGCATGCTACATGCTAGTGAATTGCAGTCAGATTCAAACTTAGGCCAGCTGCGTTTTTGTACTTGATGCCATGGAGACGCTTTTTGCGGCTCGCGCTCCCTCGCTCACCCTCACGCGCAGTTCAAAGCACTGTCACGGGTAAGACGCGACACTCTTCTTTGTGCATAAAACTTTAATAAAATCCTCTAAGTATCATATTAACGTGTATAAAGTGATAAAATACGATGGGTTGAAACACATTTAGGCGTAATCCTACATTATTTTTTAGTGTCATTGGTATTAAACCGATTAAATCAACATTTAAAATTCCTGTCAGAACGAGCTAACGGTATCGCTATGAATTTTCTAGGAAGAGTGGAGGAGATATCTATCGCCTGTGCTGACAGTTTTAATTAGCAGTAATGAAGTAATCAATGGATTGGGATCAAACATTCCATAAATGCTTTTGTTACAGGGCACAGGTTCTGAAGTAAGGAAGCAATATCCGGCCATCGATACTGATGACTCAGAATGAAATGTTCACAAGAAGACCTTTAAAATGTGTTGTCTTAATATTTATGTTGTATTTTTCTTAATGCCATTTGTTAAATTAGAAACTTAAAGAAAATTTCTAATGTTCTTACAATAAAAATATATATTTCAACGAATTTTTAAAAAAATTTTCAAAGAAGGTCAAAGCTGAAGGATATCCTGTGGCTGTCCTCTGGACATCCTAATGGAACATTAATAAACAGAGAAATAATTAAGACAAAATTATATCTATTTAAATGCTATTCCAGCAAGCTGTCATAATGAATTGTTTTTGAAGGATTTCATTACTTTTCATGAAAGAATGAATGAAAGTTACATTATATAGAACTATAGACACCCAAAGTGCTTTATAGATGCAATAGGGAGCCACTTCAGCCACCTCCACTGTGTAGCACCCACCTGGATGATGTGACATCAGCCGTTCTGCCCCATTACGCTCACCACACAGTAGCTAAGGTGGTGAAGGAGCAGGAGAGAATTTACCAGTTAGATAAAGGGGATGATTAGGAGGCCAGATTTGATAAGCCACCTTAGGTAACATTTGATAAGGCAACAGTGGGCAATTTTAGCCAGAACATCAGGGTACCAACCCTACTGTTTGGAAAGATGCCCAGGGATCTTTTATAACCTGGGACAGTCAGGACCTCGGTTTTATGTCTATCTGAAGGACGGCAACACTTTACAGTACAGTGTCCCCATCACTGCACTGAGACATTGGGATCCACACAGACCACAGTATGGGGTAACCTGTTGGCCACAGCAGCACGTCAGTAACATGGTCATCCTAAGAATGTACCCAATAAAGGAAATTGAGCTGGCCCTCCCAAGGACATCCTCAGGCTGTCCCTTGTTTATGTCCCTAGTATTACTGGTAAAATGTCAAATATTAATTATTTAGAAAAAGGGATTTGAGTGCAGTTTCTGTCTGAGTTGCTTTTTGTTGCCCTACCGCTCAAATACCTCCTTTTCGCCCTGGTTTGTTACCGAGGTGTGGATGGACCAGGCCAGGCGCCGGCTTGGCTAACTTGTGTCCCGTGGGTCGTTGGCTGATTTACCGGACTCATTTGAGTTCAGGCCATGGGTGGAAGCTTAATTTTGCAAGATAGCTGCCAGTTATAAAACAGACCTTGAGGAGGTTAGCGGAACCACAGCGTTTCTGCGCTTTGTGCTGGTTAGATATTTTGGTGTGCAAAGGTTTTATCTAAACCAGCGCCTCGGGCATCGTGTAAATCGAGTACTTTCACATTTATTAACAGTTAGTATAACATTTTTTAATTTAGAGTGATGGATGTGGGTTTAACCGCTCCGTGTGTGAATTTTTGTCCGCTAAGCAAAATTTACTGTAAATAGGTTTGTTTGAGGTTGTAAAAAACCTCTAGATATCTTAGATTACATATTTCTCTTAACACTCATCTTTGTTTCCCACAGCACAGTTGGTGAAACCATGGAGGATTGGGAAGAAGACAACCAGGTGTGCAAAGGCATCTGAGCTCGTTGATATATATTGTAAAAAACAATACGTTCGCAACTGTATTGAAAATGCATAGTTCTTATGCTTTGATCCTGTTTTCCTTGCAGGACACTTCTGGAGGCAACATTGTAAATAATGGTAGGTGCAGAGTTAAGTCGTTCCCATTCCTTGACTCTTCAGGTCAGGTCTGAATGAAGCTAGTGCTGCTATCAGGCGCTTCACTGCCCACCTATTTCACCAGTCAGGTTGTCATGGGTGCTTGTTTGGAAACTTTAACCCTCTGGAGTCTGAGGCCTCTCAGCCACTTTCGGGGTAGTCTGACATCAGGCTGAGGCACAGCTGCGACATAGTGAGTTGGTGGGAACAGTGGCAGTCGGACGGGCAGGCCTAGGGAGCAATCCAAGACCTCTCTATAGTAAGTCCCAGGGAAAGGAAAGGCGACAGCTGATTCAGGAGGAGATCCGAGCAGGGGTGGAGGAAGCCCACTGCAGTAGGACAGTAGGGATGTTACAGCAGGGTGCATGGACTCGATGGGAAGAGGCAGCTGACCGAAAGATTTCGTGGACAGAGCTATGGAGATCTGAGCCACACCGGATCAAGTTCCTCATACAGTCAGTGTATGATGTACTCCCAAGCCCGTCCAACCTCTTCCGCTGGGGCTTAGCCGAGACTCCGTTATGCCCTCTCTGCCAGAAAGCCGGATCACTGGAGCACATTCTGAGCTGCTGCCCCCGGGCACTTGGAGACGGGCGTTACCGCTGGCGCCATGATCAAGTGCTGCGGGTCATCGCTGAGGTCATCAGTACAGGGATCTCCAGCAGTAAGTACCAACAACCAACATGGCAGCCCATTGCTTTTGTTAGTGCTGGGGAGAAGCCACAACAGCACCGGAGCCAGGCAGGGGGGCTGCTGGCAACAGCTCAGGACTGGCAGCTGAAGGTCGACCTAGGGAGACAGCTCAAGTTCCCAGAGAACATCGTAGTGACCACACTCAGGCCAGACATAGTCCTGGTCTCTGAAACAACGAGTCAAGTGGTCCTACTGGAGCTGACTGTTCCCTGGGAAGACCGGATGGAGGAGGCCTTTGAGAGGAAAAGGGCCAAGTATGAGGAGCTGGCAGGCGAATGTCGGAGCGCAGGATGGAGAATCCGAGTCAACCCCATTGAGGTCGGGTGTAGAGGCTTCGTCGGCCAGTCTCTCATCAGGGCACTCAAGTTGTTGGGAGTGAAAGGGTTGCAGAACAAGAAAGCCATTAGAAACATCTCTGACGCAGCAGAAAAGGCGTCAAGATGGCTGTGGATCAAGCGGGGGGATCCGTGGGCTACACAGGCCACTTAGACACAAGCCGGGGCCTGATCAACCCCGGCTGGGTCACCTGGGCGGGGGTGTCTGTTGTGAGACCCGAAACACCCAATGAACCCAGGATACAACACTGACGATGTGTCTAAGTTGCACCTAGAGTGTAAGTGAGAACATGCCTTGACATTTTAAAATATTTCACCTATCTAAAAAACATTTATCCCAAAGTGTTACATTTGCTTTTATTCAGCACAAACTCGGCACAAATAATCTGACACCACTTAGAATATTTATTCTGTTTTTTGTTAAAATCAACTTTAAACATATGCTTTCCAAAAACCTGTTTTCAGAAATTGTAAAAAATCACATTATAGACATTTCTAGCCAAGACTTTTGAGCTCTGAAGCTTATAGACCCAGGGGTTGGCTACACATAGGTGAAAGTGACATTCTGAAATTTTATGTAGTTTGATTACTAAAGTGTTAGAACTTTAGAGTGACACTCTTTTTCCTCAAAGTCAGTGGCCTGCACAATGAATATTGATGAGATAGGTGTCCTCACACCTGTAGTAGTTTGCATACTGTCAATGGCCCATCAGTCTGGAATGTCACTGCACCCCACACCCATAACCTTGGAAAGGTAGTTTGAAACGCAAGAAAAGTAGCAACAATAAGATCCTTTTCCCAGTTTATTGATAGATGGAATGAAAAATGAAAAATTGTGACCATATAAATAAGATGCAGTGCCTATGCAGAGTTAACAGAAATAAAATAATTCACTATTATTAACGCTTTGGGGACGAGGGCATTGTCAACCGCATATCTTTCTTGTGTATTTCAGTTTATATCTCGCTGAAATCATTATGTAGAATCATGAAAAAAACACTGACTAAATCCCTAATCTGTCTTCTTTTCAAAAGTCTCATTGTCAGAAGTATTAAAGTTTTTAAAATTAGGTTAAATCGGCAAAAAATAAACCATGTCACCTTTCTTTGTTTTACCTGCATCGGGGGTGTATAGTACTGCTCTTAGCTGAAGATCGCTATTCACTTTCTCAATAGGCTGGATTTGAACTGGTGACCGTATAATTACAGGCATACAAGCTTAGCCCACTGAGCCATGAACACAGGTGTGAGATTCGCTGCTGAAAGTGGCAACACTGGCACAAAGCTTCAGCGGCAGCGACGTATCCGTGTGCTATATTGTAGCCGATCAGTGTAAACACTACCCAGACATGTGCTCTTGTTTATTTCAATCACAATGGGCGTATTCACGTATTTGTTTACCCAATACTAACTGTCGATTTATCATGTTATCATGCGAATAGCGCGATTTGCAAGTGAGTGGCCGATCAGAGCTGCTTCGAGACGCAGACGCTTAAGTCAGTCACTCTTGTTCTTTCTATTTGTATCACGAAGCTGTACGAATATATTTAGTTTCTGCCTATATATATTTGAAAAGTAGACCATCCAAGGTTTCTGAGGGTGTTTTTTAAATGTGTATATGACAAAAACTCGCAGTGTTATTTAAACGGTTTGGCGAAATTTCTGTCCGATCCCGCCGGCGGGATCGCTGACTCCAGAGGGTTAAGGGGCCTTGCAGCATTTGGTGTGAAATGAAAGGTTGGGCACCATGGACCTGCTTGGTGCTTAAAGGAAATACACACAGCTGACGTTGTGTGATCTGTAGGGCTCCTGCTCTATGTGAGTGTGAAGACTTTTCAATGAAGATCTGCACTTTAATTGAATGGTACCACCTTGGGTGCTCATCTTATTTGGGATCCAAGCGTATGTCCCTTATGACTCTTTATTTGAGACCTTGTCCTATTAAGGTTACTGGGTTGGAAGTGCCAAGAGTTCAGTACTTAATGCGATGCAGGTGAGCTGAGTTTGCCTAAAAGCTGATCCTTATGCTTTTCCCTTTCGTATTCCCTTGCAGCTCCCATAAGCTCATGGAACAGTGGTGATTACCAGAGTAAAAGTCATGGGAGCCTTAACGGTGGGTCATTGTGCTTTTTGTGTATCCATGTCTGCAGTATCGGTGGAATACTTTGTTTTCAAAGAGATGATGTACAGCTATTGGTGGATGAATGCAAACTCTACAACCCGTGTGGATAACATGGATTTTGACTTTTGAAAAGAATCATGTACAAACTTGCGTTCCAAAGGCAAAGTGCTTACTTGGGCATTGCTGTTTTTCTATAATGTGTAGTTATTTAATGTAGGACCTTCCACTCAAGGTTGTTGTTTGTTCTTTTTCTTACATGTTGCTGTTGTGTGTTCAGGCAGTGAAAGCAGTTCTTGGAACAGTTCTGGAGGCAGCTTTGGCGGGAGTGGAAGGGGCAGTGGTGAGGGTCTTTTAGGATGAACGGGGGATTATATTTTATTTACAGCATGTTGCCCCTGGATTTCAGAAGTACAGAATCACTTGCTGAAAGCCCCCCCCCCCCCCCCCTTTTGTTTTTTTACAGGTAGGGGCTCGAGGGGAGGAGGTGGAGGGTACAGGGGCTCCAGTGCCTCAGGTTCTCTCTCTTAATTTTTTTAAATATAACTGCTAAGAAACATTAGTGAAAGTTAACATTTGAGAGTTTTGGGGAAGATTTTCAGTTGATTAAAGGGATTTGTTTCTGATGTACCCATAGCCAAATAATAATAATAAAAAAAAAATCTTCGTTATGTAAGCAATTGAAGTGTTAAACTTATGTATACATGATGTTTTCCCATTGTGGAAATAAGCTTTATTTCTTGATTGGACTAATACATTTTGGGATTTTTACTGGCTCTTTCTGTTCTCTCTCTATACTGATTATTGATTTAAAACTGCCAGTGTACAAAGCCTAGAGTTTATGATCATATGTTCATCTTGCTTTCCTGTCTATCTCTGAGCTAACCTATGAATGTAATGGGTAACCTAAATTTCTGGAATATTTGGATAATGCTAAATCTTTTGGAGGAAAAGGACCTCAAGTGTACAATGAGGACAGTTGTGATGGAGATGGTGAAAATAATGGTAAGTGCAGTAATAGTTTTATTCGCTTATTGCAGCAGATTCACGCATGTTGTATTATACACTCTGCATCCAGTGTTTTTTAAATGATTAAATTTACAGTCATGTGCTAACATTAAGGGTTACTTTTTAAGTAGCTATAATAGTTCGTAGATGTATTTTTATGGAAAGATTTGTGGGATTTCTACTTTTGCAAACTGAAAGTCTGTTAGTTGACTAGTGGCATATGAAATGATTTCAAACCAGGTGCCAAAACATAAAGGTAGGAATTTACACCAGCAGAAAGCACTTAAACACACACCCCAATTTCCCAGACATCCAGTTTACTGTGACCTGGCTTTGCCGTCTTAAAGGGAGTTGAAGTGCTGGAACCTAATAATGGTGCTATTCCTGTAATTGGGTTCCTGTTAAAAAGATGGTGATGTAGATATGGAATAATGGTATGGACCGGATAGGCAAGAAGGGAGGTGGTGTTGCAGTATACGTAAAAGAAAACTTGCAGGCAAGGGATCTCACTGATAAAAATAAAAATTCAGAAGCTGTATGGATAAAACTTGATGCTAAAGATTCAAATGGCCTAATTGTCGGGGTTTGTTATAGGGCACCTAATGTAGCTGTAGAGGAAAGCAGAATATTATATGATGATATCAGGATTATGAGTAATAAAAATGATGTGGTGGTTATGGGTGATTTTAATTTACCTGGGATACAGTGGGACACAGTCTCTGGCTCTTCTGTACAGTAAATGAACTTGAGATGGTGGAATTAGTACAGAATTGTTTTTTTACTCAGTTTGTTAATACTCCTACCAGGGGAGAAGCCCTTCTTGATCTAGTTTTCTGTAATAACCAGGATAGGATTGGAAAATTAGAGGTTTTAGACCCATTGTACGGTAGTGATCATAACATGGTTAAATTCGAGGTTAATTTTAGTGTCCGAAGAGCAAAGTCTTAAATTAAAAGTATACAATGTTAGGAAGGCTAACTTTAATGGTATGAGACGGAAATTAGAAACCGTAAACTGGACAGAGTTAAATAGCAAAACAGTTGAAGAGGCATGGGAATTTTTTAAAAGCACATTGTTGCAAGTGCAAGAGGACTTCATACCTGTTTCCAGCAAAACTAAATCTAGGAAACGACAACCAAGGTGGTTTACTAAGGAAATTAAGAATAAAGTCAGGAGGAAAAGGGCTCTGTTCCACAATTGGAAAATAACTAATGATTTCAAAATCAAGCAGGAGTATCTAAGTCTACAGGCAGAGTTAAAAAATGACATTAGGCTATCAAAGAGGGATGTAGAAAGAAAAATTGCATTGGAGGCTAAGCATGACAGTAAAGGTTTCTTCCAATATTTTAACTCCAAGAGAGCACTAAAAGCTGAAATTACTAATTTGCAGGATAGTAAGGGACTTATAATTGATAACGAAATTGATATGGTAAATGAGTTTAATGATTATTTTTCAAGGGTGTTCACAATAGAGAACACAAGTAACTTACCACCAATTAATACGAATACAGCATCGTCTATGACCAATATATGTATAACTGAGGTTTATGTGATACTAAGCCTAGCTAAACTCAAAATAAATAAATCGCAGGGGCCTGATGGCATCTTACCTATAGTCTTAAAAGAGATGAGGGATATTATTAGCCAACCTTTAACTTTAATATTCCAGAAATCGTTATCTGCGGGTGTGGTACCGTCAGATTGGAAGCATGCTAATATAACACCCATATTCAAAAAAGGGGATAGAAGTAATCCAGCAAACTATAGGCCAATCAGTTTAACTAGCATTACTGGAAAAATAATGGAAGCTATAATTCAAGTGAAAATGGTAGATTACCTAGATGCAAATAACATTATAAAGGATAGCCAACATGGATTTAGGAGAGGTAGATCCTGCTTAACGAATCTACTTGAGTTCTTTGAGGAAGCTACAAGTGAAATTGATCACAAAAAGGCCTATGATGTGATTTACTTAGATTTCCAGAAGGCCTTTGATGTTGTCCCCCACAAACGGCTCTTGCTAAAGCTTAAAGCTACAGGGATTTTAGGAACTGTGGCAGCTTGGATCAAAAACTGGCTAACTGATAGGAAGCATCTGTTCAGCCTTGAGCAAAGGAGACTAAGGGGGGATATGATTCAGGTCTATAAGATTCTAACGGGTCTGGATGCTGTTCAGCCAAATGACTATTTCAATATTAGTCTAAATACTAGAACTCGTGGCCATAAGTGGAAATTAATGGGAGAACATTTTAAAACAAATTTGAGGAAGCACTTCTTTACACAGCGTGTAGTTAGAGTATGGAATAGTCTTCCTGCTAGTGTAGTGGAAGCTAAAACCATGGGTTCCTTTAAATCAGAGCTAGATAAGATTTTAACAACTCTGAGCTATTAGCTAAGTTCTCCCCAAACGAGCTTGATGGGCCGAATGGCCTCCTCTCGTTTGTAAATTTCTTATGTTCTTATGTTCTTATAATGAGTCAGCCAGCGTAACCTGTCTGGTGCAGGTCACGTGGTTTCCTGTAAGCAGCCTCTCAAATGTTTATTGGTGCGTGGCAGGAATGCTACTAGGATCCAGGGCCAGATGTTTGTTGTGGCGAAATGACAAGCGTGCCTCTTTCATGTTATTTTGCTCCTTTTGGCTTCTGATGTGAACCTCAGTGTCGCTCCTCAGGTAATGAGGACAGCTCCTGGGGTGGTGCTCCAGGTGGATATGGGGGAAGAGCCAGAGGTCGAGGCAAGTTCTCCAGCCCCAGTTTCACTTTCGTCTTCCTCCTTTCGTAGGCAGTGATGGTTTTTAATGGCATCAATTAAGTCCTAATGCATAGCTTTCAGCTTGTAAAGTGAGCCTGCAGTGTAGTAAATTGATGGAAGCCTTAGTCATCTGTGCGTTTTGTTGTTGTGCTCTGCAGGAGGTGGGGGGTCACGTGGTGGCAGCAGAGGAGGGTTCAGCAGTGCCCCCTCAGGTAATTTTGAGGTTGCACGTGAAGTCCATGTGATATACAGCAGGGCTCTTCAAATCTGGCACTTGGTTCCAAATCCAGGCCTTGTTTTCAGCTCTCCCAGGCAGTTAAATAATTACCGATATCTGACTGGCCAGAGGCTTCCCACCTGAAGCCTCAAATAGGATGTCATGCAATGCAGAAATGGGCACTTAAGCTTACTTGTCTATACGGCTGCATGCCTGACTTTGAGCTGTACGTGCTCAAAACCTTGTCATTTGGTAGAACTGTGAAATGCATTGGTTTGTAATAACGAAATCACACATTTCTCTGTCACTTGTGAAAATATTCCGACTTGCCTACAAATTCAGCTTAAAGATGCATAGAGAACGAATCTCGTTCATAACCAGGGTACTGCTGTGTGTCCTTCAGTTTTAATCAAATTTAGACTATTTTTTAACGTTTGCTGTCATATTATTTGTGATTGTCTAAATATAAAATTGTAAAATTAAACCCTAGGGTTATTGTATAATTTTGTACAGGAAGTACAGTTTCAAAAGCTATGAATATATGCATCAACCATTGACCAGCACTGTTCTTCGTTTCAAATGTTTACGCAGTTTTAAGTCGGGCCCTGTAATTGGAACGTCGCCAGTTTCAGTCACATCTCTGTTTGGCCCTTAACTGCCCGAGAAATGCCCCAGGTACTGGATAAATGGCCAACACTGTGAGGAAAACAGAGAAGCTTGTGATTCAAACAAAGGTGGCAAGATGGGATACGTGAAAATGAAAGCATTGTAATGTACCTATACTTAAGCGAACTGCAAAATTGGTTTCATTTCAAAATTTGCACAATCCAAATTCCTGGGAACTCTGCTCACGGTTGTGAGGGCCGTGCTTCACCATATGTCACGCGCTGAGCTTGTGCAGGCTGCTTTACTTGGAAGGGATGCTGACAGGAAATGTTGCTCATCACAGGGGGCTCCTTTGAGGGTGGAGGAAGAGGCAGTAGAGGGAGATCTGGAGGGGGAGGTCAGTCTCTTTCTCTCTTTCGCACTCACCCTCTGTTCTCTCTCCCCACCTTCCTTTACCACAACTTTTTTTTTTTCCTTCCCAACCAGGATATCGAGGAAGAGATGAGGAAGTGTTTTCTGATGCAAAAGGTTCTGTTTGGTTTGTCATTGGTCTTTTTAAAAAAAATATTTTTAATATTTGCTTTTTTACCTAACATCCCCTCACCCTCCCCATGTAGATTCCTCAGAAAGTGTGTTTTCTGGAAGTGGATTGGGATATAGGCGGTGATAAGGTTACTCAGTGGGTAGCACTGTTTGCTTATCCCTCTGGTGTTAGGAGCCTGCTCCCCCACTGTCTGGGCTGTGAAGCTTTCTCCCCATGTTGGGTGGAGCCATGGTGCAAATATTTGCGTTTAAGCTAACTTTGTTTAAGCTAACTTTGTGTGTGCATGCAAGTGTGTGTGCCAAGGACTGGCATCTGAATGGGCCTGTAAACTCCCTGCCCTCCCTGTGCTGCCTGACATAGGTTCCAGGCCTGCTGCATTCTTCCCATGATCCTGCTGGTCATAAGTGGTTTGGAATTATGGATGGATTTCGTATGCCGGTGTATTTTGGTGATCGGTGGTCATTGTTGACATAGAAGGAGGCAGCTAATTCAGTGCCCGGGGAGCAGTGCTTGGGGGCAGTACCTTGCTCAGGGTACCGCAGTGTTACCTTGCTGGTTCGGGGATTCGAATCGGCAATCTTTCAATTACAAGTGCACTTCCCTAACCATTAGGCCACTAACTGTGGTTTGATTGCTGGAACTCTGTTTCTTGGGATAAATTATATGCTGTTTCTCCTAATCCAGTTTTGTCGACTCACCTTGTCTACCAGGTCCAAAGGTTATTTATGTACCTCCTCTCCCTCCTGAAGAGGAGAGCTCTATTTTTGCCCACTATGAAACGGGTATCAACTTTGACACATATAATGACATGCTGGTGGAGATCAGCGGGCACAACCCACCACCGGCCATTGTGGTAAGTGCTCTTGTGGAGGTTGGGCAGCATTTTAAAATGTTATTACCTTACCTTTAAATGCGGCTTTTTTCCAATAGTATATTGCCATTTGTCTTCCAATTACTCACCCTGGTCCAGACCACAGGCATTTGGCCACTGATATGACTTGAATTGCATAATTTACAGTTTGACCACTGAATTACTTTGGAATGACTTTTTTCTGTTTATTACGTTCATTTCTGTACCAGTAAATTTTGTGGCTTGTTTTGAGTGCAGTTGCTCCGCTTGAAACTTGTGCTTGAATCACTGTGATAGTCATTTGAAGAGGCCGCGCTCTGCGAGTCATCGAGCAGGAACGTCATGAAATCGGGCTACGTGAAGCCCACGCCGGTCCAGAAGTACAGCATCCCTATCGCCAAGGCGGGACGTGACTTAATGGCATGTGCGCAAACCGGTTCTGGGAAGACGGTGAGTTAGAGGAAGTTAGAGGAAGGATTCAGTGTGTCCAGGCTTGGGTTGGTCACTGCCCCCACTTGGGACCATTATGGCTTCCATTGTTCCATTGTTTTCCAGTGACTTGGCGTTCTGGATGAACATTGACGGGCTGCCTCCCTAAAGTGGGAGGGAATGCTCCCTACCCTGATGATGATAAATATATATTCAGAAATGTTTCAGATGCTCTTAATCATTGGTTGTGAAAGTGATATACAGTAACTTGGGAAGTGCAAGCTTAAGGTATCTTGCTCACACCCAGCCCACATGAGAGCTGTTTTTGACAGAAGCTTAAAGAGCTTTGCTTGGGTGCATAGATCCTTTATTAATCCTGAAAGGAGATTGCAGGTTTGCAGTCGTTGAACAGTCATTTAGATTAGATATATATACACACTTAAATTGTAACAAATAATGAGCAACATTAAATGGTAACATTGTAAGGAATATCAAGCGGAGTATTGCATGGATTTCTGTCGTAACGGCTTGGACAGGGAAGAGTGGACCCCCAGGTCCCGATCTGGTCCCGATGCATCTGGAACCTTCTAAACGCCTTCTCCACACTAGGCTGCCTTCCTGCTGCCCATACTCCAGCAGCTGATGACAGACGGGGTGGCAGCCAACCGCTTCAGCAAGATCCAGGAGCCTGAGGTCATCATCGGGGCCCCAACCAGCGAGCTCATCAACCAAATCAATTTGGAGGCTAGAAAGTTTGCCTATGGGTATTTCTTCAACTGCCCCCTCCACAGCTACATGTATCATCTTTTCATTTTAAAGTCCTAGATATAGTTGAGCCTGATTTCAGTCTGTTATGCATTTTTTTGGTGCCGACTGTCCTGAGAGGACGTCTGAAGCAAGCCTGTTTCTTAAGCAGAAGTTGCTGTGTTTTGCGCTGATTTCATCACAGGACATACGTGTGGCCTGTCGTCTATGGGGGCATCAGCACAGGCTACACCATATGCAAGGTGTTCCGTGGCTGCAATGTGCTGTGTGGCACTCCTGGCTGCTTGCTGGACATTATTGGCAAAGGAAAGGTACTAAACTGATAGATGAACCAAATAATTGGATAGCAGCTTGGTAGATCCAATCCCTCTTTTTGTTCCTGAATAATACAGCATAGGTTTTTGATGCAGTTTTATGCAGTTGTCAGCTCCGGAAGGATCCATATAAACAGAGATCCAGTTTTAAAGACAAGCTTGTTGGAAATATGATCGGCTTTATGCATTTTGCCTTTGTGAGTAATAGTGATTTGAGCTTCTGGGGATGTGACCTTCTCAGGTGGGACTGAGCAAGATTCGCTACTTGGTGCTGGATGAGGCCGATCGCATGCTGGACATGGGATTCGAGCCAGACATGCGCCGGCTGGTGTCCTCCCCTGGCATGCCCCCCAAAGAGCAGTGGCAGACCCTCATGTTCAGCGCCACCTTTCCTGATGACATCCAGAAGTACAATTGTGGCCGTTGGGGGGGAGGGGGAAGGGAATTAACATACAACTTAACATGATATCCCAGACTTGCGTGTACAATATCGTGTTCAGCAGTGCTTGAGTTCCTGCATCGGGGGTGGGGGGGGGTTACTCCTGGCAGGGGAAGGGAATGCCCTCGAGACTGTTTCTTCTCCTGTAGGCTTGCTGCCGACTTCTTTAAGGTTGACTACCTCTTCCTGGCTGTTGGGCAAGTCGGTGGTGCCTGCAGTGATGTGGAGCAGAACCTAATTCAGGTCTCCCAATTCTCAAAGAGGGGTCAGCTTCTGGAGCTGCTGAACACAACCGGTACTCATTCCTCTCCATAGGCTTCTGTCCTTACGTGTGTCTGAAAAATAACGCCCCGCGGATTAAAAAGACCAAGCTCTCAGAAATTCTTTTGCTCCTCTGATAAAACAGCAGCTGGTAGTGTTGGGCAGTAGTGAGTGAAATGTTCAGTTCGAAGTTGGAAGCATTTCAGGTTTCGCAAACACTTCTATTGAAACATTATGGTCAAAGTGAAGTGCAAGTATTATGTTTCCTTCCCTGTTGGCAAATGTACTACTATTCAGTATAGAAATGTATTTTTTCCATACATCAGTCTAAAAATGAAAAGAAAATTACACCTATATCAGTGTTCCATGGATCAGATAAAGCAGCCATGACAAGCTTTTCACTCCACTGTGTTCATTAGAAGACTTTGGCAGTCCTAATTTTAACACCCAAAATAAGGATATAAGATGAAAATTCTGTCAGTACTTTGAAAATGTCTCGCAGCCGTGGACTGAAGTCATAACTTCAAGCAGCCATATCTCTGGTGCTAAAATGGTAAAATCCATTATTTGCTTTGTTAGGTCTAGTTGTGAAGAGAGAGGGTGTATTCCTTACTGCTGTGGGGTTGCCTTGGGTTTCTGTTGTGGCAGAAATGTGTTTTTTTTTTTTAAATTAGGCACAGAGCGCACAATGGTGTTTGTAGAGACGAAGAGAAAAGCGGATTTTATCGCAGTATTTCTGTGTCAGGAGAACATATCAGCTACAAGCATTCATGGGTAAGTGTATCGTGCCAGGCTTCTGGCTGGCACTGGCATGGTCCCCTGTCCTACGGGCATTAACACAGCGCCCCACACGAAAGTTTTATGAGCACCGTGCTGTACAGGACTCCTCTAGATGTATCAGACAGTGAATGTTTAAAATTGGCGTTTTAAATCCAGTAGAAACTGCAGAAAGATCTGTGAGCAGTGGGCTCTCCCCTGGGAAATCATGGGGAGGGTGTCAGGGGGGGTTCTGAGAACAAAACTGGATGCCTGCCATTAGGGCTGGGCAGTTTAACCTAAAATTTATATCACTTTATAATTTGCAGCACTGTTGGTAACGGTGTATATATTGCTGTATATTTGTTTTTCTTAATTTGAACAATGTGCTTCTGAAGGGGCAATGCACTGGTGTGTGAACTGCATAGCAGTTACTGTACTCTTAACTGTATTACCCGGACATATTTCATAGTACACTGGTATTTTAAGAACATTTATTGTGCAAACGCAAACTGCAATAATAGAAATGATACAAAACCTGTTCTCAAGTAAGTTCCATCTCTGAAAAACGATGAAATCGATAAATTCAAGCTGCAAACTGCAAATAATTGACCAAGTACAGCAGGATGTTTTGTTCTGAGGTTATAGAACAAGTGGCAACCACTGTTGCCCGACATAATTTGCAGATTATCTTTTTCTGCTTGTCTGTTTTTAAATCACAAATTCCATATGATGGAAGTTCCATTTTTTGTAAATTTATTTTAAACCAAGTCCTCTTAAATGCAGTGTTAATTTTGACAGCAGATTTCAATTTAGTTTTAGTCATAGTCTTTTGACTAAAATGCAATTTTAGTTTTAGTCATATTTTAGTCATCTGTTTTGTTTTAGTTTTAGTCTAGTTTTAGTCGACTAAAAAGCATAAGATTTTAGTCGACTAAATCTACTGTAGATTTAGTTTACTAAAATATATTGGGTTTAATTTAAATGTAATTTAGTTAAACCGTGGTAATATACAAAATATTCTAACTTAAAATTAAATAAAGCCAAGTCTCATTAAATATGTGGAATATCGTCTTTCCATAAAAACCAAAAATTAGATATGCATTGTTTAGAACTTGCATATGACATTCTTCATTCTGTAAAGCAAAAGTGCAACTCCAAATTATTTAAAAGAAAAACTGTATTTGGCAGTAATGCCATTGCAAATACTGCATGACCTGAAAAAATTACCTTGCAGATGTCGCTTTAGATTTGTTGTATTTTTACCAGCGATTTCCGCTCCACACGGTTTACACAAGGTCTTGTTTGTCTTGACATCAAACGTGAAATTATTCCATATATCTTCTCTTCTTTTTCTCCCAGCCATTGCCATGTCATTTTAGTTTAAGTCAGACAGACACCCACCAATGTATGCAAGATGTACTGTCGCATCTCGCGTCGCAAGGTGAATCAGTATCTTAATTTTCCAAATGTGCGTGTGCGTCTCACCACGCCACGCACCAAGATTAATTCTGATTGGATCATTTCCAAAAACGTCCCTCACTCACATTTTCGTCTCGTTTTTATTAGTTAACGAAAATGTCAATATATTTTTATTATAGTTTTCGTCATCATCACTTAATTTTTATTTAGTTATCGTCTCGTTTTCGTCAGTGAAAATTTGTCGTTGACGAAAATTATAACGAAAATATTTCGTCAACGAAATTATCACTGCTTAAATGTGCCCAGCACTGTCAGCCAATACTTCATTTAAGCAGCATGGACTCTGACATTTTCTGGATTATACTGGTGCAGGCTGGTGGTGACAAAGCCTGAGCCTGCATGACTGTTCAGCATGGTGTGTGTGTGTGTGTGTGTGTGTGTGAGAGAGAGATACTGTATGTATAGAAATAGTTTATACCATCCACCTCTACCTGCCACGAATAAAGGTGAATGAGCTACAGAATTCAGCTGCAGACTCTCAGTTTAAACTGACAACTCTGGAACGCCCTTGCTACTGTATGCAAGCAAGGTTGACAGGTTTTAACATGTCCCTGACATTAGTAACGCTTCATTGGAGAAAGTGATCTGATATGGTCCGAGTCATTCTGCTGTCATCCGTCAGACTGGCATGTGTGCGGTTCTGGCAGTAGGCAGATTTGTCAAACACCAGGGTTTTCTCATGGTTCCAACTGGGCGTATTTCTTGAATTTTGCTTCCCAATCGACTAGTCAACTAATAACTTTACCAGTTGAAGCTTTTGGTCATACTGGACTAGTCGCTGGCAATTTGGTTTCAGAATGTGTACCAGATCTTCAATAGTAAGTCTGTAAGCCATCTTTGACTATTAGATTTCTTTGCCTATCTTTTGTTTGGCTTTGAAGAATTTATATTTTAAATTAGTGGCATTTTTAAAAACGTATCTGATGCCTGGGTGTGTCTGTGTGCCATTTACAATGCAACAGGGCATCCAGAGGAAGCAGCCGTGTTTGAAGACGATAAACAGACTAAGCAGTACGGAAATACTTTTACAAAAGATATCCGTTTTAGTGTTACCTGCAAATTATGCTGCCCTGAAGTACCACAAAAGCAGGGCTCAAATATAGACGAACCCGGCTCCGGTTCCTTTCATCATGTCCCAAAATTTTATTGAAAGATTCAAAGTATTAGTCTAAAACCAAAAAGTTAAATCCTCAGCTTTGAATTGAATTTTCATTAGTAGCTCTGACCAGACATTTTAGTGGATGAGATATTCCTACATGACACATTTTCTGTCTTGTGTTTTTGTGTGTTGACTTATTTTGCTGATCTTTCTTCTGCCAAAACATCACTTCCTGACTAGACTGGTGGAGGTCAGTCGTGTGTAAGAAGCAAGTGGTGAATATATTTTTATGCATTTTCACAGGGATATTACTAATGAAAAAGCAAGAATATTACTTGTAGTGATGTCATTGATGCATTTTATTACTGAAGTACTTCTTCACCATGAGATGGGCAATACCCATAATTTTTTCGTATTGTTTTAAAGTGGTAACGCATCCCAACAAATTAACATACTGCATCATAAATGCATATAACGAATGTACAGGACCCCTTCTCTGAAGCTGACAGGGCTCCCTCCCAGATTCTGCTTTGACCATGCATGCTTACTACCATGCTTACTACCTAAAAATGAAACACCTGCTGCCAAGTACTCAGCCTCAGTAGCACTAACCAGACAGAGCAGAGGCAGAAAACTTTTTGTGTCGTGTCATAATTACGCAATCAGCAGTTTACTAAATTGCCAGAGTTGGTGACTGATTAAAAAATCAGCAGGTCACAAAACCCCCTAATGTGACGGCGGCCAAAGAGCTTAGTATGTGCTTACTCTGCTGGTCATGTCTTTGTCGCAGTGACCGGGAGCGGAGAGAGCGGGAACAAGCCCTGGGTGACTTCCGCTCCGGGAAATGTCCTGTCCTGGTGGCCACTTCCGTCGCCACACGGGGTCTGGACATTGAGCACGTCCAGCACGTGGTCAACTTTGACCTCCCGACTAACATCGACGAGTACGTGCACCGCATTGGCCGGACGGGCCGCTGTGGGAACACGGGCAGAGCGGTGTCATTCTTCGACCCCGAGTGCGACACCCCACTGGCTCGCTCCCTGGTGAAGGTCCTCTCCAGGGTAAGTGGGACCTTGTCCTATCCAGAGATGCATTCTAAATTTTGGGCCCAGGCAGTTTTACGTTCTGCTGCAACACGATTGGATGGAGCATGTTTCTGTTTAAGGCCCAGCAGGAAGTACCGTCTTGGCTGGAAGACATAGCATTCAGCGCACATGGGACAACTGGCTTTAATCCACGTGGGAAGGCCTTCGCTTCTGTCGATACACGCAAAGTATGTTACCTTTTTCTCTTTGTACTTGAATGGTGGCAGCTGATCCCTCACAGACACTTTTCTGAACATTAGACTTCAGTTTGGGAGTCATTGTAATTTGTGGGGGGAGTGTTTATGCTGGAGTTTATTTTTGGAATCGTACACTGGTTTGTTTGCTGTAAAAACAATTGTCTTTTTGGAAACATTTTTTTATTTACATCTGTTGTTTTTGGCTACCCTGTCGTTTCTGGGGTCCCTTTTTCAGAAAAGGTCCTCGCTGCCAAATAAAAATCCTTAACTATGCACACTACGTGCAAGTGTCATAATGTTACTGTATAAGAACTGGAAAAGTATGCTAAGCACTTTCCATGCTTGTTCAGATTCCGGTAAATGTTGTGAGTTTGAGACACAAGTGGGGAAGAGGCTATAATGGTCTGCTGGTGAAGTATTTTCTGCTTAATCCTACTGTAGTCCCTGCCCTGACTGGCTGTTGTCTTTTAGGGAGGTTCGTTTCAGAAGGAGGAGAAGCTGCAGCCCATCACCCAGAGCCCAGCAGCCACTGCCAATGACGACGACGAAGTATGGGATTGAGTCCCCTTCGCTTTGTGGGACTGAGCTTTTGCAGTTGTGCCCTTATTTTCATTCCTGTCTTTAAAATATGCAGGACAGCATATTTTTCAGAAATGTAACTTATGTGCACAGTTGCTGGACAATATTGACCTTGACTCAGTGCACTTGGGTATCTCTGGCCATTTGCCAAAGTTTGGTTTCAAACTGACGTTACAAGTGTTGATCAAGTAGATGTGCTTTTGTTCAAGACCCTACTACCAGCACAGTTTATTAGTAATGTTTATCATTGCTGTGATTTCAAGATATCCTAAAGTCTGCATGCTGTTTAAATTACTGCATAGACTTGAGATCATAGCTGCCTTTATATTACCTAGATTTTTTTTTTCTTTTGTAGTTTTGGCAGAATGTTTACTTTGCTGTGGCAATTTCATGCATGTGCCTCATTTCCTAGGGTAAGAGTGTCCTGACAGCAATAAAATTAAGTTTTTGAATTTTCTTGTATTGCAGCTTGTGATTTTTCTTGTACGGTTTGCTTTAGGATTGCTTAGGGCCATGGAGAATGGGGGTAGCCGGATACTGTGCGAGTCAGTTTAAGGTGATGGTATCGTACTTATTTCTGGAAGGAGTCCACCCTTTTTATATGTCTGAGATTGTTTAAGGTTCAGTGACAGACTCATATTTGTCTTAAGTTGCTTATTCTATAGCGCAGATAGTATAGGGCAGAGGTCTCCAACTCCGGTCCTGGAGGGCTACTATCCAGTAGGTTTTCTATCCAACCTGACTTCTGATGAGCCACACCTGTTTTTGGATAAATACCAGGAACAGGTGTCAACTCATCAGAAGCAAGTAGGATAGAAAACTTCTGGATAGTAGCTCTCCAGGACTGGAGATGGAGACCCCTGCTATAGGGAATGAGGCAGCGTTGTATCCTGGATGATTATCAGTCACCCACAGGGTGCACCATGTGCAAGTGCCCAATCCTACACAAGGCAATTGAAAGATACCAATTACCCACGTCTTTGGAATGTGACAGGACACACCCAGTGGAGACCTGAGCTACAAGAAGATATCACCTCTGTTCTGTGCGGAGTTGCAAAGCCCTCACTAGTTTTATTAAACATTTTAAAATAATGAGTTTGCTTAGAATAAATAGAGGTTAGATTTAAATGTTTGTCTACCGCATGTTAAACTTACTGTGGCAGCATGGTTGTCCCCCGGTGCTACAGGGCCAACCCATTCATTGTTCACAGCAAGCGATACAGTACGATAAATAATTGTCTGCTACTGTAGGTGTGTTTGTGTGTGCGCGTGCGTGTCTGGTTCAGAATCAGTTTATTTGCCAAATGTACAAGCACACAAGAATTTCACCTGGTGATGCAACACAATAAAATTTGGTACAACTGGACAGCAGCAGCAATAAAATGAAAAACGGAAAATTGAGTTAACGGTATAAGTATAACACTGACTTGTGTATAAGATTATTAAGGATGTTTACGGCTTTCAGAAAATAGTTAAGGTGTCTGGTGGTCCTGGAGCTGAATGAGCGGAACCTGTGAACAGTGTGGTGCCGACTGAAGAGGAAGTGGGCGAGATGGTGTGAGTCCGACTCAACGTTTTTGGCTGGCTTCCCGGCTCTCGCGTCGTGCTGGACCCCCGCAGGCACATGCTCCTAGCCTGCCAGCCTCCTAGCTGATCACACGGTACGTTTCAGCCTGTGTTTTATTGCAGCATCGGGTGATGGTACCATACAGTGATAAATGAGATGAGGACGCTTATAATAGTGGCTCTGTAGGTAGCGCATCTGGCGCTATTCTCACGCTCACGCAAAAAAAAAATAATTAAAAATCGTACGGCAAATCTGTTTTCTATTATAAAACCTAAAATTGGATAACAAATATGGATCAAAAGCGTTGGGGTAGTATGAAAACCCTACAGATTATGTACAAAGTAATAAAACTGTTACACGTACGTAAAGGCCTATGTATGCGCGGATTTGTCTCGAATGGAAAATCTCACGCCAGCCGTTTTTCGCGGCAGCCCGAGGAAAAATATTCTCTGATGAGTTCCTTTGATGGTGGCGGTGTTGTGAGTCTCCCATCCCAAGTCTCAGCTGATTGTTTTCCCCAAGAGCTTGACAGACTTTACAACTTATAACCTGGGGCTGATAAGTCGTGGAGGATGTGGATGCTTCCTCACTAAAATAGGAGGAAACGTGCTGCTGAGAGTTTTGTTAATTTGGTCTTAGTAGTGTTACTGGTTATTTAAAAATTAGCAAAATATGTAGTTTAGTTCTGTCTCTTCTAGTTTCGTGTCTGGCACTGTTTACACATTTATGCCTGAAGGCTTTTTATTTAATGAATGCCTTCAACGGCAACATAACATGCCCTCACAGGTATAAAATCTGTTTGCACGTATTTCGCTGGTAACTCTCCGGCGGGTATTCCTAAGGGCACACGCGTCATTCTCCGAAATCTCCAGCTGGCAGAAAGTGCTTATTGCTGTGCACTATCGTTTTTAAGCTAAACTGACGCTCTATGCATGGAATGCTTTTTTCAAAAGGGAGTTGCCGAAACAACTAAACAACAATGCACTAAACAAAGATGAATCAAATTACATTCCCCCCAGCTATAACGTCCTATCTTCTCTATATAATATACCAAAGTAGGCGATAACATCGCGGGATGTTTATATGACTTTCAGTTGAATGTCATATGCAAGTTAGCATCCTGTAAATTGTTTCATTGTAAATATTGAAAAGCCTGGCATTTATATTTTTAATGGCATTTGCTCCGCCACTTTCCAATGAATTAAAAACGAGGTGAACGCAAATACTAAAAGGGTCATGCAAAGGCGCGGCTTCTCAGAAGGAGGATTGTTCCAGTGGTGTTGATGGTGAGCTGAGCAACTTCCTCGAATATATCTTGAAGAAAAAAAAACACTGGCTTTCGAAACTTCCTTAAATGCTCAATTCAGTTTCCCTATGTTTCCCCTTGAAATGCGCGTTCACGATCAAATTTGAAATCAATACGCTAGATGGCAGACTTCCGAGAATTTCAATCCGGGTTTTGAAGCCTTTCTATATACATAAATATTCCGTTCACCATGCACGTTTTAAACGTCAAATAACCACGATTGTATTTCTTTCCTGTTTATATGGCATTGTGTATTATACCAGATTTACAATAAATTAAAAAAGACATACGTTAATAAACAGCTGTCATGAAATGCTCGTATCGTCTTGGTCTCGCCAGCACATGAAATGTCTAAAGAATTTGCTTCTATAACACGATTGCTATGAATCAACACATAAATAATGACTCGTATAAATAGATTTACACTGCTCATAATCCAAACTATCATATTGATCTACATACAGAAGTTCGTGATACTGGATTAAAAAATTTTTTTTCTATTATTATTGATTATTATTAAGTATTGATTGGTTACACTTAGCTGTCTATGCATCTATGTTATACTGACAGTGAAATACTCTCCAATGTACCACTCTCACTGCTAATATACAGGGGAAACCGATCTGCCCAGTGGCCAGGCAAAATGGTTCCCCCTGCTATAAGGAATAAGCAGTAATTCCCAGGCACTATATTGAGCACACTGATCTGTCTATAGGTCCATGTGATACTAACAGTTATATCGGCACTAATTTATATACAACTGTAACACATAAACATTGATCCTAATGCGCCAGTTACAGTGTACTATTTACATATATATTTTACATTATTCTAAAATCAGGAACCCTGCATACACCATTGCCAGATATGTGCAATTTAATTTTGATAATGTATTTAACCAAGTGACATAAATGTTTATTTACATTTTTGATAGAATGGTAACATTGTAATGCACGTTTTTTTCACTGCGCTTTAACTGCGCTTCTTAGAACGTGATTCGCCGACGCACTAATACATGCTGCAAATAGGCCCAAGATATCGAAAAGGTGCACAGCATTAGGCTTGTGTTTTTGTGTTTTATCTTGTCCCACTGACAAAAATTAACTGCACAGTTTTTAATCATCACAGACAAGTGTAAAAGTTGGACTAAATATTGTTCATTACCACCCACCAATAAAAAGCAATTACTAAGTACTACACACAGGCTAAAATGAATCAATAATAGCATTTATGAATCATGTACAGTAATGCTACAGCTTACAAAACCATAGTTTAAACACTTCATCGTGACCTTCTGACATAAGGAAAAATGTCTTGCAAGGTGCTTAAATTAATCTGTGTTTTGATGTTATTAATAATATCAGTTTGGGTTATTCATTGTATTACTGTTAATATTATTTTTAGTCTTTTACATAGAGTAGCAACAAAAGTATGTTATTAATCCTGAACTTAGAGCTTCATTCAATACTTTGCGTGCAATGTATAACAACCTATGGCACTTTACTGAATTAATTCAGGAATAATTCACTATTTTTATTTCTAATATGTTTTCTCTTAATAACATAATAGATGTTCTTTTTCTAACTACAGATTAAACAATGCTCAGAATGTCAATCAAAGAAGACTGTCAAATCCATAGAAGAGCACCCACCCATCATTGTAAGTCTTCATTATTTGATATTTGATTAGTATGTTGTATGACTTTTAAATTGAACAACTGATATATTTTTTGATATATGACATTTTGTCTGACAGGTAACTGAACCATGGGAGTTAATTGGCATGGATCTTGTGGGCAAATTGGCCATGACGGACAGGGGAAACCAGTACATATGTGTGCTGATAGATTATGTCACGAAGTGGGTGGAAACATTTCCACTGCCATCGAAAAATGCTGAAGATGTCACTATGTGCATAGTGAACTTTTGCTACAGATTTGGTGCACCGAAAAGGATTCTGACAGATCAGGGAAGGGAATTTGTACACAAGGTTAGTATATATATATATATATATATATATATATTAGTGCTGTCAAACGATTAAAATTTTTAATCAGATTAATCACAGGGTTGCTGTGGATTAATTTAGATTAATCACGATTAAATATCATTCATTTTTAATCTATATTAATCACAATTCATTTTACATGAGCAAACGGACTCAAGAAAAAAGGGAATATATATGCACTTAACATGTTTATTGAACATCTTGAACACGAGTCGGATGCATTCCATCTGCCACAGAAGTGCAATACCATGAACCCATATCAAAAAGCAAGATTTTTTCTGAGCCGGACAACTTGTCATATTTAAGGTACCTCAGTTTATCTTCGTTCACTTACAATTAGCCCGAACTACCGTAAATCCGACAAATAATCCGACTAATCATGAAATCCAATTCTAGCCCAGTTAATTGCCATTATTAGCAATATCAGTTAACACATTACGCGCGGTGCTTTACGTATAAAACTCCGTAGCAACACGTCCACAGATAAGTTGGACGGTATAATTTGTGCGACTGATTTAATGAGCCATAAATGAGAAGTAGTGCTTAAACAGTATAAAACTACAACTTTCCCTTCTGTTGATAAAAGGCGCAGCCATCTTGGATTCTGAACTCGGGATCCTCTGTGCTGCTCCGAGATATTTCTCGGATCTCCGAGAAACGGGAGCGCATATGTTGTCACTTCCGGCTTCAAAACTCCAGAATACAACTCGGAATACGAGTTCCCAGGGCAAATGGAATGCACTAAAACTGGCCGAAATGGGTTGACAGAGACATTTCAGGGATTTAGAGTCATTCTGCACTGCAGATGGGTTAATTGCGTAAAAAATTTTAATCAGATTAATCATGATGATGGATTAATCCGCGTTAACCCGTTAATTTCGACAGCCCTAATATATATATATATGTGTTGTTTAGTTTGTCATTTCCTAAGTATAATACATTATATACATTTGCTATTTATTATTTTTTCCAAACCTTTTTTTAAATTTGCAATTTTGAACTGGGTGTGGTCAATAGTGTATAGAACAATAGTAACATTTACATTTTATACAGACACACTCCAACAAATTGTAAAAGCAATGAACACGAAGAAAAGTGAAGTGATCTCTAAATTTTTTCCATGGCTATATATACTTGTTCTTAACAAGTTATTTAAGATTATACTTTTTGCCTGGCCACTGGGCAGATTGGTTTCCCCTGTATATTAGCAGTGACAGTGGTATATTGGAGAGTATTTCACTGCCAGTATCACATGGACCTATAGACAGATCAGTCTGCTCAATATAGTGCCTGGGAATTACTGCTTATTCCTTATAGCAGGGGGAACCATTTTGCCTGGCCACTGGGCAGATTGGTTTCCCCTGTATATTAGCAGTGAGAGTGGTACATTGGAGAGTATTTCACTGCCAGTATCACATTGACCTATAGACAGATCAGTGTGCTCAATATAGTGCCTGGGAATTACTGCTTATTCCTTATAGCAGGGGGAACCATTTTGCCTGGCCACTGGGCAGATTGGTTTCCCCTGTATATTAGCAGTGAGAGTGGTACATTGGAGAGTATTTCACTGCCAGTATCACATGGACCTATAGACAGATCAGTGTGTTCAATACAGTGCCTGGGAATTACTGCTTATTCCTTATAGCAGGGGGAACCATTTTGCCTGGCCACTGGGCAGATTGGTTTCCCCTGTATATTAGCAGTGAGAGTGGTACATTGGAGAGTATTTCACTGTCAGTATAACATAGATGCATAGACAGCTAAGTGTAACCAATCAATACTTAATAATAATCAATAATAATAGAAAAAAAATTTTTTAATCCAGTATCACGAACTTCTGTATGTAGATCAATATGATAGTTTGGATTATGAGCAGTGTAAATCTATTTATACGAGTCATTATTTATGTGTTGATTCATAGCAATCGTGTTATAGAAGCAAATTCTTTAGACATTTCATGTGCTGGCGAGACCAAGACGATACGAGCATTTCATGACAGCTGTTTATTAACGTATGTCTTTTTTAATTTATTGTAAATCTGGTATAATACACAATGCCATATAAACAGGAAAGAAATACAATCGTGGTTACTTGACGTTTAAAACGTGCATGGTGAACGGAATATTTATGTATATAGAAAGGCTTCAAAACCCGGATTGAAATTCTCGGAAGTCTGCCATCTAGCGTATTGATTTCAAATTACTGCTCTAAAAATCCCAATCACCAGCAAACACAATTTAAGTTTCTTCACAGGTTGTACCCCACTCCCCGGAAATGCCATCTCATGGGCTTAGAGCCTGACCCCATATGTCATTTTTGTCCCCTTCAGGTCCCTAAATGTCTTCGATGTCCTCCACGGAAAGAGCTGCCAGACACACGACCCTCCACTTCTCCCATCCGTCCATCGTGTAGCCAGCTGCGCATGTTCCTGCAGAACAGTCAGGTTCCCCTGAACCTGGGCTTCTCGTCGAGAAGATGGTGTCAATTGCGTTGAGAGACCAGTTGATCAAATCCATAACTTCCTTAGTTTTGAAGAGCAGGGCTGAGAGAGTCTCTCAAGTATAGACAGTAAGACAGTAGACTAGACGAGACGAGAGAAGCAAAGCAGGGAAGATAAGGGGAGGGAGAGGGAGAGAAGTGCGTCCGCCTCCGATGAGAGCTCAGTGAAGGATGGTTGCAACCTCGTTGTCACTCTGGGTGAGATCCTCACACGGGATCTTCTCACCCACCTAGGTTGAGTTGAAGGGGTTTACCAATTTGCTGTTATGGAAGCGTAGTAGACTCTGTAAATTTTTTGTAAATGGTCCCTTTTGTTTTTTACACCTCTTTCCACGTCCTGACCGGCCTCCCGCTGTATTTCTACGGCGTCCTGAGCCTTGCTGACCCCTGCTGGTTGCCACCGGGGTGGGAGTAGACGCAGTGGCGGCAGACATGGTCATGGAGCTGGCTGCCGGCGGCCCAGTGCGGCATTTCCTCTGACGGCCTCCACTACTGGTACTGGTTCGTCCTTTGGGATTAAAAAGACAGGGGACAGCACATTTAATTAAACTGAATCCTTATGTCACTCTACAACAAAACTACATCACAGATATCACACTTGGCAGTCAGTATTGCACATTGAGAAAAATTCTGCCATCTTATTGGATACAGGAAATATAGGCTTGGGAGACTTATGCGCTGGTCTTGAATTGGGCCGCCTGCGTTTCAACAGGGGAACTTGACCTATAAAAACACGACAGTTAGTGCACAGATTCCCTGATATGCAGAACAACAGCGAAAAACAACGCTGGAAAGGTTCATGTGCACCAAATATAGCAGCCTGCTCAATCCAAATGCTGACATCAGGAACTGACTATTAAGTAAAATCATTTATATATCTTTCAATTTCCATAAATTGCATTATTAGTATTAGGGATTGCATCTTCACTCTCAAGTTATCGAAACTAGGATTTCTGCTTTTTCTTTTTTTTTTTTTTGTGATCAAATTTTAATTGGAGATTTTATAACAAAGAACAAGACGGAACAGAACAAAACACACTCGACCCCCCCCCCCCCCAATACACTCTGAGACAGCACCTCAAAGGAAAAGAGACAAAGGACCAACAGTGGTCACCGGCAGCACCCAGCCCCAAAGAGTGCAGCTAAAAACTGAGGAGAAAAGAAATAACATACTTAAATCAGTAAGAAATGTCAAAATTAGGAAAGTAAAAATCAAAACAAAAAACAAGGAATACGGCCTCAGGACGTGACCCACAGCCAGTCCTTTACCAGCTGCACGTCATGGAGCCAGCTCTGGATCGTAGAACCAGACGAGTTGTTAATCCAGGCTGCAGAGAGTTCCAGCAGAAGCAGATCAAGGAAGGTGGACTTCCAAACAGTGGGAATGGCACGATCAGGAGACTTCCAGACAGTGGGAATGGCACGATCAGGAGACTTCCAGACAGTGGGAATGGCACGATCAGGAGACTTCCAGACAGTGGGAATGGCACGATCAGGAGACTTCCAGACAGTGGGAATGGCACGATCAGGAGACTTCCAGACAGTGGGAATGGCACGATCAGGAGACTTCCAACGAGAGGCTAATAACAACTTAGCCGCTAAGGAGGCGGATATCAGGAGCCTCCGCTGGAAGCGAGAGAGAGAAGAGAAGAGAAGTCCAGGAGAAGAAGGACCACGGGAGACAGAGGGATGGGAGAGGAAAGAACTGATGAGAGAGATCTGGCCACATAATCCCAAAGAGCAGGCGCTGGAGGACAGTCCCAGAACATATGGAGAAAGGTACCAGGGACCTGAAGGGGACAAAAATGACATATGGGGTCAGGCTCTAAGCCCATGAGATGGCATTTCCGGGGAGTGGGGTACAACCTGTGAAGAAACTTAAATTGTGTTTGCTGGTGATTGGGATTTTTAGAGCAGTTTTTAATATTATGAAAAATAACACTCCAAGATAGGACAGGGTTTGGAGAGAGCTCCCCCTGCCAGACAGAAATCATGGGGAGAGGTTTATGAGAGGATCTGCAGAGGAGAGAATAGAGACAGGACACGGGCTTAGAAACAGGTGAAAGGACAGAGCAAATCTGCACAGCGGGTGAAGAGGAAGAAGCAAGGAAAAAGAGATATTACAGGCCCTAAGCATGGACCTCAGCTGGAGGTAGAAAAAGTATGAGGAAGAAGGAAGATCGAATGTGACCTTAACCCCAAAGGACGAACCAGCACCAGTAGTGGAGGCCGTCGGAGGAAATGCCGCACTGGGCCGCCGGCACCCAGCTCCATGACCATGTCTGCCGCCACTGCGTCTACTCCCACCCCGGTGGCAACCAGCAGGGGTCAGCAGGGCTCAGGACGCCGTAGAAATACAATTCAATTCAATTCAATTCAAAAAACTTTATTTGTCCCCGAGGGGCAATTTAAAAGGCACAGAGGAGCAACGCACACAAATAACAGTAGTAACACAACAGATGACACACACACATAATGAACTATGAACAAAATAAATAAAGCTTAAAGTACAGAGGCAATAAGATGCATGATGATGAAAGTGGGAAAAAAAAAAGAGAGAGATGAGAGACTCAGATCAGAGGAGGTCTGGATTGTAGGGGGAGGGGAGGTGGGAGTGTGAGGTGATAATGGTGGGTTTGGGGGGGTGTCAGGAATTCAAAAGAAGGACAGCTTTAGGAACAAAGGTGGCCCTCCTCCTCTGTGTCCTGCAACCGGGACATCGGAGCCGACGTTTGGAGGGGAGCCACTCAAAGGCAGAGTTCAGCGGGTGTGATGGGTCTTTAATGATTTTGAGTGCTAGCCTGTGTGTCTGCTGGTCGCAGATGTGTGATATGGATCTCAAGGGCAGACCAATAATCTTAGAGCACATGCTGACAGTGCTCTGTAGCCGATTTCTGTGCTGCATGCTGGTGGAATGGAACCAGCAGATGATGGAGAATGAGATGACATTCTCTATGAAGGAGTAGTAAAAGGACCGTAAAATGTCTTTCCTGACTCCAAAGGAATTGAGCTTCCTAAGGAGGTATTGCCGCTGATGACACTTCCTAAGAATCTCAATTCAGCAGATGGTCAAAGATGGTGGCCAGATATTTATACTCCTGGACTAGCTCTACTGGTTTATGTTGGAGTCAAAACTCCGCCGGGTCCGTTGATGAGAAGAGACTCACTGCACACCAGAGGAGTTGTTGCCAGTTACCAGTTTATTATCTTATTCTGATTGCAATCAGGGAGCACACATCTCACACACGTACAGAATGTACAGCAAGAGGAGTGAGCTCGATCCACAGGTATCGAGTCTGCCCCTTTATAGGCCTTCTGGGGTGACAACCCCCCTTCTTCTCTTCGGTACTTTCCCCTGCTCATGACAACAGCACATTCCAACCTTTATTCAACCCGTCTGGTACATCTCTGAAAATAATTGTTCTGACATTATAGTCTGATTGGCCAGCAAGCTTTTGATAGGTAATATGTCTTAATATAATGTTCTGACGTTATGGTATGATCTGCCCGCAAGCCCTTTAGCCAGTAGGTTCATGTCCCCGTCTCTTGTCTGGCACCTGATTAATATAAACATTAGTCAAATGCTAAGTTCCTGTTTTTATGCACATTCTGTTCCTACTGGTCTGCACCTGCATCGGTAAGCTCTTTCCATAGTGCAGGGCCAGTATCAATTCCCCTTTTCTGTTATGATTAATGATAGATAAGCTTCGGTTAGATATTAGTGGCTGCGTGTCTGCACATATGTCTTTTATTAGATATTAGTAGTTATACAAGCGCACTCAATCATTAACCCCTCATTTACCATAGATGAAGGTGGTAACTGCTGCAGCCATGTCTCTCTGCTTGTTGGAGTAAGTCACGTTTAGTTCCAGACATGAGGTGTCACACCAGCCCACAAACTTCTGCAGAGCGTGACCATGGTTGTGTGAGGGGCCTGACAGCAGAGTCAGGAGGATGGAGTCATCAGCGTACTTCACCAGATGGCAGTTGGGCTGTGTGTTTCTGCAGTCATCCGTGTATAAGATGAAGAGCAGAGGAGACAGCACGCATCCTTGTGGTGACCCGGTAGAGGTATAACGGAGGTCAGAGAGAGTATTGTTTACCTCTGTGATCTGTTGGTCAGAAAGTCCAATATCCACAGGATTAACTGGTTGTCCAGATGAAAGTTGAGGGAGAGTTTAGTAGCCAGGATGTGGGGTTGCAGAGTGTTGAATGCTGAGGAAAAGTCGGCAAACAAGAGTCTAACTGATGAGTTAGGCTGCTCCAGATGTTTATGCATGGTGTCTATAATGAATGATTTTGCGTCGTCAACACCTCTGTCTGTGCGATATGCAAACTGAAGCGGGTCCATATAGGGGTTAGTTGTTCTGATGATGTGGTGTTTTACGACCCTTTCCATGGCTTTCATCACTAGAGAGGTGAGAGCCACGGGCCGAAGATCATTCAGAACTTTGGTTATACTTTTTTTTTTTTTTATAATTCAAGTTTTTATTGTTTTCATTCGGTACATGACAGTGTCATCCAAAACAGGTTACAAATTTTACAGGTACTACACATCAGGGCAGAAAGTGCACAGTGGCTATAACCAACAGGTTCAAACGGGACAGTAATTAATTAATTAATTAATTAATTAAGGAGGGAGAAGTAAATAATCTCACCAAAAAAAATAAATAAATAAAAAATAAAAATAATAACAATATGAGAAGTTACTGTGTCACTTGTGAAGACAGAGATATAAAAGACCAAAAGTCTTCCCAAACCGGAGTACCCTCCCGAACCCCTGCTGTATTCTTAGAATGCAGTTTGTAGAGCAAACGTTCGTACGCAGCTGTCTTAGTCATCATAATGACCCATTCTTTTAAGTCTGGGGTGTCGGGAGTCTTCCAACGTCTCAAAATAACTCTAGCCGCCACAGAGACCCCCACCATAATCACAGAGAACCCTCCCTTTGTAAGATTTGGCATCTGCTCCCTGTCACCCAATAGACACAGCCTTGGTGAAAATGGTATTGTCTTTCCAAGCCATTTGCTCATAATATTCAAAGTTTGGCGCCATAAAGGCCGAATAAGTGGGCAGTCCCAGATACAATGAATAAAAGTACCTATGTCCTTTTGACATTTCCAGCAAACATTATTATCAGTCAAACCCATTCTATGAAGCCTATGAGGCGTCAAATAAAACCTATGTGTAATTTTATACTGTGTAAATTGTCCTTTAGCTTCTCTTATATATTTGCCAGTATTTGACAAAATTCGTTTCCACTCCTCGTCCCCAATAACAGTCCCAATATCCTTCTCCCATATTGTCTTTATATTAAGGCAATCATTACTGAGCAAATGGTTGGTAGTCCTGTAGAATACAGAGGCTTTCATCCGAAAATGGGGCAGTGTCAGAAAATCCAAGATATGATTCCCATCTATGCGCTGAATTTTGGTGAGAACACAATTTCTAATCTGAAGATATTTCCAAAAATTATCTTTCCCCTTTAAATCATACTTCTGTACGAGATTATTATAAGACATAAATACACCTTGGTCAAACAGATCAGTCACAGTACACAAACCACTCATATGCCATTTCTTCCAGTATATTGGTGATTTCCCAATACTAATAGCCGAATTGTACCACAGGGAAGAGTATGGTTGCTTACAATGTGATAATTTATACATCTTGTGAATCTTTGCCCATATCTCTCTCGAGTGCTTCATAACAGGATTTGTGATCATATCCGAACTCTGAGACAGGCGTTCGATAGGGCTATATGGCCATGACAAAGTTTTTTCAATAGTAACCCATTCTAATTGAGTAGTATTGTGCCAATGCATGGCTAATTTGGCCATTTCGAATGATATCTGATATAGCCGAGGATCTGGTAATCCCAACCCTCCCTTATCACGAGGCGCACATAATTTACTAAGCTTTATCCTAGGCCTTTTTCCGCTCCATAAAAAATGTTTAACCATCATACCGTATTGAGTAAACACCGATTGTGGTATTGTAAGCGGCAGCATCATAAGCAAATAGTTAAACTGAGGTGAGACCACCATCTTAATTACATTTACCTTCCCCCATAAAGTTAACTGAATTTTCCCCCATTTATCAAAATTATTTCTTATATTTTGTAAAAGTGGCGCCATATTTAGCATGGGGATCTCTTCCAACTCCCTGCTTACCTTGATACCCAAATAATTTATCCCACTCGGAATCCATCTAAAGCCAAATTTAGTTACCATATTTGCATTACATATTCCGGATATAGGCGCCGCCTCTGACTTTGTCCAGTTGATTTTATATCCAGACACCATAGAATAGGATTGAACCGTCTCCATTAAGTAAGGTAAGGATTTATCTGGATCTTTTACCAAAGCCAAAATGTCGTCGGCATATAAGAACAACTTGTGTTCTGTGCCGCCCCCTTGAACGCCTGAAATATTTGCGTTAGCCCTAATGGCCATGGCCAAAGGTTCCAGTGTAATATTGAACAATAATGGTGACAGCGGGCATCCCTGACGCGTCCCCCTGGTGAGGTCAAAAGACGGAGAAACTTTACCATTAGTAAACACGCACGCCTTAGGGGCCTTATACAATGTTCGAACCCACTTGATAAAACAAGGCCCAAACCCAAAATTTGATAACGTTGTAAATAGAAATTCCCAGTGCACCCTATCAAACGCCTTCTCCGCATCAAGTGAGAGAGCGACAATCGGGTCAGATTTTTCTCTGTTTAGCCAAATTAAATGAAGTAACCTTCTCATGTTATCCGTTGATGATCTATTCATCATAAATCCCACTTGATCCATGTTTATAATGCTGGATAGTACCTTCTCTAGCCGTAAAGCAAGAATTTTACTAAGGATCTTGCAATCAACATTGATGAGACTTATTGGCCGATAATTTGAGGGTTCGGTGGGGTCCCTATCTTTCTTAGGAATCACCGATATTAGAGCATCATTAAAAGACGGGGGCAGAGATCCACTAGCATATGCCTCATTATATACTTCTGTTAAAATGGGTGCAAGTAAATCTACATACTGTTTATAATATTCAACAGGAAACCCATCTATCCCTGCTGATTTTCCATTCTGCATAACAGATACAGCTTGTCTGACTTCAAGTTCCGTGATTGGGCCTTCTAACATATACATCTCCTCTGGGGACAATGTAGGCGTTTTAAGTCTGGAGAAGAAACTAAGCAATTCTTCCTGTTTAGGATTAATGTCCGCGGTATATAACTCTTCGTAAAATTTCCGTAATACATCGTTTATCTCCTCCGTTGACGTTACTATTGTGTTTCCTTTCTTAATAGCTGATATTAAATTACATGTAGTCCTTTGTTTCAACTGCCTAGCAAGCAGCTTACCAGTTTTCTCCCCTTCCCCATAAAAAGTAGTCCCCAATCTAAATAAGGCGTATTCCACCTTTTTATTATAAATTTCCTGTAATTCAAATTTAAGTTTACAAATATCTTGATATAACTGATCTGAGAAGCACTGAGATAATTCTTGTTCACAATTTTTTATTTTATTATCTAATTCCTGTAATCTGTCATGATCCTCCCTTTTCCTTCTAGATGCGTACCCTATTATTTTCCCTCTAATGTATGCCTTAGAGGCCTCCCATTCCGTCGATCTTTTATCTGTACTTCCAGTATTAATTTCAAAGAAAGACTGCAGATCCTCTTTTAATGATAAACTAAAGGCCTCATGGGACAGCAGTGAGGTGTTTAACCGCCATCTGCCTTTTCTCTCCTTGTCACAGCTAATATCAATTCCTAATATCACGGCAGCATGATCCGATAAAGCGATAGCACCTATTTTGCAGTATGTGACCTGCTTTGTCAAGGTGTTTGAGATCAAAAACATATCGAGTCTGGAGTGGGATTTGTGACAATGTGAATAAAAGGTGTATTCCCTTTCACCTATATTTGGTGCATAAATGTTACATAACACCACCGCAGTTCCATTTATCGTGGCCTGTAGACACACCATTCTACCCTCACCATCTCTGACCTCACCAGTCAGAACAAAATTTAAATTTTTGTGTATCAGTATAGCGACGCCATTCCGCTTGATGGAAAAAGAGCTATGAAATACCTGTCCAACCCACCCATACTTCAATTTTAGAGCCTCTTCCCCTTTAAAATGTGTTTCCTGAATAAACGCTATATCTACCTTGTTATGTTTCAAATAGGTCATAACTTTGCCTCTTTTTATAGGATTCCCACAACCTTTTATGTTCCACGACATACATGTTATATTTCTCCACACCATAGCGCCCTATACCATATATATAGACCTACATTGACATCGTAACCTATGAAGTACAGTACGTAACGAATTCTCATTATTAAACTGCGTCATGACCGAACCTTTTTTTGTAAGAAACGTATGGAAAAGAACAAAATCAGTTAACATAAAATGCTCCCCCAAAACACAAACCGGGAGCTCTGACCAGTCTCTGGTCCTTAAACCTCCACCCCTAAACAAAAAACAGTTGCAAATAGAACACGCAACAACAAAAAAGAAACTCCTATTGGTCCGTGGAGTACCCCTCATGCAGCTGGTCACAGCACTGTCCAGCTGCATGCTGCTCGGGCAGCACATCCTCTAAAGCTCAGAACCCACCCGCGCTTAACATCCGCCCATAGTTGACTGTTATAATTTCCTCAACGTCCGTAAGCATTACTATCTTAGGCATACCTGCTTATGACCCATCGTTACTCAGTGTGCCAATGAAGCGTACTGCTTCCTCAATACTGGTAAAGCTACGATTTCTACCTTTCCAGGTAAACCTCAACGTAGCAGGGAAAGCAAGCGTGTATCTCACATTTAACTGTTGAAGCGCTTTCTTAGCAGGCAAAAACATCTTCCTTTTTTCAGCCAATTCCCTCGTCATATCAGGAAACACGGATATTCTACGATCCTCCCACTCGATTCCTCGGCGTTCACGTGCGGCTCGCAGTACTTTCTCCCGTGCTGACTGCCTCAGAAATCTAATCAGCACCGGTCTCGGAGGTTGATCCTCACTCGGCATTGGGGCCGGCGTTCGATGAGCTCTCTCCATTTCGAATTCCCCCTCCATGTCGTTCCCCAGGCCCTCGCTCAAAACTCGCTTGACACAGTTCTCCAAGGTACCGTTCGTCCCATACTTCTCTTGTAAACCCACGAGCCTTACATTGTTCCTTTTACTATGGTTCTCAAGCATTTGAACACGATCCCACAAAGTTTTTATCTTCTTTTCTGTAGCGTCTTTACCTGCCGCCATCGCCTCCGTCACATCCTCCAAATGCGAGATACGGCCCTCCGCCTCTCCCATTCGGGCCTGCAGTCCGTTCACGGTATTATTTAACTCCGTCATTGTCCCTTTAATGGCGATTGTGTCCGCCGCCACTAACTGAAGGGTCTTGTTCATTTTAATAACTTCGGTAAAAACTGTCTCCAGGCTCACTTCAACGTCAGTCTGTTTCCCGGGCGAACTCGAAGTTGCTGTAGCCTCCGGGAGTGGCGGGGTCTTTCTAGTCGCCATGCGGTTTGTTTCCTTGAAATATTTAGATGTTGTCGCCATTGTTACACGTCGAAAAACGCAAGTAAATCCCTAGAATCCGGATCGGGGACGATATCAAAGTATTTTACCAACGAAATGTCAACTACTTCGCCATTAATTAAAAGAAAGTTAGCGGGTGGGTAAGAGCTTATCTAGCGAGCTGCCATCTTGCTTGAGGTACCCACGTGACTCCCCTGGTTATACTTTTTTTAGGAATGGGGATGACTGTGGAATGTTTCCAGAGGCGGGGTACTATGCCGCTGTCCATAGAGTTCTGGAACAAGGTCCGGAATACGCCACCTAGTTGCTGAGCACAATGCCGCAGGACTCCACTGCAGATGTGGTCTGGGCCGGGTGCACTTCTCTCTCTAGTCATCTTAAGGGCATTCACTACGTCCAGAGTGTTGAAGATGAGTGCGGAGTTGTCTGATTTAAGTGAGGATCTTAAACTCTGGAGCTGAGTGGAGTTGTCTGACTCAAACCTGGTGTAAAAGGAGTTGAGGTCATCAGGGAGTGATGTGTCGCTGCTGCCCTCAACGTGGATGGTTCTGGGACTGGAGACAGCTGTGTTCACAGTGGCCATGGTTTTCAGTCCCTGCCAAGCAGAGCGGAGGTTCCCCTCTGAAAAATTCTGCTCCACTTTGTCTTTGTATCTCAGTTTTGCCATTTTAATTGCTAGTTTGACTTCTCTGTTGATTTCCTTCTTGTCTGATTCAGAGCCAGTAAAGAAAATCCTTTTCTTTTTGTTTAGTATTTCCTTGAGCTCTTTGGTGATCCAAGGTTTATTGTTGGCAAAGATGGTGACTGTTTTTGATGGGATGATATTGTCAACGCAGAAGGAGATGTATGATGAGACTGTGTCTACCTGCTCATGTATATTGTTGGAAGAAAGAAGATTGTCCCAGTCTGTAGATTCAAAGCATCCTTGTAGGGTTTGGATGCTTTCTGCTGTCCACTGTTTGATGTTTGTAACAACCTTCTTTGCCCTTTTGATGATTGGCGTGTATGCTGGGGCGAGCAGGATTGTATGACGATCAGCCAAGCCGAGAGGGGGGAGGGGAAGAGATCTGTATGCATCCTGGACTGAACCATAGCATTTGTCCAGAATCTTCCCCATGCGGGTGGTACATGTGACGTACTGATGGAATCCTTTGAGGGACTTGTCAAGCGAACAGTGATTGAAATCTCCCAAAACGAGTTTGGGGGAGTCCGGTGATAACTGTTCAAATTTATTTAGAGTGTTGATGATGTGCTCCGTAGCAGTGGCGGCGTTGGCTTTGGGGTGGATGTAGACCAAAATGAGGAAAAGTTGTGGAAATTCTCTGGGGAGATAGAAAGGGCCAGGAGCTCGATGTCTGTGGAGCACCAGCGTGAATTAATATAGAGACACACGCCTCCTCCATGATGTTTACCGGAGAGCACACTGACGCGGTCCAGACGTACCGGGGGGGTGAAGCCATCAATGTGTAGCATGTCATCGTTGTCGCTCTCATTTAACCATGTTTCCGTAAATGCCAGGATAGAAGCAGTTCTGTATTCATGCATATGGTTAACGCTAGCTTGCAGCTCATCCGTTTTTTTGCGGAGAGAGCGAACGTTAGCCAGGATGATGGACGGAAGCGCTCGCTGTTTAAAGGTCTCCCTTTTAAGCCTGGCTTTAACGCCACCCTTTTTCTTCCCTCTTCTGGTTACCTTTTTGTGTGTGAATTTATGCTGGCTGGAGGAGTTCACGCGGAGAATTTCCTCTGGAAAGCTGACCGTGTCTGTGGAGTGTTGAGTCTGTAGTCCAAGCTGAATTAAGCGATCTCTGTGCTAGATGAGCCGCGATCCGTCGGGAGGGTTGTTTCCAGTAGAAGACGCACACTCACAGATAAGCAGCCAATGCGTACATGCAATTGTCCAAAAAAATGCACAAATCTCACAGATATTCATGCTGGGGTATGTTCCGGGAATAATAATAATAAATAAAATAATAATTAAAAGAATAAATAAATAAAAATTGTGTCCGGAGTAACAAGCAGCCACGTAACGTGAGCGCGATTAGAACAAAGAGACAGCGCAAAGTGAGCGTGTCTAGAGCGCTCCGTGAGTATTGAGGAAAAAAGTATGGAAAAATAAGAGAGAAACTCAAAAAAAGAAGCAGCTCCGTTAAAAGTGCAAAGCAGTTTGTGCAAGACTGTACCGAAGCACGCAGAAAAACAAAAACAAACCAACAAGAACGATAAAATACGATACACATGTCGCTCCTCTAACCAGCCGGTCGACCGCACGAGCAGCGACCCGGAATTCATTCGGCGGGAGGCCGGTCAGGACGTAGAAATTGGTGTAAAAAACAAAAGGGGCCATTTACAAAAAATGTACAGAATCTAGTACGCTTCAGTAACAGCAAATTGGCAAACCCCTTTGACTCAACCCAAGTGGGTGAGAAGATCCCGTGTGAGGATCTCACCCAGAGTGACGACGAGGTTGCAACCATCCTGTGTCGCACTCCATCAGTGTCAGAGCCTGAGCCTGAGCCCTGCTCACCGGCCTTTGTGGGATTAAATAGAATTATAAATAACATACAATGAATAGAGGAAAAAGAGAATATAGCTTAAAGCAGGGCATGATGAAAAGGGGGGGGGTTCATTCTAAAAAATGCAGTTAACTGAAACAACAACTGACTGGCGCGCCGGCAAGGCAAGGCTACCTAATCGGAACAGATAGGGGGGGCGACAGAGAATATCAGCGGCCCCTACTTATCTTTTAGCCTTCCAGAAGGACAACTACGAGCTGGCTAGAGTCACACATGTGGTTGTCAAGTAGAGGGAAGGTACTGAGAAAGGGGGGGGAGATGCCCAAAGGGCTTTAAAAGGGATACAGCTGATACATATGGCAGAGCCTCCTCCTGTACATGCTGAATGTATGTCAGACGGCCGCTCCCGGATTGCAATCTGTCAGACAATAAACCGGTGATTTGCAACTTCTCCCCGTGTCAGCTGTGAATCTCTTCTCATCCACGAACCCGGTGGAGACGCCGTGCTCCAACACCTTCTCCTCCACTTCTTTCTTAGTTCCGTCACCCATCCCATCCTCTTTTGTCTCCTCTCCATCTCCATCTTTTTTTACAGACTCTCCTCCTCCGTCACCACACGTAGTCTCACCTGTAAGCCCAGCCCCACATCCATCTTCAGCTCCGGACATGGTTCATCCCACCCCTCCGTATCAGGTTCCAGCGCACCCCTCATCTCAGCTGGTTACGGGTCCAACACCCCCATTTATGTCCCCTTCCGTTGTTTTTGAAAAAATGGAAAGATTCAATAAGTTGCATAACTATTATCTTAGCAACTACCCTAAAATGACCTATGAGGCCAAGTGCTTTACTTACCATTGGTGTATTCAGTTTTGGAGTGAGTTTCTAAATGCAATTTCCATCTGCAAGCAGGGGAGGGACCAAAACCTAGAGGCTCACTACACGTATGTTGACAATTGGGATGATGAAGCTGAGGTGATATTTCCTAATGATGCGCTGGACCAGCTGAGTGCCATCCCCGGGGTCCTGGAGTTGGCTGTGGAGATGGGCTATCTGTGTGATGTAAATAGTTTTTCATAGAACCTGTAAATAATTAGGTGAGAGATCTCACAAGTACTTAGGATAAGATAAGATTAAGATAGTTTAACCTTAACTTATCCTAAGTTTGTATGACATAAGATTAGAATAAGATAAGACTAATATAGGTTAAGATAAGATTTTGTATAACATAAGGTAACATAGAATAAGATAAGACTAATATAGAGTAAGTTAAGATGAGGTTAAGATAAGATTGTATAACGTAAGATAACATAGAATTAAATAGGACTAAGATATAAATAAATGTGGATTATTTTGCATTTGGTTTGTGTCTGTGTGGTTATTTAAAACATTGTGAAGTTTGAAACAAAATTTGATTAGCTTAAATAATGATTGGTTAAACTCATGTACATGTAGAGAATTGTAGTGGACTTGCCATTGAATTAAAGGTTTCTTCAGTTCTCAAGTGCAATGCAAAAAACATAGAGGGGCAATTCATTAAATGATGCAAGCACAGGGACATGTTTTTGGTGTTAAACCTAAATTGCATGACCATTCTGCCGCAAAAACAAGCCTTTAAGGTTAAAGGTGCCATCCAACTCTACTTTGAAAACTTGTGAAACTGATGAAGTACATCTTTCTTTGTTTTCCGCACATATGTCCACCAAACGGAAGGGGCCTGAGAGTGGCATTAAGAGTCTGCAGCTGTATATTATATATATATATATATATATATATATATATATATATATATATATATATATATATATATATATATATACACTCACCTAAAGGATTATTAGGAACACCTGTTCAATTTCTCATTAATGCAATTATCTAATCAACCAATCACATGGCAGTTGCTTCAATGCATTTAGGGGTGTGGTCCTGGTCAAGACAATCTCCTGAACTCCAAACTGAATGTCAGAATGGGAAAGAAAGGTGATTTAAGCAATTTTGAGCGTGGCATGGTTGTTGGTGCCAGACGGGCCGGTCTGAGTATTTCACAATCTGCTCAGTTACTGGGATTTCACGCACAACCATTTCTAGGGTTTACAAAGAATGGTGTGCAAAGGGAAAAACATCCAGTATGCGGCAGTCCCGTGGGCGAAAATGCCTTGTTGATGCTAGAGGTCAGAGGAGAATGGGCCGACTGATTCAAGCTGATAGAAGAGCAACTTTGACTGAAATAACCACTCGTCACAACCGAGGTATACAGCAAAGCATTTGTGAAGCCACAACACACACAACCTTGAGGCGGATGGGCTACAACAGCAGAAGACCCCACTGGGTACCACTCATCTCCACTACAAATAGGAAAAAGAGGCTACAATTTGCACGAGCTCACCAAAACTGGACAGTTGAAGACTGGAAAAATGTTGCCTGGTCTGATGAGTCTCGATTTCTGTTGAGACATTCAAATGGTAGAGTCAGAATTTGGCGTAAACAGAATGAGAACATGGATCCATCATGCCTTGTTATCACTGTGCAGGCTGGTGGTGGTGGTGTAATGGTGTGGGGGATGTTTTCTTGGCACACTTTAGGCCCCTTAGTGCCAATTTTGCATCGTTTAAATGCCACGGCCTACCTGAGCATTGTTTCTGACCATGTCCATCCCTTTATGATCACCATGTACCCATCCTCTGATGGCTACTTCCAGCAGGATAATGCACCATGTCACAAAGCTCGAATCATTTCAAATTGGTTTCTTGAACATGACAATGAGTTCACTGTACTAAAATGGCCCCCACAGTCACCAGATCTCAACCCAATAGAACATCTTTGGGATGTGGTGGAACGGGAGCTTCGTGCCATGGATGTGCATCCCACAAATCTCCATCAACTGCAAGATGCTATCCTATCAATATGGGCCAACATTTCTAAAGAATGCTTTCAGCACCTTGTTGAATCAATGCCACGTAGAATTAACCCAGCAAACAATATGACGTTGAAATGACGTCTTTTAGACGTCTTGGCCTACCGTAGAAAAGACGTCTTCAGAGGGTGCAGAATGAAAGTTTTTATGACGTCTTTTTTAGACGTCCTCTGGATGTTCAGTTATGACAACTATAAGACGTCTGTATAAGGTGAAAAAACAGTCCGGAAATGGTCGGTGTAGACGTCGTTTTAACGTCACACATAGACTTACTTTAGACGTAATTTATGTATTTACAGCTTTATTCATTACAAAATAATCCCCACTATATATTCTAATACCATATTATGTTTCACCCCAATAACCTAGTATCATTAAGCAAATTCAGTACAAAAAGTCTCACACAGCATTCTTAATACATTTTTATTGGGAGTATCAGATCAGATGATAACACACCTCCCCCTCTCCTTGTGTCTTACAACATTACAGCAAAAATAAATACATTTAAACCAAAAACTGAATTTAAAAAAGTGAAATTTAAACATCAATAATTCACTCAATACACAATACACATAGTTACTGTGATGTTGCGCTGCTTTATTTGGTTTAATCGTCCAGTCTGAGAAGGCATTCAAGTAAGAATTGTATTGTACTGAGTACATGACAATAGTAACTTTGAATCCTTGAAATACATGTATTTGATAATTTTCCTGGCAGCTATCTTTTTACACAGAGCCACAATACACAATAATTGTATTCACTGCTAACAGTTTGTATCAGGAGTTGGTTATTGTAAAAGAAGTAATGTGCATGCAGGTGATTTTTGTATAGATTTATCTACACCCTTCTGGTAGTGCTGCCATTGCAGTCAGGTGTCACAGACTACGAGGAGTATACAGTAAGTAGTCCGACTTGGCTGCAGTCAGTTTATACTCCACCCTTGCAGCCGCCGGCAGATCGCGTTCCACGTCGCGTCAGCTGCAGACAGACCTAAGCCCAAGTAGAACGCACCCATTGATTACTTTTTGGCTGTTTTGCTAGCGTTCAGTAAACCTCTGCTCGATAGGCCATCAAGTTGTCTGTCTCAGCGCATTCTATAAAACGGAGCCAACTTGGTTGATCGGGTTTTATAGTCTATTCTCATATATTTCATAATACTTTTGAACACTTTGGAGTTCCATATGTACAGATGTGTCTTACCTTCAGATTAATTATGTGGACATATTGGTTTGCAAAAAAGTCAGCAATGCGATTATTAAACAATGTACACAACTAAACAATGCTAAATACTACTTACCTTAAACTTTAAACTTGTCCACAACGACGTGCAGTTTCTCACAACCGTTTTACTGCAAAAGACCGCATGCGCGACAGTGTCGGTTTTTTTTAAAAAAAAATTTTTTAGCGCTACGGCAACAGAACTTGGCCAAACCACACACCGGACGTGCATCGGCAAATTGTGATTATGGGATTTGCTTACGTGTAGCAGTTTATTTTTGGACAATTTCAAACATTAAAATGACAACAGCATGAGCTACAATAGGCACCAGAATTGACGCTGACAATGTTTACATGGAATTGACGATCTGCCTACAAATTTCCAAAAGTCGCCTACCTAGACGTTCAGCTTGAACTACATATCTACGCCCAAGAGGGGTCAGAGTTAGACGTGCAGATACTGCACCTGATTTGCACGTTGTGTAGACATCCAGATATGGTTCTGGACCGACCGACTCCATCTAGACATGATCTGCACGTCTGATGGACGTCTCATGTTTGGTGGGAAGGCAGTTCTGAAGGCGAAAGGGGGTCAAACACCGTATTAGTATGGTGTTCCTAATAATCCTTTAGGTGAGTGTATATATATATAATATTTATATTATAATATTATATTATATAAGCTAATTTCCTAGATCCTTAAATTTGCAAGCAATCATTTGAAGAGAGAATGAACCTTTACTATGTGAGAAAGAGAAGTGCTCCTCCGTGCTTAATCAACTTAAAACACATAAAACATTCTCCTTCACCTTTCCCCTTATACTACAAGCCTTCCATTTCAGTTTAGCTGATTCTTAGCACAGCTGACTAGTAAATTTCTATGCTATATTGCCAGTAACTCACTAGCAGTGTACTGATTTTTCAGCTATGCCCTTGTTTGTCAAAGTTTAATTATCATTAATTTCCCCCACAAGGATTGTTGATGTACCGCTTAAATAATCTCAACCAACATATTGGAATATTCTTATGACAGAGAACCTATCGTGTTAGATGGCATAATTAAGTTACAAAAAAAGCAGTCGTGTGTGTAGAAAAGAATCTGCTGTATCGATTTTATTTAACCAGGAAAAAAATCAGCGTGTAATATTTCAATTAAATATCCTTTTTATTTTTGACATAGTTTCATAGACAAAGAGCAAGTACTAAATGACCAACAGCAAGCAGTTATGAAACAGGAAAAAGAGAGAAAGAGTCTGACGGAGTCACCACTAGATCCAGTACCAGGGGGGTCAGCCACGTTTCCGTGAAAAATGATATATTGCAGTTTCTTGCATCGCGCTGGAACCCCAACCTCGCTCTTAGGTCACCTAGTTTAGACTGGATGTTTGTGAACGGGACTCTGGGCAGTGGCGGGCGATGTGCTCGTTTCCTCATTCTGTTTCGGACGCCGCCGTATGTCCCACAGTGCTTCTTTGTTCGGCGCCGCGGGGTCATGCGGCCGCGTCCTTTGTTAGGTTTGTTTTACACAAACGTAAAAGCATGGACTATACCCCTAAAGGGAGGCCTTATTGAAATAATATGGATCATTTAAGGCCTGCATTCAAATATTACATTAAAATGACTAAATTAATATTATTAAGTTTACCCATCTTTATCACTCTGCCTTAAACAAAGGAGACGCCTGAAACTCATTCCGGTTCACTTTAGATGGGCAGTAAGTGCATTTCCCTGCCATTCCAGGGAAGCCGGTGTGGATGTGCAGGCTAGCTGTTTGGTCCCTGTTTCAGGTTCATGCGGCAGAATCTGCTTGTCGTGAGTCTGGCCTTTTCCTCTTTTTCTCCATCTTCTTCTCCACCCATTTCTTGGCAGCCTCCCGCTCCTTCTAGAAGAATTCTGTCTCTGCAAATTCATCTAAGGCCATTTTGGGGTTAGAGAGCCCCTCAGCAAAAAATGTTACGTTTGTAACCAAAAATCAGGTAACACTACTTAAGGCCATTGCTTTAGCAATTTATAAACACATCCATAACTAATAATAATGAATCCATAAAGTATTAGAAACATGGCTATAATTATTTATCAAAAGGCATAACACATTATACCCATGTGTATTATGCATTATGAATAATTTATGAAGGTCTCATCTGGAATGCACTATAGATACCTTCATAATGCATTATGATGCTCGGAATAATACAGCTATTGTACTGTATTACAAAGGTATCTATAGTGCATTATAGATGAGAGCTTCATAAGGCAGTCATAGTGCATAATAAACATGGCAATTTGTTATGCCCATTTAGAAATATAGCCATGTTTATAATGCTTTATGAATGCATTATAATGCATTGTCAATGTGTTTAAAAATGACTAAAACAAAAAAAAATGTTACCAAAAATCATTTATGGTTCTGCCTGTGATGCTATCAACACTCAAGCTTTTCTGGTCAGTGCAATTTATAATTGTTCAGACAGATAATATTCTACCATGTGAGCGATGCTCAGGTCACTGATCAACACAAGTTTGTCAGAAACGGACTGACAAGAATTTTTAACGTTATGACAAAAAACTATACAAGCCATGGACACATAGGCTATGCGGCAAACCTAGCTTCAGCCTCTTACCAAGTGAGCGATGCTAGCTAATTGGTGACACAAAATTACTGTTAATACCGTGCCGACAAGATTTTATCATACAACAACATAAAAACCACACACATTATCAAATAACGGTCATGACAATTCATTATTTAGCACATAATTACAGGGAACGTATGAGAGACAAAAGTCTGTCAGTTCTCTCTCGTCAAACGAGTGAAATGGTTGCTAGTGATAATGTTACTATAAGCAAGCTGTTATGAAAACACCTGGCGGTATAACTGTAAATTTATCCTGTAGTTCTACATTTATCTCAAACAACGTGTCTTACCTTTGATAGATGAACATTGCGTGTAAATAACTGAAGTGAGAAGCTGGTGACTCGTCCTGCCTCCACAGAAGTTTGTCCCTAGAATAAAAGTTTTCTGAAACTATTTCCCCTCAGCACCTGGAAAGCTGAGCTTCATGTTTGGGTCATTTCAGGGCCCCTAGGCAAAATCTGCACAGGTGTACCTCTGTTTCATATATGTGCCCCATCCTTGGATCTGTGTGCTCTCAAATTCCCGGCCAAGGTTCAACAAACAAGCCATGTCATGTCATTCTGACACTGATATGTCTTCAAGCCATCATTAGTGGCTCCCTCATCTGGCCTCAGTAGTGGTTGCATCCCAGAGCCACCAGCAGCCTGCTGGTCTTGGTGGCACCCCAGTGTTTGCTTGTAGAGGAGATGCTCAGTGGCAGTGGCAATTCTATTTAAAAGAACAGTTTAATTTCAGAGCCAATGGCCGTGTGACCATGAAATGAAATGAAATGCCGACAACATTCCTGGAGCCTTCAATTTAGCATACACAGTGCCCTCTACAGGATTCTGTCGAAACTGCATCCCTTTCAGCCTCGTTCACAAAACGTGCGAGTTGTTTTCAGCATACGTTTTTCTTTATAAATCCCAAAATCCTCTTACAAATGTGCCTATGAATGTTTGGCATCTTTTTCGGTCACACGAAGCCTTTATAAATGAATTCCCCAATTAATACGTTTACATGGCTAGTGTTGTAATTGTATCCAGAGTGCGAATTACCCCTCCATAATTGGGGGGTACTGCCTTCATAACACTTCTATGACCATTATGGTCCGCTACCGCGTCAATACGAATAGTCGCCACCAGGATCAATGTTAAGAGTGCAAGATGCGCTAGGGGTGTTTACTAACATGTATGCAACACACGGTCATGGTCTGGACATGCGACAAAATGAGAATCAATACAGAAGATCTCATTATCCTTATCCCTATCCAAAAGAATTTGGTTTTGCTAACTCTCAGGAATTATCCTAGAAGTAGTATACTAGTAAAAGTAATAAGCCTATACATTTACAAACAGCCTGGTCTGGTCCAGCAGTCTGGTGTAATTCCTGCCCTCTCAGTCCCCCCAGCTCCAACAGCCTTCAGAAATGAATATTTGTCTATTAGGCTAATATCTGCCTTGATGATACAGTAGATAATGGTAGTAAAGTACAGCCTAATTTCTAACTCACCACTTGGTCCTGTGCGCTGTCCTCATCCTGCCATCTCCCTGCTGCCTGCTCACTGTCCTCATCCTGCCATCTCCCTGCTGCCTGCTCACTGTCCTCATCCTGCCATCTCCCTGCTGCCTGCACACTGTCCTTATCCTGCCATCTCCCTGCTGCCTGCTCACTGTCCTCATCCTGCCATCTCCCTGCTGCCTGCACACTGTCCTCATCCTGCCATCTCCCTGCTGCCTGCACACTGTCCTTATCCTGCCATCTCCCTGCTGCCTGCTCACTGTCCTCATCCTGCCATCTCCCTGCTGCCTGCACACTGTCCTCATCCTGCCATCTCCCTGCTGCCTGCACACTGTCCTTATCCTGCCATCTCCCTGCTGCCTGCACACTGTCCTCATCCTGCCATCTCCCTGCTGCCTGCACACTGTCCTTATCCTGCCATCTCCCTGCTGCCTGCACACTGTCCTCATCCTGCCATCTCCCTGTTGCCTGCACACTGTCCTCATCCTGCCATCTCCCTGCTGCCTGCACACTGTCCTTATCCTGCCATCTCCCTGCTGCCTGCTCACTGTCCTGATCCTGCCATCTCCCTGCTGCCTGCTCACTGTCCTCATCCTGCCATCTCCCTGCTGCCTGCTCACTGTCCTCATCCTGCCATCTCCCTGCTGCCTGCTCACTGTCCTCATCCTGCCATCTCCCTGCTGCCTGCTCACTGTCCTCATCCTGCCATCTCCCTGCTCCTGTGCCTCTCCTGCCTTCTGCTGACCACCACTTTCCTTCATACACATTAAGTAACCTATACTTTTAGTGTAATGTTCTGTAGCTCTTAACACTAATATTTCCTACTTACTCTTCTTTTACCACCAAAAGAGTGTCTGATGTCTCCATCTTTCCTTTTCCTCATAGTGTGTCTGTGAATAAAATCTAATCTATATTTAACAAAACAGTATCTGGGCTATCAGATGAAGCTTCTAAAATGTCTATAAATATGAAATTGTGGAATGCAGAATCAATACCACTAAAATTCAAATAATAGGGCTTATTATTTGTTAGCTAGTTTTTTTTACGTTGCCCCTATAGGTTTCACTTATAGTAATGTTTTTTCAGAGCATGACGTTAGACATTCTTATGCGTTAATATTAGCCTAATAACAAACCACACAGGCTAAGTGGCAAATTAATTTCAGAATGGCACAATTTATTCGTGATAAAATGAGAACGAAAACATATGGAGTTCATCTCCTTGGAAAATGACCATGATCGATTTTACCTCACCAAATAAGCCTGGTTTAAATAGAGAACTTAGCTCATCTTGCTAGTTAACGTAACTAAAGTTGACTGTACCAGTGTTCTGTCGAGTTGAGCTACTTTGTCGAGGTAAGCTATGATTAGGGCTATCAATTAGCACTACAGTAGATTACCTGGACAAAGTAGCTCAACTCGACAGAACATCTGCCTCAGAAGGACAATGGTAAGTAATTCAACTTATAAAGACGTCAGCTTGCATTAGTAGATGAAACACTTAAACGAATAAATGAAGGTTGTAAAATAACACATTTTCAACAGGTTAGACTTCTGCTGGCTACTCACATTTACCAATGCACGACAAACAGTACTATTACAGACGAACACAATGAACAGGTCACTCAATGAGAATGAATGACGCAACCGACTGGCTGCTTCTAGCGCCGAGGTGGTTAAAATGGTACGGTCCACATTAGGGGTGTCTGAAATTGTTTTACATAAACTTTTCCTACAAGGTGAGGTTATCTTTTTTTTTTTTTTTTGCAGCAAAAGAAAAATGTTAAAAACCCCCCAAAACTGCTATTTTTGTCTCTTTGGGGGGGTCTGGGTCTTGATCGGGGGGTACAGTACCCTCCAGTACCCCCCATAATTCGAACCATGAGTCTGATGTAGATTGAAAATTGTATGGTACTATGACTGAATAACAGCAGAATGGTTGCTGTAATCATCTTGCAGTTTACTATAAAGAGAAGTGTTTCTATGTAACAGGTCAGCAAAAGAAACTGCTGTCCAGAGGCTTAACGGTGAGGATACGACTTCATTCTTAGCCTCAGCAATTGGTCCAGCAAAGCCAAGTGCATGACAGGGAACAAGAAGCCCCAGTTCTGGAAACCACCATCACCCCATCAGCGTGGAAGGAACCTGTCGCTCAGGGAATGAGGGAATTCACAGGGTGGAAGGACCCATTCTCTGTGCCTGAGTACGAGACCCACCACTGGTCCAAACAGAGATACTGTACTGGTTTTTACTCTCTCGTGAGAGGGAGCAATATGGATTTCTAAAAACACCCAAAACTGCATTTAAACGTTTGACATTATGTGAAGTGATAAAAAGATGCAACAAATACCAGTTATCATGTTCAGAAGGTCAAGTGCACTCACCCTTCCCTTTGTTGGCATTAAGCAATACATTTTATTGACTGGGGGAGGGGGGTGGCACTAGAATTAATACCATACCGGAGAATGCTCGGTATGCCATATGCCCCATATATATATATATCCTGTAGCTGCAGTGAGTATATTAGCATTATTGTTAACAAGTGTACTGTCACAGTAACAAGTACATATATATGTGACAGTAAAATTTTCTGGCCATCTACATTGATAAAACTTAGATGATTGTACTGTTTTATTATTAAATACAATTATTAGATAGAACCGGCTTATGTATTTGCTCTTTAAGAGGTTTTTACTGTTGTCTGGTGAGCTGTAGTGCAACCTGTCTGACTGAAACCTGTTTCTCCTCTCAGCACTAGGCGATTGGAAAAAGCCGTGAGCTGGACAGATAATGAGTACTGGGCAGCCTGGAATAAGTGGGATGAGGTGATTGATTGGGGAGATGACGAATCTCCACCCACATCACCTCCCTCTAACCAGGCTGGCACCTGTACTGGAGACGTGGATGCTGGGGCAGTGGAACATTATCATCAGCCCGTATATAAACGTATGTATTTCAGAACTTTTTTTAACATGAGTTTGAGACAGTCTGATGTTAATTGAAGTTTAAAAAATTGGTCGGTACTATGTTAATTATTCTCACTGATTGAATAACAGCAGAATAGTTGCTGTAATCATCTTACAGTTTACAATAAAGAGAAATGTTTCTGTGCAACAGGCCAGCTAAAGAAATTGGTCTCCAGAGGCCTAACATTGAGGATGCAACTTCATCTGTGTGTCCGGCCTCAGCCAGTGGTCCAGAAAGTGCATGACAGGGAAGAAGCCCCAGTTCTGTCCACCGCACTCCCCCCATCATCTTGGAGGGAAGCTGTTGCTCAGGGAAAGAGGGAATCCGCAAGGCGGAAGGACCCATTCTCTGTACCTCAATATGAGACCCACCACTGGCCTAGGCAGAGACACTGGTTACGACAGCCACCAAAGACCTCCATAGATGAGAACATCATCCAAGACCTCTGCAATGGCCTGCAGACTTTTTCACTGTCATGAGGGGGAGCTGTATTTAAACTGCTAATACTGTCTCAGCCAAATACTGTCCTCTATGTCCATCAAAAATGCAATGAAAAAGAAAATATATCAAGCATCTCAGTAGATACTGACTGTATTGAATTACACTGGGATAGTGAATCCCCTGGGAGAAAGCTAGATGTAGGCAGGGTTTCATCTATTCTGTTATATAATCATGAGTGACATATTGCAGTAATGGAAAAAAAATAAACCTATCAGAATCTTACATACCTGGATCATGTCCCCCCTTAGTCTCCTTTGCTCGAGGCTGAACAGATTCAGCTCAGCTAACCTCTCCTCATAAGACATTTCACTAAAACCGGGAATCATTCTTGTAGCCCTACGTTGAACCCTTTCAAAGGCAGCAATGTCCTTTTTAAGGTAAGGTGAAAAAACCTGCACACAATATTCTAGGTGGGGTCTTACCAAGGAATTGTACAATCTTAAGCTTCACCTACCTTGACCTAAACTCCACACACCTAGAGATGTAACCCAACATCCTACTGGCCTTTTTAATTGCTTCCCAACATTTGCGAGAGTGGGACATGGCAGCAACAACATACACACCAAGAGTAGTCCACCATTTTGGCTTGGATTATAGCTTCCATTACTTTTCCAAGTGCCTATAGTTTGTTGGATTACTTCTATCCCCTTTTTTGAATATGGGTGTTATATTAGTAACACACCAACAGATACAGATTTCTGAAATAGCAAAGTTAAATAATATCCCTCATCTCTTTTAAAACTATAGGTAAGATGCTGTCATGATCTCCAGTCTAGAGTTGCAGTGTAACAGTATTCACAGGAAAGGGGATAAAGGGACAAACAGGGTAAGGGCAACAAGATTGGACAACAACAGTGGACAAAGGGATATTTTTTTGTATTTTATTCATACACAATACTGACACTAGAAGCTAAAACTGGGCCTTCACTGGATCTTCCAGCAGGACCACGATCCTAAGCACATGTCCAAATCAACACAAAAATAGTTAGCTGACTATAGAAGCAAGCTTCTGCCATGGTCATCTCAGTCACCTGACCTGAACCCCACTGTAAACTTATGAACTGAGCTGAAGAGTAGAGTGCTGATCTGGAGAGGTTCTCTAAAAAGGAATGGACTCAGATGCCCGGCTTGGTATTCTCCAACCTTATAAAAGACTCAGTGCTGTTATCCTGGCAAAGGGAGGTTGTACAAAGTATTAAAAGCAGGGGTGCCAATAATCATGGCTCAAGTATTTTTGTTAAAAATAATTATTTCTTGATGGATTTTTTTTTCTTCGAAAAAATTTATTTCAATGAAAGGTTGGATTTTTCTAATTTTTTCGGTGTTAGATGAAGCTATTTTAGTAAAAGGTAGATTTTTTTCTAACCCTTTTTAAAAATATTTACAAGGGCTGCCAATAATTGTGGAGGGTGCTGTAGCTTCTCTAGGTTTATTATTATCTGTGAGCTCCCTTGCCTGCAAATTTTCTTTTACATATTCTGCAACACCACCTCCCTTCTTGCTTATCTGGTCCCTACAGAACAACATGTAACCATCCATATTATATTCTTCTCCATCATTGTCACTCAACCACATTTCTGTTAGTCCTATAATATCATGAGTCTGATGAAATGAAGGCCTCAAATCATGAATTTTGTTTCTACTGCTCCTAGCATTTAAATACAGACAGCAAAGGGTAGGCCTTTTACACTGCCCACTTATTAGTACTTAGGGCTTTTTGTCTCCCCCCTCTTATATTCTTAACTAACCTCCCTGGAAGACTACAACCACTTCCTATACAACGACCCAACGACTTCCTACAGTGGCAGCCAGGAGCACCAGTGCGTGGGATGTGCACCCCGGGAGTCGGGCAGCGTGCCTTCCTGGGGCAACCCGATGGATCCACCAGGTAGAGTGAGCAGAAGCCTCCCCGCTGAGGGCACCGGTACCCGGAACGGTTGTGCCAACACATGTAGCTGCAGACGCCGGCCATGCTTGCCAAGGCCTTGGCAGAGGCTGAGCGGACTGAGACAATCCTGTCCCTGTCTGCAACATCACGCCGGTCGCCAGCCACTTCATGCCAAACCTGCACCTGCGCATGTGGGGGCTCCGTCTGCAGAGAGGGACAGAGCATGCACGTTATACGCGCAAAGCCATGGCAGCTGCGGAGAGATCAGACACTTTGCCCACTACTGCCCTGCTCCGGTGCCTTGCCTCCAGCTGGGAAATGCCAGGTGGATGGCGCTGTAAGGGGGGCAAAAGTCTTGTATCTTTTCTAGTTACTTATGGTTGAGGTTAGGCTGGAGGGGTAAAGGTTGTTATTGTTGGGATTCGGGTTTTTCCACGTAGAACCGAATAGAGAGTCCACACAAAGAAATGAATACAAATGTGTGTGTGTGTGTGTGTGTGGATTTGCATTGATCACATTTGAGGACCAAACTGTCCCCAAAGTGTAGTAAAACCTGAAATTTCCCTACTTTTGGGGACATCTTTTGAGGTCCCCATTTGGATAACGTCAGTTTTATAAAAATCTGTGAATGCAATCAAAAAAGTAAAAATGCCAAAAGTCTTGTATCTGGGTTGGTTACTTATGGTTAAGGTTAGGGGTGGGTAGGGATTAAGGGTGTCGTGACTGGGATTAGGGTTTTTCCCATAGAAATGAATGGACAGTCCCCATTTAGATAAGAAGACCAACTTGTGTGTGTGTGTGCGCGCGCATTATGTATATATTAAATTTTGGGGACCAAATGTCCCCACAATGCAACAAAACCTGAAATTTTGACGATGTGGAGACCAGCTTTTTCAGTCCCCCAAAGGGAAACTCAATTTTAAAAAAATCTGTGACTGCAATCAAAAATCTAAAAAAAGTGTTTTGACCACAGAAATGAATGGATGGTCTCCAGGAAGATGAATACAAACGTGTCTATAATTGCATGAAAGAGAACGCAAATCATACAGGACATCTATCCTGGCAAGGCCATACTTCTCTCAGGAAAGCCAAAGCCCAACTTTTCTGTACCATTGTAATATAGATAATGTTTAACTGCTGTAATTAAGCAATACTATTGAAATAATTAAAATATAGAGATTAAATCAGGTGTGTTTTGTGATTTTAAATGAGTATGTGATATACTTGATATAACATGAATGTACAGTAAAACTGGTCTAAGTCGCCATCTTGTAACTCGTCAATGTGCACAAGTCGACGCTCAAGCAAAAGTCCCGATTTTTCCTAATGATGTTTCCTTTAAAATTCCTTGTGTAAATCGCCGCTTGTAAGTCGTCAAATTCCCTTAGTCGTTACCTAAATCCCGAACAACACAAATGAATGGATTTTCCTACCTGTAAGTCGACACCCCAATCGCTGCATTCCCGCCGCCTGCTTGTCACCACGGCGATGTAGAAACGGGGAATCCCCACCTATCGCACTAGTCGCTCCCTGGGCTTAAGTCTCGCGTGTATAGTGCGGTGTAGTAGAGGTATGGTGTTATATTTACTAGTTGGCAAAACGGCGAGATAGACATAAGTCGCCGAAGTGTCGACTTAGGTGTATCTCGTCAATTCTCTAAGTCGTCACTTTTAAGCTGGTCCCGCGAGTGTCGACTTAGACCGGTTTTACTGTATTTCTGTCAGGGTCAGCCCCTCCTGTTGTCCCACTCTGTCCCTTCCCCGTTTGACCAGCAGGTGTCGCTGGTCATCCTGTTCTTTATGTTAGTCTTTGTTCTCCCCTGTTGCCTGTCTTGTCATATGGCTCAATGTGTTGAGCATCCAGTTGTGTGTACCCTTCTATCCTGTGTTTGAGTCCCACCTCCTCTGTCTTTGTATTTTGCTCCCTAGTGTTTCATTTGAGTTTTTCTAGTTCCTGTATCTGGTGACGTTGTATTTGGTTTTGTTCCTTGTGCCCCTGCTTGTGTCTTTACCTGTTCTGTAATTCCCCAGTGTTAGTTTCTGTTTCCTTGGTTAGTTCTTAGTTTCCCTGTTATCAGTTCCTTTTGAGTTTATTAGTTTCACCTGTGCCCTGTTTCCCTGGTCTTTGTTAATTAGCCTCACCTGTCCTGTGTTAGTCTCGTTACCCCTTAGTATTTTAGTTCCTGCTTCTGTTCAGTTCCCCAGTGGTTCATTGATTGTGATTGTGTGTTGTTGATTGTCGTTGTTTGATGGTTTTGAGATTTTCAGTGTTCAACGTGTATTAGGTTTTTGTTATTTAGTCTTTATTTATCCCCTTTAGTTTTTGACCCCTCGTGGTCCTTTTGGTTTTTGCTGTGTTTGTAGTGTTTTCTGTTTTATTTAATAAACCCCTTTTTGTTCTTGGAGCCGCCAGTGGATCGTCCACCCTTTCTGTGCACCATGCCTCGTTCTCGCGCCCCGGATCCCTGACAAAGTAATAGTTTTTGGGTTTCCTGTCGTGAGAGATGAAAGCTACAGGCATGTAAATATTGTTTCCTGTAATAACTTTTTTTTTAATTATTTTCCTCATTGTTAAAAATCCCATGCATTAGAAGGTACCAGTCAGTGGAATCACACAGTGAGATATGTTGGCCAGCCGTCCTATTCATTCAGCACCAGCCGATCAAGTAGAGATTTCAGCACCACGGACAGTGATCTGTGTTAAACTGACCTCAGGTTCCTACACTGGCTACACGGAATTTTCTGTAAATAATTAAATGCCTCTATCCCCCTACATGTGGAAATGTTTCCCCCTCCCCCAGACCATTTCATGTTGTATCCTCATTATGTGTGTATTAGTTTGCAATATGGCTGTATGAGATGTCAGTCATTGACTTGTCGCTGATGCTCCCTGTTTCCTAAGTCTAGTTTTCTCAGATGAAGCAGTTCACACCTTAAGTTAGAAGAAGTTTCCTGTTAATTGCATCTGTTTGAACAGGGGTTCCCCACATATAGAGGAGAAAAGCCCCAACTTACAAATCAGCATCCATTTTTGTACGCTTTCTGTGAATGACGTCCCCGCACAGGATCACCAGATGCAAGACGACCACACTTTGTGCTACTTGTATGTTATGTTATCAAACCACATACATCTACATTTCTTGCATTCTGTCACACTTGTGCAGAGCATTTGCAGTGTTTGTGATTAGTTATTGTTCAGTGTTCATTCATCTTTGGATTTTGGTGTTATTTGTTTGATATACTGATGTTTATGTTTTTGCAATTTTATCAGTATACAGTATATTTGATTTTGCTGTTCTAAAATGTAGTTTGAAATATTTTGTCATCTTTTCTTACTTTAACATTTATCTTGTTAAAATACAGAAATGGACTGTTTTCTTGAGCCATAGTGTTTTATTCTACATCACAGATAATGCGTACATTCATAAAAGTAAGTGGTGATATTTTGCTCAGTATTGGTTCAAGTTCAGATACTTCAGGTTTTTATTAGACAAAGCATTTTGTGCATGCAAAGCCATTGATTTATTTTTAAAACAACTGCACTGTGATATTTTTAACAAAAACAGCATATTGTCCTTTTTTCAGCTCTAAGCATCATATGGGCCTCTTACTGGCTTTCCAACGGCTTTTGGGGTCACATGATGGTCGATAATGATATTTCAGGCCTTTATTGAAATCACTTTAAAAATTGACCTGGAATATATCGATTTATACTATAATTTGTGCAAATCAACACAAATGGGGTGATTTTGACCACAAACAATAATTCATAGTTGGAGGGTAACATTCCTCTAGATTGCAAATGTACTGATACTAAAACCTGTGACCTCAAAAAGTACAAAGAACTGGAGCAAAAGAAAAATGGTGAAAGCTGTCAGAAACAGACAGGAAACTATATGGATGTTTTAGAAGAGGTAGATGTGGTCCAGTTGGCTGTATTAGTGTCTATGTGTCCTCTGTATGACTGGCATCCTGTCCAGGATGTACTCCATCCCCGTGTCCTGTCCTGTTTGGGATAGGCTCCAGGCCCCACAGCCCTCACCAGGATGAGAGGTTAGAAGATAGATGGGTGGATCCCTGAGAGATGCTCATAACCCTAATTTGTTGTTCTGTATCCAACCAGCTACTCTAGTATTTTTCATTATTTTTAAATGAGTTTTAGGAATGCCTTTCGCAGTCTAACTGACAAAGCAGGTTTTTGTGATCTAATGAACTGCCATGCCTTGTGATGGACTGCCGCCCCTCCTGGGAGATTCTCTGCCCTGTGATGGGTTGGCACCCCCCTCCTGGCTTTTTCCCTGCCCTGTGATAGGTTGGCACCCCCCTCCTGGCATTTTCCCTGCCCTGTGATGGGTTGGCACCACCCTCTGCTTATTCCCTGCACTCTGCTTATTCCTCATCTGGGTTATTCCCTGCCATGCGATGGGTTTGCCACCCCCTCCTGGGTTCCTCCTTGCATTGCGCCCATTATTTTCAGGTATATATTCCAGAGACCTGTAACCCTACATGGGACAAGTGGCTGTGGAACGTGAATTAAGTGATTAATTAATCAAATTACAAACAAATTAATAAATAATCATCTCTCCTGTTTGCACCACTGTCCTATTTTCAGTATTCACTATTACATTTGAGTTGGCCTCCCGTCCAGGATGAGCACCAACCTTGTGCCATATGCTGCTGAGGAGAGGCTACCAGCCCGTTTGCTAGATGGATGGATGATGGATGGATGGATTTATTTCACTGAACAATTCAATAAGCTCTGTAATAAATATAATTAAACTGGCAGTTAACATTCTCTGGCTGTCTAAATGCTCTTCTTTTTTGTCTCGCATTCTTCACATGTAGCCTGTGTAATAGTACAGGTGTAGCTGGTCCTGGTCCCTATAAGGGAAAACTCTATTTTATAAAAATCCGTGACTGCAATGAAAAAACTAAAAATGCAAAAACTCTTGTATTTTGGTTGCCTACTTACTGTATGCTTATGGTTAGAGCTGAGTAGGGGTTAAGTTAGCATTAGCATTTTTCCCATAGAAATGAATGAGCGGTCCCCATAAGGATATGTGTGTGTGTGTGTGTGTGTATAGGTGTTTCATTGATCACTATGACTATGCTCTAAATGATTTAAGCGGATTTAGCTTAAGTTGTAACTTTTCATGTGGAATGAACTGCAATGTCTCTGAATTAATTTAATTAATACTCATTAAGGTCAGTTCATTTACAATTCCTTATTTCAGGAGCCAGTTAATAAATCTAATTCATTTACAAGTATTTCTCCTATAATACGTGATACATGTTTACAATAATTCCCAGGGAAAGCATTTCCGGTAAGGCACTGCTCATTGACACAGATTATAAAGCTTGTTAGACTATGCAACATTATTTAGCAGGGCTGAGAGAAGGTGAGAGCTCCCCTAGTGGCCGCAGAAGTGCATTTCCCTAGAGCAGATATAACGGGTGGCAGCCTCAGTGCTTTTTAATCACAACTTGGGATAGAACAACAAATTTAATCATTCTGCTCATTTAATATTTCGAATTTAATTAGGTTTAATTTTTGGATATCCATGTTTACATAATATTTAGAATCCCACTGCAGTTGAGAATGGAATGCCACAGATATTAGTCTCCACCACATATCATTGCTTGTTTTACTTCAGGATTCCTTTGGTTGTTTAAACTGATTGCTCTGTATCAGTTGGCTTTGTGTGTTTTGAGACGTATAATTGCCAAAGAGTTCTGAAAAGCTGATGGTTTAGATACCAGAATTAGTATGAGCAGGACCTAATGTGTTTTCTTATGGTGGGGATGTTAGAAGACATTGAGGTTTTTTATTCTATGTACATCCAATCTTAGCCTCCCACCCAAGATCACTCCATGGAGCACGAACCAACACACCCCACCAAGATCCGTTTTAGCTGTGGTAGCCAATATATTTTGGGATTTATGCACTTGTCCTATTCAACATCATAACAGTGAATTAAAAATCTACTAAATCAAAGGCAGTACCATGTCATGCTATGCAAATATACATATACATACAGCTCAGGCTCTTTTCTGCAAATATAAGGCTACAAGGCCAAGTGTGGGTAATCAAAATGGCCTTACATTAACAAATACATCACCCCAAAAAAGCATTACATGAGCAATCACAGCTATTCCATTTTTTTTTTATCTCAACAGAGAACATCTTGCAAGATCAGTATTTGGGAGAGTTTCCTTCATGACGGTGGGTGAAATATACCACAGCTGCAGAAAAGCCCAGTCTTGGCAGAATAGCCATATTAATGAGCTCTTGAGCAAAGACCTTTACTCCCAAAGGGACAGAAAGCTGTATCAGGCCATGCTGGCAAAGACCCTTGTTTCAAACCTGGTATCACTTTGCGTTGAATGCTGAAAAGGGCCCTTTAAATACATTAGGTATGTTATTTGCTAAACTTGGGTTTACTTTAATTAATAAAGTAATATCCCAATTTACCCAAACGAGTGAGTACAAATATTGATTTGAAATATTCATTCATGTTAATATTGAAATTAATTTATATTAATATTGAAATATTGATTTGAGTAAATCTTATAGGATAGTACTGTGACAGTGGGTAGACTATAGCTTTATTTATTTAAAATGTTTCTTAGAATTGGGTATAAAGTCAACCCAAAAAAGTGAGTGCAAATTGTTACATCATTCAATCTGAGTAAATTCTAGTTTATTTTTTTCCAGTTCATGTACAGAATTACAGTACATTACAGTATTTTATCGACAAGGTTCTCATAAATATTGCCCAGAAAGCATTTTTTCTACAGTATTGTACTATTTTAAACAGTATGTTACTGTAAAAATGTCACTGTTTATTACAGCAGGGGTGCAGATTGAACCCATGACCCTGGAGGCGTGAGGCTATAGTAGGAGCAACGGACCACTATTCATACTGTGAGAAATGATGTATTTTTAATCATATATTGTAACTGATATGTCGTTACACTGCTTGTGTATGCTTTGCACCTTGCCTTTCTCCCTTACTTGTGTTTCTTGTTCTCCACACCTTGTGAGCTTCAACATGAACTGATTGATTGTTTTTTTTAATAAGGCCCCAGGTTAGTTAGGTCCAGTCTCCTGGAAAATCACTAGAATGTGTCCTTGCCTTTGGAAGCTAAGAGCGTCTTATTTTCAGGGAGAGCCCTGTAATATTTAGTTTAATAAATTATTTTTATTGATAAACCTTCATACTGATAATCCTCTTGTAGTGGTCCTAAAAGAAAACATGACTAAAGATATTATCCATTTTAGTACAGACACATTTCACGATTCAGTAACCTGACTTGTCCAATAGATGGCAGTGTAGTACTTCGACTAAGACGTGCTATGGAAATTGCCGGTAAAAACGGAAAGCTGGTTTTCCATTTTAAACGTTTGTCTGACTGAAATGACCACGTGTTGTACATATGTAATCGTACTATACATCTAACCTTCAGCGTTGTATTACCTACCTTAATTATCTGCAGCAATAAAATATGTACGCGTAATTGGACAGCAGCAAGTTAAGCAATCTGTCTGATTTTACATTAAAGTAGGCATGGACGGACGGTAAGATGAATGCAGGAGAGACCTGTGAATAAGCTTAAAGTATACATAAAATATGATAAAATAATACATATTTTTAAACATTTAACTGGATAAGGGTGAGGGTAAAATGCGGACCGTTTACAAACAGCGGATTCCGTGTTTATAAACAGACGTGTCGCAAAAGACGCACGTCGCGTAGACAGATCACGTGGCATAGAAAGAAACCCATACGACGTTACCTAATCACGGGGTGCGTTCGAGGTGTGTCTGCAGCTGACGTGACGTGGAGCGTGATCTGCCGTCGGCTGCAGGGGTGGAGTATACGCTGGATGTAAACATAGGGGTATTCGAGGAGCTCAGCAAGGCGCAGCAGCTGCGCGTTCAGCCAGTGCAATTTTGTCATCCATATTACAGAGTACAATACGATTGTCCGAAATCCTTATTGTTGTTAATGTTTAACAATTATTTTATTGTTGGTTTTTTTGAAAAAAAAAATTTCAAAATGTTCTATATATCATTTGTTGAGCGTTCTCTAGTCGCGTATAATTTGCATTTGGACGTCCAGCTACTGTACCATGAACGTCACAGTTTGTTGGTGCCTGTTCTGGATGAGTAAAATAAATTGTAATAAATCAATAAATAAAAATGTTTCTTTCACCAAAAAAGTGTATTCTTAAGTATTTTTGTAGATCTCATATCGAAACACTATCAAACTATATATTCATGTTGTCTGGTTTTATTTCTCGTATAAGTAAGGCTACTGTACACCTTGCAAACACTCATGTGAAATATCTACACAATTACAGAAACGTCACATTGGTTGACACTGTACAAGTCATTATATCAGAATTAATACAAAAAAAGAAAAATAAAATTGCAAAGCAGATCAGTTACATTTAAACATGGAAGTAGCATGTAGAAATAAGTCCCTCAGGCTTGGCATATAGTAGTGGAAAAGGCTAAATTTGTATTTCACGAAAACATTTAAAAGAGTTTGGGGCAGCATTTGTAATTATCCATTTTGTCCTATACACTGTAACAATAGGGAAGCTGCCCTGCATAATCTATAAGTCCACAGAAGTGGCATGTAGAAATGAGGCCCCAGAACATGTGATATATTGCCAGGAAGGTCGGAATTTGTACTTTACAAAAATTTTAGATTGAAGATTCAAAAGGTTTATTCGTCATGTACACAGTTGTACACACACAACATGTAGTGGAATGTAACCCTGGTCACTCTGAGCAGCTGTGCATGATAAGAGAGTAACAAAATATAGAAAAAATAAGAAAAATAATAAGATAAAAAATATATGAAATGTTCAGCTGTACATAATCTATACATAAGTTATAGGTAAGAGGTATATAAGTGCAATGTGCAAGAGGCCTGAGGTATGTGCCAATGATTTGGACAGTGTGAAGCAGCACCTAGAGGCATTGAGTATTTTCCTGATTTAGGAGCATTATGACCTGGGGGAAAAAGCTCCTCTTTAACCTTTCCGTTCTAGGATGCATTTCCCAAGACCATAGTGGAGCAACACTGTTGCAAAATTGCGTAGTTCGAACTACAGTTCTTGAGCTGTAGTTAGAAGCTTAGTCCCAGGTAAATACATCAGCGATGGTGGAAAATGCAGTCTAATAAGGGTATAGTCACCGTGTAAGTAAGAAATTTAATAATCTTTCATAACTAATAAGGAATAATTTAGTTCTATGATCACATATAATGTGATGTTGTCTAAAAATGTAGTTTGAAATGTAATTGTTGTGTGGGTCTCTGGTCATAAGTACGGTAACTGTCGGTAGTGAGCAATAGGGACACCTTGCTGGGTGATGCGGGAAGAATCCTCTGTGTGACCCGTCTGTACGTTGACGTCGAAATTCAACTCACCAGTGGCACTTGCACTCTCATCTAGCACATATTGTATGTTCTAGTCACTCTTTGGCTTCTTCTCATGTTTAGAAACATGTGTGAACAGTTTTGAGTCATTGTGTTCAAATGATGACTACTGTATGGTGGCTGTGCTGAACTTCTGCAGCCTGTGTTTTCTATTTTGCATCAAAGTTCACCACAGTGCAAAATGTGTTTTGATGAATGGGAATGTGTTTAGAGTTTTGCTCAAATCTGCAAATTGTGTTTAAAGTTTCACCAAAAGAGTGATTGATTCAATAAATGAGTTTTGGCAATTGGAAGTTTTGTTCCAAGAATGAGGTTTAGTCTTTTAGCAATTCAGAAAAACTGTAACAGAAACATAAGGCAAGGTAAACTTTAACTTACCAAAGCTCCTTGGGGCGGTCAAACCAGATGTGTCCAGTTTATACAGATACTGCACAGTTAGGGGTAAAAGGCTGTTATGGGCAGGGTTAATCAATTGTACAGTTGTGCTTAAAATGGGGTATAAAATCCTTCAAATACTACAAAAGTTATGTAAGAGAACTTTTGTTTTTTGTTTTGTAAACAAGTACACCTACTCTTACAGTTTTAGACTTAACAGTTTTTAAAGAATTTTGTATTATATTATATTACATTATACTATATTATATTATATTATATTATATTAACATGACTATAGTGAATGTCTGTCAGCCCCTTTTGACAGAAGGGCCTTTTAGCTATGTTTTCACAGAATCTGAGCCGGAAAAGTCAGGGGTAGAACTAATTTGCGATAATGCAAAAAACAGTGTGAGAGGAATGGATGTGTGGTTGCAATGACATATAACATCACACGGTATGTGTAAAAGTCATTTGAAGACTGAATTGTGTTACAGTGAAAAAAAACCCACAACAGCACAATAAAGGGCAAGTGACTCAGGCAAAGTCAGTCAGAAGGGTGTGTGAACATGCTTGGCAAACTGGGTGATAAGTATAATGATGAATGCCTGCTCACCAATAAGTTCATGCTTATTTCCTTACAGTATCTCTTGAGGAGGCCTGCCAATGGTGTGGACAGTTTCAAAATAAAGATGGTGACTGGGTGAGGGAAATTACTGTAGTCATTTGATAGATGGGAAAATATGGCTACTTGTCCTATACTGTATGTTGTTAATCCCACTGTAGATACTCTGTAATGGATGCCAGAGGTGGCAACACCGTGTCTGTTCTGGCATGACCAAGAGCCAATTCAAACACATAACAAATGTTAAATGGTATTGCACAGCTTGTGAAGAGGAGTCTTCTTTATAAAAACGCAGCCACACTACAGTGGTATGCAAAAGTCTGCAACCGCTTGTTAATTTAGCATTTTTTCCAACTTTTGACCTTTTACTTTTAACTCCTTCATTGAGCCAATATATTTATTTGAAAACAGTGTTACAGGGGACACAGTAATAAAAATCAAGTTTTTATTCTAGCTTGGATTTACTAAACTGAGTTTGTTTGTTAAAGCTCCCATGTCAGTTGTCTTATTGAGTAATATGCGTAATGTACTTCTCTGGCCAAAGGTGCAAAATAAATGACTATACTTCATATATAGTAGAACAGACATGCGTCAAGCTTTCTTCATGTTCGTGTAGGTGGCCTTGAAAAAGGACTTTTTGTGTCTCAGTGATGGCTCAGTATCTGGTGGGCCACACTTTGTTCTTCATCACCTGCCTGTACCATGTTGGCATTGAGTGAACCAGTTTGATGAGGTGATCATGGATGATAACATGATTCCAGGCTGCAATGAGTGACTCAATCAACTCATGTTCTGATTTTGGATGTCTCTTGGATATCTCCAAAGCCACCTTGTGCCACAAGTTCTCAATTGGATTCAGATCGGGAGATTGGGCAAGCCAGTCAATTGATCGATGTTGTTCTGATGCTTCCAGTTGATCACCTGTTTGGTGCAATGGCACGGTGCATTGTCAGCTTGGAACAGGAACCGGCCTTTAAACAGCTGCTGCACTGATGGCACCATACACTTTTGCAGTACTGTGATGTACCATTCCGTCAAAGATGTGCAGACGTCCGACGCCACTGGCAGCCATGCAGCCCCAGACCATGACCTTCAAAGGATGCTTCACAATGAGATTGAGTCACTCAGGCTTGAACTCCTCTCCAGGAAACCTCCTCACCTAGGTGTCTGCCTGGCTACCAAACAGGCAGAAAGTGCTTTCATCGCTGAAAAGCACCTTTTCCCACCGTTTCACATGTCTAGCGTGAGTTCTTCCGTGTCCAGTCAATCCGGTTGCACCTTTGGACATCAGTCATCAGTGGCTTGTTGCGTGCCTTGCAACTCTGCAGACCAAACTGCGGGAACCGGCAACAAACTGTTGATAAGGTGACACTGACATGACAGCTGTCTGACCACTCACGCAGTAGCTGAGGTGAGGTGATTGCTCAATGGAATGCGTCAAAGTGCGTGATCCTAGCATGATTTTGATGCATGTGGATGACCAGACCGAGGCGTGTCTGCCACCAAACTCGCTTTCTTCTCATGTACAATCTGTGACTGCAGCCGACTTTGCTAGTAATCTGGCAGCATGAAAATCCATGAAAATTTGTTGTTCCAAGGAATATTTCTTAAATAATAGTTTATTTTCATTTTTAATTCTTCATTCTGCAAATGCAGATTTGTTTGTTTAATAAATGGTGTTGTTCACAAATCTACTAAAAGTCATTTGAGAACATGGCAATTCACTACTTTTCATGGTTCAAGGGCCTATAAACATGCACTTATCTAGTTGAAGCTGGATTTGAACCAGCAACCTCTGGATTACAAACCCACATACTTAGACTACTGAGCTATACACTTACACTGAACTAGTCTAAGTTGTAACTTTTCAAGTGGAATGAATTGCAATGTACCTGACTATTATACTCATTAAGGTCAGTTCATTTACAGTTCCTACTTTCAAGAGCCAGCCACCAATCTAATTAATTTTTAAGTACACCTCCTGTAATATGTAATACACGTTTAAGTTCATTTCCAGGTAAGCATTTCAGGCAAGGCAGTGCTCATTGACACAGATTATAAAGTTTGTTTCACTCTGCAGCTCCTGGACCTGCCCACTCTCCTGAAGACCAATAGCTCTGATGTATATTTGCATAGCATGACAGGGTACTGCCTTTGTTTTAACCTTTCACCATGATGGTGTTGAATAGGGCAACCGTATAAATACCCAAGAAACTTTAAGTAATAACTGCATTTCCAATAGTGGATCCTAGTAGGATCTATTGGTTTCTGTTTTGTTGTGGGTATTTGGGTGGTATCTTGAAAGATGTATGTCCATGGAAAAATGAAAAAAAAAAGTGTTTGCTCAATGCTTGTTTTCCTGCTGCATCCTCATAACAAGCCATCTCAGGCACAAGAACTATGCACAGTTTATTTCTAGCAGCTGGAGTGATAATTTAGCCACTAACCACCCAATTTCCCTGTATATTAAACCTCCTTACCAGGCTAGATGAAAATTAACATCACACCCAAAATAAAGCAACTGCTCAAGTACCTAATAGAGTAGGACTTCTCATGGCATTCACGTAATTAAAACCAGCAATAATTCCAATTGCTGACACAGATCCCTAGCTGAAAAGCTATTACTCTGGGCCAACAAATAAGTACTTCTACATGGAAGAGACTTATATCTGTGGCATTCCATTTTCAGTTGCGGTGGGTTTCTAAATTTGGGCTTCCAAAAATCAAGCCTAATAAAAAAATTTAAATATTAAATGAGCAAATTGATTTGATTTGTCCTTCTATCCCACCTTGTGATCTAAAAAGCAATGAGGCTGCCACACATAATATCAGCTCTATGGAAATACAGTCCCATAGCCACTACGGGAGCTCTCACCTTCTTTCACAATTGTGTTGTGCAGTCTAACAAATGGCCCTTAAGCCATGAACAGTAGTGAATGTAGTGAATTACTATGTTCTCACATTACTTTTTGTAGTTTTGTGAACAACACCATTTATTAAACAAATAAATATGCATTGGCAGAATGAAGAATTACAAATGAAAATAAACTATTATTTAAGAAATATTCCTTGGAACAACAAATTTTCATGGATTTTCATGCTGCCAGATTACTAACAAAGTCGGCTGCAGTCACAGAGCAGTTGTAAAGATTCTACAAAAGAAGAAAGCGAGTTTGGTGGCAGACACGCCTCGGTCTGGTCATCCACATGCATCAACATCATGCTAGGATCATGCACTTTGACGCATTCCATTGAGCAATCGCAAGTTGACCTCACCTCAGCTACTGCGTGAGTGGTCAGACAGCTGCCATGTCAGTGTCACCTCATCAACAGTTTTGTCTGCGGGGTTGCAAGGCACGCAACAAGCCACTGATGACTGATGTCCAAAGGTGCAATCGGATTGACTGGACACGGAAGAAGTCACGCTGGACATGTGAAACGTGGGAAAAGGTGCTTTCCGGCGATGAAAGCACTTTCTGCCTGTTTGGTAGCCAGGCAGACACCTATGTGAGGAGGTTTCCTGGAGAGGAGTTCAAGCCTGAGTGGCTGAACCTCACTGTGAAGCATCCTTTGAAGGTCATGGTCTGGGGCTGCATGGCTGCCAGTGGCATCGGACGTCTGCACATCGTTGACAGCATGGTCAGTGGGACCAAGTACATCACAGTACTGCAAAAGTGTATGGTGCCGTCAGTGCAGCAGCTGTTTACAAGCTGGTTCCTGTTCCAAGATGACAATGCACCGTGCCATTGCTCCAAACAGGTGATCAACTGGAAGCGTCAGAACAACATCGATCAATTGACTGGCTTGCCCAATCTCCCGATCTGAATCCGATTGAGAACTTGTGGCACAAGGTGGCTTTGGAGATATCCAAGAGACATCCAAAATCAAAACATGAGTTGATTGAGTCACACTGTAAAAAATGTCCGTAGATTTAACAGTAAAATACCGTATAAATGCTACCGGATAAAACCATATTCCACAAAACATGCGATAACCTTAGAATTTACAGTGAAAAACCGTAATAAGTTTTACAGAGTAAGACGTTACATTTCACAGTTAAAAACATATGAAAATATGGTTTATTGCAGTAAAATTAACAATATACTGCACTGTAATCCCGAATAAGTTGGCAAAACTCAAAAAATTTGAGGTAATCAGTTACATCAAATTTTTTAAGTTATGAAATTTCCAGTTTTAAGTAAACAGAAAAATCTAGTTTTGAGTTTGTTGTACTCATGCAAAATAATTTGTTCTTACTTAAAATACCCAAGTTACCCTGTTTATACATTTTGAGATCAATTAACATTTTTTTTAATATCTCCCAACATTCACTTGTTCACTTTTTTTAAGTGTACTTATATATTTAAGTTAACTCAACATGAAAATGTAACTTAAAGCTGTTTAACAATGTTCTTATATTTGACTGCAAGTCCCCATGGGGAAACTGCCTTTTATGTCTCCCTCAACTTGCTCTTTGTAAGTAAGTTGTCCATGAAGGGCAGCCACTCATGGCTGTGCCCAGGAAGCTGGGGGTTAAGGGCCTTGCTCAAGGACTCACAGACATGCTGAAACTGGATTTGAACCGGTGACCTTGTGATTATTGGCACACAGGCTTAGCCCACTGAGCCATACAGAACACATGGACCCTGTTGCTTGAGTACAAGAACTTTTATAAATAAATTACAAATATCAACTCTAAACACAGAAAGCATACAATAGGTATTTTAGACATCCAGAAATTGTGCAAATGTTGCAAAAGTAGTCAAGTAGAAAACAATTTGAATAGTGGAATATAATCGTGTGCATTATATGTGTGTATGATCAGCAGGGTTTAAATATGAGTACAGTCAATCAATTTCAATACATCTATATTGTACAGCACAATACTATATACAGTACTATACGCTATATACAATATCTATACAGTATCTAAGTAGTATTGCATTTGTAAAATGCAACTAGAAAACCGCTTGTCTCATGCTGTCTTGCCATGCTTCCCCGAAGATAATACTTGTTACAGTTCGCATCAGTTAGCATAGCACTGCGCTAGCAGACCATAGCTGCTCTGGGTAAAATTGTTCTAAAATACGTTACACAGCAAATGTGCAAGTGTTAAATTAACACTGCATACTGTTTATATTGGCCCACAGCATTCAGTGTTACCTATAATATTTTACAGTGTGCAGTAAGTTTTGTTTTTACAGTGTTAATATTTATTAATTCATATAGTGTTCAATTGACAACCTAGACTGTTAAGTCATCAGCTCCACATATTAGCCCCATTTCAATATGCACACAAGAAGTCATAAGGATCAGAAGAGCCACCCCAGATTCACCCACCATAATGAGAAAGACTCTGACCAAAAAAGACCAGCTTTTTCTTGTCTTATGTTAAAGTGTTGTTGGCTAAGTTCTGTCTGATCTTGAAGATTTAAGAGCTGTGGTTCTGATGGTTTTCCCCTGATTTGTGGTTTTATATATGTTGGTGTCTGGTCAAAGAAAGTTTCGTGGAGACGTACAGGACATGTCTCTAGAGTGATATGTATTTTAATGGGGTGGGGGTGCATTTGATTGCTAGTCTGGCCCTTGGATGATTAATATATGCGGAAAGGTGTTAGGACAGTTGTGATACCCTTTTCTTTGCAGCTCCTGGTACCGCCCACTCCACTGTAGACCAATGGTACTGGATGTATATTTGCATAGCATGACACGGTACTGTTTTTGACTTAATAGATTTTTTTTTTCAATCCACCGCGATTGTGATGAATAGGGCAAGAGAATAAAAACCACAGAAATGCCACTTCTGTGCTTGCCAATGACTAAATGAGATTAATTATCCTATATGGTTTGACTAAAGGCAGCACTAGGTGGGAAAGAAAAGGCTATGGAAAATCAATATATATTTTTTTCCTCCTTTTCTAAGCCTGGGCTCTCTAGGTAAAGTATCCAGATCACATGCACCACTACACTTAAGATTGCAGCACAAATACACCGCTCAGACCAACTAGCATACACAAGTAGCAAAATGTGGTGAAGACTAATATCAGTGCCATACCATCCTCAGTCGTGGTGGGTTTCAAAAATTAAGCTTAATTAAAATCTGAATATTAAATGAGCAAAATGATTTTATTTGTTCTTCCATCACAAGTTGTGGTCTAAAAGCAATAAGGCCACCACCCATTCTGGCTGCTTTAGCTGAAACACACTCCAACCATTACCGGAGCTCTCACCTTTTCGCAGCCCTGTTAAATAATTGTTATGCAGTTGAACACAGGCAAGTTTTATAATCTGTGTTTGGTGGCTGGTGTTATACATTTCACACACATTAATACCACAAGCAGTTCATAGATGAACTTAACTGGTCCTTTCTTATACAAATACAAAAAACCTATTAGTCATGCTTAAATGAGAAAAGGCAATGTTGGTCTAAGTCTTTCTTATTATGGTGGGTTAGTAAAACACAGCAGCTGAATGCCCAAATGAGTTCAAATGAGTGCATATTAAAATGGGGCAGACATGGGCCACCCATTTTGTACTTGTGTGCCACCCATATTGGCTTGCAATCCAGGAAGAGGTGGCGACTTACTGACTTAACAGTCTATGTTGTCAACTGAACACTATAAGAGTTTTAAGAAATATTAACACTGTAAAAACAACACTCACTGCACACTGTAAAGTATTATAGGTAACACTGAATGCTGTGGGCCAATATAAACAGTATGCAGTGTTAATTTAACACTGGCACATTTGCTGTGTAACGTATTTTAGAACAATTTTACCCAGAGCAGCTATGGTCTGCTAGCGCAGTGCTATGCTAACTGATGTGAACTGTAACAAGTATTATCTTTGGGGAAGCATGGCAAGACAGCATGAGACAAGGGGTTTTCTAGTTGCATTTTACAAATGCAATACTACTTAGATACTGTATAGATATTGTATATAGTGTATAGTACTGTATATAGTATTGTGCTGTACAATATAGATGTATTGAAATTGATTGACTGTACTCATATTTAAACCCTGCTGATCATACACACATATAATGCACACGATTATATTCCACTATTCAAATTGTTTTCTACTTGACTACTTTTGCAACATTTGCACAATTTCTGGATGTCTAAAATACCTATTGTATGCTTTCTGTGTTTAGAGTTGATATTTGTAATTTATTTATAAAAGTTCTTGTACTCAAGCAACAGGGTCCATGTGTTCTGTGTGGCTCAGTGGGTTAATCCTGTGTGCCAATAATCACAAGGTCACTGGTTCAAATCCAGTCTCAGCATGTCTGTGGGTCCTTGAGCAAGGCCCTTAACCCCCAGCTTCCTGGGCACAGCCATGAGTGGCTGCCCTTCATGGACAACTTACTTACAAAGAGCAAGTTGAGGGAGACATAAAAGGCAGAATATTACAATGTAAACCCTGGAATTTGACAGGTATAAACTGTTTTTATAGCAACATAAATATGTTAATTAGACAGTTATAAACCGTAAAAAAAACAATTAAAATCTGTAAAATATACAGTACAGTGGGTGCAGTCCTGTAAAACCAATAACGTTGCTACCGTATTTTTGACGGTAAAGTTCTGGCAACCACAGCTGCCAGTTTTTTACTGTAAAATTTACGGTTTATTTTTTACAGTGTAGACATACATCCACGTCACACCACTCATCCACATAGGGCATTGGAGGGCGGGGGGAGCTGTGCAGGTTCTGGGTCGGCTGCTTCTGCAGCCCGCAGCTGGACTGCGCAGCTCCCTTCCCCTCTATTTTAACTCCACTTTAGACACTTAGGGCTTGGGGGGGCCGGTGGGTGTCTTTTCCCCATATGCTCCCCCATATCTCAACGACACCTTAGCTCACACACATGTACACCATCAATGATCAAGGTGGTTGGGGGGCGGGCGGGGTGAGGGGTCCTGGGTGTGGCGGGGGCGGCGGGCGCCGGCGGGTGGGCTCGGGGGTGGGGCGGCCGCCGTGGGGCAGCTGGGTCCATGACCCGTCGGGGCTCTCCCGGCCGTCTGGGGGCCCCGGGGCGGCGTTGTTGTGGCCTCGCACACTCACTGGAAATCATTCCATGTTAACCTGCACACTCATACATGCACTCACAACACACGGGCATACACGCGTGCACATATGCGTACGCACACACATACACGTATGTGTACACACACACATGCACGTACGTATGCACACGCACACACATACACACACTTTCATATCAACACACATACACTTAGAACGCACACACACATAGACATGCACACACACACAGGAGAGCCTAGGGCTCTCATCCCCTATTCTACCCCTTTTTCTCCTTGTATGGGTGTGTGTGTGAGAGTATGTGTGAGAGTTGGTGTGTGGCTTCCACTCCCTCCTCTTAGATGCAGATACGGGTACGACAATATTTAGACAGTGTTCCTGGTGGTCTGCTTGTGCATGTATATGTATGCATATATATATATGTGTGTGTGTGTGTGTGTGTGTGTGTATATATATATATATATGTATATGTATATATATATTTTATTTTTATTTTTTTCCGCTGGTATCAACGTATTTAATTCCAGGAGCAGATACTGACACAAGCATATTCCCATGTCATAATGGTACCACTGGTTTCTTTGTGTGTATACTGTTTGTGTGTGTCCCTGGATCTTATCTTTCAGATACAGCAGCTGGTGTGATGATACGGTGTAAAGCAGTAAGATGCAGAAGCTGTCCTCTTATTACTCTTTCTTTTTTTGTTCTACTGTTTATGTATATTTCTCTTTCCCTGTTTCTCTCTCTGACCCCCCTCCGTATTTTATTTTTATTATGCATTTATTTATTTTTCTACTTCCTCTGTCTCTCACCCCTTTCTCACTTTCTCTCTCTATTTTTTTCCCACTAACCCCCCCTGTCAGCTCCGGCTTTGTGGCGCAATGACATACAACCAATTAATAAAGAGTATACCTCAAGTAACAAGAGGAGCTTAAATCCGAAGCTCCACTTGGCAAAATAAAAGTGTTGGCACAATAAAGCACCCAGACTAACATCCTGCCTGCTAAACTGCCGGACACGACAAGGGGAAAAAAAAATAAATAAATAAAAAATAATCAAGTTACTGCAATTATCTCAGCTTCCTTTTGGGCAACTATGACATGACAAAGTCCTTATGCCACTTGGGCTTGTGTTTAACACGTGGCTGTTTGTGAGAGGGGGAATGACTAACACCTGTGTGTATCAGTCGAGATGTGTCACAGTCTTGTCCAGCCACAGGAGGAATCTGGGCAAGATGAGAGGCATTCCAAGTTTTCCCATCACTCAGCAAGAAAGAGTTTGGACCTATTCTCTTCCTCACGGTTGTAGGGGAAGTAAATCTGGGATGAGCTTTAGGGATATGATAAGGCTTCCTTATCCTCACTCTCTCTCCTGGTCGAAAAGAAGGCATTCGTGCGCCACGTTTAGCATCAGTGTAATGCTGCATGTTATTCTGATGTCTCTGAACTACACGACGAGCAGAAACATCCAATGGAGACATAGCAGACGGCAGGGGAAGAATATCCAATTTGGTGCGCATTTTCCTGCCATAAAGGAGTTCATATGGTGAGGTGGAGGTTGCAGCATGTGGCGTTGCACGATACACCTGGAGCCAGTTCATAACAGTCTCATTCCATGGTTGTGACTGTTGAATGGCAGTTTGAATGCAGCTCCTCAGGGCACGATGGAGTCTCTGAATGCAGCTGGATAGTAGACTGAGGTCCTGCTATGGGAGATACCGTGGGTGTGCAGGAATGAGGCAAAAGCTGCCGAGGTGAACTGTGGACCATTGTCTGTGACAATGTTCTCTGGGTTACCATGACGACAGAAAACTGATGTCAGGAAGTGAATAACATCCTCAGTAGTGGCAGTATGTGAAAAGGCAACCTCAGGCCACTTTGAATAATAATCTGTCAACGTGATAGCGTACCTGCAAGCAGAAACTGCAGCGTCAAAAGGTCCAACAATGTCAAGGCCAAGTTTCTTCCATGGCCCATCAGGCAGTGGAACTGGTTGCAAAGGAGCAGGGTGAGTAGAAGCTGTTTTATCATTAACCTGGCAGAGTATACATGAAGCAATGCAAGACTGTACTTGTGAGTCCATCTTTGGCCACCAGTAGAGGTCGCGCAGAGATCAATCCCTTGATGAACCTTGTGAACACAGGGCTGACAGTTCAGGACAAGAAGAGCAAGCAGAGTTGAAGTCAGCCACTGGAAGGGAACTCAGGACAGCAGAAATATGTGCCACCATCTCGGGTTCTGCATCTGAAATAGAGTCAGAAGGCACAGGCAAGGGAAGGCGCGAGAGACAATCAGCCGTATAGTTCTGGGAGCCTGGTCGACAGACAACATCATAGTCAAAACAGAGCAGGCGTGCAGACCAGTGGGCAACCCACATTCCAGCCCGATCGATTCCCTTTGTGCTGAGCAGTGTTGTCAATGCCTGGTGATCTGTGCGGAGAGTAAAACGACGTCCCCACAGGTATGTTCTCCATTTTTCTGTAGCCCACACACAAGCAAGTGCTTCTTTTTCAACGGTCGAGTATTTCCTCTCTGTTTCAGTCAGTGTGCGAGAAGTGAAAGCCACTGGCTTCTCTGTGCCATCAGGCTGTACTTGTGCAAAGACAGCTCCAAGTCCATAGTCACTTGCATCTGTGGAAATCACCGGTCACAGAGAAGGGTCAAAAAGAGCAAGCGCAGGACTGTTCACAAGAAGTTGCTTGACTTCTTCAAAGCTGCTTTGTGCTGCAGGAGACCATGTAAATATGTCTTTTTCACTGACGCAGGCACGCATAGGAGCCACAACCGTCGCAAAGTTAAGCAGAAACTTTGAATACCAGGACACTAGGCCCAGAAATGATCTCAGGGCAACAGCATCAGACGGGGAAGGGGCTTTCAGGACGGCATTAATGTGTTCTTGGTCAGGAAGAATGCCATCTGCAGTAATGACATGACCTAGGAAGCATAGGGAGGTCTTCCTGAAGTCACATTTATTCTCATTGAGAACCAATCCAGCCTCCTTCAGCTTTTGGAGGACAGTGTTGAGGTTCTGGTCATGCTCAACAGGAGTGTTGCCATAAACGATAAGGTCATCCAAATAATTTTGAACACCTGGGAGACCGATGAGGATGTCAACCATCATTTTCTGAAAGGCTGAGGGAGCCGACGCGAGGCCATAAGGAACTCTGCAGAATCGGAACAGACCGTCATGTGTGATGAATGCTGTGAGGTCCCTGCTATCTTCATGAAGAGGCAACTGGTAGTATGCATTACCCAGATCGATTGTAGAGAACATCTTTGCACCCTGTAAATTTGCAAGCAGTTCATCCACATGAGGTAGGGGGTAGCAGTCTGTGACCACAGCTTTGTTCGGTTCATGGAGATCCGTGCACATCCGTATTCCACCAGTTTTTCGCCCTGTGACCACAATAGGCGAAACCCAGGGTGATGCGTCAATTTTCTCAATCACGCCAGCTTTCAGTAAGCGGTCAAGTTCAGCTGAGACAGAAGCTCTTACAGCAAAAGGCAGGCGTCGTAATTTCTGGCGTACTGGTTTAACAGTGGGGTCGATTTTCACCTTATGCACAAAATTATGTGCACAACCAATGTCTGGAGTAGCAGGGATGCAGGAAGCAGGCGAAACAGTCACACAGCTAATGGCAGGAGCAGTAGGGATAAAGGGAGAAGATGTAGAGTTTGTGGTAAACACGGGGGGAAGGACAGTGTTACCTTCAATGCAGATGCTTAAGGGTTTCATAAGATCTCTTCCTAAAAGAGAGGTGCCCTTCTTCACCACGTAGAATGTGATTGGGGCAGTGAGAGCTCCCCTACTCACTTTGACTTGTAGGCAGCCAAGCACAGGAATTCTCTTCCTCGCGTAGGTCACTAGCTGAATAACAGGTGGAAGCAGTGGGGTGTCATTGAAGTACTGAACATAGATGTGGTGTGGCAAAATAGATACTGCTGATCCTGTGTCAACAGTCAGTTCATGCTCTTTGGTAGGAGAAGCAGGTGTACTGATATTGATTTTGCACTTAAGTGTGTGTGGTGACTGGCAAGTGTTGTTTAAGTATAGCACAGTCAGTTCAGGTAGCTGAATCTCACGTACATCACTTGTCTTGGATGAGCGACAAACACGAGCAAAATGTCCAACTTTATGACAAGACTTGCAAGTTGCTTTGGCTGTATAGGGCACTGAGAAGAATTAGCCAGATGTTTGTCAGAACCACACCTGAAACAGCTGCGGGAAGATGTAGTGGTGACATGGAATGGCTTATTTGGACGAGTGTGCTGTGTGTATTCCTTTTTAGTGAATCGCGAACGGGGCTGTACAGCTTGCACTGGGACACTGTCATTTGCTGCTATTGCTTTGGCTTGTCGAGCGGCAGATTCTACTTGTGATGCGATTGTTAAGGCTTTGTCCAGTGTCAGATCCGGTTCGAGCAGGAGATTCTCTCTTATATTTGAGTTACTCACATGCTCAATCAGCTGATCATGGATCATCTCATCTGTCTTATCATCAAATCCGCATTTTGAAGCAAGATCACGCAGCACGGCCGCATACTGTACAATAGTCTCATGAGGTGCTTGTCTTCGCTGTCTGAAGGTATGTCGTTCCACAACAACATTTACTTTGGGTGTGTAGTGTTTCTCTAAAGCAGCGACAGCAGAGTCAAAGGAGTCACCTGTATCTGGTAGCGAGTAGAAAGTCCGTTGTCCCTCGGCTCCGAGACAGTGGAGTAGTGTAGCTCTCCTGCGAGCTTCAGGCCAAGCGTTTCCTGTTGCATTAATTACCAGTAGATAGTTCTTGAAAATCCGCATCCACATGTCGAAGGGTATCGGGGGTTCTCCCGGGCACGGTCAAAACAGGGTGAGGGTAAAATGCGGATTCCGCCGGACGTAAACAAAAGAGAAATTCGAGGAGATCAGCATTGCGGTGCAACTGCGCAGTCAGTACAATACGGTTGTCCGAAATCGTATTGTTCTTAATGTTAACATTAATTTCATTGTTAATTTGTTAAACATGTGAAAATGTTCTATATATTATCTATTGAGCGTTCTCTGGTCGAGGATAATCTGCATTTTTCCCCTCTCTTGTCCCGTCAGACAGACGTGGATGTCCATGGCTACCAACGTCAGTACTGTTCATGGATGCCTGTTCCTGACGAATAAAATAAATCATAATAAATCAATAAATAAATATGTCTTTCACCAAACATGTCAGTATTTTATTGTAATTCTGTATTTCTGTAGATCTCACATCCAAGCACTATTGAACTGTTTTGGTGTTATCTGATTAAATTTTCTCATATAAGTACAGCTATACTGTACAGCTTGAAAGCACTCCTGTGAAATATCTACATAGAAACGTGGTTGCCACTCTACAAGCCATTTTTTCAGAATTAATACACGAAATAAATAAAAGAAAAAGGATATTGCAATTAAAGCATCTGTTATATTGAAACATGGAAGTGGCACGTAGAAATCCTGCCCTGGGACATGTGATATACTGCCAGAAAGCTCGCAATTTGTACTATACGAAAATGCATAAAAGTGCCCGGGGCAGGATTTCTAAATGTGCACTTCGCCCTGTACACTGTAACCATGGGGAAGCTGCTATCTATAATCTTAAACTAAAAGTCCACGGAAGTGGCACGTAGAAATCCTGCCCTGGGACATGTGATATATTGCCGGAAAGCTCGCAATTTGTACTATACGAAAATGCATAAAAGTGCCCGGGGCAGGATTTCTAAATGTGCATTTCGCCCTGTACACTGTAACCATGGGGAAGCTGCCATAAATAATCTTCAACTAAAAGTCCACGGAAGTGGCACGTAGAAATCCTGCCCTGGGACATGTGATATATTGCCGGAAAGCTGGCAATTTGTACTATACGGAAATGCATGGAAGTTCCCAGGGCAGGATTTCTAAATGTGCACTTCGCCCTGTACACTGTAACCATGGGGAAGCTGCCATAAATAATGAAGATTCAAATGGTTTATTCGTCACGTACACAGTTGTACACATACAACATGTAGTGTAATGTAACCCTGGTCCCTCTGAGCAGCTGTGCATGATAAGAGATTAACAAAATATAGAAAAAATAAGAAAAATAATAAGATAAAAAATATATGAAATGTTCAGCTGTACATAATCTATACATAAGTCATAGGTAAGAGGTATATAAGTGCAATGTGGAAGAGGCCTGAGGTATGTGCCAACGATTTGGACAGTGTGAAGCAGTACCTAGTGGCATTGAGTATTGTCCTGATTTAGGAGCATTATGACCTGGGGGAAAAAGCTCCTCCTTAACCTTTCCGTTCTGGGGTGCGTTTCCCAAGACCATAGTGGAGCAACACTGTTGTAAAGTTACATAGTTTGAACTACAGTTCTTGAGCTGTAGTTAGAAGCTTAGTCCCGGGTAAATACATCAGCGATGGTGGAAAATGCATTCTAAGAAGGGTATAGTCACCGTGTAAGTAAAAAATTTGATAATCTTTCATAACTAATAGGGAATAATTTAGCTCTACGATCATATATAATGTGAAGTTGTGTGAAAATGTAGTTTGAAACGTAATTGTTGTGTGGGTCTCTGGTCATAAGTACGGTAACTGTCGGTAGTGAGCAATAGGGACACCTTGCTGGGTGATGCGGGAAGAATCCTCTGTGTGACCCATCTGTACGTTGACGTCAAAATTCAACTCACCAGTGGCACTTGCACACTCATCTAGCACATATTGTATGTTCTAGTCACTCTTTGGCTTCTTCTCATGTTTAGAAACATATGTGAACAGTTTTGAGTCATTGTGTTTAAGTGATGACTACTGTATGGTGGCTGTGCTGAACTTCTGCAGCCTGTGTTTTCTATTTTGCATCAAAGTTCACCACAGTGCAAAATGTGTTTTGATGAATGGGAATGTGTTTAGAGTTTTGCTCAAATCTGCAAATTGTGTTTAAAATTTCACCAAAAGAGTGATTGATTCAATAAATGAGTTTTGGCAATTGGAAGTTTTGTTCCAAGAATGAGGTTTAGTCTTTTAGCAATTCAGAAAAACTGTAACAGAAACATAAGGCAAGGTAAACTTTAACTTACCAAAGCTCCTTGGGGCGGTCAAACCAGATGTGTCCAGTTTATACAGATACTGCACAGTTAGGGGTAAAAGGCTGTTATGGGCAGGGTTAATCAATTGTACAGTTGTGCTTAAAATGGGGTATAAAATCCTTCAAATACTACAAAAGTTATGTAAGAGAACTTTTGTTTTTTGTCTTGTAAACAAGTACACCTACTCATACAGTTTTAGACTTAACAGGTTTTAAAGAATTTTATATTATATTATATTATATTATATTACATTATATTATATTAACATGACTATAGCGAATGTCTGTCAGCCCCTTTTGACAGAAGGGCCTTTTAGCTATGTTTTCACAGAATCTGAGCCAGAAAAGTCAGATTGCTATGCCAAGAGTACAACTAATTTGAGATAATGCAAAAAACAGCGTGTGTGAAGTCATTTGAAGACTGAATTGTGTTACAGTGGAAAAAAAACCACAACAGCACAATAAAGGGCAAGTGACTCAGGCAAAGTCAGTCAGAAGGGTGTGTGAACATGCTTGGCAAACTGGGTGATAAGTATAATGATGAATGCCTGCTCACCAGTAAGTTCATGCTTATTTCCTTACAGTATCTCTTGAGGAGGCCTGCCAATGGTGTGGACAGTTTCAAAATAAAGATGGTGACTGGGTGAGGGAAATTACTGTAGTCATTTGATAGATGGGAAAATATGGCTACTTGTCCTATACTGTATGTTGTTAATCCCTCTGTAGATACTCTGTGATGGATGCCAGAGGTGGCAACACCCTGTCTGTTCTGGCATGACCAAGAGCCAATTCAAACACATAACAAATGTTAAACGGTATTGCACAGCTTGTGAAGAGAAGTGTTCGCTATAAAAACGCAGCCACACTACAGTGGTATGCAAAAGTCTGCAACTGCTTGTTAATTTAGCATTTTTTCCAACTTTTGACCTTTTATTTTTAACCCCTTCGTTGAGCCAATGCATTTATTTGAAAAACAGTGTTACAGGGGACACAGCTGGGTATTAAAATCAAGTTTTTATTCTAGCTTGGCTTTACTTTTCTGAGATGGTTAAAGTTCCCATGTCAATCATCTTTTTGAGTAATTTGCGTAATGTACTTCTCTCGCCAAAGGTGCGAAATAAATGAGTAATACTATATAGTAGAACAGACATGCGTCAAGTTTTCTTCATGTTCGCGTAGGTGGCCTTGAAAAAGGACATTTTGTGTCTCAGTGATGGCTCAGTATCTGGTGGGCCACACTTTGTTCTCCATCACCTGCCTGCACCATGTTGGCTTTGAGTGAACCAGTTTGATGAGGTGATCATGGGTGATAACATGATTCCAGGCTGCAATGAGTGACTCAATCAACTCATGTTTTGATTTTGGATGTCTCTTGGATATCTCCAAAGCCATCTTGTGCCACAAGTTTTCAATGAGATTCAGATCGGGGGATTTGGCAAGCCACTCAATTGATCGATGTTGTTCTGACTCTTCCAGTTGATCACCTGTTTGGAGCAATGGCACGGTGCATTGTCATCTTGGAACAGGAACCAGCTTGTAAACAGCTGCTGCACTGATGGCACCATACACTTTTGCAGTACTGTGATGTACTTGGTCCCACTGACCATGCCGTCAACGATGTGCAGACGTTCGACGCCACTGGCAGCCATGCAGCCCCAGACCATGACCTTCAAAGGATGCTTCACAGTGAGGTTGAGGCACTCAGGCTTGAACTCCTCTCCAGGAAACCTCCTCACTGTTTTTGCTAACTTTCAGCGGAGGCGGACGCACTTCTCTCCCTCTCCCTCCCCTTATCTTCCCTGCTTTGCTTCTCTCGTCTCGTCTAGTCTACTGTCTTACTGTCTATACTCGGGAGACCCTCTCAGCCCTGCTCTTCAAAACTAAGGAAATTATGGATTTGATCAGCTGGTCTCTCAATGCAATTGACACCATCTTCTCGAAGAGGAGCGCAGGTTCGGGGGAACCTGACTGTCCTGCAGGAACATACGCAGCTGGCTACACGATGGACGGATGGGAGAGGTGGAGAGTCGTGTGTCTGGCAGCTCTTTCCGTGGAGGTCATCGAAGATATCTACCTATTCGGAACCTTGATAACGGGTCTTATGCTGATTGGATTAGGCATCGCCCTGGTTTATCGGAAATTGAAGAAAACGGTGACAGCCGCTCAAAACCCCTCTAGGCTGGCCAAATTGATTGACGGTCTTGGCAGAGCTGTTGGCGCTCAGACTATGACTATAGATCGCAAACTGGATAACATCACAGTGTCTAATGACCGTAGATCTGATTACATCACCGTGACTATGGACCGCAGACTGGATAACATCACGGAGGAGCTCAAGGCTTTGCGCAGGATTTTAGACGACGGGGACCAGCGTGGACATTAGAGGAGCTGCGAAATTGCAGCTTCTCGCACGAAAACCCAAACAACCCTATTCTATCTTATTTTGGCTCCCCCCTAATCAGCACGGGCCTTGGCCAAGGCCTCTGCTGAGCTCAACAACTCCCCCCTGAAGAACAAGGCAGTGAGACTCTCTTGCATTCCTCTCCCCCAACCACAAGGACACCCTACCCCCATCCCACGCCTTCGCCGCTTCATACCCCCAGCATGAACGAGCGGGTCCTGGTACAGCGCCGTCTGGCTGCAGGAACGGACGGCTGTTTGTCTATGCTGGACTACCTCCACCTCCCCATTCCCCTCCCCTGTTGCAAGTCTCGACTTTAGTGTTGTGAGCTGTGGTGACTATGTGCTTATTGCTGAGGTGTTTTTTTTCTCTGTTCCTATATTGTACTCCCTACTGGAGTACAGTCTGGGGGCTGTTTTTTTTATTCACCTCCACTGTCCTCGCGTAATCTTGTTTCTCTGAGTTTTCCTATAGTCCCCTGTCTTCCTGACCTGTCTACCCCCTACGTGTGTTGTATATGTATGGTCGGGTTGATGGCCATTATTTCGCTGGTACTTGTGACTAGTGACAAGGTGTATTGCAACAGCAATAAAGGGTTTTTATCAATCAATCAATCAATCAATCACATAGGTGTCTGCCTGGCTACCAAACAGGCAGAAAGTGCTTTCATTGCCGAAAAGCACCTTTTCCCACGTTTCACATGTCCAGCGTGACTTCTTCCGTGTCCAGTCAATCCAGTTGCACCTTTGGACATCAGTCATCAGTGGCTTGTTGCGTGCCTTGCAACCCCGCAGACAAAACTGTTGATGAGGTGACACTGACATGGCAGCTGTCTGACAACTCACGCAGTAGCTGAGGTGAGGTCAACTTGCGATTGCTCAATGGAATGCGTCAAAGTGCATGATCCTAGCATGATGTTGATGCATGTGGATGACCAGACCGAGGCGTGTCTGCCACCAAACTCGCTTTCTTCTTTTGTAGAATCTTTACAACTGCTCTGTGACTGCAGCCGACTTTGTTAGTAGTCTGGCAGCATGAAAATCCATGAAAATTTATTGTTCCAAGGAATATTTCTTAAATAATAGTTTAGTTTTCATTTGTAATTCTTCATTCTGCCAATGCATATTTATTTGTTTAATAAACGGTGTTGTTCACAAAACTACAAAAAGTAATGTGAGAACATAGTAATTCACTACATTCACTACTGTTCATGGCTTAAGGGCCATTTGTTAGACTGCGCAACACAATTGTGAAAGAAGGTGAGAGCTCCCGTAGTGGCTATGGGACTGTATTTCCATAGAGCTGATATTATGTGTGACAGCCTCATTGCTTTTTAGATCACAAGGTGGGATAGAAGGACAAATCAAATCAATTTGCTCATTTAATATTTACATTTTTTTACTAGGCTTGATTTTTGGAAGCTCAAATTTAGAAACCCACCGCAACAGAAAATGGAATGCCACAGATATAAGTCTCTTCCATGTAATAGTAAATACTTGTTGGCCCAGAGTGATAGCTTTTTGGCTAGGGATCTGTGTCAGCAAGTGGAATTATTGCTGGTTTAAGTTATGTGAATGCCATGACAAGTCTGACTGTATTAGGTACTTGAGCAGTTGCTCTATTTTGGGTGTGATGTTAATTTTCATCTAGCCTGGTAAGGAGGTTTAATGTACAGGGAAATTGGGTGGTTAGTGGCTAAATTATCACTCCAGCTGCTAGAAATAAACTGTGCATAGTTCTTGTGCCTGAGATGGCTTGTTATGAGGATGCAGCAGGAAAACAAGCATTGAGCAAACACTTCTTTTTCATTATTCCATTGACATACATTTTTCAAGATAACACCCAATAAAACATAAACCAATAGATCCTACTAGGATCCACTGTTGGAAATGCAGTCACTACTTAAAGTTTCTTGGGTATTTATACTGTTGCCCTATTCAACACCATCATGGTGAAAGGTTAAAACAAAGGCAGTACCCTGTCATGCTATGCAAATATACATCAGAGCTATTGGTCTTCAGGAGAGTGGGCAGGTCCAGGAGCTGCAGAGTGAAACAAACTTTATAATCTGTGTCAATGAGCACTGCCTTGCCTGAAATGCTTACCTGGAAATGAACTTAAACGTGTATTACATATTACAGGAGAAATACTTAAAAGTTAATTAGATTGGCTGGCTGGCTCTTGAAAGTAGGAACTGTAAATGAACTGACCTTAATGAGTATTATAGTCAGGTACATTGCAATTCATTCCACTTGAAAAGTTACAACTTAGACTAGTTCAGTGTAAGTGTATAGCTCAGTAGTCTAAGTATGTGGGTTTGTAATCCAGAGGTTGCTGGTTCAAATCCAGCTTCAACTAGATAAGTGCATGTTTATGGGCCCTTGAACCATGAAAAGTAGTGAATTGCCATGTTCTCAAATGACTTTTTGTAGATTTGTGAACAACACCATTTATTAAACAAACAAATCTGCATTTGCAGAATGAAGAATTAAAAATGAAAATAAACTATTATTTAAGAAATATTCCTTGGAACAACAAATTTTCATGGATTTTCATGCTGCCAGATTACTAACAAAGTCGGCTGCAGTCACAGAGCAGTTGTAAAGATTGTACATGAGAAGAAAGCGAGTTTGGTGGCAGACACGCCTCAGTCTGGTCATCCACATGCATCAACATCATGCTAGGATCATGCACTTTGACGCATTCCATTGAGCAATCACCTCACCTCAGCTACTGCGTGAGTGGTCAGACAGCTGTCATGTCAGTGTCACCTCATCAACAGTTTGTTGCCGGTTCCCGCAGTTTGGTCTGCAGAGTTGCAAGGCACGCAACAAGCCACTGATGACTGATGTCCAAAGGTGCAACCGGATTGACTGGACACAGAAGAACTCACGCTAGACATGTGAAACGGTGGGAAAAGGTGCTTTTCAGCGATGAAAGCACTTTCTGCCTGTTTGGTAGCCAGGCAGACACCTATGTGAGGAGGTTTCCTGGAGAGGAGTTCAAGCCTGAGTGACTCAATCTCACTGTGAAGCATCCTTTGAAGGTCATGGTCTGGGGCTGCATGGCTGCCAGTGGCGTCGGACGTCTGCACATCTTTGACGGAATGGTACATCACAGTACTGCAAAAGTGTATGGTGCCATCAGTGCAGCAGCTGTTTAAAGGCCGGTTCCTGTTCCAAGCTGACAATGCACCGTGCCATTGCACCAAACAGGTGATCAACTGGAAGCGTCAGAACAACATTGATCAATTGACTGGCTTGCCCAATCTCCCGATCTGAAGCCGATTGAGAACTTGTGGCACAAGGTGGCTTTGGAGTTATCCAAGAGACATCCAAAATCAGAACATGAGTTGACTGAGTCACTCATTGCAGCCTGGAATCATGTTATCAGCCATGATCACCTCATCAAACTGGTTCACTCAATGCCAACATGGTGCAGGCAGGTGATGAAGAACAAAGTGTGGCCCACCAGATACTGAGCCATCACTGAGACACAAAATGTCCTTTTTCAAGGCCACCTACACGAACATGAAGAAAGCTTGACGCATATCTGTTCTACTATATATGAAGTATACTCATTTATTTTGCACCTTTGGCCAGAGAAATACATTACGCATATTACTCAATAAGACAATTGACATGGGAGCTTTAACAAACAAACTCAGAAAAGTAAATCCAAGCTAGAATAAAAACTTGATTTTTATTACTGTGTCCCCTGTAACACTGTTTTCAAATAAATATATTGGCTCAATGAAGGAGTTAAAAGTAAAAGGTCAAAAGTTGGAAAAAATGCTAAATTAACAAGTGGTTGCAGACTTTTGCATACCACTGTAGTGTGGCTGCGTTTTTATAAAGAAGACTCCTCTTCACAAGCTGTGCAATACCATTTAACATTTGTTATGTGTTTGAATTGGCTCTTGGTCATGCCAGTACAGACACGGTGTTGCCACCTCTGGCATCCATCACAGAGTATCTACAGTGGGATTAACAACATACAGTATAGGACAAGTAGCCATATTTTCCCATCTATCAAATGACTACAGTAATTTTCCTCACCCAGTCACCATCTTTATTTTGAAACTGTCCACACCATTGGCAGGCCTCCTCAAGAGATACTGTAAGGAAATAAGCATGAACTTATTGGTGAGCAGGCATTCATCATTATACTTATCACCCAGTTTGCCAATCATGTTCACACACCCTTCTGACTGACTTTGCCTGAGTCACTTGCCCTTTATTGTGCTGTTGTGTTTTTTTTCCACTGTAACACAATTCAGTCTTCAAATGACTTCACAAACACTGTTTTTTGCATTATCTCAAATTAGTTGTACTCTTGGCATAGCAATCTGACTTTTCCGGCTCAGATTCTATGAAAACATAGCTATAAGGCCATTCTGTCAAAAGGGGCTGACAGACATTCGCTATTCATGTTAATATAATATAATATAATATAATATAATATAATATAATATAATATAATACAAAATTCTTTAAAACCTGTTAAGTCTAAAACTGTAAGAGTAGGTGTACTTGTTTACAAAACAAAAAACAAAAGTTCTCTTACATAACTTTTGTAGTATTTGAAGGATTTTATACCCCCATTTTAAGCACAACTGTACAATTGATTAACCCTGCCCATAACAGCATTTTACCCCTAACTGTGCAGTATCTGTATAAACTGGACACATCTGGTTTGACCGCCCCAAAGAGCTTTGGTAAGTTAAAGTTTACCTTGCCTTATGTTTCTGTTACAGTTTTTCTGAATTGCTAAAAGACTAAACCTCATTCTTGGAACAAAACTTCCAATTGCCAAAACTCATTTATTGAATCAATCACTCTTTTGGTGAAACTTTAAACACAATTTGCAGATTTGAGCAAAACTCTAAACACATTCCCATTAATCAAAACACATTTTGCACTGTGGTGAACTTTGATGCAAAATAGAAAACACAGGCTGCAGAAGTTCAGCACAGCCACCATACAGTAGTCATCATTTAAACACAATGACTCAAAACTGTTCACACGTTTCTAAACATGAGAAGAAGCCAAAGAGTGACTAGAACATACAATATGTGCTAGATGAGAGTGCAAGTGCCACTGGTGAGTTGAAGTTTGACGTCAACGTACAGATGGGTCACACAGAGGATTCTTCCCGCATCACCCAGCAAGGTGTCTCTATTGCTCACTACGGACAGTTACCGTACTTATGACCAGAGACCCACACAACAATTACGTTTCAAACTAAATTTTCAGACAACTTCACATTATATGTGATCGTAGAGCTAAATTATTCCTTATTAGTTATGAAAGATTATTAAATTTCTTACTTACACGGTGACTATACCCTTATTAGACTGCATTTTCCACCATCGCTGATGTATTTACCTGGGACTAAGCTTCTAACTACAGCTCAAGAACTGTAGTTCGAACTACGCAACGTTACAACAGTGTTGCTCCACTATGGTCTTGGGAAATGCATCCCAGAACGGAAAGGTTAAAGAGGAGCTTTTTCCCCCAGGTCATAATGCTCCTAAATCAGGACAATACTCAATGCCACTAGGTGCTGCTTCACCCTGTCCAAATCATTGGCACATACCTCAGGCCTCTTGCACATTGCACAGCAAAATACCTCTTACCTATCACTTATGTATAGATTATGTACAGCTGAACATTTCATATACTTTTTATCTTATTATTTTTCTTATATTTTTCTATATTTTGTTACTCTCTTATCATGCACAGCTGCTCAGAGTGACCAGGGTTACATTCCACTACATGTTGTGTGTGTACAACTGTGTACATGAGGAATAAACCTTTTGAATCTTAAATCTTAAATTTTTGTAAAGTACAAATTCCGACCTTCCTGGCAATATATCACATGTTCTGGGGCCTCATTTCTACATGCCACTTCTGTGGACTTATATATTATGCAGGGCAGCTTCCCTATTGTTACAGTGAATTGGACAAAATGGATAATTACAAATGCTGCCCTAAACTCTTTTAAATGTTTTCGTAAAATACAAATTTAGCCTTTTCCACTACTATATGCCAAGCCTGGGGGACTTATTTCTACATGCTACTTCCATGTTTAAATGTAACAGATCTGCTTTGCAATTTTCTTTTTCTTTCTTGTATTAATTCTGATACAATGACTTGTACAGTGTCAACCAATGTGACGTTTCTGTAATTGTGTAGATATTTCACATGAGTGTTTGCAAGGTGTACAGTAGCCTTACTTATATGAGAAAATGAAACCAGACAACACGAAGATATAGTTTGATAGTGTTTCTATATGAGATCTACAAAAATACTTAAGAATACACTTTTTTGGTGAAAGAAACATTTTTATTTATTGATTTATTACAATTTATTTTACTCATCCAGAACAGGCACCCACAAACTGTGACGTTCATGGTACAGTAGCTGGACGTCCAAATGCAAATTATACGCGACTAGAGAACGCTCAACAAATGATATATAGAACTTTTTTTTTTTTCAAAAAAACCAACAATAAAATAATTGTTAAACATTAACAACAATAAGGATTTCGGACAATCGTATTGTACTCTGTAATATGGATGACAAAATTGCACTGGCTGAACGCACAGCTGCTGCGCCTTGCTGAGCTCCTCGAACACTCATTTGTTTACGTCCAGCGTATACTCCACCCCTGCAGCCGACGGCAGATCGCGCTCCACGTCACGTCAGCTGCAGACACACCTCGAACGCACCTCGTGATTAGGTAACGTCGTATGGGTTTCTTTCTATGCCACGTGATCTGTCTACGCGGCGTGCGTCTTATGCGACACGTCTGTTTATAAACACGGAATCCGCTGTTTGTAAACGGTCCGCATTTTACCCTCACCCGTTTAAATGCCGTCTGCTTTTCTTTCTTTTAAATGTATCACTAAAGTTTTGCCCTAGCTTACGTTCATCCTGTTATATGTTTTATTATTCCTTAAAAACGTTATTAAAAATAACACATTAATAAAATACATGTAATGTATTTTTATTCTATTAAAGTTTAACAACCCCCCAAACACTACGACCCCCCTATCGGCAGCACGTGGCATAAGCATGTATACCATTTGGCCAAAACTCCCTCCCCCGACCAATCAGAACAAAGGATACGCCCACCTCCCGCTAATGACGTCACAGATGGGAGAGAGCTTTAAGCTCCGCCCAAACTGCCACATAACCTTTTTTATCCTGTGCATTTCTAAAGACATAAATGAAACAAATGACTGCATGATACTAAAACAAAGAGAAAGGGATTGTTCCCTGGGTCAGAAAAATACTACCAATCCTTAGAAAAATGCAGGCGCTCACCAGGTTGGGGCTTTGAATATCATCTGAAAAACAAAAAAGAAGTGAAGGCGCTCCTGCTGTAAGCTGTAGCACCAGCCGAAAGGGCTACTTGGTTGTTGCTCTAGTGGAAAAGTGTCAGCAGGTAGCAAGTGTTAAAAAACAAAGGCTTTTTGAACCTACAGCAGGAGGACCTCAGCTTCCTGTTCCTTTTCTAAATGCTTATATAAATGTGTCTGTATATATAGCTCTGGAAAAATTAAGAGACCTCAGCAATTTTTTTGTTTTACTAATTTATCAGTGTATGGGTGTGAATCTGACAATAAATTATAAATATGAAAAATTAAAGTCCTATAAATTGTAATGTATATTTTTGCATGTATTCCATTGTGCTATATAGTTTTACACTCTACTAAAATACTAACTATGCAAATATGAATGAATGCCTACATTAATATCTTTCTTAATGAAAATCATGGAAATCATAACATCATCCATTTCAATCTGTAGCAATTATGCAATAGATTGCATAGATGGCAACTGGAAGCAGCAAGATAAATCATTAAAATTTATTTTGTTTAAACATTTTAGCTGTTATTGGATTTGTCTGTATTACGTATTATTGTTACTGAAAGATAACAGTTATTCTGGTATGAAGGCAGCATACTTAGTGACTGAATCTTACCTGATAAAACAGCAATGACAGAAATGAAGAAGAATCCTAGAATCATCTTTGCACCACAAACTGTTTCTTATCTGAAACAGTTCATAGCTTATGACTTGATGGCTTTCTGGAGAATAACTCTGACTTCCTGTTGCACGACCACATCTCCCACGTACCCTACATACTCATACTGACAGTTTTTACTGTCATGAGAATGACAGTGGATGCTGTTATGCATTCATTTCAAACTATGAATTCCTGAGAGTGATTATATGCATACATGCAAAACATTTTAGCTAAGATACTGTAAAACTTTAACATATACGGGTATGCTCTGGTTTTCTCTGCACTTCTCTGTTTCTCACAAGATTAGTAAACAATTAAATAAAACTTATAATCAAATCAAAACAAAATCACATGTCTGTTAGATTAAGGCCCAATCCCAATTCTATTTTCTACCCCTTTGCCTACCCCTCACCCCTTCCCCTTGCCCCTTGAAATGAAGTGGAAAGGGGTAGGGTTAAAAAATTTCCCCTAAGAAATGGGACACCACTACTACACTGTTATACGTCATCATCCATTGTCACTACCTCCTAACGTTACGTCAGAGGACATGCGCCGATGTTTATCACAAATTCCAAGATGTCGCCGTCAGCATCGTAGCATGTAAAGATTACTCACTCCCAAAGTTTTTTTGCGCCGTATTTGGACTTTAAAACAAATGTTCGTTTTCACCTCGAAAACGTATGAGCCTTCGGGTTTCCTCAGCTGTCCCTCCCTATACAGAATATAATTTACAAAAATGTTGTCATGTTGCAATAAGTACGAATAGTGTAAGCACCGTTCATTTACATGTACACATATGGCCGTAAGCAAAACAAAACAACGCGTTACAACATGCAGTCAGTTACCGGGTAACGTTATATGACATAAAAATATATTTCCTAATATTGTGCAATCAGTGCTATCCGCAAGCAAACTTTAGCGATTTTTTTTCAAACGTTTCTTTACAGAACATCACCGTAAACACAAACACAAGATTGATGGTAATATACATGTAATGAAAAAATGTCATAAAAATCCTTATTAATGGCAAAAATTACTTAACATTTATGGGTCTGCTTGCTCAAGTGGGCAGCCATGTTGTAAATTTCTCTTAGCCCTTCGTTTGAAGTGAGGTCCCGAAAAATCTTCGTTTCGAGGGCTATCTAGCCCTTCCCCTTACCCCTACCCCTCCAATCAAAAGAGAATTGAGACACCCCTACCCCTACACGTGAACGCGCCAAACGGAGGGGTAGGGGTAAGTGTAGGGGTAAGGGGTAGAATTGGGATTGGGCCTAAGTCCCCACTCACCTTCTGAAAGATTCCCCGGGAGTTCTGACAGAGCATATAACTAGTATAAAGAGCACATCCTTGTCTTCGGGTGTCGTACAAGATCATTTTACGATAGTGATGCCTGTGTGTTCAGGGGCTGCAACAGCACCACGGCAATAAAATTCTTGTCCCCCACTGAGTTGAGCCAGGTTAAAGCTCGGTGATACATTTCCAGGAAATACGCTAAGTACTACATTCTTGGATGTTCTGTTGGGGGTGGTGCTGCACGGTGGACCTGGGGAGGGTAGGAGGGAGATCTTAAGTGGCCTTCTTCACAATTTGTGGTGCGGGGGGGAGGGGGTGGTGGCATTTTAACAAACAACAAAAAATGCAGACAGGAATGACTTCATGCACTAACATGGAAATGCATTTCAGTTTTCCCGATCTTATTTAGTCCAAACATCTTCTGCAGAACATCAGCTGGATCAGAGCCTAGCCAGTCATCTCATGTACCACGGCACTGTACAAGAACATGAGTGATCTCAACAATTGTGGCCATTGTTGCTTGGCTTTTGGTGGGAGAGCCCTGGTCATGTTTCCAAGCATACGATTAAATCATTCCACATTCCCATTTCCAATTGGGTGAAATGGTGATTTTTTAACACCAGTAAATTAACACACCTCAGTGATCAAGCTACTCTCAAAGTTTTTGCTCTTTTCTGAGTGAAGACATTCATGGAAGCCACAGACACAGAAAAAGCTGTTAGTAAATTGATGTACCTCAGTCTTAGCTGACTAGATGGGACAAAGATAGGCCTGTGACAACTTAGTGAAATGGTTAGTCACCACAAGCACATCCAGCGACTTGTTAGAGGAATATCCTACATTGACTAAAAATCAACATAGACCAGTTTGAAAGGTCTAGAGCAGGGGTGTCAAACTCCAGTCCTGGGGGGCCGGAGCCCTGCACAATTTTTGGTTCACCCTCATTTAACACACCTGATTCAACTCCTTGTACTAATTACCACACAGCTCTTGAGCTGAATCGTTTATGGTGAAACAGGGAAAGAACTAAGCTACACAGGGCTCCGGCCCTCCAGGGCTGGAGTTTGACATCCATGGTCTAGAGGTTGTGATGCTCTCATGCGGGACTCTGGCGTCTGACTCAGGCAACTTGCTGAGACACAGTGGTGGCAACATCTCACATACTTCTTCAGCTGCACCTCACTGCCGTTGTGATTGAACCGCTGCCCAGCCAGATACGAAATGCACTGTTAGCCTTGATGTCTGGCTTCGTCAAAACCTCCCTTGAGGATCCTTATTCTAAGTACAGATAGAACAACATACTGGTAAGTTTTAGTCTTCACAGTGTGGTTACGAGACACAATACAACCCCAGCACAGGAAATAAGCTTCTCCCAAAGACTCAGGAGCCTCCATCAGCAGATTTATGTGGATGATCTCTCCATGAAGGATGCCTCTTGTGCTCAACAAAGTACAGCACCCATTTCTGACAGGAGTAAGCCTGCTGTAATTCTATGGACTGGCCCCTAGAGGGGGCAAACCTCAGAAAGCTGAGGGGGCCGAATGCACGGTACTAACTGAGGCAAAAGAAGGGGGAGGGGGGCACACAGTCAAGCACAGAGATCCAGAACAGCATGACCCTCCTGCTGTAAGATGGAAGAACCTGTAAACCTGGACTCTTGACTATGAATTCTCATCCATCTCAGACCACTTTATTAACTGGAATAAATCGACTGTACTTTCTGTAGTTAAAGACTTCCAGTTCAACCCAATGGTTCCACTAAAATCTGGGAACAATAAATACCTGGGCATTAACATATCCGCCAAGCTGTCTGATTTAATATGGTTAAATCACACTCCCATATTAAAACAATAGAAGATGATCTCACTAGGTGGAGTACTCTACCCATTTCACTTATGGGTAGAGTAGCAACAATTAAAATGATGTTCTTACCAAAAATAAACTATATATTCTCAATGGTTCTGACTTATCCTCTCCATGCCTGGTTTAAATAATTGGACTCCATAATTCCAAAATTTTTATGGAAATCTAAGCCACCATGAATAACTCAAAGAACATTACAAAAAGCCAAAAATCGAGGTGACCTTGAGCTTCCCAATTTCTACAATTATTATCTTGCCAGTAGAAAACAATATATACTAAAATGGATCAAACAACATCCAGTAGACCATATCTGGCTGGACACTGAACAGACATTATCTAATGACGTCCAAATCCAGGATTTGCCCTGTATCAGCCCCACCATTAAGTAACATTGCTGCTTTAAGAGCAACAATATTAGCTCATCATTGACAGTCTGGTGGGAATTTCTTAAATTAAAAAGATCTGTACTGATCCCATGAAGATTTACACCCATCTGGAACAATCCTGATATTTTACGAAATTAAAAAACAATAAACTTTAAAACATGGTACGATAATGGAATAAGATACATGGAACATATTCAAGATAGTAATTTCATATCATCTGACAAAATGGTCGAACTTTATGGCATAGACAAAAACAAATATGCAGAATATCTTCAACTTAAATCCATAATTCAGGCTGGATGTAACATCAGGGTAACAGACTTAGAGCCTCCACTAACAATAACAGACTTTCTAACTTCCATCCCAAAAACTGCTCTCCAGAATTTATGTAGGTTGTCAGAGTCTGAGCTTACTTTCACCCTCCCGACCCTCAAATGGGAGAAATATTTACTGCTCAACACAGACTCTAACTTTTGGACACAAACACATTTGGAATGACTCAGAATGCCAGCGTTCAGCTGATACAGTATAACATTCCTCATAGAACACACTACACAGGACAAAGGCTGTTCCAGATGGGTATCAGGGATACTGACAGATGCACAATCTGCACGAATGACTCTCCAGATAATTATTTGCACACTATGTGGTACTGAGCACCTGTTAACAAATTTTGGCTAAAGATTTGTGCAGAACTATCGATATACTTGGAGGATACCATCCCTGCCCCCCCCCCCTCACTTTGTCTTCTGGGTGATCTCACTAAAATTCATATGGGCAAAAAAGAAACATCGCACATGCTCCTCACTGTCCTAACCATCGTCAAATAAACGATCCTCGTGAACTGGAAGTCAAAAGAGAAATTAACCATAATGCAATTTAAAAATCTTCTGCTAGATCACATTTCTATGGAGAGAATGTCTGCCTGTACAAAACATCGACTGACAGAATTTGAACACACTTGGACCCCAATAATTAATTTCATCACAGTGCTATTGGGGGCAGTGGGGCTTCGCCACTTGCGGGGCGTCCTGGCTAATGCGGGTCTCTGGTGTCCCACCGGCAGGGGTCGCTGTCCCTGAGCGGGTGCGGGTCAGACCTGGGGGGGTGGCATTGGGTGGGGGTGTACTCAGGGGGATGTGGGATGGGGGGGCCATCAGGCTCGTCTGCACCGCCGCGCTGGTGTGGGCTGGTCCGGGGCCGAGGCTCGGTAGCTGGGGTGACGTGCTGGGGGGCTGCCGGGGTGGTCCAGAGATGGGAATGTCCCGGGGACTGGAGGGCACTGTGATGGGGGGTGGGGGGAGAGGGGCTGGGGTGGGTTGCCCGGGAGCAGGGGGGTCGCGGGTTCCCTGTCCGAACGGAGTGGCTTCCTGCCCGCCAGGGTGTGTGGGGTGTCTTGGTACTGGGGGCCCGTCTGGGGCCCCGTTGCACGTGGCGGGTCTTCGTCCCACCGCCTTGCTTGCCGGGTGGGGACAGGGACAGGAATCGATGAGGGGTCGGTTGGGGAACCGGCCCCTAAGAGGGGGCCCATGCCTCGCGTGCCCCGGTTGTGCCCCTGTCTCCTACACTCACATCACAATACACTAGGGTCTGGGGGGCGGTTCAGGGCGGTGGGGGCCGAAGGGCTGGGTTATGCCACATGGCCTGGCCCACAGACCCTACCATTGGCCAATGTGCCGCCACCCAACCACCCAATTTTAATGCACCTCAGTTCTCCATACAGCCCATCCAGCCCTGATACACCTGGGATGGGGCGCATGGGATTCAGCCAGCGGTGGAGCTCCGGCCCTGACCACCCCCCAACTTTTTATGCACCACAGTTTTTAGTTTGCACACACTTCAGTTCACACACTCATTCACACACACCAACATGTACACACCTTGTACACACACTGAGCGGGGGGGCGATGAGGGCCTGTGGGGGGGGCGCAGGTGTCCTTCCAGACCTTCTTGGTTCTGGGCCCGGCTCGCGATAGGGCTGGGGGTTGTGGGCTGGGCCGGTGGCTCCCCGTCTGGTGTCCTCTGGTGGCAGGGACGGATTATGGGTTGTGTGGGCCCCTGGGCAAAACGTTCGCGAGGGGCCCCCTCAAAAAAAAAAAAATAAAAAAAAAAAAACGCCAGCATTGTCTGGGATGGCTAGTTGCTACGTCAATGACTACATGTGTACCGTGTCCAGCTGAACCATGCCAGAATCCACCTGTGTACCATATCCCCTTACAGAACGGAGTGATCAGGGGTGTAGTGGTAAAATAAGAGGTGGGTGAACTACGAATTCTGTGATCACATTTTGTGCATAAACTATACTATGATGTGCATTTAGATCAATTGAGAAGTGGGTAAACTCTAATTCTGAAATTTCAGAGGTGGGTAAACCGTGTTTAGCCTCCACTACAGCCCTGGGAGTGATTACACTGGTCAAACTCTTACACTGCTACACTGGTCTGGGGGCCACTCAGCGGGCAGGTTAACCGCCTCCATCCCACCATGCTACCGCTCCCTAGTCAGAGGGCCTTCTGTAAGGCTGTTAACACGCCCCCCTCCCCTCCCCCCAGAAGCCAGGGGCCCCATGGTAGGGGCCCTTGTAATCAGATGGCCCTCTAAAGGTACACTACACCCTCCTCCCTAGGGCCTCCTAGTAGGGCCCTCATAATCAGAGGGCCCTCTAAAAGCCCCCAAAGCCCCCATCCTCCCTAGGACCCCCTGGTAGCCAGAAGCCAGGACCATAATAGGAGGGCCTTCTAAAAGTAGGCTCCCATGCACCCATTTCCCTTTAAAGTTCCTATAACAGGGCCGGAGGCCCCCTGACAGCACCGACCCCCCCCCCCCCACCACCACCACCACCACCACCAGCACCACCACCACAATTCAAGGGCCCTTGGCAGCCAAACGCCCTCCCTCCATGTTTCCATCAGAGGCCCTATAGGGTCAGGGGCCCTTGTAGGCAGAGGATCAAAGAATGTAGGCCCTCTAAAATAGACAAACGAAAATACATTGTTGATAACAATGTATTATAACAATGTATAATGTAACAAGTAGCGATCATAACATGGTTAAATTTGAGGTTAAGTTTAGTGCCCGAAGAGCAAAGTCCAAATCAAAAATATATAATGTTAGGAAGGCTAACTTCAATTGTATGAGATTAAAACTAGAAACTGTGAACTGGATGGAGTTAATTAACAAAACTGTTGAAGAGGCATGGGAATTTTTTAAAAGCACATTATTGCAAGTACAAGAGGACTTCATACCTGTTTCTAGCAAGAATAAATCTAGGAAATTGCAACCTAGGTGGTTTAATAGGGACATAAAGTATAAAGTAAGGAGGAAAAGGGCTTTGTTCCAGAGATGGAAAATAACTGATGATGACATAATAAAGCAAGAGTATCTAAATCTACAGGTTGAATTAAAAAATGACATTAGACGAGCTAAAAGGAATGTCGAAAGGAAGATCGCATTGGAGGCTAAGGATGACGTTAAAAGTTTCTTTCAGTATTTTAACTCTAAAAGAGCTCTAAAAGCTGAAATTACTAATCTGCAGGATAGTAAGGGTCTTATAATTGAAAACGACATTCACATAGTAAATGAGTTCAATGATAGTTTTGCACGGGTATTCACTGTCGAGGACACTAGTAACTTACCAGTTCTTATTACTAATCCAACATCGTCTATAACTAATATATATATAACTGAAGCTGATGTTTTGCAAAGCCTAGCTAAGCTCAAAATAAATAAATCACAGGGCCCTGATGGCATCTTACCTATAGTGTTAAAAGAGATGAGGGATATTATTTGCCGACCCTTAACATTACTGTTTCAAAAATCCTTATCTGAAGGTGTGGTACCTTCTGATTGGAAGCATGCCAACATAACGCCCATTTTCAAAAAAGGGGATAGAAGTAATTTGTCAAACTATAGGCCAATCAGTCTAACTTGTATAACTGGTAAAGTTATGGAGGCTATAATCAAAGAGAAAATGGTAGATTACCTGGACTCAAATAACATTTTGAGGGATAGCCAGCATGGATTTAGGAGAGGTAGATCCTGTTTAACAAATCTGTTGGAGTTTTTTGAGGAAGCTACTCAGGAAGTTGATGATAAGAAGGCCTATGATGTCATCTATTTAGATTTCCAAAAGGCTTTTGATGTTGTTCCCCACAAGAGGCTCTCACTTAAACTCAAAGCGACAGGTATTTTAGGAACTGTAGCGACTTGGATTGATAACTGGTTAACGGATAGGAAGCAGCGAGTAGTTATAAGAGGCTCGATGTCACAGTGGGCCTGCGTTCATAGTGGGGTACCGCAGGGTTCAATTTTAGGACCACTTTTGTTCCTAATTTACATAAATGATATAGACACCAATATATACAGTAAACTGGTGAAATTTGCAGATGACACCAAGGTGGGTGGTGTAGCAGATACTGAACTAACGGCTCAGCAGCTACAGCGGGATCTTAATTTAATAAGTGACTGGGCTGACACCTGGCAGATGAAATTTAACATAGACAAATGTAAGGTACTCCATGTAGGGAGCAGAAATATAAAGTACAGGTATTTTATGGGACCTACTGAAATAAAGGTAGCTGATTATGAGAAAGACCTTGGTGTGTATGTTGATGCTTCCATGTCTCATTCTCGCCAGTGCGGGGAAGCAATAAAAAAGGCCAATAGGATGTTGGGGTATATCTCCAGGTGTGTGGAGTTTAAGTCAAGGGAGGTAATGCTAAGATTATACAATTCCTTGGTGAGACCTCACCTAGAATATTGTGTACAGGTTTGGTCACCATATCTTAAAAAGGACATAGCGGCCTTAGAAAAGGTGCAGCGTAGGGCCACAAGAATGATTCCTGGTCTTAGAGGAATGTCATACGAGGAAAGGTTATTTGAGCTAAATCTGTTCAGCCTCAAGCAAAGGAGACTGAGGGGGGACATGATCCAGGTCTATAAGATTCTAACAGGTTTGGATGCTGTTCAACCGAATAGTTACTTCAGCATTAGTTCAAATACAAGAACTCGTGGCCATAGGTGGAAATTAGCGGGAGAACATTTCAAACTGGATTTAAGGAAGCACTTCTTTACACAGCGTGTAGTCAAAGTATGGAATAGTCTTCCGGATAACGTAGTGCAAGCTGAATCCTTGGGTTCCTTTAAATCAGAGCTAGATAAGATTTTAACAACTCTGAGCTATTAGTTAAGTTCTCTCCAAGCGAGCTCGATGGGCCGAATGGCCTCCTCTCGTTTGTATATTTCTTATGTTCTTATGTTCTTATAAGCGTTGCAAATTGTTTTGGGCTAGGGGCCCCACGGGCACCCCAAGGGCCCCTGGGCAGCGGCCCCGCTGGCCCGGTCCGTAATCCGTCCCTGTCTGGTGGGACCCCTCATGGGGGGGGGGGAGTTTTCCTGGTGGGATTGAAATACTGCCCATCTCTTTACAAAAGCAGTTTCAATCTCTGATGCTAGAACTACTAAGCCTGCACAAATCTGCGTAAATTCCCTAGAACTACTAAGCCTGCACAGATTTGTTCAGGCCTTCTGAAAGACACACATTCACAAAATATATGGAGAGACAAGTCTATTTTATTTATAAAAAATAGAGTGAAAATAGAATGAAAAGTTGCTAATTGAATGAAATAAATAGAATGAAAACATGCTAAGACATCAGTCTCCAATATATGTTTGTACACAAATGTCATAAGCTGAGTGAAGTCATGGTCCATGGTTGATAACAAGCTCATACACATACAGAAAGAAGTAATGTCATTTCATTTTGATTGGCTGTCACTGAATTATAAAACCAAAAGTGAATTTTGTTTTTGTGTGATCTCTCCAGCTTTGCATGTTCTCTCCTCTGGCTGTTCATGTAAAAAAAATGTAAAAAAAAAAAAAATTGATCAGTCCCTCAGTTGCAGGTTAATCTCTGTCTGTTTCAAAGTCTGTGTTTGCAGCGTTTGCAGACCCAGTGACTATCTTCCCTGCATTTGGCGCAGGTGAATTTGTGACACTTTACGCAGGCAAACCAGCTGCGATTTCTGCTGCAGCTCTCTTGTACCTGGCACTGAGTTGTCCGTACAGGTCCTCGCACAGCAGCAGCAAACACTGCAGCAGCGTTCCTCTCTGTCTCCATTGCCTTTTGCTGCATGAATCGGCAACGGAGTTCCTTGGCTAGAAGACTCAGAAACAATCTTCTTTTGCCTTTCCACCCTGTGCATGCCTTGTACAGAACGTAGGCATTCACCGCCGCCAGGTCCAGCATGTTGTAAAATACAGCTACTGGCCACCTGCGTGTTGCTGCTCGTACTGAATACATGCGCACCGATGGAGGAAGTTCACGGCGAACTTTATTCACCGTGTCCAGTAGAGTCGTGTTGCGCTGAAGCAGTCTGTGTGACAGCGACAGTGAGGTGAAGAAATTGTCCGTTATGACATTTCTCCCGTCGTCCAGAAATGGCTCCATCAGACTCATGACCACGTTCTCTGCCAGCCTCTCCCCCTTCTGACGACTGGGGTCCTTTCCCAAGTAAGGGGACACGTTGCAGACGTATTTGGTTTCCAAATCCGTCGCCATCCAGAACTTGATCCCACATTTCTCCGGCTTTGATGCGATATACTGTGTGAATGGACAACGAACCTTGGTCGGGAACAGCTGCTCATCTATGGTCATGTGTTCTCCTGGAGTGAATCTCTCAGCACAGTTCTTAGTGAAGCGTGTCCAGATGTCAGAGATCGCAGCAAATCTGTCTGTTTTCACCCGTTCTGCCCGCGTGTCCTTGTCATCAAATCGAAGGTGCTGCATAATTGAAAGGAATCTATCTCGGGACATTGTCTCTTTGATTACTGGCACTAGAAAGTTTTCCGACCAGCAATCCACAATGGCGCCAACGGGACACATGATTGCTCTCACAAACAGAATAGAAATGAATGCCATCAGTTCATTAATTGTCAGCTTCCAGTCCGGCTCTGTTCTGCGGGCGTGACGGACCGTACACTCTGTGATGGTCTGCAGCATTCCCACGTCTAACAGGCAGAGGAAGCTTTGGAGCACACTTGTAATTTTACGCTGTCGGAAGATAAACAAATAGAGACTGGTAAATTTACATGAACCTCACTCTAAATGGGTTTATATAAATAATACATGGGTTTATATAAATATCACATGTGCTTTGGCGATGACAAACCTTAGCAGACTCTGTGGGTCCAGTGTGCGCAGTGAAGCGCGAGCGATGTGCTGATGCACTGGGCGTTCCGCTTCCAATGTCCTCCTCTACCCACACAGTGCCGCCTTTTGCCGTCTGGCTCGGACTGGGCTTCCCGGTACCATGGCGCATCTTCCGTGGAGGCATGTCGGGTTCTTGTTCCATCTCCGTTTCGGACTCTTCCGATGAGTCATCTGTGAGCTGCCGGGCAAACGAAACCTGGCCTCCGTCAGAGTCTGCTGCGTCCATTTCCTGCAGCAGGGCCAAAGCCTGAGGCGCTGAGAGGCTCTTCCTGCGTGGCAGTGATGCGGAGGCCATCCTGATGTGCGTCTTCAGAAATGCGAAGGAGAAATGATTCTCCCGCCTCGGTCACTCTGCTTTTATGCACAGCACTGTGCTGTAGTTATGCAAACAGCAATGCCACAGTTATAATGGGCATCGTCACACCTTTTGGCCACTCCTACAGCATTTATATGTTGTGAAAAGCCGGCCTAATTGCATACAGTCTGCCATACTGCCATCATTGCCATGTCAATGGAACGCTGCAAAAGTGCCAATTGCCCTCACATTGAAATGGATGTGCTAATTGGCTGGCTTTTCAGCTGTCCATACCACTGAAAAGCCAACAAAAGCCCCTTGATTACAATATCGGTCTGTCATCACTTGCCACGTCAATGGAACGCTGCAAAAGTGCCAATTGCCTTCTGATTGCGCTTCTAGCCTAGGAACTCCGTTGCAGATTCATGCAGCAAAAGGCAATGGAGACAGAGAGGAACGCTGCTGCAGCGTTTGCTGCTGCTGTGCCAGGACCTGTACAGACAACTCAATGCCAGGTACAAGAGAGCTGCAGCAGAAATCGCAGCTGGTTTGCCTGCGTAAAGTGTCACAAATTCACCTGCGCCAAATGCAGGGACGATGGTCACTGGGTCTGCAAACGCTGCAAACACAGACTTTGAAACAGACAGACAGACAGACTGTGTGGGAGAGTAACCACTGAGACAAAAGGCAGAAAGAGGATGAAGAGATGAACCTGGAACTGAGGGACTGATAACATTTTTTTTTTTTACAATTTTTGCTAGAGGAGGGAACATGCAAAGCTGGAGAGATCACACAAAAACAAAATTCACTTTTGGTTTTATAATTCAGTTATGGCCAATTAAAATGAAATGACATAATTTCATTCTGTATGTGTACAAGCTTGTGATCAACCATGGACCATGACTTCACTCAGCTTATGACATTTGTGTACAAACATACATTGGAGACTGATGTCTTAGCATGTTATCATTCTATTCGTTTCATTCTATTAGCAACTTTTCATTCTATTTTCACTCTATTTTTTATAAATAAAATAGACTTGTCTCTCCATATATTTTGTGAATGTGTGTCTTTCATATTTGCAAGTCAGTCAGTATGTGAGATTTTGTATAGATATGGAAGGCTTTTGTGAAGGTTTCCATGTTACACACATAGGTTTGGGCTCCCTTGTATTTGAACTAGGAGTCTGAGTAAATAAATGCAAATGTGTCAGGGTTCACAGGCAATTAGTGTGTTTGCACAAGAAAAGCAGGAGAACAATGGAGCTGAAGGCCTGAACAAATCTGCGCAGGCTTAGAAGTTCTAGGGAATTTATGCAGATTTGCGCAGGCTTAGTAGTTCTAGGGAATTTACGCAGATTTGTGTAGGCTTAGTAATTCTAGTGTCAGAGATTGAAACTGCTTTTGTAAAGAGATGGGCAGTATTTAAATTCCATATATCTCAGCACCAGGACAACAGCGCCCCCCCACCATTATATTTTTCCTATAATTATAAGGTGGTCTGGGTTCCTCAGGGATATGTGCGTTTTTTTCACAAAACGTTTTTCTTTAGAAATCGCAAAATCTTCCTATAAATGTGTATGAATGCTTCTCATCTTTTTCAGTCACATCTCTGAATGAGCTGCCTGATTAATCTGTTTACATGAAAACATCTTAATTGCGTTAAGGCAAGTAAACGTAGCCACCTAACAAAAGGTAACTTGGTGACTTTGCAAACTGCATGTTCCTCATCTCCTCTGTATGGACTAGAGCCCGACCGATAAAGGATTTTGAAGGCCGATACCGATACAAATATTTGTTGGTTTTAAAATCCGATATTCTGATATATCGGCCGATCATGTGTGTATATATATATATATATATATATATATATATATATATATATATATATACACACACATGATCGGCCGATATATCAGAATATATTTCCCTAACATTAGTTATTTGTAGTTATTTATGAGTTTTAACTAACATAATATGATAATGCATTTTAAAAAGAAACTTGTTTCTTTTATTGTCACAACAGAACAGAGGAACATCAAAATATATTAAAGTTCTGATAAATAAAATGTATAAAAATACAAACTTAAGATATGAAACGTAAAGTCCTTTGAACAAAAACACAAAAACAACAACAACCAAATCAAAGTTACCAGTTTTAAAAGACTTGGTAAGCTTCATAAATATAACTTTGAATAGCACAAGCAATAGAACTTTTATGCACAAGCTACGTTTGATACTTTTTCTTTATGTCTAAATGTTCACTCCTCGCAAATATCTAACTTACATTTTACAATGCAGGGACTGTAACTAGAGATATGCTAGTTATAAATACAGTAATCATTACTTTATTTAGGCAGAATAAGTTCATTGTGGTTTCCAAGCTCATTAATGTTAACGTTAGCGGTCTTCCACTGATAGTGGCATTAGCTAGCTTTGTGGTTAGCTAGTCTATGATGAGCCATAATTTAGCAATGGATAATGTCATACTGCAAATTGTAAAACATACATTTTCAATATAACAGGCCAAGGAGAGATGATACGTCTCACTGCTATAACTGTCAGTGTCACACTATTAAAGAAATACTTCAGTCTCATTGTCAAAAGTTAAAAGGACAGTCAGTCAACTACACTCTAACAACGTAACGTAATTACTAGCTAATTCTGCTTCACTCTCGGCTTATTTAACAGCAGCAAAACTGGACATGATAGTCACGAATTTTGTCATGCTTATTTGAGTTAAGAGAACTGATGGGGATGTTCTTTTAATTGTTATTCAAGCAATGTATGTCTCGTGACCAACTCACCATGAACACACTTCGCCGATGATCTCACTCGCGGATAACTGGTTCTCTCTGCCCGACTCTGGCTGGATCAGCAGGTTGCAGGATGTGTGGCGCGTTATACACGAGTGTTGCCAACAGGGACGGTGTAGAGTGCCCTCTGGTGGACAAACTATACAACGGCAACACTCATGACATGGTTGAAGGGTGTTTCGTCCGTTTTTATTTTATTTTTGAAATATTCATTTATCGGCCATTATAAATGCCGATACCGATAGTTTGGAAAATGCCTACCCACTGCGCATAGTGACGTCGGAATGACATCTTTAATATGTCGTTTTTGGACGTCCAATTTTGGTCCACTGAAGGGGTTGTTTTGTAACGCCAGGCGACGTCTTTTTTTGACGTCTAATGAACGTCTAGTATTGACGGCCGTGGGACCTCCATGTATGGGCTATTTATAGTCCAAACGTGGTCGTTGTGGACGTCTTATAATACCAAAAGCAGACTAATTTTAGACATTGTGTATGTCGTGTCTCGACTAAATTCATATATAAATGAACAATTTCACCATGCTTTCAATTAAAACTTAAATTTAAATAACGTATTGCTGCGACGGGCAGATGGAGGTATCGCGAGCAGAGAAACACAGAGGCTACTCTGTCGGGGAACATCCCGTCAATTAATAATCCGTACAAGGATTATACCAGGAACCCAAAGAGCACCAAACATAATTATATGTAAGAAACACAAAGTTGTCAGACAACGAACTGTAAGACGCATCCACGGTGGGACATTTACAGTATGTAAGCTAATTACACACGAGGATCAGACCGGGTACACACAAGACACATGTAAACACATGCGCAACAATAAGGAATTACCTATTAATTAACAATAACAACAATAACACAACAATGGCTATTTACAACTGCACGCGGGGCATGCTGGGACATGAGCCCCGCCGGTGCGACAGTGTATACAACAGAACAGTACAGAGCTAAAGTATCATGAAAAGTAAAAAACATAATTTAGCATTAACCTAAATTTGTTCGACCGGGCATCAAGCTGCTGCCAGATTTTGAAATACCGCGTTCTGCACGTGCACAAAAGTGTCCGCGAGGGACGTGGATATAACTGTTACAGCTGCTCTGCACTACTCAGTTTTCACATGGTTTTCAGAACGAACATAAAAAACAATGCACGATATAATTTATTGTCATATCAGGGCAAATGCACATAAAATACGTACGCATTGGCATAATAAATCATGTTTGTTTCGAAATAATCATCTGTATTCACATTTATTATGTTGATAACAACAATGTTGATATTTGTAAATAAAACTATATTTCCTGCACCTGTCATAGTCGTCCAAATAACGTCAAAAAAATTACGTTCAAATGTTGAATGTCATATTGACGTGCAAGTTGGGTCATGGATGGATGTTCAAGTTGTGGACCTAGTTTGGACGTTGTATAGATGTCCAGAATTGGTCATGGACTGACGGACCTAATATAGACATGATCTGCACGCCTATCCGACGTCCAATGTTTAGTGGGTAATATCGGCCGATAATATCAGCCTGCCGATAAATCGGTCGGGCTCTAGTATCGACCATAGAGCTGTGTATCGGAGAGTCTGGCAACACGTCACGTTTCAAGATACAGGGATTACAATTCAATGCGCTGCTCTATTTTGCAATAAAAAAAATCTGCTTTTAGGAAAACTTGGCATAGTATAAAGAGCACACCACCAAATGCATGAAATATTTTTTTTTTTTTTGTTTTATTGCCCACCACCACCCCCCCTCTTCGGAGGACAACTTTATTTTACACTAAATTCAAGAGCAAAGACTGTGGCGGCCCCGAACTCACCAGTACCGTGGAAAAAAACAAAACAAAAACGGGGGCATACAGAAACAATAGTCGTAACAATAACAGACATGGGGAGAAAATAGCAGGGGAGAAAAAAAAAAAAAAAAGGTATACAGAAATAATCACACTAACAATGTAGGTGGGATGGAAAAAAATAAGTATAGAGGAATACAGAATACAAACAAGCATAAGAGACATAACACTCATTACAAGGACATCAAACAACCAAAATTATACATGTATATTTCAATTCCTATATCTATAACATACCCTAAAAAGTAACAATAATAATGATATTGATCGCTCAACCACCCTTGTATGTATGTGCAAGTGTAGGTGTGACCTGATTTGTCATTGGATGTGCTGGCATTTGATGCCGTCAGGGGAGGCCCCCCCCCCCCCCCCAGGCCCAAGGCGAAGGCAGGATAACCAGGCAACCGAGACCCCCCCGGCACAAGGGCCCACAGCCACGCATCCCCGAGACAACCACCCGCCCAACCCGAGAGGGAGCCCACGAGGGACTAAAGGGGCGCCAACCCCCGTACAGGGAGGCCCGCAGAGGGAGGACGGGCGGCGAGCCCCCCAGCCCCACCCGCAACCCACCCACCGAGGCAGGCAGGTCCAGAGCCGAAGGGCCCCACCAACCGGGGCCACCCCCCCTCCCCCCCGGCGGACGGCCCCCCACACACCGGAGGAGTCCCAGCCCGTCCCCCAGCAGGACGGACCTCCGCCCACCGCAGTGACCCGGCACGCCTCCCCCCCGACACTGCAGGATGGTCCAAGGGGGGTCCATACAAAGAGCCCCCCCCCCCCACCCGGGAACGGAAAAACCGAACCCCCCAATCCGCCTAGCAGGGCCCAGAGTGTCCGGAGATTCCCCGGACTGCCCGCCAGGGTCCCACCACGGCGCAGCAGAGCCAAGCACCACCCGGCCCGCGGCCCAAGAGAGGAGGCCGCCCACACCCGCCAGGGCCACCCGAACCCCCCCATGATGGGTCTTCCACCCGGCGGGCCACCCCACCCGCGCAGAGCCAGAGACAGAGAGTTAGGGGGGGCCCCTCGGCCCCCATCCCCTCCCCGACACATGTTGGTGTGAAGTGTGCATGTACATGTGTGAGAGAGTTGTGTGTTTATGTCTACAAGGTATTAAAATTAGTGGGTGCAGTTCGGGTATGAGGGCCCCACCACTGGCAGATGGCAGAGTCCCCCATCCCCCTCCCCGCACCCCCAAGGCCCTAATGTAATATGGACTGTGTATATGACTAAGGTGCAAAAAGTGGGCGAGCAGTTGAGGCATGGGCACCCCACCGCTGGCAGACGGCAGAGCCCCACCTGCCTCAACCCACCTCCTCAGCCCTAGTGTCATGTGGTGTCTAACATGCAAGTAAAAATTGAGGGGCAGTGTCTCGGCGCACCTCCCCACCGCCCCTCAAGGCCCTAGTGTTGTGTGAAATGTGGTGTTGGGCCCAGGGGAGCAACAAGGGCGTGCCAGGAGTGGGCCCCCCCCCGGCACCGGGGCCAGATTCCCAACTGGCCCCGATTAGTCCCCATCCCTGACCCCGCACAGCCGGCAGGGACGGCCAACCGAGGTGATTAGGGGCGCCACAGGCAGCCCGGCAGCAGGGAACCCCCCCCCCCAGGCGCAGACCGGGAGAGACCCACCCCACCACGCCCGATGAGACCCCAGCTAGCAGCCAAGGACGGGACAGCCCCAGACCCCCCCGGCGAACGGGGAGCCGGTCCAGCCAGGCGGGGTGACCCCCGCCCCCCGGCCACCCCGGGCCCCCTCCCAGGCGAGGCAGAGGCTCCCCCCACCGCCCCCCCCAAACCACCCCACAGCGCCCGAGGGCCCAGTGCCGGAATCGCCAACGGCAGACAACGACCCGCCCCACCAGGCAACGGGCCCGGGCAGACCAGGCCCCCCAGCATGCGGGCGACCACCCTCCCGGGAGCCGGAGCAGCGGCCCCAGCAGATAGAGCCCACGCCCCCAAACCCACCCACCCCAGCGCAGTCGCCCAGGCGGAACCCAGAGGCCCCACCCCCCGATCCCCCCCCAGCGCGCCACCCACCCCGGGGGGGCAGAACCCCCCATCCCCCATCCCCCACACCGCCCCCAACAGGCCAGGCCAGCGGTCACCCAGAGACACTGACCACGCGCCCTCTGCCAAGAGAAACACCAGAGGACCCCAACAACCCAGCCCCCCTACCCCCAGCCCCCAACCCGGGACGGTGACGGCAAGGCCCCACCACCCCTGACGACATTACATTAAAAAATTCATTATTGGAGTCCAACTGTCTTCAAAATCGATCAAATGATTTTTCTTACAGGCAGACATCCTCTCCATGGAAACATAATCCAAGAGTAGATTTTTGAACAGATTTATGTTTAAATTCTCTTTTGACTTCCAGTTCAGAAGGATTGTTTTCTTGGCAACGGTTAGTACTGTAAGATGCATGCATGATTTATTCGTGTCCATATTAGTGTTAGTGAGGTCCCCAAGCAGGCAGAGTGAGGGCGAGGGTAGGATGGGATGCCCTAGGTGTGTCGATAAGTCTTCACAAATCCTTTGCCAGAATTCGTTGACCGGTGTGCAGTACCAGAAAGCATGCAGGTAATTATCTGGTGCATCCTTCTTACAAGTTAGGCATATGTCAGTATCTCTGATACCCATCTGGAACATCCTCTGCCCTGTGTAGTGTGTTCTGTGTAAAATTTTGTACTGTAATAGCTGCAGGTTGGAGTTCTGATTCATTCGAAAGGTATTTAAGCAAATTTGCCTCCAGAAGTTAGTGTCTGGATTGATGAGTAAATCCCTTTCCCATTTGTGGGTAGGGAGTGAGAGCATTGTATCAGATTCTGCTAGATGCACGTAAATCCTAGACAGTCATTTTTTAGTTGGAGTTATTAAGAAGTTTGCTATTTTAGGTGAAAGCTCCAGATCTAATTGCTTACGGCATCATCTATTATGTATTATTGATTTAAGTTGAAGATATTCTAAGTATTTGTTTTTCTCAATGCTATAAGTTTCTGCTATTTTGTCAAATGATATCATGCGATTGTCTTGGATTATATGTTCGAGGCGCTTGATTCCTTTATTATGCCAAGCCAGGAAGTTTATCACTTTTTTATTTAACAGGATGTCAGGGTTGTTCCAGATGGGTGTCAGTTTGCATGGGACCAGTGAAGTTTGGTTCATTCTAAGAAATTCCTACCAGGCTGTCAGCGATGTGCTGATGCTGATGCTCTTAAAACAGCAAAGTCGTTTAAGTATATGACTGATAAATGGCAGGTCCTGTACTCGAATATCATTACAGAAAGTTTGCTCAATATCCAGCCAGTTAAGGTCTAAGTTATTTTGCGTAGTCCATTTTAGGACATATATCAATCTATTGGCAAGAAAGTAGTTGTAGAAATTGGGAAGCTCCAAACCCCCACAGTTTTTGGGTTTCTGTAAAGTTTTTAAACTTATTCGTGGTGGTTTGGATTTCCATAGATATTACATTCATTACATCAAATACATCGCTCCGCTTGCCAAAGTGTGCAAAAGCAAAAAAGAAAAACTGCAACTATGAAGGATTAAAACTTTGCTTACACTCACATGGAGCGCTACTAGCTCGTTGAAAAACACAGAGACCGATCTGCTGTCGGACAAACAAAGGGAAAAAAAAATACCTGACTACGCAGGTTCCGAGGCACGTAAACTACGTCAACGTCAGTATCACAGAGGGAATTAAAGAAACAGCGGTCATTTACATAATGTGTTAATACATGAAAATGTGAATTCGTCTGTCATTTTGAGAAGAGCCACAGCCACGTGGCTAAAGTGCCGCATGTGGTTCGCGAGCCGCAGGTAATCCTGTGCGCAATGAGGCATGTATTTTAAACATTTTCCACCAAAATGCACCCCTCCAGTGAACAGCACCATAATGTACCATGAAGCTTCTTCTCCAAAATACTTCTGGACCCACTGCACTGCGTTCTTCTCCTCCTCTGTGAACCTACTCCTCAGGCTGATCACCAGCAGGAACACATGTGGACCTGGGGCAGACTGATAAATGCACTTCAGTATCTCACATTTCGTCTCCTTCTCATTCATGGATGTGTCAAAAATCCCAGGTGTGTCAATCACAGTGATACTTCTGCCCTGTACTGTTCCTTCCTGTCTCTCGCACATTTGGGTACAAGACTCTAGGGAGAAATTCTCCTTAAATGCCTCCCTTCCCAGGATGGTGTTGCCTGCTGAACTCTTCCCTACTCCTGTCTTTCCAAGTAGCACAATTCTCAGCTCATTCCCTGGGGAACAAAACCAAACATGTACAGTGTTACATGTGTCATCAGGATGCTGGTGATTAAAGCAGATGTGAAGAATGATGCTGACACACTGGTTGCTTCCGATATCCATCCATCCACATGCGGGTCATTGTTGCAGGGGAGCCAGGGCCCCTCCCAGGCAGCACAAGGCAGGGGGACACCCTGGGTGTGACGTGCATCAGAAATACGAGTCTAAAATCATCAATACATTAAACAGTCTGGGACATTTAGAATATTCCATCCATCCATCCATCTAGGGCTGGGCGATATCATACCGGTATTATATCACGCATGCGCAGTAATCACTAGGGCTTCAGATGACAACACGATCATGGTTTAAACAAAGCCAGTACCCTGTCATGCTATGCAAATATAAATCAGGACTATTGGTCAAATAAATTCGTTTTGTCATTCAAAGTAGGTCTAATAGGATTTTTTAAATTTCACGTAACGCTGTCAGTGAAATTTTATTTTATAGAGACACAGCAGCAGCATCAACAGAAAAAAATTGAGGAATTTAAAACGTGGATGCTTAGCCTGTATATTCTTTAGGCTATTAAGCCCACTGATTCATTTATTGTTAAGCCTATTTTGTGTGGAATGCCATTGCCAAACCTGTCCGTTGTTGCCTATATGTTGCTTAAAAATAAATATTTTCTGAGTGGCAATGTTGCCGTTCCTCATATTTCTTTTTGATATAAGACTTCGGTTTAAGGTGACATTTGTTAGGCATGCAGATTATTTGTCCCTCTTTTAAACTGGAGCGAGTGTGGAGCGATTTGACTAAAGCGGGAGGAAATTTTAGTGGAGTGAGGAGCGGTGTTGAGCGGAGCGGCTTAGTGGGAATTAGAGCGGAGAAGCGGGCAGAGCCAACAGCCTCGTGAGCGAGGAGCGGAAATTCTCACTGCTCCACTGCGCTCACATGCTCTGATACAAAGCCTCATTAATAATTTAGCCATACTAAGCTGCTTAAATTGTGGGCGTAAATAAATGTCCGTATAGCACAGAAAAGCTGGCGCACGGCCAAATGTTGCGCCTGTCATCTGAAGCCCTAGTGATTACTGCGCATGCGTGATACAATACCGGTATGATATCGCCCAGCCCTACATCCATCCATCCATTTTCCAACCTGCTTATCCTTCTGGGTCGCCGGGGGTCCGGAGCCTACGGGAACAACCCAGGACGGGGAGCCAGCCCATCACAGGGCCATTTAGAATATTGTATTTCCAAGGTTTAATGATAAATTAAGCTTTCCTTTGCTTTGAGAAATTTAAAGAGAAAGTTATTACTCTGTTCTGTTATGTTTCAGTCTGAGCCTCTTTCGTCTGTGAATATACTTTGACCCATCGACTGTATAAAACATGGACACCGTGCCTGAACTGTCTTCTCTTCTTAGGAAGGGAAGCAAAAAGCCCTCAGCCATGTTGTCAAATTTGGAGCCCGAGTCTGTGCAGTAGAGAATAGAGTCGATGTCAGGTACTTGCAGGCCTACTTACAATTCAGTAGAATAATGTTTTAAAGACTAATTTAATTGAACATTAAATGGAAGAAAATAAATGGAAGAAAATAAAAAATCTGCAGATATTAGCATAAGGAAAACTAACTGTTCGAATTAGACACTCTTCTATCCCTCTCCCTCCCCTTATCTTCCCTGCTTTGCTTCTCTCATCTCGTCTAGTCTACTGTCTTACTGTCTATACTCGAGAGACCCTCTCAGCCCTGCTCTTCAAAACTAAGGAAATTATGGATTTGATCAACTGGTCTCTCAATGCAATTGACACCATCTTCTCGCAGAGGAGCGCAGGTTCGGGGGAACCTGACTGTCCTGCAGGAACGTACGCAGCTGGCTACACGATGGACGGATGGGAGAGGTGGAGAGTCGTGTGTCTGGCAGCTCTTTCCGTGGAGGTCATCGAAGATATCTACCTATTCGGAACCTTGATAACGGGTCTTATGCTGATTGGATTAGGCATCGCCCTGGTTTATCGGAAATTGAAGAAAACGGTGACAGCCGCTCAAAGCCCCACTAGGCTGGCCGGGATGATTGACGGAGTTGGCAGAGCTGTCGGCACTCAGACTTTGGCTCTAGATCGCAAATTGGATACCATCATTGTGACTATGGACCGCAAACTTGATAACATCACGGAGAAGCTTTCGGCTCTGCAAAGGAGGGATGGCGGAGACCAGTGTGGACATTAGAGAAGCTACAAAATTTCAGCTTTTCGCCCGAAAACCCAAACAACCTAATTATCTGCTTTTGGCTCCCCCTTAATCAGCGCGGGCCTTGGCCAAGGCCGCTGCTGAATTCAACAACTCCCCCAGAAGGACAAGGCAGCGAGACTCTCTCGCATCCCTCTCCCCCGACCCCAAGGACATCCTCCCCCTATCCAACGCCTTCGCCGCTTGACACCCCCAACGTGAACAGGCGGGTCGATGACCAGGGCATCTGGCTGCAGGGCCGGATGGTTGTTTGTTCATGCTGGACTATCTCCACTTCCCCATTCCCTTCCCTGTGGCTTGTCTCGATTTTATATTGTGTAGTGGCTATGTGCTTATGTTGCTGAGGTGTTTTTTTCTGTTCCTACATTATACTCCCTAATGGAGTACAGTCTAGGGCCTGTTTTTTTTTTTACTCGCCTCTCTCACCTCATGTAATCGTTCTCTCTGTTCTTCCTATGCCCGGGTCGCTGCTCGTGCGGTCGACCAGCTGGCTTGTAGAGCTGCTGTCTCCTGACCTGTCTTCCCCTACTGTTTGTATGTATAGTCAGGTTGATCTCTACACTGCTCTATGTGTCCTTTAATTGCCCCTCGGGGATAAATAAAGTCTTTGAAATGAAATGAAATGAAATGTAGATGGAAAGACATGAAAGTGATGTGGAAAATTGCCTCTTTTACCACTGAAACACATGGGGATGGGTGGTGCTAAAAATGGCACTGCAGCCAGCCAGTAGGGGGCGCTTGACATGTAGTGTTTTCACCTTTTAGAGACAATATGGTCTCCATGTTTTTTGCAGTCAATGCTTTGATTACAGAATAAATGATATAGAAGTGAGCACTTTTGCTATGCTTTCATAAGATTAGTAACACACTGCTTCAGATTTCAGTGACCTGATCACTACTTGCAAAGAGCCTGAGATGGACCTCAAAGGTTTAAATATACATTTGCAGATAAATGAAATGCTATGTTGCTGGTGGCACAGTAGGTGGCGCCGTCTGAGGATTTGAGCCCCTCTTACTGCATGTTCATGTTTGTGCTGCTTTGCCCTAGTCACTGCTGTTTCTGCCGCATGTGACAAACATACAGGCAGCTGAACTGGTGTCTCTAAACAAGCCATTGTGGGTGCATGCAAGGTGACAGAGAAAACATTTTCAAGAACCAGAACCTTTTTTCAGAAACCTGGAACTTCTATCACATTCTCTCCCCAGGAACTTGGCCCAATTTTAGGTCCTAGGAGATAGTTACTGAACTGTTTTTTAGTTCCTACTCCAGAGGATGTACTTTTCACTCAACCAAGAGCTACTGGGTGGGGCTTATAGTGATAAAATTTGCTAATTAGTTGACAACAAGCCCCAGCGCCAATTTGAAAGTTACATGGAAATGCGGGGAAAAGAGAAGTGGAGCAAAAATTGTGCAGATGGATTTTTTTGTACCTTAGTTACATTAAAGGCATCAATGAGTACCTTTTTGCTTGTGTTCCCAAAGTTCTGCATCTGAAAATTTGATTGATAGCCAATATACTGTACTTCTGTCTAATATTAGTGGTTTCAGTGGTGAAACTTGCCAGCACTTAGTAGAATAACATGACATCATTTTTAGTCAACACGGCCCAGGAACTCAACACGGCCCAGGAACACGGCCCAGGAACTCAAAACCAGGAACTAGGTTCCTGGACTTCAATGGGAAAGTTCCTATAAAGACATTTGGAATAAGAGTAACTCGGCTGTAAAAATATCAGCTACATCTCTCTCCAGTCATCACTGAATTTTGTGGTGGATATAGAAGATCTTACCATCACTCATGTTGGGAGGTGATCTAATGCTGTGTGACCTGGTCCTCCGACCTGAATGTATTACAAACAAATGGAAGAAAAACAATCAGTTGCAGTTTTGGACATATTTGTCAGTTTGGCATAGATTAACTACAACTCCAGCTCAGCTTCTCGCTATTCTCATTACTGAGCTGTGTGGAGGATATAGAACATCTAAGCCCTCATCATGAACTGTCAGGACCTGTGTCAGTGCTACATCTCCAACCTCAAATTCCTTTGCATGTGTCATTACGCATGATGAAAACACAGCCTGTTTACTATAATCTCAGTGCAACAGTGTCAGTCTACAAGGATGAACTTGATGGGCCAAATGGCCTCCTCTCATTTGGAAATTTCTTATTTCCTTACAGTTCTGTGATCCAATTACACTGAGTTCTGCTGTAATGCAATGATACAGTGACCTTAATAAATTACTGCATTTCTGTTTGTTTTTGTTTTCCAGAAGACACCAATACAGAATGAAATGTGGGAACGCCTTCATAAGCCAACCAGATCCATTGAGGAGCCCAATGCCGTAATAATTCCCCAATAATGTAATAATTACCAAACAAGTAATAAAGAGGATGTGTTTAACAGGACTGTTAGCAAGACTTTAGGAAAAGAAAATTAAGAAAAACCCAGGTCTCACTCTCTTTTGACTTCCAGTTAAGAAGGATTGTTTTATTGGCAATGGTTAGTACTGTGAGAAGCATGCAAGATTTATTCGTGTCTATATTAGTGTTAGTGAGGTCCCCAAGCAGGCAGAGTGAGGGCGAGGGTGGGATGGGATGATTCTGCTAGATGCACGTAAATCCTAGACAGTAGTTTTTTAGTTTGAGTTATTATTAAGAAGTTTGCTATTTTAGGTGAAAACTCCAAATCCAGACGGCACCATCTATTATGTATTATAGATTTAAGTTGAAGATATTCTAAGTATTTGTTTTTCTCAATGCTATAAGTTTCTACTATTTGGTCAAATGAGATCATGCAATTGTCTTGGATTATATGTTCGAGGCACTTGAATCCTTTATTATTCCAAGCTAGGAAGTTTATCATTTTTTTATTTAGCAAAATGTCAGGGTTGTTCCTGATGGGTGTCAGTTTGCATGGGACCAGTGAAGTTTGGTTCATTTTAAGAAATTTCCACCAGGCTGTCAGCGATGTGCTGATATTAATGCTCTTAAAACAGCAATGTCGTTTAAGTATATGACTGATAAATGGCAGTGTCATGCCCCAATCATCCATTCCTCTTGTGTGCCACGCCCCCTCATTAACCCCATGTGGCCATTTGTTTCCCCAGTCCGGTCATTGTAATGTCAACCTGTGTGTTGCCTGATCCTTTTGTTGCTACCTCTATTAAAACCCTGTGTCTTCCCTGACTTTTGGCATCCTGTGCCTTTTTTTTACGCTCCGTGCACCGTCAAGCGTGACAGGCAGGTCTTGGATTTGAATATCATTAAAGAAAGTTTGCTAAATATCCAGCCAGTTAAGGTCTAAGTTATTTTGCTTAGTCCATTTTAGGACATATATCAATCTATTGGCAAGAAAGTAGTTGTACAAATTAGGAAGCGCCAATCCACCACAGTTTTTGGGTTTCTGTAAAGTTTTTAAACTTATTCGTGGTGGTTTGGATTTCCATGGATATTTTGAAATTAGGGAGTCTAGTGATTTGAACCAAGCCAGCGGAGGTTGACTCGGAACCATTGAGAATATGTAGTTAATTTTTGGTAAGATCATCATTTTGACTGTTGCTACTCTTCCCAGAAGTGATGTGGGTAGATTGTTCCAACGTGCAAGGTCATCTTATATCTTTTTATGCAGAGGACTGTGATTTAATCGCGTCAGATCTGACAGCTCGGCAGAAATGTTAATACCCAGATATCTAATGTTCCCATATTGAAGTGGGATAGTTGGATTGGACTGGAAGTCACAAGATATTGGAAGAATAGTCGACTTGTTCCAATTAATAGAGTAATCTGAGACAGAGGAGAACTTATCTATGAGTCTTATCGTCTCCGTGAGGGAACCCTGTGTATTTTGAAGAAAAAGTAATACATCATCTGCATAAAGACTAATTTTATGGGTTATACTTGCTGTTTGAATACCTTTGATATTATTATTATTCCGAATTGCTGCTGCCAATGGTTCAATAAATATAGCAAATAGTGATGGAGAAAGTGGACAACCTTGCCTAGTGCCCCTTCTGAGAGTGAAGCTTGGGGAGATTTGATCATTCGTTTTTACGCAGGCTTTAGGTGAACTGTATAAAATTTTAATCCATGTTACTAAGTTCTCGCTAAATCTAGTTTACCCTGTCGAAAGCCTTTTCTGCGTCCAATGACATGATTATGGCTTCCTTATTTTGAATGTTGCAGTAGTCCATTACGTCAATTAGTCTCCTCATGTTGTTAGTGGACTGTCTGCCTTTAATGAAACCCGTTTGATCTGGATGTATTATATAAGGTGTTACTTTTTCAATTCTACTAGCCAGTGCCTTGCTGATGATTTTAAGATCTTTATGAGTGATATTGGTCGATAGTTAGATGGGAGAGCAGGGTCTTTGTCAGGTTTGAGGAGCAGGTTAAAAGTCATTGTCTGATGGGCTTAGTGCTTGTATGCCGCTCATTATGTTGCAGCTGGAGTTTGAGAAGCACCTGTCCATCTCCCTGATCATGGACTCCATAAATGCTCCTTTTCTGAAGGCGTCTTTGCTATTAACATGTGTTTGCTGTCCAGGTGTAGATGTGACCAGACTATCATGTGGTCTGCTTTAGGTGTGTTTGGTTCTTTTTGGTTTGACAGTGGCAGAAATGTGGTGATCACTGCATGTTTCAGTCACTGTACCCCACAGTTCATTAAAGCTCCTCTTTGCGATATTCTTCAAAGGTCTGTCTGAGGGTTTCAGTGAGATCAGCTGCTTTGGTAAGATCAGCCTTAGGTGACTGGAGCATGTCTGGCAGAAACTTTGCTTGACCGAGCACCTTCCTGAACACTACAAGGAGCCCAACAAAATCCAAGTCAATCTGAGACTGCAGTCCTCTTGCCTCTGCAGCTCTCTGGCGATCGGCATCATCTAAAATCTCATCCAGCAGCCTTATTACAGCACTCAGCCTCTCCGTAAGGTTTCTACACGCAGCACGGCAGCAGGCCCACCTAGTCTCACTAAGCCTTTGCAGTTCCCCTGGGCCCCACTGAACATTTCTCTCTGTTCATCCAGCCATTTATTATGAACATATGAGCCTGACATGAACACATACACACTGTAAAAAATAAACCGTAAATTTTACGGTAAAAAACTGGCAGCTGTGGTTGCCAGAACTTTACCGTCAAAAATACGGTAGCAACGTTATTGATTTTACAGGACTGCACCCACTGTACTGTATATTTTACGGATTTTAATTGTTTTTTTTACGGTTTATAACTGTCTAATTAACATATTTATGTTGCTATAAAAACAGTTTATACCTGTCAAATTCCAGGGTTTACATTGTAATATTCTGCCTTTTATGTCTCCCTCAACTTGCTCTTTGTAAGTAAGTTGTCCATGAAGGGCAGCCACTCATGGCTGTGCCCAGGAAGCTGGGGGTTAAGGGCCTTGCTCAAGGACCCACAGACATGCTGAGACTGGATTTGAACCAGTGACCTTGTGATTATTGGCACACAGGCTTAACCCACTGAGCCACACAGAACACATGGACCCTGTTGCTTGAGTACAAGAACTTTTATAAATAAATTACAAATATCAACTCTAAACACAGAAAGCATACAATAGGTATTTTAGACATCCAGAAATTGTGCAAATGTTGCAAAAGTAGTCAAGTAGAAAACAATTTGAATAGTGGAATATAATCGTGTGCATTATATGTGTGTATGATCAGCAGGGTTTAAATATGAGTACAGTCAATCTATTTCAATACATCTATATCGTACAGCACAATACTATATACAGTACTATATGCTATATACAATATCTATACAGTATCTAAGTAGTATTGCATTTGTAAAATGCAACTAGAAAACCGCTTGTCTCATGCTGTCTTGCCATGCTTCCCCAAAGATAATACTTGTTACAGTTCGCATCAGTTAGCATAGCACTGCGCTAGCAGACCATAGCTGCTCTGGGTAAAATTGTTCTAAAATACGTTACACAGCAAATGTGCCAGTGTTAAATTAACACTGCATACTGTTTATATTGGCCCACAGCATTCAGTGTTACCTATAATACTTTACAGTGTGCCGTGAGTGTTGTTTTTACAGTGTTAATATTTCTTAAAACTCTTATAGTGTTCAGTTGACAACATAGACTGTTAAGTCAGTAAGTCGCCACCTCTTCCTGGATTGCAAGCCAATATGGGTGGCACACAAGTACAAAATGGGTGGCCCATGTCTGGCCCATTTTAATATGCACTCATTTGAACTCATTTGGGCATTCAGCTGCTGTGTTTTACTAACCCACCATAATAAGAAAGACTTAGACCAACATTGCCTTTTCTCATTTAAGCATGACTAATAGGTTTTTTGTATTTGTATAAGAAAGAACCAGTTAAGTTCATCTATGAACTGCTTGTGGTATTAATGTGTGTGAAATGTATAACACCAGCCACCAAACACAGATTATAAAACTTGCCTGTGTTCAACCGCATAACAATTATTTAACAGGGCTGCGAAAAGGTGAGAGCTCTGGTAATGGTTGGAGTGTGTTTCAGCTAAAGCAGCCAGAATGGGTGGTGGCCTTATTGCTTTTAGACCACAACTTGTGATGGAAGAACAAATAAAATCATTTTGCTCATTTAATATTCAGATTTTAATTAAGCTTAATTTTTGAAACCCACCACGACTGAGGATGGTATGGCACTGATATTAGTCTTCACCACATTTTGCTACTTGTGTATGCTAGTTGGTCTGAGCGGTGTATTTGTGCTGCAATCTTAACTGCAGTGGTGCATGTGATCTGGATACTTTACCTAGAGAGCCCAGGCTTAGAAAAGGAGAAAAAAAAAATATACTGATTTTCCATAGCCTTTTCCTTCCCACCTAGTGCTGCCTTTAGTCAAACCATATAGGATAATTAATCTCATTTGGTCATTGGCAAGCACACAAGTGGCATTTCTGTGGTTTTTATTCTCTTGCCCTATTCATCACAATCGCGGTGGATTGAAAAAAAAAATCTATTAAGTCAAAAACAGTACCGTGTCATGCTATGCAAATATACATCCAGTACCATTGGTCTACAGTGGAGTGGGCGGTACCAGGAGCTGCAAAGAAAAGGGTATCACAACTGTCCTAACACCTTTCCGCATATATTAATCATCCAAGGGCCAGACTAGCAATCAAATGCACCCCCACCCCATTAAAATACATATCACTCTAGAGACATGTCCTGTACGTCTCCACAAAACTTTCTTTGACCAGACACCAACATATTTAAAACCACAAATCAGTGGAAAACCACCAGAACCACAACTCTTTAATCTTCAAGATCAGACAGAACTTAGCCAACAACACTTTAACATGAGACAAGAAAAAGCTGGTCTTTTTTGGTCAGAGTCTTTCTCATTATGGTGGGTGAATCTGGGGTGGCTCTTCTGATCCTTATGACTTCTTGTGTGCATATTGAAATGGGGCTAATATGTGGAGCTGATGACTTAACAGTCTAGGTTGTCAATTGAACACTATATGAATTAATAAATATTAACACTGTAAAAACAAAACTTACTGCACACTGTAAAGTATTATAGGTAACACTGAATGCTGTGGGCCAATATAAACAGTATGCAGTGTTAATTTAACACTTGCACATTTGCTGTGTAACGTATTTTAGAACAATTTTACCCAGAGCAGCTATGGTCTGCTAGCGCAGTGCTATGCTAACTGATGCGAACTGTAACAAGTATTATCTTCGGGGAAGCATGGCAAGACAGCATGAGACAAGCGGTTTTCTAGTTGCATTTTACAAATGCAATACTACTTAGATACTGTATAGATATTGTATATAGCATATAGTACTGTATATAGTATTGTGCTGTACAATATAGATGTATTGAAATTGATTGACTGTACTCATATTTAAACCCTGCTGATCATACACACATATAATGCACACGATTATATTCCACTATTCAAATTGTTTTCTACTTGACTACTTTTGCAACATTTGCACAATTTCTGGATGTCTAAAATACCTATTGTATGCTTTCTGTGTTTAGAGTTGATATTTGTAATTTATTTATAAAAGTTCTTGTACTCAAGCAGCAGGGTCCATGTGTTCTGTATGGCTCAGTGGGCTAAGCCTGTGTGCCAATAATCACAAGGTCACTGGTTCAAATCCAGTCTCAGCATGTCTGTGGGTCCTTGAGCAACGCCCTTAACCCCCAGCTTCCTGGGCACAGCCATGAGTGGCTGCCCTTCATGGACAACTTACTTACAAAGAGCAAGTTGAGGGAGACATAAAAGGCAGTTTCCCCATGGGGACTTGCAGTCAAATATAAGAACATTGTTAAACAGCTTTAAGTTACATTTTCATGTTGAGTTAACTTAAATATATAAGTACACTTAAAAAAAGTGAACAAGTGAATGTTGGGAGATATTAAAAAAAATGTTAATTGATCTCAAAATGTATAAACAGGGTAACTTGGGTATTTTAAGTAAGAACAAATTATTTTGCATGAGTACAACAAACTCAAAACTAGATTTTTCTGTTTACTTAAAACTGGAAATTTCATAACTTAAAAAATTTGATGTAACTGATTACCTCAAATTTTTTGAGTTTTGCCAACTTATTCGGGATTACAGTGCAGTATATTGTTAATTTTACTGCAATAAACCATATTTTCATATGTTTTTAACTGTGAAATGTAAGGTCTTACTCTGTAAAACTAATTACGGTTTTTCACTGTAAATTCTAAGGTTATCACATGTTTTGTGGAATATGGTTTTATCCGGTAGCATTTATACGGTATTTTACTGTTAAATCTACGGACATTTTTTACAGTGCAGTCTTTCCAGCGAAGAAAAAACATGCAGCTACAGGGACATTTTCAACACAGTCAACAATGACAAGACTCAAACAGTGTGGGCTGCAGTGAAAATAAAATGCATATCTGGCAACCTCTCTAACTGCTGTTTGGACCCCAGAGCATCTGCCACTCATGACCCCATCACTGCTTTGCCCCACCAGCTTCTCTCTGTATTCCAGCCCATACATCTCCAGGCATAAAATAGAATAGAATAGAATAGCTACTTTATTGTCATTCAGAACATACACCGGTTATTGCACATCAGAGCAAAATTATGTTGCATTGACTCATAATGGGCCCAGCAGAGTGTATTAAAAAATAATATAAAATGGAACGAACATAGAATATACATAAAAATATATTAATAGCACTATAGCAGCAAATACCAGTGTACATCACCGCTTCAGACATATTGCACTAGACAATTAAAAAAAGCAGCTCTTGAAAGTAACATGTGGATGGATGGAGAGAGGTGGAGTGGGGGGTCTGCCATGAGTTATTGAGAGTTCAGGAGTCTAATGGCTTGAGGAATGAAACTATTACAGAATCTGACTGTCCTGGTCCTGATGCTGCAAAGCCCCCACGGGCAAACAGTCCGTGGTGGTCCTCACCACTCTCTGCAGCGATTTCCTATCTGAGGCTTTTGAGCTGCCAAACCAGATGGAGATACAGCTGGTCAGCACACTCTCTATGGTGCCTCGGTAGAAGGTGGTGAGGATGAGAGAGGAAAGCTCTCTTCATCTGGCGCAGGAAGTGCAAACGCTGCTGAGCCCGTTTAACCAGTGATGTTGAGTTTGGTGACCAGTCCAGATTGTCAGTTATCTGCAACCCCAAGAATCTGATGCTGTTGACCACCTCCACAGCACTGTTGTCAGTGACGAGTGGTGAATGACTGGGCTGTTTTCTCCTGAAGTCGATGATCATCTCCTTGGTCTTCTCAACATGCAGGGTCAGGCTGTTGTCCCTGCACCATCCCACCAGTCGCTTCACCTCCTCTCTATAATGGCAAGTCGTCGTTGTTCCTAATGAGACCCACTAATCTACTTTGGATTAAGCCTGAACACCACCTCTCACCCCCCCATCACAGACGCCCTGCCATAACACTGCCTTAATATATTACCTGCACTGAAGCCCATTTGGAGTGAGGAGTTTCAGTGCTGCTCTGGTTTCCTCCCACAGTCCAAAGGCGTGCAGTGTTGGCTGATTGGCGTCTCTAAATTGGCCCTGTACTTGTGTGAGTGTGGCTGTGTGAGTGTCTGCACCCTATGGTCTGTTGGCTCCCGCCCAGGGTTGGTTCCCACCTGCGCCCGTTGTTCCCGGGATAGGCAAATTTATATTATTCTATTATAAACTTATAATTAGTTACATCAAAGGTGTTTGGGTAGCTTGCAAACCCTACAGACTATTTACAAGGTAATAAAACTGTTACATACATGTAAATGCGTGTGCAGACTTGTCTCGAATTGAAAATGTCAGACCAGCCAGCTGCCCAAAGTTGGCAGCCCTGTGAACCTCTGAAATATATGTAAATAACCAGGAAAACCTTTTCCTACCACTGAATTAGCTTTCATTAGCTTTTCATTCAGGCCACACACTGGTTTGTGTTAAATTCGCTAGACAAAAAATAAAGATGCGACTCAGAGATGCCTGAGTGATTAGGCGTCCAAGGCCTGTGAGATACTGACACCATATCCAAGGTGCCCCATCGCGGGGACCCAGATAAACAGCTTTTGGAAATGGATTCATGCATTTGATCTAACTCAGTACAGAAAATCACCTCCATACATCAGACAGGACATCAAGGGCCGTGCTGCGTTTAATCGTAAGCTTGTTAAGGTATAGAGGCCTTCATAAATGTCGATATAGCAAGAACAATGAGGTCAATCCTCTTTGAAAGCTGCCAGCTGGGAGAGCATGTTGGATTATTGAACCAGACATACAGTAATAATGGCTTAAACAAGTTGATCTATCAATCTGTTTTATAATAATACACTCGTCCTTTCTGAATAACCCCTCACTCTGTTGAATACAGTGATCTGATGCCCATTGCTAATGTATGGGCTGCAGCACTTGATACACACTCACAGGATGATAATTAATTGCATGGAGATTTCGGTTCACTTAACATTTCCCTCATATTGTGTGTGATAAGTGCAATAACCAGAGGAAACATGATAATCTACTCAAACAAGTCTAGGTCTGATTTAGACATGGAGTCAAGGCAAGAGAAAATGTCATTTACTGATTTTCAAAGTGTTCTCTCATCGGTAACACTTTACCTGAGGGGGCACAAATAATGTAGTATTATGCTGTTACTTCTGTATTAATTAACCACAAACTAAGGCTTAGTGATCAGCTTGATTTTGTCCGTAAATATGGCCACTACACACGCTGCATCTAACCGCTGCTGTCACGGGTTTTTAAATGTCGCCAGGCAGGAAACGGCAACATCACGTTCATCTCAAACGGGGAAGTGCTGAACTTCAGCGGCACGATGTCTGTTCCTGCAAAATATACGGATGGTTTATGGCTCATAATATTATTGTTTTTTTATTATTAAAGAATGCAAATGACTGCTAATTACAAACTTGCATAAGAAGAAGTGTCCCGTTAAAATGGAGTAATCAAATTGTAGGGGAACCGTCCACTGGCCCAATGGCGGAATCCAATTGGACAGCCGAAGGCTTGAAATGCGTGTGGATCCTTCCGAGCGCTTCTGTAAAATTACTTACCCGTTGTAGGTAAAGACCAAATTACATCTGACTCCAATTTAAGTAAAGATCTTTATTGGCAAGTTTAGTCATGACATGTCTGTTATTTAGATTACTTCTGGGCTGTGCCTTCTATTGCTGAACTCCCACTAATCCCGGACGATGGGGCGCATCGAATTCGCCTCGGCCGATAAGGCGATCCGTGGATCTGCTATGTAGGTTTAGATGTTGTACAACCACTATAAGGTAATACAGTGCCAGCCTAGATACCCGTCATGACCCGGCGGCCCTTAACGCCCCAGAGGCTCAGCTGACAATCGTCGAATCTGAGCTAGTGAGGGCCACAGAGGTTAAGTCGATGTCTGCCGTAACTCAGCGTGTGCACGCCTCAGAGGCTGGGCCGAATTTGGTGCCGTAACTCAGCGTGTGCACGCCTCAGAGGCTGAGCCGGTCTTTTACCGTAACCCAGCGTGTGCGCACCTCAGAGGCTGAGCCGGTCTTTTACCGTAACCCAGCGTGTGCGCACCTCAGAGGCTGAGCTGGCATACACCGTAACTCAACTTGGGCAGCCGCATCGGGTCTCGGAGAAACGGGGTCGATTCAGAGGCTGCAAGAGAGTGTTAGAATAACCCCAGTCTCTGAGGAACATGCAGAGGTTCAGCAAAGTCAGACAGCCAAGAAGTAATCAAACACAGGTTATTCACAATTAATATACATTACACCAATTTAACCAAATATAGCGTTGCAATAATTTTAACATGTGGCCACAATTCCTATATATATATATAATATATAATATAATATATAGTATATAATCCAATTAAAAGTATATAACAATTCCATACCTCAGCCGAGTGGACACATAGTAACTGCAGAAAATATCTGATTACAGATGAAGATTCATACAGCACTATGTGGGAGCTCTGATTACAGAGTGACTCCCCGTGCTACTCTCGAGCTCTTCCTTAAGTATTCCAAACCAGGTGACAGGCTGTATCAAAGGTTGTGATTGATTATTTTAGGGCCTGCTCTGATCTTGTGTGTGTGTCCTGGAGAACTGTTGATCTTATCAATTCTCAGACCCTCAGCCAATCAAATTGCTTTAGGAGGAATGTGCCAATTCCTTTGTTCTACCAGGTGATAAGATCCTCCACTTTGGTGGGTTTAGTCTTACTTTCTATATTTCTCTTATGTGAACACATGCCGCTTTAAGGTTGAGAGTATTGTGCCCGTCGTACTGTGACCATTCAAACGAGACCAAACATGGGTGTGTGTCCCTAATGTTAGTCTGAGGTAATACCTCCTGTGTTAGTGTGAGTCAGCGAGTGTAGGATGCATCTGTGTCTTGACGCAGCCAGGCCTTGTCGCTGGAATTTGGCTGCGGGGTTCTGGCCGCCCAGTGGGGCTGAGGTGTCCCTTTAAATGTGGTGATCAGGTGATTTGGGTCCAGTCTTGGAGCCGGTGGACCTTTGCTCCAGGACACTGGGTGGAGCATTACAGGCTTGCCAGAGCTCAGACCGACGGGGCCTGCAAGGCCTCCAGCCTCAGTATTTTATATCGCGCATAGAACCGCTTCCTTATAATTTAATTCTGAACCTCTTTTATTTAGTAATTTATGTTTTGTCTCCACCTAGTGGCATCAACGAAAAGTACACATTGTTTCCAGAAGGATCGCTTGTTCTGTGAATTGACGTGTCCAGTGGATGTAAGACAGGGGTTTCCAACTCCGGTCCCGGAGAGCTACTATCCAGTAGGTTTTCTATCCTACCTGGCTTCAGATGAGCCACACCTGTTCTCAGGTAAACACCAGGAGCAGGTGTGGCTCATCAGAAGCCATGTGGGACAGAAAACCTCCTGGATAGTAGCTCTGAGCACCTGCCCCTTCTGTCCAACAGCAGCATAACCAGACCTTTTACAGTGGGGTGGGGGGGTAAGGGTGCATGGGCACCTGCCCCTTCTGTCTGACGGGGGAGCAACCGGACCTTTTAAGATAAGATAGGACTTTATTGATCCCACACTGGGGAAATTTACTCGTCGCTACAGCCAGTGAATAAAAAGCAATAGAAAAGAAACATACCAAAAAATACAGTAACAAATACAATAAATAATTAAATTAATGCACACAATTACACATATTGCACACACCCAAAAATACACATATATACAGACTGCATTGAGTGATGTAAATATAGTTGTATTGCACAATATATAGAATAGTGACATAATTTATGAGGTATTATAAAGTCTGATGGCAGATGGAATGATGGACCTGCGGAAGCGTTCCTTCTTGCATGTTGGATGCAGTAGTCTGTTGCTGAATGAGCTTCGTAATGTCCTCACTGTGTCATGCAGGGGGTGAGAGGGACTGACCATAATGGATGTAAGTTTGGCCAGCATCCTCCTCTCAGCCACCTCCTCAGTGGAGTCCAAAGAGCAGCCCAGCACAGAGCCAGCACTCCTGACCAGCTTGTTCAGTCTCTTCCTGTCCCTTCCTGAGCTCCCGCACCCCCAGCAGACCACCGCGAAGATTATAGCAGATGCTACCATAGTGTCGTAAAAGGTCCTTAGTAGTGTCCTTCACACACCAAAGGACCTCAGCCTCCTCAGCAGGTGGAGACGGCTTTGCCCCTTCTTGTACAGGGCATCTGTGTTGTGTGACCAGTCCAGTTTATTGTTTAGGTGACCACCCAGATATTTGTACACAGATACAGCTTCTACATGCACTCCCAGAATGTTCACTGGTGCAGATGGAGTCACCTTGTGTCGGAAGTCAATTACCATCTCCTTTGTCTTACTGGTGATTCCTTCCACAACATTCAACAAAGTTGGTGATGACCCCCCTATATTCCAGATTGTTACCCTTCGATATACATCCAAAGATGGCTGTATCATCAGAAAATTCCGGAGGTGACAGCTGTCCGTGTTGTGTCTGAAGTCCGATGTGAACAGTGTGAAAAGGAAAGGGGGGAGCACTGTACCTTGCGGAGTCCCCATGCTGCAGACTGCCACATCAGACACGCAGTCGTGAAGTTTCACATACTGTGGTCTGTTAGTGAGGTAGTCGGTGATCCATGCAGCCAGATGGCAATCCACACCAGCGCCCTTCAGCTTCTCCCTCAGCAGTGATGGCTGTATTGTGTTGAAAGCACTGGAGAAGTCAAAGAACATGATTCTCACAGTGCCCCCAGTACTCTCCAGGTGAGAAAGGGACCGATGAAGCAGGAAGACGATCGCGTCCTCCACGTCGACACCTGGTCTATACACAAACTGAAGGGGGTCCAGCTCACTGCTCACAAGATGTTGAATGTGATTGAGTACGATCCTCTCCAGGCACTTCATCAGATGGGACGTCAAGACTACTGGCCTGAAGTGACTGGGCTCCCTGGGGTATGCAGTCTTGGGGACAGGAACCACACTGGAGGTCTTCCACATGGTGGGGACTCTCTCCAGACTGAGACTGAGGTTGACAATGTGCAGAATGACCCCGCAGAGTTGATCAGCACAGTCTTTGAGAAGTCTGGAACTGATATCATCCGGGCCTGTTGCCTTCCGCACCTTCATCTTCCTCAGCTCATTCCTCACCTGATCTGCTGTTATGGAGAGGCTGAAGGGGGAGGGGCTGAGCGGTGACTTCTGAAGATTTAGGTGGGGGGATGGTTGTGTTGATTCCCCTGATGCTGGGTGGGGGGTGGTGAGGTAGCCTGAGGAGGGTTTTCTTGGTGACAGTAAGGGACTGGGGGGGGGGGGGGAAGGTGTTGGACGACTGGGCTCTGGTGGGTAAATCCTGATGACTTAGTGGGGGCAGCATCAAATCTGTTAAAAAACAGATTCAGTTTGTTCGACCACTCCCTGTCACCAGATTCTGGACCCCGTCCACTGACATTATCATAGCCTGAATTTTTTTTCACTCCCCTCCAGATCTCTCTTGCGTTGTTCCCCTGAAGATGCCCCTCCAGTTTCCTCCTGTAGGTGTCCTTTCCCTTCCCTTCCTCTTCAGCTCCTTCTGCACTCTCCTCAGCTCCTCTTTGTCTCCAGATCTAAAAACCCTCTTCTTCTCGTTGAGAAGGGTTTTCAGTGCTGGGGTCACCCAAGGTTTGTTATTTGGAAAACACCGTACCCTCATGACAGGCACAGTGTTGTCACACAGAAATTGATATAGTCCGTGATGCAGGTAGTCAAGCTATCCACATCCTCCCCATGTGAGCTACATAACACTTCCCAGTCAGTTGTGTCAAAGCCGTCTCTGAGTGCCATGCTGGCCTCTTCAGACCACCTTCTCACATACCTCTTGGCTGGTGTTTGTTTATTCACCAGAGGTACTGTATGTAGACAGGGGACAAATGGATCAGATTGTGGTCAGAACGGCCTAGTTTACAGTGGGGTGGGGGGGTAAGGGTGCCTGGGCACCTGCCCCTTCTGTCCGATGGGGGAACAAGCAGACTACACCGGTGGGGGGGGGGGGGGGGATTATTTAACAAAAAAAAATCCATTATCTAATCAAATATATTAATAATGATTTTATTTACTTTAATCCACTGAACCAGGACAGTAACAGGATATAATTCTATTTTCCAGTGTTTTTTGTTTCTGTTATGTCTCCAGTTAAATGGTTATTATATACATTGATCCAGTGTCATTGTTTTAGTTATGTGTTACTTACAATTGTCATTGTACATGGAGGAAATACAGTAAATAGACATAAATACAGTGGTACCTCGGTTCTCGAACTTAATCCGTTCCGTACTCTGGATCGAATCCTAAAAAGTATGAGCTCCGATCGAATTTTTCCCATAAGAAATAATGGAAAACCAATTAATTAGTTCTCGGCCCCCCAAAATTACACCTAAATACAACTAAAACAAGAAGAGCTTTTTTTCTTAATGGCTTCCAAAACGATAAAGATCTTATCCCAACATTACCCCAGTCCTGCCCCGATCATCTGCTCCTTCCGTGTGCCCCCTTGTTAACCTCGTGTGGGATCCCCGTGTGATCAGCTGTTTCTGGTTATTGTCATTAGTCCTCTCTATTAAGTCTGTGTTTCAGTTTGTTTCCCCAGTCCGTCATTGGGTGCGTTCGACTTGCTTACAGTGCTGGCTTAAAGCAACACATTCTGATCCTGACGCAATGCATTACGGTTAGATGCATTGCGACCTCTCACCCGGCTGCACAAACTGGAACCGCCTCCGTGATGACACACCTTTGCCCTTATTGGCTGAAGAGTTTAGTTACACGCATGACGTTTGTATCCCAGGCAGTTCCGATGCGTAATCTTTTATTTCTCCCGAATATCACGTAAAGCAGTGCGAGCTGGTTTTCAGTTAATTTACCTGGTAAAATAAAGTTTAAATAAATGACATAAATGCTCTAATAGTACACATATGTTTGTGGTTTATTTATTGCTAGTTACTGTAATGTTGCGCTGCTTTATTTGGTTAATCGTCCAGTCTGTGAAGAAGGCATTCAAGTAAGAATTGCATTGTAGTATGACTCATTTCCTGGCATGTACAATTTATATTAGGTCAGCGATCACGGTTCGACTTCTGATATTCAAATCGAGTTCTAGGTCAAACTGGTTTGTTCGACTTTCAAGAAATTCGAGTTCTAGTGAGTTCGAGAACCAAGGTACCACTGTATATAAAATGTACATATACAGGGGAGGGGGAAACCCCCCCCCCCCCCCCCATCAGGATATCAGGATTACATTTAGTTATATTTTAGTCAGAGAGAAAAATTATAAAACGATATTTTTCATGTTTATTCAGCTCGCTGAACACAGGCATTTATTTTTGTCAAACCTAAATTTCAGAGTAAAAAGGATTACAAAGGTTAAAAAGCAGATTTTACCTTTTTGCCAGGAGACCCAGCAACACGTTACAGTGACACTGAGGAGTTTATAACCCCAAACCCTGGACAGAGGGGCTCAGTGAATGAGGAGGTGAATCTGTACAGGGGGGTCAGTCCATCAGAGGAGACTCTGTAGAAGGACAGAGCACCAGCCCCCCAGTCCAGATACACTCCTACACTGTAAAAAATGTCCGTAGATTTAACAGTAAAATACCGTATAAATGCTACCGGATAAAACCATATTCCACAAAACATGCGATAACCTTAGAATTTACAGTGAAAAACCGTAATTAGTTTTACAGAGTAAGACCTTACATTTCACAGTTAAAAACATATGAAAATATGGTTTATTGCAGTAAAATTAACAATATACTGCACTGTAATCCAGAATAAGTTGGCAAAACTCAAAAAATTTGAGGTAATCAGTTACATCAAATTTTTTAAGTTATGAAATTTCCAAATCTAGTTTTGAGTTTGTTGTACTCATGCAAAATAATTTGTTCTTACTTAAAATACCCAAGTTACCCTGTTTATACATTTTGAGATCAATTAACATTTTTTTTAATATCTCCCAACATTCACTTGTTCACTTTTTTTAAGTGTACTTATATATTTAAGTTAACTCAACATGAAAATGTAACTTAAAGCTGTTTAACAATGTTCTTATATTTGACTGCAAGTCCCCATGGGGAAACTGCCTTTTATGTCTCCCTCAACTTGCTCTTTGTAAGTAAGTTGTCCATGAAGGGCAGCCACTCATGGCTGTGCCCAGGAAGCTGGGGGTTAAGGGCCTTGCTCAAGGACCCACAGACATGCTGAAACTGGATTTGAACCGGTGACCTTGTGATTATTGGCACACAGGCTTAGCCCACTGAGCCATACAGAACACATGGACCCTGTTGCTTGAGTACAAGAACTTTTATAAATAAATTACAAATATCAACTCTAAACACAGAAAGCATACAATAGGTATTTTAGACATCCAGAAATTGTGCAAATGTTGCAAAAGTAGTCAAGTAGAAAACAATTTGAATAGTGGAATATAATCGTGTGCATTATACTGTATGTGTGTATGATCAGCAGGGTTTAAATATGAGTACAGTCAATCTATTTCAATACATCTATATTGTACAGCACAATACTATATACAGTACTATATGCTATATACAATATCTATACAGTATCTAAGTAGTATTGCATTTGTAAAATGCAACTAGAAAACCGCTTGTCTCATGCTGTCTTGCCATGCTTCCCCGAAGATAATACTTGTTACAGTTCGCATCAGTTAGCATAGCACTGCGCTAGCAGACCATAGCTGCTCTGGGTAAAATTGTTCTAAAATACGTTACACAGCAAATGTGCAAGTGTTAAATTAACACTGCATACTGTTTATATTGGCCCACAGCATTCAGTGTTACCTATAATACTTTACAGTGTGCAGTAAGTTTTGTTTTTACAGTGTTAATATTTATTAATTCATATAGTGTTCAATTGACAACCTAGACTGTTAAGTCATCAGCTCCACATATTAGCCCCATTTCAATATGCACATGTAACACTTCCCAGTTTTCCGGTCCGTGCTACGAGATTAAACCTGCTAACCAGCTGTTAACAGGATGAAAAAGGAGATGAGTGAATCCTGTGTCTTATGTTCCTGAATGTCTCTCAGTTCTGATTTATTAAACATTTTTTTCCATACAACATTTTCTCCCCTTATTTTCCTTTGCACTTTGTTATAGATTAGTTATGTTTTAAATAATGTTATCACAAATCATCTTTAAACACGTTCAACAATGGCATTTCACCTTATACAAAACAAAATAATTTCTTATAACCGTCAGTCCCTTTTAACTACTGTAATTTGCTAATGTTACCTTCACATTTATATGTGCTACATTTGCTCGTTCACTTGTACAACAATGCAAAGGAGAAACGACCTAAAACACAAACGTTAACATTACTAACTGTATTAATAGCCCTTATTTCTTAACCAAGTACAAATATCAGCCTTTACAGTATTCAACATTTACAGCATATAAATTGTTTTAAGCTGGATACAATGCACTCGCTCTCCGAGCTGGCTATAACTTAACTTTTACGAGTTACTACACGTGCGTCCGCCATTCTAGCTCAGAACCTAGCACGTACACATTTAATCACAGACTTTCGGACATTACTCGAAACAAAATCAATAAACATACACCCACCTACCAAAAATATCTCTATTTAACATAAAAGAATTTTAACCGAAGTTCTTAATACGCTTAAATATTTCCTACCTGTTAACAGGATGAAAAAGGAGATGAGTGAATCCTGTGTCTTATGTTCCTGAATGTCTCTCAGTTCTGAGAGGAAACTACGTATTCCTGAACTATAGACACAGGTTCACTGCCATCTACTGGTCAATTAATATACCACTATTTTCTTGGTGCTAAGGGCTTAAACTTGACCAATTAGTTAACATGAACAATCATTTTTTTCCTTTGATACATTGTAAAGTACTTAAGATCAGTGATAAATTAAATATTAAACATCAAACGTATACACCAACACAATTGTGACCACATATGTGGGTGTCACACCTTCCCCAACAACAAAGATGGCTCCTGCTGATTGAAACTCTCTCCATACTCTTCAACTTCAATACACTCCATCAAATTAATACACCTGTATTGCGTAAGGGTTAGTCATGTACACGTTGGGTGAGTATGAATGGTTTGTAACCATGGCTGTCGGTGGTGTGTAATATTGCATGTTCAACACTGGAATGTAAGGCACCCTTTGAGCCCTAATTGTACTAACTGAAGGATAAGTCTGTAGGGATGGCTGACCTAGTGTTTCATATGTGAAAAACTGTCTTGGCCTCTTCTGTCTAGTTGAATGTCTTGTACCTAGGTGCCTGTCGGTCACTGGACTATCTCTTTGCCTCTCTCCTCGTTCAGAGTCAACCCTCTCTTCTGTTTCATCACCTACACTAGAATGTCCTATCTCAGAAAATCTGTCACGTTCAGGCTGTATTGTTGGTTCTCCTTCTGTTGTTTCCTCCTGTCCCATTTGTTTTTCTCTTCTCGATACAACAGTAAAGTGAGAATGTTCTGAGTTGAATTCTCGCTGGCTTGTTGAAGGTTGTCCAACGTGAATATCCCTTCCCCCCGCAGGTATACGGAGCCAGTAACCACCAGTGCTCTGGCCACTCTCCGAATCAGTTGTATCACTATCCTGGAGTGGTTCTCTGGCCTTTGCCCCCCTCTGTCTCTTTCCTTGCCTTTGTTGTTGATCCTGCAGCACCGGTTTGACTGAATGTGGCTGTGTTTTGACAGACAGGTCATTGACAAGAAGCAGTAGGTTCCGATGTAAAGTCCTGGCTTTCTTTTGATCTCCAGATTCTGGTGTGACCACATACACAGGATTGTTTGCCACCTGATCTTTCACCACATAGATGATCTTCTCCCAATATGACCTTAGCTTGCCAGGTCCTCCACGTTGACTTAGGTTCCTTACCAGAACTCTGTCCCCGGGTTGAAGAACTACTCCTCTTGTTCGCTGATCATAATAGAGCTTACCTCTGTTGCTCGCATGTTTACTGTTTTCACTGGCAATCTTGTAAGCCTCCGTCATCCTGTGGGACCAGGTCTCCACGTATTTTGGGTGCGTCTGTGCACTTTCCTCTCCAACTAGTCCGAATAACAAGTCCACTGGCAGTCGAGGATGGTGACCATAAAGTAGGAAGTATGGTGAGAATCCTGTCGACTCATGCCGCGTACAATTGTACGCATGGATCACCTGTGGTAAGTAGTCTTTCCAATGTGTCTTCTCCTTGTCTCCCAGTGTTCGCAACATCTGTAGAAGTGTTCTATTGAACCTTTCAACAGGATTGCTCTGCGGATGATATGGAGATGTTCGGGAGTGACCTATCCCAGACAATCGCTGTAGTTTTTGGAAAAGTTCGTTTTCGAATTCACGCCCTTGGTCGTGGTGCAACTTTGAAGGGTATCCAAACCGGGGGATAAAATCATTAAAGATTCTCTCAGCTGCAGTGCGACCAGACTTGTTTTTCGTTGCATAGGCTTGGGCGAATCTTGTAAAATGATCTACTACGACAAGGATATATTCATACCCACCCCGACTGGCCTCCAGGTGTAAATAATCGATGCAGACGAGTTCGAGGGGTGAATTAGATATAATGCTGCCCATGGGGGCACGCACATGTGTGACGGGCTTCTTCTGTATAATACACGGGCATTTCCTGGTAACATACATCTCCACCTCTTTCTTCATAAAGGGCCAGAAGAATCGCTGCCTCACCAAGTGAAGGACTCTTTCAGTGCCCACGTGTGCCATGTCGTCATGTAAATGCCTCAAAACAGTGTCTCTGTATTTTGTAGGTAGGACCAGCTGTTTCCTTCCACCTGCCTGTCTGTACAACAGTCCACCTTCCATATGTAGTTTGGTCCATTCATATAAGAGTTTCCTTGTCGCCCCTTTTTCTTTGTTCCTCACGTCACTTGTCAACACGATACCGCTGTCTTTCAGCCTAATGACTGGTCCAATTGCCTCATCTTCTCTCTGCGACTTTACTAACTCACTGGGACTGATGGCTGGTATGACAGAGGAAGACTGGTAAGAGTTATCTTGTGAGGAGAGATTCAGAGCAGCAATCCACGCCACGTCCTTTTGTTCCGCAGCCCTGCTACCTTGCCAGGTGGCATGCACTGCATCCGGGGAGAATTCCTCTGTGCATTCCTGCACATACGTGTCAATATCCAGGGGTATGCGTGACAATGTGTCTGCGTCGATGTTCACTTTTCCAGGTCTGTATTTCACATTAAACCGGAAGTCTGCCAGTTCTCCAACCCAACGATGGCCTACAGCGTTAAGTTTTGCGGTGGTCATGACGTATGTTAGGGGATTATTATCTGTGTAAACCGTAAAGTGTGGCGCATAGAATAAATAATCCCTAAACTTTTCGCACACTGCCCATTTAAGAGCAAGGAACTCCAACTTTCCGCTGTGGAGCCTATAGTTTTTCTCTGCTGGCGCCAGAGTTCTAGAGCCATACCCAATAACTCTCATCTTCCCTCCTTGTCTTTGGTACAGGACTGCCCCAAGACCATCCTCTGAGGCGTCCGTGTGCAATGTGAAGGGCAGATTGAAATCTGGGTAAGCTAGGATTGGGGGTTCCACAAGCATGTCAATAAGTCGTTCAAGCGTCCCCTGATGTTCACCTGTCCATTCCACAGGAGTTCTGGATGACAGCTGTGGCCTCTTGATTTTTCCTGATGGGGATTGGGATTGTAAAGTCCCAGGATGAGTTTTAAGTAGTTGGAATACAGGCTTTGCTATCCGGGAAAAGTCCTGGATATATGCTCTGTAGTAACCAAGGAATCCAAGAAGTCTTCTGACATCACCAACTGTTCTTGGTGTTTTGTCCTTCAGGGACAGCACGGCTGTTAAATCCTTAGGGTCTATCCTCACCCCTTCTGATGATACCAGACGCCCAACATATCTGACTTCCTGTTTGAAGAACTCACACTTCTCTGGACGAAGTTTGACCCCATGACCTTGTAGCACTCTGAGTACTTTCCGGATCACTTCCACATGTCCCTCCACTGACTTTGAAAAACACAAAATGTCATCAAGATAGGGAATGCAGCATTCATCTCTGAAGGGACTTAGTACTTCCTCCATACACCTCTGGAAGGCCGCCGGTGCATTTGAGAGACCGAAAGGGACCCTGACCCACTCATAAAGCCCCCAGGGTGTAATGAAGGCAGTGTAGTGTCTTGAGCCCTCAGTAATGAAGCCCTGATGGTAAGCTTTCCCTTGGTCTAATATACTGAACCATGAGTACCCACCAAGTGTGTTGACCAGGTCTTGTATGCGTGGTAGGGGGTGTCTGTCTGGGACTGTCTTCTGGTTAAGAAGGCGGTAGTCTACGCAGAGGCGAAGAGTCCCATCCTTCTTACGGACACAAACAATAGGTGCAGAGTATGGTGACTTCGATTTCACGATCCACCCCTTTGCAAGGAGATCCTGAATGTATTCCTTGACCTCCTTAAATAGCGGCTTGGGGATAGACGAATAGGTACGCTGTACTGGTATATTGTCCATCAGGTGTATTGGCATCTGAAGATTTGGGATGCATCCCACATCACTACTGTCCTTTGCAAATGCTGCTGACTCCTCATATAACATCTGCTTGACAATTTCCTGCTGTCTCTCTTCCAGGTGGCTAATGTCTACAGGGGGATGCCATAAAAGCGGTGGGGCATTTCCTCCATCAACTACCTCAGCACTCCAGATCTCCACTCTGCCCTTCTGTCCATCAGGTGAGTCAGTCTGTACTATCCTATCAATTGGCTGAATACTGCCAAGTATCATTTTCTGAGGTAAGGTGATATCATGTTGAGTATGATTCCCCATTGGTATTACTACGTATGGATTCCTGTGGTTCTTGACCTCTAACAAGCCTTCTCCTACATCTATGGCCTCCAGGTGTTCATTATCATTCGGCTCGAACAGTAATAAGGAGTCTGCATAATCTACACCAAATGGCACCCTGCATCTAATCCATGCGACCTGGCCTGCTGTAATAACGACACCTTTGGATCCTATTCGTAGATCCCCCTGTGGTATGGTCAGTTCCTTTGCCTGGACTGCATGAACAATGGTCTTTGCTTCGGTATTGGTAATAGCTACTGCACCACTAAGTAAACTGACGAGAGTAGGAATCAACCTTTCAGGCTGTCCTTGAATCAGTTCCTCCAGCACATTAAACCCCAATAGTGGTTTCTCAATAGCCACATGACTCACTAAAAAAGGAACATTGATTGACAAACTGGGTTCTGTGTTGCCAGGTAAGTTAACGGCAATGGCGACCCACCCCTCAAATGGAATCCGATCACCACTTACTGCATACACTTCCAACATCTCATCAACTCCCAACAGTTCAGAGAATGGTCTTATCTCAACTTTGGGTAGGTATCTATCCTTCCAACTGCGATCAATAATGCTGACCTGGGCTCCAGTGTCAAGTAAGGCAGTTACGGCCAGACCATTTAGGATGCACTGTATCAGTGCTTTCTTTCCAATGAGCTTGATGACTGGATCGTTTCGGGTAGCTGGTAGCGGTGTTAGTGGTGGTGGGCCAAGCTGACTTTGCATTTTTTCCCTCTTGTGTTTTGATGCAACCTCAGACGGCTGGCCACAACCTCCCCTATGGGTAGCTGAGGCCTGAATACCGTTGGGATGGGACTCACCTGCCAGACTGGTCACTGCTTGTCCCTCACCAGTGACCCACTCCTGTTTCCCTGATCCTCACTTTTCCCAAGACATCCCCTTGCTCTGTGTCCCTCCTTGCCACACACAAAGCAGTGGGTACAGTGTGAGCTGCCTGCCTCAACACATTTAGGACAGCCATAAGGTCTCTCTCGTTTGTGTATAGATGGCTTATAAGACTGACATTGACATGTCGGTTCTGTTTTTCCATGTGGTACTGACTGTCTCATTGAGTCAACCAGACTTGTTAATGCATCAATTTTTGCAGTGAGCTGTTGTAGGACATCTTTATCTTGAAACTTTTGTTTGAGGTCATGACTCTTTTGTGTGTCAGGTTTTAGCTGTGCACTGTGTGCAACCATCTGTTTAGGTCTAGTTGCCACACCGAGCCTTCGTTGTCGTTCACCCTCGTCACTGGTAATTTTTGTCACCTGTCTCAATATTGCTTCCTCACTCACAGTACTGTCTGACAAAATAGGTTTTAGCTCTCGCCGAAGATCACTATGCTTGTGACCCAAGCCTTGATAAACAGTATGTAAAAAGACACCTTGGATTGTCTCTGGGCTATACTTAATGTCCGTATCCGCTTGTTTAGATGCAAAGAGAACTTTCTGCTTTAACCCAATGACTCGATACAGAAACTGCTGTGGTGTCTCTGAATCACTCTGTTTAGTACACATTAGTTCCTGAAGGAGTTCAGTGCTATTTCTGTCACCCAAATGTGACCGGAGGAACACCTTCAGCTCCTCTACTGTCATGTCCTCTTTGTTCATGAGCATATCCTTAAAACTTCCAGGCTTTACTATCTTCAGTACACCTCGGACAATTTCTGGATTGCTAAAATTTTCCCGAACACCCTCTTCAATCTGTTTGCTTAAGCTGTTATAAGTTATATCAGAGGTATGATCACCGATTTGTCCCCCTTGCACCTTGAACTCTCTACGGTGGAGGTAGGGTAGGTCTTTATAGGAAACAAACTTCTCTGTTACTGTATTACCATCACTGGGAGGCTGATGGCTAACAGGGAGAGTTCTGGTGTCAACACTCACTGCAGGTGTATTTACGAGCGGTACTGTAGGAAAGGGCATGCACTGGCGAAGTTCCCTGCCTAATTCCTCATAACTAGTTAACATTCTCTGTAAGTAATCACCAGACCTATCCTTAACTAAGCTAGGGTTAGCAGCAACAGTGTAAGTAATGTGCTGTTTTGTGCCCTCTGGGGTCATGGTGTCTATGTGATCTGAATCAATCTGTGGTGTCCCTGTCCCTGTGTTGTGTAACTCACTGTTTGGGTCTAAGTGGTCATGGACAGGGTTAACACTGCGTGTCTGGATAATGTCATCAATCATATCTTTCAAAACCAATAATGAACTGAACCCCATATCCTCTGAATCAAGCAAGGTTTCACTGTACATGTAAGCATTAATATACTCAAAACAACCTTCTGAGTCCCTGGCAAAGAGCTGAGACTGATCCCGACCTGGCACTGGACCAACACCTTTGGCAACCTGGAAAAGTTCATCCTCCAACAGGGTGAGCAGGAGCTTCCTGATGTCCCACACCAGGCTCTTCCTCTCAGCGTCTGATGCAACTTCTCCCTCCATCTCAGGCGTTAGTTACCGGATCTCCAACTCTTAGCACTCAGGGATGTCCTCCATCCATGGATCAGCTTCCAGGTGGTGCTGGACGCCAACTCCCCGTACGGGCCACCAAGAATCTGTAACACTTCCCAGTTTTCCGGTCCGTGCTACGAGATTAAACCTGCTAACCAGCTGTTAACAGGATGAAAAAGGAGATGAGTGAATCCTGTGTCTTATGTTCCTGAATGTCTCTCAGTTCTGATTTATTAAACATTTTTTTCCATACAACATTTTCTCCCCTTATTTTCCTTTGCACTTTGTTATAGATTAGTTATGTTTTAAATAATGTTATCACAAATCATCTTTAAACACGTTCAACAATGGCATTTCACCTTATACAAAACAAAATAATTTCTTATAACCGTCAGTCCCTTTTAACTACTGTAATTTGCTAATGTTACCTTCACATTTATATGTGCTACATTTGCTCGTTCACTTGTACAACAATGCAAAGGAGAAACGACCTAAAACACAAACGTTAACATTACTAACTGTATTAATAGCCCTTATTTCTTAACCAAGTACAAATATCAGCCTTTACAGTATTCAACATTTGCAGCATATAAATTGTTTTAAGCTGGATACAATGCACTCGCTCTCCGAGCTGGCTATAACTTAACTTTTACGAGTTACTACACGTGCGTCCGCCATTCTAGCTCAGAACCTAGCACGTACACATTTAATCACAGACTTTCGGACATTACTCGAAACAAAATCAATAAACATACACCCACCTACCAAAAATATCTCTATTTAACATAAAAGAATTTTAACCGAAGTTCTTAATACGCTTAAATATTTCCTACCTGTTAACAGGATGAAAAAGGAGATGAGTGAATCCTGTGTCTTATGTTCCTGAATGTCTCTCAGTTCTGAGAGGAAACTACGTATTCCTGAACTATAGACACAGGTTCACTGCCATCTACTGGTCAATTAATATACCACTATTTTCTTGGTGCTAAGGGCTTAAACTTGACCAATTAGTTAACATGAACAATCATTTTTTTCCTTTGATACATTGTAAAGTACTTAAGATCAGTGATAAATTAAATATTAAACATCAAACGTATACACCAACACAATTGTGACCACATATGTGGGTGTCACACCCACAAGAAGTCAAAAGGATCAGAAGAGCCACCCCAGATTCACCCACCATAATGAGAAAGACTCTGACCAAAAAAGACCAGCTTTTTCTTGTCTTATGTTAAAGTGTTGTTGGCTAAGTTCTGTCTGATCTTGAAGATTAAAGAGCTGTGGTTCTGGTGGTTTTCCACTGATTTGTGGTTTTATATATGTTGGTGTCTGGTCAAAGAAAGTTTTGTGGAGACGTACAGGACATGTCTCTAGAGTGATATGTATTTTAATGGGGTGGGGGTGCATTTGATTGCTAGTCTGGCCCTTGGATGATTAATATATGCGGAAAGGTGTTAGGACAGTTGTGATACCCTTTTCTTTGCAGCTCCTGGTACCGCCCACTCCACTGTAGACCAATGGTACTGGATGTATATTTGCATAGCATGACACGGTACTGTTTTTGACTTAATAGATTTTTTTTTTCAATCCACCGCGATTGTGATGAATAGGGCAAGAGAATAAAAACCACAGAAATGCCACTTGTGTGCTTGCCAATGACTAAATGAGATTAATTAGCCTATATGGTTTGACTAAAGGCAGCACTAGGTGGGAAAGAAAAGGCTATGAAAAATCAATATATATTTTTTTTCTCCTTTTCTAAGCCTGGGCTCTCTAGGTAAAGTATCCAGATCACATGCACCACTACAGTTAAGATTGCAGCACAAATACACCGCTCAGACCGACTAGCATACACAAGTAGCAAAATGTGGTGAAGACTAATATCAGTGCCATACCATCCTCAGTCGTGGTGGGTTTCAAAAATTAAGCTTAATTAAAATCTGAATATTAAATGAGCAAAATGATTTTATTTGTTCTTCCATCACAAGTTGTGGTCTAAAAGCAATAAGGCCACCACCCATTCTGGCTGCTTTAGCTGAAACACACATCAACCATTACCAGAGCTCTCACCTTTTCGCAGCCCTGTTAAATAATTGTTATGCGGTTGAACACAGGCAAGTTTCGTAATCTGTGTTTGGTGGCTGGTGTTATACATTTCACACACATTAATACCACAAGCAGTTCATAGATGAACTTAACTGGTTCTTTCTTATACAAATACAAAAAACCTATTAGTCATGCTTAAATGAGAAAAGGCAATGTTGGTCTAAGTCTTTCTTATTATGGTGGGTTAGTAAAACACAGCAGCTGAATGCCCAATTGAGTTCAAATGAGTGCATATTAAAATGGGGCAGACATGGGCCACCCATTTTGTACTTGTGTGCCACCCATATTGGCTTGCAATCCAGGAAGAGGTGGCGACTTACTGACTTAACAGTCTATGTTGTCAACTGAACACTATAAGAGTTTTAAGAAATATTAACACTGTAAAAACAACACTCACTGCACACTGTAAAGTATTATAGGTAACACTGAATGCTGTGGGCCAATATAAACAGTATGCAGTGTTAATTTAACACTGGCACATTTGCTGTGTAACGTATTTTAGAACAATTTTACCCAGAGCAGCTATGGTCTGCTAGCGCAGTGCTATGCTAACTGATGCGAACTGTAACAAGTATTATCTTTGGGGAAGCATGGCAAGACAGCATGAGACAAGGGGTTTTCTAGTTGCATTTTACAAATGCAATACTACTTAGATACTGTATAGATATTGTATATAGCATATAGTACTGTATATAGTATTGTGCTGTACGATATAGATGTATTGAAATTGATTGACTGTACTCATATTTAAACCCTGCTGATCATACACACATATAATGCACACGATTATATTCCACTATTCAAATTGTTTTCTACTTGACTACTTTTGCAACATTTGCACAATTTCTGGATGTCTAAAATACCTATTGTATGCTTTTTGTGTTTAGAGTTGATATTTGTAATTTATTTATAAAAGTTCTTGTACTCAAGCAACAGGGTCCATGTGTTCTGTGTGGCTCAGTGGGTTAATCCTGTGTGCCAATAATCACAAGGTCACTGGTTCAAATCCAGTCTCAGCATGTCTGTGGGTACTTGAGCAAGGCCCTTAACCCCCAGCTTCCTGGGCACAGCCATGAGTGGCTGCCCTTCATGGACAACTTACTTACAAAGAGCAAGTTGAGGGAGACATAAAAGGCAGAATATTACAATGTAAACCCTGGAATTTGACAGGTATAAACTGTTTTTATAGCAACATAAATATGTTAATTAGACAGTTATAAACCGTAAAAAAAACTATTAAAATCCGTAAAATATACAGTACAGTGGGTGCAGTCCTGTAAAACCAATAACATTGCTACCGTATTTTTGACGGTAAAGTTCTGGCAACCACAACTGCCAGTTTTTTACCGTAAAATTTACGGTTTATTTTTTACAGTGTGGAGATAAATTCTCATTTATTCTCCCCTTGATGTATTTGGCTATTTCCCTAATGTTATGTGACCTGAATCCTGTCTCTCCCAGTAGCCTTTCTAACAGAGTCTTACTGGAGTCTGTTGAGAGGCCCAGGAGGAAGCGGAGGTAGAGGTCCAAGTGTCCATTCTTGCTCTCTAATGCCTGATCCACTGAAGTCTTCAGCAGGTCAGCTGATGGGTTTGTCAGAAACACATATAAAGCAGCGAGATACTCCTGGATGCTCAGATGCACAAAGCAGTACACCTTATCCCGATACAACCCATATTCCTCTTTAAAGACTTCTGTACACACTCCAGAGTAAACTGAAGCTTCTCTGATGTCAAGGTCACTCTGTTCCAGATCTTTCTTATAAAATATAAGATAGCCTTTCTCAAGGTTATGAAAAGCCAGTTTACCGAGTTTTAGAAGGAAGCATTTAATATCATTAGTTTCATTGTTTTTCATCCATCGATCGATCAGTTTTCTGAACCAGCTTGTCCAATTCAGAGTCTTGGAGGTCTGGAGCCTATACTTGTCTTTAATTAATCTTGTCTGAAAGATCAGGAAATGTGTGTACATTTCAGTCAAAGTCCTTGGAATTTCTCCACTGTCAGTCTCACTAAAAAGCCTCTCAAGGACAGAGGCTGAAATACAGCAGAACACAGGTATGTGGCACATTATGAAGAGGCTCCTTGATGATTTCACATGTGTGATAATCCTTTCAGCCAGGCTCTCATTATTAAATCTCTTCCTGAAATACTCCTCCTTCTGGGCATCACTGAACCCTCGTATCTCTGTCACCTGGTCAAAGCACTGAGGAGGTATCTGATTGGCTGCTGCTGGCCGGGAGGTTATCCAGAGGAGAGCAGATGGGAGCAGATTCCCCTTAATGAGGTTAGTCAACAGCACATCCAATGACGTTTCCTTTGTTACATCAAACCAGCTTTCATTGTTCTGAAAATCTAGAGGAAGGCGACACTCATCCAGACCATCAAAGATGAACAAGACTTTGCACTTAAACAGCTCAGTAGTTTGAAATGACTTTAGTTCTGGGACAAAGCGGTGAAGCAGTTCAATCAGACTGAATTCACCCTTAATCAAATTCAGGTCCCTGAAAGGAAGAGCAAATATGAAGTGAATGTCCTGGTTTGATTTTCCTTCTGCCCAGTCGAGAATAAATTTGTGCACAGAGACAGTTTTCCCGATACCTGCCACCCCTTTAGTGAGTACAGTTCTGATAGGTGTCTCACGCCCACATAAGGGTTTAAATATATTATTGCACTTGACTGTAGTATCTTCTGTTCGCCTTTTCTTGGATGCTGTTTCAATCTGTCTCACTTCATGTTCATCATTGATTCCTCCAGTCCCACTTTCAGTTATGTAGAGTTCTGTGTAAATCTCTTTGAGAAGTGTTGACTGTCCTTCCTTAGCTTTCCCTTCAAAGACACACTCAAATTTCTTCTTCAGGTTACATTTTATTCTGTCCATCATGAGATCCCCTGAAGAAATATGGAAGGAAAATGGACAATTTCTCAACAGGATCCTGACCAGAATATATATATCCACACACACACACACACACCCAAGTTGGTCAGTATTTGACTGTGATAAATTATAAATTTCACATCATACAGATTTTTTTCTGAAACACCACATACATGTAGATAATAACATACACCTCTTACTTTTCTCTGATACGTCACCCAGCTCACTTCCTGCTTGGTTACCTGAAATAAGAAAGAATTTCATATTCATTTCTATCTTCGACATTGGTATGTAACAAACTCTTCATCATTTCCCATATAATGTTATTTAATATATTTATTTTTCAGGACCTAAAAAAGGCTACATTTTATATGAAAAACAAGAAAGGTTAAAAATATGATTACACTTCTGCAGGTCTTCATTCAGTCTCTGAACAAGATCATTCAGGTTCATCTTCTTCAGGATTTCAAGTGTGACTTTGAGAGCACCGACTTCACCATAGGAACGTATCATCATGTCGGCGATGCCCATTCTGTCCAATTTCTCCAGCTGACCCCTGGGAATGCGCTGATACTTTTCATTCACCAGGTGAATCAGGTTATATTTAATCTTAGTCAGCTCATCTTCAGTGAGCTCCTCCAGAGAACGCAACAAGAGGACAGTGAGCGAGGTCTGGTTCTGCAGAATGTCAGAGAAGAGTCCATGAGACTCACAGACCTGTTTATGGTCACTCACACACATGCACTGAACTTTCCCTTAACAGAAGTCAGTTTTTCTGCTCACAGTCTTATGTGGCAGCTGAAGACTCCTGCTGTGATTTTTCATTACTATAGGAGACACACGTGTGTTTATATAGTAATATAGTTTAAGACCCAACAGAGCACATAAAAACAATAGGGTCAAAATCAAAACAAACTGCAAACATCATGTTAAGGCAGCATTCAAAATAATTATGCATATTTTAGATTAAGTTATTCTGTTCCTGCCCGTCTGTAACATTTGGTGTAGCGCGGTACAGAAGTAGTATAATTATACATATTGTAGATTAAGTTATTCTGTTGCAGCCCATCTGTAACATTTGTGGCCAGTTTCCCAGTCACGGATTAAGCCTAAGCCTAGACTAGCTTTGAGTTTCAATGGTGAATCTCCATTGATACTGCAATTTAGTCCAAGACTAGGCTTAATCCTTGTTTGGGAAACTGGCCCTTGGTGTAGGGCAGTACGGTATGGAAGTAGCCTGGGGAAGAGCACTGTGGAGAGGGAGCTTTTTGTCTTCTATGTTCAGCAACCTTCAGCTGAAAATCTTTACTCAGCTTAAGCTTCCCTGAATTTCAGTATCTGGTATTTATGGACAAAATGCATCAAATGCCGAAATGCTGTAGCCAAACCTCTTGGTGAGCCATTACTTTGATGATTATGGCTGTAAGGAAACCAGGTCCTGTGTATCAGTCTGACTCTGTAATGAAAACCAAAAGTAATGTTAGCTTTACATTCAAAAGTCAGTTTAGCAGCTGTAATATCTTACAACCAAAGCAAACTGGTCAGTTATTACTCACACAGGCAGTTTGCAGTCACAGGCAGACGTCCACTGGTCATATGGACTCATAACTATGGGCCATATTTCACCCTGTGTTTAAGTTAAAAAATGGTATAGACATTACTTTGCATGTTCCTTCCGTATTCAATGGGTACTTTGGAAATTAAACTACTGTACAGTGGTACCTCGGTTCTCGAACTGACTAGAACTCAAATTTCTTGAAAGTCAAAGAAACCACTTTGACCTAGATCTCGATCTGAATATCAGAAGTCGAACCATGAACGCTGACCTAATATAAATTGTACACGCCAGGAAATGAGTCATACTACAATGCAATTCTTACTTGAATGCCTTCTTCACAGACTGGACGATTAACCAAATAAAGTAGCGCAACATTACAGTAACTAACAATAAATAAACCACTAACTTACGTGTACTATTAGAGCATTTATGTAAACTTTATTTTACCAGGTAAATTAACTGAAAACCAGTTCTCACTGCTTTACGTGATATTCAGGAGAAATAGCAGATTACGCATCGGAACTGCCTGGGATACAAACGTCATGCGTGTAACTAAACTCTTCAGCCAATAAGGGCAAAGGTGTGTCGTCACGGAGGCGGTTCGTGTTTGTGCAGCCGGGTGAGAGGTCACAATGCATCTAAACGTAATGCATTGCGTCAGGATCAGAATGCGTTGCTTTAAGCCAGCGCTGTGAGCAAGTCGGATGCACCCAATAACCAGACTGGGGAAACAAACTGAAACGCGGACTTATGGTGCGTTCCATTATTTCTCTCCAACTCGGAACTCGGATGAAAACGTCACGAAAAACGTCACTTCCCGTCGGAAACACGCCTCTTTTATGACGTTGAAGTCAGACAAGATTTTCTTGTCTGAGTTGCCTCTGTGAAGTAATTTCAACATGGCGACTTGGTTTGCTTGTAGTTTATTTACCGTTCGAAAAAAGAATATCGCTATGAATGTACTAAAATATTTTATAAAGCTTTTAATGTGGTTTGACTAGTTCGTGTTTCTTGTTTGTCTCTCAGAAAAATCTAAATTTCTCCATTTTCTTCATTTGGAAAACTCCAAATCTGCTAAAATATAAAGCAACAACACACAGCAACGTGTTCATGGAGGCAGCCATGTTTGTTCCATGATGTGGGTAGCTCAAACTGGAGATTGTCGGACGTGATGTCACTCAACTCGGAATTTCTGAGTTCCGAGAGAAAAACGAACGCACCATTAATACAGAGGATGAATGACAACAACCAGAAACAGCTGATCACATGGGGATCCCACACAAGGTTAACGAGGGGGCGTGGCACACCGAAGGAGCAGACGATAGGGGCAGGACAGGGGTAATGTTGGGATATTTATCGTTTTGGAAGCCATTAAGAAAAAAATGCTTTTCTTGTTTTATCCTGTTCATTTTGCGATTAAATGCTTTAAAAAAAAACAAACATATTTAGGCGTAATTCTGGGGGCCGGGAACCAATTAATTGGTTTTCCATTGTTTCTTATGGGAAAAATTCGATCAGAACTCGAACTTTTTAGGATTCGATCCAGAGTCCGGAACGGATTAAGTTCGAGAACCAAGGTACCACTGTATATGCTTTTCTATCAATGTATTCAGTGCAGAGTCCTGCACGGGTCCACTTTTTGTATCAGCGCATACAGCACCACACCCGCCCGTGCACCCGTGATTATTTCAAAGTTAAATCCACAGCCGCCCGGGCCTGTTAACATTCCGCCCATTACCCACCAGTACCCGTGATAAATTACACACAATTATTTTTTCTATGCACCTCTCAACGTGACAAGCACTAGGCCTACATGAGTTTTGAATTGAAACGAAAAAGTCAGTTTAACACAAAATCAAATCAGATGAATAACAAGGAAAGCACCAACACCTGGCACTGAATAACAAAAGGAGCACTGGCACCTGATTCTGAATAACAAGGGGAGTAATGGCACAGTAAGCTATCCGTACTGTGACGAGCGTGAAAGAGAGAACACAATGACACGCTCCAAAAAAGATTCTTTATTTCTTGGCTCAACAAGCCCCGAAGGACAATTTCATACACTGAAAATACAGCACCCCCACTGGTATGTACTGGTAAAACTACAACGCTGCAAATACTCAAACAGCTCCTCACTCGCTAACATTCTGGAGGAGGGTGACTGGCGAGAAGAACCCAAATAAACTGTTTATTAAAACACAATTTTTTTTTACCCACAACAATTCCCTACTTCTATTTTATAACAACTACTCTCTCTGTAATCTTCCCCAAAACATAAACAAATACCCGCAATATCCCCACATGCAAATTACTCCCTACCGCAACGCCTCATGGGAGCACAAGTCCTGTAGTGCCGCTCACTGCAATACATTTTCTGCTGCAATGTAGTCTAATCAAGGTTACTGTGCAGGAACAGTATATCATCCACACTCCCAGGTTTGAGCTGGGTCCTGCGTTCTTGGATGACAAATCCAGCTGAAGAGAAATCTCTCTCACTGGCAGCACTCGATGCAGGGATGCAGGGTTATCTAAGGTACCCTCGACATACTGAACACACTGTGATGATGACAATTTGTACATGATAGTACATGATAGTCTAATACATAGATATTTTTGCTTATATGTTATTTTTAGGGGGTGGCATGGTGGTGACCTGAGTTCAAGTCTCCGCCTGGGTTACATGTGTGTGGAGTTTGCTTGTTCTCCCCGTATCGTCATGGGACATGCTGACGCTGATTGGAGTTCCTAAATTGCCCATAGGTGTGCATGTGTGAGTGTGCCCTGTGATGGGCTGACCCCCCATTCAGGGTTGTTCCCTGCCTCATGCTCATTGTTTCTGGGATAGGCTCCAGACCCCCCACAACCCAGTAGGATAAGCAGATTGAACAATGGATGGATGTTATTTCTACAGGCTACAATACTGTTTTGATTGACCTGCTATCTACCCATGTGTAATGAATTACCCTCCCACATACCCACCTGTAAAATTCCAGAACATTCAAATCTGCCCGTTTCATCAACTATCTGCAGGTACCCACAGGTACCCAACCCGGTGCAGGAGCTTGAAGTGGGTCAGTACTCACAGGTATGCAGTACCAGCACCTCTTTGTTTTTCTCTTCAGAGTACCGGCACCTCACAGTATCTGCTGAGAGTACCGGCACCTGGCACTGAATAACAAGGGGAGTCTGGCACCTGGCACTGAATAACAAGGAAGGTACTGTACCTGCACGAAGTTCAGAATAACAAGGGGAGTGTTATATATATTTTGTTTTAGTTTAAATGCTTAATTTTCACTGAGATTTAAATAATAGGAGTGGCCAGTAGGTCGCAGTAATTGGCAGTAAAGTAAAGTAAGTAAGGAATAATTGACGACGGGCCGTTGAATTATTAGAAAAATAATGCACACCCGAGGTGGTAATGCGGCCACGACGCGAAGCGGAGTCCCACTGGGAGGAGGCCCCGGGGAAGACCCAGGACACGCTGGAGGGACTATGTCTCTCGGCTGGCCTGGGAACGCCTCGGGATTCCCCCAGAGTAGCTGGAGGAAGTGGCCGGGGAGAGGGAAGTCTGGGTTTCCCTGCTGAGACTGCTGCCCCCGCGACCCGACCTCGGATAAGCGGAAGTTAATGGATGGATGGATGGATGGATAGTGCTATTGATTCTGCACTCCACAATTTCATATTTATGGACATTTTTAGAAGCTTCATCTGATAGCCCAGATACTCTTTTGTTAAACATATATTAGATTATTAACATTATATGTTAAACATATAAAATATATATATACTTTTTTATAATCCTTCCACATACCTGGGAGGGTGGTGCCTGAGCGCCCCCTATGGGCCAGTTGCCACTGTGGTCGTAGAAGTGTTATGAAGGCAGTACCCCCCAATTATGGAGGGGTAATTCGCACTCTGACTGGGAGGTGATGTTCTCAGTCGAGACACTATCCACAGCACCAGAGTACAAAGTCCTTAGGGTTATGGGAGAGACCTGAAAATTCCTCAGGTGTCTCCGGTGGTAAAGATGCTGCCTTGGCTTTTTAGACAGGACTTTTGTATGTAAAGTCCTTGCCCAGATATGTGAAGCTGCTCACCCTCTCCACTGCAGTCCCATTGATGTTGACAGGAATGTAGGACGCTGCTGGTGGATCTTTAAAAGCATGTGAGGACAGACTGAGCCAGAGACTCGGTGAAAACGGAGGTGAAGACTCTGGTCAGCTGATCAGCACAGCACAGCCCAGCACAGCAGGCACCCAGAGATGCTGTCCGGTCCCGGTGCTTTCCTGATGTTGACCTGCTGCAGCGTCCCGTGCACGTCACACTCTGCCATGGTGATGATGTCACTGCACTCCATTAGCAGGTAATAGCTATTGCTAGCTGTGTGGCTAGCAGTAGCATGATTAACCTCAAAACAGGAATAGAATGTGTTAGGTTTGTGGGAAAACGCAGAGTTGGTGCTTGCAGCCACAGCGGATTTGCTTTTAAAGTCTGTGATTGTGTGCAGTAGGGTGGGGTGAAAAAAATCAAAATTTCCAATAGTGCAGAAAAGTTGTCACTGGACCTCGTTATTAAACGTGCAAAATATCTTTGAAATAGGTTTTCACCTGTCACATCAATGCACAGATCCACGCTACGTATCATCCATATCATAACACAATGTAAAATTGCTCCAATTTAATACAAAAACCTAACAATCGGTCAGTGACAATGAGTAAGTGAGAAACGACTCATTCAGAAATGTGGAGCTCAGGAGCATGTTTACACTGACATACTGGCAATATACACTATCCATTATCTATACCACAGGAGCATGCTTACACTGACATACTAGCAATATACACTATCCATTATCTATACCACAGGAGCATGCTTACACTGACATACTGGCAATACACACTATCCATTATCTATACCACAGGAGCATGCTTACACTGACATACTGGCAATACACACTATCCATTATCTATACCACAGGAGCATGCTTACACTGACATACTGGCAATACACACTATCCATTATCTATACCACAGGAGCATGCTTACACTGACATACTGGCAATATACACTATCCATTATCTATACCACAGGAGCATGCTTACACTGACATACTGGCAATATACACTATCCATTATCTATACCACAGGAGCATGTTTACACTGACATACTGGCAATATACACTATCCATTATCTATACCACAGGAGCATGCTTACACTGACATACTGGCAATATACACTATCCATTATCTATACCACAGGAGCATGCTTACACTGACATACTCGCAATATACACTATCCATTATCTATACCACAGGAGCATGCTTACACTGACATACTGGCAATATACACTATCCATTATCTATACCACAGGAGCATGCTTACACTGACATACTGGCAATATACACTATCCATTATCTATACCACAGGAGCATGCTTACACTGACATACTGGCAATATACACTATCCATTATCTATACCACAGGAGCATGCTTACACTGACATACTGGCAATATACACTATCCATTATCTATACCACAGGAGCATGCTTACACTGACATACTGGCAATATACACTATCCATTATCTATACCACAGGAGCATGCTTACACTGACATACTGGCAATATACACTATCCATTATCTATACCACAGGAGCATGCTTACACTGACATACTGGCAATACACACTATCCATTATCTATACCACAGGAGCATGCTTACACTGACATACTGGCAATACACACTATCCATTATCTATACCACAGGAGCATGCTTACACTGACATACTGGCAATACACACTATCCATTATCTATACCACAGGAGCATGTTTACACTGACATACTGGCAATACACACTATCCATTATCTATACCACAGGAGCATGCTTACACTGACATACTGGCAATATACACTATCCATTATCTATACCACAGGAGCATGCTTACACTGACATACTGGCAATATACACTATCCATTATCTATACCACAGGAGCATGCTTACACTGACATACTGGCAATATACACTATCCATTATCTATACCACAGGAGCATGTTTACACTGACATACTGGCAATATACACTATCCATTATCTATATACCGCTTTATCCATCTGGGTCTTACCAAAAATACCACCCCTCCAAATCATTGAATTCAGGTGTCCCAATATTTTTGGTAATATATTATATCTAACCATTTTGACTATGATGCTTAATACTTTTCATTTTGGTGGCACTGAGGAACAATTTTACATTGCGTTATGATATGGATGATACGTAGCGTGGGTCTGCGCATTGATGTGACAGGTGATTAATTGTAATGCACGTAGAGTCGCAGAGCGATGTAATACATTTGTATGGCTGATACCCAGTAAAAATCTGCGTTACCTGAACGTTGGTATTTTGTAGTGATTATCATGTTGTGAAAGTGCACAAACACAACACTGATGAGTACCGTACAGATAATGGATAGTGTATATTGCCCATTGATGTTACAGGTGAAAACTTTGATCGTGTTGCGGAACCTGAAAATATTGACCTATTTCAAAGATATTTAGCACGTTTAATAACGAGGTCCAGTGACAACTTTAATGTACCATTGGAAATTGCTATTGGAAATTTTGTTTTTTTTCACCCCACCCTACTCTACATAGCAGAGAAATGCCAAACGTTAAGACGAGGTGATCCAAAGTGTTGATACAGACAAACCGCTCTAACAGGTCCATCAGGGTCAGGTGTGCAGGAATTTGAGTGGGGGGGTGTGTGGCCAGGCAGGGTGTGATGGAATGGAGGCTTCACTGATCCAACAGCAAATTACTGCCTACTGTGCTATTACAGTTAATATGTAAAGATACAGGACATCTGTGTAAATTCAAAGTAGCAAATTACTGTACAACCCCAAATCAGAAAAAGTTGGGACAGTGTGGAAAATGTGAATAAAAAAATAAAGCAGTAATTTACAAATTTTCCTTAACTTTTATTTCATTGCAGACAGTATGAACACAAGATAAATCATGTTTTTTTTGGTCAACATCATTTGATTTGTAAATAAACATCCATTCTTGCCATTCAGGCTTGCAAAACATTCCAAAAAAAGTTGGGATGGGGGCAATTCAGGGGTAGTAATGAGGTATAATAATTAAATAATGATGTGATTTGAAACTGGTGATGTTAACAGGTGATTGCAATCATGATTCGGTACAAAAGCAGCATTGAGGAAAGGCCTACTCCTGTAGGAGCAAAGATGGGCAGAGGATCGCCAGTTTGTCACCAAGTGTGGGCAAAAATCTTTGAAATGATGAAGAAAAACGTTTCTCAAAAAACATAGGAAGAGATTTGGGCATTTCTCCCTCTACAGTGCATAACATACTGAAAAAAATCAGGGAATCTGGTGAAATTACCGTGCGCAAAGGCCAAGGGGTCGCAAGCCTAAACTGAATGGCCGTGATCTCAGAGCCCTCAGACGGCACTGCATTAAAAACCATCATTCATCAATAAATGATATAACTGCATGTGCTCAGGACTACTTCAGGAAGTCACTCTCAAGCACTACAGTATGTAGTTACATTAGGAAATGCCAACTAAAACTGTACTGTGCCAAAAGGAAGCCCTACATAAATAGTGTCCAGAAGTGCCGTTGACTTCTCTGGGCTCGGAGGCATCTGGGATGGTCCATTGTGCAGTGGAAATGTGTATTGTGGTCAGACGAATCATCTTTTTTGGAAGAAATGGACGCCGTGTGCTGCAGACCAAAGAGGAAAAGAACCATCCAGACTTACCAGATACAAGTCCAAAAGCCAGGGTCTGTCTTGATATGGGGTTGTGTCAGTGCCTTCGGCAAAGGTAACTGGCACTTCTGCAATGGCACCATCAATGCTGAGAAGTATATCTCAGTTTTGGAGGAACAAATGCTGCCTTCAAGAAGACGTCTTTTCCAGGGATGCCCATGCTTATTTCAGCAAGACAATGCCAAACCACATACTGCGTGCATAACAAAGTTATGGCTGCATAAGAAGAGGGTGCAGATGCTTGACTGGCCTGCCTGCAGCCCTGATTTGTCTCCTATAGAGAATGTTTGGTGAAGACCTCGTACTGTTGCGCACCTAAAACGTTGTTTGCAGGAAGAATGGGACAAACACCTGCAACACTTAGTCACTTGATTTGTTCAATGCCTAAACGTCTTTTAGGCTAAGTGTTGTTAAAAGACAGGGGAACTGTACAAAGTGGTAAATGCTGTACTGTCCCAACTTTTTTTGTAATGTGTTGCAAGCCTGAATGGCAAGAATGGATATTTATTTACAAATCAAATGATGTTGACAAAAAAAAAACATGAATTATTTTGCGTTCATACTGTCTGCAATGAAATAAAATTTGAGTAAAATTTCTAACTTGCTTTTTTCTTTTTTTATTCACATTTTCCACACTGTCCCAACTTTTTCTGATTTGGGGTTGTAATATGGAAACATCACATCACACTGTGTTAATTATGAATTTTGCTTCTAGGCAATGAGAGTAATGCAAAGAATGGGGCACATTATATTAAAAAAGTATATAAACATCAGCATGAGTAAACAAACAAAATTCTCTTTAGTTTATGCAGACAAATGTGTGTTTTTATCCGCTCACACACTGTAATAGTGCTTCAAAACAATAATAACTGTGAGAACAGTGTTTAAAAACCCAGGTCTGTCATGTGCAAGGGGCCATGGACCGGGGAGACAGGAGCAGGACTCAAGGAATCGGGTGAACAAGGTGTTTAATCAGAGAAGATACGCTCAGGAACATCCAAAGGCTTAACACCGTCACAACATTAATGACCGGACTAACCAAAGGCACACAGACACGGACTTAATGGGTAGCAATTTAATTAGCCACTCCACCCTCATTCTAAACTGGAAAGCATTTTGGGTCAACTCCTGTTGTCTTTCAATGTGCTATATAAATAAATGACTTGACTTAACCCTTTACCGTTTTCGTGTTGGGTGTGATTCAGCTCCTAGTGTAAACTGAAAGTAAAACTATCTTCAGAAAGGCGCATTATCTCTAAGGGTATAACCGTGTCAATTAAAGCGCATATACAGTAGTCCGTTTATAAAAAAAAGGAAATATAAGGTGAAATTTGCATTCGTAGAAACGGTTATTAGTCTATAATAAAACAATTAGAAAAGAATAAAGGCGGCGATGCAGATAATAAGTTGCATCGTTATTTTGATCTTGTTCAAGTTCGTCGTTAACTCTGATGGTATGTAGCCTACATTTTTTTATGTGTCTGGTAACTCGTATAATATTGTTGAAGAAATGTAATTGAGTTGTTCTTGTTTTGGGTGTACTAATTAATGTAACAATATTTTCTTACCAAATATTCAAGTAACTGTGTTGCAGTGGATGTTTTACGCTTATTATTTAATGTTTTGTTGTCATACAGTGATTTTATATCTCTTATTCCTGTGGTAGGTTTCCTGCTACACGGCTCTGCTGGTCCTCTAACAGCCCGGCTTACAGGAGCTGTACTGCTGCCTTGCTTTGTGGACAGACCCCTGCCTTTGGAGGAGCTGGAGGTGGACTGGAGAAGGGCTGATTCAGACACCATCGTGCACCTATTCCAGGGGGGTCAGAGCAGACCTGAATCACAGGGGGACGCCTACAGGGGCAGAGCCCACTTCTTCTCTCAGGAAATCCCCAAAGGCAACTTCTCTCGGCTGCTTGAGGGTGTGAGGACTGCAGATGCAGGAATGTACAAGTGTGTGGTTTATACAGAGCAGGAGCAACGTGAAACACGGGTGGAAATACAGAAAGCAGGCAAGTGAGACTTTCTGATTTATGGCTTAAGATACATGGACAAGAGGCGTAGGTTTGTTATTAACATTGGGAGAGGCGAGTATGTGTGGCACTGTTTACGTTCATTTTTTAATCGTAAATTATTGCTGCTTTAATCACAATATATAAAGTGATATTCTTGTTTACATTTCTATTTATATACATCTTTACCTATATGGTAGTTTAAGTGCGGTAATGTCCGGTATTATATTTTCGGGAATTATTAAAATCACACACAAATCACGAGATTCCGCCACGAATGTCAGGTCATGTACTATGGAAACTATGATGCTCCTGTTACTCTCCTGCATCCTGTCATCTCTAACAGCATCACTAGCACAGCATAACTGACAGCATCACTAGCACAAACACAAACCACATAAAATAGTGACTAAGATCTTCTCAGAAGATCATACAAGTAAATAAAAGGGACTTATTGAATATCTTAGCAATAGAAGGGACTTTCTGACAGCCCTGTTTATGAACTGAATTATTCTGAGTTTCTGGTAACTGGCACTGGGAGGAGCGGTGTTGAGCGGAGCGGCTTAGTGGGAATTAGAGCGGAGAAGCGGGCGGAGCCAACAGCCTCGTGAGCTCCACTCTGCTCACATCAGAGCATGTGAGCGGAGCGTGAGCGAGGAGCGGAGCGGGCGGAATTTGGTCAGAGCGCGGAGCGGGTTTTCTAATTAAGGCTGGAGCGGTCGCTTTGTCTCGCTCCAATTTCGCTCCGACACCGCTCACACTACAATTCTGAGGCGTGCCCAAATCTACCCAGAATTCATCTGTACAATTATCAAGACTGTTACACAAATTGGCCGAGATGGAATTCGCAAAGTATTTCACAAAGAAAACTGATAAATCATACAAGTGTACTATTCTTATCAAACGTATAGATGACAAGAATGTACAGCAAGAACAACAATGTGGTGAAACTGTTTCAGTGAGTAAAGATTCACTTTGGAATCACTTTTCTCAGAAACATGAGTGTGCTACGCGAACAAGCCAGAGCAAAACGCGTGCAAGTTTTATATGGTTGTAGCATATCAAGTCTATAAAGTAAATTAAAGTATAAAAGCCTATAAAGTAAATATTGGTAATCAAATAAATTCGTTTTGTCATTCAAAGTAGGTCTAATAAGATTTTTTTAAAATTTCACGTAACGTAAAATTTTATTTTAAGAGACGTGCTGCATGAACAGAAAAAAATTGAGGAATTTAAAACGTGTCTGTATATTCTTTAGGCAATTAAACCCACTGATTCCTTTATTTTTAAGCCTATTTTTGTGTGGAATGCCATTTCCAAACCTGTCCGTTGTTGCCGATAGGTTGCTTAAAAATAAATATTTTCTGTTCTGACTGGCAATGTTGCCGTTGCTCATATTTCTTTATGACATAAGGCTTCGGTTTAAGGTGACATTTGTTAGGCATGCAGATTATTTGTTCCTCTTTTAAATTGGAGCGAGCGTGGAGCGATTTGACTGGAGCGGGAGGACATTTTAGTGGAGCGAGGAGCGGTGTTGAGCGGAGCGGCTTAGTGCGAATTAGAGCGGAGGAGCGGGAGGAGCCAACAGCCTCGTGAGCGAGGAGCAGAAATTCTCACCGCTCCGCTCCGCTCACATGCTCTGGCTCACATGCTCTGATACAAAGCCTCATTAATAATTTAGCCATACTAAGCTGCTTATATTGTGGGCGTAAATAAATGTCCGTATAGCACAGAAAAGCTGGCGCACCACCAAATGTTGCGCCTGTCATCTGAAGCCCTAGTGATTATTGCGCATGCGCGATTTAATCGCGATTTGATATCGCCCAGCCCTAATATTAACACTGTAAAAACAACACTCACTGCACACTGGAAAGTGTTAAAGGTAACACTGAATGGTGTGGTCCCATATAGACACCATGCAGTGTTAATTTAACACTGGCCCATTTGCTATGTATTTACTTGTATGTAACAGGTTTATTACCCTGTAAATTGTCTGTAGAGTTTGCAAACTGCCCCAAAGCTTTTAATGTAGCTTATTTTAGGTTTACGGTGGAGTCAGGGGCGCCGCCAGAAATCTTGGGCCCCATGAAAGATTAGAATTTTGCCCCCCCCCTTTTTGCAAAAAGGTAAAGCCCCTAACAGGGCCCCATGTGAGTGCTGGGTAGGGCTGGGCGATATCAAATCGCGATTAAATCGCGATTAAATCGCGCATGCGCAATAATCACTAGGGCTTCAGATGACAGGGGCAACATTTGGTGGTGCGCCAGCTTTTCTGTGCTATACGGACATTTATTTACGCCCACAATATAAGCAGCTTAGTATGGCTAAATTATTAATGAGGCTTTGTATCAGAGCATGTGAGCGGAGTGGAGCCAAAAAATTTATCTGAATCTATTTTTATGTCTGCCACTACACAAGATTCTACGAGAATACACTACTGCGGCAGAAGTTGTTTTGTACCGTGGCTGGGGAATTTATAGTGTTGCCCTATTCAACACCGTCATGGTTAAAAGTTTAAATAAAGGCAGTACCCTGTCATGGTATGCAAATATACATCAGTACTATTGGTCTTCAGGACCTGACAGACTTCTGACTGACATTAACAATAGATTTTTTTACAGTGTACGCGAACAGGCGGAAGCAAGCAAAACCTGAGCAAGTTTTATACAGTATGGTTGTAGCATATCAAGTCTATAAAGTAAATTAAAGTATAAAAGCCTATAAAGTAAATATTGCTAATCAAATAAATTCGTTTTGTCATTCAAAGTAGGTCTAATAGGATTTTTTAAATTTCACGTAACGCTGTCAGTGAAATTTTATTTTGTAAAGACGCAGCAGCAGCAACAGAAAAAAATTGAGGAATTTAAAACGTGGATGCTTAGCCTGTATATTCTTTAGGCTATTAAGCCCACTGATTCCTTTATTGTTAAGCCTATTTTTGTGTGGAATGCCATTGCCAAACCTGTCCGTTGTTGCCTATATGTTGCTTAAAAATAAATATTTTCTGAGTGGCAATGTTACCATTGCTCATATTTCTTTATGATATAAGGCTTCGGTTTAAGGTGACATTTGTTAGGCATGCAGAATATTTGTCCCTCTTTTAAATTGGAGCGAGCGTGAAGCGATATGACTGGAGCGGGAGGAAATTTTAGTGGAGTGAGGAGCGGTGTTGAGCGGAGCAGTGCGAATTAGAACGGAGAAGCGGGCGGAGCCAACAGCCTCGTGAGCTCCACTCCGCTCACATGCTCTAATACAAAGCCTCATTAATAATTTAGCCATACTAAGCTGCTTATATTGTGGGCGTAAATAAATGTCCGTATAGCACAGAAAAGCTGGCGCACCACCAAATGTTGCGCCTGTCATCTGAAGCCTTAGTGATTATTGCGCATGCGCGATTTAATCGCGATTTTATATCGCCCAGCCCTAGTGCTGGGCCCATAGAATCGTTCTAACCTTTCCCCCCCTGGTGGCGCCCCTGGGTGGAGTAATAGACTTGCCGTAAGATTTCTTAAGTGAGAGTCTTGCGTTAGTCTGAAAGCATGAGAGTCATGCCACTTGTGTGAGAGTTGGCAACCCTGGAATTGTGAATGCGTTTACAGTAACTAACCAGTTTGTACAATCAATAACAAGATATGAAATAAAGTTATGGACAAGAAACTACTACATTCCACAATTTCAATTTCACTGTGAAATCTTTTAGTGATTACCTGTTGGTTATGATAAACAAGGTCTTCAATGAGTTAAGTTTTAAACCTTATTCGGATTTTCCGGTCCACCTTAAACACTGCGCAGCTGAATGCAATGAAGCAATTGTGCCTGTAGGGGGACTCAAATCAGATGGAAACACTGTCATGCTATTGTGCATAATGCTGTGAATAAGAAGCCAGGTTTCCAGATTTTATTTGAGTAAACTCTGAGAAATCCCCATTGTGCACTATAGTGAAAGTGAGTGATTATTTGTCATTGTGATCACACCAAAGCACAGCACACAGTGCACCACAACGAAATGTGACCTCTGTATTTGACTCATTCCGGGAAGGAGCAGTAGACAGCTGACATCGGCAGTGCCCGGGAAGCAATGTTTGGGCACGGTACCTTGCTCAAATATGACCTTGTTTTAAATCAGTATTAAATCAGTCTGGGCCAGGACAAGGTCACTTTTTATATATAGTGGGATACCTGACGTGTACTGAGAAGTTCATATTTGCCTGATTGGGCATATTTCTGGGCCTGATTGGGAGTGGAAAGACGTTTGCATTTGTCTCTTTTCCTGTTAAAACACACACATACTATTACTGAAACTGCCCAGATATGTACTTTCTTCAAAGTGGTAGCAAGTCAGTAGAACTGTGTTCAGTGACAGTTTTTAACAATTACTTTTGCACTTATAACAGAACCTTCATGTCATTTTTCAAAATTCTAGACACAAAACTCAAAACAGTCATTATTTTTAACACAGGCTGTCCAGTGTTCAAAACTTGGCATATTGCATTCATATCTATAGAGAAGCCTTGCTTTTGCAGAAGCATTGTTTCTAAAAATCAAATTCATTATGAAATATCATAGGAACATTACTTTAGATCACCCTTACACAAGATATCCATAGCTTCATTATGTATTTGTTAGTACAATCATTAAATATAGGTGTACAAAATATGTGATTCAGGTTTCATTATTTAATTGGAGACTAGAGAGAATAGTACAGACACAGTGGCATCATTGAAATCCTGTAATGTGGAATTTACTGATCAAATCACAACATAAGATTTGTAGATTACTTAAAAAACCAAAAACAACAAAAAACAATACAGTATACTGTAAATGGAAGTGTTCTTCACTGCACTATGGATCTATGTTTCCATCAACCCTGTCTTGTGAATTTGGCCACAGGTTCTCATCTACATCACAATGGATGTTTTCATTCGCCAAACATCTGGGAAAGAATCTTCTGGCATGGCGAATCCAGGCCTGACACTGATCTGCTGTGATGTCATTGCATGCATCATCCATGGCCTGGAGAAGAGTGACTTGTTCGTGAGGGTGCCTATCATAGACCTTCCACCTCCATGTGGAGAAAAACTCCTCAATTGGGTTAAGGAAAGGGGAGTATGGAGGTAAATGCAGGGCGAGAAACTGTGGATGGGCCTGAAACCATGCTTGGACCATTCGGGAACGATGAAACTGAACATTATCCAAAACTATTACGTAGGTCACACCATCAGCTCTACAGACCTGATTTAGCTCATCAAGGAAGGCTATGATGAGAGCTGCATTATATGACCCAACACAAGGTCTGCGTCCAACCACTCCATCTTCTGATATAGCTGCACACATGGTTATATTGGCTCCACGTTGTCCAGGAACTTCAACGGTTGCCCGTTGGCCAATTAAATTCTGACCTCTCCTCCTTGTCTTCGCTAGGTTGAAGCCTGCCTCATCCAAAAACAAGAATTTGTGATGATTTTCATCAGCGTCAAGCTCCATCACCCTCTAAAATATAAAAACAATTACTGATTACAATGACATAGAATGTTTGGAGATTTTTTCACCCCCTAAAACAGGCAAATTGATCATACCTGAACATACTCAGACCTCAGTTGCTTCACTCGATCTGTATTTCTTTCAAAAGGCACACGATATAGTTGTTTTAAAGACACCTGATGTCTTTTCAGCACCCATGCAATAGTGGGTAAACTTATGGCATTCACATTGCTGAATAAGTCATCATTGTCCAAGATGTGCTGCTGGATCTCTCTAAGGCGAATATCATTTCTGACCCGAACCATATTGACCACAGCCTGCTCTTGTTGGTCAGTCAGAATTTTGCTTCTGCCTCCCCTATTTGGCCTAATCTCTATTCTGCAGGGAGAAAGTCATAGTAAGAACAAATTTACAAAAAAAAAATCACATCACACTCTTTGGTACACACTGCCATGCTGTATACACTAATTCACTGCAACAGTTTGAAGTATCTTAAATTTGAGTAGATTCTGAAGACTTACCGGTTTTCTTTGCGGAAAGTTCTGATAATGGAGGCCACAGAAGATCTTCTGAGGTTTGGTTGAAACATTGTACAGTAGCTGCTGCTGTCATCGTCATGCCATGATTTATGACATAGTCTACAACCATAGCCGTGATTTCATTCGACACCCTTTGCTGCTGCTGCTGGTGTCTAGGGCTATGGTCTTGTCCTCTACCACGTTCACCCACACCTCTCAAACGAGGCCCACAGCCAACTCTCTGGTGAGGCCTAAGCCCTCCTCTATGATGAGGCCCATGGCCACCTCTCAAAAGGGGTGCTTGTCCCCTTCTATTCCTTTGACCACTATGTATTCCTAGCCTTTCACCTTCCACTTCTGGCTCCATGTCCTCACTATGTTGAGTAGGCTACTACAGTGGGATACCACTCATCTTACTTATATATACATACAAATATGTGAAATCAATCAGCAGTAATGAGTGGCCATTAACTCATTAAAACCACAAAAGCAATTATGTAAAAAAGTGACATCTTGCATACAGTAATGTTGAATATGAAAATGTGTTCTGTAAAAGTGGTACATGGGACCATAGACACTATATCTGGTAAAGAATGAAATATGACATTCATAGATAATGTAGTCCACCTGGGGTCATATTCTGTGCTAATTGGTATCAAATGATGCTTCCTGAAACTGTCATAATCTAAACATAGACTATTATTACTACATTTTCATAAAAGCTATGCTTCAAGAGTAATGCAACAGTTACTTCCCAGATAGCATACGGATGTGGGCCACTTCGGGCAAATGTGTGGCACTGCTGGCCCGGTTCCGGCACCGGCAAACAGATGTATCGTAAAAATGGCCCACTTGTGATTAGACAAATGTGGCCCAAATGTCACAAAACAGAGATGGACCACATGTTAAATACTTTATTAAAAAATTGTTATATGGCTTGTGGCTCCGGCCCACTTCTAGCAAAGGTATACACTGTAAAAAAAAAACAGTCAAAAAACAGAAAATGTACTGGCAGAAAATTACCGGCACATTTTCCGTTTACGGACTCTTCCTTCAAGTCTCAAGGAAAATATTGTAAATTCACAGTTTTCCACAGGTTGTTGTTCCAAGGAATATTTCTTAAATAATAGTTTATTTTCATTTTTAATTTTTCATTCTGCCAATTCAGATTTGTTTGTTTAATAAATGATGTTGTTCGCAAAACTACAAAAAGTAATTTGAGAATATAGTAATTCACTACATTCATTATTTTTCATGACTCAAGGGCCCATAAACATGCATTTATCCAACTGCAGCCCAGCCAACACATCCATGTGGGGCCCGCATGGGATGCACTTGGGCTGACATGGGAAACCCAAGTGGGGCCCAGTCAATTTTGTCCACAGTTTCCATGGTGGCCCCACATGGGCTAATGATGAGCCCTTGATGGGCTCCATATACACTGGAAAAAAAGAACATGTTGGATTTACTTAATTCAATAGTGGACAGTGGTTGCACACAGATGTTTTGCTTTGGCAGCAACTTGAACAATTGAGTTAGTGTTAATACCCCCAGAGGTAAGTTGACATCCATCCAACTGCCTTGATCCTAGGCGAAAGCTGCCCTGGTACGTCTAGGTGGTGACACTCCATCCTACAGGGTTGACATGATGCATTTTCCTGAAGCACACAGAGGACACTTCGGGTTTTAGGTAAGTGTGCTTTGTTTTTCTGTGTGTGTGTTTTATTTGGTATGGATTTTATTTATTGGCATGTAAAGATTTTACTGAGCACTGTTTTGGTTGATCACTTAGCACTTATTCATCAATATTAACATTAGGGGTGTGCATTGGCACTGCCCTCACGATTCGATTATGATTCACCAGGTAACGATTCGATTCAATTCGATTCTATGATGCATTGCGATCCATCAAAATTCTACTGCACACAAGGCAAATTTTATATCAGTTATGAGGCAATACAAGCAGATATTAAACAACAGATTTTATTGGCTGCTATGTCTCTCCTGTATCTTTGACATAAAAGTTATTAAATTAAATAAAATGTGATTAAATAAAATGAATTAAATAAAATGGTACAGGGTATTGGATATGGCATTTTCAAACCTGAAAAAGAAAACAATCAAAATCAGTGCTTTCAGTGCTTTGAATGAGATATGTTTCTCTTCTCTCTGCTTAAGAACCATTTGAAATTAAATAAATAGAGCAATAAAATAACAGCCAACTTTTTTCAGCAGTGAACATAAATATTTTTTTTTTACACACAGTAAAATAGCAGCTCTACGACAGGCCACTTCCTGAAGTCCTGTGCAAATATTAAAATAATAAGTAGCACTATTTTAACAACAACCACCCAGGAATAAAAATATTCAGTGCAACAACACACAGTAACCACTTATTACTGTGAAACTTTTTTCAAGTAGTAAAGTAAAGTGCAAACTATTCTCAACAAAACAGCAGCTTAGCAGCTTTAAGACAATGGCAATTATATGCCTGCCCTGATCCTACCTCACATCAACTGCATACAACAAAATATCAAGATGTGAAATACAGTAATGTAAACCAAAAATAAAGTGTGTAGGCTTAGCCTACTACCAAATTTGTGCAAACAAACATCTTCTTCCGTCTGAGTTCAACATCACCATCATCAACAATCCGTTTCAGAGTGAGGAATGTCCGCTTTCCAAGCTTTGGGCGCGTTTTTAATAACCCGTCTATCGCGGTCATCTCCCTCCGCCTCAGCCATCTTGCTCGTTGTTGTTGTTATTCCGCCTGAACCGGAAGTATTTGAAACTTCACAACTTTATTTTCCGCCAGAAAATAAACTGACATAATCGATTATGGCACTTTGCCGCATCGATGCTGAATCGTTCATGCCCCGCATCGCGATGCATCGCCGAATTGATTATTGTTGACACCCCTAATTAACATTATTAATATTTATTAACATTTTGATCTGTTGTGCTGTTTATTGTGCGATTAGCCTATTTTATTCCCAAGGTTACTGATTTTATGTGTTTTGGGAAGGTGTATGATGCCGTTTTAGCCCAACCCTTGTGCAGAGCTTGGAAGTCTGCGGATGTGTTCCTTTTTAACCCTCTGGAGTCTAGGGGTAGGGGACACACTTTCACTAACTGGGGCATGCTCACACATTTCATTCAATATCAAAAACTTAATTCCTGGCAAATAAATTATTTCTTATATATTTGGTTTGGCAACAAACTCATCTTAATCTTAGTGTACTTTGTAAATATGTTAGATTTATGTGAAGTTGTAATTTGACATTCAAAGTATAGACATTGCAAAATGCAGTTTGGAACACTTGCAGAAACATTATAAAACTACATTTTAAGCAATGCTGGCAGTTTGTTTTGATCCCAGATATCTGATCACCAAAGTCTTGGCTACACGAAGATGACTAAATGGTGTAGTTGCAATATTTATTTGGATAAATAAACAAGAAAAACCTAACTCATGTAACTATTTCTGGCTCCTTTCATTGAATATGTAGCAACTTTCATGTGTATGATTGAGCCATTGTCACCTGGCCACATCCCTCCCCCCTTTTATGGCGCTGAAGGGGATGTATCTGGATTGCGTTTCACCGTTGCGCTGTTCATCAAATTACCATGCGAATGCAATCTGAATATGCGCTAATGTGGCTATTTAGTATGTGAATAGCGATCTTCGGGTGACAGCGGTACTACACACCCCCGATGCAGATAAAACAAAGTAAGGTGACATGATTTACTTTTTTGCCGATTTAACCTAATTTAAAAAAGTTTAATACTTCCAACAATGGACGTTTTGAAAAGAATGCAGATTACTGATTTAGTCAGCATTTTTTTCATGTTTCTATAATAAGATTTCAGCGAGTTATGAACTGAAATACACAAGAGAGATCGCTGCATTGCCAACGATGCCGTCGACTCTAGAGGATTAGAGGTCTTAACTTTTTAATAGCATGCATATAAGGTGACATTTTAATTGTTTTATTGACCATATAATTGTAATTAGGTTAAAATGGTGTATAATTGTATTTGCTGGTCTTATTGCCCTTTTCCTGTTTTATGGGTAATAGTTCTGCAGGTACACACAGAAAAATAAAGGTGCTAACTGGAACCGAAAATGGTTCTTTAGAGTGATGCCATAGAAGAACCATTTTTGGTTCCATAAAGAACCTTTCAAACCAAGGTTCTTTAAAGAACCTTTTCCTTAAATGTTCTTTAAGGAACCCACAAAAGTGCCACGAAGAACCATCAAAAATGGTTCTTCGAGGTACCTTTTCTGGTTCTTTGAAGAACTTGCAGGGAAAAAGGTTCTTTATAGAACCCTTCTCAAAAACGTTCTTTGTGGGCCCAGATGGTTCAATAAAGAACCCTTTTCAAATGGTACTTTAGTTAACATTATTAGAAGAACCATTTTTATTATTTAACATTGCAATATTGTGTAAAGCCGAGAAAGAAATGCAAATAGAAGTTCAGTTTCTAAATAAATAAAATGGAAAATCAACTAAAGTCCTAATATCATACAATGTGCTTTTTAAGAAATATTCAGGGCATTGGCAACACTCTGCACAGCTATTGGTACACGTGTTGTTAAAGTGTCAAGCTTCAGAATAAACATCTCTAAAAATAAAAACATTTAAAGTTTAAAGCTGACAGGGATATGCAATGCTGTAGACATGATAGAGGGCCAACAAAACAGCCATGGCCAAAGAAATGTCTGTCTCTCCATTGTCCGCTGTCATTTTGTGACCATCCATCATGACGGTAACATCTGTGCTGTCACTCAGGGGCTTGCCATCAATGCTGCTCAAGATGATCGTAGGTGTTGGGCTTATCGGTTCCTGAAACAAAACATTTGGGACTTAAATCTGTATTCTGTAGACCTGTCATGTTTACAAATCATAATTACAAATCACAGCTTTCTCCTATGTTTAGTTGCATACAAAATCCCAGTTTGTTAACAACAAAATTACTTAATACATTAGATGTATTTTTTTTTGTGGGACATAGCAGTGGTATTTGTCCTGTAATTGAAAATGCACTTAATATCTAATTATTTCTAAATTCACATTTCCTATCTCGCAAAATAGCGGTATGGGCAACAATGGTCTCTAAAAAGAATTTGACTTTGGTAATATGGAACTTGTTTGGATTTTCCCAAACCGACACAATGCAAACAGAAATTTACAAAAATAAGGTTCACCTAAATAATGTGTTTTTTTCTTTTTAGATTTTACCTTAGATGGCCAATTTTTTTTATTGGGGAATTTGTTTGGTTGTACTGATCAGTAAGCTGCAAAAGTCTTAATAACTGACATAAAAAAGAATCATGATAAGATCATAGGTTGTGATCCTGCATGAAAAAAAAATGTGATGAAACCTTTCCCGTGTTGCCCAAACCTACAGCACATATAAAAAGCTAATAATCTAAGTACACATTTCGCATTTTCAAAAGAACAAATTCAAGACTGTCCACCACAAGCACAAAATGACTAACCTTATCTATTACAAACAGCTGGGGTGTGTTTTCCTTGATGGATGGTAGGAGGAGTATAACTGCATTCACCAATTGGCCTGTAAATCACAAGTAATTTAACAAAACTCAAAAATTTGATTCGGCAAAGTTTTGAAACACTCATACCAATCTGAAATGAATGTGGCTTAAAGACCTAAAACAGATTAAGTGAAATCTGAAATAAATAAGGGGAACTTCTTATCCTAATTACATGCTACCATCAAAAGGAAAACACTGGATATAAACCACAAATACTTGTAATACAATGTGGTAGAATTACCTAAAACAATTAATTATAATAGCTTCATGAGGCTTAATGACCTAAAAGTAAGGTGCAATGGAAAAAAATTTGCATTATTTATTCTGTTGCTTATTATTTAACATGAAGCCCCGTTAACAACCACAGCGTCTGTACAGTTAACCCATACATGTTCTTCACTATCTAATTTAAGGTGTACTTGATCGTAAGACCATGAATTTGATTAACTTGACTTGGCACTTAGACAACAAAAGTAACAGTGGAAGGAGGGCTGATGACCTAATTAATAGGGTTAAACAGACTACCTTAGACTAGCAACAGTTCTTTCAGATACAATGAGAAATATTGTACTCTGGTAGATTTAACTATCCTCCTATCTGATTTAGTCTTTCAGTGTATTATAAGAGACTTGTGTAGCTTACCATTTCGTCCAGTATCAGTCTGGCTCTCATCAACAGACTGCAGGTAAAGCCTCTTCAGGTTGCTTTCAGGTGCCATGGACACAAGCTGGCTTGCCAGCTTATTGAACCCTTTGATGACCTGCTTGTCCACATCAATCTTAAGAAGTGCTGATGCTTCTTCACACGGCTGAAACAAAACATGCAGTTTAAATGAATTAATGCTATTGGTGTTTTGAAGCAAATATGGGACAAATAATTTATTCTATTCAATGCAAAGTGCAGAATTACATATGTATTAAACTGATGCACATTAACATCTTAACTCACCAAGACTGGAATAGAAAAGCAGGGGAATTCTTGTAAGACCTCTGCAGTGGTGTGCTGTTGAATATAGTTTCTTCTGTACCTTTGTACTCTGTGGAGGCACTGGCGAATGATGTCCAAATTGGGCCTCATCTTTTGGCACTCCTGCTTTATTGCTGCAATATGGTGGTTACAACTCCTTTGGTCCTTTATATATATTTGGTCCTTTATATATATTTGTAAAATTATAATTTAAATGATACCAACAACCATTAAAATTATCAGTTATAGTCACCCATCAAACTCAGTGGTAGGGCTCTAAACAAAACCTAATTGGTTACATTGCAAACTATAGTCACAACAGATCGTTCTCACCTAATCAATTTAATTCTTATTTATAGCCAAGGTTTGTCTGTTCCGTCCTGGGGAGGTATTGCACTAACTTACTAATTTGCAGATCTTAACCGTTTGCTAACGATGGTATTTGGGGTGACCAAATAATCCATGTCATCCCAGACACTTTGAGCTTGAACAGGATTTGTAAACTACTATTTCAATTAAAAGGACCTGGATTTCACTTGAGTGCTGAATTCTTGCTGAGTCTACTGTAACCATGCATGTGTTACTTAATGTTAATGTAAAACAAGCTGGATAAGTCTTTCAATCAAGGAAACAAACCAGTTAAGCACAAGAAGAAATTAACTAATTAGTCGAGCACAGGAGCTTTTCGGTTTTAAAGCAGTTCGGAAAAACCCGAAGTTTGCCTTCGGGATAGGCTCTGGACCCCACGCGACCCTGTATACACTGTAAAAAAAAAAAAAAAAAAAAAGGTAATTTTCTGGCAGCAGGGGCGCAAGAAAATGTCTGTTAAAAAACGGAAAAATACTGTCGGGAAAAAAACCAAGCAAAAAACTGTTAAAAAATGGTAATTTCTTATCCTATAATTACAGTTTATTACTGTTATTCTACTGTTATATCCTTATAAAACCATGAAATCTTTTAATTTTAACATAAATTTATTGTTAAAATACAGTCATACACCTCTAAAACACAGAAAATCGTCTTTAAAAAAAAGTTTTAAGTACAGATAATGTATATTATAATAATATAACATATAATATATAACATTATATAACATATTATTTATTACTGTTATTCTACACAAAAATATCCTTTTAATACCATGAAGTCTTTTAATTTTAACATACATTGTTAAAATAACATTGTTAAAATGTATGTTAACATACATTAAAATATTCAAACACAGAAAAATTATTTAAAGAATGATAAAAAAAGTAAGTACAGATAATATATATAGATATACACACACACAGTTTTTATAACAGTTAATCTGATCCCCATAGTTCATTTTAAATTGCCTTCTGATAGTTAAATTATTCCAAAACATTTTTCCCCATTTAAAAAATTTATTTTATTAATATCTTTCTGCCTTCTGCCTTTCAAAACACTCCCGATCGTCTTCTGAGAAAAAACCGCGTAACCCCCTCGCACGAGCCGCACTCTACCAGGACTCGTCAGCCGCATGCACAGGTTGTGGAAGCCACAAAACCATAGGGATTTTACTCTGATATTTCGGACAAAAATTAAAAATGTATTTTAAGAAAACAATTACAACGACACTAAAAGTATCATACTGAATTATACATGGGATTCTCAAGTAGCAAGACTACAATAGTATTTTCTTGTAAAACGTACTTTAATAATCTTCGTTGTATTTACAAATTCAGAAAAATCTTCATCTTCTCCTTTTCAGTGCAGCTTATGGAGAGGTACAATTATTTTGCAAATTTATACCCCCCCCCCCCCCCACCATCAAATAACTGAAATAAGAATTAAGATTAACCCTTCAATATCCCAAAGAACCATATGACTAACACGTAGAACCATCCACTACATAAAATGGTTCTTTAGAAGTCTGTGGTTCCACAAAGAACCATAACCTACTAAAGAACCATTATTTTTCTGTGTGTGGTTTCATAACAGCATGTACATTTAATAAAAAAGCATAACACATACCAGTTACAATATGAATATTAAAAAACAACAGGCAAATTACCCTTGTGGGATCAATAAAGTACATTTAACAAATCACAATAAAAGACTGACACAGCTAACATCAATGTTTTACTGATTTATTATTAAGTCAAGTAAGTAGCAGCTAAAATGGCATGTGCTCACATTAAGTTTTCTTTTTTGTTTGTTAATGTCCATTATTTTCTCAGTGATATACCGTCCAGCCTTTCCCCATCTGGCTTGTAACTCGGTCTCCTCCAAGTTTTTGCTGACAAGCCAGTCCTTGAAGCAGACTGAAAAGAAAGATAGACCTAAGTGTCAAATAGGGTCTAAAAAGATTTATCCACTTGAGCATGCATGACGTGGGCTTCACAAATGGGCTTAATTTTGATGTATATGTAAAAGAACGTTGTATATATATAAATACGTTTTTACATTTTATCTTTCACTGAAGTCTACATTTTCACTTTCAGTATTATGAAAAAATGGGCCCTCTCCAGAAAACAGTAACCTTGTTTACCTGCATGTGAATTCATTGATGCTTCAGTCACAACAGAACAAAGACAATTTTAATGGTACATATCAAATAAATAACCCAGTCCTTGGCATCCCATCCCATGGGTACTGCTGTCATGAATGCCTTACCTTTCAATGTTTGGAGCTTCTGTGGGGTTAAAGGTTGCCTGCTGCTCTTTGTGGTGGTAAACTCTTTCCCCATAAGGCTCCTTTCCCACAATGTCTTTGTGCCACTGCCAACACTTTTACAATCCCGAGTATTGTTTTTTATCTTGGACCAGGCCTCTTTTCGTAGTCGAACTTCTCCCAAGTGAATCTGATAAAAATCCATAACAAAACAATCAAGGTATTAGATTTTGTACGTATGCACACAAATGTCAGATACACTTGAAGTGTAGTTGGGGTATTAACTAATAATCAAAGGTGCTGAGGTGTTTAGTGCTGTATACTGTATGCTTAATTGTTTTATGTTACATTGTTATGCTTGTAGTGGCAATGTAAATATATAGTAAACAGGGCAAATACTGTACCTCATCTTCTTTTGGAGATACATTTGATTCCTTTGTATTCTCACTGTCAGACTCTGCAAGTACCTGTACATAGAGAATAACATGAAGATACTGAACAGCCACACTTTGCCTAAATTCACCTTAAACGTCAGGGCCAATATTTATAAAATTTGTATATAAGCCGACTTAACAGCACCAAAGTTCTTCACTAAAAGTCTAGAGTAAGACAAATTATAAAGTTAATGCTTGAGAGCTACTCAAAATATATTATAGCGTCATGAAACACATATACCCAAGCTGTGCTTACTACGTAAAGTTTGCCTGGCTCCACAGTAATTCAATAAGTCTAACAGTAATGTGTGGGCTGATCCAAAATAAGTGAATAGACCTGCACATCACTGCATCAACTAGCCTAATGCATGCCTGCCAAAACTCCTCTTCTTCCTGGGTTTCTCCCAGGCTCGGCACCCTCCAGTTTTGTTGTTTCTCCTGAGAAATACCCATAATTTCTACAGCCCTCAAACTTTATTATGAATAATCGGCATACATGGATCCATAATAAAGTTTGAGCGTCATGCAAATTATGTCAGTTACCCAGAACAAACTACAAAATGGGAGGGTGCTGGGAGATGGGCCTGAGATTTGGGATAAGTGGGAGCATTGGCAGGTCTCAGAAGGACTGTGCTCTCCTTTGTGTGTCTGTACTGCAGCCATCTGAACCCCCAACAGGCTGCTCTTAACCAACCTGAGACTTCCTCGGCTTTCTTAGGTTTATGGTTATTTTTAATTTAAAAAATTGCTAACCAGAAATAATTCTTAATATTGCAATTTCACTTATATCAGTTTAGTAAATATGAGCCTAGACAGTTATTTTCAAGAATCTGTGAGTACTATTTTTGTTACACTTACTTTGTAAGGCCTTCTTTGGGCTTGGGGATACAGGATCTGACAGTGGGAGAACAAGTGTATCACAAATATGAGAGACAATCAGTACCTTTACATGACGTTAGAAAAAAAAAATCAAACTACTGTTAGGCTGACTATAACCAGACTTAAAATACATGTAAACTGAAATCGTACTAAATCGACTTTCTCAAATTCGGAATAACACACCTAGATAATGCAATTGGGAGTCAACTTCAAAGACTTCAAGGAGAATGAAGGGAAAAGAATCTTTCCTCACCACCGTACTTGCTGTTGATGTAGAAGTCAGCGTTTTCAGCAGTTGTTGCTGCAACTCTATGTTTAGAGCTCGTAGTGTTTTATTTTCAGCCTCAACTACTGCTCTAACCTTCTCCTGCTCCTCCAACCTAAAACAGAAGGAAATACATCATGACTGACATTATAAGAAACAATTACAAAAAAATTGTAAAAGTTAAATATATTACGTGTAGTTATCCAGCTACTTACAGTGGAGACAGGTAGTAGTGCACCTGCATAGCTTTCCAATATTCATAAATCACTGAAACATCAAATTTGACTGGTATGTGGTACTAAAGTGACCGAAACCAGTAGCACCCACATGCCACGCAATTTTGGCACAGTGTACAAAATATCACACCACGAATTGAAAAGTATTCACACAACTACTTAGGGAATAATGATTCCATGGCTCAATAGTACTATACAAGAAAAAATGTTGTTTTTTTTAACAAGCCAGCCAGCCTATTTTCAGTGGAAACCTTTCAATTGTCATAGTATATTATGATGGACCATATTTCCATCTAGGTTTTGCTACGTTGCTAAAATAAGCAGATTACATCCAAAAATGAGACAAACTGCAAACACATGTCTTCATACTTTTTTTGGTAGCGGCATAGTTTCTTCTTTGCCTCCTCATAGAGTTTTTATGGAACAACCCCACCATCATCATCCTCTTCAGAGAACATATCTGAAAGGGTATCTTCTCTGATTTTTTTGTTTGGTGTTGGGCAAGGTGAAGACATTTTTTCTTCATTTTTCTCTCATGTAGTAGAGTCAAGAGATTGGCTTTTTTTGCTGCTTCTGTGGTTTTTTTCTGATATGTCTGGTAACATGGATAAAAGCATAATTAGGAATCAAAGTGTAATACAAGACTCAAATACAAACATTGATAGATCAATACAGTTAACCCTTGTCATTTTGCCTGCACTGTATAGTTCTTGGAACGTCTTTACTTTCATATGGACCATAGCTATTGCACCTATCAGTGACCACTTAAAGAAAGTGGTTAATAAAATGTTAATAAAAAGTGCTGGCTGCATGCAATTGTTATAAATTGAAAGCAGTCATATTTTTTAGTAAAATGTAACTGATCTCTACTTTGGAACACAGTCACAAAAGGTACATAAAATGTGCATGTTAATAAAAAGTGAGAAGAAATAAAGTTACTAATGTGATAAAGGCAGATACACAAGAAGCATTCAAGTGAATTATCTAATGCAGCATCAAAATTTTAAAACAGCAAATAAGAGCAGATCAGAAAACAAGACGGCCTTGTAGCAAATAAAGGCCCACTACCATGTGCAATTTTAGTACGTTAAACATCCATCTATTTTCTGTAACTGCTTGTCCTACTCAGGGCCATAGGGGGGTCCAGAGCCTATCCCAGAGGCTAAGGGCACAAGGCAGGGAACAACCCAGGATGGGGCACCAATGGTAAACCAGAGTACCCAGAGGAAAGCCCACAACAGCACAAGAAAAATACACAAACTCCACACATGGAGCCATGGCAGAGACTCGAACCCTGGCCATAGAGGTGGGAGGCAACAGTGGTAACCACTGCACCACCATTCCACCCTATAATTAAAATACCAGTCACTATTTTTACGTCACACACACGCGCACAGACAATTGTCTTATTTTGCCCATAAGCTATTTAGTTAGTAAGCCCATTCCTCTTTTTCTCCAATATACCATCGAACATGGGAAACATACATGTTTTGCCTTGGCCTCCGCTTTCTCGAGGGTGGTGTTGAGGGTGTGGACTCCTTAAGTCTTCTCACACGGACTTGTTTTCCCTTGGACAGTTCGTCCTCAATTGCTTCTTTTGTCTCTGTAATAATAACGCTGGATGTAAGTACTTGAAAGCACCTGCTATATATAATGTCACCCAACACTAATAATTGTCTGAGACACTACATTGCTCCCAGATGAGAAAAAAAAAACGTTTTAACTCAGCGGTGCTAGCTCTCCAACTAGCACGTTTAGCATACATTGTTAGTCAAAAGATATATTTAATTAACTAGCGTTACCTAAACCTATCCAATTAACTTGCATTTAACTTTTTAAGTTATATTACTAACGAAGTATTTGAGATATCGCGACTTTCCTCTCAGGAACAATATCTGACCCTTGAAAAAATCCTCCTGCCAGCGCACCCAGTAAATTTTACTAATATTCAAACACTTACTATCAAAATCCTTAATATCTGAAGTGGGAACGATTTCTTTACATCCGTCGTCTATGTATCTGACGTAGGCGAACATTTTTGCTGCAAAACTAATTTGGTAACTTACCTAGTATGGAGCTAAATTAGGGCCAAAAGTTTTGTTAATTTGAAAAAAAAATCTGAAACTGAAAGTTCAAGTTTTGCTGTTGAACTGTAAAAAGTACAACGATGTATTCAAAATAAAAATACGTGTTTGAAAGTTTTTTTTGGCTTAAAAATTATTTTGATTCAGTGCTGGATTTTTTTTAAATAAATGTTTTATTTTCATGTTTCACTTTAATATATATTTCAATATTTTAGGTATTATTTTTTTCAGTTGCAGATTTTTTGTTTTCAGGTTCAGGTTTTTTTTTTTCAGTTTCAAGTCTTTTTTTTCGGATTCGGATCTCCTTTTCAGTTTCGGACTTTTGGGACTGATTTGGCGTAGGGGCGTGGTGTCAGCTGAGAGGGGCGTGGAATGATGAGTGACAGCCTAATGTACTAACGTAATGGACGGCCTCCGTGCCATCGGCATATATAGTACCCGCCTGCAGTGGCTATCCGTGGGGAAGTTGTTGAAGATGGCATCCGATTCGCGTGGAGCACCTGTTGGCGCCAGTGCGCAGGTAAGACATGTTTCCTACCTTTTTAACAAATACTCAACTAAAAATTGTGCCCACGTTTTACTCCAGCGGTATACATAAATCGTGCTACGTAGGCTATTTACTGTACTTTTAATCGCCCCTCTCTTAATATAATAAAATATAAAATAAAACTCAGTTTAACTGCCTCGATCTGTCCATACCAGCAGATGCCTAGTGCCCTAAACGAAAGTGGTGCATTAGGCTGTGTAGTGAGACGTATACAGTGGGAACATAATTAATAAAGCATAATCACGAATTGGTAAAACGTGGCCACCATATATAAAATGCAATTTCATCGTCATCGGCGGGGCAGGGGGTGTCTGTAGGTGGGGAATTTGCCAGAGCGGGAAATTAAGCATAGCATTAGCATTAACTACCTTTATGATATTACCGAGTGTTCTTGAAATTTTACACTTCTTGCTGTGTTCAGCTCACGATTATGCCTTTTAATGTGTATTGTCTTCGTTAAATATCTGTTTGCCAGAGTGTCGACTGTAATTCGACAGTGTCAGCAGCTGCACAGAGCCTTATAAATGTGATTACACAGAACCTCTGTCAGGGTCAGCAAGAGCAAGGAAGAAGGCAGGAGCAGGGACCTTCTGTAGAGCAGGAGATGGCCAGGTTTTAGATTTTATGGAATATAATTTTTTAAGTGCATTTAAAGGTAATTGATCAGTTGATGTTTTACATGTACATTTTATGATCATATTTTAATTTATTATTATTATTATTATTTTTTTTTTAAAATCATGCAGATCTTTCCCTGGATTTTTCACTAGAAAAAGTTACCTTGGAAAGCGAAAGATACAGAGTTCAAAGTCCTATGGTCCAGCCTTGTGATTGGTTGATTAGATAATTGCATTAATGAGAAATTGAACAGGTGTTCCTAATAATCCTTTAGGTGAGTGTATATCATTATATAAGTAGTGAATGTGCGTGTCCGTGGGTGGGGCTGTGTCAGTGTGGTAATGTGGGCTGGTGTGGCTACAGTGCCAGGGCTAGGAACACCTGTTCAATTTCTCATTAATGCAATTATCTAATCAACCAATCACATGGCTGGACCATAGGACTTTGAACTCTGTAATCAGGTGCCGTACATTTGTAAACAACATAAAATTAATGTCAGTGTATTGGATAAAGTCAGCGTCATGATTGTGAGTTTAAAAAGGGAAACCACAGTAGCAATGACTTGCCACTAAGTGCCGTCTGTTTACAAAACCAAGCAGAAACGTGCGTACGTCATATCTGGAGCTGGAGTAATGTGGGCGGGCCAGTGCCGCCCTGGCCCATTACTGGCTACGCGCCTGGTACATGGTGGTCATAAAGGGATGGACATGGTCAGAAACAATGCTCAGGTAGGCCGTGGTATTTAAACGATGCCCAATTGGCACTAAGGGGCCTAAAGTGTGCCAAGAAAACATCCCCCACACCATTACACCACCACCACCAGCCTGCACAGTGGTAACAAGGCATGATGGATCCATGTTCTCATTCTGTTTACGCCAAATTCTGACTCCATTTGAATGTCTCAACAGAAATCGAGACTCATCAGACCAGGCAACATTTTTCCAGTCTTCAACTGTCCAATTTTGGTGAGCTCGTGCAAATTGTAGCCTCTTTTTCCTATTTGTAGTGGAGATGAGTGGTACCCGGTGGGGTCTTCTGCTGTTGTAGCCCATCCGCCTCAAGGTTGTGCATGTTGTGGCTTCTCAAATGCTTTGCTGCATACCTCGGTTGTAACGAGTGGTTATTTCAGTCAAAATTGCTCTTCTATCAGCTTGAATCAGTCGGCCCATTCTCCTCTGACCTCTAGCATCAACATGGCATTTTCGCCCACAGGACTGCCGCATACTGGATGTTTTTCCCTTTGCACACCATTCTTTGTAAACCCTAGAAATGGTTGTGCGTGAAAATCCCAGTAACTGAGCAGATTGTGAAATACTCAGACCGGCCCGTCTGGCACCAACAACCATGCCACGCTCAAAATTGCTTAAATCACCTTTCTTTCCCATTCTGACATTCAGTTTGGAGTTCAGGATATTGTCTTGACCAGGACCACACCCCTAAATGCATTGAAGCAACTGCCATGTGATTTGTTGATTAGATAATTGCATTAATGAGAAATTGAACAGGTGTTCCTAATAATCCTTTAGGTGAGTGTATATCATTTATGTAAATTAGGAACAATAGTGGTCCTAAAATTGAACCCTGCGGTACCCCACTATGAACGCAGGCCCACTGTGACATTGAGCCTCTTATAACTACTCGCTGCTTCCTATCCGTTAACTAGTTATCAATCCAGGTCGCTACAGTTCCTAAAATACCTGTCGCTTTGAGTTTAAGTGAGAGCCTCTTGTGGGGGACAACATCAAAAGCCTTTTGGAAATCTAAGTAGATGACATCATAGGCCTTCTTATCATCAACTTCCTGAGTAGCTTCCTCAAAAAACTCCAACAGATTTGTTAAACACGATCTACCTCTCCTAAATCCATGCTGGCTATCCCTCAAAATGTTATTTGAGTCCAGGTAATCTACCATTTTCTCTTTGATTATAGCCTCCATAACTTTACCAGTTATACAAGTTAGACTAAACATACCCCTGCCATCTCAGCACTCCTGACTGTTGGCTTTGAATGTGACCATGACTGTGTCTGTGTGCAGTTTGCAGGCTTCCTCTGTTCACATGGCATTTCTCCAGCTTCCAGTGCCCTGCAATGGACTGACATGCTGTTGAAGGTTTACCTCACTTTACACTGTGTGCTTCCTGCATTAGGATCTAGATTACTATACTAATGATTAAACAGCAATGGTGAAACATACGACTCTTTCAGGCAACAGTGATACCCAACTAATGTATAGCGTTTGTTTTTAAAGTGAAATGAGCTCAAATTAAAAGAGAGCTGAGCGTATCGATTGGCTAACATTCCCACAGTGCCTCTCCAGGAGTCCTTTTAGACACCAAGTTCTGTGGTTCCAATTAGCACCATGAAGGTGCACAATGATATTCATGGGTACCATGGTCTGCAGCCAAATCACAATTATTTAAGACGTTTTCTAGATTTTACATGTCTGCAGCGTTGGAACACACAATACACACAATATATATGCGGTGGGGCAACTTTTGCCCCCACTGTCTGAAAATGGGGGCATTTGCAATATTTGGGGTCACTCTTTAAAAATTGTACTTAGAGCACAAAGTTTATGTTTTATGAGAGAAGAGCCCAGATTAAAATGCACACAGTAATCAGCACCTTGTGCCAACATGAGTAAATAAGAATAATATTCCTATCAGGGGTTTTGCGAGGCTGAGACTGAAGCTTTACCCTTTGTTTCCGCTGAGAGACGTGCGGCGTGACTCATTTCCCCAGGCGTACAAATTATCTTAGATCGGCGTTCACGGTTTGAGATTCAGATCGAGCTCTAGGTAATTTTTTTCGAACTGGTTGGTTCGACTTTTAAGAAATTCGAGTTCTAATGAGTTCGAGAACTGAGGTACCTCTCTACTAATAAATACAAAACACAAAATACTGTACATGTATGAAGTAATTGGCAGTTTATTGGTAAAATATTTTTGTTAAAGCTTTTTAAATATTACATAATAATGTAAGTGATATAAAAACCTGTGAGAATCCAAATACTATCTACAACTTCATAGAGTATGATACTCAATGCAGCCTCTGCAAATGTTTCCAGAATCTAGCCGGGGCAATTTCTTCTGATGTAGCAGCAGATCTCCATCATGATCTCCAAACTGCAGCTGACAGTGTGTGAGGAGCAGGAGAGAGATCTCTACTCAGTACCACTGTAATGAGAGACACTCACCTGTGAGCCCAGCAATGAGAAGAAACAAGAGCATCAGAGGATCCATACGTGTGTGTGTCACTGAGCCCAGATCTGAGGAAAACTGACCCTCACTTCCTTATCCTCTGGACCTTCACTGTCTCTGTCGTTTCTATTCTCACACACAGCAGGCAGAGTGAAAGGGGAGTGGACACTTTAAACAGGAAGTGAGAAAACCACAAGGCTGAATATTTAGCACCAAATACTTCAGCAAGTCATTCTATTATTATTACTATATACAGCGTAAAACTTATAATAAAATGCATCATAATTTTTCTTTATGCTGCTTGGACACTAAAAGATTTACTATGCACAAGGCATATATATTTGCTTATGATGACAATAGAATTTGTAGTATTAAACAAGGGAGCCATGGTTTGAACAAAAGAGGCTCTGTGATGCACTTTGTGTGAGAGAATGGAAGGGAATAGCTGTGCAGACATCTGACATGGGATTAATGCCTACAGAAGGTCAGGATGACGATAATTATGGTATGGTGTATCTAAGGGGGTAACCCAGGTGATTACACAATCACGTACAAGAAAAATTGAGTCATTTGAAGGGAACTTTGATTACCTGTTCAGTAATGAACAAACACCAGTTTATTAGTAATAGTAATAGACAAATTTGAACTAATTATTCATCCACAGGGCGAAGCTGCAGCAATTTCACTGGGACTGGGCACTACCTGAACTGGGTTCAGTGATATCAGGTTAACAGTCTAGGTTATCAACTGAACAATATATGAATTAATAAATATTAACACTGTAAAAACAAAACTTACTGCACACTGTAAAGTATTATACGTAACACTGAATGCTGTGGGCCAATATAAACAGTATGCAGTGTTAATTTAACACTGGCACATTTGCTGTGTAATGTATTTTAGAACAATTTTACCCAGAGCAGCTATGGTCTGCTAGCGCAGTGCTATGCTAACTGATGCGAACTGTAACAAGTATTATCTTCGGGGAAGCATGGCAAGACAGCATGAGACAAGGGGTTTTCTAGTTGCATTTTACAAATGCAATACTACTTAGATACTGTATAGAATCTATACTATAGATATTGTATATAGCATATAGTACTGTATATAGTATTGTGCTGTACAATATAGATGTATTGAAATAGATTGACTGTGCTCATATTTAAACCCTGCTGATCATACAAACATATAATGCACACGATTATATTCCACTATTCAAATTGTTTTCTACTTGACTACTTTTGCAACATTTGCACAATTTCTGGATGTCTAAAATACCTATTGTATGCTTTCTGTGTTTAGAGTTGATATTTGTAATTTATTTATAAAAATTCTTGTACTCAAGCGACAGGGTCCATGTGTTCTGTGTGGCTCAGTGGGCTAAGCCTGTGTGCCAGTAATCGCAAGATCAACAGTTCAAATCCAGCCTCAGCATGTCTGTGGGTCCTTGAGCAAGGCCCTTAACCCCCAGCTTCCTGGGCACAGCCATGAGTGGCTGCCCTTCATGGACAACTTACTTACAAAGAGCAAGTTGAGGGAGACATAAAAGGCAGTTTCCCCATGGGGACTTGCAGTCAAATATAAGAACATTGTTTAACAGTTTTAAGTTACATTTTCATGTTGAGTTAACTTAAATATATAAGTACACTTAAAAAAAGTGAACAAGTGAATTTTGGGAGATATTAAAAAAATAAGTTAATTGATCTCAAAATGTATAAACAGGGTAACTTGGGTATTTTAAGTAAGAACAAATTATTTTGTATGAGTACAACAAACTCAAAACTAGATATTTTCTGCTTACTTAAAATTGGAAATTTCATAACTTAAAAAATTTGATGTAACTGATTACCTCAAATATTTTGAGTTTTGCCAACTTATTCGGGATTACAGTGTACATAGTTTAGCTCACATAGTCCAATTTTATGGTGCATGTGTTAAGTGTTTGGAAAAAGTGGACATGGTATTGAGACACGCGTCAAAATGATTGGAAAAAAGTGTAATACATTTAACCCAAGTGTGTTTTATGGCTTCACTGTGAGGCTTGACTGTATTTTCCTCCTCAATGATTAGTTTAATCTAGCTGGTGAAGCTGAAGGCAGAGAGGGAAATCAGTTTAGTCATGACTTCAGAAGTTACCCTGACAAGCGATTCTGTACAATCAGGGATGGAGCTGCTGGTTGGGCTGGTCATCGCCTGCTTTTTCTGACTGATGTAGGTCTGAATGTAAAGTTTCAAACTGCTTAATATGTATTAATCTGTTTTATAATGTTCACACAAAAAGAGCTTTTAATGTGTGTTGCACCTTACATCTCCTACTGTACAATGTGCTTCTGCATTTGATTCCTCCTTGACTGGGGGGTAAAGAGAAATAACTAGCAAGAGAGACAGAGAAACTTTTTGGAGGTGCTATTGTCCAAAGTTGAACTGATTGTCCAAAGCCTTTTGGTTGTCAAATGTAAAAAAAGTTAATCTAAATCACCTATTACTCACTGTAATCCTTTCTATACCCACCTCTGTATGACTTCACAGAGCATCACTGCCAACAAAATAAGAGGGTTACAGTTAACGTAGGTGAAAAAAATTCATGTAAAATTTGCCAATCCAGGTTTTCAGCACCATGGACAGCAGCCTACTGTTGCATAAAGGGCATTATTATGCTCACTTTCAGTTTATAATTTTATATCTATGATCAACTAGAATAGAGTATGCATGCTTCAGTGTTCGAAAAGCACATATTGTTTTCTCATAATGCACATGTCTATTCACCCTCTGTCTAATCCCACCCCCAATTAGTCCAGTGTGGTTTGATTGGTCGGTTTACCCTTCATTCCCCTGTCTTTCAGTCTGCAGACAGATCCTTGCAGGTAGGCAGACAATAAGGATTGTGTTATGAAGTGACCTCATCATGTCACGGAAGTAAGGGCTGGAATTCCAATGAGGTGTTTTAGGCAGATGAGAGATGAGTGGTTTCTGTGCTGAGAGTTACGCCCTTTGCTATGTACTTTGCATCTAAAGACTTTGCAGACCGTTTACATGCAGTTGAAGCCATGTAACACACTAATAGAAAGGGAAAAGCATAATAGGTCCCATTTACTGAATGTTATAGCAATTTGCAATACATTATTTTTAGTGCTGTCAAACGATTAAAATTTTTAATCAGATTAATCACAGGGTTGCTCTGGATTAATTTCGATTAATCACGATTAAATATCATTCATTTTTAATCTATATTAATCGCATTTCATTTTGCATGAGCAAACTGACTCAAGAAAAAAGGGAATATATATGCACTTAACATGTCTATTGAACATCTTGAACACGAGTCGGATGCATTCCAACTGCCACAGAAGTGCAATACCATGGACCCATATCAAAAAGCAAGATTTTTTGCTTAGCCGGACAACTTGTCGGATTGAAGGTACCTCAGTTTAAATGGTTTTTATCTTCGTTCACTTACAATTAGCCCGAACTACCGTAAATCCAACAAATAATCCAACTAATCATGAAATCCAATTCTAGCCCAGTTAATTGCCATTGTTAGCAATATCACTTGATAACACATTACGCACGGTGGTTTACGTATAAAACTCCGTAGCAACACGTCCACAGATAAGTTGGACGGTATAGTGTGTGCAACTGATTTAATGAGCCACAAATGAGAAGTAGTGCTTAAATGGTATAAAACTACAACTTTCCCTTCTGTTGATAAAAGGTGCAGCCATCTTGGATTCTGAACTCGGGATCCTCTGTGCTGCTCCGAGATATTTCTCGGATCTCCGAGAAACGGGAGCGTGCATGCCGTCACTTCTGGCTTCAAAACTCCGGAATCTGACTCGGAATACGAGTTCCCAGGGCAAATGGAACGCACCAAAACTGCCCAAAATGGTTTGACAGAGACATTTCAGGGATTTTGAGTCATTTTGCGCTGCAGATGGGTTAATTGCGTTAAAAATTTTAATCAGATTAATCATGATGATGGATTAATCCACGTTAACTCGTTAATTTTGACAGCCCTAATTATTTTATATATAAATTTCTTTTGACGTTGACCAGAAGGTATGTGATACCCCCCCCCCCCCCCCTTATCAGATAAGTAAGAGCTGCTGTCAGCTGAGACAAGCTGGTGTGATTCATTTCAATTGAATATTACTTGTGTCGCGCATTTTCACAACATTACATTGTCTCAAAGCACTTTACCTTATCCCTGCCCAAAGCACACAGAGAGCAAGCCAGTGGCAAGGAAAAACTCCCTAGAAGGAAGAAACCTTGGGAGGAACCAGAATGAAAGGGGAAGCCCATCCTGCAAGTGCTGGCAGAGGAAGTGATATGAGCAAAATGGCAAAGTTCCAATTCACACTGTCCATATTTTAAGATTAAAATGAGTAAAAAGTGGGCGGTCCTGATTTCGTGTCCTATATCACACTACAAGCACTGGCTGTACAGGTTCCCAGGAGACAATCCAACACTGCAGATAAACCTCCCTGTTTAACTGACTGCCATGGTACTGTATGACTACACAGATTGAGCAGGGCCGCATGAGAGAGGTCTCACTGCAGTTAGCGTAACCATTTATTTTACAACTCTTCTCGTCTCATTCTGCTTCATAAAGGTCACACCCCACTCCCAACTTCCTCTGACGCAAGGAGATTCATGCACAAATGGCTACAGCATAAACTGAAACAATAATGATATATAAAAAGGCATTTCATACAAACACAGCATAACAAACTACATGTCACTGCAGGGCTTTAGAGAATATAGTTGTGGTGCTATATATATGACGTTAGATTGTTACAGGGACTGTGATAAATGCAAATCGAGCCCCCTATTATGGTTGCGTTAAAAAAGTTAACATTTGTACTCAGATTTCTTCCATTTGTACGTGGTGTGCTTTTCATACTATGACAAGTTTTCCTAACATCAGATTTAAAAATTGCAAAATATAGCAACATATTGAATTGCAATCCCTGTATCTTGAAACGTGACGTGTTGCCAGACTCAACGATACACAGCTCTATGGTCCATACAGAGGAGATGAAGAAGATGCAGTTTGCTAAGTCACGAAGTTATCTTTTGTCATGTGACTATACCGTTACATACCTTAACGCAATTAAGATGTTTTCATGTGTTTCTAATGATACAATTACAACACTAGCCATGTAGAGGCATTAATCGGGAATTCATTTATAAAGGCTTTGTGTGACCGAAAAAGATGCCAAACATTCATAGGCACATTTGTAAGAGGATTTTGGGATTTATAAAGAAAAACGTATGCTGAAAACAACTCACGTTTTGTGAACCTGGCTGAAGGGGATGCAGTTTCGACAGAATCCTGTAGAGGGCACTGTGTATGCTAAATTGAAGGCTCCAGGAATAATGTCGGCATTTCATTTCATTTCATGGTCACACGCCATTGGCTCTGAAATTAAACTGTTCTTTTAAATAGAATTGTTTAAATTTGCAAACTGAATTGTATGCTGTGTTTGAATGTTCAGATATCATTAGATATTTCATTGCATATTTTTCAACTTAATGGCCTCTGAAATTGGTGCTCTGTCACTAAGACGTACTACACAAACAAAGCATTTTCTGCCCAAGGTAAAGGCTTCTTATTCAGGTTCCTAGTGGATAGCTGGGGTCCGTGGGATGTTTGGATGTTAGTGTCAGGGCATTCTGGTAGAATGTGACCATTGGCAACAATGGGCTGGACAGCTCTGTGCTCATCTTGTCTCATCTGGGACTCCCACCATCACTGCCACTGAGCATCTCTTCTACAAGCAAACACTGGGGTGCCACCAAGACCAGCAGGCTGCTGGTGGCTCTGGGATGCAACCACTACTGAGGTCAGATGAGGGAGCCACTAATGATGGCTTGAAGACATATCAGTGTCAGAATGACATGACATGGCTTGTTTGTTGAACCTTGGCCGGGAATTTGAGAGCACACAGATCCAAGGATGGGGCACATATATGAAACCTGTGCAGATTTTGCCTAGGGGCACTGAAATGACCCAAACATGAAGCTCAGCTTTCCAGGTGCTGAGGGGAAATAGTTTCAGAAAACTTTTATTCTAGGGACAAACTTCTGTGGAGGCAGGACGAGTCACCAGCTTCTCACTTCAGTTATTTACACGCAATGTTCATCTATCAAAGGTAAGACACGTTGTTTGAGATAAATGTAGAACTACAGGATAAATTTACAGTTATACCGCCAGGTGTTTTCATAACAGCTTGCTTATAGTAACATTATCACTAGCAACCATTTCACTCGTTTGACGAGAGAGAACTGACAGACTTTTGTCTCTCATACGTTCCCTGTAATTATGCGCTAAATAATGAATTGTCATGACCGTTATTTGATAATCTGTGTGGTTTTTATGTTGTTGTATGATAAAATCTTGTCGGCACGGTATTGACAGTAATTTTGTGTCACCAATTAGCTAGCATCGCTCACTTGGTAAGAGGCTGAAGCTAGGTTTGCCGCGTAGCCTATGTGTCCATGGCTTGTATAGTTTTTTGTCATAACGTTAAAAATTCTTGTCAGTCCGTTTCTGACAAACTTGTGTTGATCAGTGACCTGAGCATCGCTCACATGGTAGACTATTATCTGTCTGAACAATTATAAATTGCACTGACCAGAAAAGCTTGAGTGTTGATAGCATCACAGGCAGAACCATAAATGATATTTGGTAACATTTTTTTTTGTTTTAGTCATTTTTAAACACATTGACAATGCATTATAATGCATTCATAAAGCATTATAAACACGGCTATATTTCTAAAAGGGCATAACACATAGCCATGTTTATTATGCACTATGACTGCCTGATGAAGCTCTCATCTATAATGCACTATAGATACCTTTGTAATGCAGTAGAAATCTGTATTATTCCGAGCATCATAATGCATTATGAGGGTATCTATAGTGCATTCCAGATGAGAGCTTCATAAATCATTCATAATGCATAATACACATGGGTATAATGTGTTATGCCTTTTGATAAATAATTATAGCCATGTTTCTAATACTTTATGGATTCATTATTATTAGTTATGAATGTGTTTATAAATTGCTAAAGCAATGGCCTTAAGTAGTGTTACCTGATTTTTGTTTACAAATGTAACATTTTTTGCTGAGGGGCTCTCTAACCCCAAAATGGCCTTAGATGAATTTGCAGAGACAGAATTCTTCCAGAAGGAGCGGGAGGCTGCCAAGAAATGGGTGGAGAAGAAGATGGAGAAAAAGAGGAAAAGGCCAGACTCACGACAAGCAGGCCGCCTTTGCAGATTCTGCCGCATGAACCTGAAACAGGGACCAAACAGCTAGCCTGCACATCCACACCGGCTTCCCTGGAGTGGCAGGGAAATGCACTTACTGCCCATCTAAAGTGTACTCTGTATACCGAGGAGATGGACCGGAATGAGTTTCAGGCGTCTCCTTTGTTTAAGGCAGAGTGATAAAGATGGGTAAGCTTAATAATTTTAATTTAGTCATTTTAATGTAATATTTGAATGCAGGCCTTAAATGATCCATATTATTTCAATAAGGCCTCCCTTTAGGTGTGTAGTCCATGCTTTTACGTTTGTGTAAAACAAACCAAACAAAGGACGCGGCCGCATGACCCCGTGGCGCCGAACAAAGAAGCACTGTGGGACACACGCCGGCGTCCGAAACAGACTGAGGAAACGAGCACATCGCCCGCCCCTGCCCAGAGTCCCGCTCGCAAACGTCCAGTCTAAACTAGGTGACCTAAGAGCGAGGTTGGGGTTCCAGCGCGATGCAAGAAACTGCAATATATCACGTTTCACGGAAATGTGGCTGACCCCCCTGGTACTGGATCTAGTGGTGACTCCGTCGGACTCTTTCTCTCTTTTTCCTGTTTCATAACTGCTTGCTGTTGGTCATTTAGGACTTGCTCTTTGTCCATGAATCTATGTCATAAATAAAAAGGACATTTAATTGAAATATTACACGCTGATTTTTTTCCTGGTTAAATAAAATCCATACAGCAGATTCTTTTCTACACACACGACTGCTTTTTTTGTAACTTAATTATGCCATCTAACACGATAGGTTCTCTGTCATAAGAATATTCCAATATGTTGGTTGAGATTATTTAAGCTGTACATCAACAATCCTTGTGGGGGAAATTAATGATAATTAAACTTTGACAAACAAGGGCATAGCTGAAAAATCAGTACACTGCTAGTGATTTTCTGGCAATATAGCATAGAAATTTACTAGTCAGCTGTGCTAAGAATCAGCTAAACTGAAATGGAAGGCTTGTAGTATAAGGGGGAAGGTGAAGGAGAGTGTTTTATGTGTTTTAAGTTGATTAAGCAGGGAGGAGCACTTCTCTTTCTCACATAGTAAAGGTTCATTCTCTCTTCAAATGATTGCTTGCAAATTTAAGGATCTAGGAAATTAGCTTAGTCTACTGTTGCAATAATATACAGCTGCAGACTCTTAATTCTCAGGCCCCTTCCGTTTGGTGGACGCATGTGCAGAAAACAAAGAAACATGTACTTTATCAGTTTCACAAGTTTTCAAGGTAGAGTTCGATGGCACCTTTAAGCTTAAAGGCCTGTATTTGCAGCAGAATGGTCATGCAATTTGGGTTTAACACCAAAAACATGTCCCTGTGCTTGCATCATTTAATGAAATGCCCCTGTGTTTTTTGCATCACACTTGAGATCTGAAGAAGCCTTTAATTCAATAGCAAGTCCACTACAATTCTCTACATGTACATCAGTTTAACCAATCATTATTTAATTAAGCTAATCAAATTTTGTGTCAAACTTCACAATGTTTTAAATAACCACACAGACACAAACCATACAAAATAATCCATATTTATTTAATAGAAATACAAGAATAAGAAAAATAAAGAGAGACAAGCCTGTCATCTCAACAATTTCTCTCTGGACAAATAAGATAACTCTATCTTATATTTTCTTATCTTAACCTCATCTTACACTATTCTATCTTAAACTTATGTCATCCTATATTACACAACCTTACCTTAACTTATCCTATCTTAATTTTATCCTGTCAGGGTCAGAACCCGTCCTCCTCAACCTTTTGTGCCCCCCCCCCCCATTTGGGGACTGAAGGGCAGGATAGGAGCGGTATACACTGTCTTATCTTATCCTGTGTTATTGCATGTTATATAATCTTATCTTAACTTACCCTATTTTAGTCTTATCTTATTCTATGTTATCTTACGTTATACAATCTTATCTTACCCTTATCTTAACTTGCCCTTAGTCTTATGTTATTCTATGTTATCTTATGTTATACAATCTTATCTTAACCTTATCTTAACCTATCCTTAGTCTTATCCTATTTTATCCTATGTAACATCCACAAAAGTGTCACATTTGTATTTATGAATGATTTTTATTATTGTCTTTTCTTTGTGATACACATGCACATATGTGTACTCCAGAGAGCATGAGATACTCATGCATCCTAAAGGTTTCATCTTAGCCTAAGTGTGTGGTTCTCACTCCAACCAGCGGGGGGCACTGCAGCGTAGCGATTCACTGCCTCCTCGTTATGAATTTTCTCATAACTGCAGAGAACTCCAAAGCTTTGATATGCTGTTGTCCTGCCTCCTTATTATTCTCCTGTTTTTCATGTTAGTAATTCGTAAAATACCAAAAAGAAACAGATAAAACCACATAGAGATGTCCGCTAACTATGCTAGCCAAGTAGGTGATGTAAAATAGAATTTTGTTATTGCACACGTAAGAAATTTACAAAGGAGAGGAGGCTATTCGGCCCATCAAGCTCGTTCGGGGAGAACTTTGTTATGTTATGTTAACATCAAAGGGTAAGTACCGGGTAATTATATATCACGAAAGAAACAGACGGAGAGCAGCATCACGTTCATACGCTTTTACTGTATCCCCCTTCCTCCCGGAAGCCCCGCCCCATATGTCCCCTCCTAATGGGTCCTCATTGCAACATCAATACAACACAACTATCCTTTACAGAACACCTCCCCCTTAAGTAAGAAATCCCTTTAAACATCAAAACAGAGTTTACAGGTGACACTCTCTAACAGGTATCCCAAACGCATAAACCTAAATTATATTACTGTTTTTTTTTTCTTTCTTTCTTCACCACAGTCACCTATAAATCCAGACGACTGGGAGGATGTGACACACGCCCTGAAGATGTCACATATGTGTTAGTTGCATCTGAATATGTGTGGCTATCTGTTTCTTTAGTGGTGTGAATGTGTGTCTCTGTGTCACCTGGTACTGGGGTTACATCAGGTGTGTCAATTGTGTCAGGCCTAGATGTCTGGAGCTGTGTATTATGTACTGACCGCATATGAGTGCGGTTACGCCTGACTGGTCCTTCGTTAGTGTGAATGATGTAAGACCTAGGTGTTGTCACTTTCTGCACAACCGTCCCTTGTTTGTTCTCTCTTGGCAGCCATACAACTTGACCTGTCTGCAGCTGTGGCAGGGAGCGAACTCTGTGACGCAGATTGTAGCGGCGTTGCTGGTACTCTTTAGCCTGCCTTTCTTCCTTCCGGAAGCTTTTGATGTTCGGCCACTGAGGATGCAGTGCTGCTGGAAGTTGTGGAATATCGGAGCGAATTTGTCTCCCCATGAGGAGCTGCGCTGGGGAGTAGCCACCCTCCAGAGGTGTGGCGCGGTACGTCTGTAGCGCCTTTGCTTTGTCGCCTCCTCCTTTCCACAGTTTTTTAACTGTGGCAACGGCCCGCTCCGCTTCCCCATTGGCCTGCGGGTATCTAGGGCTGCTCGTGACATGGGTAAATCCATACTCCCTGGCAAAGGTCCTGAACAGTGAACCACTGTATTGCGGCCCATTGTCGGACATGACAGTCTCTGGTGTCCCGTGGCGACTGAACACATCCTTGAGAGCAGCCACTACAGTCTCAGCGGAAGCTATCTTGAGGTGAGCTACCTCTATGTAGCGCGAAAAGTAGTCCACTACTAGAAGGTATGACCTATTCTCCCAGAAGAATAAATCTGAGCCAACTCGTTGCCAGGGTCTATCTTGCACAGGCGTCGTCAGCAAGGGTTCTCTCTGTTCTGCCCTATGCTGAGAGCATGTGTTGCAGTTTTCCACCATTTGGCTGATATTCACTGACAGTCCTGGCCACCAGACTGACTGACGAGCCCTTGCTCTGCATTTAACGACCCCTTGGTGTCCACTGTGAAGCTTGTGAAGGATCTCCCGTCTCATGTCTCGTGGAATCACAATCCTTTGACCTCTGAGAAGCAGCTGTCCATTCAAGGTGAGGTTATCTTTTTCAGGCCAGAAGCAGGCCAGTTCTGGGGGGAGCGCGTGTCTTTCTGGCCACTCAGTCTCGCAATACCTGACTAACTTTGCACAGACCGGGTCAGCTTTCTGTTTCTCTATGATTTCTTTTAATCTGGCCTCGGTGGCTGGAAAGCTCTGAGTGACTGCGTCCAGGAACACTTTGACCTCGGCCTCGTTCTCCTTCTCCTCCTTTGTGAAAGTATGTTCCACCGGGGCCCTTGATAAAGTGTCTGCGGTTATCAGGCGTTTACCGGGCACATGGACAATATCAAAAGTGAACCGTAGCAGCCTCAGCCTGAATCTCAGCACTCTTGGGGGAAGTTCGTCGAGAGCCTTCGTGCTTAACAATGGCACTAGTGGTTTGTGGTCCGTTTCCAATCTGAATTTCAGTCCCAGGAGATAGGATGACAGACGCTCACACACCCACGTAGTTGCCAGAGCTTCTTTCTCTATCTGAGCATAATGCCTTTCAGTGTCTGACATACCTCTTGAGATGAAGACAATGGGTTTCCACGTTCCATCTGACTGCTGCTGGGTTAGGACGCCCCCCAGTCCAAACGATGAGGCGTCAGCAGAAACACACGTTTCAGCTGTTGGAGAGTAGGCGGCCAACACCTGTGTGGAACTCAGTTCCATCTTCAGTCTTTGGAATGCCTCCTTCTGTGGTGCTTCCCAACACCACTCGTTCTTTCCACAGAGCAAGTCTTTGATTGGGCGTGTATAAGATGCGAGATGTGGCAAAAACTTACTGAAATAGTTTGCCATTCCCATCAATCTCTTCACCCCTTCGACATTTGTTGGTGCCGGCATCTCTTGTATTGCTCTAACCTTCCCTGGGTCAGGCGTCACACCATCCACAGTGACACGATGGCCCAGGAATGTTATGCAGTCTTTTGCAAACTCACATTTCTCACCATTTAATGTCAGACCCGTTTCCTGGAGTTTCTTTAAGACCTGACGCAGTCTCTCATCGTGCTGAGCCTTGTTCTCCCCATATACCAGAATGTCATCAGCATGACACACGGCGCCTGCACATCCTTCCAGCATCTGAAACATGCGGCGCTGAAAGTGTTCTGGTGCGGAGGAAATTCCAAAAGGCAAGCGATTAAAGGCATACCGCCCAAACGGGGTAATAAAAGTTGTTAGCAGCTTGCTTTCATCTGCCAATGGGATTTGCCAGAAGCCGAAGGTGGCATCCAGCTTTGTGAAGACTTTTGCCCCTGCCAGCATTCCCAATGTATGGTCTACTGCTGGGAGTATGTGTCTTTCCCTCAGAACCCACTTATTTAAGTGGGTTAAGTCCACACACAGCCGTATCTTTCTGTTAGGCTTGGGCACTACAACCAAGCCTGCACACCATGGTGTAGGTTGTGTCACCTTGGAGATGACTCCCATACTAGCCATACGGTCCAGCTCTGTTCTTACTTTGTCACGCAGAGGGAGAGGCACACGCCGTGGAGAAGACAGGGCATATGGGACAGCATCTGGTTCTAGCACAATTGTGTAGCGCTCCTTTAATTCCCCCAGCCCTGAGAATACAGTGGGGAACTGAGCTTTGAAGTCTTCCTGCTGGGCTTCCACTATATGGACGCATCTCAGCAACTTGAGCGCCATTATTGCTGGGAGACCTAAAAGAGGCTTTGACAGTCCGTTAACAACATACACATTTTGTTTAGTTGCTCTTACTTTACTGGTCAGGTTCCCTTCAAAACACCCTTCGACATCCAGTCTGTGATACCCTGGTCCATACAACACCAAACTAGATGGTCTCAGTGCTCCATGTATTTTACTGGAGTAATTGCAGCTTGGGATTGCAGTAACTGCGGCTCCCGTATCCAGTTTGAACGCAGTGTCCTCCCCGTTCAACCGCAGCACTCCAATCCATTCCTCTTCTCCTTTTGAACTCACTTCTCCCAAAAAAGCAAATTCCTCATCTTCACTGTTCTTGTACCCCTGTGAAATGTCATGTACAGACTTTGCAGACCTGCATTTTCTAGCGAAATGTCCCTTTTTATGACATTTCCTACATTCCGCCTCCCGGGCCGGACAGTCTTTCCATAGGTGTCTCTTAACATTACCACATTTGCCACATCCTGCCAACTGGCTGTCTGGTTTCTCACCTAAAACTTTTTTCCCTTTTTGTTGTTTTTTGTATATTGCTTCAACTTGCCCTGCTGTTGGCTCGGCCCCCCTCAGCACTGACTGTTGCTTCTTTACTGCTGCACTTTGTCTGACTTTGGTCATTGCTTTTGCTAGTGTCAATTCTGGGTCTAACTGTAAACTTTCTGACAGCTTAGCATCTTGTATTCCGACCACTATTCTGTCCCTTATCAATTCTTCTCTCAGAACGCCGAATTGACAATGTTCTGCTAGCGTATGAATAGCAGTTATGAAAGACTCAACACTCTCACCCGGCTGCTGATTCCGACGATTGAAGCATGCTCTTTCGTAGATAACATTCCGCTTGCTAATGCAGTGTTTTTCGAACGCCTCCGTGACCAACTTGTATGACTTTTTCTGCCCGTCGGTCAGAGGTAAAACACTGAAGATGTCTTCGGCTTCATCGCCCGCCGCGTACATAAAGGCATTCACTTGAAACTCCTCTGACTGTTTGTCCAGCCCTGATGCGACTCTATAGCGTTCAAACCGCTTTATCCATCTTGGCCAATCATTAGTGTTCGAGAAGTCGAACTTGCCTGGCGGGAGATATTGCGCGGCTAACTGTGGCTGTACCACCTGTTGTTGCTGCGGTGCTCGGTTGTCCATATTTCTTTCGCCTTCTTCCTTTCGTTTTTTTTTTTTTTTCGTATGTCGTTTTACCGTCGTTCTACTGTCCCACTTCTGACACCATGTTATGTTATGTTAACATCAAAGGGTAAGTACCGGGTAATTATATATCACGAAAGAAACAGACGGAGAGCAGCATCACGTTCATACGCTTTTACTGTATCCCCCTTCCTCCCGGAAGCCCCGCCCCATATGTCCCCTCCTAATGGGTCCTCATTGCAACATCAATACAACACAACTATCCTTTGCAGAACACTTAACTAATAGCTCAGAGTAGTTAAAATCTTATCTACTGTAGCTCTGATTTAAAGGAACCCATCGAACTCCGCTACACTAGCAGGAAGACTATTCCATACTCTAACTACACGCTGTGTAAAGAAGTGCTTCCTCAATTTTGTTTTAAAATGTTCTCCCGCTAATTTCCACTTATGGCCACGAGTTCTAGTATTTAGACTAATATTGAAATAGTCATTTGGCTGAACAGCATCCAGACCCGTTTTAGTGAACAACACGAGGAAGCTAAGTCTTATGAGCAATGCTAGCAAGCAACAATGATTTAGTTATGTTACCAGCAAAGCTAATTAACGTGGTACACGTGGTTCCCCCTTTATAAATGTTAGCTAATATTTAATAGAATCCTTTGTTTTCCGGTTAGCTTAGCTTACTGTTACCCACCATGTTAGGCTAAGGTTAAGAGTTTTTGCACTCCAAGTTAATACTGAATTACGATTTACCAATCAAACATTAGGAGTTATACTTGGGTGAAACAGTTGTAATGAGTTTTGAGTATTTTGTGCAGCTACGTGTTAAATTGGTAAATCTGCAGTGAATGAGCTTTGCTAATATAATAAGCAGTTAATGTTGTATACTGGGAAAAGAACTAAACCCTGCTGAAAAAAACCAGCATAGACCAGCATGGTTTTTGTGCTGGTCTGTGCTGGTTTGCTGCTGGTTTAGCTGGTGGACCAGCATAGCTGTGCTGGTCCACCAGCATGGTCTCACTAATGATGCTGGTCCACCAGCATAGTATTGCAGGTGAAGTTGGATTATCATTTTAGCTCATTACATAATTGTGCTGCCAGTGCTTACATTACTCTTGCAAGGTGTAACTTATTTCTAAATATAAAATAATTGAAATACAGGAGAACTGAAATAGAAACCAGATTAACAATGTCAATTAGTTCTTTAAGGAAAGTAAATTAATTTTACTTGGATGCAAATAAAAAACCTGCAAATACAATAAGCTGGTTGCATAAGTGTGCACACCCTTAAACTAATACTTTGTTGAAGCACATTTTGATTTAATTATAGCATTCAGTCTTTTTTGGTACACACTTGCCATCAGAGTGACTCTAATTACCCCTAATAAAGTTCAGTTATCCTAGTAGGATTTTCCTTACATTTACTCAGTTGCATCCTACAGCAAAAGCCATAGTCTGCAGAGATTTTTTTTGTACCCTGACACCTTTCAACAGTGAGATCCCTTTGGTGCTTTGTAAGTTCTCTGCAGACCACGGCTTTTGGTGTAGGGTGCAACTAAGTGAATGTCAGGAAAATCCCATTAGGACAGCTGAACTTTTTGGGGGTTAAATTCAACAAAGTATTAGTTTAAGGCTATGCACACTTATGCAAAATCAGTATTTTTTTTGTTTAATATTTTACCCCCAACAGATTTGTTTTTCAATAGAATTGTGCAGTTATAGGTAACAATAAAGATGGAAAAGTTTTTAAATGATTTATCATGCTTTCATTTTTTTACATAGCAAAAACCTGGCATTCTAACAGGAGTGTGTACACTTTTTATATTCACAGTACCCCTGACATGCTTCACATGAACAGAGGGGGTCTATGAGCATAAGCTTATATCTTACCATCTGCTTCATGTACAATTGATCACAGGGTTGATGAAATTGATGTGTTGGATGAAGCTATTTGATACTGGCTTTGTGCAGTTTTGGTCAAAGTGATGTCCAAATATCAGTACCAGATGCCGGGTTGAGCAGAAGCTGCTTATCAGGGCAGAATATTTGTGTACAAAGGGACCTTTTTACACACTTAGTTACAAACAACTGTAGCTAGAACCTTTTGAACAAACATTTTGAACAACTACCTTTTGAACAAACTTTCAACCCTACCTGACATCTAATACTGGCATGTGGACAAACCACGGACCAAAATAGCTGCTCCTATACAGACATGTTCATCTAACACATCATAACATCAAGCCACACATCAAGCTCAGCAGTGCAGGAAAGGGGAGATATTCTGCTGTCCCTGTTCATGCAAACCCTCATGCATATGGAATGCCATAATACTCAAAATTATACACACACACCTCAATAAATAAATATGGAAATATAGAAATAAATATCAATACTTCAATAAATGTCCTTTTATTTTAAAATGAATCAATAAAAAGTATTACATTTCATAATATATTGCGAATGTTTTACTTAATTCAAATTCGATTTCACAATTAAGTCCCAGTTTTTACATTGATGTATTTCCGAATGACGTTTTTCCGAACCAGCTTTTATATTTCATAATGCAACTTTTCATAATAACGGTGCGCTCTGTCAATCACTTTAAGGGGGGCGGGACTGAGCTTGTGATTTGCTAATCCATTGCGATCTATTATTCGCTATGCAGGATATAAGGGAGAGCAGTATATGGATGCGCCGATTTGCGGAACAAACACATGAAAGAAGCTGTCATGCCAAATGTCTGACCCCTTTGGAACGCCGTCTGGGTATGTGTGCCGAGACCATCTCAAAAATGAGGAGCATTTATCCTGCCCCAGAAGGATCGTGTTAACTGCAATGTGGTACAGCAGTACGGATTAACAGTATTCGAATGATAATTTAATCTGCTCACATTTATGCTCCTCTTTGAACAAGCCCAAACACACTCAGAGTGCATTCAATGCGTGTACACGCGCACATACACAGCGCACTACTGTAGGTACAGTGGGGATTAAAAGATTTAAGACAATTAATCATGTGCCTGTAAAATCAATAATTTTTATAATTATTACATATTTTACTCTATACATACAGGTGTATGTGCATGAGATCTTACTTTTAAATGCAAAACAGGCTGTCGCTTGTGACTCTCCTTTTAAAAAGCGCGCCAGAAAAGGGTGCGTTAACGTCACCAAAAGGCTTTGCGGCATCTGAAGTCGCCCGCTTCCCGCTGTTAGGGTTAAACCTTTCCGTGAATTTGGATTACAGCTAGGTAAGTTACCAAATTAGTTTTGCAGCAAAAATGTTCGCCTACAGCAGATACATAGACGACGGATGTAAAGAAATCGTTCCCACTTCAGATATTAAGGATTTTGATAGTAAGTGTTTGAATATTAGTAAAATTTACTGAGTGCGCTGGCTGGAGGATTTAGATATTCATCAACAAGGCATTTTCGCCCACAGGACTGCCACATACTGGATGTTTTTCCCTTTGCACACCATTCTTTGTAAACCTTAGAAATGGTTGTGCGTGAAAATCCCAGTAACTGAGCAGATTGTGAAATACTCAGACCGGCCCGTCTGCTCAAAATTGCTTAAATCACCTTTCTTTCCCATTCTGACATTCAGTTTGGAGTTCAGGAGATTGTCTTGACCAGGACCACACCCCTAAATGCATTGAAGCAACTGCCATGTGATTGGTTGATTAGATAATTGCATTAATGAGAAATTGAACAGGTGTTCCTAATAATCCTTTAGGTGAGTGTATATAGCAGGTGCTTTCAAGTACTTACATCCAGTGTTATTATTACAGAGACAAAAGAAGCAATTGAGGACGAACTGTCCAAGGGAAAATGAGTCCGTGTGGGAAGACTTAAGGAGTCCACACCCTCACCACCACCCTCTGAGAAAGCGGAGGCCAAGGCAAAACATGTTTGTTTCCCATGTTTGATGGTATATTGGCGAAAAAGAGGAATGGGCTTACTAATTGAATAGTTTATGAGCAAAATAAAACAATTGTCTGTGCGCGTGTGTGTGATGTAAAAATAGTGACTGGTATTTTAATTATAGGGTGGAATGGTGGTGCAGTGGTTACCACTGTTGCCTCCCACCTCTATGGCCAGGGTTCGAGTCTCTGCCATGGCTCCATGTGTGGAGTTTGTGTATTTTTCCCGTGCTGTTGTGGGGTTTCCTCTGGGTACTCTGGCTTACCATTGGTGCCCCATCCTGGGTTGTTCCCTGCCTTGTGCCCTTAGCCTCTGGGATAGGCTCTGGACCCCCCTATGGCCCTGAGTAGGACAAGCAGTTACAGAAAATGGATGGATGTTTAACGTGCTAAAATTGCAACAAGGCCGTCTTGTTTTCTGATCTGCTCTTATTTGCTGTTTTAAAATTTTGATGCTGCATTAGATAATTCACTTGAATGCTTCTTGTGTATCTGCCTTTGTCACACTAGTAACTTTATTTCTTCTCACTTTTTATTAAAATATACATTTTACGTACCTTTTGTGACTGTGTTCCAAAATAGAGATCAGTTATATTTTACTAAAAAATATGACTGCTTTCAATTTATAACAATTGCATGCAGCCAGCACTTTATTAACATTTTATTAACCACTTTCTTTAAGTGGTCACTGATAGGTGCACTAGCTATGGTCCATATGAAAGTAAAGACGTTCCAAGAACTATACAGTGCAGGCAAAATGACAAGGGTTAACTGTATTGATCTATCAATGTTTGTATTTGAGTCTTGTATTACACTTTGATTCCTAATTATGCTTTTATCCATGTTACCAGACATATCAGAAAAAAACCACAGAAGCAGCAAAAAAAGCCAATCTCTTGACTCTACTACATGAGAGAAAAATTAAGAAAAAACAGTCTTCACCTTGCCCAACACCAAACAAAAAAATCAGAGAAGATATGTTCTCTGAAGAGGATGATGATGGTGGGGTTGTTCCATAAAAACTTTATGAGGAGGCAAAGAAGAAAGTATGCCGCTACCAAAAAAAGTATGAAGACATGTGTTTGTAGCAGCTTGAAACAAAAAAAGTCAGGGTGTTCTGAATGGCCTGCAACCTGATTTTATGCTTTTCTGTCAAGGTGTTCTGATATGAGAATTTGTCTTTGTCTCATTTTTGGATGTAATCTGCTTATCTCAGCAACGTAGCAAAACCTAGATGGAAATATGGTCCATCATAATATACTATGACAATTGAAAGGTTTCCACTGAAAATAAGCTGGTTGGCTAGCTTGTATAGTACTATTGAGCCATGGAATCATTATTCCCTAAGTAGTTGTGTGAATACTTTTCAATTCGTGGTGTGATATTTTGTACACTGTGCCAAAATTGCGTGGCATGTGGGTGCTACTGGTTTCGGTCACTTTAGTACCACATACCAGTCAAATTTGATGTTTCAGTGATTTATGAATATTGGAAAGCTATGCAGGTGCACTACTACCTGTCTCCACTGTAAGTAGCTGGATAACTACACGTAATATATTTAACTTTTACAATTTTTTTGTAATTGTTTCTTATAATGTCAGTCATGATGTATTTCCTTCTGTTTTAGGTTGGAGGAGCAGGAGAAGGTTAGAGCAGTAGTTGAGGCTGAAAATAAAACACTACGAGCTCTAAACATAGAGTTGCAGCAACAACTGCTGAAAACGCTGACTTCTACATCAACAGCAAGTACGGTGGTGAGGAAAGATTCTTTTCCCTTCATTCTCCTTGAAGTCTTTGAAGTTGACTCCCAATTGCATTATCTAGGTGTGTTATTCCGAATTTGAGAAAGTCGATTTAGTACGATTTCAGTTTACATGTATTTTAAGTCTGGTTATAGTCAGCCTAACAGTAGTTTGATTTTTTTTTTCTAACGTCATGTAAAGGTACTGATTGTCTCTCATATTTGTGATACACTTGTTCTCCCACTGTCAGATCCTGTATCCCCAAGCCCAAAGAAGGCCTTACAAAGTAAGTGTAACAAAAATAGTACTCACAGATTCTTGAAAATAACTGTCTAGGCTCATATTTACTAAACTGATATAAGTGAAATTGCAATATTAAGAATTATTTCTGGTTAGCAATTTTTTAAATTAAAAATAACCATAAACCTAAGAAAGCCGAGGAAGTCTCAGGTTGGTTAAGAGCAGCCTGTTGGGGGTTCAGATGGCTGCAGTACAGACACACAAAGGAGAGCACAGTCCTTCTGAGACCTGCCAATGCTCCCACTTATCCCAAATCTCAGGCCCATCTCCCAGCACCCTCCCATTTTGTAGTTTGTTCTGGGTAACTGACATAATTTGCATGACGCTCAAACTTTATTATGGATCCATGTATGCCGATTATTCATAATAAAGTTTGAGGGCTGTAGAAATTATGGGTATTTCTCAGGAGAAACAACAAAACTGGAGGGTGCCGAGCCTGGGAGAAACCCAGGAAGAAGAGGAGTTTTGGCAGGCATGCATTAGGCTAGTTGATGCAGTGATGTGCAGGTCTATTCACTTATTTTGGATCAGCCCACACATTACTGTTAGACTTATTGAATTACTGTGGAGCCAGGCAAACTTTACGTAGTAAGCACAGCTTGGGTATATGTGTTTCATGACGCTATAATATATTTTGAGTAGCTCTCAAGCATTAACTTTATAATTTGTCTTACTCTAGACTTTTAGTGAAGAACTTTGGTGCTGTTAAGTCGGCTTATATACAAATTTTATAAATATTGGCCCTGATGTTTTAGGTGAATTTAGGCAAAGTGTGGCTGTTCAGTATCTTCATGTTATTCTCTATGTACTTGCAGAGTTTGACAGTGAGAATACAAAGGAATCAAATGTATCTCCAAAAGAAGATGAGGTACAGTATTTAGCCTGTTTACTATATATTTACATTGCCACTACAAGCATAACAATGTAACATAAAACAAATAAACATACAGTATACAGCGCTAAAGACCTCAGCACCTTTGATTATTGATTAATACCCCAACTACACTTCAAGTGTATCTGACATTTGTGTGCATACGTACAAAATCTAATACCTTGATTGTTTTGTTATGGATTTTTATCAGATTCACTTGGGAGAAGTTCGACTTCGAAAAGAGGCCTGGTCCAAGATAAAAAAACAATACTCGGGATTGTAAAAGTGTTGGCAGTGGCACAAAGACATTGTGGGAAAGGAGCCTTATGGGGAAAGAGTTTACCACCACAAAGACCAGCAGGCAGCCTTTAACCCCACAGAAGCTCCAAACATTGAAAGGTAAGGCATTCATGACAGCAGTACCCATGGGATGGGATGCCAAGGACTGGGTTATTTATTTGATATGTACCATTAAAATTGTCTTTGTTCTGTTGTGACTGAAGTTTTTTTACATATACATCAAAATTAAGCCAATGTATTAAACCCATTTGTGAAGCCCAGGTCATGCATGCTCAAGTGGATGAATCGTTTCTTTTCAGTCTGCTTCAAGGACTGGCTTGTCAGCAAAAACTTGGAGGAGACCGAGTTGCAAGCCAGATGGGGAAAGGCTAGACGGTATATCACTGAGAAAATAATGGACATTAACAAACAAAAAAAAACTTAGAATGTGAGTGTCACACCCAGCTCCGTCCGAACCTCGTGTGTGCCACGCCCACCTCGTTACCTCCTGTTTCTGCCTGATTGTTCTCATCTGTTGCTCATTACCCTTAGCTTGTCTTGTGTATTTAGTCCTCGTCTGAGTCAGTCTTCCCCAGACTTGTCATTGACGTTTGTTCGTGTGCTTCCCCCGGTCCTGTCTACTGAATAAAACCCCGTTCAGTCAACTACCGGGCTTGGCTTACCTGCTTTCCTGCTCGCCGTAACGTGACAGAGAGCACATGCCATTTTAGCTGCTACTTACTTGACTTAATAATGAATCAGTTAAACATTGATGTTAGGTGTGTCAGTCTTTTATTAGGATTTGTTAAATGTACTTTATTGATCCCACAAGGGTAATTTGCCTGTTGTTTTTTAATATTCATATTGTAGCTGGTATGTGTTATGCTTCTTTATTAAATGTACATGCTGTTATGAAACCATTTTGGTAGTTACTCGCATACATGACAAGAAACACTGAAATAATTTCATGTGCTCTAGCTATTATCAAAATACCAACATTGACTGTGGTTGTCCAGCATACAAGCAACCCAACCTGGTGAACAGGCTACCATCCTCAACGTCTAGTACTGCTGACCAGCATCCCATGCTGGTCACCAGCATACCAGCACCAAAACACAACATATGCTGCTCACCAGCATACCAGCACCAAAACACAACATATGCTGCTCACCAGCTGTGCTGGTCTGTGCTGGTTTTTTCAGCAGGGAAAACACACATCCTGAACTTTCACAGCACCATTACAGTAGAAAATAAATGATATCCACAAAAATCTTAATACAGCCTCATACGTAAACCAAATATTCCTTCAAAAAAAAAACTACAGCGAGCGGCCACCATTACGCAGGTCCCAGACTACAACGCTTTTATCCTACCCAAACTCCCTAACCACTCTACTCCCGCATCCCCTTGGGTGCCTGCAGGTATCGGCATACACTCACCTAAAGGATTATTAGGAACACCATCCTAATACAGCGTTTGACCCCCTTTCGCCTTCTGAACTGCCTTAATTCTACGTGGCATTGATTCAACAAGGTGCTGAAAGCATTCTTTAGAAATGTTGGCCCATATTGATAGGATAGCATCTTGCAGTTGATGGAGATTTGTAGGATGAACATCCAGGGCACCAAGTTCCCGTTCCACCACATCCTAAAGATGCTCTATTGGGTTGAGATCTGGTGACTGTGGGGGCCATTTTAGTACAGTGAACTCATTGTCATGTTCAAGAAACCAATTTGAAATGATTCGAGCTTTGTGACATGGTGCATTATCCTGCTGGAAGTAGCCATCAGAGGATGGGTACATGGTGGTTATAAAGGGATGGACATGGTCAGAAACAATGCTCAGGTAGGCCATGGCATTTAAACGATGCCCAATTGGCACTAAGGGGCCTAAAGTGTGCCAAGAAAACATCCCCCACACCATTACACCACCACCACCAGCCTGCACAGTGGTAACAAGGCATGATAGATCCATGTTCTCATTCTGTTTAGGCCAAATTCTGACTCTACCATTTGAATGTCTCAACAGAAATCGAGACTCATCAGACCAGGCAACATTTTTCCAGTCTTCAACTGTCCAATTTTGGTGAGCTCGTGCAAATTGTAGCCTGTTTTTCCTATTTGTAGTGGAGATGAGTGGTACCCGGTGGGGTCTTCTGCTGTTGTAGCCCATCCGCCTCAAGGTTGTGTGTGTTGTGGCTTCACAAATGCTTTGCTGCATACCTCGGTTGTAACGAGTGGTTATTTCAGTCAAAGTTGCTCTTCTATCAGCTTGAATCAGTCGGCCCATTCTCCTCTGACCTCTAGCATCAACAAGGCATTTTCGCCCACAGGACTGCCGCATACTGGATGTTTTTCCCTTTGCACACAACAACAACAACAACAAATTTATTTTTGTATAGCGCATTATCACAACATTACATTGTCCCAAAGCGCTTTACAGCATCCCCACCCAAAGTCCCCAGTGAGTAGGCCATAGGCGACAGTGGCAAGAAAAAACTCCCTAGAAGGAAGAAACCTTGGGAGGGACCAGACTCAAAGGGGGAGCCCATCCTCCAGGGGCCGGCAGGGAGAGTCAAATACAGTTAAATCTGAAACACAAACGGGGAGCAGGGGGGAGATGACAAGCCGGTGCCACCACTCCCTCCAATCGCCAGGCAGCCAGAAGGCAGGTAGCGGGTCATACAAGGAAGATGACACAGGCAGAACGGCGAGCTGGATGCACGGTCGTCATTGGTAGTGGCGACGTCACATGTTGCAGGGTGTGCTGGACATCTTGATAGATTGAGGGCTCCAGGCAGCACCACCCAGGAGAAGGTGGTGGAAATAAATGCAATTATTGAAATCATTAGATGAGTGCAATATGAAGTGCAATACTCCGGCAGATATGGCTATGGCAGCATAAGTAGGAGGGAGAGGCAGGTGGGAATGCAGGCATGGGGAGTCCCTGAAATGTCAGCACTCCAATCCCACAAGCAATTGTGAAGCTAGAGTGACAGCACTGTCAATTCAGTTTATCCAAAGCCAATGGCACCGATCCCCACCCAGCTCTACACCTCACACTATAGGTTTACCTGGGAGTGAGAAGCTAGCTAGAGCTAGAACTAGTGTCCCTATACGCTAAACTAAATAGGTGTGTTTTTGGTCTAGACTTGAATATTGAAAGTGAGCCTGAAACCCGCACATCCGGTGGAAGACCGTTCCACAGCTGAGGAGCTCTATAGGAGAAAGCTCTGCAGCCTGCCGTAGATCTTTCTACCCTAGGTACTAACAGATATCTCGCACCTTGAGAACGAAGCAAGCGTGGGGGATTGTATGTGGTCAGCAGATTATTAAGGTAGTCTGGTGCAAGGCCATTCAGTGCTTTATAGGTTAACAGCAGTATATTATAGTCAATCCGAGACTTAACTGGTAACCAATGAAGGGAGGATAAGACTGGTGTGATGTGATTAAATTTTTTAGTGTTTGTGAGAACTCTGGCTGCCGCATTTTGTACCAGCTGAAGTTTATTTAAGGAACCAGATGGGCAACCAGAAAGGAGGGCATTACAGTAGTCTAGTCTGGTAGTTACGAAGGCATGTATTAATTTTTCTGCATCACGAAGTGAGAGCATCTTACGAAGCTTGGCTATGTTTCGTAGATGATAAAACGCAGTTCTAGTAATACTTCTTATGTGAGCATCAAAACATAGATCTGAATCTACTAGAAGACCAAGATTTCTAACCACTGTGTTAGGTTGTGTAGGAAGGCCACTAATGCTGAGGTGGTGAAACTTATTTCTTGCAGCCTTGGGACCAATCACCAGTACTTCTGTTTTTTCTGTGTTTAACGTTAGAAAATTTTTTGCCATCCAGCACCGAATATCTAACAGACAATCTTCTAACCGAGATAGGAGTGATGTATCATCAGGGTTAACAAATATATATAACTGTGTATCATCTGCATAACAATGAAACCCAACACCATGTTTTCTAATAATGTTACCAAGCGGTAGCATGTATAGGGTAAACAGTAGTGGGCCCAGTACTGATCCCTGTGGGACACCGTATGTGACTTTGGTGGCCTTGGATGATTCGTTGTTCACATGTGCATACTGATAGCGATCAGTTAAATATGAGCGGAACCAAGAGAGTGCTGTCCCTGTAATGCCAACTACACCTTCTAACCGGTCCAAGAGGATATTATGGTCCACAGTATCAAATGCTGCAGTTAAATCTAGTAATACCAACAGCGATATCAAGCCACGGTCAGAAGCCATAAGTAAATCATTCATTACTTTGACTAGAGCAGTTTCTGTGCTATGGTTTGGTCTAAAGCCAGACTGATATAATTCATTAGTATTTTTTTTTGTAGGAAAGAAGACAACTGACGAACTACAACCTTTTCCATGATCTTTGAAATGAAAGGAAGATTTGAGATTGGTCTATAGTTTCCTAAAACGCTAGGTTCAAGATTTGGTTTCTTTAGAACGGGTCTAATAACAGCCAATTTAAAAGGTTTAGGAACATATCCAAGCTTAAGAGAAGAGTTTAACACATTTAACAGGGTATTGCTAATCTGTGGTGCGATTTCCTTGAAAAATTTTGTAGGAATTGGGTCTATGAGGCTTGTAGAGGATTTACAGGAGGAAATTAAGCTCAGGAGTTCTGGGTGTTTTATAGGAATGAAAGATTCAAAAGTCTCATTATTGATAGGCTTAAGACTAGCAGGAGTCTGGCAGTCATAGGTAGCTAAGGACGTGCACTGGATGGTCTGTCTAATCTTAGTTATTTTACCATTAAAGAATGTAATAACGTCATTACTCTTAAGAGATTGTGGGACTTGCGAGTTTAATGGAGAATTCTGTGTTAACCTAGCCACGGATTCAAATAGGAATTTTGAATTGTTTTTGTTCCCGTCTATTAATCTGGAGAGATACACAGACCTAGCAGTCACTAGTGCTTGTCTGTATTTAGACAGGCTCTCTTTCCATGCAGATTTGAAAACTTCTAGTTTAGTTGAGCGCCATTTGCGCTCTAGCTTGCGTGATGCCTGTTTGAGTTCACGTGTATGATCAGAGTACCAGGGGGCAGGTTTCTTATCTCTATGCTTTATTTTCTTAAGTGGAGCTACAAGATCTAGTGTGCTACGAAGGGATTTATCCATGTTTGCAGTCGCCTGTTCAAGTTCATTTATACACGATGCTTCAGATGTAAGGCTGAAGGACTGTGGAAGTTGTTTCATAAATGTTGTTGTAGTTAGTGAGGCAATGGAACGTCTGATTCTGTACTTTGGAGCTGCGGTCAACGGGAGGCTATACTGGATTTCAAACGTTAACAAGTAACGATCAGAGAGAAGGGGACTCTGAGGCATAATAGATACATGTTCCACCAAGATGCCATGACTAATAATCAAATCAAGGGTATGGTTACAGGCATGAGTAGGCCCGACTACATTCTGACATACACCTAGAGAGTCAAGAATAGCTGTAAACGCTAATTTTTAAAGGATCACTATCTTTCTCCATATGAATGTTAAAATCACCCACAATAACAGCTTTGTCAGTACTGACCACCAGGTTAGTTAAAAAATCAGCAAACTCCTTAAGAAAATTACTGTACGGCCCAGGTGGTCTATAAACAATAACAATGGTGATTTGGGGTGAAGAGCAAGAAAGAGATGAGCCAGCAAGACTAAGAACAAGAATTTCAAATGTGCTGAAACTAAGACCACATTTCTCAGTCACTCCTAGGCTGGATTGAAAAATTGCAGCAACACCACCACCTTTGCGATTTGGTCGAGGGTTATGCTTGTAACTGTATTCAGCTGGAGTAGATTCATTCAGTGCCATGAATTCATTTGGTTTAAGCCAGGTCTCCGTGAGGCATATGGCACCAAGACTAAAATCAGTAATTATTTCATTTATTAATAGTGCCTTAGGAGCCAGTGATCTTACATTCATAAGTCCAAGTTTAAGTTTAAGCCCTGCATCACAGCTGTTTTCTAGTAACGGATTCATTATAATTTTTATTAAGTTATTATGGCACACACTACGGTGGAATCAGCTTCCATGATTAAAAACGCGGGGAACAGACACAGTCTCAATAAAATGAACCCTAGGTGACGACTCTAGGCGACTAGCAGGCGGTCGGTTATGCCGGTTTGCCTGCCGCCTGGGCTTGGCTCTAGTTAGTCAGCGATTTGTCTGGAGACTATGAGCCATGCTTTTAGACAAGAGGTCAGCACCAGCCCACGAGGGGTGAATACAGTCCCTCTTCAAAAGCCCAGGCCTACCCCAAAACATCCGCCAGTTGTCAATATAACCCACACCATTTATCGGGCACCATTCCCAGTATCGCTTAGTAACCTGGGTTAGAAGGCTCGTCCAGCGAGCTGCATCACCAGGTAATGTAAACGATTGGTAGCGAAGCTCCCCTCACGGCCGATGAGAGAAAGTCTCGCGATGTTTCAGGCGAGTTTGAGGTTCAGAGCGTGTAGCAAGATCGCACAGAGGCAGGGACTTAGTGTGAGTACTCAATGACGGAGGCTGAAGTTGTGTAAAACACATGCATTTATTTCTAACTAACACTACAACTAACATAAGACAGACATTACACCTAACAAACACGGAATAATGGAATAGAACAAACGATGTAATTATGAAAATGCAATGACCGGATTTAAATGAGTAACCTTAAATGGGAAATACTGTTCTGCAAAGCAAGCACAGTTTGTGGAAATTAAAGTCTTATAGCAGGTTAACAGAACAGCTTAAGTTGTTAGAATGAAAGGAAGTTGGTTTACTTGGTTGAAGAGTGAGGGGGGGGGGGGGGTCTTGGGGCAGTTGATGGCAGAGCTGTTGAGCTGATGGCACTCAGGAAGGTGCGGCGTTTGGAGCAGTGGAGTGGAGCCCCTTTGGATTCTCTCTCCTGGTGAAGCTTTGTCTTGGGTGCTGTTCTCTGTTCAGCTGGGGCTTCACCGGAGGGTTTCTTGTGGGCTTCTCTTCTCCCGGGCTGATGGTCTTTCCTCGGGCTGATGGTTGTTCTCTGCCCTTGATGATCTGTTTGCCCCGGCTGATGTTGTTTTCTGCGCACCTTTGTTCTGAGGTCCAAGTTTTTATGGTCTAAAGTTCATGAAAAGGGATGACCAGGAATTCGACTCCTGGCCCAATGGCTGGCCATCCATTTGGCGGACTTTTGGAAGGGGGTCTGTATCAGTCCTTTTGGGATTTATGGCCCGACTGATTCTCCCTTTACTGATGATTTTCATTAAGCTGTTATAACCTTTGATACATCCACTTTTATGGTAATCACTGACCAGATTTGGAATCAGGGGTGATTAACAATCAGTTTGACACCAAACATGCCATACCAGCTTCACAGGTACATACCTCATACCACCTGCATTAATTGATTAACTCTTTCATTGTCGCCGCCTAGTGGTTCGGACGCATACGTCCGAATTTTCAATAACAGAAAAAAATGACGTTCAATAAAAGAAACAAATGTATCAAATCAACCAAAAACGGCTTGTTACACTACAAAAAACCTTTCAGATAATATCTGTAGAAAGTTGCGCAATTTTTGTGCCATGGTTTTTTTGTAACAAGTAAAAATAAAATGACCATGGTAGCCATCTTTAAACGGGTCGAGTGTCAGGAAGTAAAATATAAGTGTTAATAAAATGAAAACTAAGCACTTCAAACTATTTCTTTCACGGCCAATAATTCATAAACCGTCACAGTATTAAGACAAAACACGCATTTTTCCATAAATATGACTGTAATGCTCTCAAATAGCTTGCTCACTCATCGCGGAAAAATGTCAGTCGGCATTCTGTACATTCGTGCAATGTTTATTATCTTCGGAGTTTTAGAAGAAAACCAATGAATAAAATGACAAAGTTACCCTCGTTTGAAAGCTTGATCTCTTATGTACATAAATCAATCACTGTAATCCTTCATTGTCAAGTATTTTTTCAGATATATGCTCTGCTTCCCTGCTAGCACATTATTTTTTACGCACTGAACCTTTGCCCATGGTTATGTTTCACCATAATAAACTTTTTACATGAACATCAAATTACAGTGTCATTTGCTTCATCCAATAGAGGTGTGTCTAAGGTTTGCAAAATGGTATGGGATGTGCTGATTGGGCATTGTTTTTCGCGCTGGGGACATGAATGCGCAACTTATTATCTGCAGGTGCAGTATTTGTGGGAGTGTCTCGAGTACGCATTACGCACGTAGTCTCCGTGAGTTTACCCAGTTATTTTCGGACAACAACTTTTTTGACTGAAGAAAAATGGCTCGGATGACTTTCACTGTTGAGAAAGCACAGAAGATGATTTTGAAGAGTGGTTCGGGGGAAGAAAGTGTCGCTTTTATCCATTGATTCGATGGAGGAGGACGCTTTTTTGCGCGGAGAGGATGCAACGCTCGACATAAGTACATTTATTTACAGTTTACATTTTACTCTTTTATTCTATAGATTTTTATAATTCCGTGATTCAGCAAATTACAATTAACATTTGCTTTGGTAACATTGTATTGTGTTACATTGGGAAAAGTTCCGCATTGCCTTTGTCAAGCTTTGAAGTGTTCAAAGTAATGCAGCGCTTTTGGCTTTCACTTGGGCAAAGTTACGCGGGGCTCTGTTTGGGCAAAGTTATGCGGGGCACTTGTCGGCCTTGTTTGAGCAAAGTTATGTACAGTACTTGTCGGCTTTGTTTGGGCAACATTATGTACGGTACTTGTCGGCTTTGTTTGGGCAAAGTTATGCGGGGCACTTGTCGGCTTTGTTTGGGCAAAGTTATGCGGGGCACTTGTCGGGCTTTGTTTGGGCACAGTTATGTGGGGCACTTGTCGGGCTTTGTTTGGGCACAGTTATGCGGGGCACTTGTCGGGCTTTGTTTGGGCACAGTTATGCAGGGTTAGGGTTAGAAACAAAATGTTTCTTATGACCCATAAGTGGTAATGCATTTAGAAAGAAAGACGCTATCCCAAAACACTGCTAGTTACACTGCGGCCATTTTGGATAGGTTTTGGATAGGTTTGGCACAAGTCATGTGAATAAAATATAGATTTTTCTACAAATGTGTGGTGATTTTGTGTGACAAAATGTTACTTATGACCCATAAGTGGTAATGCATTTAGAAAGAAAGACGCTACCCCAAAAAACACTGCTAGTTACACTGTGGCCAGTTTGGATAGGTTTTGGATAAGTTTGGCACAAGTCGTGTGAATAAAATATAGATTTTCCTACAAATGTGTGGTGATGATGTGTGACAAATTGTTACTTATGACCTATAAGTGGTAATGCATTTAGAAAGAAAGTTGCTACCCCAAAAAACACTGCTAGTTACACTATTGCCATTTTGGATAAGTTTCAGATTAGTTTAGGTTAGGTTTTGGATAGGAAAAGCTCCCAGTTGCACCATTTGCTCTTTCCTCCATAAAACCTGTTGGGCTGCATCAAATGATATGAAATTGGGCACACATGTAGAAAACAAGTTTGGGAACCTGATTTTTACAATTGGACCTATTCCATCATGTAGTTTTTGAAATATTTGCAAAAATCCAAGACACAAAGACAGGTTTTTGTATTTTTCCAGCTGTTTTTGTTATATTCGCATGTCCATAAATTATACACAGGTTATTCATTTCGTTATTGAACTTCCTACAATCAATTGTAAAGGGGTCAACTTTGATTTTAGGTATCAGGCATGTGTCTGTGACTTTTATATCTGAAGTTATAAAGTAATTATTCCAAAGAGGGAAGAAATGCCCCCCCATGCAAGGGGCCCCTGGTGCCCTCCATAGAGTTAAACAATTAGTTATTTTATCTATGTGACTGATTCACATCAGTATAGGATACCGGTGTTTTGGGTTGCACCTCAACAGATGTTACACTTTGTGTGGATATTACATCAAATATTGATATTACAAACAGCACATCTTATCCATAGATAGGCATGGCCGTTAGTTTGTGGTAATATCAATATAAGTTGCACATCTGGAAACAACATATTTTGTTTGGTGTGGCTTATGCCAATTCATCTTCTCCAGAATGGATAAGATACACCTTAATTCAGTTCTTTTAACATAGCATGGTAGAAACAAAGAAACATGGTGGCTGTCCACCAAGATCAGACAAGGACCACAAAGGAATGTTGGAAGAGAAGGGGGGGTTTTAACACAGAAGACTCTCTAAAAGTTAGGACACATTGGTTACACTAATTTTCCAGATTCTTCTGGTATACCATCAGAACATATATACAATGGTAGCTATACCTATCTATTTATTTAAATTTATATGTGTTCAAGTGCAAAGGGGTAAAATAGGTGATACTCCGTGAACATGGTTATAAGAGTGGCACACAAAACACTAAGATTGTCTAAGGACACATACAAACATAACCTATCTGTATATTGAGACTAGTAGTCGTGAGTAAATCAATATACAGGGTATACAAAAGCTAAACTTAAATGAAATTTCCTTTAGGGTGTTCGTCTGTTGGGTGAGTGATATGTAAGGCAGAGTGTATGGGTAGGGGGTTGTGTGCCAAGTCGAGGGACCCCTTTCCATTAGGTCCACTCTGCTTGTCTGTAGGTCCCTAAATCTTTGGGCAATAAAAGTTGGAGTGCTGGCCTCCCTTGTTATCGGTGTGTTTATGTGTGTAACCCCCCTTTGGTGCCTCTCGTACCAGGCTCGGCCTTGTCTCAGGCTACCTGGAATTTAGGTCCTGTGATATGTGCATGTGTGATCCTACATATCCCCCCTTTCGGTTGATGATGGCATTGCCATCATTCAGGCGACGGAAGTTGAAACAGGATCACCAACATGCGACGAGGCATTGTTGACATCCCATTGTTTGGCACTCTGGGTGGCACAGTGACAGGATGGACAGGGAGGAGGCGCAGGGGCTGGCGCCTGGCTTCTGGGACCACGAGGAGTGGTGAATCCTATGTCGAACAGGGTGCCAACGGCTGCTGCACCTCCCAGCAGGGTGCTCAGGAGCCTCTTGGGCCGTCGATTGGACTCAGCTTGGGTCACGGTCGTTGGGTTACTGCTCCAACCTGTGGGTAGTGTCCGCGGCAGCATGATGCAGGGCATCCTGAGTCCATCGGACACCTGTCCCACTAGTTTGGGGTCTCTCGTGCAGGTAATGGCTCAGTTGACATCGTCCGACGAATACTCTCTCTGTGTGGGTACAACAGTTGGTAATCACGAGACCGGGCTGTCCCCGGAAGACGATGCTGGGCGGAGGCCCAGGGCACACCATGTCGGATTGGGGCCTCACCCCTCCTAGGCAGAGTAATGCTAATAGCAGGGGCAGCATCATCCTAGTAATAGGGGGTAGAAAATAAAGACCAGATTAGGAGTGAGGTGGTGAGTTGAGACTCTGAATGTTGTGCACACCGGTGCAAAAGGGAAAAGGAGAAAGAAATAGTGGGCAACAATTCTCGGCCAGAGAACAATTGCAAAGAAACAAACAGGACAAAGAAAATTGCAAAACCGGATCCTCTTCAGTAATTTCCCGGGCACGCGTGAGCCACCCCAGGTCCTTACCAAAAACAACAACAAAATAAAATGAAAAGTTATCAAAACAAAGAAAGATAAACAAAAAAACAAAAAAAATGAAAAGGTCACCCAGATATCAGTAGTCAAGCCCACCACCTTAGTCTACCCTATCTGTGACCATCTTTCCTCCCCTTTCTCTTTGGTCTTTCTTGTTGGGGTTTTGGAGGAGATTTCAGCTGGAAAAGTTGTCCTTCTTTTGGTTGGAATGTGGTTCATTCCAAGCTGCTGGCTTCATATTGAGTGCCTTATTGGTTGTTTTGGCATTGCAGTGTCCTGCACAGGGTGCGTCATGGGCGTACAGTAGCATGACCCCCCTTTGTGCCTGAGGGACCACGAGCCGTGGTGAAGTGTGGGCATCAGGGACATCAAGAGGTACGCCCTCGGCAAGATGAAGAAAGGGTAAAGCCATCATCAGGTGATGGAGGTCAGGATGGGATGCCTGATCAGTTGTGGAGATCGAGTTAGCAGAGAGGTCGCGGAGGTGATCGCAGACCTTGTTGAGCACAGTATCAGTGGGCTGGAGGGAGATGATGTCAGAGTTGGAGACCTGAGGGGAAAGTTCCAGCAGTGAGGCCGCTGGCGGCGAGGCAGGTGCTCGGCTGTGGCTGCAGGTGACGACCTGGACGGCATGGGTGGCTGGGAGGGAGCAAAACTCCCACGAGTCACCGTGCAGTGGTCCTGCTTTAGCGAGTGCATCCGTGTGGTCATTGTATGTCTTGTCCAGTCCTGGGAGTCTGGAATGACCACAAACCTTCTTCCAATAGATCTGCGTGTTTCGTGCGGTAATCAGAGCATCGCACGTGTGCAGGAGGTCTTGGTGTTTGACTGGCTTGTTCCCTGATGTCTTGAAGCCATTCCGTGTCCAGTAAGGGAGATGGCACATGAAGCTGAGACGTGCATAGCTGAAGTCTTTGCAGATCAGCAGGTCCTTTACTTCACGTTTGGAGGCCATCTCCAGGGTGATTATGATTGCTGCCAACACTGCGTACTGCGATGTGTGAGGACCAAGCTTGAGCTGTTGTGGTGGGACGAGGTCGTCATTGAGCCACGGAATGCTAGTTCTAGCTTTCATGGTCCCCTGATGTTTGAATACGCACCCATCTTCATAAATGGTGATCATGCCTTGACAGACATTTTCCTCAAAGTAGTGGTGTCGCGACAGTTCCATTGGTGTGGGTGTGTCCACAATGTTGGGTGCTGCTGGTCCCTCCTGAGAATAGCTGTGGCAGCTGGGTGACTGTACTGCGCCAGGCAGGGCAGTTATGTCATCGATTGTCAGGTGTTGGTCGTCAGCAAGCTCCACGTGACATACAGTCTCTTTTGTCACTGGTGACTCTTCTACCTCCATGGTCATGACCACATCTGTGACTTCCATGCTTTGGAGCCACATGCATTTCCCGATCTTGGGGCAGAAGGATCCCAGGGTAGGGTCCTGCCTGCACAGGAAGGAGTCATGATGCTGGCATGGGTCTCTTGTGTCAAGACACTGATCTCCAGCTGCGTTCTCTCCATGGTGTGGAGTGAGGTCCGAGGAGACAGCCAGGGTTTGACATTCCCATATGGCTGTGTCAGGTGTCCACAGTGGCAGCGGTTCTCTAACTTGAGCCCAAATTTTCTGACGTTGGAAGTCTAACAATGGCTTGAACCGGTTCAGCAAATCTTTCCCGATGAGGAGAGGAATGGACTCAAGTTGGGAAATGTATACAGGGTGCATTACATTCATGGGGCCGATGGACAAATCGAGGGGGATCATGTGATCCATCCTGGTGCCCACTGGTGAATATGCCTGCACGTCCAAAGAGCATTTCCTCGGCTGGAGGGTTTTGTTCTTCTGGGCGGCTAGGTGCTGCACCTGGTAGAAGAGACTGGCTGACATGAGGGTGATGTCTGCTGCAGTGTCGATGAGGGCCTCGAGGGTGAGAACATCTTCCAGGGTGATGGAGAGGTAGAATTTCTTGGCTACCCCCCTTTCCATCAGGTCACCCAGAAGCTGTGGCACAGGGGCCTGGCCAAGAATTGGTGAGGCGTCGCCACAGTCGGATTGGTGTTCTGAGTCAAGGCACACAACCAGGACAGTGCTGCCGGGCATCCCCTTGATCAAGCTCCGTGTCGGTGACGGCAACATCAGGTGCTCTTACTGGGCATGAGTCAGTAGCACTTTCTAATTGAGGTGGGACTTCTTCAGTTGTTCCAATATCTCTGGTAGGGAAGGCCGATGACTGTTGAGTGTCATTTGGGGTTGACCTCTGAGGGAGTTTGTAGGCATTGTCTGGTGTGGGTTTAGGTGAGGGTTGTGGGGTCCTGCGTGATTTGTGCTTCCGTCCTAGTCATTTTGGATCTTTCTTCCGAAAGTCCTCTTGACCCTTGAGGGGATGCTGAGTAAAGAAATCACGCAGCAACTGTAGTAGATTAGACTCTTCTTCTTCCTTGGTTCATCCAGGCCTCGAGTCTGGATCGTAACCTCTCCTTCTGTCTTGCCAGTTCCGTGGTGGATTCCGTCGGGAACTTGGGGGAGAGGTTTCCCTGTCGGTCTCTCCACTTGTTCCATGGCTCTGGGTGGCACAGTGACAGGATTGGTCTTAGCTTACCCTTGTTAAGATAGCACTGTGTCTCCCCGTGTCTTTGACTGCTGTGGGGGCACACCAGGGTAACGCTCACTGTGGCTTGCTGCTCTCCAACCTCGGTCATGGATTGGTGGTTGATGAGGAGGGTGGCCACCTTCTAACGCTAGGTTGGGATCTGTAGTGCCAAGGTTCAACACTGCCGGAGCCTTGGTTGCCTTCTCAGCTGCTGCTCTTTGTTTGTGGTACGCCTTGATCGCCAGGTCTCGCAGTTGTTGACTTGTCATGGTGCGGGGACAAGCCATGAACCCCAGGTAGTGGTTAATGGTTGGGTGGAGGTTCCGAAGGAAGAGAGCCTTGAAGTTCGCATCTTCTTCCATGTCTGGCTCATTTCTGGACCCAAAATATGCCCGACGAAGGCGATTGTAGTAGGCTTGGGGAGCTTCTTGTCTGTTCTGTTTAACATCAAAGGCGACGGCGATACCTTGTTCTGACTCAGGATCAGCAAACTCCCGAGTCAGTGCTTCGTGTAGCAGCATGGCGTTGGCTTTGATTCGACTAGGTTGTCGATCCAAGAAACTGCGGACCTCCAGGCTAGATGTGATCCTGATGAGGTAGACTGTCCTCATTGGTCACATTGTCCAGTCTTTGGAGGTGGAAGTCAATGTCTTGGAGGTAGGCATGAATGTCGTGGCCTCCTCTGGGATTCGGGGTGAACGTGTTGATATTCCGAGCTACTTTATCAAGCTCCTTTGTGGTAACCCGGTGCTGGTGTAGCGTTCGCTTTGGTAGGTCTGTTCCATCTGGGGTGTCTTCTCTGAGAGAGACCTTCTGGGTTCTTGGTTCCTCAAGGTCTGGTGAGGGGCAGGGAGTTACCTCGTCACGATGAGAGATCCCCGTGTGCCTTGGGAGCGACCGCACTGTTAGAGATGACGTCGGTCCCATCGCTGATTCGTAGGGTGCCTCGAATTCCAACTTCATCTCATATGCTTGCTTCAATTCCTGTCTCACCCGGACAATCTCTTCTGCATCAGCCGGATGTTTCATTATGGCACCGGTGAGCTGTTCCTGGGAGCTGATCAGTTGGCGATTCATCTTGTGCAGACGTCTCTGTGCCTCGGCCAGATGGTTTTCCAGGGCCTGGATCCGACCATCCTTGTTCTAGAGCTCCGTGTGGGCTCTGACCAGCAGGGTGTCGGCCTGGTCCATTCTGGCTTGAAGGTTTTCTCTGGTGGCTTTGGCTTGCTGTTTTTGCTGGTCAGCTTCAGCTCTGAGCTCTTCCAGGGCATGTTGAAGCTTTTTGCTGGTGTGAGGCATTTCGCCTTCTTCCGTCTCCTCCTCCTCATGGGGTGGAGAGCTTATCTTTTGGAGTTCTTGCTCCAGATTTCCAATGTGATGCTGGGTCTGGGCGGCATCTCTCTGTGCCTCTGCCAGTAGTCGTTGGGTGTTTTCCTCCTGCTGCTTGAGTGATTGCACCCTTTGTTTGAGGCAAGACGTTTCCTCTTCACTAATCTGCAGCCTGGCTAGGAGTTTGTGTGCGAGGGAGCCGAGTATTTTGGTTAGCTCCTTACTCCCGCATTTCTGAGTGGGTGGTGTGGCCATCAGTTCGGCGATGTCCTCCTCAAGCTGGTCAGCTCCTTTGGACTGTGTGGGATCGGCCTGACTGGGCAGGAAATCAGAAGTCACAACATCCAGCCAGGTACCCAAATCCTTCCATTGGTCAAGGGGGCTTTCTCTGTAGGTCACGGTGACTCTGTCAACTGGAGGGTGATCGCAGAAATCTGTTATACTCAGGCTGGGTGTTGCCAAGGTGGGAGGCCTAACACCTAAATCTGGGTAAACAAATTAAACCAATAAAATAAAATAAAGTAGAACTGGGGCCTGTCAATGGGTAACTGGAAGGGTGTAGTGAACCACGAGAATAGTTACCCATGACAAAATAAACAAACCAAAATTGTTCCCTGGGAGAAGTTGTTGCAGGTTAGGACAGTGTGAGTTACTTTAGGGCCTAAGAGATGCCCTAGTGAGGGGGAAAGGATAAAGCCTTATCCTGGAAATTACAGATCTGTGGCTACTGACAGTGTCAGAAGACCACAGGAGAAGTTGGGAACAGGAAATGAGAAATAACAGCTTCAAACCAATGGGACTGCATTCAAACGTAGCTTGCTGTTGCAGATCAGATTATCCCTGGGTTGGGCTCTGTTGTACAACTCCGCTTTGACCAGAAGGGGGACCACTAGCAGGTTCTGCTTTATTTGTCACTATATGAGGTGTTAAAAGCTAGTCATGCAGTTAGAGAGGTTTGAATGCGGTCAGGTGTCCCTTCTGAGTAGGGCACATCCCACAAGCTCAATCCCAGCCAAGCAGGCCCAAGTCCAGCTCCCACTCCCCTGAACCCCAGTGATGTCAACTTGGAAGGGGGTGTTCTGTACACACAACTGAGACAACCCAGGTGGGTCTCAGCTTATTGGCTGCACTACCTGAGACCTGACTCGACCAAGGCTGGCAAAATAGCCTTCAGGTGTCACCCACCCTAGTGAGAGTCCAAGCTAGGGCCGTTCTCAGAACTCACCCTAGACGAGGTCCTGCTCAAAAGTTGTAATGACTGCCTGAGGTACCTGTCAGCCTTGCCCTTAATGAGTCAGCGGGTGCAGCCGGGCGTCCAATTGCTGAAAACTCCCCTTCGGTTCTGACAAACTGTACGATCGTAAGCAGTGACAGCAGAGCTACAGGCAAGCTCAACCAACAGAGAGCGAATGGTAAGCACCTAGTACAGGAAGAGCTCAACCGATCACGTCCAAAACCTCAACGACTCCCTGATGTGATTGTATATGTAACTGGTTTACTGTTATTAATAATGGTTGAACTTCTATGCAAGTCTCCTTGTTGGGGGAGAGGGAGAGAATGAAAGCATAAAATGAAATAAAACCTAAAATAAATCAAAAAGGTAAAACAGAAATCAAACGAAATTAATTGTTTCTTATTGTTTAATTGTAAGCATCAATTAGTTATGCAGCAATAACCTAATTAGATGTTAATGTGTTGTGATCAAATTGATTTGGTCCTTGAAGTTGATTCCTGCTTTCAGGAAAGAACCTGTGTGTCCAATTATGTGCGTTGGTATTACCGGTGTTGACCACTAGAGACCCAACTCAGATGTTGTTATACTACTGTGGCTCAATTTCGCAATTTCGAAATGGAGTGGTAGTTCTATGCCTGACCACTACAGGCACAATTTCGAAATGGAGTGGTAATTCTATGCCTGACCACTACAGGCGCAATTTCGAAATGGAGTGGTAGTTCTATGCCTGACCACTAGAGGCGCAATTGGGTGTTGCTCCCTTTGTGGGGGGGGGGGGGTCCCCGACAAGTGAGCCTATAAGGGGTGGTGACCCAGGAGAAAAAAACGAATGGCGTCAGGCACGTTCTGAATGCAGTATGGGGATCTGCGCACGTTCTGAATGCAGTAAGGGGATCTGCGCACGTTCTGAATGCAGTAAGGGGATCTGCGCACGTTCTGAATGCAGTAAGGGGATCTGCGCACATTCTGAATGCAGTATGGGGATCTGCGCACATGCTGCATGCAGTAAGGGGATCTGCGCACACATCTGATGGGGAAGCTATTAGATGTAATCTTTCATCTGTTTCTTCAAACTTCGAGAGCTGGTGACAGAGTGTCACAGTCCAACACAACTCCCCCCAACAAAGTGATTGACTGCTCAGTCATGTCAGCGCTGTGTGCAGTGTCTTCTTAGCTGGTTGAGTAGGGAACGCTCAGCTAAAGCACTGGATAAGTAACGTGAAATCCCAGTATGTAACTACACACAGTACAACGTTGCATTGAATATGGTGCTAGGCAGCATCCAGTCAGTCAAGAAGATAGTGGAAACAAATCAGACGGAAAGTATTGAGGTTAATAATGTAAACTTACTCGTTCCTGTTGGTGAGAATGACGTGGATCGAATAGAGAAGCTGTCCCTGTTGTGGCATCCCCCTGTTGACTTGAGTCATTTAAATACTGAGCAACAGGCAATTGTGGAAAAACTGCTCTATAAGGAGTCCAATGCATTTGCTCGGGATGAAGACGACATTGAGTGTATTCCAAGCCTTCAGATGATGATAAATCTGAAGGATGACATCCCAGTACAGTGGTCCTATGCAGCTCTACCCAAACTAGGGCTGAAACGATTCCTCGAGTAACTCGAGTAACTCGATTACAAAAAATCATCGAGGCAAAATCCTCTGCCTCGAAGCCTCTATTAATTCATTTTAAAGTTCATGTCACGTTTTTTCGCAATGATTTTTGCATTACTGTGACAATGCACTTACGCTTACGTCACCCACGAAGCGGAAGGAGACGGCGGTGTTTTGATTTGAGGGCGCGAGCGCGGACTACTGTGGGCTGCGTAATGGAAGGGAGCAATGGCGATGAGCAAAGAGAAAACAGAAGAAAACGACAAAAAATGTCAAAAGTTTGGAATCATTTTAAATTACAAAATAAAGAGAACGCTGTAGTATGTGTCCACTGTAAGGTCGAGCTAACTTACCACAATAGCACGTCGTCCATGCTGCAGCATCTCAACAGGAAACATCCGCTCTACTCAGAGACCGGAGGAGGACGCTCACCCGAGACCAGGTAAATAAATTCAATGTAGCGTTAAATCAATGCGATTGTTAATCGAGATAGGGGCTGTTAAATAATGTACGTTAATTATGTAAGGGATAAACCACAACGGTCAGTGCAATACTGCACGACGGATGTAGAGCTAGGATACTAGTAGCCTTGATAGCTAGCTAGCGATGCAAACTTGGGCTAACCTAGGTTACTTAAAACACAAAACACAAATGCTCCTGACCTACAAACTATAGCCTACACATGATAGATGGTGTGCCAGCTGCAAGACACCACAAATCAAAGCCTGGATACTATTAACTAAGTAGTAGTACAAGTTTTCTCGTGTCATACAGGGTGGCTAGCTGCCTGCCAATCTGACACTCCACTCACTGACAGAAAACACGAGTAACCCAGCAGATATAACCTAGATCGCTGCTTACCTTCTCTTGAAACCTGGTCAAAATCCATGGGAAACAACATCCACTGAGAAGACAATCCATTGTTTAATTTCAGTGATGATATGGGTCACATGGGAACCGAAAGAGTCCTTGGACTAGCCCGAGAACGCTTCTATTGGCCATATATGAAAAGGGACGTAGAGGTTTATGTGACAAGAAAGTGTCCATGCATTAAACAAAAAAGACCTGTCATCTCGCACATCAGGGCACCTATGGGAAGCATTAGTACGAGCTCACCTCTAGAATTGGTGTCTATTGACTACCTTCATTTGGAATCTAGCAGGGGTGGCTTTGAGTATATCCTGGTTGTGATAAACCATTTCACCAGGTTTGCACAGGCCTACGCTACCAGGAATAAGGCCGGAAAAACAGCGGCAGAGAAACTCTTTGATGATTTCATTCCACGATTCGGATATCCCTGGAAATTACATGACGACCAGGGGAGAGAATTCGAGAATTATCTTTTTAAGACCCTGCAACAACTGAGTGGAGTGAGCCACTCAAGGACTACACCTTACCATCCCCAGGGAAATCCTTTAGAGAGATTTAACCGTACTCTGCTTCAGATGCTCAGGACCCTGGAGGAGAAAGAGAAGGAGAGGTGGAGCGAGCACCTGCCACAAGTTATTCACGCTTATAACTGTACTAGACATGAGGCAACTGGATTCTCTCCCTTTTACCTGATGTTCGGCCGTCACCCACGTCTGCCCGTGGATATAATATTTGGTTTGACAACTGACGAGGAAGCCGCTTCTCCTAGAGGGTATGCAGAGAAGTGGGCCTCAAGAATGAAGGAAGCATACCGACTCGCCTCTGAGAATAGTCAGCAGTCCAGTTCCCGGGGCAAGAGGTACTATGACTGTCACATGAAGGGCGTTGTTCTTGAACCAGGTGACCGGGTCCTTGTACGCAATTTGAGTGAGCGAGGGGGCCCAGGTAAATTAAGGTCATACTGGGAGGACACAGTTTATGTTGTACAGGAGAGAATTGCTGAGGGGCCCGTCTACAAAGTGACTCCAGAAACAGGTGGAAACAGGATACGAACATTACACCGCAATCTGCTTCACCTGGTCAATGACCTGCCAGTAGAGTTACCACAGCAATCACAGAAATCACCAGCTAAGAAAAGAGCCAGTTTAACCAGACCCTTACCTTCCCCCGTGACAGAACCACAATTTCGACAGAGAGCAAGTACACGGGAGCTGTGTGAAGAGAACTTAAGCAGCGACTCTTCTGATGATGAAGACCAAGGTTACTGGCTGAGAGAACCAGTAAGGAAAGGACTTGCAAGTACACAGGACCACCATGTGTGTGGAACCAGGGAACGTTCCAACCATGTCGCCGTTCCCAAGAGATTCGATAATGTAGGACCACCCATACCGGAAAGGGGAGCTGGTGGAGGTATGCATGTCAGTGGGAGGAGAAAGAGTGATCTTGTAATAGGGAATGAAGAAACTTGACAGAACACATGGCAAGGTACAGATAGAAGGGGAATTTTCATCAGTTAATCCAGTAGCTATAGAGTGTGAGCAGGAAGATGAAGTGCTGCAAGGGGATGGGAAAATGCCTCCGTTAACCCTCTGGAGCCTAGTATGTCGTCGACAACATAGAGTACTTTTCGCGTCTATTTCAGTTTATATCTCGCTGAAATCTTAATGTAGAATCATGAAAAAAACGCTGGCTAAATCCGTAATCGGTCTTCTTTTCAAAACTTCCATTGTCGGAAATATTAATGTTTTTAAAATTAGATTAAATCAGCAAAAAAGTAAACCATGTCATCTTACTTTGTTTTACTTGCATCGGGGGCGTGTACTACCGCTGTCACCCGAAGATCGCTATTCACATTCTAAATAGCCGCATTAGCGCGTATTCAGATCGCATTCGCATGGTAATTTGATGAACAGCGCAACGGTGAAACGCGATCCAGATACATCCCCATCAGCGCCATAAAAGGGGGTAGGGACGTGGCCAGGTGACAATGGCTCATTCATACACATTAAAGTTACTACATATTCAATGAAAGGAGCCAGAAATAGTGACATGAGTTAGGTTTTTCTTATTTATTTATCCAAATGAATGTTGCATCTACACCATTTAGTCATCTTCATGTAGCCAAGACTTTGGTGATCAGATATCTGGGATCAAAACAAACTGCCAGCATTGCTTACTACGTACTTTTATAATGTTTCTGCAAGTGTTCCAAACTGCATTTTGCAATGTCTATACTTTGAATGTCAAATTACAAACTTCACATAAATTTGACATATTTACAAAGTACACTAAGATTAAGATGAGTTTGTTGCCAAACCAAATATATAAGAAATAATTTATTTGTCATGAATTAAGTTTATGATATTTGAAGAAATGTGTGATCATGCCCCAGTCAGTGAAAGTGTTTTTCCTACCCCTAGACCCCAGAAGGTTAAAATGCGTCCGTTAAAAAAGAAAAGAATGCCGCGTGGCTGCACAGTGCCCACAATGTTCGGCAATAACAAAAAAACAGCTCAACTAAATCGCTTTAACAGAACCGTAATAACAAAAAAAACATGGTACGTTAACACAGTGTAGTGTACTGGAGCTGAAAACTAAAACTGCTAAAACTTATTTTAAGACTTATCTTAATTTATTCTATCTTAACCTTATCCTATATAATAACTTATCCTATGTTACCTTATGCTACAGAACTTGATCTTAACCTTAACATATCCTATCTTAATACTGATAGCCCATCTCCACAGCCAACTCCTGAACCCCAGGGATGGCACTTAGCTGCTCCAGTGCATCAATAGGAAAGATGAAGACAGCATGTTCCCCTAATTTCCTGTTTCTGATGGAACCCCATCCGACCTCACCGTGGCACAATGAATGGCTGATATTATAGGTACGGTAATAGATACAATTAGACAGTTGTATTGTCTGGCGTTGTCATAGCTGTGTAGCACCCCCTGCCTTATTTTACCCAAACTAGCAAGGGGGCAGCACCAGGTTCAATAATCTAGTGCCTTAGCGATGTTGTATTCAGGCCCCTCTGGTGTCACTAATGGCGCTTTTCCACTGCATAGTACGGCACGACACGGTTCAGTTCAGCTCACTTTTGGGGGGTTTTCCACTGGGAACAGTACCTGGTACCTGGTCCTTTTTTTAGTACCACCTCAGCCGAGGTTCCAAGCGCGCCGAACCGTTACCAAAACGTGACGTGTAAACTCTACTGGTCACTGATTGGCCGGAGAAAATCGTCATTACTGCGTCACTGAACTTGCGACACGAGACACAACAGACCCGCTAGATTTTTAGCACAGCCAGCGAAGGTTCGGACGCACCATTTTGTTTTAACTAAAAATGGTCTTGCTGTTAAAAACATCCACATGCCGAAAATGAAGAACACCATTCCGTCGATATGCTCCATTGTTGTGTGTATGTTTGTGGCGCATTTACGATGATGTCACGGCAATAGAGGCGGCGCAACTATAACGACACGTGAATAATCCCGCCCACTCTAAAGCGGCACTAAACTGCAGTCGAAATGCAAACTGAGCCAAACCAAGGTGAGCTGTACTGAACCGTGCTGTGCCGTACTATGCAGTGGAAAAGCGCCATAACTGGTATACCTCGGTCCTTAAACAATATGTGGAATAAAACCGATACAACCCAACTACCCTTTGTCAACCGAAACACTCTAATTAATGAAACACTTGAATAAGTAAAACACGGAATTTAATTAAAGTAAAGTCAGAAAGAATAAATGGACCACAGAAACACGTTTCACGTGATAAATCAATCACACCATCAAAAGAATTACTAGTTAGAAAACAATTAGCCCCAAAGGGGAAAAGGAAAATTTCCCAGCCGCTGGGTTACTAACTTAACCAAAATAAAGTATATACCTTAAACAAACTCACTATGACGGGACGTATCACATTAAATACTCACAGCGACTAAACGTGCTGAATGACACTGTATAACTTGTTAAACACTCGTGGGCCCATGCACACACTAACCATTTATTCATAACCCACCCCGTTGCGGGCCTGGAATGCAGCTCGTGTTCGTGGTGACCAGAAAAACTGAAAATTGGCCTCTTCACTCTTCTGAGCACAAAATAAATCAATATCCATACCTCAATCTCGGGCACACAGCAAACTGTTATGGGGAATCCTTGGTTAGGGCCCCGCAGATCCACTTCCAGCGCTGTCTCGGGCCGCCGGCGGGGTGAGGGTAAAATGCGGATTCCGCCGGATTCCGCCGAACGTCAACAAAGGAGGAGCTCAGCATTGCGGTGCAACTGTGCAGTCAGTACAATACGGATGTCCGAAATCGTATTGTTCTTAATGTTAACATTAATTTCATTGTTAATTTGTTAAACATGTGAAAATGTTCTATATGTTATCTGTTGAGCGTTCTCTGGTCGAGGATAATCTGCATTTTTTCCCTCTCTTTTCCCGTCAGACAGATATGTGGATGTCCATGGCTACCAACGTCACTGTTCATGGATGCCTGTTCCTGACGAATAAAATAAATCATAATAAATCAATAAATAAATATGTCTTTCACCAAACATGTCAGTATTTTATTGTAATTCTGTATTACTGTAGATCTCACATCCAAGCACTATTGAACTGTTTTGGTGTTATCTGATTAAATTTTCTCATATAAGTACAGCTATACTGTACAGCTTGAAAGCACTGCTGTGGAATATCTACCTAGAAACGTGGTAGCCACTCTACAAGCTATTTTATGAGAATTAATACACGAAATAAATAAAAGAAAAGGGATATTGCAAAGCATCTGTTATATTGAAACATGGAAGTGCTACATAGAAATCCTGTCCCGGGACATGTCATATACTGCCGGAAAGCTCGCAATTTGTACTATACGAAAATGCATGGAACTTCCCGGACAGGATTTCTAAATGTGCACTTCGCCCTGTACACTGTAACCATGTGGACGCCGCCATCTATAATCTTAAACTAAAAGTCCACGGAAGTGGCACATAGAAATCCTGCGCTGGGACATGTGATATATTGCCGGAAAGCTCGCAATGTGTACTATACGGAAATGCATGAAAGTTCCCAGCGCAGGATTTCTAAATGCGCATTTCGCCCTGTACACTGTAACCATGTGGAAGCTGCTATCTATAATCTTAAACTAAAAGTCCACGGAAGTGGCACGTAGAAATCCTGCGCTGGGACATGTGATATATTGCCGGAAAGCTCGCAATTTGTACTATACGAAAGTGCATGGAAGTTCCCAGCGCAGGATTTCTAAATGTGCATTTCGCCCTGTACACTGTAACCATGTGGAAGCTGCTATCTATAATCTTAAACTAAAAGTCCACGGAAGTGGCACGTAGAAATCCTGCGCTGGGACATGTGATATATTGCCGGAAAGCTCGCAATTTGTACTATACGAAAGTGCATGGAAGTTCCCAGCGCAGGATTTCTAAATGTGCATTTCGCCCTGTACACTGTAACAATGGGGAAGATGCCATCCATAACCTTAAACTAAAAGTCCACGGAAGTGGCACATAGAAATCCTGCGCTGGGACATGTGATATATTGCCGGAAAGCTCGCAATTTGTACTATACGAAAGTGCATGGAAGTTCCCAGCGCAGGATTTCTAAATGTGCATTTCGCCCTGTACACTGTAACCATGTGGAAGCTGCTATCTATAATCTTAAACTAAAAGTCCACGGAAGTGGCACATAGAAATCCTGGGCTGGGACATGTGATATATTGCCGGAAAGCTCGCAATTTGTACTATACGAAAGTGCATGGAAGTTCCCAGCGCAGGATTTCTAAATGTGCATTTCGCCCTGTACACTGTAACCATGTGGAAGCTGCTATCTATAATCTTAAACTAAAAGTCCACGGAAGTGGCACATAGAAATCCTGCGCTGGGACATGTGATATATTGCCGGAAAGCTCGCAATTTGTACTATACGAAAGTGCATGGAAGTTCCCAGCGCAGGATTTCTAAATGTGCATTTCGCCCTGTACACTGTAACCATGTGGAAGCTGCTATCTATAATCTTAAACTAAAAGTCCACGGAAGTGGCACATAGAAATCCTGCGCTGGGACATGTGATATATTGCCGGAAAGCTCGCAATTTGTACTATACGAAAGTGCATGGAAGTTCCCAGCGCAGGATTTCTAAATGTGCATTTCGCCCTGTACACTGTAACCATGTGGAAGCTGCTATCTATAATCTTAAACTAAAAGTCCACGGAAGTGGCACGTAGAAGTGAGGCCCCAGCACATGTGATATATTGCCAGGAAGGTCGGAATTTGTACTTTACGAAAATTCAACATTGAAGATTCAAGATTCAAAAGGTTTATTCGTCACGTACACAGTTGTACACATACAACATGTAGTGGAATGTAACCCTGGTCACTCTGAGCAGCTGTGCATGATAAGAGAGTAACAAAATATAGAAAAAATAAGAAAAATAATAAAATAAAAAATATATGAAATGTTCAGCTGTACATAATCTATACATAAGTGATAGGTAAGAGGTATATAAGTGCAATGTGGAAGGGGCCTGAGGTATGTGCCAATGATTTGGACAGGGTGAAGCAGTAGCCTACCTAGAGGAATTGAGTATTGTCCTGATTTAGGAGCATTATGACCTGGGGGAAAAAGCTCTTCCTTAACCTTTCCGTTCTGTGGTGCGTTTCCCAAAACCATAGTTCGAAGGAACGTTCGCAAACACTGTCCTTAAGTTGCGTATTTCAAACAACTCACGAGCTGTAGTTAGAAGCTTAGTCCCGGGTAAATACGTCAGCGATGGTGGAAAATGCATTCTAAGAAGGGTATAGTCACCGTGTAAGTAAAAAATTGTATAAACTTTCATAACTAATAGGGAATAATTTAGCTCTACGATCACATATAATGTGAAGTTGTCTGAAAATGTTTGAAACGTAATTGTTGTGTGGGTCTCTGGTCATAAGTACGGTAACTGTCGGTAGTGAGCAATAGGGACACCTTGCTGGGTGATGCGGGAAGAATCCTCTGTGTGACCCATCTGTACGTTGACGTCAAACTTCAACTCACCAGTGGCACTTGCACTCTCATTTAGCACATATTGTATGTTCTAGTCACTCTTTGCCTTCTTCTCATGTTTAGAAACATGTGTGAACAGTTTTGAGTCATTGTGTTTAAATGATGACTACTGTATGGTGGCTGTGCTGAACTTCTGCAGCCTGTGTTTTCTATTTTGCATCAAAGTTCACCACAGTGCAAAATGTGTTTTGATGAATGGGAATGTGTTTAGAGTTTTGCTCAAATCTGCAAATTGTGTTTAAAGTTTCACCAAAAGAGTGATTGATTCAATAAATGAGTTTTGGCAATTGGAAGTTTTGTTCCAAGAATGAGGTTTAGTCTTTTAGCAATTCAGAAAAACTGTAACAGAAACATAAGGCAAGGTAAACTTTAACTTACCAAAGCTCTTTGGGGCGGTCACACCAGATGTGTCCAGTTTGTACAGATACTGCACAGTTAGAATAGAATAGAATAGAATAGAATAGAATGCCTTTTATTGTCATTATACATTTTTTACATATACAATGAGATGAAAAGCATCTCCTTGGGTCAGTGCTCAAACATATACATATAAAATATAAAAAGAGAAGTAGTATAAAAGTATGTATAAAATATGTATAAAAATAAGCAATGTAAACAAATAGAAAGTATTAAAGTGACAGTGTAATATATCTTATTGCACTAGCATATGTATATAAAGTGAACGAATGCACAATTTCACATTGACCGGATTATTACACAGTGATAATATATAATAAATAGATGTGGTAAGATTTTTTTAGTGTGTGTGTGAGGGGAGGAAGACCATAGTAGGGGGAGTGATTGTTTTCTGTGTGTATTCAGTGTGTGTACAGTGTGTGTTCAGTGTGTGTTCAGTGTGAGTATGGCTCTAGGGAAAAAACTGTTCCGGAGTCTGTCTGTCCTAGTCCTGATGCACCTGTAGCGTCTTCCTGAGGGCAACAGGTTGAACAGATCAGAGCCAGGGTGGGATGTGTCCTTGATAATGTTCCTTGCTCTGCTGAGGCAGCAGGAGGTGTATATGTCCATAAGAGAGGGGAGAGGGCAGCCGATGATCTTCTGGGCAGCTTTGACAACTTTATGAAGCCTCTCCTTATCTGCCATGGTGCAGCTGCCGTACCACACTGTGATGCAGTACATCAGGAGGCTCTCAATGGACGAGCGATAGAAGGTCAGAAGCAGATCCTGGTTGAGATTCAGCTTCCTGAGGACTCTCAGGAAGTGGAGCCGCTGCTGTGCCTTCTTGACGACCTCTGTGATGTTCTCGGTCCATGAGATATTGTCCGAGATGAGGACCCCTAGGTACCGGAAAGTATGGACCCTCTCCACGCGTTCACCGTTGATGTATAGGGGGGTTAGGTCGGTGCCGTGCCTCCTGAGGTCAACAACGATCTCTTTAGTTTTCTTGGTGTTCAAAGTCAGATTGTTCTCTGAACACCAGGCCTCCAGCTTCAGGACCTCATCCCTATAGGCTGCCTCGTCTCCCTTAGAGATGAGTCCGACCACCGTAGTGTCGTCGGCAAACTTGACGATGAGATTGTTGTTGTGGGTCGGACTACAGTCGTGGGTGTAGAGGCAGTTTAGGAGGGGGCTCAGCACACAGCCCTGTGGGGATCCGGTGCTAGTTAGGGGTAAAATGCTGTTATGGGCAGGGTTAATCAATTGTACAGTTGTGCTTAAAATGGGGGTATAAAATCCTTCAACTACTACAAAAGTTATGTAAGAGAACTTTTGTTTTTTGTTTTGTAAACAAGTACACCTACTCTTACAGTTTTAGACTTAACAGGTTTTAAAGAATTTTGTATTATATTATATTATATTATATTAAATTAACATGACTATAGCGAATGTCTGTCAGCCCCTTTTGACAGAATGGCCTTATAGCTATGTTTTCATAGAATCTGAGCCGGAAAAGTCAGATTGCTATGCCAAGAGTACAACTAATTTGAAAACAGTGTTAGTGAAGTCATTTGAAGACTGAATTGTGTTACAGTGGAAAAAAAACACAACAGCACAATAAAGGGCAAGTGACTCAGGCAAAGTCAGTCAGAAGGGAGTGTGAACATGCTTGGCAAACTGGCTGATAAATATAATGATGAATGCCTGCTCACCAGTAAGTTCATGCTTATTTCCTTACAGTATCTCTTGAGGAGGCCTGCCAATGGTGTGGACAGTTTCAAAATAAAGATGGTGACTGGGTGAGGAAAATTACTGTAGTCATTTGATAGATGTGAAAATATGGCTACTTGTCCTATACTGTATGTTGTTAATCCCACTGTAGATACTCTGTGATGGATGCCAGAGGTGGCAACACCGTGTCTGTTCTGGCATGACCAAGAGCCAATTCAAACACATAACAAATGTTAAATGGTATTGCACAGCTTGTGAAGAGGAGTCTTCTTTATAAAAACGCAGCCACACTACAGTGGTATGCAAAAGTCTGCAACCGCTTGTTAATTTAGCATTTTTTCCAACTTTTGACCTTTTACTTTTAACTCCTTCGTTGAGCCAATATATTTATTTGAAAACAGTGTTACAGGGGACACAGTAATAAAAATGAAGTTTTTATTCTAGCTTGGATTTACTTTTCTGAGTTTGTTTGTTAAAGCTCCCATGTCAATTGTCTTATTGAGTAATATGCGTAATGTATTTCTCTGGCCAAAGGTGCAAAATAAATGAGTAATACTTCATATATAGTAGAACAGACATGCGTCAAGCTTTCTTCATGTTCGTGTAGGTGGCCTTGAAAAAGGACTTTTTGTGTCTCAGTGATGGCTCAGTATCTGGTGGGCCACACTTTGTTCTTCATCACCTGCCTGCACCGTGTCGGCATTGAGTGAACCAGTTTGATGAGGTGATCATGGCTGATAACATGATTCCAGGCTGCAATGAGTGACTCAATCAACTCATGTTCTGATTTTGGATGTGTCTCTTGGATATCTCCAAAGCCACCTTGTGCCACAAGTTCTCAATCGGATTCAGATCGGGAGATTGGGCAAGCCAGTCAATTGATCGATGTTGTTCTGACGCTTCCAGTTGATCACCTGTTTGGAGCAATGGCACGGTGCATTGTCATCTTGGAACAGGAACCAGCTTGTAAACAGCTGCTGCACTGACGGCACCATACACTTTTGCAGTACTGTGATGTACTTGGTCCCACTGACCATGCCGTCAACGATGTGCAGACGTTCGACGCCACTGGCAGCCATGCAGCCCCAGACCATGACCTTCAAAGGATGCTTCACAGTGAGGTTCAGCCACTCAGGCTTGAACTCCTCTCCAGGAAACCTCCTCACATAGGTGTCTGCCTGGCTACCAAACAGGCAGAAAGTGCTTTCATCGCCGGAAAGCACCTTTTCCCACGTTTCACATGTCCAGCGTGACTTCTTCCGTGTCCAGTCAATCCGATTGCACCTTTGGACATCAGTCATCAGTGGCTTGTTGCGTGCCTTGCAACCCCGCAGACAAAACTGTTGATGAGGTGACACTGACATGGCAGCTGTCTGACCACTCACGCAGTAGCTGAGGTGAGGTCAACTTGCGATTGCTCAATGGAATGCGTCAAAGTGCATGATCCTAGCATGATGTTGATGCATGTGGATGACCAGACCGAGGCGTGTCTGCCACCAAACTCGCTTTCTTCTTTTGTAGAATCTTTACAACTGCTCTGTGACTGCAGCCGACTTTGTTAGTAATCTGGCAGCATGAAAATCCATGAAAATTTGTTGTTCCAAGGAATATTTCTTAAATAATAGTTTATTTTCATTTGTAATTCTTCATTCTGCCAATGCATATTTATTTGTTTAATAAATGGTGTTGTTCACAAAACTACAAAAAGTAATGTGAGAACATAGTAATTCACTACATTCACTACTGTTCATGGCTTAAGGGCCATTTGTTAGACTGCACAACACAATTGTGAAAGAAGGTGAGAGCTCCCGTAGTGGCTATGGGACTGTATTTCCATAGAGCTGATATTATGTGTGGCAGCCTCATTGCTTTTTAGATCACAAGGTGGGATAGAAGGACAAATCAAATCAATTTGCTCATTTAATATTTAAATTTTTTTATTAGGCTTGATTTTTGGAAGCCCAAATTTAGAAACCCACCGCAACTGAAAATGGAATGCCACAGATATAAGTCTCTTCCATGTAGAAGTACTTATTTGTTGGCCCAGAGTAATAGCTTTTCAGCTAGGGATCTGTGTCAGCAATTGGAATTATTGCTGGTTTTAATAATGTGAATGCCATGACAAGTCCTACTCTATTAGGTACTTGAGCAGTTGCTTTATTTTGGGTGTGATGTTAATTTTCATCTAGCCTGCTAAGGAGGTTTAATATACAGGGAAATTGGGTGGTTAGTGGCTAAATTATCACTCCAGCTGCTAGAAATAAACTGTGCATAGTTCTTGTGCCTGAGATGGCTTGTTATGAGGATGCAGCAGGAAAACAAGCATTGAGAAAACACTTTTTTTTTTTTTTGTTATTCCATGGACATACATCTTTCAAGATACCACCCAAGTACCCACAATGGAACATAAACCAATAGATCCTACTAGGATCTACTGTTGGAAATGCAGTCACTACTTAAAGTCTCTGGAGTATTTATACTGTTGCCCTATTCAACACCATCATGGTGAAAGGTTAAAACAAAGGCAGTACCCTGTCATGCTATGCAAATATACATCAGAGCTATTGGTCTTCAGGAGAGTGGGCAGGTCCAGGAGCTGCAGAGTGAAACAAACTTTATAATCTGTGTCAATGAGCACTGCCTTGCCTGAAATGCTTACCTGGAAATGAACTTAAACGTGTATTACATATTACAGGAGGTGTACTTAAAAATTAATTAGATTGGTGGCTGGCTCTTGAAAGTAGGAACTGTAAATGAACTGACCTTAATGAGTATAATAGTCAGGTACATTGCAATTCATTCCACTTGAAAAGTTACAACTTAGACTAGTTCAGTGTAAGTGTATAGCTCAGTAGTCTAAGTATGTGGGCTTGTAATCCAGAGATTGCTGGTTCAAATCCAGCTTCAACTAGATAAGTGCATGTTTATAGGCCCTTGAACCATGAAAAGTAGTGAATTGCCATGTTCTCAAATGACTTTTAGTAGATTTGTGAACAACACCATTTATTAAACAAACAAATCTGCATTTGCAGAATGAAGAATTAAAAATGAAAATAAACTATTATTTAAGAAATATTCCTTGGAACAACAAATTTTCATGGATTTTCATGCTGCCAGATTACTAGCAAAGTCGGCTGCAGTCACAGAGCACTTGTAAAGATTGTACATGAGAAGAAAGCGAGTTTGGTGGCAGACATGCCTCGGTCTGGTCATCCACATGCATCAAAATCATGCTAGGATCACGCACTTTGACGCATTCCATTGAGCAATCACCTCACCTCAGCTACTGCGTGAGTGGTCAGACAGCTGTCATGTCAGTGTCACCTCATCAACAGTTTGTTGCCGGTTCCCGCAGTTTGGTCTGCAGAGTTGCAAGGCACGCAACAAGCCACTGATGACTGATGTCCAAAGGTGCAACCGGATTGACTGGACACGGAAGAACTCACGCTGGACATGTGAAACGGTGGGAAAAGGTGCTTTTCAGTGATGAAAGCACTTTCTGCCTGTTTGGTAGCCAGGCAGACACCTATGTGAGGAGGTTTCCTGGAGAAGAGTTCAAGCCTGAGTGACTCAATCTCATTGTGAAGCATCCTTTGAAGGTCATGGTCTGGGGCTGCATGGCTGCCAGTGGCGTCGGACGTCTGCACATCTTTGATGGAATGGTCAGTGGGACCAAGTACATCACAGTACTGCAAAAGTGTATGGTGCCATCAGTGCAGCAGCTGTTTAAAGGCCGGTTCCTGTTCCAAGCTGACAATGCACCGTGCCATTGCACCAAACAGGTGATCAACTGGAAGCATCAGAACAACATCAATCAATTGAGTGGCTTGCCAAATCTCCCGATCTGAATCCGATTGAGAACTTGTGGCACAAGGTGGCTTTGGAGATATCCAAGAGACATCCAAAATCAGAGCATGAGTTAACTGAGTCACTCATTGCAGCCTGGAACCATGTTATCACCCATGATCACCTCATCAAACTGGTTCACTCAATGCCAACATGGTGCAGGCAGGTGATGGAGAACAAAGTGTGGCCCACCAGATACTGAGCCATCACTGAGACACAAAAAGTCCTTTTTCAAGGCCACCTACACGAACATGAAGAAAGCTTGACGCATGTCTGTTCTACTATATATGAAGTATACACATTTATTTTGCACCTTTGGCCAGAGAAGTACATTACGCATATTACTCAATAAGACAACTGACATGGGAGCTTTAACAAACAAACTCAGTTTAGTAAATCCAAGCTAGAATAAAAACTTGATTTTTATTACTGTGTCCCCTGTAACACTGTTTTCAAATAAATATATTGGCTCAATGAAGGAGTTAAAAGTAAAAGGTCAAAAGTTGGAAAAAATGCTAAATTAACAAGTGGTTGCAGACTTTTGCATACCACTGTAGTGTGGCTGCGTTTTTATAAAGAAGACTCCTCTTCACAAGCTGTGCAATACCATTTAACATTTGTTATGTGTTTGAATTGGCTCTTGGTCATGCCAGAACAGACACGGTGTTGCCACCTCTGGCATCCATCACAGAGTATCTACAGTGGGATTAACAACATACAGTATAGGACAAGTAGCCATATTTTCCCATCTATCAAATGACTACAGTAATTTCCCTCACCCAGTCACCATCTTTATTTTGAAACTGTCCACACCATTGGCAGGCCTCCTCAAGAGATACTGTAAGGAAATAAACATGAACTTATTGGTGAGCAGGCATTCATCATTATACTTATCACCCAGTTTGCCAAACATGTTCACACACCCTTCTGACTGACTTTGCCTGAGTCACTTGCCCTTTATTGTGCTGTTGTGGGTTTTTTTCACTGTAACACAATTCAGTCTTCAAATGACTTTTACACATACCGTGTGATGTTATCTGTCATTGCAACCACACATCCATTCCTCTCACACTGTTTTTTGCATTATCGCAAATTAGTTCTACCCCTGACTTTTCCGGCTCAGATTCTGTGAAAACATAGCTAAAAGGCCCTTCTGTCAAAAGGGGCTGACAGACATTCGCTATAGTCATGTTAATATAATATAATATAGTATAATATAATATAATATAATACAAAATTCTTTAAAAACTGTTACGTCTAAAACTGTAAGAGTAGGTGTACTTGTTTACAAAACAAAAAACAAAAGTTCTCTTACATAACCTTTGCAGTATTTGAAGGATTTTATACCCCATTTTAAGCACAACTGTACAATTGATTAACCCTGCCCATAACAGCCTTTTACCCCTAACTGTGCAGTATCTGTACAAACTGGACACATCTGGTTTGACCGCCCCAAAGAGCTTTGGTAAGTTAAAGTTTACCTTGCCTTATATTTCTGTTACAGTTTTTCTGAATTGCTAAAAGACTAAACCTCATTCTTGGAACAAAACTTCCAATTGCCAAAACTCATTTATTGAATCAATCACTCTTTTGGTGAAACTTTAAACACAATTTGCAGATTTGAGCAAAACTCTAAACACATTCCCATTCATCAAAACACATTTTGCACTGTGGTGAACTTTGATGCAAAATAGAAAACACAGGCTGCAGAAGTTCAGCACAGCCACCATACAGTAGTCATCACTTAAACACAATGACTCAAAGCTGTTCACACGTTTCTAAACATGAGAAGAAGCCAAAGAGTGACTAGAACATACAATATGTGCTAGATGAGAGTGCAAGTGCCACTGGTGAGTTGAATTCCGACGTCAATGTACAGATCGGTCACACAGAGGATTCTTCCCGCATCACCCAGCAAGGTGTCCCTATTGCTCACTACCGACATTTACCATACTTATGACCAGAGAGCCACACAACAATTACATTTCAAAATACATTTTCAGACAACTTCACATTATATGTGATCATAGAGCTAAATTATTCCTTATTAGTTATGAAAGATTATTAAATTTCTTACTTACACGGTGACTATACCCTTATTAGACTGCATTTTCCACCATCGCTGATGTATTTACCTGGGACTAAGCTTCTAACTACAGCTCAAGAACTGTAGTTCGAACTACGCAATTTTGCAACAGTGTTGCTCCACTATGGTCTTGGGAAATGCATCCTAGAACGGAAAGGTTAAAGAGGAGCTTTTTCCCCCAGGTCATAATGCTCCTAAATCAGGACAATACTCAATGCCACTAGGTGCTGCTTCACACTGTCCAAATCATTGGCACATACCTCAGGCCTCTTGCACATTGCACTTATATACCTCTTACCTATCACTTATGTATAGATTATGTACAGCTGAACATTTCATATATTTTTTATCTTATTATTTTTCTTATTTTTTTCTATATTTTGTTACTCTCTTATCATGCACAGATGCTCAGAGTGACCAGGGTTACATTCCACTACATGTTGTGTGTGTACAACTGTGTACATGACGAATAAACCTTTTGAATCTTCAATCTAAAATTTTTGTAAAGTACAAATTCCGACCTTCCTGGCAATATATCACATGTTCTGGGGCCTCATTTCTACATGCCACTTCTGTGGACTTATAGATTATGCAGGGCAGCTTCCCTATTGTTACAGTGTATAGGACAAAATGGATAATTACAAATGCTGCCCCAAACTCTTTTAAATGTTTTCGTGAAATACAAATTTAGCCTTTTCCACTACTATATGCCAAGCCTTAGGGACTTATTTCTACATGCTACTTCCATGTTTAAATGTAACAGATCTGCTTTGCAATTTTATTTTTCTTCCTTGTATTAATTCTGATATAATGACTTGTACAGTGTCAACCAATGTGACGTTTCTGTAATTGTGTAGATATTTCACATGAGTGTTTGCAAGGTGTACAGTAGCCTTACTTATACGAGAAAATGAAACCAGACAACACGAATATATAGTTTGATAGTGTTTCGATATGAGATCTACAAAAATACTTAAGAATACACTTTTTTGGTGAAAGAAACATTTTTATTTATTGATTTATTACAATTTATTTTACTCATCCAGAACAGGCACCCACAAACTGTGACGTTCATGGTACAGTAGCTGGACGTCCAAATGCAAATTATACGCGACTAGAGAACGCTCAACAAATGATATATAGAACATTTTCAAAAAAATTTTTTTCAAAAAAACCAACAATAAAATAATTGTTAAACATTAACAACAATAAGGATTTCGGACAATCGTATTGTACTCTGTAACATGGATGACAAAATTGCACTGGCTGAACGCGCAGCTGCTGCGCCTTGCTGAGCTCCTCGAATACCCCTATGTTTACATCCAGCGTATACTCCACCCCTGCAGCCGACGGCAGATCACGCTCCACGTCACGTCAGCTGCAGACACACCTCGAACGCACCCCGTGATTAGGTAACGTCGTATGGGTTTCTTTCTATGCCACGTGATCTGTCTACGCGGCGTGCGTCTTTTGCGACACGTCTGTTTATAAACACGGAATCCGCTGTTTGTAAACGGTCCGCATTTTACCCTCACCCCCGCCGGCGTGGGTCACCCTCCAGCGACGCCAGAAGAATCCCAGACTGCCCGGTGATCTGTGGCGCTATTTGGTCTCCCTCGATCCGAACACGCGACGAATTCTTGTCGCGTTCAGTCCTTGTGTTCTTCTTTCAGGTTATGGTTCGAATAATTTAAAACTCAGTCCGCTCACACGCCATTTACCAGCGAGTGAAATAACCACGATAGCGAAACCAATACACCGATAACTCAGGTAAAACAACAAAATAATGACCACCGCCTGAGAATACACACTCACTATATCCTCTGCAAAAATATTAATACGATGATTTATCGATTAACTCACTCAATTACTCCAATCTGTCTCTCTATCGCTCTACTCCCTCTCTAAACTAACAGCTGCCCCTCTTCGGGTCTCACTCTCCCTCCTTTTTAACCACTCGCAATTTTCTATTATCCTGGGAGGGTGGGTCTTAACACATACAAACCAATGAAAATGAAGACAACCTATAGGTATTGCAAAACCACGTTTTTCCCCTGTACATCCCCACCCACCTTGCTACCAAACGGCTTTCTTAAAGGCACAAGCACCATATACTGCGGCTTGGAAACAAACATTCAATTACATCAATACTTCAATTCTAAATGAAAACACAAATTGACAAATAGTAAATGAACAATATAACCCACAACTTTCTAGAATCTAGAATAATATCCTAGGGGGTTACAGCTGCAACACTAAAATAATATAACTACCCAGAGAGCACATGCACATGCATTGGTACTATGTCTCCGCGATGCTTGAAAATCCATCGGCAAACATCTCTGTGATGCAGAAACATCGCTACCGAACATTTGATTCCATATTCCCCTGATGTCTGCGCTATGTATTTCAACAGTGATGCGATGTTAATTTGATCACTCTGCAGGCTTTAGCCCGCTGTTATTTTCCTTTATTAGGTTATTATACAGGGCAGCTCAGGCCGGGGGAGCAGGCGCTGATGCAACCCGGTGCCGCACCCACCACATGTCGGAACTGCTCGCGATCCCGGCCGGCGACCCCCCAGTCAGAGATCTAGACACGGTCGATTCAGTCCCACCCTTATTATAATTACTTTTATATCCTCCTGAGACCCAAGGAAAAAAGTGTCCTTCAATTGTAGGTTATGTGTCTTTGGAGGAAATGACATCTTACAATTTAGATTTTTTCAAATTTATTTTTATTTTTAATTTCACAGCATGTCCTCTTTAGTGCACAACAGGAATAAATACGTTTCCTAACATCAGTGAAAAAATAAATGCAAAAATACAATGTCCACTACAATGGACATAAATGAATGGGTCGGGTCTCAGGAGGATATGCAGTAATTGGTAACTAGTCATTTTCAGTAACTTGCACGAGACTGCCAGTTGGCTGAATCTGAAATAGTTGTAGTGCTACAAGGCTGGATTGTTACAGGGACTGTGTTAAATGCAAATGCTGTTCTGATTGCGTTAAAATCAAACGTTTTTACTCAGATTTCATGCATTTGGTGGTGTGCTCTTTATACTATGCCAAGTTTTCCTAAAAGCAGATATTTTTTTTAAAGGTGAAATAGAGCAGCGCATTGAATTGTAATGTATTCAATTAAGATGTATTCATGTAAACAGATTAATCAGGGTGCTAATCTATAAATGTGACTGAAAAATATGAGAAGCATTCATACACACATTTATAGGAAGATTTTGGGATTTATGAAGAAAACGTTTTGTGAAAAAAATGCACATGTCCCTGGGGAAACCAGACCACCTTATAATTAGAGAAAAATATGTCCATTGCTTAAAATTATTATTCAGACCCAGTGAACTCAAAAACAGGTGTTTTGTAAAAATAAACGAGATTGAAGGAGATGCTGTTTCGACAGAATCCTGGAGAGGGCACTGTGTATGCTAAATTGAGGGCTCCAGGAATGTATTCGGCAGTTATAATAATAAACAATAATAATTCAAATATTTGTGTACACACGGCATTTGGCTCTGAAATTACACATTTCTTTAAAATAAAATTGTTTAAAAAAAGTTTTATGAACAAGTCAAATATGAATTATAAAATACAATTTTCCAGTTAAAATACTTATTTTAAATACATGCCTCAGAAATTCCCACACTGAAGAGGGAAGTATGGTGAATGAGTATCATTGGTTCTAACTGAAGCCAAAGGCGAGGAGTACAGCAATTTCACCCAAGAAATAAAAATATCCTCAAAGCCAAACCGCTTCAGAACATAAAACAAATAGTTCCATTCAACATGATCAAAGGCTTTCTCAGCATCTAAAGATAGGAGTACCTCTGGGCACTCAGACGAAGATGATGTGTAAAGGATATTAAATACCCGCCTAATTATAGACACCTAAATATGTGTAAATATTAAAGTAAAGACTGTAGAGTTCCACGCCGTGGTAGACTGCTCGAGGTCGTCCAAACGCTCGGAATGCTGTGCATTAGCAGTCTGTAAGGAGCTAGCCGTAGAATGCAACTCTTGGCGAATAGAAGTTATTTCTTGCCAGAGGACAGCAGTTTGTGTATCTATTTTCGTGCCCAATAGTTCAATCGCTGTCATAATTTTCTCAACCGAATCCGAAAAAAGTTGCTGTGCATCACCCTCAGTGGTAGCCTTCTTCCTAGCTGTAGCAGGTTTCTGTGAGCGACTAGCCATTTTTAAACGAGGAGGAAAACGAAACTTTTAAACACGTTTTCTTGCTGCCTTAGTCCTTCAATTAGTGATGTTAAACTTTTCGGATAAATATTTGTCTATCAATATGGCTTCTGCAAGTATGTAAATATAATGAAAATGAAATTGCTCACTGAGCTCAAGGACCTCACAGCCTCACGTGTCGAACGTCAACCGGAAGTTCCCATGCAATTGTTTCTTAAACATACCTTTACCTATCTTATCTTATCCTATGTTATCTTACGTTATGTGAAGTGTCGCTATTTACATCTGACAGATAGCCCATCTCCACAGCCATCTCCAGAACCCCAGGGATGTCACTCAGCTGGTCCAGCACATCACTAGGAAATTTGACCTCATCTTCATCAAGTCTCGGTCGCAGGGGCACCCTCATTATCCCCGTACGAATAGTGAGCTTCAGAGTTTCCATTCCTCTGTTGCTTGCAGATGTGAGCTCATCTTATTGTAGTTGCTTATATAGTAATGATTGAATTTTTCCATTTTTTCAATAACAAGAGAAGGGGACAAAAACGGTGGTGTTGGACCCATGACCAGCTGAGATGAGGGGGCCTGCACCAGAACGTGAGGCAGAGGGGTGGGATGAACTACGGCTGGAGCTGAAGATGGTTCTGGAGCCGGGCTAACTGGTGAGGCTACGCATGGGGATGAAGGAGGGGAGTCCATAAAAAGAGATGGAGAAGGAGGTAAAACAAAAGAGGATGGGACTGGTGAGGGAACTAAGAAGGAAGTTGATGATAAGGCTGGTGAGTAGGGCTCAGGGTGCGACGTTGTTGGGACTCGATGCAGGATGGTAGCGATCCCACATGGGTTGAATCGAAGGGGTTACTGGAGAATAGCAGCTTTTGTAAGTTCTTGGTATATGGCCCCCTTCCGTCCTTTAGGTTTCCTCCTTCGTCCTGATAAAAGAATGACGGTACAATTATGCAAAATAAAGTGTAAAAATACAAGAGTCAAATCAATTGATGGCTGTTAGTGACAGACAGACAGCACACTTGGCAGTCAGTACTGCATAGGGCTGGGCGATATGACTGAAAACTGTATCACGATATGAGTGTTTCATATCGGTCGATATCGATAATTATTGACATTTTTTATGACCCATTTAAAATAAAGACCAGGAGAAAAATATATTACATTTAAACATTTTTATTTTAAACATGTCAACAACCATGGAAAATAAAGTGTTTTTAAAATATGTGCAGTGTTTTGTAAACATAAATAAAACTGACGTAGACTGAGATACATCTGTAATATAAAAAAACAAACCTGATACAGTACAGTAACATTGTTTGAAATATAAAACCTGCAGAAATATGAAAAAGTAATTCTTCAAGTTATTCTTACTCTAATCATACTTGAAGTTGAACTATTCAAGTATATGTTCAGTCCAGGTTTTGTGCTAGGAAAAGACACACATGCAAACACTAACGAGGAAGACGCGATACGTAGGGAGCCGGAACCCGGAAGTGCGCCATAAACACAGAGAGGAAAGATAGAAGAGGAAACAAAGACACGGCAGACTCGAAACGAAACACGGGATACGCGAAAAACCGGACAACATGACACATACAAGCCGAAAGGATACAGACCTATAACTTAATATTCAGGAGACGGGGGGCGAGCGGCGTTAGGGAAGGGCGAGGCGACCGTCACAGTGATTCACAAAAAACCGGCAGAACTTCCATAAAGCAGTTGTTTTGCTGTGCTACGACCATTTATGACAGCTGCGTTTCCGGCACGGATCCAAACTAGCTTCGCAACCTCTGTTTTCTTCCGCCGAAGAATAAAAAATATCGAACGTTTTATCGAACACATTTTTTATTGATATCGATCACATGTCTATCGCGATACACATCGTAATCGTTTTATCGCCCAGCCCTAGTTGGTTGAAGGCTCATTATCATTACCCCAGTTCCCAATAGCGTAATTCGCGTTTTCTTTTAAAGCAACATTTCATAGCAAACTACTTAAATAAACAGGTCATTGAAAGATCAGAATTTAAGCCTTACCGTTTGCACAAGGCAGCATGGGTCACGTGTTCCACAGCAACAATAACACTGGGCTGCCCGCAGACGTGCCTGTCTGAAAATCGGCGTAGTGCACTCGGATATCGGCCGATGCCGATACATTAAAAAATGCTAAATATCGGCCCGATATATCGGCCGGCTGATATATCGGTCGACCTCTAGTTCCACATGTTGACAACAGTGTCCAACTCATCCTTCATAACACAAAACATTGAGGATTTATAAATAACTATACAAACACACAAGCAGAGCACTGACAAAATACTGGCTTTCTCATGGAGCTGGAGTTTAAGAACAAGCAGCTATTCTCAAGCCTAGCTGGATTTCATTGTTTATTTAGAACACTGATCAGGAAAAGATCAGTAAAACTGCATATGTAATATTTCATAAATATAAAACCATATACAGGAGTATATTAAATTAGTTAATAAGTACCTGAATTATTGCAAGGAAGCAAAATTGTATTAGACCCTTGTCGATGGCATCGCCTGTAAACTCGTCCGTTGACTGCAGCTCTTTGAAGACATCCATCCAGTACGCAGCATTTTGTCTTCTATAGACACTCCACCAACTTTCAATTCTCTGGTTTGCTGGGCTTGCTCCTTGTAAAACACATGGCCCGTGAACAATACCGTTGGTATCTCCGCGGAGAAATTCTTGTAACCTGTTCACGTGAACGTTTTCTGTACCAAAATCGGAACGAATTATCTGCGGACAACCACTTCTGTCAGCAATAGCGCTGAAATAATACCTGGCAATTACACGTGGATTATTGTTAGTAAAGTAAACTTGCATCCAAATAATATGCCTCGAGAATCCATCAATGCATCCATTAACAGCTATGCCGTAGGGCTTCAATTTATCGTAAGAATCCATATGCCATAAGTAGTTAGGGCCAGGAACACTGTAATGTCGTCTCTGCAATCTTCTTCCTCTCCTCTCCTGCACGCCAGCGGGATCCAAGGTTACCTGTATATCTCTTACCATTTGCCTAGTAAGGCTCAAGCCATTAAGCCGACATCCTTCGAACATCATCCGGTAACCATGGAGACGTCCCGGACCCTCCAGTTGGTTAGCAATGTTCAGTTGGTTAACTACTTGTTCGGGCTCACTATAATTTCTCTGATGGTACAGCTGCAACTCTCTGAGCCTCCTTCTCAGGTGACGAACACTAATACGATAATTGTCTAGCACCAACAGACACACTGTTATTTCCTCTTGGGACAGTCCACAATTAAAGTAAAATTGGATGCGTTCATCCATGAGGATAATTATGGAAGTCCATAAAAGAACATGCGTAAACTTTTTTTCGTTACCACGTCAAGTATGACACAAAACCTGTCGCATGATCACGGGAAAGAAACTGGTTATGTCGAGATCACGAGAAAAAGTAAGCCGTGGTCTCGAGAAAACGAGTTTGGTTATGTCGAGATCACGAGAAAATAAGTCGTGATCTCGAGATAACGACATTGGTTATGTCGAGATCACGAGAAAATAAGTCGTGATCTCAAGATAACGAAAAGAAAAAAAAAAGTTTATGCATGTCCTCTACAGACTTCTGTACTGGGCCCATAAAAGAGGTAAACAAAAATTAACAAAACTTAACATTACAAAGCAAAATATTAACTGAAACAAACTGACCTTCTAATAAAGAGAAATGAGGGACCATATACAGTGCCCTCCACAATTATTGGCACCCCAATAAAAAATCCATCTTTTGGTGAAGCAGCCTCATCTCACACTGAAAAAATGAGAAAAATCCAATGTTTAATTGAAATTAATTTAATAATATTACTCTTGCCTCCCATCTTTCCGGGTTTGTACAGTATGGGGACTGTCCCACAAGGAAAAATTAGGTATTGGATCTTTTTTATGCTAATGTGAAGGATGCTTACAGTGCAGCTGCTCTACCACCGCTTGGCAGGTCAGATCATAATCTGGTTTTTCGCCAGCCCACATAGAGACCTTGTGTTTTCAGGCTGCCTGTTACCACCCGCTCATTTACGAATGGTCTCCGGAGGCAAGCAAGTCTCTCAGGGACTGTTTTGAGCTTGCAGACTGGAATGTGCTGTTGGAGCCTGAGGTTCACAGCATGGATGTGGACATTGAAAGCAGGGTGGATGTTATCACAGACTATATTACAGTTTTTCACAATTGATAGCACACTAAAATGACATGCATAGCACAATTATTCAAACTGACACACAGAGAGCAAAACCTCTTCTCAAGTCTCCAAAACTCTAAACACATTTCCTGCTTTACACACATTTTGCAATTCAAAATGGCACTTTTTAAATGCACTGAACACGGTTCTCTGCATAAGACACAACAATCTGACATAAAGTCATATGTTTGCCATTACAACACACTGCCATTGAAAAGGACAGAATATGAGCCAATTGGCCAATATATGTGCCACCTGGCCAAACACCTCAATGGTTAATTGTTACCACTTCAATCAGGAAGTAAGCACTATAAAAAGACCACAGGTGAGCACCTTTTTTTTCAAGAACAATGGAAGACATTGAGAGAGGAAGAGGGAGGGTGAGGATGAGAGGGGGAGGAAGAGTGAGAGGTAGGGGTAGAGCTGGTAGAGGAGGTCATGGGCGAAGAAGACAACTGTCAAATGAAATCAGAGCAACCTTAGTTGATTATGTCATCAACCATGGGCTGACAATGCAAGAGGCTGGACGTAGAGTGCAGCCCAACTTGAGCCGTTTCACTGTGGCCTCTGTCATCTGGACATTTAGACTGGAGCACAGGTATGCAACCAAAATTTCTTTCACACTGTGTAGTACACCCCATGTCATAGTGTATCAGTTGGGTGACACCTGTGTACTTCATGAATGGCTGATGTCATACACTAACTGTGCAAGTTTCCTGTCCAATCTACTCTACTGTGGGGGAATCTTTAGACTGCATTGTCCAAGCCCTATATTTTTGTTTTTTGTTTTTGTAAAGGACTGAGAGACGCAACCATGGTGGAGGAAGGGGCAAAATGTTCACTGGGGTACAGGAAGCTGCCATTGTAAACTTGGTCTTGGAGAATAATGAAATCAGATTACAGTTTTTTTGGATTGCTTAAGCACGATTTTCTAAACAGGGCCCGTGTTTTCAAAACAGTACAGACAATTAGCACAACCACACACCCAATTGGCAAAACACTACAGATCCTTTGCATAATTAAACACTCCTGTAAAAACTATACACTTATGTTTAAAAACCACACTTTTTTACCATAAGAAACACACGTTTCACATTTACTATACTCTGTTTGCACGAGTTACACTCTGCTGTGATAAACCTAAAACACTTTTAGCACTTCTACTTCCCTATGATTAGAGTAGGCTACCATCAACAAAGTACAAATATAAAGTAAATCCACCAAACACTACACAAGACCAATGTTGCACACTGAAGAAACTCATTTATTTCTCAACATGCCCAAAATGTTGACATGGGGATTCATAGTACTGTAACAACATGTCACTTTACGTATTGTACTGTAAGTTTACTGTTACAAAAAAAACACTAGACATTGTCTCTTCGCCTAGCTGGATCTGGCCAGAGAATTTCATCAACATCGCAGGCAATGTTGTCATTAGCAAGACACCTTGGAAAGAGACGTCTTGAATGACAAATCCATCCTTGTATTGCTGCTACCTCCATCTGGTCACAGGCCTCCTCCATGGCTTGGATGAGGGGTACCTCAGCCTGGAGACGGAGATCATATACCTTCCACCGCCATGCCGAGAAAAACTCTTCTATAGGGTTGAGGAATGGAGAGTATGGTGGAAGATATAGGATGGTGAAATGAGGATGTTCTGAACCAGAGCAGAGCGGTGGAAAGACACATTGTCCCAGACAACAATGTATTGCATATGATCGATTTGATTTGCTGCTGTGATGTTGTGCAATTGGTCCAAGAATGTTCAGTAAGTATGAGTGCTGTGTTGTAAGGGCCCATATGGGCATGGCGGTGGAGGACCCCATTCTGTGTAATGGCTGCACAGAGTGTTATATTTCCCCCACGTTGCCCTGGGACATTGACTATAGCCCTGTGGCCAATGACGTTTCTTCCCCTCCTTCGTGTTCTCGTCAGGTTGAACCCAGCCTCATCTACGTAAATGAACTCATGCTGGATCTCCTCTCCATCCATTCGTAAAACTACCTGAAGAATAGTGTCAGGCAAAATTGTGTAGTTCAGTGTAGATGTAGTATACATATTACAGTACAGTAAAAGATTATGAGACAGTATGCAAGATCACACTGCTAAAGTGAATACATACCTCTGCATACTCATGCCGCAGTCGTTTCACCCTTTCGGAATTGCGCTCGAAAGGCACTCGATAAATTTGCTTCATTTGAATAGTGTTTTTTTTAAGGATGCGTGCCAGTGTTGATATTGATACCTGATGGATATCGTTGAAATTGGCATGGTTATTGACAATGTTAGCTTGGAGCTGTTTGAGTGTTATAGGATTGTTGGCCAAAACCATGTTTACTATCTCCCTCTCTTGCTGTTCTGTGAACATAGGAGGCCTTCCCCCTTGTCGTTCCTGACCCTTAATCCTATGTAGAAAAAAAACAGTAAACAATAGTACAGTATATTTCACAGGACAAGGTAACAGAAGTGCTGATACTGCATAGAATACAGTACTGTAAAGCAGTTACTGAAACCGTGCAGATGTTTTTGATATGGTGATATTTGTACAATACCTATTTTCCAGCCGAAATGTTCTTATCACACTTGCCACTGTGTATCGGCTTAGATTTGGCTGTACTCGCAGTCCAGCCTCCCTCAGCGTCAGGCCGTGGTTGACAACGTGGTCAACCAGTGTTGCGCGGATCTCATTTGTCAGATTCGGTCCTCTTTGAGCACCTTCTTGTCTTCCTCTTCCTCTTCTTCTACCTCCAGCATGGCCTCCATCTCTTCCTCTGTTGATTCCTCTTCCTCCCCTTCCTCCTCCTCCTTCTCGTCCTCCTCGTCGTCTTACTCTTTCTCTGACTCTTTCCATTGTGCTTGAAGACAGATGAACTCACCTGCTGCTTTTTATAGTGCTTAAACACCTGATTGGTGTGTCTACAATTAAGCAAACAAGTGTTTGCACACCTGATGACTATGTTGAACCAATTGGTTGGACGGTGCGGTAATTTGACAGTCAGTGCTTTGGTATTGCAAGGAAGTGACTTCATGATAGATTTTTGTGTGTGATGTATGTTAAGTGTGTTTAGTGTTTTGCAAATCACTGTGTGTAGAGTTTTGCAACAAGTGTGAGGTTGACAATGTGCTTATAGTTGTGCAAATATGGGCTGATGTTTTGCTTCTTGAGTGTAAGGTTTTGCTAATAGTGTACTACGTTTAATTTTAGTGTATAAGCAATCCAAAAAAACTGTAAGAGAAATTCAAAGCCACATCATCCAAGACAACACCATATTCCACAACATTCAATGAGTCAGTCTGTCCACATTGGCTCGCAATCTCAAGCGAAACCAAATCAGCCTGAAACAATTGTATAAGGTGCCTTTTCAGAGAAACTCTCAAAGAAACAAAGAGCTCAGACGAGTATATGTGGATGTAAGTACAATATTGACTGCAGCCCATTACATGCAACATTGTTTCCCAGTGTACTGGATAACACCAAATTGACTGATTTTTGTTCTTTGTTTTCAGGGAGTACTGGAAATGGATGCTCATGCAATCCCACATGAGTTCATCTTCATAGATGAGGCTGGTTTCAACCTAGCAAAGACCAGAAGAAGGGGAAGAAACGTCATTGACCACAGAGCCATTATAGATGTTCCTGGCCAACGTGGTGGGAACATCACAATGTGCGCTGCCATCTCCAATATGCATGGTGTCCTCCACCGTCATGCCAACCTTGGACCATACAACACAGGCCATATTCTAACATTTCTGGACAGACTCCATAACATTCTCATTCCACCAGAGCGTATGAATGATGCAGACCATGCAAGAACCCGGTATGTTGTAGTATGGGACAACGTGAGCTTCCATCATGCAGCCCTAGTCCAAAATTGGTTTGCTGACCACCCACTGTTTCTCGTGCAATACCTCCCATCATTGTCACCATTTCTGAACCCCATAGAAGAGTTCTTTTCGGCATGGCGGTGGAAGGTATACGACCGGCAGCCCTATGTGCGCATGCCTCTTGGGCACTCAAAGCGCTTCTTCCCTCGATGTCTGGCAAGGGAAGATATTGCCTGTGATGTGGACGAGGCATTGTGGCCAGACCCAGCTGAGAGGCAAGATGCTGCCTAATTATTTTTCTTGCCTCTTTTTTTTTTTTGCTATATATTTCTTCTGCACATTTTATTTTTCAGTTTACTGTTTTTTCTGAGCACATTTTTGTTCGCTCCAATGTAAATATATCTGCTGTGCATATGTTGCACTGACTTGTTTGGTGAAAAATAAAAAAATAAATGCATGTGTGTATCTGCAAATATTTCTGTGCATGTGAACTTTCTACAATTTGAACTATTTTAGTATTGTGGCAGAGCATACTAAAGATGAGAGTGCTTTTCATTATGCCCATCAGTGTGTAGTTGGTTAGACAAAAATCTGGTGATATGACTGACGTGTGTGCCATTTAGTGCAGTAGTTTGATTTTGATCATTCTATATGTAGTTTTGGTTGCAGTGCTTCATTTTGCAGGATATGTGAGGTGTTTTGCTCTTTGGGTGAGGTGTTTCGTGAATTGTGCTAAATGATATGCAACAATGAGCCTTGTTGTCAAAATTGTGCTTTAGCAATTGTAAAAAACTGTAACTTCTGCAGGGACACTGTGGTCCCAGTAAGGTCTGTTTGCTGCTTCCCCAATAATAAACCCTGGATTACCAGTAACATTAAGGATCTGCTTAATCGGAAAAAGCAGGCATTCAGGGAGGGGGACAAGGAAAAGCTTAGGTGTGTGCAGCGGGAACTGAAGAGGAGCCTAAAGCAAGCAAAATTGAATTATAAGAAGAAAGTGGAGTGCAAATCACAGCGGAATAACACCAGAGAGGTGTGGAGGGGAATCAGAGACATCACTGGCTATTCTAAGAAGAATAGCCAAGCCACGGGAGGTGATGAGAATAGGGCCAATGAATTCAATCTGTTTTATAACAGGTTTGATGAGATGGCCAACACCCGACCTGCTTTAACATATGTCATCTCACCTACCACTTCAGCTGCTGCTCCTGCCTCACCAACTCTTTTAAACAACCAACCCTCCACCATCACTTCGGATGCTGCTACTGCTCCAACTCTCCCACCAATGCAACAACAGTCCCACCATTGCTGTTGTACCCCCCATTATATCTGCTCACCTGCCCCCATCTTTCACGGTCGAGGAGGTCAGGTGGGAGCTCAAACAACTGCGACAAGGGAAAGCGGCATACTCAAATGGTGTGTGTCCAAGATTATTGAAGGACTGCGCATCCCAGCTAGCTGAACCTCTCCAGTGGCTCTTCAACACCAGTCTACAATTAGGCAAGGTCCCGGTGCAGTGGAAAACATCCTGCACTGTAAAACATTACAGCCCAATTAAGCTACAACAACTTATTTAATTTTTTTAACTCCAATTGCCTTGACAAGTTTTGGATATTGAACTCAAGTTTATACATTTTCAAAAATTAAACTTAAAATAATCAATTGTCTTGACTGCTTCTGATTTTTGTCAGTGTTTTCAATGTTAACTTAACTCATGTCTGTAAGTTTTAAGATTAAAAAGTAAGGGGAGGCGTGACGTCAAGAAAACGCGCGTTTTTGATAACGGTCCACGAAAAGAGGCAGGCAAAGAGCAACTGAACAATAAATCTTTTAGTGAGTTAGGGTGCGTTAAGTTTCTCTGCGGAGAAAGAACGTTGGCAGGAGGTGAGTCTGTATATTTTTTTCTTAAAATTCTGTTCTTGAGTTTGTGTTGATTAGCATTGAAATAATGTCGTGGTTTTTTGTTGTTTTGTCATAGCTCATTCATTCCCTCAAACGGTAAAGTAGTTTAATAAACCACTAAAGCATTTCGCGATTATTTTAAGTAGGCAGGCATGTTTTCAGATTATCTTTAAATATACAAAAAGTACAAATTCCCTAAATGCTTGTAACATTACTGGAATAAAAAATAGAACAAAATATGTCTTTGAGCACCATGTTATCTTGCAAGTAAGCGTTAGCTAATAAAATTTTAGGGGCCGGTTGCACAAACACCTTCCATTTTTCTTTTAAGTCGAGGCTAATTACTCCCGGGTATTTAGGTCCGAACATAACCACCTTAAGTTTTTACTTGCTTTTTCATTTTTCAAATGTTAGTTTTGCAAAACATCTATTTAAGAGCGATCACAGTAATTTATAGTGTGAGTTAATGGCATTTCTTGGGCTTTCTATTATATTTGGCAGCTGAAGTGGGTCCCATGAGCATATTTTTGCTTAAATAAAATTTTGATTAACCTAATAATTTTAAAGTGATAATGTACTGCCAGTTTATTTTTTGTTTCTTCTTTCGGATTTCGTCAAGCAGGGTCTTTCATGAAGTGGAAATGTAAGTTTTGTCCTTTCTCCACTAATGGCCAAGGAAGAATAATACAGCACTACAAAGAGCATCATGGGCATTATAGAACATCTTCAGGCCTTCTCTGTATTTACGAGGACTGTTTGAGAACATTTTGCACCCAAGCAGAACTTAAAATTCATTTGAAAGAGCATATAAGAGAAGCTTTGAAAATTGTAACCAAATTATCCTGTGAATTGTGTACCTTCTTGGAGCCATGTGACATTAACAAATACTTCATTCACCTGAAGATTCATTTAAGAAACAAAAAAGTTGTTAAATGTCCATTCAAAGGTTGCTTTTTTAAGTCTAGCGTGCTGTCAACATTCACTGCTCACAGAAGTCGCAATCATAAGTCTTCCACCTTAGAAAATTTCAGAACACAGCTTTTGGTGAACAGCACACTTTTGGAAAGTTTAGCAGAAGACGATTTTGTTTCAGACACTGAAAATTTACTTGTATGTGATTTTTTACCTGAATCTGAACCTAGGCTAGAAAATGGAGATGCCATTCATCGTCAGTTGGGTTCTTTATTTCTCCGCATGCAAGCACTTTTACATGTTTCAAATTCAGCAGTACAGGAAATAATTGATGAGTTATTTTGCATTGGAGAATTTGCGCATCAAAATATAAAGACTGTCGTTGATACAGTTTTGAAAGACAATAATTGTATAGTGGATGATTCTGTTGTAACTTTATTGACTGAAGAAATACATACTTTGAACCCACTCAAATTGCTCTCCAGGAAGGGGCCTCTTGGCACAGAGCGCAAAAGGCAGTCATTTTATAGAAAGAACTTTACTGTTATTGATCCAGTTGAGTATGTCTTAAATGCACAAGAAAAAAAACACACTTTTGTTTATGTACCAATTTTAGATTTGCTGAGTAAACTGTTGGAAAGAAATGAGGTAATTCAAACACTAAGGAGATCCAATCAACAGGAAGGTCATTACAGTTCATTTCAAGATGGACAGTACTTTAAAGAAAATAAACTGCTATCTGAAGAATTAAGTATAGCTCTTGAACTATATATTGATGATTTTGAAATTTGTAATCCTTTAGGTAGTTCAAAAAAGAAGCACAAAGTTTGTGGTATATATTGGGTGATAGCCAATTTGCCCATAAAATTTAGATCAACGTTAACATCAATATATTTAGCTGTATTGTGCAAAACTGTACAGATTAAAGAATATGGTTACAACAAGGTTCTGGAGCCTCTGATAAGGGATCTTGAGCTTCTTGAGAAAGAAGGTGTGTTTGTTCAGAGTCTTGGCTTTAATGTTAAAGGGACAGTTTTGTGCGTGTCTGCAGACAACTTGGGTGCGCACTCACTTGCTGGATTTCAAGAGTGTTTTAATGTTAACAAATTTTGCAGATTTTGTTTGGCAAATCGTGTAGATATTCAGCAGTATGATGTCAGAAGTGGTTTTTTCACTTTGAGAACACCAGCGTTGTATGATGAAGCTGTTAATGTGCTTAAGCAAACTGATGTGTCTTGTGTTGATGGTGTGAAGAAAGACTGTCCTTTAAACAGACTGACCCACTTTCATGCTGCAAAAGGATTTCCACCTGATTTTCTACATGATGCACTGGAAGGAATTGTACCTGTAGAACTCTGCATATGCCTGTCAGATCTAATTGCTAAGAAGTACTTTACATTGCATTACCTTAATTATAGAATCTCAACATTCCCCTTTGAATTCTATGACAAAGCTAACAGACCTCAGATAATTCAACCAAACTTTCAAAGATATGGATCTATAGGTGGCAATGGACACGAGAACTGGGCTTTTTTAAGATTTCTTCCACTGTTGGTTGGCCACTGCATTCCAGAGGGTGAAAAAACTTGGCATATAATCCTTGAATTAAAGGACATTGTTGAATTGTTATCCAGCCACTTATTCACAACAGAAACCCTGTGCTACCTACAATCCAAAATCTCTGACCACCGACAGTTACTTTTAGAAGTTTTGCCGTGTACTAAATTGCGCCCTAAACACCATTATATTGAACACTATTCAGAGTTAATCAAGAAATTTGGTCCCCTAATTGAATTTTGGACAATAAGATTTGAGGCTAAACATTCTTTCTTTAAAAAGGTGGTTCGTGATGCTGGTAGTTTCAAAAATATTCTGCACACTTTGGCATCGAGACATCAACTAATGTTGGCATATTATTTGGAGATGCCAAGTATTTTTAAACTAAGCATCGAAACTGGCCGGGTATCTGTTGTATCTGTGGGAATCTTAGATGTTGCTATCAGAGTGGCTATATGGGACAAGTTTGAAGGTCTGGACTCTGTTTCACTCACCTCCACTGTTTATTTAAATGGGACAAAGTATTCAAAAGGAATGGTACTCTCAGTAGGACACACAAGTGGACTGCCTGATTTTGGGAGAGTACTTGAGATCTGTTTAGTGGATGGCAATGTATCTTTCATTATTGAACTGTTCACAGCTGGTTTCTTAGAGCATCTCAGGTGTTACCAGCTCACCAAAAAAGACCCTGCAGTAACTGTGGTCATTGATCCTGACAAGCTGAATGACTTCTTACCCCTGGCCGCATACCTTGTTAAAGGAAAGCTGCTTATAACTCCGAGGACATTCATGACACAATAAGGTATAGTCTGATTAAGGAAGGGGTTCTGAAAGTTCTGAAAGTACAAATACCCATGCTCATTTTATAAAACCCTTTTATTTTTACTGTTTTAATTCTTAAAATTTCTGTTTTTAACTTCCATTATTATTACATCCCAGCAACTGTTCAGTAAGTCACTGCTGATCAAATCACAACACTTTTACTGCAGACATGCACTTTTTTTAGTTGTATAGTACAATTTCGTGCACCTACCTGCTTTTATTGTTTTTCATCTGCTTTCAGATATGATTTAATTTGTATTTTTCCACTGTAACGGTAAAGTGTGTTTCGTCACTGTGTTACAGTTGTTGATGCCTCCAAGATGCTTCTCCTTGTTATTGTGTCAGAAGAAGAAATACGACGTGTCACCCTAGAGAGTGTTCCTGAGTCAGTGAAGGAGTTATGTGATGTGCTACACATAAGTCTGGGTTTGCGAGGAAACTTCATTCTACAATTTGAAGATCCTGACTTTGGAAATCAGCTCTGCAATTTGACAGACATTAAAGACCTTCCAACTGATCGAGCAACACTGAAAGTTTTGTTCACCTTTCCTGAACGAATTTCTGATTCAACATAGTTCCGCAAGTAGTGCTTCACCAGTGGAATGGCCTAATCCTTTTGCTATTCCAAATTTCTCGCATGATGTTGAACTACAGCTGAGCGCAGCAAATGATGCCTTTGCCAAGGATGGAACATTGATGGTCATCTCCAAGGGTGTTAAAAGTGAAATACTGGACAAACTAGCAGATGTCATATCCAAAATCACTGCCTATCCAAGTAAGGACCAATATGAAAGTGTAGCCACAGCTCTTGTGGCAAAGCATCCTTGTCTGAGGGAGCCGGGTTCTGCCAAAGGATGGTATTGCTGGGTATTCAGCCTAAAATTCAAGATGGGAAATTACCGTCAGAGGTTGATGGCAGCTGGATGCCCTGAAGTCCTTGTAAATAAGAGAAAGAGGGGACAGACAAATAGCAAGGCAATCAAAAAGTCAAAGAAGTGAGAGATACACTACTTGCCAGATCCACCAGAAGGACAAAGTGTAGTGAAATCAGAGGAGAATAGGATGACCATGCTCTTAGAGGTGCAGAAGAGTGCTCCAAATTTGCAGCTCCTTGATGAACTGATGATGGCAACATTCTCTCAGCGAAGAAAGGAAATCATTGGTGATGAGCCACCTATCACTGTAGTCATGGACAGGTGGCCTGCATTGTTTAATGAGAGACAGGTAACCAGTGCCAACTACTGTAAGACATCCACGGTATTATGGTGAACTATGATGACATGCTATATTTGTTTATTTAAACATTAATGTTATCAGATTGCTTGTAATTTGTAGGTGTCATAAATATACTTTAATTTTTGCTGTCTTATTTGTCTTTCAGATAAGTACGGAGTTCCAAAGAATCGTCACTACAGACCTGCTGCAGTCATTCCTGGATGGGCTAGATGACTTGGTGCCAAGTCTCTTAGAACTGTACAAAGCTGGTGTTACATCAAGCAGGAAGCTGACCCTTAGCAGTATTCTACAGTGTCTTCATAAGGAGGCATGTATAGAAATAAACTTGTCAATCTGTACTAAACGGAGGTTGTCAGTCTAAGTAATGTAATGATTTGTATTTGTCTGTACTTGTACTGTACATAGGATACAAACCAGAACAGAAGAACAGCTGCCCTACTTGGTCTTCCGCGTTTTTTCTCAGAGGATACTTCTGAAATAATCAGGATGTGTGATGTAAGGAAATTTATTTCCACATTGATAAGACACTGATAATACTGGATTCAGTGCTATTCTATGACTGAAATATGATAATTATAATATCTTAATTATGTGAGTTGATTTTATGCATTATTTCGCAGTGCAGTCCAAATTGTGCTCTGCACCAAATCAAAAGAACATGTGGCCATTAGTCAATTTGAATTCTATCCAGAGTCATTTTACTGTGCATATCTTGATCTCAGCTGTATAGTATGTTACTTGATAGCATTAAATGTAAGTTTAAATCTGCCCATTTGTTTTAAGTTCATGGTGAAACCCTGGATATCATCATGAAGGGGATGCGGGTAGGACTTCTGATCGGACATGAAGGCACTTTGCATGATGCTTTTCCTCTTGAAATCTTCAGTGTGGCTGTAGTGGTAGAGGAGAAGATCATTCTTCACGGCCTCAGAGATGTGCCTACTGGTTTTGCTATGCTAATGGGCACCATCTACTGCCTTAATCTGGAATACCCTCGCAGTATGAAGTACTCATTTGAATTTATGCAAAGAGTCATCATGAAGATAAAACCCAACCAGTGCTCTGCTAGGATACATGGACTTAGAAACGGACTGCTGCGGAATTGTGTATAGACTGCTGACTGCACATCTCAAACTGGGAGGAGGAAATGGTCACACTGCAATGTTAAATATTGCTTCCACAGAGCCAGTGATGTAGTTTTAGGCAAGTAGAGAGAGGGATAGAGAGTAACGGGGAGAGAAGGTGAGGCAAGTAGAAAGGGTGTTAAATATTGCTTTCACAGAGCCAGTGATGTATCTTCATGTTCTTATTTTGCTTTTAAAACAATGTAGTTTGAATGTTGGTCAGGAGTTGTCAATGTTACATGTTTTTAAAACAAGGATGCTATGTTAAGTACTGCTTGTTCTTACAACGAGGCAATTTGATGTCTTGAAAAAGAGGGAGAGTAAGGGAAGGGAGATTGAAAAAGATGGTGTGAGGCAAGTAGAGAGAGGGATAGAGAGTAAGAGAGAAGGCCAGGATAGTGAGATGCAAATGTAAAGACTGAGTTATGTTTGCACATACTATGTACAGTGTTAAAGTTTGTATTACATTGTTCTTATTCAAATAAAAGTATATTTTTCAACAAAAGTTGTAATTTGATTTATCATGAGATTTAAGGAAATGGAAGAACTTGCCATTTATAAAGAAAACAAATCTAAGTAGAAACAATTTTTAAAAATGAGTCTTCTAAACTTAAAATGGCAATTAAAATGAATATTGTTAACTTGAGATTTTGAGTTGAACTGCTGCAGAAATGGGTACTTGGTTGACAAAATACAGTGAGTTTTCTTGACTGGATAATGTAACATAGTTGCTTGTTTTAACATAGATTTTCAAGTTTAAACAACAAATGATCATAACTTAAATAAATTTTGACAACTTGAAATACAATGGTGAGACAAAGAACATGCTTTATTTAGATTAATTTATATAACTTAACTTTTTGAGTTGAAACAATGGTTATTTTCAAGTTGAGTTTACTCATGTTTTTAAGGCAGCAGGTGAACTTTCATTTCTAAGTTTAACAGACTTGAAATGTTTTACAGTGTGTCATGTACCAGTTCCCAAAGTTGGGCAACCGACGGAGATAAACGACTACTACCCAGTGGCATTAACATCTCATATTATGAAGACCCTGAAGCGTCTGGTCCTTCGCATTATGAGACCAGAGGTCACTCATGCACTGGAACCCCTCCAGTTTGCCTGCCAGGAGCACATTGGTGTGGAGGATGCAGTCTTTACATGCTGCACAGGACACACACATACCTGGAGGAGCCAGGATGTTATGTGAGAATCCTTTTCTTTGACTTCTCAAGTGCTTTTAATGCAATCCAACCCCTCATATTGAGAGACAAGTTGGAAGGGATGGGTGTGAATACAGGGACCTTGTGGAGGCTGTCAGGGTCAGCCCCTGTTGTGGTCCTTCTGACCAGCAGGCGTTTGCTGGTCATCCTGTTCTTTATGTTAGTCTTTGTTCTCCCCTGTTACCTGTCTGGTCATGTGGCTCAATGTGCTGAGTAGGTGGTCGTCTCTGTACCCTTCTGTCCTGTGTTTGAATCCCGCTGCCTCTGTTTTTGTATTTTTGATTCCTAGTGTTTCATTTGAGTTTCTCTAGTTCTTGTGTTTGACTTTGTAGTTGGTTTTTGTTTTGTTCCTTGTGGCCCTGCTTGTCTTTACCTGTCTGTAATTCCACAGTGTTGGTTCCTTATTCCTTGATTAGTTCTTAGTTTCCCTGTTTTTAGTTCCTTTGAGTTTAGTAGTTACACCTGTGCCCCGTTTCCCTGGTCTGTGTTAATTAGCCTCACCTGTCCTGTGTTAGTCTCATTACCCCTTAGTATTTAAGTCCCTGTATCTCTTCTGTTCGCTAGTGGTTTGTTGATTGTGTTTGATGGTTATTATGTCAGAGATTCTCAGTATTAGATGTGTATTTAGGTTTTGTTATTTAGTCTTTGTTAATCCCCTTTTAGTTTTTGACCCCTCGTGGTCCTTTTGGTTTTGCTGCGTTTCTAGTGTTTTCTGTTTTGTTTAAATAAATCCCCATCTGTCTCTGAGCCGCAAGTGGGTTGTCCACCTTTTTCTGTGTGCACTATGCCACGTTCTCGCACCCGTGCCGCCCTGTTGGGGAAAGCGCCGAAGCTTTGACCCCTTCAATACCTATGTGGAGAAAGCGTACTGGCTTCTCACTCCACACTTTGCACTTCTCGGACTCAGGAATAAAGAGACAGCACACTTCTTATCTTTTACTTGCGCAAGGGTGCCCACTCACTTAGATGCAACAGACAACATCTGCGCCTCAGTTCAGTGTCACACGGGGCAGTCCCTTGGCTCCTTTATTTATACAGAAGGGGAGGGGTTACAATGGGGAGTATCCTTAAGCTATTAATGCTGTTTGTGCTTCTTAGGAAAGGGTTAACCACAGGACCTTGCATTCCTCAGAGTGGGCCCCCTTGCTGTATCGACAGAGTCTATTTCCACTCCCATGGTGATTGTTTCTTTTTCACAATCTTACAGAGCTAGAGAGGATGTCCTGTTCTAACAGGTCTCTACGTCAAAGCTGATAAACTGTTTGCCTACACACACACAATTAATATGATAAGAAATGTACATTTTCATTCTAACAGTCCCTCCTGTTTATCATGTTAATTAGGAGACGGCGACTTCTGCAAGAGGAACAACTCGAGCTTCGGGAACAGTCCACGCCTTTGTGGGTTTCGGACTGTCCGTCATAGTGAGTTACGCTTCCTCCAGATCGTCATCCTTTTCTTCTTCTTCCATGTTCTGAGTGAGGGACAATAGCATATTCTCCTTCGCTCGAAATGCCGAGTTGAGTGCAGAATTAATCAACATTCTGAGACATGGTATTACAGTGATAAAACAACAGAAAAATGAAATGAAAAATAGCAGCAACGGTGCACATATCTTCATCAAAATCGACCACCAGGCCCCAGAAGTGAACCAAGACATCCAGGAGAACCCTTGGTCTCGGACCTCTCCGGCCATCACCACCTGGAGGTCTTTTAGCTTCTGTAAAGCAGTAGTCATGTTGGAAGAATGCACATTGTCAGGAATATATGTACAACAAGTTTGGTTTAGGAGGACGCACACTCCTCCTTGTGCAGCTGTCAGGAGATCTAGCGCCATCCTATTCTGAATTACCATTTGTCGGGTTGCATCCAGTTCTGTATTCTGTTGCTGATCTATTGTTATAGAGGCATTCATGAATAATCCCAGGCGGTAGGTGAGGGTCTCTACGCGGAGTAGGAGTTTACCTACCCCTACACTTGGGAACAGGGAGAAAAGAACTTTCTGCCCAGTCGACCACAATTTCTGATCGCTTGGTACGTCAGTGCCCCAAATACTATCATGTGGTTTTACATTGTTATTGGTATTACGCTTAAATCTTTTAGCCTGCTGCTCGGTCTTTACAATGTAGGTGTGATCTGTAACAAATATGGGTGCGCAGACACCGTACCACCCAGGGGGCAGCACAAAATAAGCATGCCTTCCACATAACCAGGCTACTCCATCCACCCACCAGGTGCCATTGGTGGGGCCCCATGCAAGGCAGGGGGATCCTGTTGGTGCAGATACATACGTTTTTTTACAATTTGTCGTGTTGCCTAGCCATTGGCTACCGTTTTCCTGTTTGAAACAGATGGAATATTGTTTTCCAGGGCCTCCTGCCATGTATACACTAAAAGGCCCACTCTGCATCCTTTTCTGGATGTCAGGCCAGAATCTGTGTATGCATGACCCATTAACATACCCTGGCTCATCAAGCCCTAGGCTCATCTTATCTTGCTCCACTATGGTAACCTTGGTTCCATTAACCTCGGCTTGACCGGCCGGAAGGGAGAAAGCAAAAGAGATATCTGACCGCCACCCGCTCCCCCCGACTGCTGCCGCACACCTGGATTGTGATTCATTCATTCTTGTGCCGTGCAGGGTCGGGCCCTCACTATGGTGTGGCATTACAGAGCAGACATAACAGTTAGACAGATTTCTCTCCTGAACAGCATTATACACATATCGGTACCAGTAATTCCGTAGAAATGGATGCTCATCATCCCCTTTCATTCGAGTGAGGTGGATTCCATCCGGGTTCCATCTCTTTTCCTCCTTGACTTTTCCGTCATCGACAAACTGCAGTATTAGTATCACCATTAAGAAAAAGAGTCCTCCAAACAGTCCCTTAGCCCACCATGGGCACCCTGTCAGAGCCATCCTAAAGGAGTGCAGTTCAGCTGATTTCTTCACCGGGTTGAGACAACGAAAACCTATTGTACTTCGTGCCTTTGTAGCGGACTTCCACTGCTACTCCGCGGGTGAGGCGTCTGGCAGGGGCTTTATGAGCTTACAGTGACTTTTGTGGATCCAGGAGGGTCTCTCCGCGATCTTTAATGCAGTAGGCGTTGTGAGAAGTACTTGGTATGGTCCGTCCCACCGGGGCGTAGTCCAATCTTTCCGCTGCAGGGTTTTGACCAGCACCCAATCTCCAGGTTTCACAGCATCCTGTAACACAGACACAGATGCTTCTGGCAGGTTATTAGGATGTTGAGCGTTCTGTTTAGCTATCAACTGGCTCATCCAGTCTGCGAGCGTGTTTTCTTGCTCCGCCTTTCCTACGTCAGTGGTTTCCCCTAGCAACGGGAAGGGTCTCCCGTATACTATTTCAAACGGGGTCAAACCTTCGGCAGTAGGCGTAACACGCATCCATAATTTCACTAAGGATAAGCAATCGGGCCATGTCCTGCCTGTTTCCTCCATTGTTTTCTTTAGTCTGTTTTTTATCGTTCCGTTCGTTCGCTCCACTAGCCCTGCACTCTGCGGGTGGTATGCGCAGTGATTCTTTAGTGTGAATCCTAACGCTTGTGAGCATAGGTCCAGTACCTTATTCACAAAGTGTGACCCATTGTCTGATCGTATTAATTCAGGGATGCCGTACGTCGGGAAGTACTGTCCTACCAGGCATTTGGCAACTGTAACGGCATCACAATGTTTCACGGGGTATATTTCTACCCACTTTGAAAACGTGTCTATCACTACGAGACAGTATTTTACTCCTTGTGACCACGTTAATTCTATAAAATCCATATGTACAGCTTGGAATGGATGTTTCGGGGCGGGGAACTGGCCACGTTTCGGTCTCATATTGCCTTGGGTATTGTGTTTACAACAAATCATGCATGCCCTGCAATAATTTTTTGCAAAATCAGAAAAATTTATAGTGTAAAAGTGTTGTTGTATTATGTACACCATCCCTCCTGTTGAGACATGGGTTCTCCCATGGCTCACTAAAGCTGCCGTTTTGTACAGGCTCCGAGGAAGGATAGGTTTACCTTCGAGTTCGTACAGATCGGTTATTTGTTGTGCACCTCGACTAACCCATTTGTCCTTTTCTTTCTTAGGGGCCTGCTGCTGTGCGTCTTGCAGGACGTCACGCTCTATAAGGAAGAGCCCTGTATCCGCTTTTAGCGGAGTCTGATAAGCTGCTTCCTTTGCTGTCCGGTCAGCAAGGCTGTTTCCCTTTGCTTCCTCTGTGTTACTAGTTTGGTGTGCCTTACATTTACATAATGCTAACTTCTTTGGTTTCTGCACGACCTCCAGTAATTTTAGCAAAAGTGTTGAATGAGTCAGTGTTGTCCCTTGGGACGTTTTGAATCCTCTCGTTTTCCACACAGCGGCATGATGATGCACTGCTGAGAAAACGTACTGACTATCTGTGTATATTGTAATTTCTTTCCCTTCATGTATTTCACAGGCTCGGATGACGGCATACAGTTCTGCAGCTTGTGCTGAACAGGTCGGCGGCAATGCCTTTGCTTCTATTACTTTGTCTTGGGTTACTACCGCATACCCTACTCTGTTTTTGCCATACTGATCTTTAGATGCAGACCCGTCCACGAATAGGACTATAGTCTGGGGTATGGGCGTTTGAGAGATGTCGGCTCGGGGTTTTGTTTGTTCTTCTATTTTAGTTCCGCATGAGTGTGCTTCCCCTTCTATTTCAGAAGGTAGAAGGGTGCTAGGATTTAGCGGTCCGCATCTCTCTAAGGTTACATTAGGTTGTGAAAGCAGTAGTGAAACTAAGGTTAAATGTCTTGTGTGGGTCAAGAAGGGTAGTGGCGTCTGGAGCAATATCAGTGACACGGCATGTGGCACTTTCAGGGTCAAAGGGTGGCATAGCACCAGTTCTGCAGATATTTTCACCGCTTCAGCGGCCGCTGCACATGCCTGCAGACAGCCTGGGAATCCAGCTGCCACTGCGTCTAATTTTTTAGAATAGAATGCCAGTGGTCGGTGTTTTGCTCCAAAAGGTTGTGTGAGTACAGCCTTCATATACCCCTCTTGAGCATCGACACATAAGGTGAAAGGTAGCTCATAATTAGGTAAAGCTAAAACCACATCTGTTTGCAACATGCTTTTTAGCTTCAGGAATGCCCCATCCCCCTCGGGGGTCCAGCTTATCTGATCTTTTAGTGTCATCTCCCTCCCGTATATTAACTCCTGCAGAGGTCGTGTCAGGGCAGCGTAATCTGGCAACCATTCTCTGCAGTAATTACACAGTCCGAGGAAGGACATCATTTGCTGCTTTGTTCTTGGTTTAGGTGCATCCTTGATGGCTTGTTTACGAGTCTCTAAAAGTGCCTTCCCTTCTCCAGTGAGATAATGGCCTAGATAAATTACCTTTTTCTGGCAATATTGTAGCTTCTCCTTCGAAGCCTTGTGTCCCGTTTTATACAAATGCTGGAGTACAGCCAAGGTCGTCTGCCGGCAATGTTCCTTAGTATCGGCTGCGACCAGGATATCATCTACGTACAACAATACTTGGCTGTGTTCCAGCACTGGGCACGTTTGCATAGAGAAGCGGAGGGCCATTGTGTACACATGTGGGCTTTCAGAAAAACCTTGTGGTAATCTAGTGTAAGTATATTTCTTCCCTTTGTAGGTGAACCCGAACAAATGTTGCGAGTCTTCATGTAGTGGCACTGAGAAAAAGGCATTACTCAAATCTATCACTGAGAACCACTTCTTATCTCCCGTGAGGGAGTTAAGCAGTAAATGTGGATTGGGCACATCTGGTGCCGCATGCTGAACTATGTTATTTATTGGCCTTAAATCTTGCACCATCCTCCACTTTCCCGTTTGACCTTTTTGCACTGGGAATATGGGGGTGTTGCAAGTAGCCTCGGGTGCCTCTCTCAAGATTCCTGACCTCAACATGTCCTGTATCACCGGTGCTATTCCGGCTTCGGCTTCGGGTTTCAACGGATATTGTCTCACTATTGGTTCTTGTTGTGTTTGTATTTTCACCTTATATGGTGGGAAGTCTTTTACTAGCCCTACATCAGTGGGGGAGGAAGACCACAGCCCTTTAGGTATTACTGATAGCTCTGGGCTTTCAGCCGTAGCTATCAATCAGGCTGAGTCATCCATGTGTGTGACAGGGGTCACAGGCACTCGCCATCCCAAAGGAAATCTCCATATATTTTGTGTTTTGTTATAACTCCACTCTGTCCCTGGCTGCGTCGTATATTTAAGTTTTGGGTGTGATGCGCAGCTCACAAACTGTCCCAAGTCTTCCCATTTGTGCGTGTTTCCCTTAGATAGAGATATGTGTGGCGTGTCCTCTGAAAACAACATCCATTGTTTGTTAGTTAGGGTGACTGACGCTGCTGCTAACCCATGTACTGTGTCCACATACAGATATGGAACCGTAATGCAATTGTCAGTCTGTGCATGGAACATGGCGTCATATGCTGGGTCTGGCCCTGGCACAGTTTTGTATCTCATTGTGACGTGCAGCGCATCACTCAGCATATATTGCGTTTGTGGTGCTTTCTGCTGTTGTCTTGTTTTTCTCAACATTTCCCTGGCCTGGTTAGTATCCCCCAGATCTAAGGACCAGTAGTAGGTTGGTGCACTGTGGCTTTGTGCGACAAATGCACCTTCCTCTATCACTGCCTTCATTCCGTTTGGGGTTGGCACCACGCCTATTCCTAATGCTTGCATTACATCTCTCCCTACCAGATTTACGGGGCAGGCGGGGCTTATGAGTATTTGTGCTTCGCATTCCTTTTTGGTCTCGACATCCGCTATCAGCAGGGGGTTGGTAAGTTTATGGCTATCTGTTTGGCCTCCTGCTGTTTTGATGTTCACTGTAGCCGTTGAGAAGGTAGTTTTAGGAGGTGCTGTTATCAGCACCGTCCTGCAGGCTCCAGTGTCGCACAAACACTCATAAGTTTTCCCATTTATAGACAATTGTCTGCTTGGTAATTCACACCATTGTTTTGACACTAACAGTTGTTGCACTGCTAGCAGGTCTACTTCCTCTTCTTCCTCTATTCGCACTGTTTTAACTCTACAGTGCCTTAGAGTCACGGGGGAACATTCCTCTGTTTCAGTGTTTGAAATAGAGTCCCCCGTGGCTGGGAGTCATTGGGGTGGCTCACCGGAGGTGGACCTTCTATCGGGATTGATTGTGGGGTCCCTATTTTGCTTTAGTCTGCAATCCCTTGCCATGTGTCCTATCTTCCCACAATTCCAGCAGTCTATTACTCCTGGTTGGCCCCTCCCCAAGCCTCCCCTGCCTCTTCCTCTATTTCTTCCCCTGAAAGCACTTCGACCTCTTCCTTGGGCCTGTGCATATGCTACAATCTGGTCTTCTTGACTATAAAATGACGCATCAGGTTTTGTTTTCTGAGCTTTCTGAGCATGTTGTGCATATTCTACGGCTTGCTGCACAGTTCCTGTATTTTGGTGGACCCAGTATTTATCTATGTAGCGCTTCAGTTCGGGCCTTAAGCCGTTTAGGAATGCCCTCTTTAGCTGCTGCTGATATACTCCATTTTCGTCATCCCCAGGAGGGATTCCTGAATTTGTTTTAAACAGAGGTCGTAACCTATCTAGGAAATCCTCTGCTTCTTCACTTTCTTTCTGTTTACACTGTGCTATTTTCCATTAATCAGCTCGTCTTGTGAATGCGGCATCTAGCCTTTGTCTCAGCTGATTTAGTGCTTGCTGCAAAGCCTGAGAATCGTGGGGTAGAGGCTGACCATCTCCCCCGTGGCCTGTGAAATCGCCAGCCACGCGGCCCCACTTATGGTTTAGGACTTGTCTAAAGCAGCGGAACAGCTCTCTTCCATTTAAATGGAAACTGAGTTGTAATTCTGTCATTGCTGTCCAGAACTCAGGCACACCATCCTCTACGGGAGGAATGCCTTTCAGGGCCGCAGCTCTATCTTCTGTGGTCCATGGGCGATAGACTAAGATTGTGGCTGGAGGATATTCACCTCCATCTATAGGGGCTATCCTTGGATTGGCCACTTCTACCATCGGTGCAAGGAAGTCTATTTCGTCCTCTGAGTTTTCCCTATCTTCTTCCCTATGCCATCGAGTTTTCTGATTTTCAGGATTTACTCGCGGTCTTAATTGGGGATCTGTTGCCCTCGTCTCATATCGTCTCGGTCCTGCTCGTCCCGCACCCTGTGACGGGATTGGCGGAACTTCTGGGTTATTATGATACGGTGGGGGCGGTTGAGGTGCTAGCTGTATGCCCACTACTGGCATGTGTGGGGGAGCTGTGGGCTGCGTTTCCTCATCTAGGTTAACGAGTGCCGCCTGTAACTTTTCTTTCTTTTTTTCTAGTTTATTTTTCCGGGCCATATCTCGGAGTTTGCTCTGTTCTAACCATGCTTCAGATAGCGCATATTCTCGTTTTTTCTGTATTCGGTCCTTTCCATTACAGCGCCCAGACATCATTTCTAACTTTAATTCTGTCTGTAATTTTAGGACGTCTTCTGGTTTTAGGTTCCCTGAGAACCCATGCTTTTTACGCCATTTTTGATTGCTCACTACTCCTGCCCCCTTCCATATATTTCTCATCTCCCGCTAATTGTATTTTGCTCTGACTCTGTCCCATTTTTCCTCTACAAAAAACAACAACCCCTAGGTGCAAGTCCCTGGCATGAGACCTCAGGAGGACACTGACACGGCCTTCTACTGTCTCCTATGGAGACGGCGGTATCAGTTTTCAGGGATGAAACCCGTCCTTTCTCCCTTGGTCACCAGTATGTTGTTGCACCCAGGCCAGACGTGCAGACCTTCTACTGGTCTCTTAATACACGTCTGTTTTCATTCACGCTGCAGCGTCGTGCTTCTCACCTGATCCTTTCGCAAAGTGCTTCTAGTTCTTGTCCGGAGGCCCGTCAGACGTCGGCCCAGCCGTCGGGAACGGTCCTAACCACCGGCCTGCAGGCGAATTCACATCGCAGGTCTTTCACTCACTCTCTAGAGCGAGACTGTCGACAGCTTTCGGTGTTGTTCAGCGGCGGACTGGTCGGCGTCTTTCGGGTTCCTCTCGGATCCGGCTCGCAGGACCAAGTTATATGTTGGGGAAAGCGCCGAAGCTTTTACCCCTTCAATACCTATGTGGAGAAAGCGTACTGGCTTCTCACTCCACACTTTGCACTTCTCGGACTCAGGAATAAAGAGACAGCACACTTCTTATCTTTTACTTGCGCAAGGGTGCCCACTCACTTAGATGCAACAGACAACATCTGTGCCTCAGTTCAGTGTCACACGGGGCAGTCCCTTGGCTCCTTTATTTATACAGAAGGGGAGGGGTTGCAATGGGGAGTATCCTTAAGCTATCAATGCTGTTTGTGCTTCTTGTGAAAGGGTTAACCACAGGACCTTGCATTCCTCAGAGTGGGCCCCCTTGTTGTATCGACAGAGTCTATTTCCACTCCCATGGTGATTGTTTCTTTTTCACAATTTTACAGAGCCGCAGAGGATGTCCTTGTTCTAACAGGTCTCTGCGTCAAAGCTGATAAACTGTTTGCCTACATACACACAATTAATATGATAAGAAATTTCACATTTTCATTCTAACACAGTCCAGCCCTACCAGTCCCTTTGGAAGTGAGGAGAGACGTACAGTAAGGGCCTGGTGGTAAAGAATCACTGACTGCGTCGGCGTTTCGCAGTCCGGTCTCGATCTGTAAGGCTGATGTGGTAGCCTTAGCCAGACTCAAGTCCGATTCCAGCAGGAGTCTGTCTCGTATGCGCGTGTTGGCAGCACGCTCAATCAGTTGATCACAAATCATCTGTTCCTCCATATCTCCAAACTCACAAGCAGCAGCGAGCTGGCGTAGCGCGGCCAAAATTCTCCGGTTCTCTGTGCCCTCAGTCGAAATTTGTGACGTTCTGCAATCACATTAATTCTGGGGACAAAGTGCTTTTTCAGTCCCTCCACAGCCGAAGCATATCACCTGTATCCGGCAAAGCATAAAGCAGTCGCTGTCCCTCAGTGCCGAGTGCATGGAGAAGAACGGCACGTTTTCTCGCATCAGGCCAGCTATCCCCCGTAGCATCAATAACAAGCATGTACTTTTCAAACATCTTCAACCACGTAGTAAAAGCGAAAGCAGGTTCGCCTGGACAAGGCATGAAAGGTGCAGGCAGAGGCACAGAAACGGCCGTCCTCGTTGCCAAAATGTGGTGGGTAGCATCAGGGAAAATAAGCAGCCGGAGACTTATGTGCGTTTCACTTCTCTCCCTTTACTTCTTCTCATTCTCCCGCACACGTACATCTCTATACATAGTCCCGCAGCGCCCTCTATCGATCTTCTTCATCTAGCACAACACAACACATACAAATAAGGATCAGAGAACAAGGTTAGAGTGTCCCCCGAGCAGTCAGAGACTTGATAGCCATGGGACTTGAACCAACACCCTTTTGACCGCTAGCAGAGTGAAGCTGACCCACAATGTTGCCACGAAATATTAATTTACTCAGTCCAGCATTTGGAACTGGAAGTTAAAGATGCATTTCTGCAAGTTAAAGTCAAAGGCCGTATAATTTTCAAATTAATCTGAATACTTTTTCATAGATCAAACTACTGTGTATCAGTTCAGTACAGCATATATTATGTATTTGTCACTTTTATTATCTGAGTTAGTGTCGGGCTCTGGTGCGGCACGGTGGTGCACTGCTTAGCACTGTCACCATCACCACTGTGACCAGGGTTTGAGTCTCTCCCAGTGTGAGGAGTTTGCATGGTCTCTCTGTGTCATTGCGGGGTTTCCTCTGGGGGCTTCGGTTCTCCCCCCCCCCAATCCAAACACATGGTGAGGTTAGAGGTACCAAGGTGTGTGTGTGTGCGGGTGCCCTGTAATGGGTTGGTGCCCCTGGGTTGTTCCCTGCCTGGCACCCATAGGCTCCAGACCCCCCCGCAACCCTGAATAAGTGGTTACAGAGTATGGATGGATGAATATTGAGCTGTGGGTGAGATAGAGTGTTTACAGTATTGATCCCAAAATACACACTGTTAATTTACAGTAGGAGCAGAAAGAGTAGACAATGTAAAATAAACATCACAATAAGCTATACAATAAGGATATATTAAAATGTTTAACATGTCTAGGTAAAAACTTCAAAAATGTCCTCTTCAAAAACACTGCAGTAAAAAGCCTTGGTTGTTTCGGTTGGCTACTCACTATTTAGCTACTGAACTAATTATATTCTATAGCCTACAACTGAGTGATAAGCTGCAGAGTTAATTGGGACATGAGCTTCAGAGCTAATTAGGGTGGGGATACATGCTTGTATGATCACATTGTGCAGCAGTGATTGGTCTGCATTCTCTTTCTCTCTCTCAGTGGTACATTCTCTACATTGTCTTCTGCAGGTTATATCTTTTTAGTGTTATTCTGAAGATTATATTCATGATTTGACATAACTGGTACGCAAGTACTCATTCACCAAAAAAGGTTACCTGGCAGTTTGGGCGGAGCTTAAAGCTCTCTCCCATCTATGACGTCATAAGCGGGATGTGGGCGTATCCTTTGTTCTGATTGGTCGGGGGGAGGGGTTTTTGGCCAAATGGTATCATACATGCTTATGCCACGTGTTGCCGATAGGGGGTCGTATGGTTTGGGGGGGTTGTTAAACTTTAATAGAATAAAAATACATTACATGTATTTTATTAATGTGTTATTTTTAATTACGTTTTTAAGGAATAATAAAACATATAGCAGGATGAACGTAAGCTAGGGCAAAACTTTAGTGTTACATTTAAAAAGAAAGAAAGAAAAGCAAATGGAATTTAAACAAGTACAAACATGCCCCGAGCGAAACACCGTATTTTAAACAAACGACACAAGTCCAAACTTTAACTTTTTAAAAGAAAGAAAGAAAAGCAGACGGAATTTAAACAAGTAGAGACATGTCCGAGCGAAACACTGACAAGATAAAACACCGTATTTTAAGCACAAATGACACAAGTCCCAAACTTTTAACTTTTAAACAAGCACAAAAGAGCAAATGCGAAACAAGCACAAACATTTTAAACCCATTACATTTAACCAACGTATTTAAAGAAGAACAAGAAAAACTTTTAGAGATATTTACCAGTGTTAGGTTGAAGAAAACATTTAACCAGCAAACATTTTAGCCCCGCAGCTCAGCCGTACGTTGCCAGCCAGTTCAAAACTACATGTAAAATACATGTAATGTATTTTTATTCCGCGTCAAATGAAGCACGGTGGGGGGCAGCACGCGTGACGCAGGCGCCCTGACGCAGACACACGTTCAAAATGGCGACCTAGATGCATTTAATAGCTGTAGGAACTGGTGAACGGTATTTAGCAACATACCATGTTAGAAGCCAGACGGCGGTTTTTATACTTTGTGTGATTCAGTCAAGTATTGTGACAAGTGTTGCCGACGGTACGTCTTCACTAAAAAAAAAAAAAAAAAGGCTCATAAATGTATACCTAATACAAGGTGTGTTTTTTGTAAAGAGGACTTGACGCATGGGTGTGAACATCAGTGTTTTATCAAGCCAGTAGCACCTGAGAACTTCTCAGAACGTTATGTGTTTTATGATTTTGAAAGCAGACAAGATGTGGGGCTTCACATTGCAAATTACATCTGTTGGATTGACTATGCAGGCAATTGCTGGTCCGCTAAAGGGGACGGGTGTGTTGCGGCATTTTTTAAGAAGTACCGCAACTGTAAATACAAGGGGTATACATTCATAGCGCACAACTCTAAAGGCTATGACAGTTACCTGCTTATGAAATATTTAGTTGAAAATGGCGTCACCCCACACATTATGACGCAGGCAGCAAACTGCTCTGTGTGACAGACAAGGACTTTAACCAAAGATACATTGACTCACTTTGCTTTCTGCCCATGAAGCTGAGCACATTCCCTGCAGCTCTGGGTTTTGAGAGCGAAAAGAAAGGCTATTTCCCCCATTTTTGGAACACTGTAGAAAATAAAAATTACATTGGACCCTATCCGCTACCTGAGGCATACGGTGTGCAAACCATGATGGAAAAGGAAAAGAGAGAGTTTATGGCTTGGTACGACACTTGTTGGGGGTGTGTTTGATTTTAGGAAAGAAATGGCAGAGTACTGTAAAAATGATGTTGTCATCTTAAGAGAGGGCTGTCTCAGATTCAGGGGTGAGATCATCATCAGTTGTAATCTAGACCCTTTTCAATGTGTGACCATAGCCTCAGTGGGCATGAAACAGTTTTGTATGAGCTTTTTGCCTGAAAATACGGTCGCCTAACCACTCCAGATAATTACATCAAGCGCCAAAAAGCATATTCCACACCATCTATTCAATGGCTGGAATACATAACCCATCGCAAACAAATAGAGATTCAGCACGCGCTGTGTAGAGGGGAGGTGCAACTGGGTCCCTACTACCTCGATGGCTATGCCGAAACTGGTGGGGTTCGTACGGCGTACGAATTTGCTGGTTGTTTTTTCACGGGTGCCCAGAATGCTTTGAGTCACACGAAGTGAATCCTGTAACAAAACTGCGTTTTGGGGACATGCATCAACAGTTTCAGGACAAAATCTTTGCCCTTAAAAACACATACAACCTCAATGTATATGTTATTTGGGAGCACCAGTGGAATAAATTGAAGGCTGAAAAGGCTGATGTGCAGGCATTCTTGAGGGAATTTGACTTTCCAGAGCGCATCGATCCTCGGGATTGTAGTGGAAAATTACCACCAAGCATGATGTCTGATGGTTACTAAGGAAGTTAGGCTGCAAAATAAGGTTGCTATGCTCGAAGAAACAGATGCAAGTGACTGGGGAGGGGTTTTAGACCTTACCCATGTTAAGCTAGACAAGAGATGAATTTTTATTCCATATATGGTAAATATAAGATGCTTGTGCTAGATGAAAAGCTTGTCCTGAGCATAGAATGTGCAAAAGCAGACATGGGTCTTCTGGTTGTGGTTGCAGAGAAAGGTCATTTGTCTGTCAATATAAAATGAAAGCAGCTGCGTCTGCTATTTGGAGAACTTCTCAGAACTGTCTGTGGAGAGTCTCCCCGAGCTCGCATAGAAAGATATCTCAATAAATGAAACCAAGCTAAACCATTGGACTCATCTGTTGCTTCCTACCTCCAAATTTCCATAACAGACTTGGGGGCTCGTCCGGGATTCGGTTGCACGGGGACCGCCAGGACCTTCAGAAGGACGCGAGTCCTAGAAGGACGACGAGGTACCCGTCTGGAGTCGAGGACAGAGAATTTTAGCCTGACCCATCGCAGTTCCTGAGGCCTGCGGTCCCCCGTCACTCCGACCGGACTAAAAGGTAGGACAAATTTTGTGGAATAGAAAATTTGTTGCGGTATCTTTCTGAAGGTAAAGGCCTCAAGTTCGACTGGGAGAGTCGTAAAATAACCAAGTTCGACTGGGAGAGTCGTAAAATAACCAAGTTCGACTGGGAGAGTCGTAAAATAACCAAGTTCGACTGGGAGAGTCATAAAATAACCAGTTTCGACTGAGAGAGTCGTAAAATATCTGTATCACGTCCAGCGAGATGTGAAATGTGTTTTGTCTGCAAACTAGATAAAATAAGATTGTATGAATGTAACGTGCACGGTATGAATGTGTAAGGTTTGTGGTTTGGATGAGTGTGCCGAGTGTGAAATTAGAAACCTGACAAGTTAAGAATATCAAATAAATGAGCTCATAAGTATTATTAAAAAATAATAATAATAATAATAATAATAAATAAAAATAAAATAATAATTAAGCAGAAATTAAGGTGTAAAAGGTTCCGTAAACATATAGTTTAACGGAGAGGCTGAGACAAAGACCTCCATGTACTGTAGATTATCCCCACGACTGCTTTGTCCCTATTATCAGAACTGCACCCCGAATTGAGATTTATGTTACTGGGATGTGCATTTGGCATACATAAATTATACAAATATAACTGTTTTGTGATAAGTCTTTTGTAAAAGTCTGCATTGTTGCAATGAAGAACTTGCTTTGCAAAATAACACAGGCATAGAAGTTTTCTACTGTGTGACGATTTTAATATATATATATATATTCTTTCCCTGCAAAGAAAACAAGTTTACCTTTTCTCTTTTTCTTTATGCAAAGAAGACTGGCTTGTCTAACATATTCTGTGCATGTTTGTTAAGTAACCTATCTTAAAAAAAAAAAAAAAAATCAGTACTGAAAGTCTGGTGCGACAAAATGGGAAATAGCAGTAGCAAGTCAAATTGGGCTCCTGATCCGGCTTATGATCCGGAAGGTGAAACAGCATTTGAAAGGGAAATGCGTAAACGTGATAAGGGAAATAAGGGTTTACTACGGGGTAAAACGTGTAGGGAAGCAGTAGAGGAAAGAACTGGAAAGGACTTTTCAGAGATGTTTGGAAATGTGGGAAAATGTGGCAAGACAGATCGAAATAGAGGCTGAGAGACGCAAGAATGAGGGAATCATGAAAAAAAATAGGCGAGGAAACAGCAAAGGCAGTCCAAGCACAACAAAGTCTGAATATGTTTTTAAAAGAGAAAGAAGATAGAGGCAAAGGCAGTGCGTCTGTCGTGCGAAAAATGAAAGCGGAAGACAGCTGCATCTACCCACCCCTCCCTTCAGCGCCGCCAGCTCCCCCTGCTCAGGAAATCCTGCCACCTCCAGCGAGACAGGATCCGCCCCCTGCATACTCGCCAGCGCAAGCCGCAAGAGCTGCAGATTCGGCAGAAGATGAAGAAGATACTCCTCCTCGAAGGAGTGAGCGTATTCAACAACGCATGCAACAGCCTCTGACTGAAGAGCAAAGGGCACCTGTTGGAGTGCCAAGACAGTTCCCCTTGGTGGAAATGCCAAACCCCAGAGACGACAGGATGGTACAGGTGCAGAGGAACTGGGATCTAAGTGAACTGAAGGAGGTGGTCAACAGTCTGCCAGACCCAAACCAAGTGGGAGGGGCCCCCACCCCAGTGGGGTACATATGGCCCACAATGAAGAGGCGAGGGGACTGAGGGACCAGGAAACGGCCAGTTCCTGTCCCTCACAGAGACATCAAGGGAGGACCCCACGATAACCCTCGAGATTGATGATCATGCTGTTGTCTTCTTAGTGGACACAGGAGCTACCAAGTCCACAGTGAAAGACACAGACCTCCCTGGAGTCCCTAAGTCTGGAAATCATGTGACAGTTGTGGGGTCCTCTGGCCTACCCCACACCTTGTTAGAGACTGTTCCGTTATCCATTGCCACAAGGTCCGGTCCTGTCCATCACGCCTTCCTGTTGAATAACCACTGTCCAGTTAACCTTTTGGGCAGAGACCTACTATGTAAACTGCAATGCAAAATTGATTTGGACGAGAGGGGAGTCCACCTGACCTCTCCCCCACTTGGATTGTATGTCTCCCAAGAAAGCAAGCCATGCTACGCCGCATGGGTCCTCACTGATAACACCATTGGTCGAGACAAGGTGCCACACTCACTTGAACAACCCCCTATCCTCCATTGCACGGCTCTCTATAGTTCACACTGCGACCATGAGATAAGGGAATGGATGATGTTCTTCCTGGAAGAACAGAAACCCCCTGAGACCGTGTTAATGAAGTTTCTGTATGTAAGCGCGTCCATGGCCGGCATGTCTGTCCAGCTCAACCAAGATCAAAGTACATGGATCTTCGATCATCATATGCCCCATGTGTCACTGGGAAAAACTGACGCCCACCAATGGAAAGACCTAGGCCCATGGATCAAAGACTGTGAAGAGAGACAAGACTGGATTCAAGTCGAGGATGGCCGAAGTATTACTACTGATGGAACCATTCAAAGACATACCATCTCCCTCACAGTAGATGTCAGGAGAGAAGCGTTCCTCTCTGAAGAACATCGCCAGACCATGAACCTACCAGCCCCACCAACTGAACCTGAGTGGCTGTCTGAGATACCAGAAACCCTATGGGCAAGTGGCAAGAATGACTTTTGGAGAATCTGCACCGCGGCACCACTGCAAGTCCAGCCAAAGTCCAACCACAGACCAGTAAAAGCTCAGTACCCACTCTCACCTCAGGCAGAGAAGGGTATCACCATGGTGCACCAAGAACTGGTACAAAAGGGGGCTCTGAAGGAAATTCCCTACTCCCCCGTTAATTCCCCGATCCTGCCTGTGAGGAAGGCAGATGGATCCTGGCGGTTTGTACAGGTCCTGAGGGGGGTGAATGACGCCATACATCCCCGTGCACCTATTGTTCCTAATCCAGTAACTATCCTATCATCCATACCAGTAAAAAAAAACAGTGGTTTTCTGTTATTGATCTAGCAAATGCATTTTTCTCTATCCCTGTTCACCCAGACTCACAGTACTGGTTCGCGCACACCTTTAGAGGCAAGCGTTATACGTGGACAGTGATGCCCCAGGGGTACACTGAGTCACCTAGCGTTTATGCTCAAGAATTAGGAAAGAACTTAGAGGGGTTCAAGCCCCCGGGCGGGAGCACCCTAATTCAATATGTAGATGACCTGCTGTTGTGTTTCACCACTAGGCAGAGTTGTGAGCAAGATACCAAAGCGCTGTTGCTGTTTCTAGCCCAAAATGGCCATAAAGCCTCAAAGGCAAAACTGCAGTTAGTCAAACAAGAGGTTCAATATCTCGGACATGTCCTCAATCACCTAGGCAGACGCCTAGGTCTAAAACGGGTAGAAGGGATTCGCAAGGCCCCCATCCCAGATACTAAAAGGCAATTGATGAAATGGATGGGAATGGTCGGCTACTGCCGTCCCTGGATCCAGGATTTTGCTGAAAGATCCCAACCTTTACTAGACCTTATGCATGGGGGACAAGGACTTAGACCTAATGACAGACTGGACTGGACGACTAAGGCTGAGACGGCGTTCTCTGACCTTAAACAAGCGCTATGCGATGCGCCCGCTTTAGGAGTACCAAATTTTTCCAAGCCATTTCAATTGTATGTGGATGAACGGCATGGTTTCATGACCGCCGTCCTTGGCCAGATTCATGGTGACAGGTTGCGCCCCATTGCGTATTATTCTAAACGTCTGGACACGGTGGCCAGCTCTCTGCCAGCCTGCCTCAGAGCTGTGGCAGCCACTGCGGAGGCAGTCCTCATGTCTGCAGATTTAGTCCAAATGCATCCCCTTGTGGTGCACACCTCGCATGCTGTGCATGCCCTGATAACGCAGGCTAAAACATCTCACCTTACCACTGTGCGTCTGATTCACTACCAAAACATCCTGCTTACTCTCGCCAATGTGACCCTCCAAAGGTGTTCCACAATAAACCCGGCCACACTTCTTCCCACTGAAATGGAAGGTTCCCCTCATGACTGTGTTGGGGTTGCTCAATCCCTCGCTAAGCCTAGATCAGACCTGGGTGAAGACCCATTGCCAAATTCTGAGTTCATTTTTGTGGATGGGTGCTCCCTTAGGCTCCCTGATGGGAGCCCATCTACCTCTTACGCTGTGGTTGCGTCAGAGGGCCAATTGCTGTCTGGAGGTAAGTTACCGTCCACCTGGTCAGCACAGGCTGCAGAGCTGTTCGCCCTAGCCCAGGCCTGCCGCCAGTTCGCAGGTGAGGATGTCACGATATTCACAGATTCCAGGTATGCATTCGGGGTATGCCATGACCATTGAGCCCTCTGGAAACAGAGGGGCTTCCTCACCAGCACAGGTAAACCAATACAACACCATGAGTTAGTCCGAGACCTCCTTTCTGCCATCCAACTGCCTCACTCCATTGCTGTGGTTAAGTGTAAGGCTCACACGGGGTGCTCTGACCCGGTCAGCATTGGTAACTTCTGGTCCGATTGGTGGGCTAAGAGGGCAGCCTTACACACTGATGCCCCAGTGGCGCTCATGCCTTCACCGGTATTACATGACACTCACACCCTCCTTGATGTCCAGTCGGGTGTGACAGGGGAAGAACACATAGTGGAATGGGGTTAGCTCCATTTGAGGTGCTCACCGGGAGACCAGTGCCGCTCCCATACCCGGGAGGCACGCTCACGTTAGAAACTGTTGATGGCGATTTACTACCCTATGTGTCTAGTTTACAGATTTCCTTGAAGAGGATCCATAGCCAGATCAGGGCTGCTCAGGTCGGACCGGAGCCAAATCAGCCAGAGACCATAGGACCAGGAGAGTGGATCCTGATCAAGGACCTGCGCCGGAAGCATTGGCATCAACCGAGGTGGCGAGGACCATACCAAGTCCTTCTCTCTACACCTAACGCCGTGAAGGTCGACGGTATCTCCTCCTGGGTCCATCAGTCGCACTGCAAGAGATCTTTAGTCCTCCTGAAAGACTATGATTTGGAGACGTAGATTGGGGTATTGGGCCCCAGCTATAAGCATTATTATTGGTTGTGTAATTTTGTGTTCTATCATTGCTTATGTAGGGTATATGTATGATCATGTGAATCTAAAGGAAAGCAGAGATGATAAAAAGGGTGTAGGAACAAAAACATATCATATGCCTCAACTGAATTCGTATTGGCAATTTGCAAATTTCTCGGTGATGCAACAAAACGTTTCTGGTCATTGTTTGGTATGCACTTTGATTCCTCACTCAGTGGAACAACCGTTTCCTCCATTGTTGCATTCACTGCAGTGAAAGAGGAACTCACGGCTGTCCGATTAATGACCACCCAAAATAGATTAGCCCTAGACATACTGCTAGCCAAGGAAGGAGGAGTTTGCGCTATGGTGGGAGACCATTGCTGCACGTACATTCCCCCAAATGATGAGGACAACGGAAATTTGTCACAGGCCATCGCCAAAATGCATGAGGTCGCCCATGCGCTGTACAGTCAGGAGTCTCATGATAATGGCATATGGCCATGGCCCCTGAATGTGTTCCAGCCATGGTTTGGGAAGTGGACCTTGATTATCCTCTCTGCTCTCCCTATTGTTTTATTGCTTGTCTGTGTGTGCTTATTTGTTCCATGCTGTATACCATGTTGTTCTACTAATGGCTCAATTTCATCCTCGGGCGTCACATCATCAGATGGTACAGCTTATGCAGGATGTTCCACCACAGAGGAAGAAGCAGCAGACAGCACGTTCTGCTGCCTCTCATGCCCAGCTGGAATGGACTGCTCCTGGGAACCCTTACTCCTCGGACGAGGACGACATCAGTGTGTGATACAAGAATGATTTTGTATCAAAGGGGGGAATGTAGTGGAAAATTACCACCAAGCATGATGTCTGATGGTTACTAAGGAAGTTAGGCTGCAAAATAAGGTTGCTATGCTCGAAGAAACAGATGCAAGTGACTGGGGAGGGGTTTTAGACCTTACCCATGTTAAGCTAGACAAGAGATGAGTTTTTATTCCATATATGGTAAATATAAGATGCTTGTGCTAGATGAAAAGCTTGTCCTGAGCATAGAATGTGCAAAAGCAGACATGGGTCTTCCGGTTGTGGTTGCAGAGAAAGGTCATTTGTCTGTCAATATAAAATGAAAGCAGCTGCGTCTGCTATTTGGAGAACTTCTCAGAACTGTCTGTGGAGAGTCTCCCCGAGCTCGCATAGAAAGATATCTCAATAAATGAAACCAAGCTAAACCATTGGACTCATCTGTTGCTTCCTACCTCCAAATTTCTGTTTGGTGGCAGAACTAACGCTCTGCAACTGTACTATAAAGCACAGAGTGATGAGCGCATAGATTACTACGACTTTACTAGCCTTTACCCCTCAGTCAACAAGTTTAAGGAGTACCCTGTAGGCCACCCTGTAATCATTTACAGTGATTTTGACAGCATTGAAAACTATTTTGGGCTGATCAAAGCCAAAGTTTACCCACCGAGAGGCCTTTACCTACTGGTTCTGCCTTACAGGTGCGGCAGGAAACTCATGTTCACACTTTGCAGAACATGCTGTGAAACCGGCCCAGTGGGGGCAGCACGCGTGATGCAGGCGCCCTGACGCAGACACACGTTAAAAATGGCGACCTAGATGCATTTAATAGCTGTATGAACTGGTGAACGGTATTTAGCAACATACCATGTTAGAGTAAGGCAACGGGTATATTATTTTTAAGGGCTAAAACATCAAACGTGTCTGTCAAGCATATCACAGCAGGCATGCACGGAAATTCGCACCTGTCAGAGGAAACATGGGGGTAGAATCAAACAGTCCGTTCACAAGACAATTATCCATTTGCTGGTACCCCGTTCCCAGGCTATTATCCATTTGTCGTAATGTCATAAACCAGCGCCGATGTATTTCCCGAAACCGTACATCAAACAAAGAATAATGATTCGTAAGGCAACCATTTCAAAATGGTAACAACAAACGGAGCGAACGCTATTTCAAATAAGACCCCTTAAACGTGATGTTTTTAAAGTAATGAAGCACTTTTCAATGTGAACAGCCTAGACCAGGGGTTCTCAAAGTCTACATTCAAAGGTCCAAATCTGAATTTTCATCAATGACAAAGGTCCGGAACTATTGGTAATTACAAAACTTGTTTTTAATAAACATGTATAACAAATCAACATTCATTTTATGAAAAAAATAAGGTGCCTTTTGCATTCAAAATACATGAATAACAAGTGTAAAAGTGGCAAAATACTGCCGTTTGACATTTCCACTCTTCACAACTCCAACTGTCTCGTTACAAATCAAACAGATTTGGCTTCGTGCTGGATTGGGGCAAAATGAACGCATACCTCTCTGTCCAATCATCTTTGAAAACTCTATTTTCTTCGTCAACTTTTCTTTTCCTGGACAATGACATCCTCCACACCCATTCAAACGCTTACTGCGGTGAAGTGTCGCGTTGCGCGGCTCGCGCCCGATTACGTCAAAAGTATACACTGAATCACGGAGGAAAACTTTAAATATCTCGCCTTCGCTTTAATTTCGGACCATCTCCAAAAAGACATAAAACACTAAACAAATGATTCTGACATGCGTTTATCAAAGTAGGAAATCCAGACTTTTAATCCCTTAAATTACTGCTGTTGAAATACGAAATGGTGGCGGGTCCGGATTCGGACCGGAGTCCGGACTTTGAGAAGTGCTGGCCTAGACAATAAGTTTTAGGGAATGAATCTATGTGTTTTTAACATAAATTTTCCGCTCCCAGGCCACTTTGGACATATGGTGTAGTCATAAACAATCGCGGATGTTTACACGAAACCATGCATCAAACAAAGAATAATGATTCGTAAGGCAACCATTTCCAAACGGTAGCAACAAACGGAGCGTGCAGCTCATCGCGAAAAACCACAACAACATTTAGCTAATTTCACCAACGGATAGGTAATCAAAACGAGTAAATAACTTAAAAGACGTATTTAGTTGTATTTTGCTATCGGGGGGCTTTAGAGTTTAACTTCAGGGGCCCCGTGAAAGTATAGGACAGCGATGTGTGTCCAAGCCATAACACACTAACTTAGTCGTTCACGCAGCTCATTGCAAAAAAACCATCCGGGGAGTAGGTCCGTATAGGAACTATAGTAAGCAGCATCAAGCATCAAAAACATATTTTAAAATATTTGGCAGAATAATGCCTTAGTTATCTTAATTTAAGGGATAAAACATTAGTTGTGCTTGTCGACGTGCTATTTTATATAATAATGCATTATTTTCTAATGGTAAAAACACTGACAGCATGTTTTACGCTGAAATTATATGTGATAGTTTTGTTTTACAGGATACTGATAAGCCGTTGCAAGGCGCCCCTTGGAATGCAGAAGTGTGAAGTTTTAGCAAGGTACGGGGAACAGCCAAGAATTAGCATTGCTTCACAAAAGTTTAATCAAGAGGTGACAGACCTCTCTTTCTTTGAAAATGAGCAGGACATAGCCACTGACGATTCAAACAATGAATAAAACAGTTTAGCAGCAACTGTTATTTCGGTATTTCCCATATGAAAAAAAACTGTATGATTCATATACAGCAACCATATATTTTTCTTACTTAATTCAGCCAGAATTGCCTTCTGTGTTTCATACAAGTCCAATATATGTCCTATATAAAATCAGACCGGTTATGGCCACTTTCATATTAAAAAGCACACATTAAACATGTAATGGAATTTTTGGGTCATATATGAAAACTGCATAAAATATTATATGAGTTTTACATGAAAACAATATGTAAAGGTATATGGTATTACTAAAAGAATAAAGAAACTTACTAATTTTCATATACAAATCATTTAAAGTTCTTATATTAAATCATATACTAGTCTAATTGAAGTCATATAGGATTTATTTACATTCTGTGTCATTTGTTTAGAGGTATTTCATATTGTTTTAATAGGGAAACTGTGTGCCTGCTCTTCAAGCTTTATACACTGTAAAAAAAAATCTCGTAAAAAAACGGTAAAATGACTGGCAGCAGCGGCTGCCAAACAAAAACTGTAAAATTACAGTAAAATGTTTTATTTCAAATGAAGTGCAAAAACCTCCTCCTTGGATTGCCACCTTATCGTGGTGGAGGGGTTTGCGTGCCTCCGTGAACCTGGGGGCTAGGTTGTCGGGGGCAATAGCCCCTAGTAGGGTCTCCCAAGGCAAAAAGGTCCCAGGGGAGGGGCCAGACAAAGAGCAATCCGAAAGAACCCCATGAAAAAGTTAAAAACCAAAGTCCCGTTTCCCTCGCCCGGACTAGGGTCACCGCGGCCCCACCCTGGAGCCAGGCCTGGGGGAGGGGCCCGTTGGCGAGCGCCTGGTGGCCGGGCCTTGGCCCGTGGGGCCCGGCCGGGCACAGCCCAAAAGAGGCACGCGGGACTGTCCCCAGGTGGGCCCACCACCCGCAAGGGGAATGTCAGGGGTTCGGTGCATTGTGGATCGGGTGGCGGCCAAGGGAGGCCCTGGCGGTCCGATCCCCGGCTGACAAAACTGGCTTTCGGGACATGGAATGTCACCTCTCTGGTGGGGAAGGAGCCTGAGCTTGTGCGTGAGGTTGAGAGGTATCGACTAGATATAGTCGGGCTCACCTCAACGCATAGCTTGGGTTCTAGAACCAATCTCCTGGAGAGGGGCTGGACGCTCTTTTACTCTGGAGTTGCGGCGGGTGAGCGACGCCGGGCTGGGGTGGGGCTATTGGTGGCCCCACAGCTCGGTGCATTAAGGCCTTCTTGGATTCCCTTAGCGGTATGCTATTTGGCGTGCCGCGGGGGGATTCCATCGTTTTGCTGGGGGACTTCAACGCTCACGTGGGCAATGACAGTGTGACCAGGAAGGGGGTGATTGGGAGGAACGGCCTCCCTGATCTGAATCCGAGTGGTGTTCTGTTATTGGACTTCTGTGCAATGCATGGTTTGTCCATAACGAACACCATGTTCGAGCATAAGGGTGTCCATAAGTGGACATGGTACGAACATGCCCGGGGCTACAGGTCGATGATCGATTTTATAATCGTATCAACTGATCTGCGGCCCTCCGTCTTGGACACTCGGGTAAAGAGAGGGGCAGAGCTGTCAACTGATCACCACCTGGTGATGAGTTGGCTCAGGTGGCGGGGGAGGAAGCCGGTCAGACCTGGTAGGCCCAAGCGCATAGTGAGGGTCTGCTGGGAACGTCTGGCAGAGGCTCCTGTTCGCTGGAGCTTTAACTCGTGCCTCCGGCAAAATTCCGACTGCATGCCGGGGGAGGTAGGGGACATTGAGTCCGAATGGACACTGTTCCGGACCTCCATTGTGGAAGCGGCCGTACGGAGCTGTGGCTGCAGGGTGGTCGGTGCCTGTCGTGGCGGTAACCCCCGTACCCGATGGTGGACACCAGAGGTGAGGGGGGCCGTGAAGCTGAAGAAGGAGGCTTACCGGGAATTATTAGCCCGGGGGTCTCCGGAGGCAGCTGACGGGTACCGGCGGGCCAGGCGGAACGCGGCTCGGGCGGTCTCAGAAGCAAAAACCCGGGCGTGGGAGGAGTTCGGTGAGGCCATGGAAAGTGACTTTCGGTCGGCCTCAAAAAGGTTCAGGCAAACCATACGGAGTATCAGGAGGGGGAAGCAGCTCCTGGTTCCTACTATTTATAGTGGGGTGGGGGGGCTGTTGACCTCACCTGGGGACATCATCCGGAGGTGGAAGGAATACTTTGAGGACCTCCTCAACCCTGCCTCAGATACATCTACGCATACTGCCTTTGAGACATCTGAGGGCACAGAGCCCGAGGGTGCTGGGGGGGGCTTGCCCATCACTGAGGCTGAGGTGGCCGCGGTGATTAAACAACTCCGTGGTGGCCGGGCCCCGGGGGTGGACGAGATCCGCCCGGAGTACCTGAAGGCTCTAGATGTTGTGGGGCTGTCGTGGCTGACACGCCTTCTCAACAGTGCGTGGAGGTCAGGGACAGTGCCGCTGGATTGGCAGACCGGGGTGGTGGTCCCCTTATTTAAGAAAGGGGACCGGAGGGTGTGTTCCAACTACAGGGGGATCACACTTCTCAGCCTCCCTGGGAAGGTCTATTCCAGGGTACTGGAGAGGAGGGTGAGATCGATAGTCGAATCTCGGATTCAGGAGGAACAATGCAGTTTTCGTCCTGGTCGTGGAACACTGGACCAGCTTTATACCCTTGCAAGGGTACTGGAGGGGGCCTGGGAGTTTGCCTATCCAGTCTACATGTGTTTTGTGGATTTGGAAAAGGCTTACGACCGGGTTCCCCGAGGTGCTCTGTGGGGGGTGCTTCGAGAGTATGGGGTCCGGGGTCCACTGTTGTGGGCGATCCGGTCCCTGTACGAACGGAGCAGAAGCTTGGTCCGCATTGCCGGCAATAAGTCGGACGTGTTCCAGGTGCGTGTTGGGCTCCGCCAGGGCTGCCCTTTGTCATCGGTCCTGTTTATCATATTTATGGACAGGATTTCTAGGCGCAGCCAAGGCGTCGAGGGTGTCCAGTTTGGTGACCTCAGGATTGCCTCGCTGCTTTTTGCAGACGATGTCGTCCTGTTGGCTTCATCTGCTGGGGATCTCCAGCAGGCACTGGGGCGGTTCGCAGCCGAGTGCGAAGCGGCAGGGATGAGGATTAGCACCTCCAAGTCCGAGACCATGGTTCTCAGCCGGAAACGGGTGGTTTGCCCTCTTCGGGTTGGGGAAGACGTACTGCCTCAAGTGGAGGAGTTTAAGTATCTCGGGGTCTTGTTCACGAGTGAGGGTAGGCGAGATCGGGAGCTGGATAGACGGATCGGAGCGGCATCTGCAGTTCTGCAGGCGCTTAACCGGTCCGTCGTGGCTAAGAAAGAACTGAGCCAAAAAGCCAAGCTCTCGATCTACTGGTCCATCTTTGTCCCTACCCTCACCTATGGTCATGAGCTATGGGTAATGACCGAAAGAACGAGATCGCGAATACAAGTGGCCGAAATGAGGTTTCTCCGCAGGGTGTCTGGGCTCTCCCTTAGGGATAGGGTGAGAAGTTCGGATATCCGGGAGGGCCTCAGAGTAGAACCGCTGCTTCTTCACGTCGAAAGGAGCCAGTTGAGGTGGTTTGGACATCTGGTGCGGATGCCTCCTGGGCGGCTACCCGGAGAGGTTTTCAGTGCCTGTCCTACAGGGAGGAGGCCCCGAGGCAGGCCCAGGACTCGCTGGAGGGATTATATCTCTCGGCTGGCCTGGGAACGCCTCGGTGTCCCCCCCGAGGAGCTGGTGGGGTTAGCTGGGGAGAGGGAGGTCTGGGTGCCCCTACTGAAGCTGCTACCCCCGCGACCCGAACCCCGGACAAGCGGCAGATGATGGATGGATGGATGGATGAAGTGCAAAAACATTAAATTTACAAAAAATGTCCGTTATTCTTTTACATAAAAAAAATTAATATTATTATGATCAAATACCTTACTTAAAAGGGCAATTCCAAAAGTTCAGCAGATAAATACTGTTATTTTACAGCTTTTCTTAATATTATTATGATCAAATACCTTGATTAAAAGGGCAGTTCTATAAGTTCAGAAGAGAAATACTGTTATTTTATGCTTTTTCTTAATATTATTGTGATCAAATACCTTAATTAAAAGGGCAGTGCCAAAAGTTCAACAGTTAAATATTGCTATTTTACAGATATCTCCTAAATTTTTGCAACAAATCACCTTCAATAAAATGACCACACCGGAAGTTCAGCAGAGAAATACATTTATTTTACAGGTTTTTTTTTTACAAATATATTATCAAGCACCTTCAATAAAGCAAAAAAATATCTGTAAAAAATATCAGATGACTGGCAGCAATGGCTGCCAAACAAAAACCATAAAATTAAAGTAAAATATAGTAATTTGAATTAAGTGAAAAAACTTAAATTAAGTGAAGTGTTAAAGGAAAATGGCATGTTTTTAAAAAAAATTAGCCAATTTGCAGTCAACCTCAGAGTTAGATAAGAGGGTGCATACCCTTCTCTTAGCTGTGTTTGCAATACCCAGTCTGACACTGTTAATCTAGTTTAGTGTAATTCACTGGGAGTAGATGTCTAGCTATAGCCTACAACTCCTAAAAAGGATGGCATCCATTTCTAGTGAATTATGCTAGGCAAATAGTGTCAGACTGGGCATTGCAAAAAGAGAGAAGAGAAGCATATGCACCCTCTTATGTAACTCTGGGGTTGACTGCAAATGAGCAAATCAAAAAGCTGGTGTTTTCCTTTAAGCTTAAGACTAAACACTTATTTTAGAAGATGAAACCGATAAAACCATAGAGAATTATAACAGTGCAATACAAGTATGCCTATGGCACTAAATACAATGCAAAGATTCAGTTTTGTAGAATTAGGCCTACAGTATGGTATAGACCTATAGTTTTTAAACATGGTGATCAAGTGTGGGAGTGGTTGGGAGGGTCCACTGCAAATGCCTCTCGCAACATTATTCGAAGTTTAAAGTTTGCTTCTTACCTCCCTGTCAGTTGGACCACCAAAATGCAATACAAGTCCGGGACAATGTTGCAGAGGTGTAGCTTGCACAATTTTTTTTTTAATAATGTTGCAAGCCCTCCTGACCAAACATACAGTGAAATCGTGAAAGGTGACAGTAAAGAGTTATCCTCTTCTAAACTGGCAGTAGTCCACTGGATCCTTGGTGCATCAAGGAGGGGTGGGGTGGGAGAGAGAAGACAAGAACATTAAAATTTAACATTCAAAAGAAAAGGTTAACTAGGATTCAAAGGTTAAAAAAAAAAACAGTAGAAAGTGTTTCTATTTTGAGGTGAAGAGATGGGTCTCACCCAGAGGTTGAGTACTCTGTGAATGAGACTTTTTATACTCAACTGGGTGGTGGAAATGAAATCTTGGTCTGGATCTGTACTCTTTGGACCTGAAATCTCCATCTCTGGTCTCACCTAATACATGTCAGAACATGATAAAAATCATCTGGTGCTTACCTGGTTCTAAAATACATCTAACCACAAGTGCACAAAAATGTAGATTCCACCATTCATTATTTATAAAAAAAAAATAAACACAAAGCCAAAATGGATAAGACATGGAAGCACACCCTTGCTGCTTCCATAGGATTTAAATGGTTAAGCAACCGGACAGGGCTCCAGAGTGTAACTATATGCACATCTATGAGGCCAGAATTATTAAAAAAATATATATTCATTATTTATTAAAAAAAAAATAAACACAAAGCCAAAATGGATAAGACATGGAAGCACACCCTTGCTGCTTCCATAGGATTTAAATGGTTAAGCAACCGGACAGGGCTCCAGAGTGTAACTATATGCACATCTATGAGGCCAGAATTATTTAAAAAATATATGTATTTTTTTTAAATAGCTGGCTGTGTACACAGTCTTAAAGGGAACTCTGACATGATGAAACCTATAGCCTTGTTTTTAGAAGTCTTTGTGCATCATCTGTAGCCAAAAAATAATAATAAAAAAGAAAAGAATTGGTTCAATACTGACCGAGCTGTTGTGAAGGACGCCCCTTTGTACTGGTGGAATTTCCACAGTCCCAGCTGAACAGCACATGGAGATGACCAGTCAGCATAAATATATATGAAGATTAAGGACACAGGAGTCTGCATTTGGTCCACCCTCTCAGTCCACTGCTTTATTCTGGCTGTATACAGTTGTGAACATGCAAAGGGGATATAGTCAGAGGCATCACGCCACCTTCAGAGCGTAAATATGCGTTAAACATTCAACATGACAAAAATAGTTAAGCAAATATATAGCAGTCAGGGCTTCAGTTCTCCATACTGAGTGTACTTAAATTCTCCAGTGTGTTCAGTACAATCTTATACAATAAAAACAATAATAAATTGATAAAAAAAAATAATAATAACATCCTGTGATCGTATAAGTGAGATACGCACCTGAATACAATTGCGAACATGCAAAGGGAAGAAGTCAGAATCCCTACGTCTTCTCTGCTGTGAGGTAACAGAATCATGTGAATATTTTCGTGCATTTACAAAATGTGAACATTTTAGTACAGTTCGTGCATTTAACTATACACAACATATAGTGTTAGAGAAATTTGTACTGAATTCACGTTTTCAGTTTTCATTAAAAGGCACTGAAGTTCTTACCATGGAAATGCTGTTGGTCCAGGTTGTGCAGCGTACCTTACTCGCCGTCAAATGCTTAAGAGGAGCGGCTGTTCAAAATGAAGATCAGTGGCGCGATTTGAAAAGTGCGCCAAGGCTGCGGGCTGTGCACTGAGCTAGAAGCGGTTGGGCTGCTGTGCGCATGCGCGCAGACGGTTGGCTTACAACAACAACAACAACAAATTTATTTTTGTATAGCGCATTATCACAACATTACATTGTCCCAAAGCGCTTTACAGCATCCCCACCCAAAGCCCCCAGTGAGTAAGCCATAGGCGACAGTGGCAAGGAAAAACTCCCTAGAAGGAAGAAACCTTGGGAGGGACCAGACTCAAAGGGGGAGCCCATCCTCCAGGGGCCGGCAGGGAGAGTCAAATACAGTTTAGTCTGAAACACAAACGGGGAGCAGGGGGGAGATGACAAGCCGGTGCCAACACTTCCTCCAATCGCCAGGCAGCCAGAAGGCAGGGAGCGGGTCATACAAGGAAGATGACACTGGCAGAACAGCGAGCTGGATGCACGGTCGTCATTGGCAGTGGCGACGTCACATGTTGCAGGGTGTGCTGGACATCTTGATAGATTGAAGGCTCCAGGTAGCACCACCCAGGAGAAGGTGGTGGAAATAAATGCAATTAGTCAAAGTAAGGGAGACTATAGGCAGTGCTAAAAGTTAGATGAGTGCAATATGAAGTGCAATGCTCCGGCAGATATGGCTATGGCAGCATAAGTAGGAGGGAGAGGCAGATGGGAATGCAGGCATGGGGAGTCCCTGAAATGTCAGCACTCCAATCCCACAAGCAATTGTGAAGCTAGAGTGACAGCACTGTCAATTCAGTTTATCCAAAGCCAATGGCACCGATCCCCACCCAGCTCTACACCTCACACTATAGGTTTAACTGGGAGTGAGAAGCTAGCTAGAGCTAGAACTAGTGTCCCTATAAGCTAAACTAAATAGGTGTGTTTTTAGTCTAGACTTGAATATTGAAAATGAGCCTGAAACCCGCACATCCGGTGGAAGACCGTTCCACAGCTGAGGAGCTCTAAAGGAGAAAGCTCTGCAGCCTGCCGTAGATCTTTCTACCCTAGGTACTAACAGATATCCCGCACCTTGAGATCGAAGCAAGCGTGGGGGATTGTATGTGGTCAGCAGATTATTAAGGTAGTCTGGTGCAAGGCCATTCAGTGCTTTATAGGTTAACAGCAGTATTTTATAGTCAATCCGAGACTTAACTGGTAACCATGAAGGGAGGATAAGACTGGTGTGATGTGATCAAATTTTTTAGTGTTTGTGAGAACTCTGGCTGCCGCATTTTGTACCAGCTGAAGTTTATTTAAGGAACCAGACGGGCAACCAGAAAGGAGGGGATTACAGTAGTCTAGTCTGGTAGTTACGAAGGCATGTATTAATTTTTCTGCATCACGAAGTGAGAGCATCTTACGAAGCTTGGCTATGTTTCGTAGATGATAAAATGCAGTTCTAGTAATACTTTTTATGTGAGCATCAAAACATAGATCTGAATCTACTAGAAGACCAAGATTTCTAACCACTGTGTTAGGTTGTGTAGGAAGGCCACTAATGCTGAGGTGGTGAAACTTATTTCTTGCAGCCTTGGGACCAATCACCAGTACTTCTGTTTTTTCTGTGTTTAACGTTAGAAAATTTTTTGCCATCCAGCACCGAATATCTAACAGACAATCTTCTAACCGAGATAGGAGTGATGTATCATCAGGGTTAACAGATATATATAACTGTGTATCATCTGCATAACAATGAAACCCAACACCATGTTTTCTAATAATGTTACCAAGCGGTAGCATGTATAGTGTAAACAGTAGTGGGCCCAGTACTGACCCCTGTGGGACACCGTATGTGGCTTAGATTTTGAAGCACTGACCCAGAACTATGATAGTCTGATAGTGTTTTAAGCAATAATCAGTGCAAGTTCACACTTCATGTTAACTAATTAAAAGTTCAGTTCATCCAGGAAAAAATTATAAACTCACGTTCATACTTTACCATTTTAAGTGAGCGCTAACTCATTTTTTTTTGCCGGTTTCAACTAAGGTTTTTTATGCCAATATTATGTAATACCTCTCTTTAGTGCATATAAAGAATAGCAACCTATTTTACATAGACACACCCACAATATGCAAAAGTTATTAAAAGAAAAAAAAAAGTGATGATGTGGTCTCATTGTGGGGGGGTGGACTAACACATGCATGGATGCTGAGTATATCAGTCCTCTATATTTACTAATTCATGCTTTTGGAAGACATGGAGCTGACAGTCTACGTAAAAGTGATGGGCTGCTGCTGCCTCACCTGTGCAATTCCATTCTGGATAATCTTTTTAAAAGTAATTAAAAAAAACATTGGACTTAGGAGTTAAATGTCAAAGTAATGTAAAACTAATAGTATTTACCTCAAAATTACAAAGAAAAATGCTAAATTTTTAGTATGGCCATAAATCTTTAAATTATGAATTACTTTTTAAATTACAGTTAAATGTTGTGATTTTACATAAATTTGTACGTAATTTGAGAAAGTGGGAAACATACAGTATAAATTAAACAGTATTTTTCCTTTTAAAAATGTGAAATATTAATTGAAGTAATTTTTCATTACTTGCGTTATGCGTAAAATAAAGGTTGGTTTATTAATTCAGGGATAATTTCTGCAATTTTACAGAGTTTTGCAGACAGCTTTTAAAAAAGAGAAACTACTGTAAAAAATGACGGTTATTTTCTGTAAAATTACTTTTTTTTCTACAGTGTATGTTTCCACCTAATTGTTTATATTACAGCAATAATATTTTTATAACTCTACATATAATTATCATACATGATTTCAGTCAATATTACAATAGACATTTTTGTATATTATGTGCAAATTTGAAATCTAAAAAATATAAATTAAGTATGTATGTGTCACGTGGAGCAGGCGAGCCGGGAAGCAGGCGAGCAGAGCCGGTAAAACGCACAAAACGGGGTTTATTACGGGATACGGGCAGACATCGAACAGCAGACATGACAATACAATGACGGATCTGATGAGACGTACTCAGACGCGGACTACATACACAGGAAAGATCAAACGAAACAAGGCACAGGTGTTGACAATCCGGGAACGAGGTGGGCGTGGCACACACGAGGATCGGACGGAGCTGGGTGTGACAGTATGTTAGATAAATAAATGTATAAGTGTACAAAAAGTGTTGTGTGTTCCACAATTATTGTCTGAGATGGACTGCCTGAGAGAAGAAACTGTTGCTGTGCCTGGCCGCGTTCTGCACTGTCGACCAGAGGGCAACAGTTCAAAGAGGGAAACTGGGTAAACTGCACTATGTTTTATACACCTCTCAAAAGATGTGGCTGGCATTCATATTAAATTAGCATTCTTTCCCTATATTTTTACATCTTGAAAATCTATAAGGCTTTAGTCAAATGCTGGACATATATAACATATATGATTGTTAATACACAAATATTATGCATTTTGTATATGTGGTTTTTGCAACATATAAGTCCCTTACGGTTTTCTGTTGGAACATATAAGAATCACAGATGTTTTTAACAAAACTTTTCCATATGGGATCGTCTCTGCCTCTTTGGCCTTCCTCCTGCCCTCTTCATAGCCGTCTGTGAAATACAGATGCAATAAACATTATTCAATCCCCTTATAATCACTCAGCAAGACACTCTGTTGATTTACTGAAATTGAGTACTTTGCAGAATATCAGTCATCCTCCACTACAGCCAAACAATGATCACATATCTTAGCCAATGGTCATGCATACAATAAATTAGAGTACAATGGTTCTTAGAAGTTTGTGAACCCTTTAGAATTTACAAGTTCCCTACAGCTCTAAGGTCCATACAGAGGATATGAGGAAAATGCAGTTTGCTAAGTCACCAAGTTACCTAAGAACACTAAGGAGTTGCTGAAGAAGCGCAGTAGAGACTGTTTTTTCTGAGAATCCTCAGAAAGAACCGTCTCCCCAGAAATCTGCTCCTTGCCTTTTACCACTGTTCCATGGAGAGTGGTACGGCAGCTGCACTTCCTCAGACATGAAAGCTCTCCACAGGGTCATCATGGCAGCGGAGAAAACGATTGGCTGCCCTCTCCCCTCCCTGGAACAGATCTACACCTCCCGATGCTGGAAAAAAGCTTTGGACATTTCACAGGATTCATCACATCACTGTCTCTTTCAGCTTTTGCCATCAGGCAAGAGATACAGAGCCATGAAAACCAGGACAAATCGCTTTTTTCCCCAAAGCAATCATGGCGTTAAATGCAAAACGTAACAGTTAATTTCTTATATTTAATCAGTGCAGTATGGTTATTCAACGCAATCGGTATAGTCAATGCAGTATTCAGTGCAATTTGTATATTTTGTAATATTTTATTACTCTTTTTATACCTCACATTGACTTGAATTGCATTTTCAGTTTTGTTGTCCAAGTGACAATGACAATAAACATTATCTTTATCTTTGTTAGGTGGCTACGTTTACATGCCTTAATGCAATTAAGATGTTTTCAAGTAAACAGATTAATCTGGGAACTCATTTATAAATGTGATTGAAAAAATATGGTAAGCATTCATACACACATTTATGGGATTTATAAAGAAAAACATTTTGTGAAAAAAACGCATATTTCGTGAACGAGGTTGAAGGAGATGCTGTTACGACAGGATCCTGTAGAGGGCACTGTGTATGCTAAATCGAAGGCTCCAGGAGTGTATTTGGCATTTATAATAAACAATAATAATTGAAATATTTGTGGGCACACGGCATTTGGCTCTGAAATTACACAGTTCTTTAAAATAAAATTTAAATTTGCAAACTGAGTTGTATGCTGTGTTTGAATGTTCAGATATTATTATTATTATTAGATATTTCACTGTGTGTTTTTCAACTTAATGCCCTCTGAAACTGGTTTCATTAAGACCGACTTACAAACAATGTATTTTCTGCCCAGGTTAAAGGCTTCTTATTCATAGTTCCTGTACGGGGGATAGTGCTCACAGCGGCACATGCTGTGCAGTTTACAATAAAGACATTTTGAAAATACAAAATAATGTATGAAAAAATTATTAAGCTGTAGCACATACTTTTATTTCAAATATGAGTTTCACAAATTTCCCTGTAATGAAAATGGTGAAATAACCCAGGCTTAATGTGATATTTCATTTGTAACACATCTGTTCTCCAAACTTTGGCCACAAGATCTTCTTCCTGCCAGAATCTCTCCTTTCCTTTAATCCTCGGCTGTTGGGATCTGCTCTGCTGCTTGGAAGTTCCCCGGGGAGTTAGTGTTGGGGGGTTCTGGTGGAATGTGGCCGTCGGCAACCATGGGCTGGATAGCGCTGTGGTGCCCAACCTGGCTCTGTGCCCTTCTTCTTTCATCTGCCCGGGCAGTGCCAGGTTGCCTGTGGTCGTCCCGGAGACACTTCGTCTTCCCTTGCTGTACTCTCAAGCCTCTGAGACAAGCACAATTTCAGCTCTACACTCAGCAAGACCTTTAAAAGTTTAAACATGAATAGGCCCTAAAAATGGAGCCTGCAAGTCTTTTGGCTCAACACAAGTGATCAACTAGCTATCGGCGCTAATGTCCATTCTTTAAAATGTCTAAAAAAGCTTCATCCCTGTGTATGCACAAACATTTTGCACATGTGACGTTATGATGCATATATAGTATTTCTCGTATTTTCAAAGTACAAAAATACTGATCAAAGTCTTTAGAAAAAAAGACATTTATTTTATAAACAATTCAAATATGAATTATAAAATACAATTTTCCAATTAAAATACTTATTTTGAATACATGCCTCAGAAATTGCACATCCCTAATTGTGCATTACCTTCATGTTGCCTTGAAACTTTTGTTTTCTTTACTGTAGCCCTCTTGTAAGACATGTTTTTTTTTTTTTTTTTTTCTTTTTTTCCAAGATGGCGCCACGGTAGGCAGCTGGTTACCTCAGCTCCCAGTTCGTTTCTTTCTTTTTTTGTTTTTAAGTTTGTTTTAAGTCTTTTCTTCCCGACTCTCGTGGTCGTGTTTACTTCCGATTGCAATCCGACATGGACCTACAAAATTTCTTGAGAGTAGTAGCATGCTTTCTACTCCTTTTGGGACTTTTTACCACCGCATCTGGAGAACCCGTGAGCCACCTCACTGTTTACTGCAGGGAGCAGCTATTAGCGCTGCGTAACAGCAGGGTACTCCCGGAGGAGCGCCCAGAGATTCCGAAGGAACTACGGCGTCGGAGGAGGGGATGTAGGGCTGGAGCGAAGTACCGGGAGAGAAGGAGACAGTACAAACCGAGCATTCCATCCATTCTCATGGGTAATGTAAGATCTTTACCAAACAAGATGGAAGAGCTAACAGCGCTAACCAGACTGCAGTGGGAGTACCAGCAGAGCAGCCTCCTGCTGTTCACTGAGACCTGGCTCACGGACCACACACCGGACTCCGTCGTAAATTTGGATGGCTTTCAACTGGTGAGAGCGGACAGGAGCGCAAGTTACAGTGGTAAGAGGAGGGGTGGGGGACTAGCAATGTACGTCAATGAGAGATGGTGCAATCCGGGACACATAACTGTGAGGGAGCAGCGCTGTACCAAAGACATTGAACTGTTAGCGGTTAGCGTTCGGCCATACCACCTGGCCCGAGAGTTTTCTCATGTTATTGTGCTGACTGTCTACATCCCTCCCTCGGCCGATGCTACGACAGCCTGTGAGCACATTCACTCCACGGTTTCACAGCTACAGACTTCACATCCGCAGTCCCTCATTATTATCTCTGGGGACTTCAATCATGCCTCACTACCTGCCACTCTCCCTAACTTCTCCCAGTATGTGGACTGCCAGACAAGGGACAACAAAACCCTGGACCTATTGTTTGCCAACACAAAGCAGGCTTACAGCGCAGCTCCCCTCCCCCCGCTTGGCCACTCAGATCACAACCTGGTCATCCTTCAACCTATTTACACCCCTATGGTGAAAAGGAAACCCCCCACTAGGAAGGTAATAAGGCTGTGGTCTGAGGAATGCAGTGAGGCCCTGAGAGACTGTTTCGAATGCACGGACTGGCAGGAACTCTGCAGGCCCCACGGTGAGGACATCGACGCACTCACCCACTGCGTCACGGACTACATAAATTTCTGTGTTGAGAATACTGTTCCTACCAAGAAGGTATGGTGTTTCTCTAACAATAAACCATGGGTGACCTCAGAACTGAAGGCTCTGCTGAATGAGAAGAAGAGAGCTTTCAGATCTGGAGACAAAGAAAAGCTGAGGAGAGTTCAAAAGGATCTCAAATATAAGATCCAAGGTGGCAAGAAGCACTTCAGGAAGAAGATGGAAAACCAACTCCAACAGAATAACGTCAGAGAAGTCTGGAGGAACATGAAAAAAATCTCTGGACACTTCAAAGACACTGGAGGAGCCACAGTGTCTGCTGACCAGGGGGGGGCCAACGACTTGAATCTTTTTTTCAACAGATTCGACTCGGGGCCATCAACCACCTCCCCCACCCCCCAGCTTCCATCAACCCCCCTCGTTATGCTGCCCCCCCTCGGTCCAGGTGCAACCCCATTGTTACCAGAGCTCTCCTCACACCACCACCTAGTTTCACCCCCATCTACATATCTACCCACAAGACAGCCAGCCCCATCCCCCAACCCAGCCCAGCCTGATATCTGCCTCACAGTCGATCAGGTGAGAAGCCAGCTCAAGAGGACGAAGGCAAGGAAGGCAGCAGGTCCGGACGGAATCTGCGCCAGACTGCTCAGGGAATGTGCAGACCAGCTCTGTCAGGTGGTTCAGCATATCTTCAATCTGAGCCTGAGTTTGGAGAGGATTCCTGAACTGTGGAAGACTTCCTGTGTCATCCCGGTGCCGAAAATTGCACACCCCAAGGAGCCCAACCATTTTAGACCTGTGGCCTTGACTTCTCATCTGATGAAGACCATGGAGAGGATCATCCTGCACCACCTCCGCCCACTGATGAGCTCAGCGATTGACCCCCTACAGTTTGCATACCGGTCTGGAATAGGGGTGGATGATGCTGTCATCTACATGTTGCACCGAGTCCTCTCTCACCTAGAGCAGGCAGGGAGCACTGTGAGGGTCATGTTTTTTGACTTCTCCAGTGCTTTCAACACTATCCAGCCTGCACTACTGAGAGGGAAGCTGGAGGGAGCCGGTGTGGGCAAGCAGCTGACTGCATGGACCATCGACTACCTAACCAACCGACCGCAGTATGTGAGGCTCCATGACTGTGTGTCTGAGACGGTAATCTGCAGCACGGGCGCGCCGCAGGGCACGGTTCTCTCACCCTTCCTGTTCAGCCTGTACACTTCTGACTTCCGTTATAATTCAGACCAGTGCCACCTACAAAAGTTCTCGGATGATACAGCCATCATCGGATGCGTATCAGACGGGAACGATCAGGAATACAGGGGGGTCATCAGTGACTTTGTCGGCTGGTGCGAGACTAATGCTCTCCAAATCAACGCCAGCAAGACGAAGGAGATGGTCATAGATTTTAGGAGGAAGGCACCCCCTCCAACAATGGTGAGCATCCAGGGAAAAGTCATTGAGGTAGTGGACTCTTACAAGTACCTGGGTGTTCACCTCACCAATAAACTGGACTGGACAACAAATACAGACGTCCTGTATAAGAAGGGCCAGAGTCGACTCTACCTACTGAGGAGACTGAGGTCCTTCGGAGTATGCAGGACCCTGTTAAGGACATTCTACGATTCTGTGGTAGCATCCGCCCTTTTCTATGCAGTGGCATGCTGGGGGAGCGGATGCACGGAAAGGGACAGAAGCAGGATTAACAAATTGGTGCGGAAGTCTAGCTCTGTGCTGGGATGCCCTCTGGAGACTGTGGAGGTGGTGGGTGAGAGGAGGATGTTAGCTAAGCTGACATCCATCATGAACAACCCACATCACCCTCTGCATGAGACTGTGAGTGTGCTGAGCAGCTCCTTCAGTCAGAGACTGATACACCCTCGCTGCAGAAAGGAGCGCTTTCGCAGATCATTCATCCCGACAGCAGTTAGACTCTATAACATATCATGATGTCATGAGTCACCCAGATACTTACCTCTATGGTCACCACTACTTACCACTTCATACATAATGCACCTTATAGTGAAATAGTTGTTATTTATTATTACTTGCACTTTTTCCCACAACCCACTATCCATATATTACATACTGTGTATGGGTGTACATAGGCACTACTGCTGTATTTAGTGTTGATCTTATTGTATTTTTTATTATTTATTTTTCTTTTTTTTCTTGTATTCTTATTCTGTCTAGAGCTGTGGTAACGCACAAATTTCCCCACTGTGGGATCAATAAAGTCCTATCCTATCCTTGTCAATGTTAACCTTCATCCTCTGTAAGTATTATAATGTACTATACACTGTACAGTTAAAAAAAAAAAAAACTGGCAATGCACCGAGACTGAAAATGCACAAAGATCGCAGCGCGAGATGATTGCACAGGTTTACCTGAGCTGTGTGCTGGGCCTGGTTGTGCAAGAGGCAGAGATTGTTCAAATAGGAACAATGACATAGGATTACGGGAAATACAGACAGCTGTAACTGAAAACTCCACAATGTACAACTAACAGTCAGCATTTGTTTTATCATTTTAAATGAATGACATTATATATACCAAAATATTTATTCTGTACAAGGTTAGAGGTGTGCGTACGGACAAGTCAATGTAGGCCGCGACATGTGTGCCCCACATATAATAGGTATAACTAGACCCCTGTCTAAATATGTCACACGCGGCATCATTACGGCGTACAGTATTTAGCTTTGTTTGAGGACGTTGTGTGTGGCCAAATATGAAGAGAGGGAGTATTTATAGATCACGATGATTATTTTCCCAGTGATGATTTGTGGCTTATCAGCTGTTTCAGAGCCAAGAGTGATTCTGATGGGATTGAGTGATGAATTGGCCCTGGAACATACCAGCAGGAACCGGCAGACAGATCAGGGATATCCCAGCCCATTCTGAGCTCCATTAATCCTTAGGCTGTGGCTGGTTTTAACTGACTGTCAAGACAGTGTTTTAAGTTTCTCTAGTGTGGATGTATGGGCCAACATTACAGTGCAATTTGCAACAATGTCCGGCTCTCCTAATGCTGTCCGTGCTCTTGTCTGCACTCAAACACATTGCAATTAATGATTAATGCGCTTTTTACTTTCTGGTGGGCTGGGCCGGTGGCTCCCTGTCCGGTGTCCTCTGGTGGGGCCCCTCATGGGGGGGGGGCTGTTGTCCTGGAAATATATGGAATTGAAATACTGCCCATCTCTTTACAAAAGCAGTTTCAATCTCTGATGCTAGAACTACTAAGCCTGCACAAATCTGCGTAAATTCCCTAGAACTACTAAGCCTGCGCAAATCTGTGTAAATTCCCTAGAACTACTAAGCCTGCGCAGATTTGTTCAGGCCTTCAGCTCCATTGTCCTCCTGCTTTTGTTGTGCAAACACACTAATTGCCTGTGAACCCTGACACATTTGCATTTATTTACTCAGACTGCTAGTTCAAATCCATGGCAGCCCAAACCTATGTGTGTAATATGGAAACCTTCACAAAAGCCTTCCATATCTATACAAAATATCTCACACACTGACTGACCTGCAAATATGAAAGACACACATTCACAAAATATATGGAGAGACAAGTCTGTTTTATTTATAAAAAATAGAGTGAAAATAGAATGAAAAGTTGCTAATAGAATGAAATGAATAGAATGAAAACATGCTACGACATCAGTCTCCAATGTATGTTTGTACACAAATGTCATAAGCTGAGTGAAGTCATGGTCCATGGTTGATAACAAGCTCGTACACATACCGAATGAAATTATGTCATTTCATTTTAATTGGCCATCACTGAATTATAAAACCAAAAGTGAATTTTGTTTTTGTGTGATCTCTCCAGCTTTGCATGTTCTCTCCTCTGGCTGTTCATGTAAAAATAGCAAAAATTGTGGAAAAAAAATGTTATCAGTCCCTCAGTTCCAGGTTCATCTCTTCATCATCTTTCTGCCTTTTGTCTCAGTGGTTACTCTCCCACACAGTCTGTCTGTCTGTTTCAAAGTCTGTGTTTGCAGTGTTTGCAGACCCAGTGACCATCTTCCCTGCATTTGGCGCAGGTGAATTTGTGACACTTTACGCAGGCAAACCAGCTGCGGTTTCTGCTGCAGCTCTCTTGTACCTGGCATTGAGTTGTCTGTACAGGTCCTGGCACAGCAGCAGCAAACGCTGCAGCAGCGTTCCTCTCTGTCTCCATTGCCTTTTGCTGCATGAATCTGCAACGGAGTTCCTAGGCTAGAAGCGCAATCAGAAGGCAATTGGCACTTTTGCAGCGTTCCATTGACATGGCAAGTGATGACAGACCGATACTGTAATCAAGGGGCTTTTTTGGCTTTTCAGTGGTATGGACAGCTGAAAAGCCAGCCAATTAGCACATCCATTTCAATGTGAGGGCAATTGGCACTTTTGCCAGCATTCCATTGACATGGCAATGATGGCAGTATGGCAGACTGTATGCAATTAGGCCGGCTTTTCACAACATATAAATGCTGTAGGAGTGGCCAAAAGGTGTGACGCTGTCCATTATGACTGTGTATGTGAGGGAGTGGCATTGCTGTTTGCATAACTACAGCACAGTGCTGTGCATAAAAGCAGAGCGACCGAGGCGGGAGAATCATTTCTCCTTCGCATTTCTGAAGACGCACATCAGGATGGCCTCCGCATCACTGCCACGCAGGAAGAGCCTCTCCGCGCCTCAGGCTTTGGCCCTGCTGCAGGAAATGGATGCAGCAGACTCTGACGGAGGCCAGGTTTCGTTTGCCCGGCAGCTCACAGATGACTCATCGGAAGAGTCCGAAACAGAGATGGAACAAGAACCCGACATGCCTCCACGGAAGATGCGGCGTGGTACCGGGAAGCCCAGTCCGAGCCAGACGGCAATAGGCGGCACTGTGTGGGTAGAGGAGGACATTGGAAGCGGAACGCCCAGTGCATCAGCACATCGCTCGCGCTTCACTGCGCACACTGGACCCACAGAGTCTGCTAAGGTTTGTCATCGCCAAAGCACATGTGATATTTATATAAACCCATGTATTATTTATATAAACCCATTTAGAGTGAGGTTCATGTAAATTTACCAGTCTCTATTTGTTTATCTTCCGACAGCGTAAAATTACAAGTGTGCTCCAAAGCTTCCTCTGCCTGTTAGACGTGGGAATGCTGCAGACCATCACAGAGTGTACGGTCCGTCACGCCCGCAGAACAGAGCCAGACTGGAAGCTGACAATTAATGAACTGATGGCATTCATTTCTATTCTGTTTGTGAGAGCAATCATGTGTCCCGTTGGCGCCATTGTGGATTGCTGGTCGGAAAACTTTCTAGTGCCAGTAATCAAAGAGACGATGTCCCGAGATAGATTCCTTTCAATTATGCAGCACCTTCGATTTGATGACAAGGACACGCGGGCAGAACGGGTGAAAACAGACAGATTTGCTGCGATCTCTGACATCTGGACATGCTTCACTAAGAACTGTGCTGAGAGATTCACTCCAGGAGAACACATGACCATAGATGAGCAGCTGTTCCCGACCAAGGTTCGTTGTCCATTCACACAGTATATCGCATCAAAGCCGGAGAAATGTGGGATCAAGTTCTGGATGGTGACGGATTTGGAAACCAAATACGTCTGCAACGTGTCCCCTTACTTGGGAAAGGACCCCAGTCGTCAGAAGGGGGAGAGGCTGGCAGAGAACGTGGTCATGAGTCTGATGGAGCCATTTCTGGACGACGGGAGAAATGTCATAACGGACAATTTCTTCACCTTACTGTCGCTGTCACACAGACTGCTTCAGCGCAACACGACTCTACTGGACACGGTGAATAAAGTTCGCCGTGAACTTCCTCCATCGGTGCGCATGTATTCAGTACGAGCAGCAACACGCAGGTGGCCAGTAGCTGTATTTTACAACATGCTGGACCTGGCGGCGGTGAATGCCTACGTTCTGTACAAGGCATGCACAGGGTGGAAAGGCAAAAGAAGATTGTTTCTGAGTCTTCTAGCCAAGGAACTCCGTTGCCGATTCATGCAGCAAAAGGCAATGGAGACAGAGGAACGCTGCTGCAGTGTTTGCTGCTGCTGTGCGAGGACCTGTACGGACAACTCAGTGCCAGGTACAAGAGAGCTGCAGCAGAAATCGCAGCTGGTTTGCCTGCGTAAAGTGTCACAAATTCACCTGCGCCAAATGCAAGGAAGATAGTCACTGGGTCTGCAAACGCTGCAAACACAGACTTTGAAACAGACAGAGATTAACCTGGAACTGAGGGACTGATAATTTTTTTTTTTTTACATTTTTTTTACATGAACAGCCAGAGGAGAGAACATGCAAAGCTGGAGAGATCACACAAAAACAAAATTCACTTTTGGTTTTATAATTCAGTGACAGCCAATCAAAATGAAATGACATTACTTCTTTCTGTATGTGTATGAGCATGTTATCAACCATGGACCATGACTTCACTCAGCTTATGACATTTGTGTACAAACATACATTGGAGACTGATGTCTTAGCATGTTTTCATTCTATTCATTTCATTCTATTAGCAACTTTTCATTCTATTTTCACTCTATTTTTTATAAATAAAATGGACTTGTCTTTCCATATATTTTGTGAATGTGTGTCTTTCATATTTGCAGGTCGGTCAGTGTGTGAGATATTTTGTGTAGATATGGAAGGCTTTTGTGAAGGTTTCCATGTTACACACATAGGTTTGGGCTGCCATGGATTTGAACTAGCAGTCTGAGTAAATAAATGCAAATGTGTCAGGGTTCACAGGCAATTAGTGTGTTTGCACAACAAAAGCAGGAGGACAATGGAGCTGAAGGCCTGAACAAATCTGCGCAGGCTTAGTAGTTCTAGGGAATTTACGCAGATTTGCGCAGGCTTAGCAGTTCTAGCATCAGAGATTGAAACTGCTTTTGTAAAGATGTGGGCAGTATTTCAATCCCACCAGGAAAACTGTCCTCCTCCCCCCACATGAGGGGCCCCACCAGAGGACATCAGACGGGGAGCCACCGGCCCAGCCCACAACCCCCAGCCCTATCGCGAGCCGGGCCCAGAACCAAGAAGGTCTGGAAGGACACCCGCGCCCCCCCCACAGGCCCCCATCGCCCCCCCGCTCAGTGTGTGTACAAGGTGTGTACATGTTGGTGTGTGTGAATGAGTGTGTGAACTGAAGTGTGTGCAAACTAAAAACTGTGGTGCATAAAAAGTGGGGGGGTGGTCAGGGCAGGAGCTCCACCGCTGGCTGAATCCCATGCGCCCCATCCCAGGTGTATCAGGGCTGGATGGGCTGTATGGAGAACCGAGGTGCATTAAAATTGGGTGGTTCTGCAATTAAGATTGAGGGGCGGCACATTGGACCCGCCCACACCAGCGCGGCGGTGCAGACGAGCCTGATGGCCCCCCCATCCCACATCCCCCTGAGTACACCCCCACCCAATGCCACCCCCCCAGGTCAGACCCGCACCCGCTCAGGGACAGCGACCCCTGCCGGTGGGACATCAGAGACCCGCATTAGCCAGGACGCCCCGCAAGTGGCGAAGCCCGACTGCCCCCAATAGCACTGTGATGAAATTAATTATTGGGGTCCAAGTGTGTTCAAATTCTGTCAGTCGATGTTTTCTACAGGCAGACATTCTCTCCATAGAAATGTGATCTAACAGTAGATTTTTAAATTGCATTATGGTTAATTTCTCTTTTGACTTCCAGTTCACGGGGATCGTTTATTTGCCGATGGTTAGGACAGTGAGGAGCATGTGCGATGTTTCTTTTTTGCCCATATGAATTTTAGTGAGATCACCCAGCAGACAAAGTGAGGGGGGGGGCAGGGATGGTATCCTCCAAGTATATCGATAGTTCTGCACAAATCTTTAGCCAAAATTTGTTAACAGGTGCTCAGTACCACATAGTGTGCAAATAATTATCTGGAGAGTCATTCGTGCAGATTGTGCATCTGTCAGTATCCCTGATACCCATCTGGAACAGCCTTTGTCCTGTGTAGTGTGTTCTATGAGGAATGTTATACTGTATCAGCTGAACGCTGGCATTCTGAGTCATTCCAAATGTGTTTGTGTCCAAAAATTAGTCTGTGTTGAGCAGTAAATATTTCTCCCATTTGTGGGTCGGGGGGGTGAAAGTAAGCTCAGACTCTGACAAGCTACATAAATTCTGGAGAGCAGTTTTTGGGATGGAAGTTAGAAAGTCTGTTATTGTTAGTGGCGGCTCTAAGTCTGTTACCCTGATGTTAAATCCAGCCTGAATTATGGATTTAAGTTGAAGATATTCTGCATATTTGTTTTTGTCTATGCCATAAAGTTCAACCATTTTGTCAGATGATATGAAATTACTATCTTGAATATGTTCCATGTATCTTATTCCATTATCGTACCATGTTTTAAAGTTTATTGTTTTTTAATTTCGTAAAATATCAGGATTGCTCCAGATGGGTGTAAATCTGCATGGGATCAGTACAGATCTTTTTAATTTAAGAAATTCCCACCAGACTGTCAATGATGAGCTAATATTGTTGCTCTTAAAGCAGCAATGTTACTTAATGGTGGGGCTGATACAGGGCAAATCCTGATTTTGGACGTCATTAGATAATGTCTGTTCAGTGTCCAGCCAGATATGGTCTACTGGATGTTGTTTGATCCATTTTAGTATATATTGTTTTCTACTGGCAAGATAATAATTGTAGAAATTGGGAAGCTCAAGGTCACCTCGATTTTTGGCTTTTTGTAATGTTCTTTGAGTTATTCATGGTGGCTTAGATTTCCATAAAAAATTAGGAATTATGGAGTCCAATTATTTAAACCAGGCATGGAGAGGATAAGTCAGAACCATTGAGAATATATAGATAATTTTTGGTAAGAACATCATTTTAATTGTTGCTACTCTACCCTTAAGTGAAATGGGTAGAGTACTCCACCTAGTGAGATCATCTTCTATTGTTTTAATATGGGAGTGTGATTTAACTGTATTAAATCAGACAGCTTGTCGGATATGTTAATGCCCAGGTATTTATTGTTCCCAGATTTTAGTGGAACCATTGGGTTGAACTGTAAGTCTTTAACTACAGAAAGTACTGTACAGTCGATTTATTCCAGTTAATAAAGTGGTCTGAGATGGATGAGAATTCATAGTCAAGAGTCCAGGTTTACAGGTTCTTCCATCTTACAGCAGGAGGGTCATGCTGTTCTGGAACTCTGTGCTTGACTGTGTGCCCCCCTCCCCCTTCTTTTGCCTCAGTTAGTACCGTGCATTCGGCCCCCTCAGCTTTCTGAGGTTTGCCCCCTCTAGGGGCCAGTCCATAGAATTACAGCAGGCTTACTCCTGTCAGAAATGGGTGCTGTACTTTGTTGAGCACAAGAGGCATCCTTCATGGAGAGATCGTCCACATAAATGTGCTGATGGAGGATCCTGAGTCTTTGGGAGAAGCTTATTTCCTGTGCTGGGGTTGTATTGTGTCTCGTAACCACACTGTGAAGACTAAAACTTACCAGTATGTTGTTCTATCTGTACTTAGAATAAGGATCCTCAAGGGAGTTTTTGACGAAGCCAGACATCAAGGCTAACAGTGCATTTCGTATCTGGCTGGGCAGCGGTTCAATCACAATGGCAGTGAGGTGCAGCTGAAGAAGTATGTGAGATGTTGCCACCACTGTGTCTTCAGCAAGTTGCCTGAGTCAGACGCCAGAGTCCCGCATGAGAGCATCACAACCTCTAGACCATGGATGTCAAACTCCAGCCCTGGAGGGCCGGAGCCCTGTGTAGCTTAGTTCTTTCCCTGTTTCACCATAAATGATTCAGCTCAAGAGCTGTGTGGTAATTAGTACAAGGAGTTGAATCAGGTGTGTTAAATGAGGGGAAACCCAAAAATGTGCAGGGCTCTTGCTCTCCAGGACTGGAGTTTGACACCTGTGTTCTAAACCAACCATCTAAACCAAGGGATCTGATGCCTAAGGAAGTCAAGTCATTTATTTGTAGAGCACATTTAAAAACAACAGGAATTGACCCAAAGCGCTTCCCAGTCTAGAGAGAACTGATTAGCAAGTACTGTTAAACAATGTGGATATACGCTTAAAGTTTGTAAAGGCTAAAAGCGATTTTAGTCTCATGTGTAGAAATGACGCCGATTATGAGCTGAAAATACTGAGGGCCAGCCTGTTTGTGAAAAAAGTGGACGTCTCCCCGGCGGTGTCACTGGGTAACTCAGCCGCTCTCATGAAAGCAAACGCCCTGTACCCTATAAGCAGGGTAGTCGTTAAAAATTACACACTGCCCGCGCAGTCGCGGGTCTGCCCGCAGGACAATCTTTTCCTGGGCAACTTACTGCGCTACATCGTTTTGGGGATCGTGGACCACGCCGCGTTCGTGGGGACGCGAAACAGAAACCCATTCAGGTTTCAGCATTGTGACCTGGAATTTCTGAGTCTCTCTGTAAACGGTCGACACATACCCAGCAAACCGTTCCAGCCCGATTTTAACGCGAGGCAGTCAGTCAGAGAGTTTTACAACCTTTTCCTGGCTACAAACAGGCATTTAAGGGATTCGGCGCTATGCATTAACCGTGAGGATTTTGAAAACGGATACTCGCTATTTGCTCTCAATCTCTCCCGAGACGACGAGCTGGACGGCGGTGCCCTGTCACCCGTCATCAGCGGCACGTGCCGTGTGGATTTAAGGTTCAGAGCCCCGCTACCTCGAACAATGAGTCTCATCGTCTACGCCTGCTTCGACACCGTGATTGAAATAAACTCCAAGAGACAGGTTTTGGTGGACTTTTAACCATGAACACTCACCAGCTGGAATGCCTTTTACGACCCCTGCTGGGGGATGCTTTTGGAGGTGTGTGGCCTAGCGATTTATTACCCACCAGCGTACAGACGAGGCCCACTTTTCTGGTCGCAAACACGCACGACCGCAATAGAGAGGGTGAACACTGGATCAGGATAATTTTGGAGCCCCAAGAGGGGAAAGTCTCCATCTTTGATTCTTACGGTTATCCCCCCGATTCCCCTTACTATCCTAAAAGTTTTATGCGCTTCTTGGGGAGGCACGCTAGCGAAATAAGGTATAATACGCGTCAAGTTCAACACGACTTTTCCTCCACGTGCGGGGCCCACGTCTCCTTTTTCCTCTACCAGCGCTTCAAGGGACTTTCATTTCAAGAGACTATGATGCTGTACTCTGATGACTTGAGGAAAAACGACGCTCTAGTATCCAAGTTTATCAAGAAATATTCAAACTGTATTAGCCGTGTTAATGCCGATAAACTTTCAAAGCCGCAAAATGTATGTTCCTTAAAACTATTTAAAGATTGTTATAGTTGTTAGATTATTGTAGAGAAAAAAAAAAAAAAAACCGTGACACCATTTATTCAATAAAATCAACATTTTATTAACCATCTTTTTCGTTGTTACAGGCGTCTTTTTTTCACACGCATAAAACACTTAATCGCTGTAATCTATCCACGGAGAATAAGGGGTACCCTTTAAAGGCCATAAACGATATTCAGGGGAGGAATCACGCGGCGTGTGAGGGGTACCCACGAGCAGAGAGTCGTCCGTACTAAATTTTGCACGTCTCTTGCGCTTCTTTTTCACAGGAGGGGGCGAGGAGGGTGGCGGGGGACCCCTCGCCGTGGCGTTTCCAGCGCCGTAATCTTTAAGATGGCTTAGGGCTTTCCTAGCTTGAATGTTACCAACGGTCGTGAGGGGGATGTTTAATTCGGATATTACGTTTAAAAAGGGTTCCCAGCCTTTAGGATATCCGACGGCCTGGGATTTCGGCTGGGATAAAGTTTTCATCAAATCCAAAATATGGGAACCTTTAATGGGTCTATCTCTGATGATGAGTTCACCCGACTGGGTCCAACGTACTGCCCCGTCGGAATCCAGCAGTTTCTGCATGATGTACCCCACGTTCTTTCTAGCCCTGGGCGCCACTTGCTGGACAACTTCCTGTACAGATTTGTCCCTAGTCGCGCCGCCGGGCTGTCTCTCCTCCTCCTCCTCCTCCCCCGGCACATCTCTCTTTTCCTCATCCGTTTTTTCTTTCCGCTCGGTAAGGATAATTTCTCGCCCCTGATTTTCCTCTTTTCAGACTAAATTCAGATACCTCTGTAGCAATTGGTTGTATCTCTTTACTTTTTTGTGCGAGTTCATACCCGGCTGATTTAATAAACCGTGCATCTGGGTTTCAAGTTCACCCAGGGCCGATTCCCCGATGGTGGTATGCGGGGTCGCCCTCTGGGTCAGCATACGGAGTTGTTGGGGGCTCAACAGGAACATTTTTTTTACCTCGCTCATGCCGCTGGTGGAAAAAACAAAAAAAAGCTAGTTAGCCGTCTTACTGGTGAACAGGCTTGTGATGAATGGCAGAGCCACTGACAGCAGCGGTAACAAAAATCCTCCTTTCTGAAGCACGGCCTTGCGTTTCCTCGCGACGCTGTTTTTCTTACAGGCGAAAAGCTTAATCAGCCTTTCTTGCTTCTTAAGCTTGTTAAATTGAGCTACGGATAAAGGTATACGGCCTCTTATAAGATTGAGACAGATTTCGGAGAGAGCCAAAATTATGTTATTAGATGGGTCCGAAAGAATCTTTTTACGTTTCACCCCCCTCATCCTCTGTAAAACTTTAAGGGTCGGCAGTTGTTTCCTGAGATGCTCGGACATGGCTCAGTAATGTTAAATCAATCAATCAATGGCTCGCTGGTAGAAAGAGGACGGGAAGCGTCCCTGGTAATAAACCGGTCCTGAGTCGGAACTCTTCTGGGCACGTGGCTCTTAAATCGACCAATAAATACCCGTGTGCGGGTCGAGTGGCCTCTTCATAGGCATCTAGAAAAAACTTTTTCTGCCAAGGAAACATTTGCTGAGCTAAAACTTTGATTTGCATTCTGTCCCGCACATTCTTAAACAGACAATAATAAGTAGTATTTAGGGCTATAGTCCTACTGTACTTGCCCTGGTGAAATACGTTCTGCACTAGGTATATGACCGAGATTTGACGGTGATGTCTGAATCTCGTGAACGCTTCTGCCACGAGTTTATTTTCGGACGCGCTGTCCATCAAATCATCGATGATGATCAAGGAGCCAGAGGGGAAACGCTCCTCATCTTCCCAGCTTTTAGGCAGCCCTTGTATAAATTCAATTTCGCTGTCCGATCACGCAATTCATCATAAAGCGGCTGATGGGAAGCGTAACACCACACAATTTTTTTAACGGGTCCCCCTATGAAACAGTGACTCTGATTTAACAGCAATTCTTTAGTAAAATAGGTTTTCCCCGAAGAACTCGCCCCGGCGATTATCGCTGTAAACGGCAATTCTAAACGGTGATCAAAGTCGACCTCTCTCACGCCGCTACCCATCATCTTCCAAAAAAACACTGATGAAACGGTAAACACTACCCTAATGTTTTAAATCCTTTCCACACACACACACACACACACACAATCCCAAAATGCATGTATAAAAGTTTTTATAAACTCTTGTGCTAAATGTACAAAACATTTAGTTACATTTTAAAACAAATGAACATCTTTGAAAAAAAACAACTTTTCATTTTAAAAAACATCTTACTTTCTGGTACATTTTAAAAAACTTTCATTTTAAAACATCTTACTTTCATGATACATTTTAAAAAACTTTCATTTTAAAACATCTTACTTTCATGATACATTTAAAAAAAACATCTTTGGAAAAAGTTTTCATTTTAAAACATCTTACTTTCATGATACATTTTAAAAAACATCTTACTTTGAAAAACTTTCATTTTAAAACAAATGTACATCTTACTTTGAAAAACTTTCATTTTAAAAAACATCTTACTATGAACATTTTAAAAAAACATCTTTGGAAAAACTTTTCATTTTAAAACATCATACTATGAACATTTTTCATTTTAAAACAAATGAACATCTTTGGAAAAACTTTTCATTTTAAAACATCTTTGAACGTTTTACATTTCAGTAACCAAAAGGCAGAGTTTCCCCGCTAGTCAACAATCTGCGTTTGTCATAGACGACCCTGACCTTTTTGTCTAGAGGCCTATTAAACAGGCGAAAACTTTTCATGTCGCGTTCGATTTTGTTGTAGTGCGTCATTATAGGGGGATCATTCCTACATCCACCGATGTAGTTTTCAATCAATCCAATCATACTGTCAAGGTTTACCTTTTGACAGGTTTCATAATTTAGAGTTATACCCTTACATTTCAACTGTGTTTTCCCGTTGTTGAGTCGGTAACAGTAACTTTTTGGTCCCAGCGCACCCCACGAAGCAATGTATTCGTCGGGGGCTAATTCGGACGTGAGCTCCCCTAAGGCCGGCTCATATTCACCCGGCCTGCTTATGTACACGATGCTGTCTGTGTCGTGAAACAGCACCCTACGCCCCAATTTTTCCAGTTCTTTGTAAAGCGTCAGCCGCCCCCACGCGGTAGTTTGACACGCTATGAATATGTTGGTCTTTCCCGGCGGCACTTTGTAGGAAGACCTGTATCGCCAGCGGATGAGGGTGACCTCGTCGTTGACAAACGCGAAGCTGGAAATCTCGTACAGCTCCGAGCACAAAAAATTAAAAAACTCCCCCGGGTCAGACACTATACATGTCTGGAGCATGTTGTTCCTCTGCGCCAGTTTACCCCACAGAGAGTTAAGCAGAAGCTTGGCTTCTGACAAGGCTTCCCACTGACAAGGCTTCCCACAATTCAAAATCCGCGGGGGACCACGCGACCTCGTCGTCGGGCAGCACCGCTTCTGCTTCAGAGCCCCTTTCATTTAACATGCTTATTAATGTCTCTAAGGACGGTAGGAAACAGGGCTCTTGGGCCCTGGATTCGCCAGACGCTGCGGGTGGCGAGTCGTGTTGATAAACCGCATCATTTTCATCATTATTAGCGTTGTTGATTATGTCTATTTCATTTAATAACGCTTCGGGTATAGGAGGGGTTTGCGAGTCGTGTTGATAAACCGCATCATTTTCATTATTATTACCGTTGTTGATGTTGTCTATTTCATTTAATAGCGCTTCGGGTAGAGCAGGGGGTGTTGCTCCGTCCATACCTGCTGATTCAGGTCTTGCGTAGATTTTCTCTTGACCGGTCCGCCCCGTCTCTCTCGTACATAGAAGAAACAGAGAATACCTATTATTAGAATAAGTTATTTTTAATGAATAGCGTTTTTATCATACGTATAAAAGAAATAATATACTCACTATATGGAGTTTTCTATCCGCAGCGTCTCCCGTAGAGAAAAAAAACAAACCCAAAATAGCTGAATCTCTAAAAATAAAATAATTATTTTAAGTTATTTTATTGTATGGTGTTTATCATAAAACACGCGTAAAAAAAATAATATACTTACTCTATGCAGGTCCCGTGTAGTTTTCTCTTTCCAGTAGGGCAAGGCCTTGATGATACTGGGTGGGGATACTTGTGTCTACCAAAGGAGGGAAACCCTTCTCGGCATACTAAAAATATCTGCGGTTGGTTACTTCTTAGGATTCTTTAAGGAGAAATATACGTCCTGTCAAGTTTTATCTGATGTCTATTTCGATGTACGTTTTAACTGCGCAGACGGTATGGGGGGAGTCGGGGGAAAAGACAAAACTTCAAACAAAATTTACTGAAATACAAAATGTCCAACTTGATGTGTGGCCCAAATTACAGTTTGACCGGGATTTGACCTATCGGGATGTACATAGGTTGCATGAGGAAAAACACAAGTTTGAAAAAAAACTACCACACAAGGCCAAACTGCTACTGCTGCAGGGGGGTGTCGGCTTTCACGCACACACACACACACACACACACACACACACACAGACCCACCTCCTCCTCTCATTCTTAGCTCCAACTTGTTCATTCTCACAGGGTTTCTTTCAGTCTCGCGCAGCACAACTCTCAGCTCTCCGGCATCGCTCTCTCCGAGTCCTTTGCGGATTATCCAAAGCCATGGGACCTTACCACGGTACCGCACCAGACACAGCATCGCTCTCTCCGAGCCCTTTTCTACGGATTCTCCAAAGCCCGGGACCTTACCACGGTACAGCGTACGCTCACACTCCATCAGGTAACCCACCCGCTCAGACCCAGTGTTTGGGACCTTAACGCACCAACCCCCCTGCTCAGTCCCCTGCTCGGCACCCGGTGGATGCAGACAAAACACCACACTCATAAGCACTCTCCTCAATATAAAATAATAATAATAATTAAATGATAATAAATAATTAAATGATAATAAATAATTAAATTATAATAATTATAATAAATAAATAAACTATATACAAATAAACCCCTATCCCAACGCTCAACTGGCTCACAGCCAAAATAAAATAGCCACCTCATGACGTCACCTGGCTTGCAGCCCCCACCTGTCACTTTTTGATTTATTTGACCTTTGTGACCTTTGACCCAACCTGTCATTTTGACATAAGCGGCATTCTTCATCTCTCTAGTATAAATTAAGTATTTTTTAATGTGCTGTCTCTGCAGTTAACCATTTTTATTGTATTATATTGCATGTAGAGTGATGTGCTAGTTTAGAGTGTTGTTAGGTTTTATGTAGGAATAAGCAATGAAAATAGCCACAGTGGTGTGTGTGTGTGTGTTTGTGTGATACAGAAGGCTTCTTAATGAATTGCTGACGAGATATGCACTAACAGTTGAGGAAAAGACCAGAGTAGAAATTCTTCAACAAGAACAAGCCACAACATCCCGAATGGGAACACAAGCCAACCTTGACCGGAAGGCACGAATCTCTGTGCTCTTTACAGAGTTTGACCGATTCAAAGTCATGGTCGACATGTTCAGAGGTATCTTGTAGCAGGCTAACTTGTGTAGGCAAAAACTTTAGGCTAAATGTAATGAAAGTTAATAACAGTTGTTGTTTTTTACGAAAAGGGAACAGCCAGGTCTCTACTACAGCAATCATAACCAGCTTGTCATGCCCCGATCGTCCGCTCCTCTCATGTGCCACGCCCCCTCGTTAACCTCATGTGGAATCCCAGTGTTTTACAGCTGTTTCTGATTGTTGTCATTCGTTCATTGTATTTAGTCCGCGTTTCCGTTTGTTTCCCGAGTCCGGTCATTGACGTTGTTTCGTTGCGTGCTGCCATTAAAACCCTTGTTCCTGATACCTGGAATCCTGCCCTGTTTATCTGTGCTCCGGGCGCGTACACGTTCCATAACACAGCTTTAGAAGTTATGCAGAGTTATATAGAAGTGTTCAAATAAATAGCAGTTTATTGTTAAAAAAAAGTGAATAAAGTGAAATTATTTTTAATCAGTATGTTATTTCCATATTTCAAATGTAATGGAAAGATTAGACATTCAATTCCAAGGCAAAACATGTAAAATACTTTATTAAGTGTGCATTTTTTTTTACAGGAAATGAAGAGAAGGAATATTTATCTTAAGAAAAAAATATAGCAGTGTTGTGAATTTTTTCTTTTCTCTTCAGCCACAAACATTGACATACACTTAAAACATTTTAAAGATTTAACTGATGATAACATCTGATTATGATCTGATTAACATCTGACAAAAACAATGATTATGCACCAAAATATTACTTCAGTAATTTAAAGTTAAGTTAAATCTTGAAAAATGTCTTAAGTTTATGTCAAGTGTTTGCCCCTGTGTCTGTTTGCTTTTCCCGTGGTTTGTCGGTGGTTGTCTACGTTGCTCTCCCTGTGTCTGTTCTGCTAATCAGTATGTTCACTGCAATTTTTTTTTTTTTTTTGGGAACAGATTCATATTCCGTTTCCTTTGCTTCCAGTAAAAGAAACTGCAGACCTGGTCAAATTCGTTAATAATTTGATTTGGAGTAATTTTTCCATTACATCTGATATATGGAAATAAAAGCAATTAAAAGTATTTATACTTTATTCACTTTTTTAAAACGCACTGCTATTTATTTGAACTGTATGCAACTTGTCTTTAATTCAGTTTTGGCGCACTTGCTGCACGTGGAGATGGTGGCCCTAGTTCGAGAGCTCCTCAGCAAATTTATGAAGCCGGAAGCCATCCCACTGAGCGCAAAGGATATCATCAAGGTTGATGTCCGGAGTAAAGATTTGCAACTATAAGACAAAAGGTTGTCTGTTGGAAGATACTGCTACTCTGCACTAAACAAGGCCCGTGTGGAGAGGCTGATATGGGTGAGAAACATTTACAACTCTCTCAGAGAAGGGTACATGAAGTCATCAGAGTTCCTTCTCAAAGACCTTCCTCTGGACAACAAGATAATCACCTCACTTTCTGCACTCACTCCCTCTCTGATTCAAGATGACTCCATCTGTGGGGCTTTTATCACATCAGGAGAGGCCTTGCCTAATGTGGTCGCACCAGAAGAGATTGGTCAGGTGGAGGAAGAGATACGGGCGTACCAAATAGAGGTGGACCTGGTAACGTGTGCCCAGAACTACATTGAAGTAGAAGGCCGAGTTGATGTAGATTGGTGGAGCAGAGTTGTATCCATGAAAAATCCAGAGAGAGGTGTGAGATTTCCCATTCTGGGTCAGCTGGTCAAAGCACTACTTAGCATTTTCACAGGCCCCCTGGTTCAGGGATCATTTAATCTCATGGATGATATTCTTGAAGCAGACAGATGCTCCATGAATGTGGAAACTTATGAGAGCCTTGCAATTGTAAAATCCACGATTAAAGCAAGAGAGTGGACAGCATCGACAATGACAATAGACCAGCCATTAAGGTGGTCTTGCCTGTCATCGTATCAAACATATCAAAAACATCTGCAGAAAAAGAAAGAGGCACAACAGGCACAAAAGAAGAAAAGGGTGAATGAGGCAGCAAGGATTCGGCCATCACAGATGGCAAACAAACTCATACGGCAGGCCAGGAATATCGCTGGATCAGCCAAAGCCTCCTCTAGACGAGTCAAACACTCATCCTCGTCCACTGGACCATCCAGACCTTTTTCAACCTCCTCTGGACCAGCCAGACCCTCACCAACCTCCACTGGACCATCCAGACCCTCACCAACCTCCACTGGACCATCCAGACCTTTTTCAACCTCCTCTGGACCAGCCAGACCCTCAGCCTCCTCCTCTGGACCATTCAGACCATTTTCAACTTCCAATGGACCAGCCAAACTCTTTCTCTCTCCCTCTGGACCAGCCAAAGCCTCATCTTCATCCTCTGGACCAGCCAAAGCCTCATCTTCATCCTCAGGACCAGCCAAAGCCTCATCTTCATCCTCAGGACCAGCCAAAGCATCATCTTCATCCTCTGGACCAGCCAAAGCCTCATCCTTATCTTCTGGACCAGACTCTTCTGGACTAGCCAAACTCTTTCTCCCTCCCTCTGGACCAGCCAAAGCCTCATCCTCATCATCTGGACCAGCCAAAGCCTCATCCTCCTCCACTGTACCAGCTCCATCTTCTGGTCCAAATGTCTTAAAAAGAAAGAGTTTGCAGGACTTTGCTTACAACCCAGAAAAAAAGAAAAAATAAGTGATAATGGCCTTGATTTCACTTCTAATCTTCAGTTTAGCAGTTCAGTTCTTTAGCACTTTGAGCACTTGCTATTGTTTAGCAGTTTTTTTTGTACTTTATTTTTGTTATTATTGTCAATATTTGAAGTAAGTCCTTCAAATAAAAAAGTCCCCCCCAAAAAAAAGTTCAACTGTAATGAAAAATAACGTTGCTTATGAATGTTGGCAAGTAAAAAAGTATTTGTACTTTGTGATCAAGTGCCATTCTTGGCACATCACACAACGACGAAATGCGTCCTCTGCATTTTAACCCATATGTGATATATTAGCTATATTATTTAGCTTCATTCTTAAAATAATAATACTAATACCAATAATAATAATAACAAAACCAAATGTAGCCAGGTCTATAAAGCTACCATAAGGCTTTGAAGCTATTATAGAGCGTAATTTGTAAAGAGGGAGACATGAACCTTAGAATAAGTTGTGTATACCAAAGTGGGCAGCTGTCTCTTTAAGACGTTCCTGAGTGCCGAAAGGTAGGGTGGGAGTTTTTTTTTTCCGGCGGGAGGCGGGTAAAGAGAGCGGAAAGAGGAGTGAACGGCAACTTAGGGAAATAAACGTATATATCTACATATATATATTTGTGTAGATGTCAACGTTTAGAGCACTGTTTATTTTTTTTGGCCTAAGCATACAATTGCAGCAATTAGTGGATAGAAAGATTTTGGTGCAAGTGCTCTCTTTTGGATATCCTGGTAGGTCAATTTACCTGTTTGAAAATATAGATATAGGGATCATTAGTGTGAAGGAAAAACAGTCAGGATATGAATGCGAACCTTTGCTGATTGTGTGGTTGATTATTTTCTTTACTAATGTATCATTTTTTGTAGTTGTATGTAAAATGCTAAAGCTACCTATAAGGCTACTTGCTAATTGATCGGAATACGTTGACTGTGATATGGTGTTATTCAGTTTAGCCACCCTGTTAGTACCATTGCAGGTTGAAATGTTTATAATGTGCATATATAAGTATATACATGTATATGTGTATATTAATGTTATTCAGGAAATCTGTGTATGGCCTAATGTGAATCTGAGATTGCGCTGTATGTTAATGGATGATGGAAAAAAATATAATTTTGTGTGATGTTTAAGTAAGACATCTAACTCTCTGTACTTTGTGTGCAGACTGTTTTTTTGGATTTGATTCCGTTCCGAATTCAGTATTTTTTCGGCCAAGGAAGATCGCTTGTTTCACAGAGTCGCTCCCTCTGCGTTGAACTGCGCAATGTAACAAGTTTTTTGCAACTGGAGATTTTTTTCTTTCCCAGCGCTTTGTGAAGAAATCCTCAAGTGTTGCAACGGCATCCACCTCCCCAGTGGACACGGGGATCTCCAGCATGCTGCTGTTGCAGCAGAGGCAGGGTCCGAGTGGGCGGCAGTTTGGAAAAAGATTGCAGCCCTCGAAGACAAGGTTCTGGTCCGAGATTTCCATGCTTGCTGGTGCCCTGACTGACCCATATATATCCCGGAGTAGTTCGGAGACCACTGGGACTCCTTTTGTAGTCCCCACTTCAGCTCCAAGCTGTTTCCCGCCCCCTCCTCCTCCTCCTCCACCGCCACCTCGTCCTCCTCCACCTGCTAGTATCCAGGGCCCCAAGCAGAGTCATCGTCAGGGAAGTGGCGCAGGACCCACCAAAGGCCCCAACATGGTGGATGTCCTGGCGGAGCTGCCCCGCATTAAACTGCACCCGGTGCTGAGATCGCCAGGTGGGACGCCAGTGCCAAGGAGGGGCTGACACAGGGGACGCCCATGGCCTCAAGAGGACATTACTTCCATCTTATCAAAGGCTCTGGTGGGTGTGGGCGGCCTCCTCTCTTGGGCCGCGGGCCGGGTGGTGCTTGGCTCTGCTACGCCGTGGTGGGGCCCTGGCGGGCAGTCCGGGGGATCTTGGGACACTGGGGGCCTTCTAGGCGGATTGGGGGGTTCGGTTTGGGCTGGGCGGGGGGGCTCGCCGCCCGTCCTCCCTCTGCGGGCCTCCCTGTACGGGGGTTGGCGCCCCTTTAGTCCCTCGCGGGCTGCTTCCTGGGTTGGGCGGGTGGTTATCTCCGGGGCACATGGCCGTGGGCCCTTGTGCTGGGGGGGCGGCAGGGTGGCCTCGGTTGCCTGGTTTCTCCTGCCTTCGCCTTCGGCCTTGTGGGGGGGTGGGGTGCTGTCGCTTCCCCCGACGGCATCATATTCCAGCACATCCAATGACAAATCAGTTCACACCTACACTTACACATACATATAAGAATGGTTGAGCGATCAGTATCATTATTATTGTTACTTTTTAGCGTGTGTTATAGACATAGGAATTGAAATATACATGTATAAGGGTAGGATCACGTGTGTGTATGCTACATATATATATATATATATATATATATATAATATATATATATATATAATACCTATTTGTCACATTATTAATTATAATTATTATTACTGATGTTATAATGTTTGTTGTTTGATGTCCTTGTAATGAGTGTTATTTTTCTTATGGTTGTTTGTATTCTGTATTCCCCTACACTTCATTTTCTCCGTCCCACCTACATTATTAGTTTTATTTTTCCTGTATACCTCTGTTTCCTTTTTTTTTTTTTCTTTTCTCTCCCCATGGTGATTAATGTCTGTTCTCGTTACGATTGTTGTTTCTGTATCCCCCGTTTTTTTTTTTTTTTTTCCTTTCCTCCACGGGACGGGTGAGTTCGGAGCAGCCACACTCTTTGCTCTTGAATTTAGTGTAAAATAAAGTTGTCCTCCGAAGAGGGGGGGTGGTGGTGGGGAATTTAAAAAAGAAAGAAAAAAGGAAAGGGAAAAGAGAAAAAAAAATAAAAAAATCAAAGGCTCTGAAAAAGAAGTTCAGGCACCAGAACCACTCTGATGAGTAGGAGCAGCAGGCCTCTGAGCCCTTAAACTTTTTTTCTTAAATTTTTTATACTTATAGTTCCGCTTTTTGCCAGCAGGCTGCACACAGACAGCGTTTCTGTGGGCAGCACATTGTATGTTGTTAGATTAGTATTTCATAACTGGACTGCAGGACATTGCGTAAAATCATTTTCTGCAGTAAGTATTGGAGTGTTTATAAAGGATCTTTTTAAAAAAATAAATAAATCAGTTTCTCACAAACACCTCCATTCATGACTGCCTGAAATATCAAGGATGAAAGTGATTAGGATCAGCTCAGAGAGCCCATGCCGAGCTGTTGCTAAAGTAGCAGCAGTCAACTTTAAACCAATGTTAAACAAATACTAGTTAATACTGAAAACAATCAGTCATTAAAATTAAACAGCTTGCTAAGTTGTGTTTCCTTTAACAATATAAATGTTATAGAAAAATGGAAACCCCACGCTCTCCGCCAATATTAATCACCAAGATTTATAAAAACCGCAACTGTACTGAAAAATAACGTTGCTTATGAATGTTGGCAAGTAAAAAAGTATTTGTACTTTGTGATCAAGTGCCATTCTTGGGACATTACACAACGACGAAATGTGTCCTCTGCATTTTAACCCATATGTGACATATTAGCTATATTATTTAGCTTCATTCTTAAAATAATAATACTAATACCAATAATAACAATAACAAAACCAAATGTAGCCAGGTCTATAAAGCTACCATAAGGCTTTGAAGCTATTATAGAGCGTAATTTGTAAAGAGGGAGACATGAACCTTACAGTAAGTGTGTGTATACCAAAGTGGGCAGCTGTCTCTTTAAGACGTTCCTGAGTGCCGAAAGGTAGGGTGGGAGTTTTTTTTCCGGCGGGTTTTTCTAGACTGAGGAAGGCGGGTAAAGAGAGCGGAAAGAGGAGTGAATGGCAACTTAGGGAAATAAACGTATATATACATATATATATTTGTGTAGATGTCAACGTTTAGAGCACTGTTTATTTTTTTTTGGCATAAACATACAATTGCAGCAATTAGTGGATAGAAAGATTTTGGTGCAAGTGCTCTCTTTTGGATATTCTGGTAGGTCAATTTACCTGTTTGAAAATATAGATATAGGGATCATTAGTGTGAAGGAAAAACAGTCAGGATATGAATGTGAACCTTTGCTGATTGTGTTTGATTATTTTCTTTACTAATGTATCATTTTTTGTAGTTGTATGTAAAATGCTAAAGCTACCTATAAGGCTACTTGCTAATTGATCGGAATACGTTGACTGTGATATGGTGTTATTCAGTTTAGCCAACATGGTGGATGTTCTGGCGGAGCTGCCGCACATTAAACTGCGCCCAGTGCTGAGGTCGCCAGGTGGGACGCCAGTGACGAGGAGGGGACTGACGCAGGGGACGCCCATGCCCTCAGAGGACATTGCTGCCATCTTAGCAGAGGCTCTGAAGAAGAAGTTCAAGCAACAGATCCACTCTGATGAGTAGGAGCAGCAGGCCTCTGAGCCCTTAAACTTTTTTTTACTTAAACTAAACTTTTTTTGCTTAAATTTTTTAAACTTATAACATTTTTATATTTATATCATTTTTATACTTAAGATTTTTATACTTATATACTTTATATACTTAAACTTTATATACTTATACTTTGTGTACTGATTCTATATACTTATTAATGAATAATATATTTATATCACTATTATTTTTAAAAGAGTTGCTGATTTTGTAATACTGCTGCAGCATTCTCCACATGCTAATCACTGCCCCACATCGAATTGGCACTTTGATCAGCCACGAATCACTTCACTACCCCCTGTTGAATGTTGCATCGTATGTTGTTAGATATTTCGTAGTAGTAAGTACTTCATTATTAGGCTGCACAATATTTGAAAAGATGTATTTCTGCAATGAGTATTGCAGTATTTATTTAAATGTAAAATGCTTAAAACAAACCAATTTCTCACAAACACATCTATTCATGAGTGATTTAAACGGCAAGGATGAAAATGATTAGGATTAGCTCCTATGATTAACTCTTGCCAAAATAGGGCTTGTAAACTTTTGTGGTACTCAGAATTAACCCAAACAACTATGACTCTATAATCCTCTATAATCACTCTCACTCTGTCACACTTGAATCAAACTCCAGACCTCGCATGTAATGAGCAAAGTTTTCTTCTTTATTCAGCAATCCAGCATAGTGTTCCAGCCACACTCGGGTACAATGCGCAATGCACCCCGCACCCAGAAATCAGCAGGTTAAGATACTATAAGACGAATTCCTCTATATGGACTTCTAAGTCCTGATTGGTTAGCAAACATCTGCAAACCAGGTTTCGAACATACAACAAACATAATACGCCACCTCTATTGGTCTACTTCAAGGATGTTCAACTTCCAATCCTCGTTAGGCCTAGGCCGCCTATGAGTCCCACACATAAGCCTGTCTATCCAGCCTAGGAAGGAGGGCAAAAACCCTAAACATTAGGGAAATTCCACTCCCAACCCAGCAAAAAGGTGCAACCCCCCCTTCGGTGTCCATGGCTGGCATGGCTCACAACGCTATCAGTAAGGGAAACCCCAACCCTATATTACCTAAATAAAGACTTCAGCGTAAACATATACAACCCTTATGGGTACATAACTTGCTTGTGTGTTCAAATGCTACCATACAACAAACTGCGTCTAGCATAGTATAGCAGCTACATTTCAAGGCTTCCTGCAGGTCCCCTTTCTCCCCCCGGCGATGTTCCCTTCAGCGCAGTTCTACAAGGTCTGTGGCCTGCAAAGCTGGTTCCGTGCAGGTGGCTGTGAGGCAAGGACACACGGCAACATCCCCAAAACAACAAAACCTGAGACACAAGAACAATCCTACAATGCCTCCCAACCCTGGCCTACCATCACTTTAAATTTCCCTTCCACACTTTGAACTAATGTTAAACATATACTACATAATCCTGAAAAGGAGCGGTCACTAAAATTAAACAGCTCGCAGATCTTCACAATGCAAGAAATGCAAAGATGGAGAAAGCGAAGAACAGTGAGAGGACACCACTGTTTATGGTGTCCTCATCGACCCTTATGAAATGCCAGCAAACACATGGACAAGGGATCCCGATGTGCTACCTTGGCTTTCTTATGGGGACACTGTCAAGCACCTAGTTTCTGTCATTAGTGCGTACACTTTTAAAGAGTTTAAAAACTACAAATCTCTTGAAGCGCACAAACAGTTCACAGCCGGCTGGGCACATTGTCATTATCAAAGATTTTACGCATGTTTATTTATATAGCACAATTCAGGCACAAGGCAATTCAAAGTGCTTTACAAAGACAAGGATACAATCAAATTAAAATGTCAAAATCACATTTCAAAAATAAGTGAAAAAGAAATAATGAAAATAAATAATTTTATTAATCAATTACAATGAACACATAGATAATAATAAGAAAAAGCCAAAACAAATAAATAGGTAACTGAAAAGACGTCACATTTAATGACAGAAAATGACTGGTGCTGCACTAGGAACTTCTGACCATGCAACAATTCATCTAATTCCAGCATACAGACAAAATCTGAAAACTGCTAAACCTGTCGTTACTAGAGTGAAACACTGAACATGTGCAGCAGTAGAGCAATTAAAATCATGCTTTGACTCGACAGACTGGAATGTTTTCAAAACTGCTACTAATAGCGTGGATGAATACAAGGACACTGTAACATGGCACATAAGCTTCTGCGAGGACTCTCGCATTCCCAAAAAGTCTGTTGTCAGCTATAATAATGACGAACCATGGTTTACAACTGAACTCAGGCAGCTTCCTAAAACAAAAGATGTAGCCTACAGGAGTGGTGACAAAAACCTGTTCAAATTCTACTGCGGGTTTGAAAAGCCACATTCGCGTATCATACAGCCCTCACCTTTTCAATGGCCTTCTTCACACCTGGGTACCTTCACACCTCGCCCACACTATACGTAGCTCACCCCCCCCCCCCCCCTACCCCCCCCCCCCCACGTCCAGCCACCTCCCCAGGAGAATCCACGACAGAGATGTAAACAAGATCTTCAGTAGCCAGAATACAAGGAAAGCTCCTGGTTCAGACTCTGTCTCCCCAGCCACTCTGAAGCACTGTGCAGATCAATAGTCACCTGTCTTCACAGATATTTTCAACCAGTCACTGAACCAGTCAGTGACTACAGACTGGTGGCTCTCACATCGGTGGTAATGAAGGCTTTTGAGAGACTTGTGCTGTCATACCTTAAAACCATCACAGACCTATCACTTGACCCCAGGCTACAGTCTGCCAAAAGAACCAACAGACCTGTGGACGATGCAGTTAACACTGGACTCCATTTCTTGCTCCGACACTTGGAGTGCCCTGAGACATATGTTAGGATTCTGTTTGTGGACTTTAGCTTTGCATTTAATACTATTCTATCGGAGCTAATGCGGAATGAACTCTCACAACTGTCCGTGCCTGATCCAAAATAACATGTTATAACCACGATGGCCCAGTTTTACGCTACAATCATTGAGTCCATCCTCACCTCCTCCATCACAGCCTGGTTTGGATCAGCCACTGAACGAGACAAGGCCAGACTGCAACAGATCATCCACTCAGCAGAGCGAATAATCGGCAGTAACCTGCTTACCCTCCAGACACTGTACATCACCAGAACCAGGAAACGGGCATACAAAATCTTTGAGGACCCATCTCACCCTGCTCACCACATCTTTCAAGCCTTACCCTCCAGGAGAAGACTCATGGCAATCAGAACCAAGACCACAAGACATGCCAAGACCTTCTCCCCTCAGGTAGTCTCTCTCATTAACCAAACCAGTCTCTGAATGGACGTTCAATTAATCGTCAGCTGCAGTGAAATATCCACCAGCATAACCAGTGAACAACTGATAAACTTCCTCTATGATTATATTCTGCACTCTTGCACATTATGCACACATACTGCAAATTCTGTATACATATTGCACTCTTGCACATATAGTTGACTTGGCTGCTAATTAATAACGGCACCATTTAAGAGCCCTTTAAATTATTATGCCATTTATATAGTTTATATTCATACTACAATGATTACTATGTACACACACATATATAAATATCATAATACCATCATTACTACCATTAATAAACTTAATTATCATATAATTATCATATTACCCAATTGCCAGTCTATTGTTTATTACCTTTCTGCATATGTCTTTGCTAAATGTGGTTAACTCTCGCCAGTGTGGGGAAGCAATAAAAAAGGCCAACAGAATGTTGGGTTATATCTCTAGGTGTGTGGAGTTTAAGTCAAGGGAGGTGATGTTACACTTATATAATTCCTTGGTAAGACCCCACCTAGAATACTGTGTGCAGGTTTGGTCACCATACCTCAGGAAGGACATTGCTGCCTTAGAAAAGGTGCAACGAAGAGCTACGAGAATGATTCCTGGTCTTAGAGGAATGTCTTATGAGGAGAGGTTAGCGGAACTGAATCTGTTTAGCCTTGAGCAAAGGAGACTAAGGGGGGATATGATTCAGGTCTATAAGATTCTAACGGGTCTGGATGCTCTTCAGCCAAATGACTATTTCAATATTAGTCTAAATACTAGAACTCGTGGCCATAAGTGGAAATTAGCGGGAGAACATTTTAAAACAAATTTGAGGAAGCACTTCTTTACACAGCATGTAGTTAGAGTATGGAATAGTCTTCCTGCTAGTGTAGCGGAAGCTAAAACCCTGGGTTCCTTTAAATCAGAGCTAGATAAGATTTTAACAACTCTGAGCTATTAGTTAAGTTCTCCCCAAACGAGCTCGATGGGCCGAATGGCCTCCTCTCGTTTGTAAATTTCTTATGTTCTTATGTTCTTTGTAATGTCATGTAAAAGCACCACCAAGGCAAATTCCTTGTATGGAAACATATCTGGATTCCTATTCTACATCCTTCATCAGTACTAGAAAACTTCCATCCAGCGTTGCATTTCACTTTGACGCTGTCGCTTTTGAAACACTTTTCTGTGATCTAGCTCTTGTTTTGGTCGCCGACTATCATCCAACAAAAGGTTCATTTCAGCTCTCCTAATCTGACATAAAGCACACTCACAAACACTTTCGGGTTACTGTGTCACCGGGAAGGGATGGACTCCGGTCGGGATGGGTTTCCAGCATTTCCTATCCTGGCTGTTCTCTTTAGGGACAAACACAGGAATGGAGTCTAGTGATCACACCGGAACTTGACTTACCTGAACGGAGATGTATGGAGCAGACTCTCATATGCGCAGGGATGCTCTGGAATGCAAGGTCTTTACGCCCCACCGCTATAAGCTACGCCATCCGACGCCATTTCGTCAATTCTTCCACTTTTGCTCTTGTCTTTTCCAATCCAGAAAAGAGAAGAAACGTATACCGGTCCTGAAGACCGAAGAGACCCGAGTCGATAAGGGGCCGCCGCTTAGCGGGTCGCCGTTAGCCGGGCCTCCGTGACGCCCCCGCTCAGAGTAGAATGCCCAGGGACGTCGCAGCCACCGGCGTCCTCCCTGTCCTCCTGTCCTCTCAAGAAACAGCAATCATTTAAACAAACATGAGGGAAAATTCAAAAGGCAAAGATGAAGTCATGCCTTACCTCAGCACAGCTGCCCACCGCACAAACGACAGCGTGTCACCTTACTTAAAAAAAAAAGAAAAAAGGCGGGAAATGGGGGCCGCGCACAGACAGGGCCCCTCCCTCACACCACATGCGGCTAATTAGTTGGCTATCCAGAGGCACTCAGTCTATTAGTCACCCATTCAGTCAGTCAGTTCAGCCTTTCAACAACAGGGGGCAGTAGAGGTGCACCGTTCCCGGAAGCACTGCAATACCGGGTCGATGCCTGTAGCAGATGGGGCAAGCCCCACTTCCGGCTCCCTGTTCCAAAAATCCGTTTAATATGTGGTCCCCTCCATGGGGGATGTATCAAAATAACCTTTTCATACCAAAACAAAATGTAAATCAGCTCAAATACATGAATAATAAATATTATGCTTGTACTACTTACATTAACACATAATCACAATCTATAAGGCTGAAACATTCCCACACTATGCACATCATGCCAACACAGTACAATAAGACTTTCAAAGATAATATTAAACAAACAGAACTACCCGCAGAGTGTTCCAAAGTGCATTTTGCAATGTCTATACTTTGAATGTCAAATTACAAACTTCACATAAATCTGACATATTTACAAAGTACACTAAGATTAAGATGAGTTTGTTACCAAACCAAATATATAAGAAATAATTTATTTGCCAGGAATTAAGTTTATGATATTGAATGAAATGTGTGAGCATGCCCCAGTTAGTGAAAGTGTGTCCCCTACCCCAAGACTCCAGAGGGTTAAAAAGGAACACATCCGCAGACTTCCAAGCTCTTCACTAGGGCTGAACGATATTCTGTTTTGACATCGCCATCGCGATGTGCGCGTGAGCGATAGTCATATCGCCGGAACATACGATGTGAAGGGTAGAAGCCCATTGTGTATTAAGAGAACGGTAGCACACAGTAAACACGAGTTTGTTGTATGGCTTGTTGCTGGGGTGACATGCACGTTCCGCGTGCCTGCACAGTGATTGGTTCGCTGTGTTGCTGCTCACCGCTCACAGCCAACATTCACTGCTAAAAATGTGCGACGAAGACAATCCGCCGCAAAAAAATGATTTCGTACCAAAAAGAAAGTCGAAATCAGCTATTTGGGACTATTTCGGCTACAAAAAGGAGGATGTTGACCAAAAAGAGGTACTTTGCATGGAGTGTCATAAAGTTGTGGCCACAAAACATGGAAACACCACCAATTTGTCTGATCACTTAAAACGGCACCACAAAGCTCTTTACGACGAATACAAAGCCAAATCTGGATGTCAACCAAAACAAACAAATATTTGTGATGCCTTTGCCAGTGTGACACCTTACCAGAAAGGCTCTCAACGACAGAAAGAAATAACAGACGCAATAACGTTTCATATCGCTAAAGATATGTTGCCATTAAATACCGTCGCCAAAGAGGGATTTAAGAAAATGATCCGAACGCTTGACAGGCGGTATGTTATACCATCCCGCACATATTATTCCCAAGTTGCGATAAAAGAGCTGTATGAAAAATGCAAATATAAGATTGAAGCAGAACTGTCGCACGTGGAATACTATGCAACTACAACAGACTTGTGGTCCAGCAGGACAACGGAGCCCTACATGAGTCTGACGGTCCATTTCATCACAGAGGACTTCGAGCTAAAAAGTCGCTGTTTGCAGACGGCATTTTTCCCGGAAAGTCATACAGCCGAGAATGTCGCAGAGGCCCTGAGAGAAGCCGTGTCCGCTTGGGGCTTAGATGAGACACGTCAAGTCTGTATAACAACAGATAATGCAGCGAACATGGTGAAAGCTGCCGATCTGAACAAGTGGACCAGGCTACAGTGCTTCGGCCACAGACTGCATCTTGCAGTTGGTGAGTAATGACCATGATCTTTATCCAAAATAAAAATAAATTTTTACTGAGCTGTTTTAATTAATAACCTGTCCTGAAACTGACAAAACTTGTAAAATGAATTTGTTGCATGTGTGTATGTAGAGCTTTAAAACGTAAGAAAAAATACAGACACTAAACATTTAATTTTAAACAAAAAATAGTTTTATGAGCACATTTGAGGAGCTCTTTTCCAAAACGCGATAACTCCATTTCAATAGTTTTCAGGGAAATTAATTGTTTTACCTAGACCCACACATTTTGTGAATATTCAATTTATCCTGTTAAAATGTTTTTTGCTTAGTCTGAACATGTTGAATAATGATTATTAAATCAAACAACTATATTGTTGTTGATAAATTCAAAGTAATTTTTTTTTCTTTTCAAAACGCTATAAATCCATCCATTTTTCCCAAAAATTGATGGTTGTCTTTTTTTAAAAGTCTTTTGTCTTTTATTTTTCATGTTCGCAGTTATTAATAAACAATTAAAATGTCTCATTGCAATATTTTACATATTCCTAATCATTACTTTTGCTGGTTCTTTGTGACAGCTTTTAGGTGCCGTTTACATGAACGCGTCCTGCATCAGCACCAAAAATGCAGTGAAAAAGGATGGCCGCAATGATCGTGCTATAGGAGTCTGCAAGAAGCTGGTGAGCCACTTCTCTCACAGCTGGAAGGCCAGCGATGCCCTGGCAAAAGTCCAGAAGGAACTCAATCTACCATCACATTGTCTCATCTCAGAATGCCAAACAAGATGGGGTTCCAGACAGATGATGATCAGCAGGATATTAGAGCAGCAGCAGGCTTTAACTCAGGTCCTGTCTGCAGACAAGAAGCTGCGGCATCTAATTCCAACCTGGCAAGATACAGATGTGCTGGAGTCTGTAAGCAAGTCACTGGGCCCAATGCTGGATTTCACTGATGCACTTTCAGGCAATGAATACGTCAGTGTCTCCTTTGTAAAGCCAGTTCTTCAGCTCTTCAACACATCACTACTGGAAATGCGAGAGGAAGACACAGACCTGACCAAGAACATAAAGATGAAGATGCTGGACTACCTCAATGAGAAATACGAAGATGATGATACTCAGAAGCTGCTAGATATGGCATCTTTTTTGGACCCCCGGTTCAAGATGGACTTCATCAGTGCAGACAAGAAGACCCAAGTTAAGGCCAGAGTGGTATCACAGATGATGGAATGCCAGGAGAAATCAAGCTGCAGCACTGACGTGGAGCCCAATGTTACCAGTGCACCCCAGGCAAAGAAAGCAAAGAAGTCATTGGGAAGCTTCTTTAAACAGAGAGAAACTGAAACAAAGGGTGATTCCTCTCTGACCCTAAAGGATGCTTTGGAAGCAGAGTTAGACACTTACCTGCTAACACCTCCAATAGACAAAGAGGAGGATCCACTTGCATGGTGGAAAGTACACAAACTAAGCTTTCCTCATCTCGCCAGACTTGCCCGCAAATACCTGTGTATTCCTGCGACAAGCTCGCCGTCAGAGAGACTTTTCAGTACTAGTGGCAACATCGTCACTTGCCAACGAACCTGTCTCAAGCCTGCAAAGGTTGATAGACTTGTATTCTTAGCTAAAAACCTTGAGTAAGCAAAGCATACAGCATACATAAGCATGCATGATCATGATCATGATCATGCTAAAGAATACTCAGTTTAGAGGTTTTATTTCATTTTGTTTAGCCATGATTATGATGATGACCAACACGGTTTTACTTTGGCACTTTTGCTAAGAAAAGTTGACTTAAAAACAAAAGATTGTGAACCAAAATGCTTATAAGTTGTTTTATAAAAAATATATTTATTTTAAGTTATATTGTTGTAAATCAATCAGGGGGGTTGGTGTAAAGCTGCTGTTTTATTTAAAAATGTGTTCTGCTTTTGTGTTTACAGAAATGTTCTAATTTTGGAATAAAATATTAAGTAACCTTTTTGTCACTTGTAATGAAGCTTGCTTATTAGTGAAATTATTAATATGTAATTATTGGTAATTATTGACTTTAGCCTGGATTGATGGCTCTCAATATCGCAATATATATCGTTTGGAAAAAAATATCGCAATGTAATTTTTTTCCAATATCGTGCAGCCCTACTCTGCACAAGGGTCGGGCTAAAACGGCATCATACACCTTCTCAAGACACATAAAATCAGTAAGCTTGGGAATGAAATAGGTTAATCGCACAATAAACAGCACAACAGATCAAATAAAATGCTAATAAATGTTAATAATGTTAATATTGATGAATAAGTGCTACAGTGATCAACCAAAACAGTGCTCAATAAAATCTTTACGTGCCATTAAATAAAATCCATACCAAATAAAACACACGCACAGAAAAACAAAGCACACTTACCTAAAACCCGAAGTGTCCTCTGTGTGCTTCAGGAAAGTGCATCACGTGAACCCTGTAGGATGGAGTGTCACCACCTAGACATACCGGGGCAGCTTTCGCCTAGAATCAAGGCAGTTGGATGGATGTGAACTTACCTCTGGGGGTAGGTCGTTTAGGTAGATGGCTGCTTCCTTCTGGGGGCTGGGGGTTTGGGTGAATGTCAGCTTACTTCTGTGATCAGGGTCTTTGGGTGGAAGCGAGCTTACCTCTGGGGTCAGGGGGTTGAGTTGAAAGCAGCTTGCCTCTGGGGTTGGAACATTTGGGTGGATGCGAGCTTACATGAGGGGCCTGCAATTTTGGGTGTACAGCAGTTTGCCTCTGAGATCGTCTGCAGCCGCCCCCCAACTTTCACAGCCAGGACCCCCTCCCTTCCCTAAGGTAGAATACTTCAGACATCCCAACCTGCAAAAACTCAATTCAGGGAGGTGCCCCCAACCGCCCGACAAGGAGTGAGATGCAACTTCAACAAACTTGATTTCACAGTTTAATTTCTTCATTAATTTCCTCTAGTCAGCGCACTAAATTACGAAGGTCAATATTATGTATTATTTTGACAATAATATAAATAGATTATTTTACCATTTATGCAAATTCCTTAATTATATTCCATTGCTACGTTACAAAAGTCTTCAAGGAGTCTTTCATGACAGCATTGGCAACTAACCAAGTGTCTAACTAGTGTAGACCTGAATAATACAGCACATGAAATGACACTTGTTAAACTCACCTCAACATGCATTTTACAGTCGTTTAAACCGTCATGAGCAATGCTGAAATCACTGTTGCTAACAGTACAGCACGCAACACTGTCATTATTTTCATCCTTATTAAACATGGATACACTTTCTGAAGTGAAATGCGTTTTATACTTCCGTTTTTTGGGGCACTCTCCGTCTGTCATGATGCTCCACTGAACCGATAACTTCGGTCCTCGAGAAGTTAAATAGAAGCCCGCCCACATTGAAATCTGATTGGCTTATTTTGCTAAGTAAACCAATCAGGATGCTGTCTGTCTAGCACGGGCTACAGTCACACACGCAGGGATCAACACATATATGCAGGTTCTCTCTTTCTCTCTCTCTCTCGCTCATTCCGTCGTACGCGCGCGTCTCTCGAGTGCGCGATGCACACACTACTGGCCCAATCCCAAACCGGTCCCTACACACTCCGCCTCACCACTCCGCCTTCGTTTGCGCGTTCCCGAGACCCGTCGCCATGTTGAAGTGTGTCTCAAAGCAGCATGGGCTAAGGGGGAGTGGTCGATTATGCCCTCCTTTAGCGAGTCGGCAACGATGGTGGCTCGCGCGATTTCACTACCACTTCCATATCCCATAATTCCTAGCGCACAGGAAACAGAACAGCGCGATAATTTAATAATTGGATTCTAACAGCACAGTGAAATACACATAGAAAGTCTATGTTACATGTTATAATTCATCGCTGCAGAAAAAAAAATTAGGAAAGCAGTTATTTATAGCTGGTCAGTACAGATAGATTTTATCGTGATCCGATTACGAGAGATTTTGTGTACTTTTCAAACTAGAAACCACGCGAAGAAACATTCGTACGCAAACTCGATCAACATCACACCAGCAATAACAATTTATGTTTCATATTTGCCTGTTTTTTCCTCTACATATCTGGATCTGGTATTTGGTACAGAAGTAATGCGTAATGTTTTATGCCTGTAAACTAAGTTAGCTATGTTAGAAATTGTACAATCGTCAATATGACACATGTACATACTTAAAATTGCTCAGTGCAATAAGACGACGTAGCCGTCGTCTTCTCGCATTAGATAAACTGTGCTTTTTTAAAATAACTGATATGTCATTAAAGAAAATACAATACAGCTTCTTGATGGATCCATTTCGTCAAATCACTACGTAATGCATTTCCTCTTTCCGGTAAAGAAGACTGTAAAAAGGCGCTGCGAGGGCAAGTCTGTCTCAAATCTTTCTTGTGACAATTTCCTTCAGTTTAAGTGTATAGGGCGTGTTGTGAGGGTGACTCGGCGGGAGTGTGACTCGAAATGAAGGCGGAGTGTCGAGGGTATAGTTTGGGATTGGGCCACTGTCTCGCATGCATGCTCTTGTTTACTTCCTCTTCTTTCCGGGATATTTTATTCAATTTGCGGGTATCAGGGAGTCGCTGTGAATATGTGGGAGACTCCCGGAACTTCCGGGAGAGTCGGGATGTCTGGATAACTGCTTATTTGTACTATAATGATAGCTGTTAATTTTCAGGGAGCTGTGATGATATTCGAAATTGTGCAGGGTTATATAAGAACATAAGTACTGTGAAGCTGTCGTTATCCAGTTAAATGTTTAAAAATATGTATTATTTTATCATATTTTTTGTATACTTTAAGCTTATTCACAGGTCTCTCCTGCATTCATCTTACCGTCCGTCCATGCCTACTTCAATGTAAAATCAGACAGATTGCTTAATTTGCAGCTGTCCAATTACGCGTACATATTTTATTGCTGCAGATAATTAAGGTAGGTAATACAACGCTGAAGGTTAGATGTATAGTACGATTACATATGTACAACATGTGGTCATTTCAGTCAGACAAACGTTTAAAATGGAAAACCAGCTTTCCGTTTTTACCGGCAATTTCCATAGCACGCCCTAGTCGAAGTACTACACTGCCATCTATTGGACAAGTCAGGTTACTGAATCGTGAAATGTGTCTGTACTAAAATGGATAATATCTTTAGTCATGTTTTCTTTTAGGACCACTACAAGAGGATTATCAGTATGAAGGTTTATCAATAAAAATAATTTATTAAACTAAATATTACAGGGCTCTCCCTGAAAATAAGACGCTCTTAGCTTCCAAAGGCAAGGACACATTCTAGTGATTTTCCAGGAGACTGGACCTAACTAAACTGGGGCCTTATGAAAAACAATCAATCAGTTCATGTTGAAGCTCACAAGGTGTGGAGAACAAGAAACACAAGTAAGGGAGAAAGGCAAGGTGCAAAGCATACACAAGCAGTGTAACGACATATCAGTTACAATGTATGATTAAACATACATCATTTCTCACAGTATGAATAGTGGCCCGTTGCTCCTACTATAGCCTCACGCCTCCAGGGTCATGGGTTCAATCTGCACCCCTGCTGTAATAAACAGTGACATTATTACAGTAACATACTGTTTGAAATAGTACAATACTGTAGAAAAAATGCTTTCTGGGCAATATTTATGAGAACCTTGTCGATAAAATACTGTAATGTACTGTAATTCTGTACATGAACTGGAAAAAAATAAACTGTAGAATTTACTCAGATTGAATGATGTAACAATTTGCACTCACTTTTTTGGGTTGACTTTATACCCAATTCTAAGAAACATTTTAAATAAATAAAGCTATAGTCTACCCACTGTCACAGTACCATCCTATAAGATTTACTCAAATCAATATTTCAATATTAATATTAATTAATTTCAATATTAACATGAATTAATATTTCAAATCAATATTTGTGCTCACTCGTTTGGGTAAATTGGGATATTATTTTTTATGAGTAAAGTAAACCCAAGTTTAGCAAATAACATACCTAATGTATTTAAATGGTCCTTTTCAGCATTCAACGCAAAGTGGTACCAGGTTTGAAACAAGGGTCTTTGCCAGCATGGCCTGATACAGTTTTCTGTCCCTTTGGGAGTAAAGGTCTTTGCTCAAGAGCTCATTAATGTGGCTATTCTGCCAAGACTGGGCTGTTCTGCAGCTGTGGTATATTTCACCCACCGTCATGAAGGAAACTCTCCCAAATACTGACCTTGCAAGATGTTCTCTGTTGAGATAAAACCATCAGCTTTTCAGGACTCTTTGGCAATTATACATCTCAAAACACACAAAGCCAACTGATACAGAGCAATCAGTTTAAACAACCAAAGGAATCCTGAAGTAAAACAAGCAATGATATGTGGTGGAGACTAATATCTGTGGCATTCCATTCTCAACTGCAGTGGGATTCTAAATATTATGTAAACATGGATATTCAAAAATTAAACCTAATTAAAATCGAAATATTAAATGAGCAGGATGATTAAATTTGTTGTTCTATCCCAAGTTGTGATTAAAAAGCAATGAGGCTGCCACCCATTATATCTGCTCTAGGGAAATGCACTTCTGCGGCCACTAGGGGAGCTCTCACCTTCTCTCAGCCCTGCTAAATAATGTTGCATAGTCTAACAAGCTTTATAATCTGTGTCAATGAGCAGTGCCTTACCGGAAATGCTTTCCCTGGGAATTATTGTAAACATGTATTACGTATTATAGGAGAAATACTTGTAAATGAATTAGATTTATTAACTGGCTCCTGAAATTAGGAATTGTAAATGAACTGACCTTAATGAGTATTAATTAAATTAATTCAGAGACATTGCAGTTCATTCCACATGAAAAGTTACAACTTAAGCTAAATCAGTTTAAATCATTTAGAGCATAGTCATAGTGATCAATGAAACACCTATACACACACACACACACACATATCCTTATGGGGACCGCTCATTCATTTCTATGGGAAAATGCTAATGCTAACTTAACCCCTACTCAGCTCTAACCATAAGCATAAGTAGGCAACCAAAATACAAGAGTTTGTGCATTTTTAGTTTTTTCATTGCAGTCACGGATTTTTATAAAATAGAGTTTTCCCTTATAGGGACCAGGACCAGCTACACCTGTACTATTACACAGGCTACATGTGAAGAATGCGAGACAAAAAAGAAGAGCATTTAGACAGCCAGAGAATGTTAACTGCCAGTTTAATTATATTTATTACAGAGCTTATTGAATTGTTCAGTGAAATAAATCCATCCATCATCCATCCATCTAGCAAACGGGCTGGTAGCCTCTCCTCAGCAGCATATGGCACAAGGTTGGTGCTCACCCTGGACGGGAGGCCAACTCAAATGTAATAGTGAATACTGAAAATAGGACAGTGGTGCAAACAGGAGAGATGATTATTTATTAATTTGTTTGTAATTTGATTAATTAATCACTTAATTCACGTTCCACAGCCACTTGTCCCATGTAGGGTTACAGGTCTCTGGAATATAAACCTGAAAATAATGGGCGCAATGCAAGGAGGAACCCAGGAGGGGGTAGCAAACCCATCGCATGGCAGGGAATAACCCAGATGGGGACACCAGCCCTTTAGGAGTGCAGGGAATAAGCAGGGGGCGGTGCCAACCCATCACAGGGCAGGGACAATACCAGGAGGGGGGGTGCCAACCCATCACAGGCCAGGGAAAAAGCCAGGAGGGGGGTGCCAACCTATCACAGGGCAGGGAAAAAGCCAGGAGGGGGGTGCCAACCCATCACAGGGCAGGGAAAAAGCCAGGAGGGGGGTGCCAACCCATCACAGGGCAGGGAAAAAGCCAGGAGGGGGGTGCCAACCTATCACAGGGCAGGGAAAAAGCCAGGAGGGGGGTGCCAACCTATCACAGGGCAGGGAAAAAGCCAGGAGGGGGGTGCCAACCCATCACAGGGCAGGGAAAAAGCCAGGTGGGGGGTGCCAACCCATCACAGGGCAGGGAAAATGCCAGGAGGGGGGTGCCAACCCATCACAGGGCAGGGAAAATGCCAGGAGGGGGGTGCCAACCCATCACAGGGCAGGGAAAAAGCCAGGAGGGGGGTGCCAACCCATCACAGGGCAGAGAATCTCCCAGGAGGGGCGGCAGTCCATCACAAGGCATGGCAGTTCATTAGATCACAAAAACCTGCTTTGTCAGTTAGACTGCAAAAGGCATTCCTAAAACTCATTTAAAAATAATGAAAAATATTAGAGTAGCTGGTTGGATACAGAACAACAAATTAGGGTTATGAGCATCTCTCCGGGATCCACCCATCTATCTTCTAACCTCTCATCCTGGTGAGCGCTGTGGGGCCTGGAGCCTATCCCAAACAGGACAGGACACGGGGATGGAGTACATCCTGGACAGGATGCCAGTCATACAGAGGACACATAGACACTAATACAGCCAACTGGACCACATCTACCTCTTCTAAAACATCCATATAGTTTCCTGTCTGTTTCTGACAGCTTTCACCATTTTTCTTTTGCTCCAGTTCTTTGTACTTTTTGAGGTCACAGGTTTTAGTATCAGTACCTTTGCAATCTAGAGGAATGTTACCCTCCAACTATGAATTATTGTTTGTGGTCAAAATCACCCCATTTGTGTTAATTTGCACAAATTATAGTATAAATCGATATATTCCAGATCAATTTTTAAAGTGATTTCAAGAAAGGCCTGAAATATCATTATCGACCATCATGTGACCCCAAAAGCCGTTGGAAAGCCAGTAAGAGGCCCATATGATGCTTAGAGCTGAAAAAAGGACAATATGCTGTTTTTGTTAAAAATATCACAGTGCAGTTGTTTTAAAAATAAATCAGTGTCTTTGCACAAAATTTTTTATGTGTTTTGTCTAATAAAAACCTGAAGTATCTGAACTTGAACCAATACTGAGCAAAATATCACCACTTACTTTTATGAATGTACGCATTATCTGTGATGTAGAATAAAACACTATGGCTCAAGAAAACAGTCCATTTCTGTATTTTAACAAGATAAATGTTAAAGTAAGAAAAGATGACAAAATATTTCAAACTACATTTTAGAACAGCAAAATCAAATATACTGTATACTGATAAAATTGCAAAAATATAAACATCAGTATATCAAACAAATAACACCAAAATCCAAAGATGAATGAACACTGAACAATAACTAATCACAAACACTGCAAATGCTCTGCACAAGTGTGACAGAATGCATGAAATGTAGACGTATGTGGTTTGCTAACATAACATACAAGTAGCACAAAGTGTGGTCGTCTTGCATCTGGTGATCCTGTGCGGGGACGTCATTCACAGAAAGCGTACAAAAATGGATGCTGATTTGTAAGTTGGGGCTTTTCTCCTCTATATGTGGGGAACCCCTGTTCAAACAGATGCAATTAACAGGAAACTTCTTTTAACTTAAGGTGTGAACTGCTTCATCTGAGAAAACTAGACTTAGGAAACAGGGAGCATCAGCGACAAGTCAATGACTGACATCTCATACAGCCATATTGCAAACTAATACACACATAATGAGGATACAACATGAAACGGTCTGGGGGAGGGGGAAACATTTCCACATGTAGGGGGATAGAGGCATTTAATCATTTACAGAAAATTCCGTGTAGCCAGTGTAGGAACCTGAGGTCAGTTTAACACAGATCACTGTCCGTGGTGCTGAAATCTCTACTTGATCGGCTGGTGCTGAATGAATAGGACGGCTGGCCAACATATCTCACTGTGTGATTCCACTGACTGGTACCTTCTAATGCATGGGATTTTTAACAATGAGGAAAATAATTAAAAAAAAAAGTTATTACAGGAAACAATATGTTCATGCCTGTAGCTTTCATCTCTCACGACAGGAAACCCAAAAACTATTACTTTGTCAGGGATCCGGGGCGCGAGAACGAGGCATGGTGCACAGAAAGGGTGGACGATCCACTGGCGGCTCCGAGAACAAAAAGGGGTTTATTAAATAAAACAGAAAACACTACAAACACAGCAAAAACCAAAAGGACCACGAGGGGTCAAAAACTAAAGGGGATAAATAAAGACTAAATAACAAAAACCTAATACACGTTGAACACTGAAAATCTCAAAACCATCAAACAACGACAATCAACAACACACAATCACAATCAATGAACCACTGGGGAACTGAACAGAAGCAGCAACTAAAAGGGGTAACGAGACTAACACAGGACAGGTGAGGCTAATTAACAAAGACCAGGGAAACAGGTGAAACTAATAAACTCAAAAGGAACTGATAACAGGGAAACTAAGAACTAACCAAGGAAACAGAAACTAACACTGGGGAATTACAGAACAGGTAAAGACACAAGCAGGGGCACAAGGAACAAAACCAAAAACCAAATACAACGTCACCAGATACAGGAACTAGAAAAACTCAAATGAAACACTAGGGAGCAAAATACAAAGACAGAGGAGGTGGGACTCAAACACAGGACAGAAGGGTACACACAACTGGATGCGCAACACATTGAGCCATATGACAAGACAGGTAAGAGGGGAGAACAAAGACTAACATAAAGAACAGGATGACCAGCGACACCTGCTGGTCAAACGGGGAAGGGACAGAGTGGGACAACAGGAGGGGCTGACCCTGACAGAAATACAGTAAAACCGGTCTAAGTCGACACTCGCGGGACCAGCTTAAAAGTGACGACTTAGAGAATTGACACTTATGTCTATCTCGCCGTTTTGTCGACTAGTAAATATAACTCACCATTTTGTCGACATAAAATCGACACTTCGGTGACTTATGTCTATCTCGCCATTTTGCCGACTAGTAAATATCACACCATACCTCTACTACACCGCACTATACACGCGAGACTTAAGACCAGGGAGCGACTAGTGCGATAGGTGGGGATTCCCCGTTTCTACATTGCCGTGGTGACAAGCAGGCATTGTGAAGCAGGCAGGGGCGTTGCTAGAGATTTTGGGCCCCATGAAAGCATATCATATTAGGCCCCCCAGTCCAAACCAATCCAGTTATTTTCCTAATTTTTTAGGGCCCCTGTCACTCAGGGGCCCTTGGAATCGTCCTAGCTTTCCTCCCCCTTATGGTGCCCCTGGAAGCAGGAGGCGGGAATGCAGCGATTGGGGTGTCGACTTACAGGTAGGAAAATCCATTCATTTGTGTTGTTCGGGATTTAGGTGACGACTAAGGGAATTTGACGACTTACAAGCGGCGAGTTACTCAAGGAATTTTAAAGGAAACATCATTAGGAAAAATCGGGACTTTTGCTTGATCGTCGACTTGTGCACATTGACGAGTTACAAGATGGCGACTTAGACCAGTTTTACTGTACATTCATGTTATATCAAGTATATCACATACTCATTTAAAATCACAAAACACACCTGATTTAATATCTATATTTTAATTATTTCAATAGTATTGCTTAATTACAGCAGTTAAACATTATCTGTATTACAATGGTACAGAAAAGTTGGGCTTTGGCTTTCCTGAGAGAAGTATGGCCTTGCCAGGATAGATGTCCTGTATGATTTGCGTTCTCTTTCATGCAATTATAGACACGTTTGTATTCATCTTCCTGGAGACCATCCATTCATTTCTGTGGTCAAAACACTTTTTTTAGATTTTTGATTGCAGTCACAGATTTTTTTAAATTTGAGTTTCCCTTTGGGGGACTGAAAAAGCTGGTCTCCACATCGTCAAAATTTCAGGTTTTGTTGCATTGTGGGGACATTTGGTCCCCAAAATTTAATATATACATAATGCGCGCGCACACACACACACAAGTTGGTCTTCTTATCTAAATGGGGACTGTCCATTCATTTCTATGGGAAAAACCCTAATCCCAGTCACGACACCCTTAATCCCTACCCACCCCTAACCTTAACCATAAGTAACCAACCCAGATACAAGACTTTTGGCATTTTTACTTTTTTGATTGCATTCACAGATTTTTATAAAACTGACGTTATCCAAATGGGGACCTCAAAAGATGTCCCCAAAAGTAGGGAAATTTCAGGTTTTACTACACTTTGGGGACAGTTTGGTCCTCAAATGTGATCAATGCAAATCCACACACACACACACACGTTTGTATTCATTTCTTTGTGTGGACTCTCTATTCGGTTCTACGTGGAAAAACCCGAATCCCAACAATAACAACCTTTACCCCTCCAGCCTAACCTCAACCATAAGTAACTAGAAAAGATACAAGACTTTTGCCCCCCTTACAGCGCCATCCACCTGGCATTTCCCAGCTGGAGGCAAGGCACCGGAGCAGGGCAGTAGTGGGCAAAGTGTCTGATCTCTCCGCAGCTGCCATGGCTTTGCGCGTATAACGTGCATGCTCTGTCCCTCTCTGCAGACGGAGCCCCCACATGCGCAGGTGCAGGTTTGGCATGAAGTGGCTGGCAACCGGCGTGATGTTGCAGACAGGGACAAGATTGCATCAGTCCGCTCAGCCTCTGCCAAGGCCTTGGCAAGCATGGCCGGCGTCTGCAGCTACATGTGTTGGCACAACCGTTCCGGGTACCGGTGCCCTCAGTGGGGAGGCTTCTGCTCACTCTACCTGGTGGATCCATCGGGTTGCCCCAGGAAGGCACGCTGCCCGACTCCCGGGGTGCACATCCCACGCACTGGTGCTCCTGGCTGCCACTGTAGGAAGTCGTTGGGTCGTTGTATAGGAAGTGGTTGTAGTCTTCCAGGGAGGTTAGTTAAGAATATAAGAGGGGGGAGACAAAAAGCCCTAAGTACTAATAAGTGGGCAGTGTAAAAGGCCTACCCTTTGCTGTCTGTATTTAAATGCTAGGAGCAGTAGAAACAAAATTCATGATTTGAGGCCTTAATTTCATCAGACTCATGATATTATAGGACTAACAGAAATGTGGTTGAGTGACAATGATGGAGAAGAATATAATATGGATGGTTACATGTTGTTCTGTAGGGACCAGATAAGCAAGAATGGAGGTGGTGTTGCAGAATATGTAAAAGAAAATTTGCAGGCAAGGGAGCTCACAGATAATAATAAACCTAGAGAAGCTACAGCACCCTCCACAATTATTGGCAGCCCTTGTAAATATTTTTAAAAAGGGTTAGAAAAAAATCTACCTTTTACTAAAATAGCTTCATCTAACACCGAAAAAATTAGAAAAATCCAACCTTTCATTGAAATAAATTTTTTCGAAGAAAAAAAAATCCATCAAGAAATAATTATTTTTAACAAAAATACTTGAGCCATGATTATTGGCACCCCTGCTTTTAATACTTTGTACAACCTCCCTTTGCCAGGATAACAGCACTGAGTCTTTTATAAGGTTGGAGAATACCAAGCCGGGCATCTGAGTCCATTCCTTTTTAGAGAACCTCTCCAGATCAGTACTCTACTCTTCAGCTCAGTCCATAAGTTTACAGTGGGGTTCAGGTCAGGTGACTGAGATGACCATGGCAGAAGCTTGCTTCTATAGTCAGCTAACTATTTTTGTGTTGATTTGGACATGTGCTTAGGATCGTGGTCCTGCTGGAAGATCCAGTGAAGACCCAGTTTTAGCTTCTAGTGTCAGTATTGTGTATGAATAAAATGCAAAAAAATATCCCTTTGTCCACTGGTGTCCCCTTGTTGCCCTTACCCTGTTTGTCCCTTTATCCCCTTTCCCGTGAATACTGTCACACTGCAACTCTAGACTGGAGATCATAACAGCATCTTACCTATAGTTTTAAAAGAGATGAGGGATATTATTTAACTTTGCTATTTCAGAAATCTGTATCTGTTGGTGTGTTACTAATATAACACCCATATTCAAAAAAGGGGATAGAAGTAATCCAACAAACTATAGGCACTTGGAAAAGTAATGGAAGCTATAATCCAAGCCAAAATGGTGGACTACTCTTGGTGTGTATGTTGTTGCTGCCATGTCCCACTCTCGCAAATGTTGGGAAGCAATTAAAACGGCCAGTAGGATGTTGGGTTACATCTCTAGGTGTGTGGAGTTTATTGGTTTATTTTTTTTCCATTACTGCAATATGTCACTCATGATTATATAACAGAATAGATGAAACCCTGCCTACATCTAGCTTTCTCCCAGGGGATTCACTATCCCAGTGTAATTCAATACAGTCAGTATCTACTGAAATGCTTGATATATTTTCTTTTCCATTGCATTTTTGATGGACATAGAGGACAGTATTTGGCTGAGACAGTATTAGCTTGAAATTTTTATTTTATAATAAATACAGTTTAAATACAGCTCAACCTCATGACAGTGAAAAAGTCTGCAGGCCATTGCAGAGGTCTTGGATGATGTTCTCATCTATGGAGGTCTTTGGTGGCTGTCGTAACCAGTGTCTCTGCCTAGGCCAGTGGTGGGTCTCATATTGAGGTACAGAGAATGGGTCCTTCCGCCTTGCGGATTCCCTCTTTCCCTGAGCAACAGCTTCCCTCCAAGATGATGGGGGGAGTGCGGTGGACAGAACTGGGGCTTCTTCCCTGTCATGCACTTTCTGGACCACTGGCTGAGGCCGGACACACAGATGAAGTTGCATCCTCAATGTTAGGCCTCTGGAGACCAATTTCTTTAGCTGGCCTGTTGCACAGAAACATTTCTCTTTATTGTAAACTGTAAGATGATTACAGCAACTATTCTGCTGTTATTCAATCAGTGAGAATAATTAACATAGTACCGACCAATTTTTTAAACTTCAATTAACATCAGACTGTCTCAAACTCATGTTAAAAAAAGTTCTGAAATACATACGTTTATATACGGGCTGATGATAATGTTCCACCGCCCCAGCATCCACGTCTCCAGTACAGGTGCCAGCCTGGTTAGAGGGAGGTGATGTGGGTGGAGATTCGTCATCTCCCCAATCAATCACCTCATCCCACTTATTCCAGGCTGCCCAGTACTCATTATCTGTCCAGCTCACGGCTTTTTCCAATCGCCTAGTGCTGAGAGGAGAAACAGGTTTCAGTCAGACAGGTTGCACTACAGCTCACCAGACAACAGTAAAAACCTCTTAAAGAGCAAATACATAAGCCGGTTCTATCTAATAATTGTATTTAATAATAAAACAGTACAATCATCTAAGTTTTATCAATGTAGATGGCCAGAAAATTTTACTGTCACATATATATGTACTTGTTACTGTGGCAGTACACTTGTTAACAATAATGCTAATATACTCACTGCAGCTACAGGATATATATATATATATATGGGGCATATGGCATACCGAGCATTCTCCGGTATGGTATTAATTCTAGTGCCACCCCCCTCCCCCAGTCAATAAAATGTATTGCTTAATGCCAACAAAGGGAAGGGTGAGTGCACTTGACCTTCTGAACATGATAACTGGTATTTGTTGCATCTTTTTATCACTTCACATAATGTCAAACGTTTAAATGCAGTTTTGGGTGTTTTTAGAAATCCATATTGCTCCCTCTCACGAGAGAGTAAAAACCACTACAGTATCTCTGTTTGGACCAGTGGTGGGTCTCGTACTGAGGCACAGAGAATGGGTCCTTCCACCCTGTGAATTCCCTCATTCCCTGAGCGACAGGTTCCTTCCACGCTGATGGGGTGACGGTGGTTTCCAGAACTGGGGCTTCTTGTTCCCTGTCATGCACTTGGCTTTGCTGGACCAATTGCTGAGGCTAAGAATGAAGTCGTATCCTCACCGTTAAGCCTCTGGACAGCAGTTTCTTTTGCTGACCTGTTACATAGAAACACTTCTCTTTATAGTAAACTGCAAGATGATTACAGCAACCATTCTGCTGTTATTCAGTCATAGTACCATACAATTTTCAATCTACATCAGACTCATGGTTCGAATTATGGGGGGTACTGGAGGGTACTGTACCCCCCGATCAAGACCCAGACCCCCCCAAAGAGACAAAAATAGCAGTTTTGGGGGGTTTTTAACATTTTTCTTTTGCTGCAAAAAAAAAAAAAAAAAGATAACCTCACCTTGTAGGAAAAGTTTATGTAAAACAATTTCAGACACCCCTAATGTGGACCGTACCATTTTAACCACCTCGGCGCTAGAAGCAGCCAGTCGGTTGCGTCATTCATTCTCATTGAGTGACCTGTTCATTGTGTTCGTCTGTCATAGTACTGTTTGTCGTGCATTGGTAAATGTGAGTAGCCAGCAGAAGTCTAACCTGTTGAAAATGTGTTATTTTACAACCTTCATTTATTCGTTTAAGTGTTTCATCTACTAATGCAAGCTGACGTCTTTATAAGTTGAATTACTTACCATTGTCCTTCTGAGGCAGATGTTCTGTCGAGTTGAGCTACTTTGTCCAGGTAATCTACTGTAGTGCTAATTGATAGCCCTAATCATAGCTTACCTCGACAAAGTAGCTCAACTCGACAGAACACTGGTACAGTCAACTTTAGTTACGTTAACTAGCAAGATGAGCTAAGTTCTCTATTTAAACCAGGCTTATTTGGTGAGGTAAAATCGATCATGGTCATTTTCCAAGGAGATGAACTCCATATGTTTTCGTTCTCATTTTATCACGAATAAATTGTGCCATTCTGAAATTAATTTGCCACTTAGCCTGTGTGGTTTGTTATTAGGCTAATATTAACGCATAAGAATGTCTAACGTCATGCTCTGAAAAAACATTACTATAAGTGAAACCTATAGGGGCAACGTAAAAAAAACTAGCTAACAAATAATAAGCCCTATTATTTGAATTTTAGTGGTATTGATTCTGCATTCCACAATTTCATATTTATAGACATTTTAGAAGCTTCATCTGATAGCCCAGATACTGTTTTGTTAAATATAGATTAGATTTTATTCACAGACACACTATGAGGAAAAGGAAAGATGGAGACATCAGACACTCTTTTGGTGGTAAAAGAAGAGTAAGTAGGAAATATTAGTGTTAAGAGCTACAGAACATTACACTAAAAGTATAGGTTACTTAATGTGTATGAAGGAAAGTGGTGGTCAGCAGAAGGCAGGAGAGGCACAGGAGCAGGGAGATGGCAGGATGAGGACAGTGAGCAGGCAGCAGGGAGATGGCAGGATGAGGACAGCGCACAGGACCAAGTGGTGAGTTAGAAATTAGGCTGTACTTTACTACCATTATCTACTGTATCATCAAGGCAGATATTAGCCTAATAGACAAATATTCATTTCTGAAGGCTGTTGGAGCTGGGGGGACTGAGAGGGCAGGAATTACACCAGACTGCTGGACCAGACCAGGCTGTTTGTAAATGTATAGGCTTATTACTTTTACTAGTATACTACTTCTAGGATAATTCCTGAGAGTTAGCAAAACCAAATTCTTTTGGATAGGGATAAGGATAATGAGATCTTCTGTGTTGATTCTCATTTTGTCGCATGTCCAGACCATGACCGTGTGTTGCATACATGTTAGCAAACACCCCTAGCGCATCTTGCACTCTTAACATTGATCCTGGTGGCGACTATTCGTATTGACGCGGTAGCGGACCATAATGGTCATAGAAGTGTTATGAAGGCAGTACCCCCCAATTATGGAGGGGTAATTCGCACTCTGGATACAATTACAACACTAGCCATGTAAACGTATTAATTGGGGAATTCATTTATAAAGGCTTCGTGTGACCGATAAAGATGCCAAACATTCATAGGCACATTTGCAAGAGGGTTTTGGGATTTACAAAGAAAAACGTATGCTGAAAACAACTCACACGTTTTGTGAACCTGGCTGAAGGGGGTGCGGTTTCGACAGAATCCTGTAGAGGGCACTGTGTATGCTAAATTGAAGGCTCCAGGAATGTTGTCGGCATTTCATTTCATTTCATATCATGGTCACACGGCCATTGGCTCTGAAATTAAACTGTTCTTTTAAATAGAATTGCCACTGCCACTGAGCATCTCCTCTACAAGCAAACACTGGGGTGCCACCAAGACCAGCAGGCTGCTGGTGGCTCTGGGATGCAACCACTACTGAGGACAGATGAGGGAGCCACTAATGATGGCTTGAAGACATATCAGTGTCAGAATGACATGACATGGCTTGTTTGTTGAACCTTGGCCGGGAATTTGAGAGCACACAGATCCAAGGATGGGGCACATATATGAAACAGAGGTACACCTGTGCAGATTTTGCCTAGGGGCACTGAAATGACCCAAACATGAAGCTCAGCTTTCCAGGTGCTGAGGGGAAATAGTTTCAGAAAACTTTTATTCTAGGGACAAACTTCTGTGGAGGCAGGACGAGTCACCAGCTTCTCACTTCAGTTATTTACACGCAATGTTCATCTATCAAAGGTAAGACACGTTGTTTGAGATAAATGTAGAACTACAGGATAAATTTACAGTTATACCGCCAGGTGTTTTCATAACAGCTTGCTTATAGTAGCATTATCACTAGCATCGCTCACTTGGTAAGAGGCTGAAGCTAGGTTTGCCGCATAGCCTATGTGTCCATGGCTTGTATAGTTTTTTGTCATAACGTTAAAAAATCTTGTCAGTCCGTTTCTGACAAACTTGTGTTGATCAGTGACCTGAGCATCGCTCACATGGTAGAATATTATCTGTCTGAACAATTATAAATTGCACTGACCAGAAAAGCTTGAGTGTTGATAGCATCACAGGCAGAACCATAAATGATTTTTGGTAACATTTTTTTTTGTCTTAGTCATTTTTAAACACATTGACAATGCATTATAATGCATTCATAAAGCATTATGAACATGGCTATATTTCTAAAAGGGCATAACAAATTGCCATGTTTATTATGCACTATGACTGCCTTATGAAGCTCTCATCTATAATGCACTATAGATACCTTTGTAATACGGTACAAAGCTGTATAATTCCGAGCATCATAATGCATTATGAAGGTATCTATAGTGCATTCCAGATGAGACCTTCATAAATCATTCATAATGCATAATACACATGGGTATAATGTGTTATGCCTTTTGATAAATAATTATAGCCATGTTTCTAATACTTTATGGATTCATTATTATTAGTTATGAATGTGTTTATAAATTGCTAAAGCAATGGCCTTAAGTAGTGTTACCTGATTTTTGGTTACAAACGTAACATTTTTTGCTGAGGGGCTCTCTAACCCCAAAATGGCCTTAGATGAATTTGCAGAGACAGAATTCTTCCAGAAGGAGCGGGAGGCTGCCAAGAAACGGGTGGAGAAGAGGGTGGAGAAAAAGAGGAAAAGGCCAGACTCACGACAAGCAGGCCGCCTTTGCAGATTCTGCCGCATGAACCAGAAACAGGGACCAAACAGCTAGCCTGCACATCCACACCGGCTTCCCTGGAGTGGCAGGGAAATGCACTTACTGCCCATCTAAAGTGTACTCTGTATACCGAGGAGATGGACCGGAATGAGTTTCAGGCGTCTCCTTTGTTTAAGGCAGAGTGATAAAGATGGGTAAACTTAATCATTTTAATTTAGTCATTTTAATGTAATATTTGAATGCAGGCCTTAAATGATCCATATTATTTCAATAAGGCCTCCCTTTAGGGGTATAGTCCATGCTTTTACGTTTGTGTAAAACAAACCAAACAAAGGACGTGGCCGCATGACCCCGCGGCGCCGAACAAAGAAGCACTGTGGGACATACGGCGGCGTCCGAAACAGAATGAGGAAACGAGGACATCGCCCGCCACTGCCCAGAGTCCCGCTCGCAAACGTCCAGTCTAAACTAGGTGACCTAAGAGCGAGGTTGGGGTTCCAGCACGATGCAAGAAACTGCAATATATCATGTTTCACGGAAACGTGGCTGACCCCCCTGGTACTGGATCTAGTGGTGACTCCGTCGGACTCTTTCTCTCTTTTTCCTGTTTCATAACTGCTTGCTGTTGGTCATTTAGTACTTGCTCTTTGTCCATGAAACTATCATACTATGTCATAAATAAAAAGGATATTTAATTGAAATATTACACGCTGATTTTTTTCCTGGTTAAATTAAATCTATACAGCAGATTCTTTTCTACACACACGACTGCTTTTTTTGTAACTTAATTATGCCATCTAACACGATAGGTTCTCTGTCATAAGAATATTCCAATATGTTGGTTGAGATTATTTAAGCGGTACATCAACAATCCTTGTGGGGGAAATTAATGATAATTAAACTTTGACAAACAAGGGCATAGCTGAAAAATCAGTACACTGCTAGTGAGTTACTGGCAATATAGCATAGAAATTTACTAGTCAGCTGTGCTAAGAATCAGCTAAACTGAAATGGAAGGCTTGTAGTATAAGGGGAATGGTGAAGGAGAATCTTTTATGTGTTTTAAGTTGATTAAGCAGGGAGGAGCACTTCTCTTTCTCACATAGTAAAGGTTCATTCTCTCTTCAAATGATTGCTTGCAAATTTAAGGATCTAGGAAATTAGCTTATATAATATAATATTATAATATAAATATTATATATATATACACTCACCTAAAGGATTATTAGGAACACCATACTAATACGGTGTTTGACCCCCTTTCGCCTTCAGAACTGCCTTAATTCTACGTGGCATTGATTCAACAAGGTGCTGATAGCATTCTTTAGAAATGTTGGCCCATATTGATAGGATAGCATCTTGCAGTTGATGGAGATTTGTGGGATGCACATCCAGGGCACGAAGCTCCCGTTCCACCACATCCCAAAGATGCTCTATTGGGTTGAGATCTGGTGACTGTGGGGGCCATTTTAGTACAGTGAACTCATTGTCATGTTCAAGAAACCAATTTGAAATGATTCGAGCTTTGTGACATGGTGCATTATCCTGCTGGAAGTAGCCATCAGAGGATGGGTACATGGTGGTCATAAAGGGATGGACATGGTCAGAAACAATGCTCAGGTAGGCCGTGGCATTTAAACGATGCCCAATTGGCACTAAGGGGCCTAAAGTGTGCCAAGAAAACATCCCCCACACCATTACACCACCACCACCAGCCTGCACAGTGATAACAAGGCATGATGGATCCATGTTCTCATTCTGTTTACGCCAAATTCTGACTCTACCATTTGAATGTCTCAACAGAAATCGAGACTCATCAGACCAGGCAACATTTTTCCAGTCTTCAACTGTCCAGTTTTGGTGAGCTCGTGCAAATTGTAGCCTCTTTTTCCTATTTGTAGTGGAGATGAGTGGTACCCAGTGGGGTCTTCTGCTGTTGTAGCCCATCCGCCTCAAGGTTGTGCGTGTTGTGGCTTCACAAATGCTTTGCTGTATACCTCGGTTGTGACGAGTGGTTATTTCAGTCAAAGTTGCTCTTCTATCAGCTTGAATCAGTCGGCCCATTCTCCTCTGACCTCTAGCATCAACAAGGCATTTTCGCCCACAGGACTGCCGCATACTGGATGTTTTTCCCTTTGCACACCATTCTTTGTAAACCCTAGAAATGGTTGTGCGTGAAAATCCCAGTAACTGAGCAGATTGTGAAATACTCAGACCGGCCCGTCTGGCACCAACAACCATGCCACGCTCAAAATTGCTTAAATCACCTTTCTTTCCCATTCTGACATTCAGTTTGGAGTTCAGGAGATTGTCTTGACCAGGACCACACCCCTAAATGCATTGAAGCAACTGCCATGTGATTGGTTGATTAGATAATTGCATTAATGAGAAATTGAACAGGTGTTCCTAATAATCCTTTAGGTGAGTGTATATATATATATATATATTTATATATATATAATATACAGCTGCAGACTCTTAATGCCACTCTCAGGCCCCTTCCGTTTGGTGGACGTATGTGCGGAAAACAAAGAAAGATGTACTTTATCAGTTTCACAAGTTTTCAAAGTAGAGTTGGATGGCACCTTTAACCTTAAAGGCTTGTTTTTGCGGCAGAATGGTCATGCAATTTAGGTTTAACACCAAAAACATGTCCCTGTGCTTGCATCATTTAATGAATTGCCCCTCTATGTTTTTTGCATTGCACTTGAGAACTGAAGAAACCTTTAATTCAATGGCAAGTCCACTACAATTCTCTACATGTACATGAGTTTAACCAATCATTATTTAAGCTAATCAAATTTTGTTTCAAACTTCACAATGTTTTAAATAACCACACAGACACAAACCAAATGCAAAATAATCCACATTTATTTATATCTTAGTCCTATTTAATTCTATGTTATCTTACGTTATACAATCTTATCTTAACCTCATCTTAACTTACTCTATATTAGTCTTATCTTATTCTATGTTACCTTATGTTATACAAAATCTTATCTTAACCTATATTAGTCTTATCTTATTCTAATCTTATGTCATACAAACTTAGGATAAGTTAAGGTTAAACTATCTTAATCTTATCTTATCCTAAGTACTTGTGAGATCTCTCACCTAATTATTTACAGGTTCTATGAAAAACTATTTACATCACACAGATAGCCCATCTCCACAGCCAACTCCAGGACCCCAGGGATGGCACTCAGCTGGTCCAGCGCATCATTAGGAAATATCACCTCAGCTTCATCATCCCAATTGTCAACATACGTGTAGTGAGCCTCTAGGTTTTGGTCCCTCCCCTGCTTGCAGATGGAAATTGCATTTAGAAACTCACTCCAAAACTGAATACACCAATGGTAAGTAAAGCACTTGGCCTCATAGGTCATTTTAGGGTAGTTGCTAAGATAATAGTTATGCAACTTATTGAATCTTTCCATTTTTTCCAAAAACAACGGAAGGGGACATAAATGGGGGTGTCGGACCCGTAACCAGCTGAGATGAGGGGTGCGCTGGAACCTGATACGGAGGGGTGGGATGAACCATGTCCGGAGCTGAAGATGGATGTGGGGCTGGGCTTACAGGTGAGACTACGTGTGGTGACGGAGGAGGAGAGTCTGTAAAAAAAGATGGAGATGGAGAGGAGACAAAAGAGGATGGGATGGGTGACGGAACTAAGAAAGAAGTGGAGGAGAAGGTGTTGGAGCACGGCGTCTCCACCGGGTTCGTGGATGAGAAGAGATTCACAGCTGACACGGGGAGAAGTTGCAAATCACCGGTTTATTGTCTGACAGATTGCAATCCGGGAGCGGCCGTCTGACATACATTCAGCATGTACAGGAGGAGGCTCTGCCATATGTATCAGCTGTATCCCTTTTAAAGCCCTATGGGCATCTCCCCCCCCTTTCTCAGTACCTTCCGTCTACTTGACAACCACATGTGTGACTCTAGCCGGCTCGTAGTTGTCCTTCTGGAAGGCTAAAAGATAAGTAGGGGCCGCTGATATTCTCTGTCGCCCCCCCTATCTGTTCCGATTAGGTAGCCTTGCCTTGCCGGCGCGCCAGTCAGTTGTTGTTTCAGTTAACTGCATTTTTTAGAATGAACCCCCCCCCTTTTCATCATGCCCTGCTTTAAGCTATATTCTCTTTTTCCTCTATTCATTGTATGTTATTTATAATTCTATTTAATCCCACAAAGGCCGGTGAGCAGGGCTCAGGCTCAGGCTCTGACACTGATGGAGTGCGACACAGGATGGTTGCAACCTCGTCGTCACTCTGGGTGAGATCCTCACACGGGATCTTCTCACCCACTTGGGTTGAGTCAAAGGGGTTTGCCAATTTGCTGTTACTGAAGCGTACTAGATTCTGTACATTTTTTGTAAATGGCCCCTTTTGTTTTTTACACCAATTTCTACGTCCTGACCGGCCTCCCGCCAAATGAATTCCGGGTCGCTGCTCGTGCGGTCGACCGGCTGGTTAGAGGAGCGACGTGTGTATCGTATTTTATCGTTTTTGTTGGTTTGTTTTTGTTTTTCTGCGTGCTTCGGTACAGTCTTGCACAAACTGCTTTGCACTTTTAACGGAGCTGCTTCTTTTTTTGAGTTTCTCTCTTATTTTTCCATACTTTTTTCCTCAATACTCACGGAGCGCTCTAGACGCGCTCACTTTGCGCTGTCTCTTTGTTCTAATCGCGCTCACGTTACGTGGCTGCTTGTTACTCCGGACACAATTTTTATTTATTTATTCTTTTAATTATTATTTTATTTATTATTATTATTCCCGGAACATACCCCAGCATGAATATCTGTGAGATTTGTGCATTTTTTTGGACAATTGCATGTACGCATTGGCTGCTTATCTGTGAGTGTGCGTCTTTTACTGGACACAACCCTCCCGACGGATCGCGGCTCATCTAGCACAGAGATCGCTTAATTCAGCTTGGACTACAGACTCAACACTCCACAGACACGGTCAGCTTTCCAGAGGAAATTCTCCGCGTGAACTCCTCCAGCCAGCATAAATTCACACACAAAAAGGTAACCAGAAGAGGGAAGAAAAAGGGTGGCGTTAAAGCCAGGCTTAAAAGGGAGACCTTTAAACAGCGAGCGCTTCCGTCCATCATCCTGGCTAACGTTCGCTCTCTCCGCAAAAAAACGGATGAGCTGCAAGCTAGCGTTAACCATATGCATGAATACAGAACTGCTTCTATCCTGGCATTTACGGAAACATGGTTAAATGAGAGCGACAACGATGACATGCTACACATTGATGGCTTCACCCCCCCGGTACGTCTGGACCGCGTCAGTGTGCTCTCCGGTAAACATCATGGAGGAGGCGTGTGTCTCTATATTAATTCACGCTGGTGCTCCACAGACATCGAGCTCCTGGCCCTTTCTATCTCCCCAGAGAATTTCCACAACTTTTCCTCATTTTGGTCTACATCCACCCCAAAGCCAACGCCGCCACTGCTACGGAGCACATCATCAACACTCTAAATAAATTTGAACAGTTATCACCGGACTCCCCCAAACTCGTTTTGGGAGATTTCAATCACTGTTCGCTTGACAAGTCCCTCAAAGGATTCCATCAGTACGTCACATGTACCACCCGCATGGGGAAGATTCTGGACAAATGCTATGGTTCAGTCCAGGATGCATACAGATCTCTTCCCCTCCCCCCTCTCAGCTTGGCTGATCGTCATACAATCCTGCTCGCCCCAGCATACACGCCAATCATCAAAAGGGCAAAGAAGGTTGTTACAAACATCAAACAGTGGACAGCAGAAAGCAGAAAGCATCCAAACCCTACAAGGATGCTTTGAATCTACAGACTGGGACAATCTTCTTTCTTCCAACAATATACATGAGCAGGTAGACACAGTCTCATCATACATCTCCTTCTGCGTTGACAATATCATCCCATCAAAAACAGTCACCATCTTTGCCAACAATAAACCTTGGATCACCAAAGAGCTCAAGGAAATACTAAACAAAAAGAAAAGGATTTTCTTTACTGGCTCTGAATCAGACAAGAAGGAAATCAACAGAGAAGTCAAACTAGCAATTAAAATGGCAAAACTGAAATACAAAGACAAAGTGGAGCAGAATTTTTCAGAGGGGAACCTCCGCTCTGCTTGGCAGGGACTGAAAACCATGGCCACTGTGAACACAGCTGTCTCCAGTCCCAGAACCATCCACGTTGAGGGCAGCAGCGACACATCACTCCCTGATGACCTCAACTCCTTTTACACCAGGTTTGAGTCAGACAACTCCACTCAGCTCCAGAGTTTAAGATCCTCACTTAAATCAGACAACTCCGCACTCATCTTCAACACTCTGGACGTAGTGAATGCCCTTAAGATGACTAGAGAGAGAAGTGCACCCGGCCCAGACCACATCTGCAGTGGAGTCCTGCGGCATTGTGCTCAGCAACTAGGTGGCGTATTCCGGACCTTGTTCCAGAACTCTATGGACAGCGGCATAGTACCCCGCCTCTGGAAACATTCCACAGTCATCCCCATTCCTAAAAAAAGTATAACCAAAGTTCTGAATGATCTTCGGCCCGTGGCTCTCACCTCTCTAGTGATGAAAGCCATGGAAAGGGTCGTAAAACACCACATCATCAGAACAACTAACCCCTATATGGACCCGCTTCAGTTTGCATATCGCACAGACAGAGGTGTTGACGACGCAAAATCATTCATTATAGACACCATGCATAAACATCTGGAGCAGCCTAACTCATCAGTTAGACTCTTGTTTGCCGACTTTTCCTCAGCATTCAACACTCTGCAACCCCACATCCTGGCTACTAAACTCTCCCTCAACTTTCATCTGGACAACCAGTTAATCCTGTGGATATTGGACTTTCTGACCAACAGATCACAGAGGTAAACAATACTCTCTCTGACCTCCGTTATACCTCTACCGGGTCACCACAAGGATGCGTGCTGTCTCCTCTGCTCTTCATCTTATACACGGATGACTGCAGAAACACACAGCCCAACTGCCATCTGGTGAAGTACGCTGATGACTCCATCCTCCTGACTCTGCTGTCAGGCCCCTCACACAACCATGGTCACGCTCTGCAGAGGTTTGTGGGCTGGTGTGACACCTCATGTCTGGAACTAAACGTGACTTACTCCAACAAGCAGAGAGACCTGGCTGCAGCAGTTACCACCTTCATCCATGGTAAACCAGTAGAGCTAGTCCAGGAGTATAAATATCTGGCCACCATCTTTGACCATCTGCTGAAATTCTCCTCCAACACAGAGGAGATTCTTAGGAAGTGTCATCAGCGGCAATACCTCCTTAGGAAGCTCAATTCCTTTGGAGTCAGGAAAGACATTTTACGGTCCTTTTACTACTCCTTCATAGAGAATGTCATCTCATTCTCCATCATCTGCTGGTTCCATTCCACCAGCATGCAGCACAGAAATCGGCTACAGAGCACTGTCAGCATGTGCTCTAAGATTATTGGTCTGCCCTTGAGATCCATATCACACATCTGCGACCAGCAGACACACAGGCTAGCACTCAAAATCATTAAAGACCCATCACACCCGCTGAACTCTGCCTTTGAGTGGCTCCCCTCCAAACGTCGGCTCCGATGTCCCGGTTGCAGGACACAGAGGAGGAGGGCCACCTTTGTTCCTAAAGCTGTCCTTCTTTTGAATTCCTGACACCCCCCCAAACCCACCATTATCACCTCACACTCCCACCTCCCCTCCCCCTACAATCCAGACCTCCTCTGATCTCTCATCTCATCTCTCTCTTTTTTTTTCCCACTTTCATCATCATGCATCTTATTGCCTCTGTACTTTAAGCTTTATTTATTTTGTTCATAGTTCATTATGTGTGTGTGTCATCTGTTGTGTTACTACTGTTATTTGTGTGCGTTGCTCCTCTGTGCCTTTTAAATTGCCCCTCGGGGACAAATAAAGTTTTTTGAATTGAATTGAATTGAATTGTATTTCTACGGTGTCCTGAGCCCTGCTGACCCCTGCTGGTTGCCACCGGGGAGGGAGTAGACGCAGTGGCGGCAGACACGGTGATGGAGCTGGGTGCCGCCGGCCCAGTGCGGCATTTCCTCCGACGGCCTCCACCACTGGTGCTGGTTCGTCCTTTGGGGTTAAGGTCACATTCGATCTTCCTTCTTCCTCATACTTTTTCTACCTCCAGCTGAGGTCCATGCTTAGGGCCTGTAATATCTCTTTTTCCTTGCTTCTTCCTCTTCACCCGCTGTGCAGATTTGCTCTGTCCTTTCACCTGTTTCTCCTGATCGTGCCATTCCCACTGTCTGGAAGTCTCCTGATCGTGCCATTCCCACTGTCTGGAAGTCTCCTGATCGTGCCATTCCCACTGTCTGGAAGTCTCCTGATCGTGCCATTCCCACTGTCTGGAAGTCCACCTTCCTTGATCTGCTTCTGCTGGAACTCTCTGCAGCCTGGATTAACAACTCGTCTGGTTCTACGATCCAGAGCTGGCTCCATGACGTGCAGCTGGTAAAGGACTGGCTGTGGGTCACGTCCTGAGGCCGTATTCCTTGTTTTTTGTTTTGATTTTTACTTTCCTAATTTTGACATTTCTTACTGATTTAAGTATGTTATTTCTTTTCTCCTCAGTTTTTAGCTGCACTCTTTGGGGCTGGGTGTGCCGGTGACCACTGTTGGTCCTTTGTCTCTTTTCCTTTGAGGTGCTGTCTCAGAGTGTATTGGGGGGGGTCGAGTGTGTTTTGTTCTGTTCCGTCTTGTTCTTTGTTATAAAATCTCCAATTAAAATTTGATCACAAAAAAAAAAAGAAAAAGCAGAAATCCTAGTTTTGATAACTTGAGAGTGAAGATGCAATCCCTAATACTAATAATGCAATTTATGGAAATTGAAAGATATATAAATGATTTTACTTAATAGTCAGTTCCTGATGTCAGCATTTGGATTGAGCAGGCTGCTATATTTGGTGCACATGAACCTTTCCAGCGTTGTTTTTCGCTGTTGTTCTGCATATCAGGGAATCTGTGCACCAACTGTCATGTTTTTATAGGTCAAGTTCCCCTGTTGAAACGCAGGCGGCCCAATTCAAGACCAGCGCATAAGTCTCCCAAGCCTATATTTCCTGTATCCAATAAGATGACAGAATTTTTCTCAATGTGCAATACTGACTGCCAAGTGTGATATCTGTGATGTGTGTGATGTAGTTTTGTTGTAGAGTGACATAAGGATTCAGTTTAATTAAATGTGCTGTCCCCTGTCTTTTTAATCCCAAAGGACGAACCAGTACCAGTAGTGGAGGCCGTCAGAGGAAATGCCGCACTGGGCCGCCGGCAGCCAGCTCCATGACCATGTCTGCCGCCACTGCGTCTACTCCCTCCCCGGTGGCAACCAGCAGGGGTCAGCAGGGCTCAGGACGCCGTAGAAATACAGCGGGAGGCCGGTCAGGACGTGGAAAGAGGTGTAAAAAACAAAAGGGACCATTTACAAAAAATTTACAGAGTCTACTACGCTTCCGTAACAGCAAATTGGTAAACCCCTTCAACTCAACCTAGGTGGGTGAGAAGATCCCGTGTGAGGATCTCACCCAGAGTGACGACGAGGTTGCAACCATCCTTCACTGAGCTCTCATCGGAGGCGGACGCACTTCTCTCCCTCTCCCTCCCCTTATCTTCCCTGCTTTGCTTCTCTCGTCTCGTCTAGTCTACTGTCTTACTGTCTATACTTGAGAGACTCTCTCAGCCCTGCTCTTCAAAACTAAGGAAATTATGGATTTGATCAACTGGTCTCTCAACGCAATTGACACCATCTTCTCGACGAGAAGCCCAGGTTCAGGGGAACCTGACTGTTCTGCAGGAACATACGCAGCTGGCTACACGATGGACGGATGGGAGAAGTGGAGGGTCGTGTGTCTGGCAGCTCTTTCCGTGGAGGACATCGAAGACATTTACCTATTCGGAACCATGATTACAGGTCTGATGCTGATTGGATTAGGCATTGCCCTGACTTATCGGAAATTGAAGAAAACGGTGACAGCCGCTCAAAGCCCAACTAGGCTGGCCGGGATGATTGACGGACTTGGCAGAGCTGTTGGCGCCCAGACTATGGCTATAGATCGCAAACTGGATAACATCACTGTGTCTAACGACCGCAGATTTAATAACATCACCGTGACTATGGACCGCAGATTTGATAACATCATGGAGAGGCTCACGGCTCTGCAAAGGATTTTGGATGGCGGAGACCAGCATGGACATTAGAGGAACTGCGAAATTACAGTTTCTCGCCTGAAAACCCAAACAACCCCATTCTATCTGCTTTTGGCTCCCCCCTAATCAGCACGGGCCTTGGCCAAGGCCTCTGCTGAGCTCAACAACTCCCCCTGAAGAACAAGGCAGTGAGACTCTCTTGCATTCCTCTCCCCCAACCACAAGGACACCCTACCCCCATCCCACGCCTTCGCCGCTTCATACCCCCAGCGTGAACGAACGGGTCCTTGTACAGTGCCGTTTGGCTGCAGGAACGGACGGCTGTTTGTCTATGCTGGACTACCTCCACCTCCCCATTCCCCTCCCCTGTTGCAAGTCTCGACTTTAGTGTTGTGAGATGTGGTGACTATGTGCTTATTGCTGAGGTGTTTTTTTTTTCTGTTCCTATATTGTACTTCCTACTGGAGTACAGTCTGGGGGCTGTTTTTTTTATTCACCTCCACTCTCCTCACGTAATCTGTTTCTCTGAGTTTTCCTACAGTCCGCTGTCTTCCTGACCTGTCTGCCCCCCTATAATGTTTGTGTATGTATGGTCGGGTTGATGGCCTGCTTTTCGCTGGTACTTGTGACTAGTGACATGGTGAATTGCAACAGCAAAAAAGGGAATCAATCAATCAATCAATCAATCCTGTGTCGCACTCCATCAGTGTCAGAACCTGAGCCCTGCTCACCCGCCTTCTCCTCCACTTCTTAGTTCCGTCACCAGTCCCATCCTCTTTTGTCTCCTCTCCATCTCCATCTTTTTTTACACTCTCCTCCTCCGTCACTACGCATACTCTCACCTGTAAGTCCAGCCCCACATCCATCTTCAGCTCCAGCCCACCTCTCTGTATCAGGTTCCAGCACAGGCTGCAGCCCCCTCATCTCAGCTGGTTACGGGTCCGACACCCCCATTTATGTCCCCTACTGTTGTTTTTGAAAAAATGGAAAGATTCAATAAGTTGCATGACTATTATCTAAGCAATTGCCCTAAAATGACCTATGAGGCCAAGTGTTTTACTTATCACTGGTGTATTCAGTTTTGGAATGAATTTTTAAATGCAATTTACATCTGCAAGTAGGGGAGGACTCAAAACTCAGAGGCTCACTACTCGTATGGTGAGAATTGGGTTGATGAAGTTGAGGTGATATTTCCTAGTGATGCGCTGGACCAGCTGAGTGCCATCCCCAGGGTCCTAGAGATGGCTGTGGAGATGGGCTATCTGTGTGATGTAAATGGTTTTTCATAGAACCTGCAAATAATTAGGTGAGAGATCTCACAAGTACTTAGGATAAGATAAGATTAAGATAGGATACGTTAAGATAATGTTAAACTAAGATTGGATGACATAGCATTATGTGACGCCCCTGATGTCTGGAGGATTTGCCAGCATGAATGAAGCTCACTAACAGCTCAGGCTTCTCAGAGGGCATTGACATTGCATCAGAGAGAAGCATGGTAAGGGCTGGGACAAGTTCCCCTGGCTGACTCTAAACCACTTCCTCTAGCAAATTAAACCCAAGTAGTGGGTGATCAAGCGGAACACTGCAGACAAGAAAAGGCACTGTGATGGGCTCGCTGAAGCTGCCATTAGCGCTCAAGCTGACCGTGATCAGGACCTAGCCATCAAAAGGAAGAAAGTCTCCATTTACAGCATGGACCTCCAGCTCTTCCTTATCATCACATATTTCACTGAGAGGCCTCACCGGGGCGTCTGGTAGGTACCTCTCCTTCCAACCTCTGTTGATCATACTCAGTTGAGCTCCTGCATCTAGCAGTGCATCGACTGTCAACCCACTGAGGTTACATCGTGCAAGAGCCTTGGCACCTATAAACTTAACCAGGCGCCTACTCATTTGACTGGGTATGAGAAGAGGGGATTGGGGAAATGCTTGCTCATTGTGGTCTTTTGGCCTATGTTTCATTATAGCTGGCTTAGTCTTATTGGTGTCTGAGCCCTCTGTGTCGCACTCAGTAGTGTGAGGTGGGCACAATTGGGACTGAAGGTGAAGCCCGGTCACTGCCTGTCCCACAGCAGAAATCAGCTCACGTTTTCCTGACACTTGGGTTTCTTCAGACAACCCACTGCCCTGTGGCCCTCTTCACCACTGTAAAAGCAATGCGTGCAACCTGGGTGGTTTAGTTCAAGGCATTTAGCACAGCTGTAAGATTTGGCTTTCTGTTGGTCTACTTTACCTGGGCAGTTGTGGCAAGACCGTGGCTGTTGGGTCTGCAATGGCTGTTGCAGTTGTTCAACTTTCTTCATTAACTCCTCCACTCTCTCAGTTAACTGTTGGAGCACTTCAGCTTTGGGCTCTTGATCTGAACCATGTTTCTTTGTACTGTTGTTTTGCGCTGCTGCAACTTCAAGCTGCGCTCTCTGCACATTTACAGGTCTCTGCCACACAACTGTCCCTAGGCGTCTTTGTCTTTCATTCTCAGTGTTTGTTATCCTCATCATTTGTTTTAGGATTGTCTCATCAGACACATTGCTGTCTGAAAGCAGTGGTTTAAGTTCTCGACGTATGTCATCATGCTTATGGCCGAGGCCCTGGTATACTGTGTGGAGGAAAATGTCTTGGACTGTGGTCACATGGTATTTCAATTCAGTGCCAGCATATTTAGAAGCAAATAGGATCTTTTGTTTGAGGCCTATGACTCGGTACAAAAACTGTTGTGGTGTTTCATTGTCACTCTGATTTGCGCACATGAGCTCTTGGAATAGTTCCGTGTTACTTCGCCCCCCTAAATGGGACTGTAAAAAGCCTTTAAGCTTATCCTTGTGTACTAGCATGTCTATGAAGTTTCCTGATTTAATGACTTTGAGAACACCTCTCAGGACTTCAGTCTCACTGAATTGCTCTTTAAGGCCATTAAGAGTCTGCAGCTGTATATCATTGCAACAGTAGACTAAGCTAATTTCCTAGATCCTTAAATTTGCAAGCAATCATTTGAAGAGAGAATGAACCTTTACTATGTGAGAAAGAGAAGTGCTCCTCCCTGCTTAATCAACTTAAAACACATAAAACATTCTCCTTCACCTTCTCCCTTATACTACAAGCCTTCCATTTCAGTTTAGCTGATTCTTAGCACAACTGACTAGTAAATTTCTATGCTATATTGCCAGTAACTCACTAGCAGTGTACTGATTTTTCAGCTATGCCCTTGTTTGTCAAAGTTTAATTATCATTAATTTCCCCCACAAGGATTGTTGATGTACCGCTTAAATAATCTCAACCAACATATTGGAATATTCTTATGACAGAGAACCTATCGTGTTAGATGGCATAATTAAGTTACAAAAAAAGCAGTCGTGTGTGTAGAAAAGAATCTGCTGTATTGATTTTATTTAACCAGGAAAAAAATCAGCATGTAATATTTCGATTAAATGTCCTTTTTATTTATGACATAGTTTCATAGACAAAGAGCAAGTACTAAATGACCAACAGCAAGCAGTTATGAAACAGGAAAAAGAGAGAAAGAGTCCGACGGAGTCACCACTAGATCCAGTACCAGGGGGGTCAGCCACGTTTCCGTGAAACATGGTATATTGCAGTTTCTTGCATCGCGCTGGAACCCCAACCTCGCTCTTAGGTCACCTAGTTTAGACTGGACGTTTGCGAGCGGGACTCTGGGCAGTGGCGGGCGATGTGCTCGTTTCCTCAGTCTGTTTCGGACGCCGCCGTATGTCCCACAGTGCTTCTTTGTTCGGCGCCGCGGGGTCATGCAGCCGTGTCCTTTGTTTGGTTTGATTTACACAAACGTAAAAGCATGGACTATACCCCTAAAGGGAGGCCTTATTGAAATAATATGAATCATTTAAGGCCTGCATTCCACAATTAGATTAAAATTAGTACAATCTAATGTTAATATGGACGGATGTGTGTGTATGTGAATGACTGTGTGTGTGTGAGTCCTGTCAACAGGTACCAAATGCCCCTCCCCCCCCAAAAAAATAAATAAAAAATCTGAAGTTTATGATTAATATGGGAGCCCAGGAAATGTACAGGGTATGTACACAGGGCTGACAGCTTCTTATTCACAGGATCTGCGCCACATAAATGGGGGATGCTGTTTTCATTTATAATGTACTACAGAATGTGCAGTTAAAACAAAGAAAAAAAAATATCACTGACAATGCACCAAGACTGACAATGCACCAAGACTGGCAATGCACTAAGACTGACAATGCACCAAGACTGGCAATGCACTAAGACTGACAATGCACCAAGACTGGCAATGCACCAAGACTGACAATGCACTAAGACTGACAATGCATTAAGACTGGCAATGCCCCAAGATGGCAGCATGAGGTCATTGCACAAAACTGTGAGGAAATGCAACCCAGGTTGATCAGAAGGATAGTGCGGATGGTAGAAAGAGCCATGGAAAGCATTCAAAACCATTCAAACTGAGCTCCAAGATCAAGGTACGTCACTTACTGATCGCACCATCCGTCGCCTTTTGAACAATAATGGGTTCCGTGGAAGAGAATCCAGGAGGACTCCACTATTAATAGAGAAACATGAAAAAGCTAGAGTGGAATTCAGCAAAATGCATTTTGACAAGCCCCAAAGTTTCTGGGAGAATGTCCTTTGGACTGGTGAGACAAAATTGGAGCTTTTTGGCCAGTCACATCAGCTCTGTTTACAGAAGCAAGATGAAGCTTTAGAAGAAAAGAACACCATACCTACTGTGTAACATGGAGGAGCTCGGTTTTGTTCTGGGGCTGCTTTGCTGCATCTGGCACAGGGAACCTTGAATCTGTTCAGGGCACAATGAAGTCTCTAGACTACCAAGGCATCCTGGAGTGAAACATACTGCCCAGTGTCAGAAAGCTCAGCCTCAGTCACAGGTCATGGGTCCTCCAACAGGATAATGACCCAAAACATACAGCTAAAAGCACTCAGGAATGGCTGAGAAAAAAACATTGGACAATTGTTAAATGGCCCTCTATGAGCCCAGATCTTAATCATATTTACCATCTATGGAAAAATCTAACAATTGCAGTGGAAACGCCACCCTTCAAACCTAAGACAGCTTGAGCAGTTTGCTCAGGAGGAGTGAGCCAAACTACCTTTTGGCAAATGCAGACGTCTCATGGTGAAGTACAGAGATTGCTTGTTGGCAGTGATTACTGCAAAAGGTGGTGCAGTTGCGGGGTTACAAACATGAGCAACTGCACTTACTTACGAAGTTTATATCTCTGCACTATTTATTTACTGCCTGTGTGCACCTTGCACGTCCTGTTACTGTGATGTTAAGTGTTACTATATGTTACTATATGTTGTACTGGGTCCATGGAGAAACATTGCTTCATCACTCTTTGTACATGTATGAAGCTGCTGATGACAATAAAGTGACCTTGAACCTTTAATGGAAAACTGTGTAAAATAAAAGGCAAATCTCGACCCGTACCAATTCAATTCAGTGAAGTTTAATAGAAAACAAGACTTTAAACAGCGTGTGAACGGGAAAAGTAATAGTGATGTGACACAAACTGACATACCTTTTACACCTTGGTGGCCTTTGCCTAGACACCTCTGCTTCAGACTGGAGGTCAGACATCGTCTCTGCCTCTTTGGCCTTCCTCCTGCCCTCTTCATAGCCGTCTGTGGAATACAGATGCAATAAACATTATTCAATCCCCTTATAATCACTCAGCAGGACACTCTGCAGATTTACTGAAATTGAGTACTTTGCAGAATATCAGTCAGCCTCCACTACAGCCAAACAATGATCACATATCTTAGCCAATGGTCATGCATACAATAAAACAACAATGGTGCTTAGAAGTTTGTGAACCCTTTAGAATTTACAAGTTCCCTACAGCTCTAAGGTCCATACAGAGGAGATGAGGAACATGCAGTTTGCTAAGTCACCAAGTTACCTAAGAACACTAAGGAGTTGCTGAAGAAGCGCAGTAGAGACTGTTTTTTCTGAGAATCCTCAGAAAGAACCGTCTCCCCAGAAATCTGCTCCATGCCTTTTATCACTGTTCCATGGAGAGTGGTACGGCAGCTGCACTTCCTCAGACATGAGAGCTCTCCACAGGGTCATCAGGGCAGCGGAGAAAACGATTGGCTGCCCTCTCCCCTCCCTGGAACAGATCTACACCTCCCAATGCCGGAAAAAAGCTTTGGACATTTCACAGGATTCATCACATCACTGTCTCTTTCAGCTTTTGCCATCAGGCAAGAGATACAGAGCCATGAAAACCAGGACAAATTGCCTGAAAAACTGTTTTTTCCCCAAAGCAATCATGGCGCTAAATGCAAAACATAACAGTTCATTTCTTATATTTAATCAGTGCAGTATGGTTATTCAGTGCAATCGGTATAGTCAATGCAGTATTCAATGCAATTTGTATATTTTGTAATATTTTATTACTCTTTTTATACCTCACATTGACTTGAATTGCATTTTCAGTTTCGTTGTCCAAGTGACAATGACAATAAACATTATCTTTATCTTTGTTAGGTGGCTACGTTTACATGCCTTAATGCAATGTAAACAGATTAATTGGGGAACTCATTTATAAATCTGATTGAAAAAGATGGTAAGCATTCATACAAACATTTATAGGAAGATTTTGGGATTTATAAAGAAAAACGTTTTGTGAAAAAAACGCATATTTCGTGAACGAGGTTGAAGCAGATGCTGTTTCGACAGGATCCTGTAGAGGGCACTGTGTATGCTAGATCGAAGGCTCCAGGAATGTATTTGGCATTTATAATAAACAATAATAATTCAAATATTTGTGGGCACACGGCATTTGGCTCTGAAATTACACAGTTCTTTAAAATAAAATTTAAATTTGCAAACTGAGTTGTATGCTGTGTTTGAATGTTCAGATATTATTATTATTATTAGATATTTCACTGTGTATTTTTCAACTTAATGCCCTCTGAAACTGGTACTATTTCATTAAGACCGACTTAAAAACAATGGGGGGGGGGGGGGGCGGGTCTCCCCGGGGCTGGCGGGGCCCCCGCGGGGTGTGCGGGTGGTCCGGGCTCCTGGCTCTGTCCGTGCCTGCGTGGCCGACCCCCGGGCCTGTGGCCGTGGGGTTCCTGGCTCGTGCTCGCCGGTGGGGGGCACCCGGTGCCTCCCCCCCTGCCTTCCTGGGGTGGGCGCGCAGCCATACGGTGGCGGGGGGCCCGGGTACCTGGCCGCTGTGGGGCGGCTGGGTCCATGACCCGTCGGAGCTCTCCCGGCCGTCTGGGGGCCCCAGGGCGGTGTTGTTGTGGCCTCGCACACTCACTGGGAATCATTCCATGTTAACCTGCACACTCATACATACACTCACAGCACACAAACATACACACATACACATATGCGTACACACACACATACACGTATGCATAAACACACACACATACACGTACATATGCACACGCACACACATACACACACTTTCATATCAACACACATACACTTAGAATGCACACACACATAGACATGCACGCACACATGTACACACACACACACACACAAGAGAGTCTAGGGCTCTCTTCCCCCATTTTATCCCTCTTTCTCCTTGTCTGGGTGTGTGTGTGTGTGAGAGTATGTGTGAAAGTTGGTGTGTGGCTTCCACTCCCTCCTCTCAGATGCAGATACGGGTACGGCGATATTTAGACAGTGTTCCTGGTGGTCTGCTTATGTATATATATTTATTTTCTTTCGTTGGTATTAACGTATTTAATTCCAGAAGCAGATACTGGCACAAGCATATTCCCATGTCATAACGGTACCACTGGTTTCTTTGTGTGTATACTGTTGTGGTAGAAAAATTATAAATCAAGGACTTAGAATAAAAGTCTGGACCTCTTAGGTTGGTGAGTAAAGAAAATCTCTTTTATTCCAGTGAGTTCAGCAAAGCGCTCCCATCACACTCTGGCACTTGGTACCAAGTCACACCCGGCACACAGAGCAACCAGTAGATAAAACATAACTACCAGGCCTTCTAAGGCCTGATTGGTCATGAAACATCAACAAACTAAGCTGAAACGTATAACAAACACAATTCTCCCGCTCCATTGGTTCACTTTGGTAGCAAGGTAAAATCCACCCATTATACGCAACTTACTGGAGACAGCCTCGGCTTCTAGACTCTACATGAGATATGTATATAGATATTAATTATATGACATTGAATCAGTGTTAATGTTTGGGTGTTCCATTGATTAATGATTAACACATTGACGTATTGTCTCTGAATCACTGAAAATACATGGTTAACATATGATTAGTATGATTAACATAAGTATGATTAACATGATGCGATCAATTGCATATAACATATTATATATCTACTACTACTACTATTCTATTAAGCTATAACTTGTTGTGCACCAGTTGGGGTGGCTTCAAGTCTCTTCCTGCAATGGTTTCTCCCCCCTTTTGCTCCACTGTCTGCCCCTCCAAGGTCCGAGCTTCTGCGGAGCCAACTGCAGGCAGCTATCACAAAGCGAGGTCACACAGTATTCAAAACAATCTCTTCTGGCCTAAGGCCTAAGACATAACAGACCCAATATGCCTCCCCTCCCGGGCCTACTAATGTCCAATTTTACTTCCACACTCCCCCCTTTTGAACACGCAAAATCCGCGCTGTTCACACAGAATCAGAGTACACAGTGTAGTAAAACTCCGGACAATAGCGCAGCGGGGGGATGGGCGCTGGCGGCGGCTGGATGGACACGAGTCACCAGCAGAGTTGGCGCCGCAGGTGAAATCGATGACGACCTGGGGCTGTGGGTCGAAGAGCCAGGCAGGAAGGAGAGGATCATCCCCGTATGGATCATGGGAAGCCCGCTGCAACATGACAGAGCTCGCCTGGGAAGACAGAACACTAGAGCAACACCTAAACAGCAAAATGATTAGCAGCAACACTACAAGCAAAAGCAATAAACCAAAAACTAAAGGTCTAAAAACCCCAGATAAACCCGGAATCAGTGAGGAGAACCAATTGTCCCAGCTGTACTCAAACAGGCCATGCTCCTTATGTATCGCGGACATCTGCCCGTGAACCACGTCTTCCAGATCCTGCACAGCCTGAGAGGAATCAGGGATGTACGTGCAACATTCTCTCCCCACTACAGCACAAACACCACCTTTCTCAGCTAACAGAATATCCAATTCACCTTGCACGGCCCGTACAGTATCAAGTGTCTGATTGGCCACCTTCTCAACTGCAGTCTGCAGGGCAGCCACCTCAGTCTGAAGGTCCGACACTCCAAGGGATGGAATAAACACCCCAAACCTTTGTTCAGTCCGACTCAGCGACCGCCTGCTGCGGGAATATGCACGCACAGCCAAAGACATCTGCTCCTTGGGCACCACGCGAATAGGAGGAACAAGATAAGCCAGATAACAATACCAACCAACCTTCGCTGTCGAAAGAGACAAAACAAAGTAACCCTTAAGAGAGTCCTTGCGACCACAGACGAACACCGAACGCGGTGGTGCCACCAGCAAGACATCACCAAGGACAGAGAAGTTAACATAAGCCCTACAGTGCAAAGGCGGGGAGGAAAGAGCTAACGACTGGGCCGAATTAAACAGGTGGAAACACACAGTCTCATTCACAGGGATGACAGCCAAGCCATCCTCCGGCAGGGTCTTCCCCTTCGCCCTCACATGTGTGTCCGATGGACAGGACACAGCAGAATAAGTACAGTTATCAGGGCTTCGTCGACAATGTAGGGCAGTTACAGTCAGCTCTCGGACCCGCGCCCCGTAGCGTTCGGGGTCCTCAGCCATCCATGCTGCATCAACAGCCCATGTGATAATTACCTGGGTCGAACAAACCCATCCCTCACCTGTACTATTCACGCCTACCAGCAAATGAACCGTAGTGAAACCCCAGTGATTGGACTCATCAGCCTGCGTCAGATAGAGGTTTGGATTGTTCCCAGCAAACTCCAGCAGTAAACGGTCATGTGTGGCCTTAAGGGCCTCCTCCACTGCCCGTGACTTAACAGCGATACCAGAAATGCGGCATATAGGTGGTGGCTGGGCCGAGGACAACGACCCTAGCTCGCGGGTGAGCAGCCCAGCCATAACAGATATAAGGCCAGAGCATGTCTGATTTAGGACCGCCATATCATGATAGGTGTACGGAACCCCGAAAAAAGGCCACGCCGCAGCAGTGTGGGGCATATAATGACAGACCCAACAGTCAGAAACATTCAGTTCAGCAGTCACCGCTCGGGACAAAAGCTCCACAGCATTGGCATCCATCACCCCCCTTTTCCCCCAATCCAGAACCCGTGGGTCTGTCTGGCACTGTCGGAGAAGAGTGGGTGACACAGCTGGAAAAAGCAGTTCTCCAAAACATTATAGCATCAATCCCAAACATAACAGTCACAATAAAAATAGTTATCATAAAAAGGCAACACAGTTGTGACCCCCTCAGTGGCCAGTCTTGAAAGAACCACCAGGGTCGGACACGCGTCTGCAGTGGACCCGATGGACCCAGGCGTCGATTCCCTCCACTTTCACTGTGTGAGGGGTCACCATCAGCACCTGGTGTGGTCCCCTCCATCTCGGCGTGTTCCATCTCTTTCTCCTCAGGTCACGAACCAACACCCAGCTCCCTGGGTCAAGCGGTGTCACAGCTCGTAGTGGTTCTCCCTCTGGAGTCCTCCAATAGGCACGAACCTGGTCCCAGGCTGCACCTATCGCTTGCCACAAACCTGTAAGATAAGTCAGCAAGTCCCCATCCACAGTTTCCAGTGTGTCATATCGCGAGGGAGACAAAACACGCATTGGCCTTCCTGTCAACACTTCAAAAGGAGCCAACCCTGTTTGGCGGTATGTCCTGGCTCGCATGAATAACAAAGCCAGGGGCAGGGCATCAACCCAGGGCATGCCAGTCGTCTCTGAAATTTTTGCCAATTTCAGTTTCAGAGTTTGATTCGCCCTCTCCACCATCCCCCCACTCGAGGGGTGATAGGCGCAATAATGTTTCAAATCGACTTGCATCCAATGAGACAATTTAGCCAGGGTCTCTGCAACAAACGCAGGACCATTGTCTGTGGTGATTTTAGATGGGATGCCCCACCGCGGAATCACCTCTTCTAGCAGACATTTAGCCACACTCAGAGCATCAGGGCGACGGCAAGGGAATGCCTCCACCCACCTGGAAAACAGATCTACAATCACCAAACAGTACTTGTATCCCCTGCACGGCGTTAGCTCAATGAAATCCATCTGCAGGTGATCAAACGGGCTTTGGGGACTCGGGGTCACTGCCGGGTCGGTTGGGATGCCCTTCCCCACATTGAATTTCATGCACACCATACACCTCCCGCAGAACTGGGCAGCAGCTGCGGCAAACCCAGGGGCATGCCACACCCGAGTCACAGCTGCCACCATCCCGTCACGAGACGCATGATCCAAGCCATGAACGGCTTTGGCCATTCCTGGATATGCAGATCTAGGAAGATAAGGTCGGTTAGTCCCAGAATGTCGCCACACGCCTTCCCCATCACACCGTGCACCGTTCCGTTTCCATCCACGGAGCTCACCCTCTGTAGCACCTGTTTGAATCAAAACAAGGTCATTATCAGCGCATAGTTTATCAACATCCTTTTGCTAGCAAAACCTTATTCCCAAACCCAGTGGAGTCTTTAGCTAAACTTTTAGCCCACTGGTCTGTGAGATCATTCCCCTGACTGATTTCATCAGTCCGCTTTGTGTGGGCCAGGCACTTCACTATTGCCACCTGTTCGGGTAACATGAGAGCGTCCAACAATTGCTCCACTAATTGATGATGCTGAATGGGTTTTCCAGTGCTGGTGCGAAAACCTATCTGCTTCCACAATGCACCATGATCGTGACACACCCCGAAGGCGTATCTTGAGTCTGTGTAGATAGTGACTTTCTGTTTTTCAGCCAGTTTGCAGGCCTGTTGCAGTGCAAACAGCTCAGCCGCCTGTGCGGACCAATGTCTAGGCAGCTGCCCTCCGTCCACTAGTGATCCATCTCGCACCACATATTGCACAAATGGCTTTTGATAGTCAGGCACCCCCAAAGCTGTGGCTGACATTAACGCCTGCTTTAAGTCAGTCAGGGCGTCTTCGGCTTCAGTCGTCCACGTCAGTCTGTCTGTCAGTCCTAGCCCAATTGTCAAACCAAGGGCTGTGATCTCTGTGCATAGTCCTGAATCCAAGGCCTGCAATAGCCAATCATGCCTGGGACTGAAAGCAATTGCTGTTTAGTCTCTGGTTTGGGCATCTCCTGTATGGATGCCACTCGGTCCAGTCCTAATGACCTTCCCTCGCTTGTTAACACGTGTCCAAGGTATTTAACCCTTTGTGACACCAGCTGCAGCTTTTCTTTGGAGGCTTTGTGCCCATTTTTCGCCAGGAAGTCTAACATAGCTATGGTGTCCTGTTTACAGGACTCACGAGTGTGAGAGCAAAGCAACAAATCATCCACATGTACCAGTGTGCTACCCCCAGGCGCAGTAAACCCCTCCAAATTTTTTGGCAGCTCCTGTCCATACACGCTAGGTGACTCTGTGTAGCCCTGGGGCATCACTGTCCAAGTCCACCTCTTCCCCTGAAAGGTGAAGGCGAACCAGTACTGGGAATCTGGATCTACTGGGATAGAGAAGAAAGCATTAGCCAAGTCAATGACAGAGAACCATTTAGCCTCCGCTGGTATGGAAGCCAGAATCGTGATTGGATTAGGTACAATAGGAGCTCTGGGGTGTATGGCTGCATTGACACCCCTCAAATCCTGTACAAACCTCCAAGTACCATTTGCCTTTTTCACAGGTAAGATAGGAGAATTAACTGGAGAATAGGCTATTTCCTTAATAGCCCCCCTTTTCACCAGATCTGCATGTACTTCTCTCACTCCCTCCTCTGCTTCTCTAGATAAGGGATACTGGGCCTTGTGAGGCCGAGACTCAGACTTGGGGTGGACCACCAAAGGCTCAGCTGACACCACTCGACCAAAATTTTTCCCTTTTGCCCACAAGCAATCTGGTACATCCCCTAACCAGTCCGGCAGAGGGTCAATACCTTTCTCCTTATCTTCTATTGCATCCCCCTTTCTCTGTACCTCTACACACTGGTCTATTTTATACCTTTGCACCTGACCATCACTACTCATTCACCTACCTTCCTTCACACATACCCACTCAGTCCTTTTCTCACACTCAGCGACCCAGGGTCCTAAATCCTTCCATTCTAGCGACCCCTTATTCCCATATGATACATGGGGGACCGAACCTCCCACGTACCACTGTTCCTGGCCGACTGACAAACAGACAGATGCCGCAGACCTGTCTTCTGCCACATAGAGGTAATCAAGCACAACAGTCTCAAAATCCTCCTTGTCCAGAAAACTGAGCAGTGCAATGCAATCTGTCAGGCTGATCTTGTCCTTCAGGGATACAGTCTCTCAGGATTGTATCATCCACTAGCCACCAAGCGGCAAAGTTATCCTTCTCCGATAAGCAAAACAGTCCCAAAGCCTCTGAGGTCACTGTGAAACCGTCTTCCCCCATGTCCACCTTCATTCTCGGCGTAGAGAAAGTCTTCCTGTTTCACAGAATGCTGTGGCATCAGTCCCACTGCCCCCCCTTCTTCAGCATCAGGGGCAGAAGGCTCAGCTCTCCAAAAAGGAGGAGGAACATAGGCAGGAGGACGAGGTGCAGGTGACGGCAGTGGAGGAGGGGACACTTCAGGCAGGACCAGATATCTGAATTAGGCTTTTTCCTCTTCTCAGCACCAGCTTCAGGTGGAGAAACAGCAGCAGTCGGATCGGCCCCCCTTTCCTCTCTGCTAACTTTACACGGCTTTCCTTATCACTTAGCTGTTCCCTAGGTTTCCTAGCTCTCAACAAGGTCACAGACTACCACTGATAGTAATATTCTGGCCTGCACATTCCCTTACCCCAATAACCATTTTCCCTGCTTTCTAACATTGTTTCACAACATTCTAGCTCCAGTATGTTTAGAGTGCCCTCCTTTGGCCATCTACCCCCAGTCTGACGATGTGTTACAAGCCTTCTTTAGTCCCAGGCCAGTAACCCGTTCCATTATCTGCCTTGGGGACTGTTTCCCCTTAACCCCTTTATTACATTTCCTCATTATCTCTCCCTCGATCTCTGAGTCCCTTTCAGGAGGGTGTGAATGTTCACTTGATGCAATCCCCATATCTACCCTGTAACAAATGGCGTTGAACACAAGACCTATGAAATATCTGTTCTGACCCTGATATTCTACAAACTCCCCTTCTCAAGGCAGTTGCTGTCTGTACTAAGCACGCAGCTGCTGGGTGGTCACTAAACTAAACAAGACACCTTGTTACTGGGTGACGAAAGAATCAAAAAGAACTAAGTGTTATTCCAAACATTTAGTGTCCTAAAAGCAAATTAACAAGCCTATCCCAGTATATCTCAGGTCCAACACATGATTCCCCAGACACTTTTTGCTATATTAGTCCACAGGGCTATTCCACTATTCCTTTTACTTTTAGCACCTGCATGCGACAGTGTGGAGCAAAATCAACCATGTATTGTTTATCCCACTGAGGATACTGCACCTGGGAGACCCCACACCCTTTACCACGTACGCATTCTCCAAAACCCATACACCCTATCAACAAACACCTTTATACTCCCGTGGGACCGAGAGTGGGCCAAACCCCGAACAGTGCCTCAGCCCAGTGCCAGGGGTCTACGACAGCGCCTGTCTTAGGTTGTTCCTGTCCTCACACAGGAATCTTACCCGTCCTTGGCCTGTTACGCAGTGCTGTGCTACCGCATGCAATGCATTCACTGTCCAGCCTTCACCATACAATGTCGCACCACACAGAGCACACACCACCCTGCCCTCAGCCCCTGCTGCACCAAGCCTTATCACCGTCGTGTCTGGACCCCCTGCGGGTGACGACTTCCCTGCCGCCTTCCTTGTGCCCCGTCACACAAATATACAGTGGCGCCACCAAAATCACGGACTTTCCCAAAGGTCTCGTGCATCCACCTCTTCCACGTAATAGGTCACTCAGGTCTCCACTTGGACAGCACCCTTTCCCTACTACAGGTGGATGAGCGCTCTCCCACCGGCCTTCCTAACCGTGGTCAGCGCTTCCCCGTGCTTGGATCCCCTCAGTCACGGCGGACTTTCACATAACACACTCAAACACTACCAAACACATAACCTTCAGCAACAAGCAAAGCAGCAGCAAGAATGAATAAACAGAGAAGCCTCTATCTCACCAAAACAAGTCCGGCCAAATCAGTCTCAGGAATGTTCAGGTCTGGGACAGCGTGGTCTCCATTGTTCCTCGACGAGGGACTGGACCAATCCTCAATCTCATCTGGATCTGGTCCCATCAGGCTCTACGCCTTACCTACTTCTATCGCAGGATCCCATCGTCTGGAACAAACAAAGAACTCAGCTGCCCCACGTTGGGCGCCAAACTGTGGTAGAAAAATTATAAATCAAGGACTTAGAATAAAAGTCTGGACCTCTTAGGTTGGTGAGTAAAGAAAATCTCTTTTATTCCAGTGAGTTCAGCAAAGCGCTCCCATCACACTCTGGCACTTGGTACCAAGTCACACCCGGCACACAGAGCAACCAGTAGATAAAACATAACTACCAGGCCTTCTAAGGCCTGATTGGTCATGAAACATCAACAAACTAAGCTGAAACGTATAACAAACACAATTCTCCCGCTCCATTGGTTCACTTTGGTAGCAAGGTAAAATCCACCCATTATACGCAACTTACTGGAGACAGCCTCGGCTTCTAGACTCTACATGAGATATGTATATAGATATTAATTATATGACATTGAATCAGTGTTAATGTTTGGGTGTTCCATTGATTAATGATTAACACATTGACGTATTGTCTCTGAATCACTGAAAATACATGGTTAACATATGATTAGTATGATTAACATAAGTATGATTAACATGATGCGATCAATTGCATATAACATATTATATATCTACTACTACTACTATTCTATTAAGCTATAACTTGTTGTGCACCAGTTGGGGTGGCTTCAAGTCTCTTCCTGCAATGGTTTCTCCCCCCTTTTGCTCCACTGTCTGCCCCTCCAAGGTCCGAGCTTCTGCGGAGCCAACTGCAGGCAGCTATCACAAAGCGAGGTCACACAGTATTCAAAACAATCTCTTCTGGCCTAAGGCCTAAGACATAACAGACCCAATATGCCTCCCCTCCCGGGCCTACTAATGTCCAATTTTACTTCCACACTGTTTGTGTGTGTCCCTGGATCTTATCTTTCAGATACAGCAGCTGGTGTGATGATACGGTGTAAAGCAACAAGATGCAGAAGCTGTCCTTTTATCACTCTTTCCTTTTTGTTCTACTGTTTGTTATGTATTATTTCTCTTTCCCTGTCTCTCTCTGACCCCCCTCCTTATTTTATTTTTATTATGTATTTATTTATTTTTCTACTTCCTCTGTCTCTTACCCCTTTCTCTCCTTTCTCACTTTCTCTCTCTATCTCTTTCCCACTAACCGCCCCTGTCAGCTCCGGCTTTGTGGCGCAATGACATAAAAATGATTAATAAAGAGTATACCTCAAGTAACAAGAGGAGCTTAAATCCGAAGCTCCACTTTGCAAAATAAAAGTGTTGGCACAATAAAGCACCCAGACTAACATCCTGCTTGCTAAACTGCCGGACACGACAAGGGGGAAAAAAAACAATGTATTTTCTGCCCAGGTTAAAGGCTTCTTATTCATAGTTCCTGTACGGGGGATAGTGCTCACAGCGGCACATGCTGTGCAGTTTACAATAAAGACATTTTGAAAATACAAAATAATGTATGTAAAAATGATTAAGCTGTAGCACATACTTTTATTTCAAATATGAGTTTCACAAATTTAATGAAAATGGTGAAATAACCCAGGCTTAATGTGATATTTCATTTGTAACACATCTGTTCTCCAAACTTTGGCCACAAGATCTTCTTCCTGCCAGAATCTCTCCTTTCCTTTAATCCTCGGCTGTTGGGATCTGCTCTGCTGCTTGGAAGTTCCCCGGGGAGTTAGTGTTGGGAGGTTCTGGTGGAATGTGACCATCGTCAACCATGGGCTGGATAGCGCTGTGGTGCCCAACCTGGCTCTGTGCCCTTCTTCTTTCATCTGCCCGGGCAGTGCCAGGTTGCCTGTGGTCGTCCCGGAGACACTTCGTCTTCCCTTGCTGTACTCTCAAGCCTCTGAGACAAGCACAATTTCAGCTCTACACTCAGCAAGACCTTTAAAAGTATAAAAATGAATAGGCCCTAAAAATGGAGCCTGCAAGTTTTTTGGCTCAACACAAGTGATCAACTAGCTATCGACGCTAATGACCATTCATTAAAATGTCTAAAAAAGCTTCCTCCTTGTATATGCACAAACATTTTGCACACATGACGTTATCATGCATATATACTCACCTAAAGGATTATTAGGAACACCATACTAATACGATGTTTGACCCCCTTTCGCCTGACTAGAAATTTACTAGTCAGCTGTGCTAAGAATCAGCTAAACTGAAATGGAAGGCTTGTAGTATAAGGGGAAAGGTGAAGGAGAATGTTTTATGTGTTTTAAGTTGATTAAGCAGGGAGGAGCACTTCTCTTTCTCACATAGTAAAGGTTCATTCTCTCTTCAAATGATTGCTTGCAAATTTAAGGATCTAGGAAATTAGCTTAAATAATATAATATTATAATATAAATATTATATATATATACACTCACCTAAAGGATTATTAGGAACACCATACTAATACGGTGTTTGACCCCCTTTCGCCTTCAGAACTGCCTTAATTCTACGTGGCATTGATTCAACAAGGTGCTGAAAGCATTCTTTAGAAATGTTGGCCCATATTGATAGGATAGCATCTTGCAGTTGATGGAGATTTGTGGGATGCACATCCAGGGCACCAAGCTCCCGTTCCACCACATCCCAAAGATGCTCTATTGGGTTGAGATCTGGTGACTGTGGGGGCCATTTAAGTACAGTGAACTCATTGTCATGTTCAAGAAACCAATTTGAAATGATTCGAGCTTCGTGACATGGTGCATTATCCTGCTGGAAGTAGCCATCAGAGGATGGGTACATGGTGGTCATAAAGGGATGGACAAATTGTAGCCTCTTTTCCTATTTGTAGTGGAGATGAATGGTACCCGGTGGGGTCTTCTGCTGTTGTAGCCCATCCGCCTCAAGGTTGTGCGTGTTGTGGCTTCACAAATGCTTTGCTGCATACCTCAGTTGTAACGAGTGGTTATTTCAGTCAAAGTTGCTCTTCTATCAGCTTGAATCAGTCGTCCCATTCTCCTCTGACCTCTAGCATCAACAAGGCATTTTCGCCCACAGGCCTGCCGCATACTGGATGTTTTTCCCTTTGCACACCATTCTTTGTAAACCCTAGAAATGGTTGTGCGTGAAAATCCCAGTAACTGAGCAGATTGTGAAATACTCAGACCGGCCCGTCTGGCACCAACAACCATGCCACGCTCAAAATTGCTTAAATCACCTTTCTTTCCCATTCTGACATTCAGTTTGGAGTTCAGTAGATTGTCTTGACCAGGACCACACCCCTAGCAATCATGGCGTTAAATGCAAAACATAACAGTTCATTTCTTATATTTAATCAGTGCAGTATGGTTATTCAGTGCAGTCGGTATAGTCAATGCAGTATTCAATGCAATTTGTATATTTTGTAATATTTTATTACTCTTTTTATACCTCACATTGACTTGAATTGCATTTTCAGTTTCGTTGTCCAAGTGACAATGACAATAAACATTATCTTTATCTTTGTTAGGTGGCTACGTTTACATGCCTTAATGCAATTAAGATGTTTTCATGTAAACAGATTAATCGGGGAACTCATTTATAAATCTGATTGAAAAAGATGGTAAGCATTCATACAAACATTTATAGGAATCCTATAAATACATGATACAATCCTATCATTCTTATACTATGGTATCTTATATCATATAATCTTATCTTAACCTTATGGTAAGTTATCCTGTCTTAGTCTTAACTTATATGCTATTTTATGTTATACAATCTTAACTTGACCTATCTTAACCTTATTGTTGAGCTTTCTGCCTCCATATGTATGAACCAAATGTTCTCTTCATTCATTTGTGTAAATCAATAAACTGATTAATATTGTAAACTGGTGTTTTATTTTACGTCTTTTCAGTATTTACATTTTCGTTTTAAAGCATACATTTTGACACACGTCTACACACGTCTGCTGTCATGAAAAACTTACAGAAAGAGAGAAGAAATCACTCCACACGCAGCATACATCGTGTCACACATTATACATGCGCAGAAAAGAAAAAGTAGACCCTTTTTGTCAACATCGTGGAAAAAACTTAATAATCAGAAATAATACAAACATATGAGATGAGAACACATAATCCAACACTTATCCTATATAATCTTAACTTATCCTATGTTACCTTATGCTACAGAACTTGATCTTAACCTTAACATATCCTATCTTAATACTGATAGCCCATCTCCACAGCCAACTCCTGAACCCCAGGGATGGCACTTAGCTGCTCCAGTGCATCAATAGGAAAGATGAAGACAGCATGTTCCCCTAATTTCCTGTTTCTGATGGAACGCCATCCGACCTCACCGTGGCGAAATGAATGGCTGATATTATAGGTACGGTAATAGATACAATTAGACAGTTGTATTGTCTGGCGTTGTCATAGCTGCAACACTAAAATAATATAACTAACCAGAGTGCACATGCACATGCATTGGTACTATGTCTCCGCGATGCTTCAAAATCCATCGGCAAACATATCTGTGATGCAGAAACATCGCTACCGAACATTTGATTCCATATTCCCCCGATGTCTGCGCCATGTATTTCAACAGTGATGCGATGTTAATTTGATCACTCTGCAGCCTTTAGCCCGCTGTTATTTTCCGTTATTAGGTTATTATACAGGGCAGCTCAGGCCGGGGGAGCAGGCGCTGATGCAGCCCGGTGCCGCACCCACCACACGTCGGAACTGCTCGCGATCCCGGCCGGCGACCCCCCAGGCAGAGATCTAGACACGCTCGATTCAGTCCCACCCTTATTATAATTACTTTTATATCCTCCTGAGACCCAAGGAAAAAAGTGTCCTTCAATTGTAGGTTATGTGTCTTTGGAGGAAATAAGACATCTTACAATTTAGATTTTTTCTAATTTATTTTTATTTTTAATTTCACAGCATGTCCTCTTTAGTGCACAACAGGAATAAATACGTTTCCTAACATCAGTGAAAAAATAAATGCAAAAATACAATGTCCACTACAATGGACATAAATGAATGGGTCGGGTCTCAGGAGGATATGCAGTAATTGGTAACTAGTCATTTTCAGTTACTTGCACGAGACTGCCAGTTGGCTGAATCCGAAATAGTTGTAGTGCTACAAGGCTGGATTGTTACAGGGACTGTGTTAAATGCAAATGCTGTTCTGATTGCGTTAAAATCAAACGTTTTTGCTCAGATTTCATGAATTTGGTGGTGTGCTCTTTATACTATGCCAAGTTTTCCTAAAAGCAGATATTTTTTTTAAGGTGAAATAGAGCAGCGCATTGAATTGTAATGCCTGTATCTTGAAACGTAGCGTGTTGCCAGACTCTCCGATGCACAGCTCTATGGTCCATACAGAGGAGATGAGGAACATGCAGTTTGCAAAGTCACCAAATTACCTTTTGTTAAGTGGCTACGTTTACATGCCTTAATGCAATTAAGATGTTTTCATGTAAACAGATTAATCAGGGTGCTCATCTATAAATGTGACTGAAAAATATGAGAAGCATTCATACACACATTTATAGGAAGATTTTGGGATTTATGAAGAAAACGTTTTGTGAAAAAAACGCACATATCCCTGGGGAAACCAGACCACCTTATAATTAGAGGAAAAATATGTCCATTGCTTAAAATTATCATACAGACCCAGTGAACTCAAAAACAGGTGTTTTGTAAAAATAAATGAGATTGAAGGAGATGCTGTTTCGACAGAATCCTGTAGAGGGCACTGTGTATGCTAAATCGAAGGCTCCAGGAATGTATTCGGCAGTTATAATAATAAACAATAATAATTCAAATATTTGTGTACACACGGCATTTGGCTCTGAAATTACACAGTTCTTTAAAATAAAATTGTTTAAAAAAAGTTTTATGAACAAGTCAAATATGAATTATAAAATACAATTTTCCAGTTAAAATACTTATTTTAAATGCATGCCTCAGAAATTCCGACACTGAAGAGGGAAGTATGGTGAATAAGTATCATTGGTTCTAACTGAAGCCAAAGGCGAGGAGTACAGCAATTTCACCCAAGAAATAAAAATATCCTCAAAGCCAAACCGCTTCAGAACATAAAACAAATAGTTCCATTCAACATGATCAAAGGCTTTCTCAGCATCTAAAGATAGGAGTACCTCTGGGCACTCAAACGAAGATGATGTGTAAAGGATATTAAATACACGCCTAATATTAAAAAAACAACTGTCTATTTTTAATGAAACCAGTTTGATCAGATGACACAATGGAGGGTAATACAGATTCAAGACGGAGAGCCAACACCTTAGCCAGTATCTTAACATCAACATTAAGGAGACTAATTGGACGGTAGGAGGAGCAAGCGAGGGGATCCTTGCCCTTCTTCAGAAGTAAGGATATTGATGCCTGACGTAGAGTTGGAGGCAGGCATTGGGACTTTAAGCTGTCATCAAATACATCCTTGAGTAAAGGGTTTCATTTTGCTGCAGACTTTTTATAAAACTCTGTAGGAAAGCCGCCCGGGCCTGGACATTTCCCACTCTGCATGCATGTGATAGCTTTATGAATTTCATGTAAGGAAATAGGATTCTCTTACATTCTCATCCACGGTGGGTATATTCAGGTCTTCAAAGAACCTATCCATTAAACTCAGATCAAAAGAGTGTTTAATACAAATTAAAATAGAAATCACTAAACTGCTTATTAATATCTAAGGGATCTGATAATAGTCCTGTGTCAGAATCAATCTGGGCAATTACTTGAGTACTAGATGTCTGTTTTAAACTACTGTATAAGCCAGAGCCCTGCTTGGTTTCTCCCCAAACTCATAAAACATGTGTCTGGTTTTTAACAGAGCCCGTTCCGCCTGTCCAGTTGAGAGCAGATCAAATTCAGCCTGATACATCATCCGCCGTTTATATAGCTCTGGAGATGGACCAGTGGCATAGGCTTTGTCTACTCTAGAGATGAATTCCAAAAGTTATGTTTGCCTAGCTACCTGTGTTTTATGAACAGAGGCATTGTAGGAGATAATTTGGCCCCTCAGGTAAGCCTTGAGCGTCTCCCAAAGTAAGGAAGGGGAGGTCTCTTCATTTACATTAGTTTCTAAAAACATATCTATACCAGCATTTACGAAGGCAATAAATGATTCATCTGACAAAAGAAGTGAAGTGAGCCTCCATCTGAATCTGCTAGGTCTATGATAGGGGAAGGTCAGGACCAGTGTTACAGGTGCATGATCTGATATTACTATACTGTTATAAACACATTCTTTTACCAATGGGAGTAGATATGTATGTATGTATGTATAAAGAAATAATCTATACGTGAATAATAAAAAGAGTATTCCCTCTTTGTAGGATAAAGAAATCTCCATGGGTCAGACACCTTGCAAGATTGTAAAAAAGTCTCTATGCATTCAGCTGTTTCTGAAGCACCAATTGGGCGATTGGAGGATCTATCCAATACTGGGTTAATTACACAGTTACAGTCACCAGCTAAAATAAGCTGATGAGTGTCCAGGTATGGTACGGTCAATAGAAAATTGTTCATGAACTTAGAATCGTCCCAATTTGGAGCATATACACAAGCTAATATCACAGGCAAACGGTACAGTTTACCCACCACAATAACAAAGCGGCCATTGGGGTCCAATATTGTTTCAGACACTTCAAATGATACTGATTTGTTGATCAAGATTCCAGCCCCCCTGGCCCTACTCCGAAAGGTTGGATGGAATACTTGTCCAACCCAGCCTCTTTTTAAACTCAAATGATCTGACCTGCGCATGTGCGTCTCAGTTAAGAAGGTTATATCCGTTTTTAAAAACTTAAGATGAGCAAGGACCTTGGTGCGTTTCATAGGATGATTTAGGCCTTTCACATTCCAATTAGTAAACTTAACTGACTGGCCACTCCTCCCAGAAGCCACATTTGAATTTGCCATATTTAATACTGGTAATATCCAGCAGACATAATCTGAGTTGCAGTAAATTAATTCTGTGACTCTGGTAGATGTCATGTTCGAAACAAAGTGTAACCACTAATGGACAAAATGAAAGACAAAAAAAACAACAAAATAAAAAAGAGACTTTAAGTACAAAAACACCACCACCCCCACCCCCCAGCACTATCCCGAACACAGTGCATATCCCAAGAGCAAAACACTGCAAAATTCTAACTTGGGTCTCTAATTTAACCAAAAACGACCCAAAGCACAGCGAGCAATCACATTCAGAAATATATATACAGTGGTACCTCGGTTCTCAAACTCACTAGAACTCGAATTTCTTGAAAGTCGAACAAACCAGTTTGACCTAGAACTCGATCTGAATATCAGAAGTCGAACCATGAACACTGACTTAATATAAATTGTACGCGCCAGGAAATGAGTCATACGACAATGCAATTCTTACTTGAATGCCTTCTTCACAGACTGGACGATTAACCAAATAAAACAGCGCAACATTACAGTAACTAACAATAAATAAACCACTAACTTACGTGTACTATTAGAGCATTTATGTCATTTATTTAAACTTTATTTTACCAGGTAAATTAACTGAAAACCACTGCTTTACGTGATATTCGGGAGAAATAGCAGATTACGCATCGGAACTGCCTGGGATACAAACGTCATGCATGTAACTAAACTCTTCAGCCAATAAGGGCAAAGGTGTGTTGTCACGGAGGCGGTTCCAGTTTGTGCAGCCGGGTGAGAGGTCGCAATGCATCTAACCGTAATGCATTGCGTCAGGATCAGAATGCGTTGCTTTAAGCCAGCGCTGTAAGCAAGTCGAACGCACCCAATGACCGGACTGGGGAAACAAAATTTACAAGCGGACTTAATACAGAGGACTAATGACAACAACCAGAAACAGCTGATCACATGGGGATCCCACACGAGCTTAACGAGGGGGCGTGGCACACGGAAGGAGCGGCCGATCGGGGCAGGACAGGGGTAATGTTGGGATAATATCTTTATCGTTTTGGAAGCCATTAAGAAAAAAAATGCTCTTCTTGTTTTATCCTGTTCATTTTGTGTTGAAGTGCTTAAAAAAACACACACACACACACACACACACACACACACACATATTTAGGTGTCATTTTGGGGGGCCGGGAACCAATTAATTGGTTTTCCATTATTTCTTATGGGAAAAATTAGATCAGAACTCAAACTTTTTAGGATTCGATCTGGAGTCCGGAACGGATTAAGTTCGAGAACCGAGGTACCACTGTATAGTGCAAAATACCATGTACTTTGTAATGTCTCAAATGAAGTAGGCCTAAACTAATATTAGGCCACTAAACATAGTGTACTATCAAAGAGCAGCCCATTGGTTTTCAATTCAGTAGCCTAATATGAAATACTATGGTTTAATGGTTTAAAATTATAGTAAACAAAAGCAGCTCAAGAAAATCAACTATTCATATGTTATAGCCTATTTATATGAGGAAGAGAACAAGAATTCCCGGCATGTTGAAAAAAGTGCCTACACCAAACCTTTCCATATAGACTAATAAGAACCGAGAGAAAAAAGGGAAAATAAATGTCTTTCTCATAAATTGAGCAACATAGCACTATCTGCATTTAGTAGGCTATAGACCTGGTTAATTCAACTTTGACACTGACGGTGAAATAAACCTGTACAGTTTGGTCACTTAAAAAACACTGACCGTTTTTGAAAGTTATGTCTGTACCTGATCATGATGGAGGAGAATGGTAGTCTTTATATACGAGATGGCCCGATGGGGATCGGTAAAGGTTTTTTCCTCGCCATCAAATGTGATACGGAATGTAGCTGGATAACGGAGACCAAATCTCACATCCTTAACAGTTCTAAGGAGCTGCTTTGCCTCTTTAAAGGCAGCTCGCTTCTTTGCTATCTCCAGAGTGAAGTCCGGAAAGATGTGCACACGCTTCTCCTTGTAAAACAGCTGCTTCTTCTGGCTGGAGAGGCGAAGGATGCGATCCTTCACGTCACCATGATGTACACGGATTATGAATGGTCTTGGCCTCTCCCCTTCCCGCAGCCTCGGTGCTAATGAACGGTGGCCCCGGTCCAGACGTGGAGTTTCCTCCAGGTTCAGTATCTCCTTCAAAGCAGTCGCGCAGAATTGCCGCGGGTTGGTCCCCTCTTGGCCCTCCTCTATTCCAACAATGCATTTAGTTGTCAGGTTACACACATCTGACTGCAGTTTTTTCGCAGCAGTTTCCAAAGTAAAGACTGTAGAGCTCCACGCCGTGGTAGACTGCTCGAGGTCGTCCAAACGCTCGGAATGCTGTGCATTAGCAGTCTGTAAGGAGCTAGCCGTAGAATGCAACTCTTGGCGGATAGAAGTTATTTCTTGCCAGAGGACAGCAGTTTGTGTATCTATTTTCGTGCCCAATAGTTCAATCGCTGTCATAATTTTCTCAACCGAATCCGAAGAAAGTTGCTGTGCATCACCCTCAGTGGTAGCCTTCTTGCTAGCTAGCAGGTTTCTGTGAGTGACTAGCCATTTTTAAACGAGGAGGAAAACAAAACTTTTAAACGCGTTTTCTTGCTGCCTTAGTCCTTCAATTAGTGATGTTAAACTTTTCGGATAAATATTTATCTATCAATATGGCTTCTGCAAGTATGTAAATATAATGAAAATGAAATTGCTCGCTGAGCTCCAGGACCTCACAGCCTCACGTGTCGAACGTCAACCGGAAGTTCCCATGCAATTGTTTCTTAAACATACCTTTACCTATCTTATCTTATCCTATGTTATCTTACGTTATGTGAAATGTCGCTATTTACATCTGACAGATAGCCCATCTCCACAGCCATCTCCAGAACCCCAGGGATGTCACTCAGCTGGTCCAGCACATCACTAGGAAATTTGACCTCATCTTCATCAAGTCTCGGTCGCAGGGGCACCCTCATTATCCCCGTACGAATAGTGAGCCTCAGAGTTTCCATTCCTCTGTTGCTTGCAGATGTGAGCTGAGCTCATGAAGTCGTTCCAGAACTGCTGGCACCAGTAATGAGCATAGCACTTGGCATCATAGGTCATCTTATTGTAGTTGCTTATATCGTAATTATTGAATTTTTCCATTTTTTCAATAACAAGAGAAGGGGACAAAAACGGTGGTGTTGGACCCATGACCAGCTGAGATGAGGGGGCCTGCACCAGAACGTGAGGCAGAGGGGTGGGATGAACTACGGCTGGGGCTGAAGATGGTTCTGGAGCTGGACTAACTGGTGAGGCTACGCATGGGGATGAAGGAGGGGAGTCCATAAAAAGAGATGGAGAAGGAGGTAAAACAAAAGAGGATGGGACTGGTGAGGGAACTAAGAAGGAAGTTGATGATAAGGCTGGTGAGTAGGGCTCAGGGTGCGACGTTGTTGGGACTCGATGCAGGATGGTAGCGATCCCACATGGGTTGAATCGAAGGGGTTACTGGAGAATAGCAGCTTTTGTAAGTTCTTGGTATATGGCCCCCTTCCGTCCTTTAGGTTTCCTCCTTCGTCCTGATAAAAGAATGACGGTACAATTATGCAAAATAAAGTGTAAAAATACAAGAGTCAAATCAATTGATGGCTGTTAGTGACAGACAGACAGCACACTTGGCAGTCAGTACTGCACATTGAGAAAAATACTGCCGTCTCATTGTCTCATTGGAGACAGGAAACGAATGCTTGGGAGACTTACGCGCTGGTCTCGGATTGGGCTGCCTGCATTTCCGTAGGGGTACTTCACCTATAAAAACACACCAGTCAGTGCACAGATTGCCTGATATGCAGAACAGCATTTACTATAGAGAATAGCAACGCTGGAAAGGTTCATGTGCACCAAGGCTAACAGCCCACTCAATCCAAATGCTGGCATCAGGAACTGACTATTCAATCAAATCATTTACTGTATATAAGTAAGTGAACTTTATTGTCATTCACACCATACAACAGTACAACAACGGAAGCATAGCTGAACAAAATTGCATACCTCCAGGCTCAATGTGCAGACATAAAAAGACAGGTGCACATAGTCAACATATGGATAACACAAAGAAAATTTCACTTCTTACACAGAAGTAATTAAGACTGTGTAAGACAGCATAAGGCAGCACAGGACAGACACTAAATATACAAACCAATATACATATATCTTGCGCCTTCCATAAATTCCATTATTTCTTTACTCTCAGGGTACCTAAAGTAAGAATTCTGCCTTTTCTGATTTACATTATGGGGACATATTCACCTGTTATCTTACTATTTCACAATGATTATCTGTGATGTTTAAACACATCACAGCAGCAGAATTTACCGATTCCATTATACAATACAGTAACCATGTGGATTAGAGCCCCGTATGTTTACCGTTTCATGGTAACAAACACGATCTATTACTGTAAGTAAAACTCCATCCATCCCTTATGAACATTTTATTTTTAAGTATTCCAAGACACACACTTCCAAAACAAGATGATTGTCACAGAATACAAGACTCAACAACACCAGACAGCCCTATTCTGACTTTCATTCTTCAAGTGTTGAGTTACTCTGGCCATCGTTTTGCCATTCTTACCGGGGCTAATGGAACCAGGGTTGTTTTCTGGAGCAATCCACACAAGTTTCGGGGTGACAATGAAACAAGACGGACCAATTAGTGCTGGGCTGTTTATCGGATATTTACGGAATATCGATATATTATCAAAACCAGATAAAGGAGGACACAATACAGTTTATATCGACATAATTTGGTCGTTTGTTAAAATCGGGCGCTATTAAAGACTTTGAATATAATTCCTTCCCCTTTTAGAAGTAACGCGAGAGCTGCGGTCCCGACGTTGCACAGACTCCCAGAATTCACAGCGAAAAGCGACCCATTCAGTTAGGATTCATGGGGGTTTGATGGAGGGCTTAATGCAATGGGACAGATAATATGTCACATGTGGTTTTCATTTAAAACTGAATATTTACCACACTTGAAGGAAATTTTCATGTATTGCTAATCTTCCTAAAAATACAGAGGTGGATCTATGCACTTATGCCGATATTATGTTTTGTTTACCCATGTTTACAGTTTTATCCTTAACATAGCCTCCACGGGTTTGCTCTAAAGACATCTCATTTCATTTACACAATGACAATAAAGCTATCTTTATCTTATCTGAGAGTGGAAGAAGCAAAATGACGCAATGCTAACGTTAGCATTAGCAAACAGCTGCCTAGTAATCTTTGGAAGTAACACGTTACTATAATTCCACTACGTTTGGCTGTAAGGAGTAATATAGCTAAATACCCTTTCAAGTTAAATAACACAATTAACAGTACCGAAATTTAAATGGACTTGTTACTTTTGTCTTTCGTTAAAATATTAAGTTACAAATGCGTCCTGTTCCGCTAATTTCCGGTTTATGATCTAACGCCATCCGACCTTACTGACAATTTGTCAGTTGTATTGTTTCGCACTGTCACAGCTGCAACACTAAAATGATATAACTACCAGGCATTGGCATTGTCTCCGCGATCCTTGAAAATCCATCGTCAAAGCATCTCTGTTGCAGAAACATCGCTACCGAACATTGATTCGACATTCCCCCGATGTCTGCGCCATGTTTCTCAACAGCGAGGCGACGTTAATGTGCTCACTATGCTACCTATAGCCCACTGTTATTTTTCCTTATTTGGCTTTATAACCCACAACAGGTTTATAGTATATATGTATTCCTATAGGGTAGATGTGTTCTGTTAGCCCCACATGCAGGCATTCTGTTTAAAAGCACATATATAGAAACAATCCATTACAACGTTTACTGTTTGATATTGACAACATGACAGAAACAGAAACACTAGGTTTAACATTTATGCTGAAGTGATTATAACACAGCAATACTGTCCGATAGTGGTGGGCGGATCGATCCAAATATCGATAATAATGTTGGTATTTATATTGATCAATACCAGTTTAATGAGATCGATACTTATAAGTTTCAATCTCTCCCGAATGCACCGCAGCTGTGTGTTCGCGCTGCTGCTCTCAATTGCTGCTCCCAGCTGTCACATGACTCAGCGGCGCCAGGCTAGCAAACAGGCGCGGGCGCACACACATACACACACACACTATAATATTTCTAATAAAGTATTTTAATAGTGGGTCGCTGAGCCATGCTCACAATAATTAACCCTCTGGAGCCTAGGGGTAGGAAACACACTTTCACTGACTGGGGCATGGTCACACATTTCTTCAAATATCATAAACTTAATTCATGACAAATAAATTATTTCTTATATATTTGGTTTGGCAACAAACTCATCTTAATCTTAGTGTACTTTGTAAATATGTCAAATTTATGTGAAGTTTGTAATTTGACATTCAAAGTATAGACATTGCAAAATGCAGTTTGGAACACTTGCAGAAACATTATAAAAGTACATAGTAAGCAATGCTGGCAGTTTGTTTTGATCCCAGATATCTGATCACCAAAGTCTTGGCTACATGAAGATGACTAAATGGTGTAGTTGCAACATTCATTTGGATAAATAAATAAGAAAAACCTAACTCATGTAACTATTTCTGGCTCCTTTCATTGAATATGTAGCAACTTTAATGTGTATGAATGAACCATTGTCACCTGGCCACGTCCCTACCCCCCTTTTATGGCGCTGATGGGGACGTACAGTATCTGGATCGCGTTTCACCATTGCGCTGTTAATCAAATTACCATGCGAATGCGATTTGAATACGCGCTACACGCCCCCGATGCAGGTAAAACAAAGTAAGGTGACATGGTTTACTTTTTTGCCGATTCAACCTAATTTAAAAAACTTTAATACTTCCGTCAATGGATGTTTTGAAAAGAAGACAGATTACGGATTTTTCATGATTCTACATTAAGATTTGTGGGATTCAATAGAATTATAAAGAACATACAATGAATAGAGGAAAAGGAGAATATAGCTTAAAGCAGGGCATGATGAAAGGAGGGGGTTGATTCTAAAATAATACAACTAACAGAAATCAGGAACTGACAGTGTGCGAGCAGGGCAGGGTGACCTCGTCCCAGACAGTTGGAAAAGAGGAACAGATGCTTATTTTAACTTTTGCTTAACAAAAGGGGGCTGCAAAAATGCTGACACAATAAGATGCTGGGAGGGGGGACATGTGCTAACTGACAAACAGAAGCAAATGTAAAAACATGTTGATGTCACGTAGCTGGGAAAATACCAAAAGAGGGGGGAACACGTACCCGGAGGGCTATAAAAAGACAGCCGATAACTATTGTTCGAGCTTCTTACTGTACATGCTGAATGTATGTCAGATAGTCGCTCCCTGATTGTAATCAGTCAGAGAATAAACTGGTGACTTGCAACTACTCCTCGTCTCAGCTGTGAATCTCTTCTCATCCACGGACCCGGTGGAGATTACTTACTCCAACAGATTTCAGCGAGATATAAACTGAAATAGACGCGAAAAGTACGTTGCATCGCCGACGATGCACTCGACCCCAGAGGGTAAAACAGCAGGGATAGTTCGGGGTTTAATCATCAGATGCATGCGTTTATTACAATTGCACTACTACAACCCACACACCGGCACTGCTCACCGCGTGCACGTCGCCCCGTTTACTCCTCATACACACGGTGGGCGCACGCACACATACACACACACTACACACAACAATAAACATTAACCACTATACATGACATAACACACAGCACATTTATAATCACACAAGCGATTACTTATAACTATTTATAAGCTATCATCAGTCCAAGGAGTGACGCCGATGTTTCCGTTCTGCCTTATTTGCTGTAACTGTAGTTCCGCTTTTTGCCAGCAGGCTGCGCACAGACAGCGTTTCTGTGGGCTGCACATGGTATGTAGTTAGATTAGTATTTCATAACTGCACTGCAGGACATTGCGTAAAATCATTTTCTGCAGTAAGTATTGGAGTGTTTATAAATGATCTTTTAAATAATAATAATAATAAATCAGTTTCTCACAAACACCTCCATTCATGACTGACTGAAATATCAAGGATGAAAGTGATTAGGATCAGCTCAGAGAGCCCATGCCGAGCTGTTGCTAAAGTAGCAGCAGTCAACTTTAAACCAATGTTAAACAAATACTAGTCTGAAAACAATCAGTCATTAAAATTAATCAGCTTGCTAAGTTGTGTTTCCTTTAATAATATAAATGTTATAGAAAAATGGAAACCCCACGCTCTCCGCGAATATTAATCACCAAGATTTATAAAAACCGCAACTGTACTGAAAAATAACGTTGCTTATGAATGTTGGCAAGTAAAAAGTATTTGTACTTTGTGATCAAGTGCCATTCTTGGCACATCACACAACGACGAAATGTGTCCTCTGCATTTTAACCCATATGTGACATATTAGTGGGCGGCTATATTATTTAGCTTCATTCTTAAAATAATAATACTAATACCAATAATAATAATAACAAAACCAAATATCCTGTAAATTTTAGAATGTGAAATGGTCGGCTAAGTTGACCTCGAACGGTTCTGCGTACTCATTGTTTTTTTTTTTTTTTTTTTTCGTTTCTTGTTTTAAGAAACTGAAGCCACCCAATCAGCGTGCCAATGGAGTGACGTCAAGCGAAGGTTCAGAGAGATTCTAGAATTTATAGTTATTGCTACGTATATCTGGAAGCAGAAGCTGTAATTTTTTTTATTTCTCTCAGTCTTGATTTGGGCTTGGTTGGTGATTACTGTTCCTGTTCAATTCCTTTAAATAACTTCGGCAATGGCTCCTTTCAGTCGCTTACGTAGTTTTCTACGCACTTGTCTGAGAAGCTTGAAGCGTTCCAACTTTCGTGTGGGCAAATCCACTGCACCATGCTCAAGTTTTGCAACGGGGTTGCTATAAATGGCAACGCCCCTGCAACGGTCGGGAGTGGCATCCACCTCCCCAGTGGACACGGGGATCACGGGGATCAGTGGGCGGCAGTCTGGGAGAAAATTACAGCCCTCGAAGACGAGGTGGGCCGTTTACGGTCCGAGATCTCCCAGCTTGCCGGTGCCCTGACTCACCCAAATATGCCCCGGAGCAGTTCGGAGACCACTCTTATAGTCCCCACTTCAGCTCCAAGCTGTTTCCCGCCCCCTCCTCCTCCTCCACCGCCTCCTCCTCCACCGCCGCCTCCTCCTCCTCCGCCTGCTAATATCCAGGGCCCGAAGCAGAAGAGGAGTCATCCTCAGGGAAGTGGCACAGGACCCACCAATGGCCCCAGCGTGGTGGATGTTCTGGCGGAGCTGCCGCACATTAAACTGCGCCCAGTGCAGAGGTCGCCAGGTGGGACGCCAGTGACCAGGAGGGGACCGACGCAGGGGACGCCCATGCCCTCAGAGGACTTTGCTGCCATTTTAGCAGAAGCACTTAAGAAAAAGTTTAAGCATCAGAACCACTCTGATGAGTAAGAGCAGCAGTCCTCTGAGGCCTTTAAACCTTTTTTACTTAAACTTTTTTTACTTAAATTTTTTATACTTATAACATTTTTATACTTATAACATTTTTATACTTATATCATTTTTATACTTAAGATTTTTATACTTATATACTTTATATACTTAAACTTTATATACTTATACTTTGTGTACTGATTCTATATACTTATTAATAAATAATATATTTATATCACTATTATTTTTAAAAGAGTTGCTGATTTTGTAATACTGCTGCAGCATTCTCCACATGCTAATCACTGCCCCACATCGAATTGGCACTTTGATCAGCCACGAATCACTTCACTACCCCCTGTTGAATGTTGCATCGTATGTTGTTAGATATTTCGTAGTAGTAAGTACTTCATTATTAGGCTGCACAATATTGGAAAAGATGTATTTCTGCAATGAGTATTGCAGTATTTATTTAAATTGAAAATGCTTAAAACAAACCAATTTCTCACAAACACATCTATTCATGAGTGATTTAAACGGCAAGGATGAAAATGATTAGGATTACCTCTTATGATTAGCTCTTGTCAAAATAGGGCTTGTAAACTTTTGTGGTACTCAGAATTAACCCAAACAACTATGACTCTATAATCCTCTATAATCACTCTCACTCTGTCACACTTGAATCAAACTCCAGACCTCACATGTAATGAGCAAAGTTTTCTTCTTTATTCAGCAATCCAGCATAGTGTTCCAGCCACACTCGGGTACAATGCGCAATGCACCCCGCACCCAGAAATCAGCAGGTTAATATACTATAAGACGAATTCCTCTATATGGACTTCTAAGTCCTGATTGGTTACCAAACATCTGCAAACCAGGTTTCGAACATACAACAAACATAATACGCCACCTCTATTGGTCTACTTCAAGGATGTTCAACTTCCAATCCTCGTTAGGCCTAGGCCTCCTATGAGTCCCACACATAAGCCTGTCTATCCAGCCTAGGAAGGAGGGCAAAAACCCTAAACATTAGGGAAATTCCACTCCCAACCCAGCAAAAAGGTGCAACCCCCCCTTCGGTGTCCATGGCTGGCATGGCTCACAACGCTATCAGTAAGGGAAACCCCAACCCTATATTACCTAAATAAAGACTTCAGCGTAAACATATACAACCCTTATGGGTACATAACTTGCTTGTGTGTTCAAATGCTACCATACAACAAACTGCGTCTAGCATAGTACAGCAGCTACATTTCAAGGCCTCCTGCAGGTCCCCTTTCTCCCCCCAGCGATGTTCCCTTCAGCCCAGTTCTACAAGGTCTGTGGCCTGCAAAGCTGGTTCCGTGCAGGTGGCTGCGAGGCAAGGACACACGGCACCATCCCCAAAACAACAAAACCTGAGACACAAGAACAATCCTACAATGCCTCCCAACCCTGGCCTACCATCACTTTAAATTTCCCTTCCACACTTTGAACTAATGTTAAACATATACTACATAATCCTGAAAAGGAGTGGTCACTAAAATTAAACAGCGAAGAGAAAGCGAAGAACAGTGAGAGGACACCACTGTTTATGGTGTCCTCATCGACCCTTCGCTTGACCCTCTATAGCACAGGTGTCAAACTCCAGTCCTGGAGGGCCGGAGCCCTGCACATTTTTGGGTTTCCCCTCATTTAACACACCTGATTCAACTCCTTGTGCTAATTACCACACAGCTCTTGAGCTGAATCATTTCTGGTGGAACAGGGAAAGAACTAAGCTACACAGGGCTCTGGCCCCCCAGGACTGGAGTTTGACACCCCTGCTCTATAGTCTGCCTACAGAACCAACAGACCTGTGGACGATGCAGTTAACACTGGACTCCATTTCTTACTCCGACACTTGGAGTGCCCTGAGACATATGTTAGGATTCTGTTTGTGGACTTTAGCTTTGCATTTAATACTATTCTATCGGAGCTAATGCGGACTGAACTCTCACAACTGTCTGTGCCTGATCCAAAATAACATATTATAACCACGATGGCCCAGTTTTACGCTACAATCATTGAGTCCATCGTCACCTCCTCCATCACAGCCTGGTTTGGATCAGCCACTGAACGAGACAAGGCCAGACTGCAACACATCATCCACTCAGCAGAGCGAATAATCGGCAGTAACCTGCTTACCCTCCAGACACTTTACATCACCAGAACCAGGAAACGGGCATACAAAATCTTTGAGGACCCATCTCACCCTGCTCACCACATCTTTCAAGCCTTACCCTCCATGAGAAGACTCATGGCAATCAGAACCAAGACCACAAGACACGCCAAGAGCTTCTAAGTTCCTTAGTCCCTCAGGTAGTCTCTCTCATTAACCAAACCAGTCTCTGAATGGACGTTCAATTAATCGTCAGCTGCAGTGAAATATCCACCAGCATAACCAGTGAACAACTGATAAACTTCCTCTATGATTATATTCTGCACTCTTGCACATTATGCACACATACTGCAAACTCTGTATACATATTGCACTCTTGCACATATAGTTGACTTGGCTGCTAATTAATAACGGCACCATTTAAGAGCCCTTTAAATTATTATGCCATTTATGTAGTTTATATTCATACTACAATTATTACTATGTACACACATATATAAATATCATAATACCATCATCACTGCCATTTATAAAATTAATTATCATGTAATTATCATATTACCTAATTGCCAATCTATTGTTTATTACCTTTCTGCATATGTCTTTGCTAAACGTGGTATGTTCTTTGTAATGTCATGTAAAAGCACCACCAAGGCAAATTCCTTGTATGGAAACATATCTGGATTCCGATTCTACATCCTTCATCAGTACTAGAAAACTTCCATCCAGCGTTGCATTTCACTTTGACGCTGTCGCTTTTGAAACACTTTTCTGTGATCTAGCTCTTGTTTTGGTCGCCGGCTATCATCCAACAAAAGGTTCATTTCAGCTCTCCTAATCTGACATAAACCACACTCACAAACACTTTCGGGTTACTGTGCCACCGGGAAGGGATGGACTCCGGTCGGGATGGGTTTCCAGCATTTCCTATCCTGGCTGTTCTCTTTAGGGACAAACACAAGAATGGAGTCTACCCAGCTGGAAATTGTACGTTCCCTGTATGTTCAGAGAACGTACCCATTGGTGTAAAGGACGTCGCTGTGTAACCTTCCCAGAATGTTCCCGGGATGTCACGATGTGGAGTTCTTTAGACGTTCGGGGAACATCATTTTGGGAAAATTCGGGGAACTTTCAGGACGTGTTGGTAACGTTTCGGGTCCTATGTGGTCTTTTCATCACTTTCCCAGGATTTTTATAGATCTTCAGTGACAATTACAGTAACCTTTAGGGGACCTACCTGGAATGTTATTTTTTAGTCCTTGCACCACCTTCTCAAAGCTAGGGCTGTACGATCACATCACCATATGTGATCTTTCCACGAGTAATACTGAGATTTTTATGCAACAGAAAAGGAGAGATTACCCAAAATAACCTGTAATGAAATAGGACTTGTTATTATCTACCAATTAACATAGTGTGACAAATAGGTTAGTGGTGTTACCCCGAGCTGCAACAACAGACACAAAACAGTACCTAATCCAATGAGTAATATTGTGCATGCGCACATCACAATGATGCGGAGGTGGATTTTTCGTACAGCACAACTCAGATCGTTTGCAGAACTTTAGAAACATTACAGGGACTTTTGCACAACATTTAGGTGACTTAAAGTTTAATATATGCAATACCAAAACGTGTTTACACTATAAAACAATTATATCCAATGCATTTCAGTTCTTATTATTTCTTTTATTGTTCATAATTCGAGTGAGAGAGAGAGAGAGAGAGAGAGAGAGATGTTTTGGTTTTGGACCAAAAATGACTCAGATTATGTAAAACAATTATTTAAACAAATTATTTACATGAAACAATTACTTCAGTCACTGTAGTAACATCTAAAATGTTCTTTTCTCAAACTGAGCTGAAACCATCCAAAAACACTATCAATAAAAAAGAAAGAAATGTTTGAGAGAAAACTCCGTCACTGTCTTCAATTTGATATTGTGTAGATGGCCCAGGTTCTTCTTCCGCTGCCTGAAAATCATAAATAACAATATTTCCCAGTCACTTCGTTTACTTTTTAATTGCTTTTGATTACCCTTAGGTGTACAGGCTATGAGGTAACTTAGCATATTAACCAAATGTGTTTGCCATGTAAAGTGTGGAAATATAAGACAAAACTGAGATTATTAGTGGTTAGACTATGAGTAGGTGTCCATGAATTTGTGACAAAAACAAAGGTTTAATAGAGAGACAAGGTGAAGGGTAATTAAAGTAACCAGTTACACTAATATCTTGGATGTCCTCCTGTGTTGCCATAAAATGTTACAGCACCTTTGTCACGACCGGGTGACGGGCGAGCGAGTGGGATGCGGAAAAGCAGGAGCAGGGAGACCGCAATCCAAGGGCAACGGGGTTTATTATGGAGAACAAGCAGACAGGGGAGCACTCGGTTAACAACGTCAATGACAGACCTGGGGAAACAGACTCGAACGCGGACTGAAACACACAAGACAAGCCGAAATAACAGGAAATAGGTGATCACAATCAGGGTAGTGCACGTGAGTAATGAGGGGACGTGGCACACACGAGGATCGGACGAGCTGGGCGTGACGACCTTGGCTTGTCCGATTTAAGTGAACAGGTACTACGAATTTAAAAATGGCATCAATGTGCAGTGCAGTTTTAAGTGTTAACTGCTCCGAAGAAAAACAAAAAAAACTTACAGGTATTGGGTGGATCTTTGCACGGTGAGGTGCGTGTTTTAGGGTATCCCCTATATAATTTTCAATGTCCTTCTCGCTAACCCTCGGAAATTGTGCAGCACAAGCTCCTAGAAAAAATGCAGTATTTAATAAATATTAAACAATGGGTCTATGCAATGTAATGGACATTTTGTGAAATCTAACCGTTTAACATACTAGGTAATTTAAAACAACATGGTGGAGTGCTGTTCCCAAGAAGGACAGCTTTCCTTTTCGGCCTTTCAGGCTGTAACTGTGACCAGACCTCGTTTGTAGCCATCTTTCTGAGGGTTCTCCTCACAACGTCCCCAATGCTGCAGCCTCCCATCAGACTAAAAAAACGGATCTATACAACATATGAAGATAAATACTTAAAAACAATTCTTAGTGTTGCAATTAGACAAACCCTTTTAAACAGCAATATAGCATATCAACATTCCATCTTTAGTTTTTGTTCTGGGCCCTCCAACTGCAATTTGAATCCCTCAAGCTCTTGCACTGTCCTGCAGGGCTTCTCAAAACACATGTTCTCCATGGACGCTGGGCCAGGGGGATTTTTTTGAATGGTCTGGACCAGGTGTTCAATACTGTTTCCAGTGTCTGCCTGCATCCTTTCAATGGCCATCATGATTCTTTCATGGATGGGGTCTAGGGGGCTTAACAGGGTTGCCAACTAACGCATCTGGCGTGACACTTAAGGCCAATTGATGCTTCACTTTTCCGTGTTCGTTTTCAGATGCGGACAAGGGGACGTCACGTAAATTTCACAATTTCTCGCGTTCGATTTTTACAATCTTATCCTAATTTTATCATGTCCTATGTTATCTAATGTTATACAACCTATCCTATCCTTATTATATATTATTTTATGCTTATCGTAAGCTATCCTAATTTTATCGTATCCTATGTTATGTTATATAATGTTATCTTAACCTTATCTCTACTTATCATTATCTTAATCTTATCCTTTATCTTATACAATCTTATCTTAAACTTCTTCTTTTAACCTATCCTATCTTGATTTTATGGTATCCTATGTTATGCAATTGTTTCTTTTTTTTGTCAATGTATTTTTTATTGGTTTTTTCAGACATACAAAAACCCCCCACAGGTACAAGCATTAAGACAAATAAACATAACACCACAAGACAAAAAAAAAGAAAAAAAGTAGTCACTCAGTTACTTTGTACACATCACACATTATCGAGAGTCAAGGTGCATTGTCAGCTGTTCTATATGAGAAATAAAAGGATGTCATACCATATCAAACTTTCCCACTGATCCATGCAATGCATATCTAATCTTTTCAATCTTAAGGAAAAACATGACATCACATATCCATCTAACAAAGGAGGGGGGGTTTCTCATTTTTCCAATTTAAAAGAATGAGTCGCCGAGCCAAAAGGGAGGAGTAGGCTATACAATTTAATTGTGTCTTTCGTAATGGGAGATCATTCAATGGTATGCCAAAAAGTCCGATAAAAGGACAAAGGTCAAAGGTTACCCCCGAAATCACAGAATACACCTCAAATATTGAAGACCAGAATGCAGTCATACTTGGACATGACCAAAAAGTGTGAAAGAGAGTAGCAGGTGCTTGTCTACATCTGTCACAAATAGGATTAACCCCCGGGTAAATCTTGGATAACTTAACCCCAGACATGTGAAGTCTATGTACAATCTTGAACTGAATGAGGCAGTGCCTCGCACAAATAGAGGAGGAGTGGATTCTTTGAAGTATGTTAGACCATTGACCATCATTAATAGTTGTACCCATATCCTTCTTTTACTATTGTCAGTGAAGAACCTTCCATGTCAAATATATTTGTGTACAGCTTTGAGACGGTTCCCCTAAGCTCTGGCTGACTTTCTATGATTGAATCAAGAAATGATGTCTGAGGTAGTGAAGGAAAATGACTGACGTTATTCTGTGTGAAATGTCTAACTTGTAGGTATCTGAAAAAGTGATTTGCTGGCAGAGCAAACTCCTGTCTAACCTGATCAAATGACATGAAGACGCCATCCTTATATAACATCTTAATATTCAACGCTCCATTTTTAAACCATTGTCTGAATGCATTATCTAATAGAGAAGCTGGAAATAGCAGGTTGGCCATGACAGGGGCGTAAACAGACATGGAGGCTAGGCCATAATGTTTACGAAACTGAGACCAGATCCTTAGTGCAGGGCTTAAAGTATTCCGGCACCGTGCCGGATCTCCGGCGTGCGGCCGTGAGGGAAAAAAATAATAAAATTTTAGAGCCTGCGCATGCGGTTTAATATTTTCGAGCCAATTTATTTCACCTACCAATCATATGAGAGGAACGCAGCTTTAACTAACGTTACAAGCCTATCAGAAGCAGAGAAGGGCGGGTCCTTGCAACACGGTATGATTGACACCCATACGTCAATGTCACGTTAGCGTTGTCGGAGAAAAAAAAATGGAGTGCAAGTTTATGAAGCCTGGGGATGATGTCCTAGCAATAGATAAAGGACTCAAAAATAAATGGTGCTGGGTGTGGATTGAAGAAAGTAGAAATGGCGAGCCTTTTGGCAGTTGGTGCAAGAAACTGAGAGAGCCCGGGGCTTGTTTCTGCACGATTTGCTCGAGGAAGCTACTGTATGCCAGCAGCGGTAAGAAAGTGCTTGCTTGTCATGATTTAGACTCCGGTCATAGAGCCGCTGCCCGTGCACTCAAACTTACCACGACGTTGCCGGGAGCAACTGTTACAGCTGACACACCGTTGTCTATGACTGACCGTGTCTGCGATTTAAAAATACGTTTGTGCACATTTATAGCAGAACATGATTTGTCATTCAGAATTTCGCATCCACTGGTCACCCTGTGTAAAAAACTGGCAGAAGACAAAAAAGCGTTAACTAGCCTGTCGGTTTCAAATCAACATGCGAGTTACATGAACACTCATGGAATTGCATTACAGTTCAAAAAATGTTTGTCTGAGAAGCTAAAAAAATGCATGTTCTCACTCAATGTTGATGAAGCAACAACCTTGAATATGGATAAAACACTCAATGTGCTTGTTCGCTTTTTTGATAATGAAAGCAACAGAGTAATAACACAACATCTGGCAAGCAGAAAAGTCAACATTGCAAATGCCCCAAACCTTATGCTGGAACTTAAAGATGTCATGCAGACTTATGGTCTTGAGTGGAGACAAGTTACCAGCATCCTCCTTGACAACTGTGCAGTCATGAGAGGAAAAAAGTCTGGACTTGAAACTCAAGCAAGGAAGGCGAACCCATACCTCCTTGACGTATCTGGAGACACCGTGCACATGGTTTCCAATGCTGCCAAGGCCTCATGAGTCCGTTCAGCACAGAAGTGGAAAATTTCTGCTCCGATGTCTATTATGATATTGAGAAGTCACCAAAACAGAAGGAGATTTTCTCAGACTTTCAGAGTCTGCTCCATCTTCCTTCCAAGAGCTTGATAAGACCTATTAGCAACAGATTTCTTCAGATGCTGGAGGTGTGCACCAGGCTGAATGAACTCATGGATGTACTGGTGGTGCATTATTACTATGTGCTGGATTGATTGATTGATTGATTGATTCCCTTTATTGCTGTTGCAATTCACCATGTCACTAGTCACAAGTACCAGCGAAAAGCAGGCCATCAACCCGACCATACATACACAAACATTATAGGGGGGCAGACAGGTCAGGAAGACAGGGGACTGTAGGAAAACTCAGAGAAACAGATTACGTGAGGAGAGTGGAGGTGAATAAAAAAAACAGCCCCCAGACTGTACTCCAGTAGGAAGTACAATATAGGAACAGAAAAAAAAACACCTCAGCAATAAGCACATAGTCACCACATCTCACAACACTAAAGTCGAGACTTGCAACAGGGTAGGGAAGGGAATCCAAATGAAGAACACAAATACAGGTAATGCTAATCATTTTGTAGTATAAATTAAGTATTTTTTAATGTGCTGTCTCTGCAGTTAACCATTTTTATTGTATTATATTGCATGTAGAGTGATGTGCTAGTTTAGAGTGTTGTTAGGTTTTATGTAGGAATAAGCAATGAAAATAGCCACAGTGGTGTGTGTGTGTGTGTTTGTGTGATACAGAAGGCTTCTTAATGAATTGCTGACGAGATATGCACTAACAGTTGAGGAAAAGACCAGAGTAGAAATTCTTCAACAAGAACAAGCCACAACATCCCGAATGGGAACACAAGCCAACCTTGACCGGAAGGCACGAATCTCTGTGCTCTTTACAGAGTTTGACCGATTCAAAGTCATGGTCGACATGTTCAGAGGTATCTTGTAGCAGGCTAACTTGTGTAGGCAAAAACTTTAGGCTAAATGTAATGAAAGTTAATAACAGTTGTTGTTTTTTACAAAGGGAACAGCCAGGTCTCTACTACAGCAATCATAACCAGCTTTAGAAGTTATGCAGAGTTATATAGAAGTGTTCAAATAAACAGCAGTTTATTGTTAAAAAAAAGTGAATAAAGTGAAATTATTTTTAATCAGTATGTTATTTCCATATTTCAAATGTAATGGAAAGATTAGACATTCAATTCCAAGGCAAAAAATGTAAAATACTTTATTAAGTGTGCATTTTTTTTTACAGGAAATGAAGAGAAGGAATATTTATCTTAAGAAAAAAATATAGCAGTGTTGTGAATTTTTTCTTTTCTCTTCAGCCACAAACATTGACATACACTTAAAACATTTTAAAGATTTAACTGATGATAACATCTGATTATGATCTGATTAACATCTGACAAAAACAATGATTATGCACCAAAATATTACTTCAGTAATTTAAAGTTAAGTTAAATCTTGAAAAATGTCTTAAGTTTATGTCAAGTGTTTGAAAAATCTCAACATTGCAATTTTTTTATTTTTTTTTGGGAACAGATTCATATTCCGTTTCCTTTGCTTCCAGTAAAAAAAACTGCAGACCTGGTCAAATTCGTTAATAATTTGATTTGGAGTAATTTTTCCATTACATCTGATATATGGAAATAAAAGCTATTAAAAGTATTTATACTTTATTCACTTTTTTAAAACGCACTGCTATTTATTTGAACTGTATGCAACTTGTCTTTAATTCTGTTTTCTTGTTGGGTTTTTTTTACGCATGTGAAAATGTCAAATAAAATTTTTTTTTTTTTTAATGTTTGCAGGCATACTTTCAACATTTCAGGGATTTTTGAAAAAAATGCAACATGAAAAACCAATGGCGCACTTGCTGCACGTGGAGATGGTGGCCCTAGTTCGAGAGCTCCTCAGCAAATTTATGAAGCTGGAAGCCATCCCACTGAGTGCAAAGGATATCATCAAGGTTGATGTCCGGAGTAAAGATTTGCAACTTTAAGACAAAAGGTTGTCTGTTGGAAGATACTGCTACTCTGCACTAAACAAGGCCCGCGTGGAGAGGCTGATATGGGTGAGAAACATTTACAACTCTCTCAGAGAAGGGTACATGAAGTCATCAGAGTTCCTTCTCAAAAACCTTCCTCTGGACAACAAGATAATCACCTCACTTTCTGCACTCACTCCCTCTCTGATTCAAGATGACTCCATCTGTGGGGCTTTTATCACATTAGGAGAGGCCTTGCCTAATGTGGTCGCACCAGAAGAGATTGGTCAGGTGGAGGAAGAGATACGGGCGTACCAAATAGAGGTGGACCTGGTAACGTGTGCCCAGAACTACATTGAAGAAGAAGGCCGAGTTGATGTAGATTGGTGGAGCAGAGTTGTATCCATGAAAAATCCAGAGAGAGGTGTGAGATTTCCCATTCTGGGTCAGCTGGTCAAAGCACTACTTAGCATTTTCACAGGCCCCCTGGTTGAGGGATCATTTAATCTCATGGGTGATATTCTTGAAGCAGACAGATGCTCCATGAATGTGGAAACTTATGAGAGCCTTGCAATTGTAAAATCCACGATTAAAGCAAGGGAGTGGACAGCATCGACAATGACAATAGACCAGCCATTAAGGTGGTCTTGCCTGTCATTGTATCAAACATATCAAAAACATCTGCAGAAAAAGAAAGAGGCACAACAGGCACAAAAGAAGAAAAGGGTGAATGAGGCAGCAAGGATTCGGCCATCACAGATGGCAAACAAACTCATACGGCAGGCCAGGAATATCGCTGGATCAGCCAAAGCCTCCTCTAGACGAGTCAAACACTCATCCTCGTCCACTGGACCATCCAGACCTTTTTCAACCTCCTCTGGACCAGCCAGACCCTCACCAACCTCCACTGGACCATCCAGACCCTCACCAACCTCCACTGGACCATCCAGACCTTTTTCAACCTCCTCTGGACCAGCCAGACCCTCAGCCTCCTCCTCTGGACCATTCAGACCATTTTCAACTTCCAATGGACCAGCCAAACTTTTTCTCTCTCCCTCTGGACCAGCCAAAGCCTCATCTTCATCCTCTGGACCAGCCAAAGCCTCATCTTCATCCTCAGGACCAGCCAAAGCATCATCTTCATCCTCTGGACCAGCCAAAGCCTCATCCTTATCTTCTGGACCAGACTCTTCTGGACTAGCCAAACTCTTTCTCCCTCCCTCTGGACCAGCCAAAGCCTCATCCTCATCATCTGGACCAGCCAAAGCCTCATCCTCCTCCACTGTACCAGCTCCATCTTCTGGTCCAAATGTCTTAAAAAGAAAGAGTTTGCAGGACTTTGCTTACAACCCAGAAAAAAAGAAAAAATAAGTGATAATGGCCTTGATTTCACTTCTAATCTTCAGTTTAGCAGTTCAGTTCTTTAGCACTTTGAGCACTTGCTATTGTTTAGCAGTTTTTTTTGTACTTTATTTTTGTTATTATTGTCAATATTTGAAGTAAGTCCTTCAAATAAAAAAGTCCCCCCCCAAAAAAAAGTTCAACTGTAATGAAAAATAATGTTGCTTATGAATGTTGGCAAGTAAAAAAGTATTTGTACTTTGTGATCAAGTGCCATTCTTGGCACATCACACAACGACGAAATGCGTCCTCTGCATTTTAACCCATATGTGATATATTAGCTATATTATTTAGCTTCATTCTTAAAATAATAATACTAATACCAATAATAATAATAACAAAACCAAATGTAGCCAGGTCTATAAAGCTACCATAAGGCTTTGAAGCTATTATAGAGCGTAATTTGTAAAGAGGGAGACATGAACCTTACAATAAGTTGTGTATACCAAAGTGGGCAGCTGTCTCTTTAAGACGTTCCTGAGTGCCAAAAGGTAGGGTGGGAGTTTTTTTTTCCGGCGGGTTTTTCTAGACGGAGGAAGGCGGGTAAAGAGAGCGGAAAGAGGAGTGAACGGCAACTTAGGGAAATAAACGTATATATCTACATATATATATTTGTGTAGATGTCAACGTTTAGAGCACTGTTTATTTTTTTTGGCCTAAGCATACAATTGCAGCAATTAGTGGATAGAAAGATTTTGGTGCAAGTGCTCTCTTTTGGATATCCTGGTAGGTCAATTTACCTGTTTGAAAATATAGATATAGGGATCATTAGTGTGAAGGAAAAACAGTCAGGATATGAATGTGAACCTTTGCTGATTGTGTGGTTGATTATTTTCTTTACTAATGTATCATTTTTTGTAGTTGTATGTAAAATGCTAAAGCTACCTATAAGGCTACTTGCTAATTGATCGGAATACGTTGACTGTGATATGGTGTTATTCAGTTTAGCCACCCTGTTAGTACCATTGCAGGTTGAAATGTTTATAATGTGCATATATAAGTATATACATGTATATGTGTATATTAATGTTATTCAGGAAATCTGTATAGTATCATAGTATGGCCTAATGTGAATCTGAGATTGCGCTGTATGTTAATGGATGATGGAAAAAAATATAATTTTGTGTGATGTTTAAGTAAGACATCTAACTCTCTGTACTTTGTGTGCAGACTGTTTTTTTTTGGATTTGATTCCGTTCCGAATTCAGTATTTTTTCGGCCAAGGAAGATCGCTTGTTTCACAGAGTCGCTCCCTCTGCGTTGAACTGCGCAATGTAACAAGTTTTTTGCAACTGGAGATTTTTTTCTTTCCCAGCGCTTTGTGAAGAAATCCTCAAGTGTTGCAACGGCATCCACCTCCCCAGTGGACACGGGGATCTCCAGCATGCTGCTGTTGCAGCAGAGGCAGGGTCCGAGTGGGCGGCAGTTTGGAAAAAGATTGCAGCCCTCGAAGACAAGGTTCCGGTCCGAGATTTCCATGCTTGCTGGTGCCCTGACTGACCCATATATATCCCGGAGTAGTTCGGAGACCACTGGGACTCCTTTTGTAGTCCCCACTTCAGCTCCAAGCTGTTTCCCGCCCCCTCCTCCTCCTCCTCATCCTCCACCGCCACCTCGTCCTCCTCCACCTGCTAGTATCCAGGGCCCCAAGCAGAGTCATCGTCAGGGAAGTGGCGCAGGACCCACCAAAGGCCCCAACATGGTGGATGTCCTGGCGGAGCTGCCCCGCATTAAACTGCACCCGGGGCTGAGATCGCCAGGTGGGACGCCAGTGCCAAGGAGGGGCTGACACAGGGGACGCCCATGGCCTCAAGAGGACATTACTTCCATCTTATCAAAGGCTCTGGCGGGTGTGGGCGGCCTCCTCTCTTGGGCCGCGGGCCGGGTGGTGCTTGGCTCTGCTGCGCCGTGGTGGGGCCCTGGCGGGCAGTCCGGGGGATCTTGGGACACTGGGGGCCTTCTAGGCGGATTGGGGGGTTCGGTTTGGGCTGGGCGGGGGGGCTCGCCGCCCGTCCTCCCTCTGCGGGCCTCCCTGTACGGGGGTTGGCGCCCCTTTAGTCCCTCGCGGGCTGCTTCCTGGGTTGGGCGGGTGCTTATCTCCGGGGCACATGGCCGTGGGCCCTTGTGCTGGGGGGGCGGCAGGGTGGCCTCGGTTGCCTGGTTTCTCCTGCCTTCGCCTTCGGCCTTGTGGGGGGGTGGGGTGCTGTCACTTCCCCCGACGGCATCATATGCCAGCACATCCAATGACAAATCAGTTCACACCTACACTTACACATACATATAAGAATGGTTGAGCGATCAGTATCATTATTATTGTTACTTTCTAGCGTGTGTTATAGACATAGGAATTGAAATATACATGTATAAGGGTAGGATCACGTGTGTGTATGCTACATATATATATATATATATATATATATATATATATATATATATATATATATATATATATATATATATATAATACCTATTTGTCACATTATTAATTATAATTATTATTACTGATGTTATAATGTTTGTTGTTTGATGTCCTTGTAATGAGTGTTATTTTTCTTATGGTTGTTTGTATTCTGTATTCCCCTACACTTCATTTTCTCCGTCCCACCTACATTATTAGTTTTTTTTTTCCTGTATACCTCTGTTTCCTTTTTTTTTTTTTCTTTTCTCTCCCCATGGTGATTAATGTCTGTTCTCGTTACGATTGTTGTTTCTGTATCCCCCGTTTTTTTTTTTTTTTTCCTTTCCTCCACGGGACGGGTGAGTTCGGAGCAGCCACACTCTTTGCTCTTGAATTTAGTGTAAAATAAAGTTGTCCTCCGAAGAGGGGTGGTGGTGGTGGGGAATTTAAAAAAGAAAGAAAAAAGGAAAGGGAAAAGAGAAAAAAAAATAAAAAAATCAAAGGCTCTGAAAAAGAAGTTCAGGCACCAGATCCACTCTGATGAGTAGGAGAAGCGGTCCTCTGAGCCCTTAAACTTTTTATACTTATATCATTTTTATACTTAAGACTTATATACTTTATATACTTAAACTTTATATACTTATACTTTATGTACTTATACACTCACCTAAAGGATTATTAGGAACACCATACTAATACGGTGTTTGACCCCTTTTCGCCTTCAGAACTGCCTTAATTCTACGTGGCATTGATTCAACAAGGTGCCGAAAGCATTCTTTAGAAATGTTGGCCCATATTGATAGGATAGCATCTTGCAGTTGATGGAGATTTGTGGGATGCACATCCAGGGCACCAAGCTCCCGTTCCACCACATCCCAAAGATGCTCTATTGGGTTGAGATCTGGTGACTGTGGGGGCCATTTAAGTACAGTGAACTCATTGTCATGTTCAAGAAACCAATTTGAAATGATTCGAGCTTTGTGACATGGTGCATTATCCTGCTGGAAGTAGCCATCAGAGGATGGGTACATGGTGGTCATAAAGGGATGGACATGGTCAGAAACAATGCTCAGGTAGGCCGTGGCATTTAAACGATGCCCAATTGGCACTAAGGGGCCTAAAGTGTACCAAGAAAACATCCCCCACACCATTACACCACCACCACCAGCCGGCACAGTGGTAACAAGGCATGATGGATCCAATGTTCTCATTCTGTTTACTCTACCATTTGAATGTCTCAACAGAAATCGAGACTCATCAGACCAGGCAACATTTTTCCAGTCTTCAACTGTCCAATTTTGATGAGCTTGTGCAAATTGTAGCCTCTTTTCCTATTTGTAGTGGAGATGAGTGGTACCCAGTGGGGTCTTCTGCTGTTGTAGCCCATCCGCCTCAAGGTTGTGCGTGTTGTGGCTTCACAAATGCTTTGCTGCATACCTCGGTTGTAACGAGTGGTTATTTCAGTCAAAGTTGCTCTTCTATCAGTTTGAATCAGTCGGCCCATTCTCCTCTGACCTCTAGCATCAACAAGGCATTTTCGCCCACGGGACTGCCGCATACTGGATGTTTTTCCCTTTTCACACCATTCTTTGTAAACCCTAGAAATGGTTGTGCGTGAAAATCCCAGTAACTGAGCAGATTGTGAAATGAGCAGATTGTGAAATACTCAGACCGGCCCGTCTGGCACCAACAACCATGCCACGCTCAAAATTGATTAAATCACCTTTCTTTCCCATTCTGACATTCAGTTTGGAGTTCAGGAGATTGTCTTGACCAGGACCACACCCCTAAATGCATTGAAACAACTGCCATGTGATTGGTTGATTAGATAATTGCATTAATGAGAAATTGAACAGGTGTTCCTAATAATCCTTTAGGTGAGTGTATACTTTATATGCTTATATTTATATACTTATACTTTGTGTACTGATTATATATACTTATTAATAAATAATATATTTTTATCACTATTATTTTTAAAAGAGTTGCTGATTTTGTAATACTGCTGCAGCATTCTCCACATGCTAATCACTGCCCCACATCGAATTGGCACTTTGATCAGCCATGAATCACTTCACTACCCCCTGTTGAATGTTGCATCGTATGTTGTTAGATATCTCGTAGTAGTATTGCAGTATTTATTTAAATTGAAAATGCTTAAAACAGATCAATTTCTCACAAACACATCTATTCATGAGTGATTTAAACGGCAAGGATGAAAATGATTAGGATTAGCTCTTGCCAAAATAGGGCTTGTAAACTTTTGTGGTACTCAGAATTAACCCAAACAACTATGACTCTATAATCCTCTATAATCACTCTCACTCTGTCACACTTGAATCAAACTCCAGGCCTCGCATGTAATGAGCAAAATTTTCTTCTTTATTCAGCAATCCAGCATAGTGTTCCAACCACACTCGGGGACAATGCCAGAAATCAGCAGGTTAATATACTATAAGACGAATTCCCCTATATGGACTTCTAAGTCCTGATTGGTTACCAAACATCTGCAAACCAGGTTTCGAACATACAACAAACATAATACGCCACCTCTATTGGTCTACTTCAAGGATGTTCAGTTTCCAATCCTCGTTAGGCCTAGGCCTCCTATGAGTCCCACACATAATCCTGTCTATCCAGCCTAGGAAGGAGGGCAAAAACCCTAAACATTAGGGAAATTCCACTCCCAACCCAGCAAAAAGGTGCAACCCCCCCTTTGGTGTCCATGGCTGGCATGGCTCACAATGTTATCAGTAAGGGAAACCCCAACCCTATATTAATTGAGGGAATAATTAATAAAATAAAGGGAATGATTCTATAAGGCTGTAACTAATCAAAACAAGAACTGACTGGCGCGCCGGCAAGTCAAGGCTACCTAATCGGAACAGATAGGGGGGCGACAGAGAACATCAGCGGCCCCTACTTATCTTTTAGCCTTCCAGAAGGCCAAGAACAGTACGAGCCAGCTAGAATCACACATATGGTTGTCACGTACACGGAAGGTACCGAGAAAGGGGGGGAGATGCCCAAAGGGCTTTAAAAGGGATACAGCTGATACATATGGCAGAGCCTCCTCCTGTACATGCTGAATGTATGTCAGACGGCCGCTCCCGGATTGCAATCTGTCAGACAATAAACCGGTGATTTGCAACTTCTCCCCGTGTCAGCTGTGAATCTCTTCTCATCCACGGACCCGGTGGAGACGCCGTGCTCCAACATACCTAAATAAAGACTTCAGCGTAAACATATACAACCCTTATGGGTACATAACTTGCTTGTGTGTTCAAATGCTACCATACAACAAACTGCGTCTAGCATAGTATAGCAGCTACATTTCAAGGCTTCCTGCAGGTCCCCTTTCTCCCCCCGGCGATGTTCCCTTCAGCCCAGTTCTCCAAGATCTGTGGCCTGCAAAGCTGGTTCCGTGCAGGTGGCTGTGAGGCAAGGACACACGGCACCATCCCCAAAACAACAAAACCTGAGACACAAGAACAATCCCACAATGCCTCCCAACCCTGGCCTACCATCACTTTAAATTTCCCTTCCACACTTTGAAGTAATGTTAAACATATACTACATAATCCTGAAAAGGAGTGGTCACTAAAATTAAACAGCTCGCAGATCTTCACAATGCAAGAAATGCAAAGATGGAGAAAGCGAAGAACAGTTCACAGCCGGCTGGGCACATTGTCATCATCAAAGATTTTAAGCATGTTTATTTAGATAGCACAATTCGGGCACAAGGCAATTCAAAGTGCTTTACAAAGACAAGGATACAATCAAATTAAAATGTCAAAATCACATTTCAAAGATAAGTAAAAGAAATAATAATGAAAATAAATAATTTTATTAATCAATTACAATGAACACATAATAATAAGAAAAAGCCAAAATAAATAAATAGCTAACTGAAAAGACGTCACATTTTAATGACAGAAAATGACTGGTGCTGCACTAGGAAACTCTGACCATGCAACAATTCATCTAATTCCAGCATACAGACAAAATCTGAAAACTGCTAAACCTGTCGTTACTAGAGTGAAACACTGAACATGTGGAGCAGTAGAGCAATTAAAATCATGCTTTGACTCGACAGACTGGAATGTTTTCAAAACTGCTACTAACAGCGTGGATGAATACACGGACACTGTAACATGGCACATAAGCTTCTGCGAGGACTCTCGCATTCCCAAAAAGTCTGTTGTCAGCTATAATAACGACGAACCATGGTTTACAACTGAACTCAGGCAGCTTCCTAAAACAAAAGATGAAGCTTACAGGAGTGGTGACAAAAACCTGTTCAAATTCTACTGCGGGTTTGAAAAGCCACATTCGCGCATCATACAGCCCTCACCTTTTCAATGGCCTTCTTCACACCTGGGTACCTTCACACCTCGCCCACACTATACCCAGCTCACCCCCCCCACGTCCAGCCACCTCCCCAGGAGAATCAACGACAGAGATGTAAACAAGATCTTCAGTAGCCAGAATACAAGGAAAGCTCCTGGTTCAGACTCTGTCTCCCCAGCCACTCTGAAGCACTGTGCAGATCAATAGTCACCTGTCTTCACAGATATTTTCAACCAGTCACTGAACCAGTCAGTGACTACAGACTGGTGGCTCTCACATCGGTGGTAATGAAGGCTTTTGAGAGACTTGTGCTGTCATACCTTAAAACCATCACAGACCTATCGCTTGACCCCAGGCTACAGTCTGCCTACAGAACCAACAGACCTGTGGACGATGCAGTTAACACTGGACTCCATTTCTTACTCCGACACTTGGAGTGCCCTGAGACATATGTTAGGATTCTGTTTGTGGACTTTAGCTTTGCATTTAATACTATTCTATCGGAGCTAATGCGGAATGAACTCTCACAACTGTCCGTGCCTGATCCAAAATAACATGTTATAACCACGATGGCCCAGTTTTACGCTACAATCATTGAGTCCATCGTCACCTCCTCCATCACAGCCTGGTTTGGATCAGCCACTGAACGAGACAAGGCCAGACTGCAACAGATCATCCACTCAGCAGAGCGAATAATCGGCAGTAACCTGCTTACCCTCCAGACACTTTACATCACCAGAACCAGGAAACGGGCATACAAAATCTTTGAGGACCCATCTCACCCTGCTCACCACATCTTTCAAGCCTTACCCTCCATGAGAAGACTCATGGCAATCAGAACCAAGACCACAAGACACGCCAAGAGCTTCTCCCCTCAGGTAGTCTCTCTCATTAACCAAACCAGTCTCTGAATGGACGTTCAATTAATCGTCAGCTGCAGTGAAATATCCACCAGCATAACCAGTGAACAACTGATAAACTTCCTCTATGATTATATTCTGCACTCTTGCACATTATGCACACATACTGCAAACTCTGTATACATATTGCACTCTTGCACATATAGTTGACTTGGCTGCTACTTAATAACGGCACCATTTAAGAGCCCTTTAAATTATTATACCATTTATATAGTTTATATTCATACTACAATGATTACTATGTACACACACATATATAAATATCATAATACCATCATTACTACCATTAATAAACTTAATTATCATATAATTATCATATTACCCAATTGCCAGTCTATTGTTTATTACCTTTCTGCATATGTCTTTGCTAAATGTGGGTAACTCTCGCCAGTGTGGGGAAGCAATAAAAAAGGCCAACAGAATGTTGGGTTATATCTCTAGGTGTGTGGAGTTTAAGTCAAGGGAGGTGATGATACACTTATATAATTCCTTGGTAAGACACCACCTAGAATACTGTGTGCAGGTTTGGTCACCATACCTCAAGAAGGACATTGCTGCCTTAGAAAAGGTGCAACGAAGAGCTACGAGAATGATTCCTGGTCTTAGAGGAATGTCTTATGAGGAGAGGTTAGCGGAACTCAATCTGTTTAGCCTTGAGCAAAGGAGACTAAGGGGGGATATGATTCAGGTCTATAAGATTCTAACGGGTCTGGATGCTCTTCAGCCAAATGACTATTTCAATATTAGTCTAAATACTAGAACTCGTGGCCATAAGTGGAAATTAGCGGGAGAAAAATTTGAGGAAGCACTTCTTTACACAGCGTGTAGTTAGAGTATGGAATAGTCTTCCTGCTAGTGTAGCGGAAGCTAAAACCCTGGGTTCCTTTAAATCAGAGCTAGATAAAATTTTAACAACTCTGAGCTATTAGTTAAGTTCTCCCCAAACGAGCTTGATGGGCCGAATGGCCTCCTCTCGTTTGTAAATTTCTTATGTTCTTATGTTCTTTGTAATGTCATGTAAAAGCACCACCAAGGCAAATTCCTTGTATGGAAACATATCTGGATTCCGATTCTACATCCTTCATCAGTACTAGAAAACTTCCATCCAGCGTTGCATTTCACTTTGACGCTGTCGCTTTTGAAACACTTTTCTGTGATCTAGCTCTTGTTTTGGTCGCCGACTATCATCCAACAAAAGGTTCATTTCAGCTCTCCTAATCTGACATAAACCACACTCACAAACACTTTTGGGTTACTGTGTCACCGGGAAGGGATGGACTCCAGTCAGGATGGGTTTCCAGCATTTCCTATCCTGGCTGTTCTCTTTAGGGACAAACACAGGAATGGAGTCTAGTGATCACACCGGAACTTGACTTACCTGAACGGAGATGTATGGAGCAGACTCTCATATGTGCAGGGATGCTCTGGAATGCAAGGTCTTTACGCCCCACCGCTATAAGCTACGCCATCCGACGCCATTTCGTCAACTCTTCCACTTTTGCTCTTGTCTTTTCCAATCCAGAAAAGAGAAGAAACGTATACCGGTCCTGAAGACCGAAGAGAGACCCGAGTCGATATGGGGCTGCCGCTTAGCGGGTCGCCGTTAGCCGGGCCTCCGTGACGCCCCCGCGCAGAGTAGAATGCCCAGGGGCGTCGCAGTCACCGGCGTCCTCCCTGTCCTCTCAAAAAACAGCAATCATTTAAACAAACATGAGGGAAAATTCAAAAGGCAAAGATGAAGTCATGCCTTACCTCAGCACAGCTGCCCACCGCACAAACGACAGCGTGTCACCTTACTTTAAAAAAAAAGAAAAAAGGCGGGAAATTGGGGCCGCGCACAGACAGGGCCCCTCCCTCACACCACATGCGGCTAATTAGTTGGCCATCCAGAGGCACTCAGTCTATTAGTCACCCATTCAGTCAGTCAGTTCTGCCTTTCAACAACAGGGGGCAGTAGAGGTGCACCGTTCCTGGAAGCACTGCAATACCGGGTCGATGCCTGGAGCAGATGGGGCAAGCCCCACTTCCGGCTCCCTGTTCCAAAAATCCGTTTAATATGTGGTCCCCTCCATGGGGGACGTATCAAAATAACCTTTTCATACCAAAACAAAATGTAAATCAGCTCAAATACATGAATAATAAATATTATGCTTGTACTACTTACATTAACACATAATCACAATCTATAAGGCTGAAACATTCCCACACTATGCAAATCATGCCAACACAGTACAATAAGACTTTCAAAGATAATATTAAACAAACACCCACAGAGTGTTCCAAAGTGCATTTTACAATGTCTATACTTTGAATGTCAAATTACAAACTTCACATAAATCTAAAGTACACTAAGATTAAGATGAGTTTGTTACCAAACCAAATATATAATAAATAATTTATTTGCCAGGAATTAAGTTTATGATATTGAATGAAATGTGTGAGCATGCCCCAGTTAGTGAAAGTGTGTCCCCTACCCCAAGACTCCAGAGGGTTAAAAAGGAACACATCCGCAGACTTCCAAGCTCTGCACTAGGGCTGAACGATATTCTGTTTTGACATCGACATCGCGATGTGCGCGTGAGCGATAGTCACATCGCCGGAACATACGATGTGAAGGGTAGAAGCCCATTGTGTATTAAGAGAACGGTAGCACACAGTAAACACGAGTTTGTTGTATGGCTTGTTGCTGGGGTGACATGCACGTTCCGCGTGCCTGCACAGTGATTGGTTCGCTGTGTCGCTGCTCACCGCTCACAGCCAACATTCACTGCTAAAAATGCGCGACGAAGAGGATCCGCCGCAAAAAAATTATTTCGTACCAAAAAGAAAGTCGAAATCATCTATTTGGGACTATTTCGGCTACAAAAAGGAGGATGTTGACCAAAAAGAGGTACTTTGCATGGAGTGTCATAAAGTTGTGGCCACAAAACATGGAAACACCACCAATTTGTCTGATCACTTAAAACGGCACCACAAAGCTCTTTACAACGAATACAAAGCCAAATCTGGATGTCAACCAAAACAAACAAATGTTTGTGATGCCTTTGCCAGTGTGACACCTTACCAGAAAGGCTCTCAATGACAGAAAGAAATAACAGACGCAATAACGTTTCATATCGCTAAAGATATGTTGCCATTAAATACCGTCGCCAAAGAGGGATTTAAGAAAATGATCCGAACGCTTGACAGGCGGTATGTTATACCATCCCGCACATATTTTTCCCAAGTTGCGATAAAAGAGCTGTATGAAAAATGCAAATCTAAGATTGAAGCAGAACTGTCGCACGTGGAATACTATGCAACTACAACAGACTTGTGGTCCAGCAGGACAACGGAGCCCTACATGAGTCTGACGGTCCATTTCATCGCAGAGGACTTCGAGCTAAAAAGTCGCTGTTTGCAGACGGCATTTTTCCCGGAAAGTCATACAGCCGAGAATGTCGCAGAGGCCCTGAGAGAAGCCGTGTCCGCTTGGGGCTTAGATGAGACACGTCAAGTCTGTATAACAACAGATAATGCAGCGAACATGGTGAAAGCTGCCGATCTGAACAAGTGGACCAGGCTACAGTGCTTCGGCCACAGACTGCATCTTGCAGTTGGTGAGTAATGACCATGATCTTTATCCAAAATAAAAATACATTTTTACTCAGCTGTTTTACTTATTAACCTGTCCTGAACCTGACAAAACTTGTAAAATGAATTTGTTGCATGTGTGTACGTAGAGCTTTAAAACGTAAGAAAAAATACAGACACTAAACATTTAATTTTAAATAAAAAATAGTTTTATGAGCACATTTGAGGAGCTCTTTTCCAAAATGCGATAACTCCATTTCAATAGTTTTCAGGGAAATTAATTGTTTTACCTAGACCCACACATTTTGTGAATATTCAATTTATCCTGTTAAAATGTTTTTTGCTTAGTCTGAACATGTTGAATAATGATTATTAAATCAAACAACTATATTGTTGTTGAAAAATTCAAAGTAAATTTTTTTTCTTTTCAAAACGCTATAAATCCATCCATTTTTCCCAAAAATTGATGGTTGTCTTTTTTTAAAAGTCTTTTGTCTTTTATTTTTCATGTTCGCAGTTATTAATAAACAATTAAAATGTCTCATTGCAATATTTTACATATTCCTAATCATTACTTTTGCTGGTTCTTTGTGACAGCTTTTAGGTGCCGTTTACATGAACGCGTCCTGCATCAGCACCGAAAACTTAGAGAGAGAGAGAGAGAGAATAAGATTTTTTTACTTATTTTGAGGAATTATAGCCTAATGAACAAACATCTGTTAGGAGCGCAGCCACGTTGGATTGCGAGAACGTTCACTAGGCTAAAATTAAGTTCGGTGCTTATTGGGGTTTGGAAAGAAACTGCATCTTGCAGTACATTTTAAACAAGGAAATTATTATTGGCGTTTATCGCGTTTTGGAAAAGAGCTCTTCATTTATTGTTTGAAATAAAACAGTGTGCTTCAATAATTAAAGTTCGCAATGTTTTGTTTGTTTTCTCCGCTTAGAAAATGCAGTGAAAAAGGATGGCCGCAATGATCGTGCTACAGGAGTCTGCAAGAAGCTGGTGAGCCACTTCTCTCACAGCTGGAAGGCCAGCGATGCCCTGGCAAAAGTCCAGAAGGAACTCAATCTACCATCACATTGTCTCATCTCAGAATGCCAAACAAGATGGGGTTCCAGACAGATGATGATCAGCAGGATATTAGAGCAGCAGCAGGCTTTAACTCAGGTCCTGTCTGCAGACAAGAAGCTGCGGCATCTAATTCCAACCTGGCAAGATATAGATGTGCTGGAGTCTGTAAGCAAGTCACTGGGCCCAATGCTGGATTTCACTGATGCACTTTCAGGCGATGAATACGTCAGTGTCTCCTTTGTAAAGCCAGTTCTTCAGCTCTTCAACATTTCACTACTGGAAATGTGAGAGGAAGACACAGACCTGACCAAGAACATAAAGATGAAGATGCTGGACTACCTCAATGAGAAATACGAAGATGATGATACTCAGAAGCTGCTAGATATGGCATATTTTTTGGACCCCCGGTTCAAGATAGACTTCATCAGTGCAGACAAGAAGACCCAAGTTAAGGCCAGAGTGGTATCACAGATGATGGAATGCCAGGAGAAATCAAGCTGCAGCACTGACGTGGAGCCCAACGTTACCAGTGCACCCCAGGCAAAGAAAGCAAAGAAGTCATTGGGAAGCTTCTTTAAACAGAGAGAAACTGAAGCAAAGGGTGATTCCTCTCTGACCCTAAAGGATGCTTTGGAAGCAGAGCTAAACACTTACCTGCTAACACCTCCAATAGACAAAGAGGAGGATCCACTTGCATGGTGGAAAGTACACAAACTAAGCTTTCCTCATCTCGCCAGACTTGCCCGCAAAAACCTGTGTATTCCTGCGACAAGCTCGCCGTCAGAGAGACTTTTCAGTACTAGTGGCAACATCGTCACTTGCCAACGAACCTGTCTCAAGCCTGCAAAGGTTGATAGTAGAGGTCGACCGATATGGGTTTTTCAATAGCCGATGCCGATGACGATATTTAGGAGTCAGGGTCAGCCGATGGCCGATATATGCTGCCGATATTTTTTGGCCGAAAATTGGACGTTTTCCCCTCTATTTGCATGATAAAATATCACATTAATAATAACAAACGATACACAAAATTTCTCAACTTAGCATTTACTGAATACTGACTTGTGTAAATTTAAATATAAACTTAAATAACAAAAACACAATACAACTTATAAACAACTTAAACTTATAAACAATAAAGATAGCAGCATCAGAATCTCTTTAGCAGCAAACTCATTCTTCAGCTCCCAAGCTCACCAGTCTGCTGCAGATATTGCACCTGGCTTTTCCTGGTGTTGGCTTTGTGAAATGCTGCCATACAGGATTAGATTTTTGTTCAGTCATCAGACAGCAATTACTAAAACAGAAGAATAAATGCAAGGTTAGAATTTTTATTATAGTACCTTCATCTTCAATTCATTCTACAATTCCAGTATTCCATGCACATTAAAACAATTACACTCTAATACATTTTGAAGAAAAAAAAAACACTAAGTGCATCATGGTATGATGAGTAGTGTACACTAACATGTTGTTTCTGTTGTTAGCAGACAGATAGCTTAAAGCCAAATTCACAATCAGAATCTAGTGATCCCGGAAAATAAAATAAAATAACTGTCGTATTGCACAGCCTTGTATGCAAGGACAACATAAGCCCCTAGTGATTTTGACGTTGTCTACGTATAAGCCCGTATAAAGGACAGACATGTTTAATGAGGAAACTAACTGCGCAAAGTCATGCACTTTTTATCTAGACGTCTGACAAATTGTTTGAATCTCCGGTCTCAAATGAAAAAAAGTTGCACAGAAGGACCATTGTCAGCATCAGCTCAAGTAAATGGTAACCAGGCTTTCGAACAAACACTTTTCTCCGCCATGCATTGTTCTTAGCAGCTCTGTGTCTCCCGAGGACGGCGCTGTCTGTGATCAGGGCAGAGTAACGCAACTCTCACACACGCTGCAGTATTTGAGAGCTGCCTGATCCGCCCCACACACTCACAGAGTGAAACTCTCCGACACAAGAAAAAAAACATAACTGATAACATCGGGCTGATACGGTAATAATTAAAATGTTAACAACTAAAATGATTTTTAACGATTAAAAAACGTCTGTGAGCCCACCAATAAGCGCACAAAACGAACTCTATTAGAATCAATGATCCTTAATGTTACCTGTAAGCTACAGTTGGTTGAAGGCTCATTATCATTACCCCAGTTCCCAATAGCGTAATTCGCGTTTTCTTTTAAAGCAACATTTCATAGCAAACTACTTAAATAAACAGGTCATTGAAAGATCAGAATTTAAGCCTTACCGTTTTATCCCAGGACTCTTCCAAAACTTCTGGCTGTGGCCCTGCACAAGGCAGCATGGGTCACGTGTTCCACAGCAACAATAACACTGGGCTGCCCGCAGACGTGCCTGTCTGAAAATCGGCGTAGTGCACTCGGATATCGGCCGATGCGGATACATTAAAAAATGCTAAATATCGGCCCGATATATCGGTCGACCTCTAGTTGATAGACTTGTATTCTTAGCTAAAAACCTTGAGTTAGCAAAGCAAATAAAAAAATATATATTTAAGTTATGTTATGAACCAATCAGGGGGGTTGGTGTTGCAAAGCTGCTGTTTAAATGTGTTCAGCTTTTCTGTTTACAGGAATATGTTCTCTAATCTGTTTAGAAGATTTAATACAAAATATCTAAAAATTTTATTTCATTTAGTTTATTTAATATATTTAGCCATGATTATGATGACCAACACCAACACTGTTTTACTTTGGCACTTTGGCTAAGAAAAGTTGACTTAAAAGATTGTGAACCAAAATGCTTATAAGTTGTTTTATAAAAAATATATTTATTTTAAGTTATATTGTTGTAAATCAATCAGGGGGGTTGGTGTAAAGCTGCTGTTTTATTTAAAAATGTGTTCTGCTTTTGTGTTTACAGAAATGTTCGAATTTTGGAATAAAATATTAAGTAACCTTTTTGTCACTTGTAATAAAGCTTGCTTATTAGTGAAATTATTAATATGTAATTATTGGTAATTATTGACTTTAGCCTGGATTGATGGCTCTCAATATCGCAATATATATCGTTTGGAAAAAAATATCGCAATGTAATTTTTTTCCAATATCGTGCAGCCCTACTCTGCACAAGGGTCGGGCTAAAACGGCATCATACACCTTCCCAAAACACATAAAATCAGTAAGCTTGGGAATGAAATAGGTTAATCGCACAATAAACAGCACAACAGATCAAATAAAATGCTAATAAATGTTAATAATGTTAATATTGATGAATAAGTGCTACAGTGATCAACCAAAACAGTGCTCAATAAAATCTTTACGTGCCATTAAATAAAATCCATACCAAATAAAACACACACACAGAAAAACAAAGCACACTTACCTAAAACCCGACGTGTCCTCTGTGTGCTTCAGGAAAGTGCATCACGTGAACCCTGTAGGATGGAGTGTCACCACCTAGACGTACCGGGGCAGCTTTCGCCTAGGATCAAGGCAGTTAGATGGATGTCAACTTACCTCTGGGGGTAGGTCGTTTAGATAGATGGCTGCTTCCTTCTGGGGGCTGGGGGTTTGGGTGAATGTCAGCTTACTTCTGTGATCAGGGTCTTTGGGTGGAAGTGAGCTTACCTCTGGGGTCAGGGGGTTGAGTTGAAAGCAGCTTGCCTCTGGGGTTGGAACATTTGGGTGGATGTGATCTTACATGAGGGGCCTGCATTTTTGGGTGGACAGCAGTTTGCCTCTGAGATCGTCTGCCGCCGCCCCCCAACTTTCACAGCCAGGACCCCCTCCCTTCCCTAAGGTAGAATAATTCAGGCATCCCAACCTGCAAAAACTCAGTTCAGTGAGGTGCCCCCAACCGCCCGACAAGGAGTGAGATGTAACTCCAACAAACTTGATTTCACAGTTTAATTTCTTCATTAATTTCCTCTAGTCAGCGCACTAAATTACGAAGGTCAATATTATGTATTATTTTGACAATAATATAAGTAGATTATTTTACCATCTATGCAAATTCCTTAATTATATTCCATTGCTACGTTACAAAAGTCTTCAAGGAGTCTTTCATGACAGCATTGGCAACTAACCAAGTGTCTAACTAGTGTAGACCTGAATAATACAGCACATGAAATGACACTTGTTAAACTCACCTCAACATGCATTTTATAGTCGTTTAAACCGTCATGAGCAATGCTGAAATCACTGTTGCTAACAGTACAGCACGCAACACTGTCATTATTTTCATCCTTATTAAACATGGATACACTTTCTGAAGTGAAATGCGTTTTATACTTCCGTTTTTTGGGGCACTCTTCGTCTGTCATGATGCTCCACTGAACCGATAACTTCGGTCCTCGAGAAGTTAAATAGAAGCCCGCCCACATTGAAATCTGATTGGCTTATTTTGCTAAGTAAACCAATCAGGATGCTGTCTGTCTAGCACGGGCTACAGGCACACACGCAGGGATCAACACATATATGCACGTTCTCTCTTTCTCTCTCTCTCTCGCTCATTCCGTCGTACGCGCGCGTCTCTCGAGTGCGCGATGCACACACTACTGTCTCGCATGCATGCTCTTGTTTACTTCCTCTTCTTTCCGGGATATTTTATTCAATTTGCGGGTATCAGGGAGTCGCTGTCAATATATGGGAGACTCCCGGAACTTCCGTTAGAGTCGGGATGTCTGGATAACTGCTTATTTGTACTATAATGATAGCTGTTAATTTTCAGGGAGCTGTGATGATATTCGAAATTGTGCAGGGTTATATAAGTACTGTGAAGCTGTCGTTATCCAGTTAAATGTTTAAAAATATGTATTATTTTATCATATTTTATGTATACTTTAAGCTTATTCACAGGTCTCTCCTGCATTCATCTTACCGTCCGTCCATGCCTACTTCAATGTAAAATCAGACAGATTGCTTAACTTGCAACTGTCCAATTACGCGTACATATTTTATTGCTGCAGATAATTAAGGTAGGTAATACAACGCTGAAGGTTAGATGTATAGTACGATTACATATGTACAACATGTGGTCATTTCAGTCAGACAAACGTTTAAAATGGAAAACCAGCTTTCCGTTTTTACCGGCAGTTTCCATAGCACGTCTTAGTCGAAGTACTACACTGCCATCTATTGGACAAGTCAGGTTACTGAATCGTGAAATGTGTCTGTACTAAAATGGATAATATCTTCAGTCATGTTTTCTTTTAGGACCACTACAAGAGGATTATCAGTATGAAGGTTTATCAATAAAAATAATTTATTAAACTAAATATTACAGGGCTCTCCCTGAAAATAAGACGCTCTTAGCTTCCAAAGGCAAGGACACATTCTAGTGATTTTCCAGGAGACTGGACCTAACTAACCTGGGGCCTTATTAAAAAAAACAATCAATCAATTCATGTTGAAGCTCACAAGGTGTGGAGAACAAGAAACACAAGTAAGGGAGAAAGGCAAGGTGCAAAGCATACACAAGCAGTGTAACGACATATCAGTTACAATGTATGATTAAAAATACATCATTTCTCACAGTATGAATAGTGGTCCGTTGCTCCTACTATAGCCTCACGCCTCCAGGGTCATGGGTTCAATCTGCACCCCTGCTGTAATAAACAGTGACATTTTTACAGTAACATACTGTTTAAAATAGTACAATACTGTAGAAAAAATGCTTTCTGGGCAATATTTATGAGAACCTTGTCGATAAAATACTGTAATGTACTGTAATTCTGTACATGAACTGGAAAAAAATAAACTGTAGAATTTACTCAGATTGAATGATGTAACAATTTGCACTCACTTTTTTGGGTTGACTTTATACCCAATTCTAAGAAACATTTTAAATAAATAAAGCTATAGTCTACCCACTGTCACAGTACTATCCTATAAGATTTACTCAAATCAATATTTCAATATTAATATTAATTAATTTTAATATTAACATTAATTAATATTTCAAATCAATATTTGTACTCACTCGTTTGGGTAAATTGGGATATTACTTTTTATGAGTAAAGTAAACCCAAGTTTAGCAAATAACATACCTAATGTATTTAAAGGGCCCTTTTCAGCATTCAACGCAAAGTGATACCAGGTTTGAAACAAGGGTCTTTGCCAGCATGGCCTGATACAGTTTTCTGTCCCTTTGGGAGTAAAGGTCTTTGCTCAAGAGCTCATTAATATGGCTATTCTGCCAAGACTGGGCTTTTCTGCAGCTGTGGTATATTTCACCCACCGTCATGAAGGAAACTCTCCCAAATACTGATCTTGCAAGATGTTCTCTGTTGAGATAAAAAAAAATGGAATAGCTGTGATTGCTCATGTAATGCTTTTTTGGGGTGATGTATTTGTTAATGTAAGGCCATTTTGATTACCCACACTTGGCCTTGTAGCCTTATGTTTGCAGAAAAGAGCCTGAGCTGTATGTATATGTATATGTATATTTGCATAGCATGACATGGTACTGCCTTTGATTTAGTAGATTTTTAATTCACTGTTATGATGTTGAATAGGACAAGTGCATAAATCCCCAAATATATTGGCTACCACAGCTAAAACAGATCTTGGTGGGGTGTGTTGGTTCGTGCTCCATGGAGTGATCTTGGGTGGGAGGCTAAGATTGGATGTACATAGAATAAAAAACCTCAATGTCTTCTAACATCCCCACCATAAGAAAACACATTAAGTCCTGCTCATACTAATTCTGGTATCTAAACCATCAGCTTTCCAGGACTCTTTGGCAATTATACATCTCAAAACACACAAAGCCAACTGATACAGAGCAATCAGTTTAAACAACCAAAGGAATCCTGAAGTAAAACAAGCAATGATATGTGGTGGAGACTAATATCTGTGGCATTCCATTCTCAACTGCAGTGGGATTCTAAATATTATGTAAACATGGATATCCAAAAAGTAAACCTAATTAAAATCGAAATATTAAATGAGCAGAATGATTAAATTTGTTGTTCTATCCCAATGTAGGAATTATTAGCTCAAATAAATTTTAATATTCTCCACCAATATGTTTGAATTAATTGAAGTTTAATGAATTATTATTTAATGCTGATTATTAATCAATTGTTATGCCGAATGGTCGGCTCCTCCAAACTCAATTGCGGCATCCCTGTGAGTCTGTTAATGTGAGACTTAAATGGGATTCACTAATTACCAGTATCGCTTAGTAACCTGGGTTAGAAGGCTCGTCCAGCGAGCTGCATCACCAGGTAATGTACACGATTGGTAGCGAAGCTTCCCTCACGGCCAATGAGAGAGAGTCTCGCGATGTTTCAGGCGAGTTTGAGGTTCAGAGCGTGTAGCAAGATCACACAGAGGCAGGAACTTAGTGTGAGTACTCAATGACGGAGGCTGAAGTTGTGTAAAAGACATGCATTTATTCCTAACTAACACTACAACTAACATAAGACAGACATTACACCTAACACAAACAACAAACACGAAATAACGGAATAAAACAAACGATGTAATTATAAAAATGCAATGACCGGATTTAAATGAGTAACCTTAAATGGGAAATACTGTTCTGCAAAGCAAGCATAGTTTGTGGAAACACGACCCTAAAGTCTTATAGCAGGTTAAACAGAACAGCTTAAGTTGTTAGAATGAAAGGAAGTTGGTTTACTTGGTTGAAGAGTGGGGGGGGTCTTGGCAGTTGATGGCAGAGCTGCTGAGCTGATGGCACTCAGGAAGGCGCGGCGTTTGGAGCAGTGGAGTGGAGTCCCTTTAGATTCTCTCTCCTGGTGAAGCTTTGTCTTGGGTGCTGTTCTCTGTTCAGCTGGGCCTTCACCGGAGGGCTTCTTGTGGGCTTCTCTCCTCCCGGACTGATGTTCTCCTTCGGGCTGGCGGTTATTCTCTGCGCTGGCTGGCGGTTGTTCTGCTCGCCTTTGTTCTGAGGTGCCAGGATTTTATGCTGTAAAGTTCATGAATAGGGATGACCAGGAATTCGACTCCTGGCCCAATGGCTGGCCATCCATTTGGCGGGCTTTCGGAAGGGGGTCTGTATCAGTCCTTTTGAGATTTATGGCCCGACTGATTCTCCCTTTACTGATGATTTTCATTAAGCTGTTATAACTTTTGATACATCCACTTTTATGGTAATCACTGACCAGATTTGCAATCAGGGGTGATTAACAATCAGTTTGACACCAAACATGCCATACCAGCTTCACAGGTACATACCTCATACCCTCTGTATTAATTGATTAAACAATTAATTATTTTATCTATGTGACTGATTCACATCAGGATACAGGTGTTTTGGGTTGCACCTCAACAGATGTTACACTTTGTGCGGATATTACATCAAATATTCATATTACAAACAGCACATCTTATCCATAGATAGGCGTGGCCGTTAGTTTGTGGTAATATCAATATAAGTTGCACATCTGGAAACAACATATTTTGTTTAGTGTGGCTTATGCCAATTCATCTTCTCCAGAATGGATAAGATACACCTTAATTCAGTTCTTTTAACATAGCATGGTAGAAACAAAGAAACTTGGTGACTGTCCACCAAGATCAGATAAGGACCACAAAGGAATGTTGGAAGAGAAGGGGGGGGTTTTAACAAAGTTAGGACACATTGGTTACACTAATTTTCCAGATTCTTCTGGTATACCATGAGAACATATATACAATGGTAGCTATACCTATCTATTTATTTAAATTTATATGTGTTCAAGTACAAAGGGGTAAAATAGGTGATACTCCGTGAACATGGTTATAAGGGTGGCACACAAAACACTAAGATTGTCTAAGGACACATACAAGCATAACGTATCTGTAGATTGAGACTAGTAGTCGTGAGTAAATCAATATACATTGTATACAAAAGCCAAACTTAAATGAAATTTCCTTTAGGGTGTTCGTCTGTTGGGTGAGTGAGATGTAAGGCAGAGTGTATGTGGAGGGGGGTTGTGTGCCAAGTCAAGGGCAATAAAAGTTGGAGTACTGGCCTCCCTTGTTATCTGTGTGTATGTGTTCGTGTGTGTAACCCCCCTTTGGTGCCTCTCGTTACCAGGCTCGGCCTTGTCTCAGGCCACCTGGAATTTAGGCCCTGTGATATGTGCATGTGTGATCCTACATATCCCCCCTTTCGGCTGATGATGGCATTGCCATCATTCAGGCGACGGAAGTTGAAACAGGATCACCACCATGCAACGAGGCATTGTTGACATCCCATTGTTTGGCACTCTGGGTGGCACAGTGACAGGATGGACAGGGAGGAGGCTCAGGGGCTGGCGCCTGGCTTCTGGGACCGCGAGGAGTGGTGAATCCTATGTCGAACAGGGTGCCAACGGCTGCTGCAGCTCCCAGCAGGGTGCTCAGGAGCCTCTTGGGCCGTCGATTGGACTCAGCTTGGGTCTCGGTCGTTGGGTTACTGCTCCAATCTGTGGGTAGTGTCAGCGGCAGCATGATGCAGGGCCTCCTGAGTCCATCTGACACCTGTCCCACTAGTTTGGGGTCTCTCGGGCAGGTAATGGCTCAGTTGACATCGTCCGACGAATATTCTCTCTGTGTGGGTACAACAGTTGGTAATCACGAGACCGGGCTGTCCCCGGAAGACGGTGCCAGGCGGAGGCCCAGGGAACGCCGTGTCAGACTGGAGCCTCAGCCTCCTAGGCAGAGTAATGCTAATAGCGGGGGCAGCATCATCCTAGTAATAGGGGGTAGAAAATAAAGACCAGATTAGGAGTGAGGTGGTGAGTCGAGACTCTGAATGTTGTGCACACCGGTGCAAAAGAGAACAGGAGAAAGAAATAGTGGGCAACAATTCTTGGCCAGAGAACAATTGCAAAGAAACAAACGGGACAAAGAAAATTGCAAAACTGGATCCTCTTCAGTAATTTCCCGGGCACGCGTGAGCCACCCCAGGTCCTTACCAAAAACAACAACCAAAATAAAATGAAAAGCTATCAAAAGAAAGAAACAGATAAGTACAGCAAAAACTGAAAAGGTCACCCAGATATCAGTAGTCAGGCCCACCACCTTAATCTACCCTATCTGTGACCATCTTTCCTCCACTTTCTCTTTGGTCTTTCTCCTTGGGAGTTTGGGGAGATTTCAGACTGAAAAGATGTCTTTCTTTTGGTTGGAATGTGGTTTATTCCAAGCTGCTGGCTTCATCTTGAGAAGACTGGTTGGTGGGTGTTTCAGGCTTTCTCTGGGCTTGGTATTTCTTGATTTGATTCCGATGAACCCGCTTGAGGCATGTTTCGTGGGTGCCTTTGTTGGTTCGGATTCGGTAAGCCACAGGTGACAGTTTGTCCACGATCTCATGTGGTCCCGACCAGCGTGGTAGAAGCTTCCTGGAAAGTCTTTGTGCTGAGTTTGGTTGCACAAACCTATAGTACCAGATTTTGTCTCCCACTTGGAGTTCATCTTGTGAGGTTTTCTGGTCATTGTAGGCTTTCCTGCCCTCTGCGGTTCTTTGCAGGTTTTGTTGGGCGAATGCAAAGGAAGCTCTCAAATGCTGGTGCAGGCTGTCCAGATATTGTTGTGTGGTGTAGGCTGTGATGAGATTGTTGTCACCAGGTTGGTAGAGCAGGTGGAGAGGGAGTGTCATTTGTCGTCCTGTCATCAGTTCGAAGGGGGACACTCCTGTGGACTTGTGGGGTGTGGCTCTGATTGCCATGAGCACCAGAGGCAATTTCACATCCCAATCTTTCTGATTGGATGCCACATATTTCTTGACCATACCGACGACGGTTCGGTTGGTCCGTTCTACTTGGCCGGATGCCATAGGATGGTGGCTGATGTGGAACTGGGCTTTGATCCCCAACAGTTTCCAATTGTCCTGCATCACTTCGGCTGTGAAGTGGGTGCCTCGGTCTGAGTTGACTTTCAGTGGGAGGCCAAACCTGGAGAACACATGGTTTGTGAGCAGATATGCCGTTGTCTGGGCTGTGTCATTGGGTGCCGGGAGGCATTCTACCCACTGACAGGTGACTGTGAGGAAGTATTTGTTTCCGCGAGCTGATCTCGTCAGGGGTCCTACCCAGTCAATCTGTAGATCTGACCATGGGAAATTGATACCCCGTCGCTGCAGAGGGGCCTTGTGGTTTGGGTTTGCTGGTTGAAATTGGCAGCAGACCAGACATCCTTTCACATATTCTGTTACATCCTGTCGCATGTTAGGCCAGTAGGCTACTTGACTAAGTGTCTCGTAGGTTGTTTTGGCATTGCGGTGTCCTGCACAGGGTGCATCGTGGGCGTACAGTAGCATGACCCCCCTTTGTGCCTGAGGGACTGTTAGAGTTTAAAATGTATTACTTTTATCATATTAAGTATGTGTGTTAGCATTATGTAATATATATGTATCAGCCCCTGCGTCTAGAGACAGGGCAGAACAAAGTGGTCCCTAGACGCCGAAGGATGAGAGAACAGGAACTATAACTCTGGGTGGGGAATAGGCTTGTCAACATGGCCAAGGAGGCCTACCCTGGGTTGTGTAGCGTTTCCTGATAAACCTTTGTCTGTAAAGGTACTAGCAGTATTAACAGTTTAAACTACGCCCCATGTAAGCCCCTCCCGCCAAGTATAAATAAAGAAGCCAAGGGACTGCCCGGTGTGACACTGAACTGAGGCGCAGATACTGTCTGTTGCATCTAAGTGAGTGGGCACCCTTGCGCAAGTAAAAGATAAGAAGTGTGCTGTCTCTTTAAGTCCTGAGTCCAAGAAGTGCATGTGTGGAGTGGCAAGCGACAGCGCTTCCTCCACATAGGTAAGGGTGAGAGGGGGTCAAAGCTACGGCGCTTTCCTCCAGCTCCCCAACATAAAACTTGGTCCTTCGAGCCGGATCCGAGAGGAAACCAGAGGACGCCGACCAGTCCGCCGACGAACAACACCGAAAACTGTCGACAGTCTCACTCACAGAGAGTGTGTGAAAGACCTGTGACGTGAATTCGTCTACAGGCCGGTGGTTAGGACCGTTCCCGACGGCTGGGGCGACGTCTGATGGGCCTCCGGACAAGAACTAGAAGCACTTCGCGAAAGGATCAGGTGAGAAGCACGACGCTGCAGCGTGAATAGAAAACAGACGTGTATTAAGAGACTAGTAGAAGGTCTGCACGTCTGGCCTGGGTGCAACAACATACTGGTGACCAAGGGAGAAAGGACGGGTTTCATCCCTGAAAACTGATACCGCTGTCTCCATAGGAGACAGTAGAAGGCCGTGTCAGTGTCCTCCTGAGGTCTCATGCCAGGGACTTGCACCTAGGGGTTGTTGTTTTTTTGTAGAAAAATGGGACAGAGTCAGAGCAAAGTAGAATTGGCGGGAGATGAGAAATTTATGGAAGCATACAAAGTAGGAGCAGGAGTTGTGAGTAATCGGAAATGGCAGAAAAGATATAAATTTCCTGGAAATCTGAATACAGGGGACATTCTAAAACTGCAGACCGAGTTAAAATTAGATATACTGGCTAGTTGCCGTTCAGAGAAAGATAAAGTATAGAAGAAGAGAGAATACATGCTGTCTGAAGCTTGGTTAGAGCAAAGCAAACTCCGAGATAAAGCGAGGAAGGAGAAACAGAAAAACAAAAAAGAGAAGTTACAAGCAGCATTGGTTAAAATAGATGAGGAGACATCGCCCACTGCTCCCCCGCATGTGCCTGCGGCTGCGCCACTAGGGCCACAGCCACCACCCTATCATAATCAAAATGAGCCTGCACCTTTGCAAGCGGCTCAGGGAGCGGAGGGAGAGAGACCAAGGTTACATCAAACCAGGGCGACAGATCCACAATTGCAAAAACGTATAAACCCTGAAAGTCAGAGAGTTCAGTGGCATGCAATAGAAGCAGATGAGGAAGATGAGCTTCTCGCCCCGATGGTGGAAGTGGCTAATCCAAGAATAGCCCCGGGTGAAGATGGCTTAGCCCCACCAGCCACCATATTAGTTTACCGCCCATGGACAGCAGAAGATAGGGCAGCCGCCCTGAAAGGCATCCCTGCCGTAGAGGACGGTGTGCCTGAGTTCTGGACAGCTATGACGGAACTACAGGCTAGCTTTCACCTTAATGGGAGAGATGTAATGCAAGCATTAGGAATAGGCGTGGTGCCAACCCCAAATGGAATGAAGGCCATAATAGAGGAGGATGTTTGTGTGTTACAAGGACATAACACCCCAACCTATTACTGGTCCTTAGACTTAGGAGACACGAACCAAACTAGAGAAATGTTGAGAAAAACAAGACAACAGCAGAAAGCACCACAAACGCAATATATGCTGAGTGATGCGCTGCACGTCACAATAAGGTACAAAACAGTACCAGGGCCAGACCCAGCATATGACGCCTTGTTCCATGCACAGACTGATAAATGCATTACGGTCCCATATCTGTATGTGGACACAGTAAATGGGCTAGCAGCAGCATCCGTCACCCTAACGAATAGGCAATGGAGATTGTTTCTAGAAGACACACCACACATTTCTCTTTCAAAAGGAAAAAAGCATAGATGGAAAGATTTGGGACAGTTTGTGAGCTGCGCATCACACCCAAAACTTAAATATACGACGCAGCCAGGGACAGAGTGGAGCTATAACGAAACACAAAACATATGGAGATTTCCTTTGGGATGGCGAGTGCCTGTGACCCCTGTCACACACATGGATGACCCAGCCTGATTGATAGCTACGGTTGAGAGCCCAGAGCTGTCAGTAATACCTAAAGGGCTGTGGTCTTCCTCCCCCACTGATGTAGGGCTAGTAAAAGACTTCCCACCATATAAGGTACAAATACGAACACAACAAGAACCGATAGTGAGACAATATCCTTTGAAACCCGAAGCCGAAGCCGGAATAGCACCGGTGATACAGGACATGTTGAGGTCAGGAATCTTGAGAGAGGCACCAGAGGCTACTTGCAACACCCCCATATTCCCAGTGCAGAAAGGTCAAACGGGAAAGTGGAGGATGGTGCAAGATTTAAGGCCAATAAATAACATAGTTCAGCATGCGGCACCAGATGTGCCTAATCCACATTTACTGCTTAACTCCCTTACGGGAGACAAGAAGTGGTTCTCAGTGATAGATTTGAGTAATGCCTTTTTCTCAGTGCCACTACATGAGGACTCGCAACATTTATTCGGGTTCACCTACAAAGGGAAGAAATATACTTACACTAGATTACCGCAAGGTTTTTCTGAAAGCCCACATGTGTACACAATGGCCCTCCGCTTCTCTATGCAAACGTGCCCAGTGCTGGAACACAGCCAAGTATTGTTGTACGTAGATGATATCCTAGTCGCAGCCGATACTAAGGAACATTGCCGGCAGACGACCTTGGCTGTGCTCCAACATTTGTACAAGACAGGACATAAGGCCTCGAAAGAAAAGCTACAATATTGCCAGAAGAAGGTCATATATTTAGGTCATTATCTTACGGGGGAAGGGAAGGCGCTCCTAGAAACTCGTAAGCAAGCGATTAGAGAGGCGCCTAAACCAAGGACAAAGCAACAGATGATGTCCTTCCTGGGACTGTGCAATTACTGTAGGGAATGGTTACCAGACTATGCAACCTTAGCACAGCCTTTGCAGGAATTAATATATGGGAAGGAGATGACACTAAAAGACCAAATACAATGGACCGCAAAGGGAGAAGCAGCATTTGAGAAATTGAAACACATGCTGCAGACAGATGTAGTCTTGGCCTTACCAAATTATGAATTGCCTTTCATGCTATGCGTAGATGCACAAGAAGGGTATATGAAAGCCGTTTTAACACAACCGTTTGGAACTAAACACAGACCATTAGCGTTCTACTCTAAAAGACTAGACGCTGTGGCAGCAGGGTTTCCAGGCTGTCTGCAAGCATGTGCAGCAGCAGCGGAAGCAGTGAAAATATCAGCAGAGCTAGTGTTATGCCACCCCCTGACCCTGAAAGTACCACATGCTGTATCGCTGATATTGCTCCAGACACCACTACCCTTTTTAACGCACGCTAGACACCTGACCCTGGTCTCACTTCTGCTTTCACAGCCTAATATAACCTTGCAGAGGTGTGGACCATTAAACCCCAGCACCCTCCTGCCGTCTCAGGCAGAGGGAGACGCGCATTCATGTAAAACCATAATAGAAGAACAAACAAAACCCCGAGCTGACATCTCTCAAACGCCCATACCCCAGACTACAGTCCTATTCGTGGACGGGTCTGCATCTAAAGATCAGTATGGCAAAAACAGAGTAGGGTATGCGGTGGTAACCCAAGACAAAGTAATAGAAGCAAAGGCGTTGCCGCCGACCTGTTCAGCACAAGCTGCAGAACTGTATGCCGTCATCCGAGCCTGTGAAATACATGAGGGGAAAGAAATTACAATATACACAGATAGTCAGTACGTTTTCTCAGCAGTGCATCATCATGCCGCTGTGTGGAAAACGAGAGGATTCAAGACGTCCCAAGGGACCACATTAACTCATTCGGCATTACTACTAAGACTGTTAGAAGTCGTGCAGAAACCAAAACTGCTAGCACTCTGCAAATGCAAAGCGCATCAGGCCAATGAAACTGAGGAAGCGAAAGGGAATGCTTTCGCTGATCAAACGGCTAAGGAAGCAGCCCAAAGCGCACCGCTCGAAGAGAGCGATGGGCTCTTCCTCATAGAAACTAATGTACTACGAGACGCGCAGCAGAATGCCTCAAAGGCAGAAAAACAGAGATGGACAAAAAGGGGGGCACAAGAAAAAGATAATGTGTATGAAGTGGACGGGAAGCCAGTCCTTCCGCGGAGTCTGTATAAAACAGCAGCTTTAGTGAGTCATGGGAAGACCCATGTCTCAACAGGAGGGATGGTACATATAATACAACAACACTTTTACACAATAAATTTTTCTGATTTTGCAAAAAACTATTGTAGAGCGTGCATGATTTGCTGTAAACATAATGCACAAGGGAACATGAGACCTAAGCGAGGCCAGTTCCCCATGCCGGAGCAGCCGTTTCAAGCAATACACATGGATTTCATAGAATTGACGTGGTCACAAGGTGCAAAGTACTGTTTGGTAATAATAGACACCTTTTCCAAGTGGGTAGAAATATACCCAGCAAAACACTGTGATGCAATCACAGTAGCTAAATGCTTAGTGGGACAATTCTTTCCGACATATGGAATCCCCGAAATAATACGGTCAGACAACGGCTCACATTTTGTAAACAAAGTACTAGACTTATGCTCACAAGCACTAGGATTCACACTAAAAAAATCATTGCGCATACCACCCCCAGAGTGCAGGTCTAGTGGAGCGAACTAATGGAACAATAAAAAATAGGCTAAAGAAAACCATGGAAGAAACAGGCAGACTATGGCCAGAATGTTTGTCACTAGTGAAACTATGGATGCGTATCACGCCTGCGGTCAGTGGACTGACCCCCTTTGAAATAGTATACGGGAGACCATTTCCGTTGATAGGGGAAACTACTGACGTAGGGAAGGCGGGACATGAGCAAACGCTTGCGGATTGGATGAGCAGACTGCTCGCTAAACAGAGCGCTCAACATCCTAGTAATTTGCCAGAAGCATCTGTGTCTGTGTTACAGGATTCTGTGAAGCCTGGAGATTGGGTACTGATAAAAGTCCTGCAACGAAAGGATTGGACTACGCCCCGGTGGGACGGACCATATCAAGTACTCCTGACAACACCCACCGCACTGAAGATTGCGGAAAGACCGTCGTGGATTCACAAAAGTCACTGTAAGCTCATAAAGCCCTTGCCAGACGCCTCACTCGCGGAGTAGCAGTGGAAGTCCGCTACAAAGGCACGAAATACAATAGGTTTTCGCTGTCTCAACCCGGTGAAGAAATCAACTGAACTGCACTCCTTTAGGATGGCTCTGACAGGGTGTCCATGGTGGGCTAAAAGTCTGTTTGGAGGTCTTTTCGTTATACTAATTATACTGATATTACAATTTGGAGATGAGAATGTGGATGTAGGGAAAAAGTGGACCCCGGATGGGATTCACCTCACCCGTATAAACGGAGATGCACAACATCCGTTCCTACAGAATTACTGGTACAGATATGTACATGACGCTGTGAAACAAAAGAATCTGTCTAACTGTTATGTTTGCTCTGTCATGCCACACCACAGTGAAGGCCCAACTTTAACCGGGAAACCTATGAACAGATCCCAGGCTAAATGTGCTTCCTCATTCGGAGGCGTCGGATATCAGCACACAGGTATTAAAATAAATGACACAAACCCATATGCCCCAGGGATCGACAATAACACTTGTGATCGACTATTTTGGATTGACTTCAAGGTCACCAAGTCCAATAGTTCATTCCCGTTCCCGGTCCTTATGAATAAAGACCCGAGAACATTCAACCATACTATGTGCTATGACCAAATGAATGGCACAAACCCCCTAGGTAACACCACAAACTGTGATCAAATTGCTGTTTCAGGTGAAGGAGCACCAGTCAACATGTCAGGCCCCAGCAATGGGTCCTATTGGGTGCAAGGCGTAGCCTGGTTGTGTGGTAGCCGTGCTTATTTTGTGTTACCCCCCGGCTGGTACGGAGTTTGTGCACCCATTTATGTTTCAGATCACACCTATGTAATAAGCATCGAGGACACAACTAAACGACGTAAACGCAGCACGGAAGAAACCGTGAAACAACATGATAGCGTGTGGGGAACAGATGTCCCCGACGATCAAAAGCTGTGGTCCGAAGGGAAGAAAGTAATACTTGCCTTGTTTCCACACGTGGGAGTAGGAAAACTACTGCTCCGCGTAGAAACTCTGACTTACAGATTAGGTTTGTTCATGAATGCTTCCATAATAATAGAGCAGCAGCAAAATAAAGAATTGGATATAACCCGGCAGATGGTGATACAGAATAGAATGGCACTAGATCTCCTCACTGCGGCGCAGGGAGGGGTGTGTGTACTACTGAATCAAACCTGCTGTACTTATATTCCTGATAATGTACATTCTTCCAACATGACGAATGCCTTGCAAAAGCTGAAAGATCTACGGACGGTGATGACCGAAGAAAAGAGCCAGCAAGGGTTCTCTTGGTTGTCCTGGTTCACCACCGGAGCATGGTGGACCATTCTGATGAAAATATGTGCACCATTTCTGATGTTTTTTATACTATTTTTCTGCTGCTGTATCACTGTGATTCCATGTTTGAAAATGCTGATTAATTCTGCTCTACATTCCGCGTTTCGAGCTCAAGACAATATGTTGTTGTCCCTTACCGACAATATGGAGATGGAAGAAGAGCCCGGAGAGGTGTAACTCACAATGACGGACGGTCCGAAAACCTAAAGGGCGTGGACCACTCCTGAAGCTCGAGGAGACCCTCAGTGTGATTCTGCTTTCTTACAATTAACATGATAAACAGGAGGGACTGTTAGAGTGGAAAATGTATTACTTTTATCATATTAAGTATGTGTGTTAGCATTATGTAATATATATGTATCAGCCCCTGCGTCTAGAGACAGGGCAGAACAAAGTGGTCCCTAGACGCCGAAGGATGAGAGAACAGGAACTATAACTCTGGGTGGGGAATAGGCTTGTCAACATGGCCAAGGAGGCCTACCCTGGGTTGTGTAGCGTTTCCTGATAAACCTTTGTCTGTAAAGGTACTAGCAGTATTAACAGTTTAAACTACGCCCCATGTAAGCCCCTCCCGCCAAGTATAAATAAAGAAGCCAAGGGACTGCCCGGTGTGACACTGAACTGAGGTGCAGATACTGTCTGTTGCATCTAAGTGAGTGGGCACCCTTGCGCAAGTAAAAGATAAGAAGTGTGCTGTCTCTTTAAGTCCTGAGTCCAAGAAGTGCATGTGTGGAGTGGCAAGCGATAGCGCTTCCTCCACATAGGTAAGGGTGAGAGGGGGTCAAAGCTACGGCGCTTTCCTCCAGCTCCCCAACAGGGACCACGAGCCGTGGTGAAGTGTGGGCATCAGGGACATCAAGAGGTACGCCCTCGGCAAGATGAAGAAAGGGTAAAGCCATCATCAGGTGATGGAGGTCAGGAAGGGATGCCTGATCAGTTGTGGAGATCGAGTTAGCAGAGAGGTCGCGGAGGTGATCGCAGACCTTGTTCAGCACAGCATCAGTGGGCTGGAGAGAGATGATGTCAGAGTTGGAGACCTGAAGGGAAAGTTCTAGCAGTGAGGCCTCTGGCATCGAGGTAGGTGCTTGGCTGTGGCTGCAGGTGACAACCTGGACGACATGGGTGGGTGGGAGGGAGCAAAACTCCCACGAGTCACCGTGCAGTGGTCCTGCTTTGGTGAGTGCATCCGTGTGGTCATCGTATGTCTTGTCCAGTCCTAGGAGTCTGGAATGACCGCTGACCTTCTTCCAATAGATCTGCGTGTTGCGTGCGGTAATCAGAGCATCGCACGTGTGCAGGAGGTCTTGGTGTTTGACTGGCTTGTTCCCTGATGTCTTGAAGCCATTTTGTGTCCAGTGAGGGAGATGGCACATGAAGCTGAGACGTGCATAGCTGAAGTCTTTGCAGATCAGCAGGTCCTTTACTTCACGTTCGGAGGCCATCTCCAGGGTTATTAAGATTGTTGCCAGCTCTGTGTACTGCGATGTGTGAGGACCAAGCTTGAGCTGTTGTGGTGGGACAGGGTCGTCATTGAGCCACAGAATGCCAGCTCCAGCTTTCAGGGTCCCCTGATGTTTGAATGAGCACCCATCTACATAAATGGTGATCATGTCTTGACAGACATTTTTCTCAAAGTAGTGGTGTTGCGACAGTTCCATTGGTGTGGGCGTGTCCAAAATGTTGGGTGCTGCTGGTCCCTCCTGAGAATAGCTGTGGCAGCTGGGTGACTGTACTGCGTCAGGCTGGGCAGTTATAGCATGGATTGTCAGGTGTTGGTTATCAGCAAGCTCCACGTGACATACAGTTCCTTTTGTCACTGGTGACTCTTCTACTTCCATGGTCATTACCACATCTGTGACTTCCATGCCTTGGGGCCACATGCCTTTCGTGATCTTGGGGCAGAAGGATTCCAAGGTAGGGTCCTGCCTGCACAGGAAGGAGTCATGATGCTGGTATGGGTCTCTTGTGTCAAGACACTGATCTCCTGCTGCGTTCTCTCCATGGTGTGGAGTGAGGTCCGAGGAGACAGCCAGGGTTTGACATTCCCATGTGGCTGTGTCAGGTGTCCACAGTGGCAGCGGTTCTCTAACTTGAGCCCAAATTTTCTGACGTTGGAAGTCTAACAATGGCTCGAACCGGTTCAGCAAATCTTTCCCAATGAGGAATGGAATGGACTCAAGTTGGGAAATGTATACAGGGTGCATTACATTCATGGGGCCGATGGACAAATTGAGGGGGATCGTGTGATCCATCCTGGTGCCCAAAGCTAAATACGCCTGCACGTCCAAAGAGCATTTCCTCGGCTGGAGGGTTTTGTTCTTCTGGGCGGCTAGGTGCTGCACCTGGTAGAAGAGACTGGCTGACATGAGGGTGATGTCTGCTGCAGTGTCGATGAGGGCCTCGAGGGTGAGAACATCTTCCAGGGTGATGGAGAGGTAGAATTTCTTGGCTACCCCCTTTCCATCAGGTCACCCAGAAGCTGTGGCACAGGGGCCTGGCCAGGAAATGGTGAGGCGTTGCCACAGTCAGATTGGTGCTCTGAGTCAAGGCACACAACCAGGACAGTGCTGCCGGGCACCGGCGGGGGCTCATCCCCTTGATCAAGCTCTGTGTTGGTGACGGCAACATCAGGTGCTCTTACTGGGCATGAGTCAGCAGCACTTTCTAATTGAGGTGGGACTTCTTCAGTTGTTCCAATATCTCTGGTAGGGAAGGCCGATGACTGTTGAGCGTCATTTGGGGCTGACCTCTGAGGGAGTTTGTAGGCATTGTCTGGTGTGGGTTCAGGTGAGGGTTGTGGGGTCCTGCGTGATTTGTGCTTCCGTCCTAGTCATTTTGGATCTTTCTTCTGAAAGTCCTCTTGACTCTTGAGGGGATGCTGAGTAAAGAAATCACGCAGCAACTGTAGTAGATTAGACTCCTCTTCTTCCTTGGTTCATCCAGGCCTCGAGTCTGGATCGTAACCTCTCCTTCTGTCTTGCCAGTTCTGTGGTGGATTCCGTCGGGAACTTGGGGGAGAGCTTGGCTTAGGAAGCTGGTTTCCCTGTCGGTCTCTCCACTTGTTCCATGGCTCCATTGGTCTTAGCTTACCCTTGTTAGGATAGCGCCGTGTCTCCCACCAGTCTGGCTGAGTCTTTGACTGCTGTGGGGGCGCACCAGGGTAACGCTCACTGTGGCTCGGTCCTCGGTCGTGGATTGGTGTTTGATGAGGAGGGTGGCCACCTTCCAACGCTAGGTTGGGATCTGTAGTGCCAAGGTTCAGCACTGCCGGAGCCTTGGTTGCCTTCTCAGCTGCTGCTCTTTGTTTGTGGTACGCCTTGATCGCCAGGTCTCGCAGTTGTTGACTTGTCATGGTGCGGGGACAAGCCATGAGCCCCAGGTAGTGGTTAATGGTTGGGTGGAGGTTCCGAAGGAAGAGAGCCTTGAAGTTCGCATCTTCTTCCATGTCTGGCTCATTTCTGGACCCAAAATATACCCGACGAAGGCGATTGTAGTAGGCTTGGGGAGCTTCTTGTCTGCTCTGTTTAACATCAAAGGCGACGGCGATACCTTGTTCTGACTCAGGATCAGCGAACTCTCGAATCAGGGCTTTGTGTAGCAGCTTGGAGTCTGCCTTGATTCGACTGGGCTGTCGATCCAGGAAGCTGCGGAGCTCCAGACTAGATGTGATCCTGATGAGGTAGACTCTGTCCTCATTGGTCACATTGTCCAGTCTTTGGAGGTGGAAGTCGATGTCCTGGAGGTAGGCGTGAATGTCGTGGCCTCCTCCGGGATTCGGGGTAAACGTGTTGATATTCCGAGCTACTTTATCAAGCTCCTTTGTGGTAACCCGGTGCTGGTGTAGCGCTCGCTTTGGTAGGTCTGTTCCATCTGGGGTGTCTTCTCTGAGAGAGACCTTCCAGGCGATTGGTTCCTCAAGGTCCGGTGTTGGGCAAGGCGGTACCTTGTCCCAATGAGAGGTCCCTTGAGCGCGGTCTGAGTGCCTTGGGGGAGACAGCATTGTTGGAGAGGAAGTCGGTGCCATCACTGAATCGTAGGATGTTCCAAATTCTGACTTCACCTCATATGCTTGCTTCAGTCCCCGTCTCAGCTGGTCAATCTCTTCTGCGTCAGCCCAATGTTTCGTTCTGGCCTCGGTGAGCTGTTCTTGGGAGCTGATCAGTTGGTGATTCAGCTTGTGCAGGCGTCTCTGTGCCTCGGCCAGATGGTTTTCCAGGGCCTGGATCCAACCATCCTTTTTCTTGAGCTCCGCGTGGGCTCTGTCCAGCAGGGTGTCGGCCTGGTCCAGTCCGGCTTCGAGGTTTTCTCTGGTGGCTCTGGCTTGCTGTTTTTGCTGGTCAGCTTCAGCTCTGAGCTCTTCCAGGGCGTGTTGAAGCTTTTTGCTGGTGTGAGGCCTCTCGCCTTCTTCCGTCTCCTCCTCCTCATGGGGTGGAAAGCTTCTCTTTTGGAGTTCTTGCTTCAGGTTCCCAATGTGATGTTGGGCCTGGACTGCATCTCTCTGTGCCTCTGCCAGTAGTCGTTGGGTGTTTTCCTCCTGCTGTTGGAGTGCTTGCACCCTTTGCTGGAGACGGGACGTTCCCTCTTCATTCATCTTCAGCCTGGCTAGGAGTTTGTGTGCGAGGGAGCCGAGTATTTTGGTTAGCTCTTTACTCCCGCATTTCTGAGTGGGTGGCATGTCCATAAGTTCGGCAATGTCGTCCTCAATTTGGTCAGCTTCTTTGGACCATGTGAGATCGACATGACCGGGCGGCAAGTTGGGAGTCACATCTTCAGGCCAGATACCAAAGTCTTTCCACTGGTCCAGTGGGCTTTCCATGTGGGTCATTGTGACTCGGTCAACAGGAGGGTGGCCGCAGAAATCTGTTACTCAGGCTGGGTGTTGCCTAGGTGGGAGGCCTAACACCTAAATCTGGGCAAACCAATTAAACCAACAAAATAAAATAAAGTAGAACTGGGGCCTGTCAATGGGTAACTGGAAGGGTGTAGTGAACCACGGGAATAGTTACCCACGACAAAATAAACAAACAAAAATTGTTCCCTGGGAGAAGTTGTTGCAGGTTAGAACAGTGTGAGTTACTCTAGGGCCTGAGAGATGCCCTAGTGAGGGGGAAAGGATAAAGCCTTATCCTGGAAATTGCAGATCTGTGGCTATTGACAGTGTCAGAAGACCACAGGAGAAGTTGGAAACAGGAAATGAGAAATAACAGCTTCAAACCAATAGGACTGCATTCAAACGTAGCTTGCTGTTGCAGATCAGATTACCCCTGGGTTGGGCTCTGTTGTACAACTCCGCTTTGACCAGAAGGGGGACCACTAGCAGGTTCTGCTTTATTTGTCCCTATATGAGGTGTTGCGGTGTTAAGCTAGTCATGCAGTTAGAGAGGTTTGAACGCTATCAGGTGTCCCTTCTGTGTAGGGCACGTCCCACAAGCTCAATCCCAGCCAAGCAGGCCCAAGTCCAGCTCCCACTCCCCCGATCCCCAGCAATGTCAACTCGGAAGGGGGTGTTCTGTACGCAAAAAATGAGACAAGCCAGGTGGGGCTCAGCTTATCGGCTGCACTGCCTGAGACCTGACTCGACCAAGGCTGGCAAAATAGCCTTCAGGTGTCACCCACCCTAGTGAGAGTCCAAGCTAGGGCCGTTCTCAGAACTCACCCTAGACGAGGTCCTGCTCAAAAAGTTGTAGTGACTGCCTGAGGTACCTGTCAGCCTTGCCCTTAATGAGTCAGCGGGTGCAGCCGGGCTGGCGCGCTTTTGGGCGTCCAATTGCTGAGAACTCCCCTTCGGTTCTGACAAACTGTACGATCGTAAGCAGTGACAGCAGAGCCACAGGCAAACTCAACCAACAGAGAGCGAATGGTAAGCACCCAGCACAGGAAAAGCTCAACCGATCACGTCCAAAACCTCAACGACTCCCTGATGTGATTGTATATGTAACTGGTTTACTGTTATTAATAATGGTTGAACTTCTATGCAAGTCTCCTTGTTGGGGGAGAGGGAGTGAATGAAAGCATAAAATGAAGTAAAACCTAAAATAAATCAAAAAGGTAAAACAGAAATCAAACCAAATTAATTGTTTCTTATTGTTTAATTGTAAACATCAATTAGTTATGCAGCAATAACCTAATTAGATGTTAATGTGTTGTGATCTAATCGATTTGGTCTGTGAAGTTGATTCCAGCATTCAGGCAAGAACCTGTGTGTCCAATTATGTGTGTTGGTATTACCGGTGTTGACCACTAGAGACCCAACTCAGATGTTGTTACACTACTATGGCTGACCACTAGAGACGCAATTTCGAAATGGAGTGGTAGTTCTATGCCTGACCACTAGAGGCGCACTTTTGAAATGGAGTGGTAGTTCTATGCCTGACCACTAGAGGCGCAATTTCGAAATGGAGTGGTAGTCCAATGCCTGACCACTAGAGGCGCAATTTCGAAATGGAGTGGTAGTTCAATGTCTGACCACTAGAGGCGCAATTTCGAAATGGAGTGGTAGTCCAATGCCTGACCACTAGAGGCGGAATTTCGAAATGGCGTGGTAGTTCTATGCCTGACCACTAGAGGCTCAATTTCGAAATGGAGTGGTAGTCCAATGCCTGACCACTAGAGGCGCAATTTCGAAATGGAGTGGTAGTTCTATGACTGACCACTAGAGGCTCAATGGGACGTTGCTCCCTTTGTCGGGGGGGTCCCAGGTACGTGAGCCTAAGGGGTGGGGTCACTGGTGACCCAGGAGAAAAAAACAAATGGCGTCAGGCAGGCCTTCAGGGCTCTGACCTTTAAGTGGTTAGAGTGGCGTTCGCTGACTGCACTCGTAACCAAGACGGTTGCTAGGCGATTGCCGACGCTAGATGAGTGACATACACTTTTTAACGCAGTTTAAAACCCCTCAAAACAATTGCTGAAACGAGACAGCGCTCGCGTTACGGCGACGGATCTAAATAGCGAGTTCACTATATCTCGTCACAAATGGTGCTTAAATCCCCAGAGATTGGCTGAAAAGGGTGGGAGGACTGCCCTATAATAATCACTGAATAGCCCTAGTCCTCCAGCTGCAACAGTCAGGGTTCGAATTACGGGGGAGCTAAGGGGAGCTCGGCTCCCCTGAAAAGGACCTGGGCTCCCCTGAAAGCCTACTTTGAGACATTTAGGGGGAGCTCTAAAACACTTTTACATTTTTTGTGTCGCATATAGATTTTGATTTTCTGTACATTAAGGTTCCTGAAATAAATGATGATATTAAAAATGTGTCAATGTTGTGTGTTTATTTGCTCATTACATTACTATTTCCGAACACTATTTTCCGCTGTCTCCTGCTGTGACCATCCATGCGTGGCGGCGCTGCACTGAAATTACCGTATTTTTCGGACCATAAGACGCACTTTTTCCCCCCAGAAGTGGGTGGAAAAAGTCCCTGCGTCTTATGGTCCGAATATTGCTCTGCTCACGTGCTTTAACCTTCTGGGTTCGAGTGCATTGTACAGCGTACTTTTCGCGTCTATTTCAGTTTATATCTCACTGAAATCTTAATGTAGAATAATGAAAAAACGCTGGCTTCTGTCTTTTCAAAATTACGTTAAATAAAAAAATACATTAAAAAAATCAAACCATGTCACCTTACTTTGTTTTACCTGCATCGGGGGCGTGTAGTACCGCTGTCACCCGAAGATCGCTATTCACATTCTAAATAGCCGCATTAGCGCGTATTCAAATCGCATTCGCATGGTAATTTGCTGAACAACGCAGCGGTGAAACGCGATCTAGATACATCCCCATCAGCGCCATAAAAGGGGGGAGGGATGTGGCCAGGTAAGGATGGTCGACATAAAATATTTTAGGACACTATTTGGTTCAGAATTTTTTTTTCTTTAATTTCCCTCCTCTAAAACTAGGTGCGTCTTATGGTCAGGTGCGTCTTATGGTCCAAAAATTACGGTACTACGTTTACGTCACCACTTGAACTTCTCACTGAGTTGGTATTTGAATGTTAGCTTAACTTCAAGTTCAAAACATACTTTATTCGTTTTTTGGAACACTCTGTGGATACTAATAAGAATGTCAAAAAGAAAGCAGCCAAACCTCAGTCAATTTGGATTTACAAAACAACGAAGAGGAGTGATGACAGTGCAACAGCTACAACTAGCTTGCCGGTGTTACCGCCGCTGCCGCCGCTAAAAGTTGCTGCTAGTGACAGCACCAGCACCGAGGACAGCGAGACTTTGGCGCCAGAAACCACCGCTGCGACCTGCAGCGGACCAGGCGATCATGCAACACCTTTCAACTGGACAACAAAGCAATGGAGTGAGTGGAGAATCAGGAATACATGGCTCTACTCCAAAAATCAGAAGTTAGGATGTACAGTATGCATGGAGGCAAAAAGCCTGCTGCTCGCCGAAAGAGCAACGGGAGTACATCTGTCAGAGGAATGGATGAATGGAGAGGTCAGCAGCGAGTCACAGAATAACCTGCGGAAAAAGATTTACAAGCATCGGGACAGTCACCGACCCTCAACATCCTGGGTTACAGGACGGAAAGCAAAGACAGAAGACCCCAGGCCTCCGTGGTCACTTCTGATTTAAGGTAAGAATCATGGAATTACTTACTTGATCTGTGCGTTTGTGAGGATTGGCCCTAATCCTATTTAATATTGATGTATTTTTTTATGATTGTTATGTGACTTATTCTGTTTTCATCATGATTTGCATGATGTAGGCCTAAGCGCGGTTGATTCAGAACCGTGGACAGAGCTGTTTGCCCTAACACTGACAACACTGACTGACGCTTGCGTTTTGAAGTAAACGGTTTACTAAGTAAACAATAGGTTTCTGTAAACCTATTGTTTTAAATGCCCGAACATGCACCAAAAGCGTTAAAGTCAGTCAGGGAGGATCGGTAAATACGGCTCCCCCGAAAGCCACTTTGTAATTCGAACCCTGGCAACAGTATTATAATGCTACAGGCAGTGTTTCTTAAAATGATGTACACTATATTGCCAAATGTAATGGGACACCCCTCCAAATAATTGAATTCAGGTGTTCCAATCACTTCCATAGGTACAGGTGTATAAAATCAAATACCTAGGCATGCAGACTGCTTCTACAAACATTTGCAAAAGAATGGGTGACTCATAGGAGCTCAGTGAATTCAAGCGTGGTACCGTGATAGGATGCTACCTGTGCAATAACTCCATTGGTGAAATTTCCTCGCTACTAACTGTTCCATGGTCAACTGTGGTAGGACACGTAAAATCACAGAGCGGGGACAACGCATGCTGAGGTGCACAGTGTGCAGAAGAGAGAAGACAAGAGAGGAACCAAAAACTCCCAAGTAAGGAGGAAAAAACCTCTGGGGGTCCAAAGTCGACTGGCTGCCCCCCCCCCCCCCCCCCCCCCCGGGCCCTAACATTAATGTATACAGGACAGAGTGGACGTGCTTGCTAAATGCTGGGTATAAGATGTGACGACTACAGTAGTACTTAGCAATACGATGTTGTAGTATTTGTCTGAATCTCAAATGCCACCAATGCATAGTCCAAAATAGCAGAGTTTAGTGGAAGAATTTTCAAAATTCCATAGAAATACCATAATAAAAACCAAATCTAGAGTGTGGTCAAACAGATGAGTAGGCCCTACGACATTCTGCATAAAGCCAACAGAATCAAGTTTGGAGACTTTCCTGAGAGGATCGCTATAATTCTCCATATGGATATTAATTGATGTGCATGCATGTGAATAGCCGTCAATATTTGATGGGTCGGATGAAATATCAGAACAGCTGTTTCAGATTTAGTATCAGAATATAGGGTAGCACAAAATTATGGGCAGGTGTTTCAGATTTAGATCCATTATGTAGTTCACTGGTTGCGCATACACAAACCCTCCAGGTAAAATGTTCTGCTGGGTAGGAATTTTATTTTTTTTTCCGAACACCACTCCCACCCATTTTATCAATATTTCCCGATAAAATTGGCCAAGCGGGGGTTTGAACAAAAATATGATGCCATATATCACCATAATACTGCCTAAGGCTAGCCAGCACCCTCCCCCCCTTATCTTTTTCAGCGTCCAAGTTGCTTAAGGTAGGGTGTCTGTGCAAAGCTTACCCAAGTCGAAGAGTCCATCCGTCACTGGCAGAATCCTGTTATCTAATGTATGATATATGTCATTTATGAATAAGTGGGGTTATGCTTCAAAATTAAACTTGAGTCGTCATTTGTTTTTCTACAAAGCCATAGTATTTTGTAAGATTTAGTATAACCAAGGGTTGAACTTAAGAATTTTAGCTACTAGCTAACTGGGCTATTTCAGTAAAAATGTAGTACAACATGTAGTTTTTACTAGTTAGTGGAGTAGTGTTCATTTTATTTGTCTCAGGTAAATACCAGGAACAGGTGTGGCTCATCAGAAGCCAAGTGGGATAGAAAACCTACTGGATAGTAGCTCTCCAGGACCGGAGTTGGAGACCCCTGGGCTATACTGACCCACTGTGATATCATACTATGCCCAGTATCCTGAACAAGAATGCTAGTTCCTTAATTCAAAAGACAAAGAAGTTTTTAAAATTGCTGAAAGTGAAGCGGTTTTTAATGAGATACATTGGTAACATTTTTACACTCGCATCTAAAATTAAATAAAATTCAATTAAAAACAGTGAATATAAATAGATAACATAATTAAGCATAACATTAGGCCTAAGAATTATAGCGGCAAAGAATTTTAAGAGTATGGATATATTTAAAAGGAAAACATGACAATAGGAATGTATAGTGCCCTACGCATCTCTGTTATAACTGCATCCACAAGCTAACAAAAAAGCTTTTCAGGTACATTTTATACCATGTTTTTAACGTGTGACAGTGTAAGTCATTTACTCATTTATTTGCTGTTCCCTGATGTTTTTATCACACGAGTGCTTCAAAGTGGAAAACTGAGCAAAATTATCAAATTGTTAACAGAAAACAGGTTCACACCTGCAAACACGTTCAATATTTACATCCGTTCAATAGCCGATATTCACATAGCAAAAGTAGTACATGAAAACAACGTATTAAATTTTTTTTTTTTTACATAGGTTATTTTACATACGCACTATACGTATGTGCTGTTAATTGCTTGTATGTACTGATGCATAATTTGCATTGTTGTAAATCTTCAGGTATTGTGATTTTAGAGATTGTAGTGAAATTGCAGCTTTGTCACAAAAACGAACAGCAGAACAGATCAAAATGTGAGTGACAGATGAGCGTAGAGAGCGGAAGTGTAAGACCAACTGTGTCTTTGAGTAAATACATAGACAGCTGTCAGCATATGCATGACTGAGTACTCTGAGTACTCAGTAAGTACATCCCAGTAACTTCTCAGGCTTCTGACTTATCCTTCTGCTTCTTGCTCTTCTTAAGGAAGGATGGTGCCTTGAATTTCTTTTTCTTCTTGGAAGGGGATTTGGAGGGGGAGCCCTCTGGGGTGGGGCCAGTGGGCTTGGAGGGAGGCGCGGCTGGGGGTGCTGTGGGTGGGGCAGGCGATGTCTCGTTGGTGGACAGAGCCTTCATGCTCTTCTCCAGTTCCTCCTGCCTCTGGTCCTCCTCCTTGCCATTCTCCAGCGGGGTCTTAGATGACTCCGTGGTTTTATTCAGGTTCACCTCATCTGGTAGCGTGTGATGCAAAAGAAATGAACAAAATCTCCTTGCATACGAGCCCCTTACCATCCACTCAGTGTCTTAGTCTGCAGTTCTCATTAAAAGGTTCTGAACAGTCAATGGTTTCTCACTAGTGACACAAGACTAATGAGAACCAGGGGGCTTTTCTACCTGTCAGTACATCAGGACACACAGAAACAGACAGACAGAAGAGAGGTATACAGCTGTGGAGACAGGTGAACAGCTGGTTATGCCAACACTGACAGCATGGACCTGGCAGTTAGTGAGACACAGAACAGTGATCCAGAAAAAGATCAATATAAGATGTAAAAAGACAAAAATTCACATGCTGACCATTTTAAGAGTAGTCTTAATGCCTAATGAGCATTTTCCCTCTTAAACTGCCATTTGACTGTGAAATACGGCTTTCACATCTCCTGATGGCTTAATGCAGTGGTTCCCAAACTGGGGGAGCGCTCCCCTAGGGGGGCGCAGAGGTATTGGGGGGGGGGGGGTACCAATGGGATAGCCTCAGGGGCAAAATAATCTCTTCACAGACTGGACGATTAAACAAATAAAGCAACGCAACATTACAGTAAATAACAATATATAAACCACTAACTTACGTGTACTATTAGAGCATTTATGTAATTTATTTAAACTTTATTTTACCAGGTAAATTAACTGAAAACCAGTTCTCACTGCTTTACGTGATTTTCGGGAGAAATAGCAGATAACGCATCGGAACTTCCTGGGACACAAACGTCACGTTCTTCAGCCAATAAGGGCAAAGTTGTGTCGTCACGGAGGCAGTTCCAGTTTGTTCAGCCGGCTGAGAGGTGCTGTACCATCTGTCTTAAGTCGTCTTGCTCTTGCAAGGTTTTTGCACCATGTGACATGGTGACGCGTGACGACGTTTTGCAGCACCGGACAATAAAATCTAACCATATCATGAAAAATGAGGTTTAAAATTTTCTACATGAAGTGCAGGGAGACTATCAAATTAGTGGGTATGATTTAGTGTTGTTTTGTGCTTTGGTATAGGCTGAAACCTGCGGTTATCATTAAAAACAAAATGTGGTAAATGTAAGACAAACTTTAATTTGTGTACGCCGATGAATATTAACAGGAATGTTAAATCTGCATTTGCATAATTTCAAACTTATGCTGGACTTTTATTTTTAATTGATTGCTCTTTTTTCTCCCACAGTGGTGAAATTGCACCATTTGTATTTTGTAATTGCATTTGTTTCGCTCAATTAGAAAAGGGAGTTGTATTTCAAATAAAGTTTGAATGCGGAGGGGGGCTCAATAATGTTCCTATCTAGAAAAGGAGGGCCCTGCAGAGAAAGTTTGGGCACCACTGGCTTAATGTATGATTGTTAAAATGGATCTGTATCCATTTGGTTTGCTGTGTGCCTCATATTTGCATAATATTAAAAATGCTAATTTCCAAAAGACTGGGTATACACCAATAACAGTATGACTATATAAGCAATAAGCCAATTATCTGCATGCTTTCACTATGAGCCACTATGAGATACAAGGAGCCTCAAATGCACAGACTTGATAGAATGATTTTTGCTCTTTCTTGCAGACATCTTACAGTCCAGCTACATTTCCTTTCTTTGCATGCATGCAGTTCCTCTGTAGGGATCCTCTGTTGCCTGATCTCCTAAGCCTGAGAGTGAGGGGAAAACGGCCAAACACAGCAGAACAGTGATGCTGACCCAACAGGTGATGCAACAGCCTTTTTGCATGCTGGGTCTCACCTGACAAAGGAGGGTTAGTGGGGGAGGGGCACTTTTCTGGGGAGGAGGCAGGGGGGGTCCCCTTCTCATTCACCAGCTCCTCCCCACCTGACACAGAGTCAAGGAGAGAGATACATATAAAATCCCCATGTGCATGGAGCTGGGTAGGAAAGTGAGGGGGTGCAAGTGGAAAGTGAAAGGAATAATGTTTAGACTTTGTAAGTGATGATTAAGGGTGGGGGGTGGCACGGCGGGGCAGTGCTTAGTACTGTCGCCTCACACCTCCAGGACCATCACGGCTCCATATGTGTGGAGTTTGCATGATCTGCCTGTGTCGTCGTGGGGTTTCCTCCAGGTACACCAGTCCCCCCCCCCCACAGTCCGCAAACATGCAGTGTGTGTGAGTGAGAGTGTGCCTTATCTTGGGTTGTCCCCTGCCTTGCATCCACAGCCTCTGGGATAGGCTGCAGACCCCCCCCCCCCCCCCAACACTGAACAGGACAAGCAGTTTCAGTAAATGGACGGATGTATTAGAGGCAGGTGGGGGTTAGTTTTACTCTAATCAAATTCAGAACAGATTTGAATTAAACACCCTTGGGCTCCTCATGCTGCATGTACTTAAAAGGGAATTCCTTCAAAGAAAGTCACACTAGCCCTACAAACCTGGAAGAAATTGGATTACACACCCAGCTGTTTCCCGAAAAAAAAAAACGCTATTCCTCGACATCAGCAGGAGATGCTTCTATTCAGATATTTGATATGTGATATTCACTGTGAATTAATGCCCCTGTTCTACCTTTACCATCACTAATCCTCAGTGTCTCAGGAAATGGTTACTTGGAGTGAACTGAGGAACATATGATAATGGTTGGTTTAAAGGTGTCCAATAGCAAACACCAGGAATACGAAACTACAAAATGTAGCTGGAATTCCCCTTTAAGGCACAATGGGACTCCAGATCCGTGTGAGTAGTGTTTTACTGAGGCCCTAATGCAGTATGTCAGTGTGTAGTTATACTATGGGACATTTGTTGGCCTAACCATCTTGCTCACACTGGATAGTGCATGATGGGTCAATAAAAATGACAGACTTTTGCTAGCAGGCAGACATGGACAGTAAAACACTGTCTTTCATCAGTGCGAACACGACAGGGTTCTGGGTTCGGTTAACGTACCGTCCTCCACGCCGGATTGTTGCTTCCTCTCAACCTCCTGCTTGTACTCCTCCAGCTCTTTATCGGTGAGCTCGTTAACCACGGCGGGTCTCAAGCACTGGAGACTCCCAAATTCTAAATAACACACACACTTGGCTCACAGCGCAAAGCGGTGTTAAACTTGCTTTGTCTAAAGCAGGCACACACATACGAGAAAGATCCTGATAGGTAGCTAAGCTATCGGTCTTATCTCAGGGAGTACAAGCGCAACAAAATTCAGGTTAGAACTCGTAACAAGAATTTCTGTTCGCTAATAGAGAGAGAGAGAGATCTCTGCCAGGATATATAGAAACGGAGAAACTCGTCCGAATCTATCCTGGAAACAACGCGCTATACCTGAGAATCTCGTCAGATATAGGGTTTAAGTTTACTGCCGTTTAAAACGAATGAAACCTAAAATAAAATAACCGAAAATTAAAACAAAAGAAAATAACTACTAATAATAGAAATAAAAAATAATAAGCCCGTATAATCCCGCTTAAATGCCTTCGGACTGCCGTGAGTGCAATTAATCCTCAACTTTGCAACCTGTTCACAGTAGCGCTTATTCAACTGCATGTTCGGTCATAAAAAGTTTAAATTGTGTGCTCACAAAAAGTTTGAACCTTGTGCCCGCGTTCTTCACTATTAATGTAGGAATTATTAGCTCAAATAAATTTTAATATTCTCCACCAATATGTTTGAATTAATTAAAGTTTAATTAATTATTATTTAATGCTGATTATTAATCAATTGTTATGCCGAATGGTCGGCTCCTCCAAACTCAATTGCGGCATCCCTGTGAGTCTGTTAATGTGAGACTTAAATGGGATTCACTAATTACCAGTATCGCTTAGTAACCTGGGTTAGAAGGCTCGCCCAGCGAGCTGCATCACCAGGTAATGTACACGATTGGTAGCGAAGCTTCCCTCACGGCCAATGAGAGAGAGTCTCGCGATGTTTCAGGCGAGTTTGAGGTTCAGAGCGTGTAGCAAGATCGCACAGAGGCAGGAACTTAGTGTGAGTACTCAATGACGGAAGCTGAAGTTGTGTAAAAGACATGCATTTATTCCTAACTAACACTACAACTAACATAAGACAGACATTACACCTAACACAAACAACAAACACGAAATAACGGAATAAAACAAACGATGTAATTATGAAAATGCAATGACCGGATTTAAATGAGTAACCTTAAATGGGAAATACTGTTCTGCAAAGCAAGCATAGTTTGTGGAAACACGACCCTAAAGTCTTATAGCAGGTTAAACAGAACAGCTTAAGTTGTTAGAATGAAAGGAAGTTGATTTACTTGGTTGAAGAGTGGGGGGGGGGGGTCTTGGCAGTTGATGGCAGAGCTGCTGAGCTGATGGCACTCAGGAAGGCGCGGCGTTTGGAGCAGTGGAGTGGAGTCCCTTTAGATTCTCTCTCCTGGTGAAGCTTTGTCTTGGGTGCTGTTCTCTGTTCAGCTGGGCCTTCACCGGAGGGCTTCTTGTGGGCTTCTCTCCTCCCGGACTGATGTTCTCCTTCGGGCTGGCGGTTATTCTCTGCGCTGGCTGGCGGTTGTTCTGCTCGCCTTTGTTCTGAGGTGCCAGGATTTTATGCTGTAAAGTTCATGAATAGGGATGACCAGGAATTCGACTCCTGGCCCAATGGCTGGCCATCCATTTGGCGGGCTTTCGGAAGGGGGTCTGTATCAGTCCTTTTGAGATTTATGGCCCGACTGATTCTCCCTTTACTGATGATTTTCATTAAGCTGTTATAACTTTTGATACATCCACTTTTATGGTAATCACTGACCAGATTTGCAATCAGGGGTGATTAACAATCAGTTTGACACCAAACATGCCATACCAGCTTCACAGGTACATACCTCATACCCTCTGTATTAATTGATTAAACAATTAATTATTTTATCTATGTGACTGATTCACATCAGGATACAGGTGTTTTGGGTTGCACCTCAACAGATGTTACACTTTGTGCGGATATTACATCAAATATTCATATTACAAACAGCACATCTTATCCATAGATAGGCGTGGCCGTTAGTTTGTGGTAATATCAATATAAGTTGCACATCTGGAAACAACATATTTTGTTTGGTGTGGCTTATGCCAATTCATCTTCTCCAGAATGGATAAGATACACCTTAATTCCGTTCTTTTAACATAGCATGGTAGAAACAAAGAAACTTGGTGACTGTCCACCAAGATCAGATAAGGACCACAAAGGAATGTTGGAAGAGAAGGGGGGGTTTTTAACAAAGTTAGGACACATTGGTTACACTAATTTTCCAGATTCTTCTGGTATACCATGAGAACATATATACAATGGTAGCTATACCTATCTATTTATTTAAATTAATATGTGTTCAAGTACAAAGGGGTAAAATAGGTGATACTCCGTGAACATGGTTATAAGGGTGGCACACAAAACACTAAGATTGTCTAAGGACACATGCAAACATAACGTATCTGTAGATTGAGACTAGTAGTCGTGAGTAAATCAATATACAGGGTATACAAAAGCCAAACTTAAATGAAATTTCCTTTAGGGTGTTCATCTGTTGGGTGAGTGAGATGTAAGGCAGAGTGTATGTGGAGGGGGTTTGTGTGCCAAGTCAAGGGCAATAAAAGTTGGAGTACTGGCCTCCCTTGTTATCTGTGTGTATGTGTTCGTGTGTGTAACCCCCCTTTGGTGCCTCTCGTACCAGGCTCGGCCTTGTCTCAGGCCACCTGGAATTTAGGCCCTGTGATACGTGCATGTGTGATCCTACACCAAGTTGTGATTAAAAAGCAATGAGGCTGCCGCCCATTATATCTGCTCTAGGGAAATGCACTTCTGCGGCCACTAGGGGAGCTCTCACCTTCTCTCAGCCCTGCTAAATAATGTTGCATAGTCTAACAAGCTTTATAATCTGTGTCAATGAGCAGTGCCTTACCGGAAATGCTTTCCCTGGGAATTATTGTAAACATGTATCACGTATTATAGGAGAAATACTTGTAAATGAATTAGATTTATTAACTGGCTCCTGAAATTAGGAATTGTAAATGAACTGACCTTAATGAGTATTAATTAAATTAATTCAGAGACATTGCAGTTCATTCCACATGAAAAGTTACAACTTAAGCTAAATCCGCTTAAATCATTTAGAGCATAGTCATAGTGATCAATGAAACACCTATACACACACACACACACACACATATCCTTAAGGGGACCGCTCAGTCATTTCTATGGGAAAAATGCTAATGCTAACTTAACCCCTACTCAGCTCTAACCATAAGCATAAGTAGGCAACCAAAATACAAAAGTTTTTGCATTTTTAGTTTTTTCATTGCAGTCACGGATTTTTATAAAATAGAGTTTTCCCTTATAGGGACCAGGACCAGCTACACCTGTACTATTACACAGGCTACATGTGAAGAATGCGAGACAAAAAAGAAGAGCATTTAGACAGCCAGAGAATGTTAACTGCCAGTTTAATTATATTTATTACAGAGCTTATTGAATTGTTCAGTGAAATAAATCCATCCATCCATCATCCATCCATCTAGCAAACGGGCTGGTAGCCTCTCCTCAGCAGCATATGGCACAAGGTTGGTGCTCACCCTGGACGGGAGGCCAACTCAAATGTAATAGTGAATACTGAAAATAGGACAGGGGTGTAAACAGGAGAGAAAAAATTTATTAATTTGTTTGTAATTTGATTAATTAATCACTTAATTCACGTTCCACAGCCACTTGTCCCATGTAGGGTTACAGGTCTCTGGAATATATACCTGAAAATAATGGGCGCAATGCAAGGAGGAACCCAGGAGGGGGTGGCAAACCCATCGCATGGCAGGGAATAACCCAGATGGGGACACCAGCCCTTTAGGAGTGCAGGGAATAAGCAGAGGGCGGTGCCAACCCATCACAGGGCAGGGAAAAAGCCAGGAGGGGGGTGCCAACCTATCACAGGGCAGAGAATCTCCCAGGAGGGGCGGCAGTCCATCACAAGGCATGGCAGTTCATTAGATCACAAAAACCTGCTTTGTCAGTTAGACTGCGAAAGGCATTCCTAAAACTCATTTAAAAATAATGAAAAATACTAGAGTAGCTGGTTGGATACAGAACAACAAATTAGGGTTATGAGCATCTCTCAGGGATCCACCCATCTATCTTCTAACCTCTCATCCTGGTGAGGGCTGTGGGGCCTGGAGCCTATCCCAAACAGGACAGGACACGGGGATGGAGTACATCCTGGACAGGATGCCAGTCATACAGAGGACACATAGACACTAATACAGCCAACTGGACCACATCTACCTCTTCTAAAACATCCATATAGTTTCCTGTCTCTTTCTGACAGCTTTCACCATTTTTCTTTTGCTCCAGTTCTTTGTACTTTTTGAGGTCACAGGTTTTAGTATCAGTACATTTGCAATCTAGAGGAATGTTACCCTCCAACTATGAATTATTGTTTGTGGTCAAAATCACCCCATTTGTGTTAATTTGCACAAATTATAGTATAAATCGATATATTCCAGATCAATTTTTAAAGTGATTTCAATAAAGGCCTGAAATATCATTATCGACCATCATGTGACCCCAAAAGCCGTTGGAAAGCCAGTAAGAGGCCCATATGATGCCTAGAGCTGAAAAAAGGACAATATGCTGTTTTTGTTAAAAATATCACAGTGCAGTTGTTTTAAAAATAAATCAATGGCTTTGCACAAAATTTTTAATGTGTTTTGTCTAATAAAAACCTGAAGTATCTGAACTTGAACCAATACTGAGCAAAATATCACCACTTACTTTTATGAATGTACGCATTATCTGTGATGTAGAATAAAACACTATGGCTCAAGAAAACAGTCCATTTCTATATTTTAACAAGATAAATGTTAAAGTAAGAAAAGATGACAAAATATTTCAAACTACATTTTAGAACAGCAAAATCAAATATACTGTATACTGATAAAATTGCAAAAACATAAACATCAGTATATCAAACAAATAACACCAAAATCCCAAAGATGAATGAACACTGAACAATAACTAATCACAAACACTGCAAATGCTCTGCACAAGTGTGACAGAATGCAAGAAATGTAGATGTATGTGGTTTGCTAACATAACATACAAGTAGCACAAAGTGTGGTCGTCTTGCATCTGGTGATCCTGTGCGGGGACGTCATTCACAGAAAGCGTACAAAAATGGATGCTGATTTGTAAGTTGGGGCTTTTCTCCTCTATATGTGGGGAACCCCTGTTCAAACAGATGCAATTAACAGGAAACTTCTTCTAACTTAAGGTGTGAACTGCTTCATCTGAGAAAACTAGACTTAGGAAACAGGGAGCATCAGCGACAAGTCAATGACTGACATCTCATACAGCCATATTGCAAACTAATACACACATAATGAGGATACAACATGAAACGGTCTGGGGGAGGGGGAAACATTTCCACATGTAGGGGGATAGAGGCATTTAATTATTTACAGAAAATTCCGTGTAGCCAGTGTAGGAACCTGAGGTCAGTTTAACACAGATCACTGTCCGTGGTGCTGAAATCTCTACTTGATCGGCTGGTGCTGAATGAATAGGACGGCTGGCCAACATATCTCACTGTGTGGACCAGCTTAAAAGTGACGACTTAGAGAATTGACGAGATACACCTAAGTCGACACTTCGGCGACTTATGTCTATCTCGCCGTTTTGCCGACTAGTAAATATAACACCATACCTCTACTACACCGCACTATACACGCGAGACTTAAGCCCAGGGAGCGACTAGTGCGATAGGTGGGGATTCCCCGTTTCTACATCGCCGTGGTGACAAGCAGGCGGCGGGAATGCAGCGATTGGGGTGTCGACTTACAGGTAGGAAAATCCATTCATTTGTGTTGTTCGGGATTTAGGTGACGACTAAGGGAATTTGACGACTTACAAGCGGCGATTTACACAAGGAATTTTAAAGGAAACATCATTAGGAAAAATCGGGACTTTTGCTTGAGCGTCGACTTGTGCACATTGACGAGTTACAAGATGGCGACTTAGACCAGTTTTACTGTACATTCATGTTATATCAAGTATATCACATACTCATTTAAAATCACAAAACACACCTGATTTAATCTCTATATTTTAATTATTTCAATAGTATTGCTTAATTACAGCAGTTAAACATTATCTGTATTACAATGGTACAGAAAAGTTGGGCTTTGGCTTTCCTGAGAGAAGTATGGCCTTGCCAGGATAGATGTCCTGTATGATTTGCGTTCTCTTTCATGCAATTATAGACACGTTTGTATTCATCTTCCTGGAGACCATCCATTCATTTCTGTGGTCAAAACACTTTTTTTAGATTTTTGATTGCAGTCACAGATTTTTTGAAAATTGAGTTTCCCTTTGGGGGACTGAAAAAGCTGGTCTCCACATCGTCAAAATTTCAGGTTTTGTTGCATTGTGGGGACATTTGGTCCCCAAAATTTAATATATACATAATGCGCGCGCACACACACACACAAGTTGGTCTTCTTATCTAAATGGGGACTGTCCATTCATTTCTATGGGAAAAACCCTAATCCCAGTCACGACACCCTTAATCCCTACCCACCCCTAACCATGAAGTGGCTGGCGACCGGCGTGATGTTGCAGACAGGGACAGGATTGTCTCAGTCCGCTCAGCCTCTGCCAAGGCCTTGGCAAGCATGGCCGGCGTCTGCAGCTACATGTGTTGGCACAACCGTTCCGGGTACCGGTGCCCTCAGCGGGGAGGCTTCTGCTCACTCTACCTGGTGGATCCATCGGGTTGCCCCAGGAAGGCACGCTGCCCGACTCCCGGGGTGCACATCCCACGCACTGGTGCTCCTGGCTGCCACTGTAGGAAGTCGTTGGGTCGTTGTATAGGAAGTGGTTGTAGTCTTCCAGGGAGGTTAGTTAAGAATATAAGAGGGGGGAGACAAAAAGCCCTAAGTACTAATAAGTGGGCAGTGTAAAAGGCCTACCCTTTGCTGTCTGTATTTAAATGCTAGGAGCAGTAGAAACAAAATTCATGATTTGAGGCCTTAATTTCATCAGACTCATGATATTATAGGACTAACAGAAATGTGGTTGAGTGACAATGATGGAGAAGAATATAATATGGATGGTTACATGTTGTTCTGTAGGGACCAGATAAGCAAGAATGGAGGTGGTGTTGCAGAATATGTAAAAGAAAATTTGCAGGCAAGGGAGCTCACAGATAATAATAAACCTAGAGAAGCTACAGCACCCTCCACAATTATTGGCAGCCCTTGTAAATATTTTTAAAAAGGGTTAGAAAAAAATCTACCTTTTACTAAAATAGCTTCATCTAACACCGAAAAAATTAGAAAAATCCAACCTTTCATTGAAATAAATTTTTTCGAAGAAAAAAAAATCCATCAAGAAATAATTATTTTTAACAAAAATACTTGAGCCATGATTATTGGCACCCCTGCTTTTAATACTTTGTACAACCTCCCTTTGCCAGGATAACAGCACTGAGTCTTTTATAAGGTTGGAGAATACCAAGCCGGGCATCTGAGTCCATTCCTTTTTAGAGAACCTCTCCAGATCAGCACTCTACTCTTCAGCTCAGTCCATAAGTTTACAATGGGGTTCAGGTCAGGTGACTGAGATGACCATGGCAGAAGCTTGCTTCTATAGTCAGCTAACTATTTTTGTGTTGATTTGGACATGTGCTTAGGATCGTGGTCCTGCTGGAAGATCCAGTGAAGGCCCAGTTTTAGCTTCTAGTGTCAGTATTGTGTATGAATAAAATACAAAAAAATATCCCTTTGTCCACTGGTGTCCCCTTGTTGCCCTTACCCTGTTTGTCCCTTTATCCCCTTTCCTGTGAATACTGTTACACTGCAACTCTAGACTGGAGATCATAACAGCATCTTACCTATAGTTTTAAAAGAGATGAGGGATATTATTTAACTTTGCTATTTCAGAAATCTGTATCTGTTGGTGTGTTACTAATATAACACCCATATTCAAAAAAGGGGATAGAAGTAATCCAACAAACTATAGGCACTTGGAAAAGTAATGGAAGCTATAATCCAAGCCAAAATGGTGGACTACTCTTGGTGTGTATGTTGTTGCTGCCATGTCCCACTCTCGCAAATGTTGGGAAGCAATTAAAAAGGCCAGTAGGATGTTGGGTTACATCTCTAGGTGTGTGGAGTTTAGGTCAAGGTAGGTGAAGCTTAAGATTGTACAATTCCTTGGTAAGACCCCACCTAGAATATTGTGTGCAGGTTTTTTCACCTTACCTTAAAAAGGACATTGCTGCCTTTGAAAGGGTTCAACGTAGGGCTACAAGAATGATTCCTGGTCTTAGTGAAATGTCTTATGAGGAGAGGTTAGCTGAGCTGAATCTGTTCAGCCTCGAGCAAAGGAGACTAAGGGGGGACATGATCCAGGTATGTAAGATTCTGATAGGTTTATTTTTTTTCCATTACTGCAATATGTCACTCATGATTATATAACAGAATAGATGAAACCCTGCCTACATCTAGCTTTCTCCCAGGGGATTCACTATCCCAGTGTAATTCAATACAGTCAGTATCTACTGAGATGCTTGATATATTTTCTTTTTCATTGCATTTTTGATGGACATAGAGGACAGTATTTGGCTGAGACAGTATTAGCAGTTTAAATACAGCTCCCCCTCATGACAGTGAAAAAGTCTGCAGGCCATTGCAGAGGTCTTGGATGATGTTCTCATCTATGGAGGTCTTTGGTGGCTGTCGTAACCAGTGTCTCTGCCTAGGCCAGTGGTGGGTCTCATATTGAGGTACAGAGAATGGGTCCTTCCGCCTTGCGGATTCCCTCTTTCCCTGAGCAACAGCTTCCCTCCAAGATGATGGGGGGAGTGCGGTGGACAGAACTGGGGCTTCTTCCCTGTCATGCACTTTCTGGACCACTGGCTGAGGCCGGACACACAGATGAAGTTGCATCCTCAATGTTAGGCCTCTGGAGACCAATTTCTTTAGCTGGCCTGTTGCACAGAAACATTTCTCTTTATTGTAAACTGTAAGATGATTACAGCAACTATTCTGCTGTTATTCAATCAGTGAGAATAATTAACATAGTACCGACCAATTTTTTAAACTTCAATTAACATCAGACTGTCTCAAACTCATGTTAAAAAAAGTTCTGAAATACATACGTTTATATACGGGCTGATGATAATGTTCCACCGCCCCAGCATCCACGTCTCCAGTACAGGTGCCAGCCTGGTTAGAGGGAGGTGATGTGGGTGGAGATTCGTCATCTCCCCAATCAATCACCTCATCCCACTTATTCCAGGCTGCCCAGTACTCATTATCTGTCCAGCTCACGGCTTTTTCCAATCGCCTAGTGCTGAGAGGAGAAACAGGTTTCAGTCAGACAGGTTGCACTACAGCTCACCAGACAACAGTAAAAACCTCTTAAAGAGCAAATACATAAGCCGGTTCTATCTAATAATTGTATTTAATAATAAAACAGTACAATCATCTAAGTTTTATCAATGTAGATGGCCAGAAAATTTTACTGTCACATATATATGTACTTGTTACTGTGGCAGTACACTTGTTAACAATAATGCTAATATACTCACTGCAGCTACAGGATATATATATATATGGGGCATATGGCATACCGAGCATTCTCCGGTATGGTATTAATTCTAGTGCCACCCCCCTCCCCCAGTCAATAAAATGTATTGCTTAATGCCAACAAAGGGAAGGGTGAGTGCACTTGACCTTCTGAACATGATAACTGGTATTTGTTGCATCTTTTTATCACTTCACATAATGTCAAACGTTTAAATGCAGTTTTGGGTGTTTTTAGAAATCCATATTGCTCCCTCTCACGAGAGAGTAAAAACCACTACAGTATCTCTGTTTGGACCAGTGGTGGGTCTCGTACTCAGGCACAGAGAATGGGTCCTTCCACCCTGTGAATTCCCTCATTCCCTGAGCGACAGGTTCCTTCCACGCTGATGGGGTGACGGTGGTTTCCAGAACTGGGGCTTCTTGTTCCCTGTCATGCACTTGGCTTTGCTGGACCAATTGCTGAGGCTAAGAATGAAGTCGTATCCTCACCGTTAAGCCTCTGGACAGCAGTTTCTTTTGCTGACCTGTTACATAGAAACACTTCTCTTTATAGTAAACTGCAAGATGATTACAGCAACCATTCTGCTGTTATTCAGTCATAGTACCATACAATTTTCAATCTACATCAGACTCATGGTTCGAATTATGGGGGGTACTGTACCCCCCGATCAAGACCCAGACCCCCCCAAAGAGACAAAAATAGCAGTTTTGGGGGTTTTTTAACATTTTTCTTTTGCTGCAAAAAAAAAAAAAAAAAGATAACCTCACCTTGTAGGAAAAGTTTATGTAAAACAATTTCAGACACCCCTAATGTGGACCGTACCATTTTAACCACCTCGGCGCTAGAAGCAGCCAGTCGGTTGCGTCATTCATTCTCATTGAGTGACCTGTTCATTGTGTTCGTCTGTCATAGTACTGTTTGTCGTGCATTGGTAAATGTGAGTAGCCAGCAGAAGTCTAACCTATTGAAAATGTGTTATTTTACAACCTTCATTTATTCGTTTAAGTGTTTCATCTACTAATGCAAGCTGACGTCTTTATAAGTTGAATTACTTACCATTGTCCTTCTGAGGCAGATGTTCTGTCGAGTTGAGCTACTTTGTCCAGGTAATCTACTGTAGTGCTAATTGATAGCCCTAATCATAGCTTACCTCGACAAAGTAGCTCAACTCGACAGAACACTGGTACAGTCAACTTTAGTTACGTTAACTAGCAAGATGAGCTAAGTTCTCTATTTAAACCAGGCTTATTTGGTGAGGTAAAATCGATCATGGTCATTTTCCAAGGAGATGAACTCCATATGTTTTCGTTCTCATTTTATCACGAATAAATTGTGCCATTCTGAAATTAATTTGCCACTTAGCCTGTGTGGTTTGTTATTAGGCTAATATTAACGCATAAGAATGTCTAACGTCATGCTCTGAAAAAACATTACTATAAGTGAAACCTATAGGGGCAACGTAAAAAAAACTAGCTAACAAATAATAAGCCCTATTATTTGAATTTTAGTGGTATTGATTCTGCATTCCACAATTTCATATTTATAGACATTTTAGAAGCTTCATCTGATAGCCCAGATACTGTTTTGTTAAATATAGATTAGATTTTATTCACAGACACACTATGAGGAAAAGGAAAGATGGAGACATCAGACACTCTTTTGGTGGTAAAAGAAGAGTAAGTAGGAAATATTAGTGTTAAGAGCTACAGAACATTACACTAAAAGTATAGGTTACTTAATGTGTATGAAGGAAAGTGGTGGTCAGCAGAAGGCAGGAGAGGCACAGGAGCAGGGAGATGGCAGGATGAGGACAGTGAGCAGGCAGCAGGGAGATGGCAGGATGAGGACAGCGCACAGGACCAAGTGGTGAGTTAGAAATTAGGCTGTACTTTACTACCATTATCTACTGTATCATCAAGGCAGATATTAGCCTAATAGACAAATATTCATTTCTGAAGGCTGTTGGAGCTGGGGGGACTGAGAGGGCAGGAATTACACCAGACTGCTGGACCAGACCAGGCTGTTTGTAAATGTATAGGCTTATTACTTTTACTAGTATACTACTTTTAGGATAATTCCTGAGAGTTAGCAAAACCAAATTCTTTTGGATAGGGATAAGGATAATGAGATCTTCTGTATTGATTCTCATTTTGTCGCATGTCCAGACCATGACCGTGTGTTGCATACATGTTAGTAAACACCCCTAGCGCATCTTGCACTCTTAACATTGATCCTGGTGGCGACTATTCGTATTGACGCGGTAGCGGACCATAATGGTCATAGAAGTGTTATGAAGGCAGTACCCCCCAATTATGGAGGGGTAATTCGCACTCTGGATACAATTACAACACTAGCCATGTAAACGTATTAATTGGGGAATTCATTTATAAAGGCTTCGTGTGACCGATAAAGATGCCAAACATTCATAGGCACATTTGCAAGAGGGTTTTGGGATTTACAAAGAAAAACGTATGCTGAAAACAACTCACACGTTTTGTGAACCTGGCTGAAGGGGGTGCGGTTTCGACAGAATCCTGTAGAGGGCACTGTGTATGCTAAATTGAAGGCTCCAGGAATGTTGTCGGCATTTCATTTCATTTCATATCATGGTCACACGGCCATTGGCTCTGAAATTAAACTGTTCTTTTAAATAGAATTGCCACTGCCACTGAGCATCTCCTCTACAAGCAAACACTGGGGTGCCACCAAGACCAGCAGGCTGCTGGTGGCTCTGGGATGCAACCACTACTGAGGACAGATGAGGGAGCCACTAATGATGGCTTGAAGACATATCAGTGTCAGAATGACATGACATGGCTTGTTTGTTGAACCTTGGCCGGGAATTTGAGAGCACACAGATCCAAGGATGGGGCACATATATGAAACAGAGGTACACCTGTGCAGATTTTGCCTAGGGGCACTGAAATGACCCAAACATGAAGCTCAGCTTTCCAGGTGCTGAGGGGAAATAGTTTCAGAAAACTTTTATTCTAGGGACAAACTTCTGTGGAGGCAGGACGAGTCACCAGCTTCTCACTTCAGTTATTTACACGCAATGTTCATCTATCAAAGGTAAGACACGTTGTTTGAGATAAATGTAGAACTACAGGATAAATTTACAGTTATACCGCCAGGTGTTTTCATAACAGCTTGCTTATAGTAACATTATCACTAGCATCGCTCACTTGGTAAGAGGCTGAAGCTAGGTTTGCCGCATAGCCTATGTGTCTTGTCAGTCCGTTTCTGACAAACTTGTGTTGATCAGTGACCTGAGCATCCCTCACATGGTAGACTATTATCTGTCTGAACAATTATAAATTGCACTGACCAGAAAAGCTTGAGTGTTGATAGCATCACAGGCAGAACCATAAATGATTTTTGGTAACATTTTTTTTTGTTTTAGTCATTTTTAAACACATTGACAATGCATTATAATGCATTCATAAAGCATTATGAACATGGCTATATTTCTAAAAGGGCATAACAAATTGCCATGTTTATTATGCACTATGACTGCCTTATGAAGCTCTCATCTATAATGCACTATAGATACCTTTGTAATACGGTACAAAGCTGTATTATTCCGAGCATCATAATGCATTATGAAGGTATCTATAGTGCATTCCAGATGAGACCTTCATAAATCATTCATAATGCATAATACACATGGGTATAATGTGTTATGCCTTTTGATAAATAATTATAGCCATGTTTCTAATACTTTATGGATTCATTATTATTAGTTATGAATGTGTTTATAAATTGCTAAAGCAATGGCCTTAAGTAGTGTTACCTGATTTTTGTTTACAAATGTAACATTTTTTGCTGAGGGGCTCTCTAACCCCAAAATGGCCTTAGATGAATTTGCAGAGACAGAATTCTTCCAGAAGGAGCGGGAGGCTGCCAAGAAACGGGTGGAGAAGAGGGTGGAGAAAAAGAGGAAAATTCCAGACTCACGACAAGCAGGCCGCCTTTGCAGATTCTGCTGCATGAACCAGAAACAGGGACCAAACAGCTAGCCTGCACATCCACACCGGCTTCCCTGGAGTGGCAGGGAAATGCACTTACTGCCCATCTAAAGTGTACTCTGTATACCGAGGAGATGGACCGGAATGAGTTTCAGGCGTCTCCTTTGTTTAAGGCAGAGTGATAAAGATGGGTAAACTTAATCATTTTAATTTAGTCATTTTAATGTAATATTTGAATGCAGGCCTTAAATGATCCATATTATTTCAATAAGGCCTCCCTTTAGGGGTATAGTCCATGCTTTTACGTTTGTGTAAAACAAACCAAACAAAGGACGTGGCCGCATGACCCCGCGGCGCCGAACAAAGAAGCACTGTGGGACATACGGCGGCGTCCGAAACAGAATGAGGAAACGAGGACATCGCCCGCCACCGCCCAGAGTCCCGCTCGCAAACGTCCAGTCTAAACTAGGTGACCTAAGAGCGAGGTTGGGGTTCCAGCACGATGCAAGAAACTGCAATATATCATGTTTCACGGAAACGTGGCTGACCCCCCTGGTACTGGATCTAGTGGTGACTCCGTCGGACTCTTTCTCTCTTTTTCCTGTTTCATAACTGCTTGCTGTTGGTCATTTAGTACTTGCTCTTTGTCTATGAAACTATGTCATAAATAAAAAGGACATTTAATCGAAATATTACATGCTGATTTTTTTCCTGGTTAAATAAAATCAATACAGCAGATTCTTTTCTACACACACGACTGCTTTTTTTGTAACTTAATTATGCCATCTAACACGATAGGTTCTCTGTCATAAGAATATTCCAATATGTTGGTTGAGATTATTTAAGCGGTACATCAACAATCCTTGTGGGGGAAATTAATGATAATTAAACTTTGACAAACAAGGGCATAGCTGAAAAATCAGTACACTGCTAGTGAGTTACTGGCAATATAGCATAGAAATTTACTAGTCAGCTGTGCTAAGAATCAGCTAAACTGAAATGGAAGGCTTGTAGTATAAGGGGAATGGTGAAGGAGAATCTTTTATGTGTTTTAAGTTGATTAAGCAGGGAGGAGCACTTCTCTTTCTCACATAGTAAAGGTTTATTCTCTCTTCAAATGATTGCTTGCAAATTTAAGGATCTAGGAAATTAGCTTATATAATATAATATTATAATATAAATATTATATATATATACACTCACCTAAAGGATTATTAGGAACACCATACTAATACGGTGTTTGACCCCCTTTCGCCTTCAGAACTGCCTTAATTCTACGTGGCATTGATTCAACAAGGTGCTGATAGCATTCTTTAGAAATGTTGGCCCATATTGATAGGATAGCATCTTGCAGTTGATGGAGATTTGTGGGATGCACATCCAGGGCACGAAGCTCCCGTTCCACCACATCCCAAAGATGCTCTATTGGGTTGAGATCTGGTGACTGTGGGGGCCATTTAAGTACAGTGAACTCATTGTCATGTTCAAGAAACCAATTTGAAATGATTCGAGCTTTGTGACATGGTGCATTATCCTGCTGGAAGTAGCCATCAGAGGATGGGTACATGGTGGTCATAAAGGGATGGACATGGTCAGAAACAATGCTCAGGTAGGCCGTGGCATTTAAACGATGCCCAATTGGCACTAAGGGGCCTAAAGTGTGCCAAGAAAACATCCCCCACACCATTACACCACCACCACCAGCCTGCACAGTGATAACAAGGCATGATGGATCCATGTTCTCAATCTGTTTACGCCAAATTCTGACTCTACCATTTGAATGTCTCAACAGAAATCGAGACTCATCAGACCAGGCAACATTTTTCCAGTCTTCAACTGTCCAGTTTTGGTGAGCTCGTGCAAATTGTAGCCTCTTTTTCCTATTTGTAGTGGAGATGAGTGGTACCCAGTGGGGTCTTCTGCTGTTGTAGCCCATCCGCCTCAAGGTTGTGCGTGTTGTGGCTTCACAAATGCTTTGCTGTATACCTCGGTTGTGACGAGTGGTTATTTCAGTCAAAGTTGCTCTTCTATCAGCTTGAATCAGTCGGCCCATTCTCCTCTGACCTCTAGCATCAACAAGGCATTTTCGCCCACAGGACTGCCGCATACTGGATGTTTTTCCCTTTGCACACCATTCTTTGTAAACCCTAGAAATGGTTGTGCGTGAAAATCCCAGTAACTGAGCAGATTGTGAAATACTCAGACCGGCCCGTCTGGCACCAACAACCATGCCACGCTCAAAATTGCTTAAATCACCTTTCTTTCCCATTCTGACATTCAGTTTGGAGTTCAGGAGATTGTCTTGACCAGGACCACACCCCTAAATGCATTGAAGCAACTGCCATGTGATTGGTTGATTAGATAATTGCATTAATGAGAAATTGAACAGGTGTTCCTAATAATCCTTTAGGTGAGTGTATATATATATATATATATATATATATTTATATATATATAATATACAGCTGCAGACTCTTAATGCCACTCTCAGGCCCCTTCCGTTTGGTGGACGTATGTGCGGAAAACAAAGAAAGATGTACTTTATCAGTTTCACAAGTTTTCAAAGTAGAGTTGGATGGCACCTTTAACCTTAAAGGCTTGTTTTTGCGGCAGAATGGTCATGCAATTTAGGTTTAACACCAAAAACATGTCCCTGTGCTTGCATCATTTAATGAATTGCCCCTCTATGTTTTTTGCATTGCACTTGAGAACTGAAGAAACCTTTAATTCAATGGCAAGTCCACTACAATTCTCTACATGTACATGAGTTTAACCAATCATTATTTAAGCTAATCAAATTTTGTTTCAAATTTCACAATGTTTTAAATAACCACACAGACACAAACCAAATGCAAAATAATCCACATTTATTTATATCTTAGTCCTATTTAATTCTATGTTATCTTACGTTATACAATCTTATCTTAACCTCATCTTAACTTACTCTATATTAGTCTTATCTTATTCTATGTTACCTTATGTTATACAAAATCTTATCTTAACCTATATTAGTCTTATCTTATTCTAATCTTATGTCATACAAACTTAGGATAAGTTAAGGTTAAACTATCTTAATCTTATCTTATCCTAAGTACTTGTGAGATCTCTCACCTAATTATTTACAGGTTCTATGAAAAACTATTTACATCACATAGATAGCCCATCTCCACAGCCAACTCCAGGACCCCGGGGATGGCACTCAGCTGGTCCAGCGCATCATTAGGAAATATCACCTCAGCTTCATCATCCCAATTGTCAACATACGTGTAGTGAGCCTCTAGGTTTTGGTCCCTCCCCTGCTTGCAGATGGAAATTGCATTTAGAAACTCACTCCAAAACTGAATACACCAATGGTAAGTAAAGCACTTGGCCTCATAGGTCATTTTAGGGTAGTTGCTAAGATAATAGTTATGCAACTTATTTAATCTTTCCATTTTTTCAAAAACAACGGAAGGGGACATAAATGGGGGTGTCGGACCCGTAACCAGCTGAGATGAGGGGTGCGCTGGAACCTGATACGGAGGGGTGGGATGAACCATGTCCGGAGCTGAAGATGGATGTGGGGCTGGGCTTACAGGTGAGACTACGTGTGGTGACGGAGGAGGAGAGTCTGTAAAAAAAGATGGAGATGGAGAGGAGACAAAAGAGGATGGGATGGGTGACGGAACTAAGAAAGAAGTGGAGGAGAAGGTGTTGGAGCACGGCGTCTCCACCGGGTTCGTGGATGAGAAGAGATTCACAGCTGACACGGGGAGAAGTTGCAAATCACCGGTTTATTGTCTGACAGATTGCAATCCGGGAGCGGCCGTCTGACATACATTCAGCATGTACAGGAGGAGGCTCTGCCATATGTATCAGCTGTATCCCTTTTAAAGCCCTATGGGCATCTCCCCCCCCTTTCTCAGTACCTTCCGTCTACTTGACAACCACATGTGTGACTCTAGCCGGCTCGTAGTTGTCCTTCTGGAAGGCTAAAAGATAAGTAGGGGCCGCTGATATTCTCTGTCGCCCCCCCTATCTGTTCCGATTAGGTAGCCTTGCCTTGCCGGCGCGCCAGTCAGTTGTTGTTTCAGTTAACTGCATTTTTTAGAATGAACCCCCCCCCTTTTCATCATGCCCTGCTTTAAGCTATATTCTCTTTTTCCTCTATTCATTGTATGTTATTTATAATTCTATTTAATCCCACAAAGGCCGGTGAGCAGGGCTCAGGCTCAGGCTCTGACACTGATGGAGTGCGACACAGGATGGTTGCAACCTCGTCGTCACTCTGGGTGAGATCCTCACACGGGATCTTCTCACCCACTTGGGTTGAGTCAAAGGGGTTTGCCAATTTGCTGTTACTGAAGCGTACTAGATTCTGTACATTTTTTGTAAATGGCCCCTTTTGTTTTTTACACCAATTTCTACGTCCTGACCGGCCTCCCGCCGAATGAATTCCGGGTCGCTGCTCGTGCGGTCGACCGGCTGGTTAGAGGAGCGACGTGTGTATCGTATTTTATCGTTCTTGTTGGTTTGTTTTTGTTTTTCTGCGTGCTTCGGTACAGTCTTGCACAAACTGCTTTGCACTTTTAACGGAGCTGCTTCTTTTTTTGAGTTTCTCTCTTATTTTTCCATACTTTTTTCCTCAATACTCACGGAGCGCTCTAGACGCGCTCACTTTGCGCTGTCTCTTTGTTCTAATCGCGCTCACGTTACGTGGCTGCTTGTTACTCCGGACACAATTTTTATTTATTTATTCTTTTAATTATTATTTTATTTATTATTATTATTCCCGGAACATACCCCAGCATGAATATCTGTGAGATTTGTGCATTTTTTTGGACAATTGCATGTACGCATTGGCTGCTTATCTGTGAGTGTGCGTCTTCTACTGGAAACAACCCTCCCGACGGATCGCGGCTCATCTAGCACAGAGATCGCTTAATTCAGCTTGGACTACAGACTAAACACTCCACAGACACGGTCAGCTTTCCAGAGGAAATTCTCCGCGTGAACTCCTCCAGCCAGCATAAATTCACACACAAAAAGGTAACCAGAAGAGGGAAGAAAAAGGGTGGCGTTAAAGCCAGGCTTAAAAGGGAGACCTTTAAACAGCGAGCGCTTCCGTCCATCATCCTGGCTAACGTTCGCTCTCTCCGCAAAAAAACGGATGAGCTGCAAGCTAGCGTTAACCATATGCATGAATACAGAACTGCTTCTATCCTGGCATTTACGGAAACATGGTTAAATGAGAGCGACAACGATGACATGCTACACATTGATGGCTTCACCCCCCCGGTACGTCTGGACCGCGTCAGTGTGCTCTCCGGTAAACATCATGGAGGAGGCGTGTGTCTCTATATTAATTCACGCTGGTGCTCCACAGACATCGAGCTCCTGGCCCTTTCTATCTCCCCAGAGAATTTCCACAACTTTTCCTCATTTTGGTCTACATCCACCCCAAAGCCAACGCCGCCACTGCTACGGAGCACATCATCAACACTCTAAATAAATTTGAACAGTTATCACCGGACTCCCCCAAACTCGTTTTGGGAGATTTCAATCACTGTTCGCTTGACAAGTCCCTCAAAGGATTCCATCAGTACGTCACATGTACCACCCGCATGGGGAAGATTCTGGACAAATGCTATGGTTCAGTCCAGGATGCATACAGATCTCTTCCCCTCCCCCCTCTCAGCTTGGCTGATCGTCATACAATCCTGCTCGCCCCAGCATACACGCCAATCATCAAAAGGGCAAAGAAGGTTGTTACAAACATCAAACAGTGGACAGCAGAAAGCAGAAAGCATCCAAACCCTACAAGGATGCTTTGAATCTACAGACTGGGACAATCTTCTTTCTTCCAACAATATACATGAGCAGGTAGACACAGTCTCATCATACATCTCCTTCTGCGTTGACAATATCATCCCATCAAAAACAGTCACCATCTTTGCCAACAATAAACCTTGGATCACCAAAGAGCTCAAGGAAATACTAAACAAAAAGAAAAGGATTTTCTTTACTGGCTCTGAATCAGACAAGAAGGAAATCAACAGAGAAGTCAAACTAGCAATTAAAATGGCAAAACTGAAATACAAAGACAAAGTGGAGCAGAATTTTTCAGAGGGGAACCTCCGCTCTGCTTGGCAGGGACTGAAAACCATGGCCACTGTGAACACAGCTGTCTCCAGTCCCAGAACCATCCACGTTGAGGGCAGCAGCGACACATCACTCCCTGATGACCTCAACTCCTTTTACACCAGGTTTGAGTCAGACAACTCCACTCAGCTCCAGAGTTTAAGATCCTCACTTAAATCAGACAACTCCGCACTCATCTTCAACACTCTGGACGTAGTGAATGCCCTTAAGATGACTAGAGAGAGAAGTGCACCCGGCCCAGACCACATCTGCAGTGGAGTCCTGCGGCATTGTGCTCAGCAACTAGGTGGCGTATTCCGGACCTTGTTCCAGAACTCTATGGACAGCGGCATAGTACACCGCCTCTGGAAACATTCCACAGTCATCCCCATTCCTAAAAAAAGTATAACCAAAGTTCTGAATGATCTTCGGCCCGTGGCTCTCACCTCTCTAGTGATGAAAGCCATGGAAAGGGTCGTAAAACACCACATCATCAGAACAACTAACCCCTATATGGACCCGCTTCAGTTTGCATATCGCACAGACAGAGGTGTTGATGACGCAAAATCATTCATTATAGACACCATGCATAAACATCTGGAGCAGCCTAACTCATCAGTTAGACTCTTGTTTGCCGACTTTTCCTCAGCATTCAACACTCTGCAACCCCACATCCTGGCTACTAAACTCTCCCTCAACTTTCATCTGGACAACCAGTTAATCCTGTGGATATTGGACTTTCTGACCAACAGATCACAGAGGTAAACAATACTCTCTCTGACCTCCGTTATACCTCTACCGGGTCACCACAAGGATGCGTGCTGTCTCCTCTGCTCTTCATCTTATACACGGATGACTGCAGAAACACACAGCCCAACTGCCATCTGGTGAAGTACGCTGATGACTCCATCCTCCTGACTCTGCTGTCAGGCCCCTCACACAACCATGGTCACGCTCTGCAGAAGTTTGTGGGCTGGTGTGACACCTCATGTCTGGAACTAAACGTGACTTACTCCAACAAGCAGAGAGACATGGCTGCAGCAGTTACCACCTTCATCTATGGTAAATGAGGGGTTAATGATTGAGTGCGCTTGTATAACTACTAATATCTAATAAAAGACATATGTGCAGACACGCAGCCACTAATATCTAACCGAAGCTTATCTATCATTAATCATAACAGAAAAGGGGAATTGATACTGACCCTGCACTATGGAAAGAGCTTACCGATGCAGGTGCAGACCAGTAGGAACAGAATGTGCATAAAAACAGGAACTTAGCATTTGACTAATGTTTATATTAATCAGGTGCCAGACAAGAGACGGGGACATGAACCTACTGGCTAAAGGGCTTGCGGGCAGATCATACCATAACGTCAGAACATTATATTAAGACATATTACCTATCAAAAGCTTGCTGGCCAATCAGACTATAATGTCAGAACAATTATTTTCAGAGATGTACCAGACGGGTTGAATAAAGGTTGGAATGTGCTGTTGTCATGAGCAGGGGAAAGTACCGAAGAGAAGAAGGGGGGTTGTCACCCCAGAAGGCCTATAAAGGGGCAGACTCGATACCTGTGGATCGAGCTCACTCCTCTTGCTGTACATTCTGTACGTGTGTGAGATGTGTGCTCCCTGATTGCAATCAGAATAAGATAATAAACTGGTAACTGGCAACAACTCCTCTGGTGTGCAGTGAGTCTCTTCTCATCAACGGACCCGGCGGAGTTTTGACTCCAACATAAACCAGTAGAGCTAGTCCAGGAGTATAAATATCTGGCCACCATCTTTGACCATCTGCTGAATTGAGATTCTTAGGAAGTGTCATCAGCGGCAATACCTCCTTAGGAAGCTCAATTCCTTTGGAGTCAGGAAAGACATTTTACGGTCCTTTTACTACTCCTTCATAGAGAATGTCATCTCATTCTCCATCATCTGCTGGTTCCATTCCACCAGCATGCAGCACAGAAATCGGCTACAGAGCACTGTCAGCATGTGCTCTAAGATTATTGGTCTGCCCTTGAGATCCATATCACACATCTGCGACCAGCAGACACACAGGCTAGCACTCAAAATCATTAAAGACCCATCACACCCGCTGAACTCTGCCTTTGAGTGGCTCCCCTCCAAACGTCGGCTCCGATGTCCCGGTTGCAGGACACAGAGGAGGAGGGCCACCTTTGTTCCTAAAGCTGTCCTTCTTTTGAATTCCTGACACCCCCCCAAACCCACCATTATCACCTCACACTCCCACCTCCCCTCCCTCTACAATCCAGACCTCCTCTGATCTGAGTCTCTCATCTCTCTCTTTTTTTTTTCCCACTTTCATCATCATGCATCTTATTGCCTCTGTACTTTAAGCTTTATTTATTTTGTTCATAGTTCATTATGTGTGTGTGTCATCTGTTGTGTTACTACTGTTATTTGTGTGCGTTGCTCCTCTGTGCCTTTTAAATTGCCCCTCGGGGACAAATAAAGTTTTTTGAATTGAATTGAATTGAATTGTATTTCTACGGCGTCCTGAGCCCTGCTGACCCCTGCTGGTTGCCACCGGGGTGGGAGTAGACGCAGTGGCGGCAGACATGGTCATGGAGCTGGGTGCCGGCGGCCCAGTGCGGCATTTCCTCCGACGGCCTCCACTACTGGTGCTGGTTCGTCCTTTGGGGTTAAGGTCACATTCGATCTTCCTTCTTCCTCATACTTTTTCTACCTCCAGCTGAGGTCCATGCTTAGGGCCTGTAATATCTCTTTTTCCTTGCTTCTTCCTCTTCACCCGCTGTGCAGATTTGCTCTGTCCTTTCACCTGTTTCTAAGCCCGTGTCCTGTCTCTATTCTCTCCTCTGCAGATCCTCTCATAAACCTCTCCCCATGATTTCTGTCTGGCAGGGGGAGCTCTCTCCAAACCCTGTCCTATCTTGGAGTGTTATTTTTCATAATATTAAAAACTGCTCTAAAAATCCCAATCACCAGCAAACACAATTTAAGTTTCTTCACAGGTTGTACCCCACTCCCCGGAAATGCCATCTCATGGGCTTAGAGCCTGACCCCATATGTCATTTTTGTCCCCTTCAGGTCCCTGGTACCTTTCTCCATATGTTCTGGGACTGTCCTCCAGCGCCTGCTCTTTGGGATTATGTGGCCAGATCTCTCTCATCAGTTCTTTCCTCTCCCATCCCTCTGTCTCCCGTGGTCCTTCTTCTCCTGGACTTCTCTTCTCTTCTCTCTCTCGCTTCCAGCGGAGGCTCCTGATATCCGCCTCCTTAGCGGCTAAGTTGTTATTAGCCTCTCGTTGGAAGTCTCCTGATCGTGCCATTCCCACTGTCTGGAAGTCTCCTGATCGTGCCATTCCCACTGTCTGGAAGTCTCCTGATCGTGCCATTCCCACTGTCTGGAAGTCTCCTGATCGTGCCATTCCCACTGTCTGGAAGTCTCCTGATCGTGCCATTCCCACTGTCTGGAAGTCTCCTGATCGTGCCATTCCCACTGTCTGGAAGTCTCCTGATCGTGCCATTCCCACTGTCTGGAAGTCTCCTGATCGTGCCATTCCCACTGTCTGGAAGTCTCCTGATCGTGCCATTCCCACTGTTTGGAAGTCCACCTTCCTTGATCTGCTTCTGCTGGAACTCACTGCAGCCTGGATTAACAACTCGTCTGGTTCTACGATCCAGAGCTGGCTCCATGACGTGCAACTGGTAAAGGACTGGCTGCGGGTCACGTCCTGAGGCCATATCCCTTGTTTTTTGTTTTGATTTTTACTTTCCTAATTTTGACATTTCTTACTGATTTAAGTATGTTATTTCTTTTCTCCTCAGTTTTTAGCTGCACTCTTTGGGGCTGGGTGCTGCCGGTGACCACTGTTGGTCCTTTGTCTCTTTTCCTTTGAGGTGCTGTCTCAGAGTGTATTGGGGGGGGGGGGGGGTCGAGTGTGTTTTGTTCTGTTCCGTCTTGTTCTTTGTTATAAAATCTCCAATTAAAATTTGATCACAAAAAAAAAAAAAGAAAAAGCAGAAATCCTAGTTTCGATAACTTGAGAGTGAAGATGCAATCCCTAATACTAATAATGCAATTTATGGAAATTGAAAGATATATAAATGATTTTACTTAATAGTCAGTTCCTGATGTCAGCATTTGGATTGAGCAGGCTGCTATATTTGGTGCACATGAACCTTTCCAGCGTTGTTTTTCGCTGTTGTTCTGCATATCAGGGAATCTGTGCACCAACTGTCGTGTTTTTATAGGTCAAGTTCCCCTGTTGAAACGCAGGCGGCCCAATTCAAGACCAGCGCATAAGTCTCCAAAGCCTATATTTCCTGTATCCAATAAGATGACAGAATTTTTCTCAATGTGCAATACTGACTGCCAAGTGTGATATCTGTGATGTGTGTGATGTAGTTTTGTTGTAGAGTGACATAAGGATTCAGTTTAATTAAATGTGCTGTCCCCTGTCTTTTTAATCCCAAAGGACGAACCAGTACCAGTAGTGGAGGCCGTCAGAGGAAATGCCGCACTGGGCCGCCGGCAGCCAGCTCCATGACCATGTCTGCCGCCACTGCGTCTACTCCCACCCCGGTGGCAACCAGCAGGGGTCAGCAGGGCTCAGGACGCCGTAGAAATACAGCGGGAGGCCGGTCAGGACGTGGAAAGAGGTGTAAAAAACAAAAGGGACCATTTACAAAAAATTTACAGAGTCTACTACGCTTCCGTAACAGCAAATTGGTAAACCCCTTCAACTCAACCTAGGTGGGTGAGAAGATCCCGTGTGAGGATCTCACCCAGAGTGACGACGAGGTTGCAACCATCCTTCACTGAGCTCTCATCGGAGGCGGACGCACTTCTCTCCCTCTCCCTCCCCTTATCTTCCCTGCTTTGCTTCTCTCGTCTCGTCTAGTCTACTGTCTTACTGTCTATACTTGAGAGACTCTCTCAGCCCTGCTCTTCAAAACTAAGGAAGTTATGGATTTGATCAACTGGTCTCTCAACGCAATTGACACCATCTTCTCGACGAGAAGCCCAGGTTCAGGGGAACCTGACTGTTCTGCAGGAACATACGCAGCTGGCTACACGATGGACGGATGGGAGAAGTGGAGGGTCGTGTGTCTGGCAGCTCTTTCCGTGGAGGACATCGAAGACATTTACCTATTCGGAACCATGATTACGGGTCTGATGCTGATTGGATTAGGCATTGCCCTGACTTATCGGAAATTGAAGAAAACGGTGACAGCCGCTCAAAGCCCAACTAGGCTGGCCGGGATGATTGACGGACTTGGCAGAGCTGTTGGCGCCCAGACTATGGCTATAGATCGCAAACTGGATAACATCACTGTGTCTAACGACCGCAGATTTAATAACATCACCGTGACTATGGACCGCAGATTTGATAACATCATGGAGAGGCTCACGGCTCTGCAAAGTATTTTGGATGGCGGAGACCAGCATGGACATTAGAGGAACTGCGAAATTACAGTTTCTCGCCTGAAAACCCAAACAACCCAATTCTATCTGCTTTTGGCTCCCCCCTAATCAGCACGGGCCTTGGCCAAGGCCTCTGCTGAGCTCAACAACTCCCCCTGAAGAACAAGGCAGTGAGACTCTCTTGCATTCCTCTCCCCCAACCACAAGGACACCCTACCCCCATCCCACGCCTTCGCCGCTTCATACCCCCAGCGTGAACGAACGGGTCCTTGTACAGCGCCGTTTGGCTGCAGGAACGGACGGCTGTTTGTCTATGCTGGACTACCTCCACCTCCCCATTCCCCTCCCCTGTTGCAAGTCTCGACTTTAGTGTTGTGAGATGTGGTGACTATGTGCTTATTGCTGAGGTGTTTTTTTTTTCTGTTCCTATATTGTACTTCCTACTGGAGTACAGTCTGGGGGCTGTTTTTTTTATTCACCTCCACTCTCCTCACGTAATCTGTTTCTCTGAGTTTTCCTACAGTCCACTGTCTTCCTGACCTGTCTGCCCCCCTATAATGTTTGTGTATGTATGGTCGGGTTGATGGCCTGCTTTTCGCTGGTACTTGTGACTAGTGACATGGTGAATTGCAACAGCAAAAAAGGGAATCAATCAATCAATCAATCAATCCTGTGTCGCACTCCATCAGTGTCAGAACCTGAGCCCTGCTCACCCGCCTTCTCCTCCACTTCTTAGTTCCGTCACCAGTCCCATCCTCTTTTGTCTCCTCTCCATCTCCATCTTTTTTTACACTCTCCTCCTCCGTCACTACGCATACTCTCACCTGTAAGTCCAGCCCCACATCCATCTTCAGCTCCAGCCCACCTCTCTGTATCAGGTTCCAGCACAGGCTGCAGCCCCCTCATCTCAGCTGGTTACGGGTCCGACACCCCCATTTATGTCCCCTACTGTTGTTTTTGAAAAAATGGAAAGATTCAATAAGTTGCATGACTATTATCTAAGCAATTGCCCTAAAATGACCTATGAGGCCAAGTGTTTTACTTATCACTGGTGTATTCAGTTTTGGAATGAATTTTTAAATGCAATTTACATCTGCAAGTAGGGGAGGACTCAAAACTCAGAGGCTCACTACTCGTATGGTGAGAATTGGGTTGATGAAGTTGAGGTGATATTTCCTAGTGATGCGCTGGACCAGCTGAGTGCCATCCCCAGGGTCCTAGAGATGGCTGTGGAGATGGGCTATCTGTGTGATGTAAATGGTTTTTCATAGAACCTGCAAATAATTAGGTGAGAGATCTCACAAGTACTTAGGATAAGATAAGATTAAGATAGGATACGTTAAGATAATGTTAAACTAAGATTGGATGACATAGCATTATGTGACGCCCCTGATGTCTGGAGGATTTGCCAGCATGAATGAAGCTCACTAACAGCTCAGGCTTCTCAGAGGGCATTGACATTGCATCAGAGAGAAGCATGGTAAGGGCTGGGACAAGTTCCCCTGGCTGACTCAAAACCACTTCCTCTAGCAAATTAAACCCAAGTAGTGGGTGATCAAGCGGAACACTGCAGACAAGAAAAGGCACTGTGATGGGCTCGCTGAAGCTGCCATTAGCGCTCAAGCTGACCGTGATCAGGACCTAGCCATCAAAAGGAAGAAAGTCTCCATTTACAGCATGGACCTCCAGCTCTTCCTTATCATCACATATTTCACTGAGAGGCCTCACCGGGGCGTCTGGTAGGTACCTCTCCTTCCAACCTCTGTTGATCATACTCAGTTGAGCTCCTGCATCTAGCAGTGCATCGACTGTCAACCCACTGAGGTTACATCGTGCAAGAGCCTTGGCACCTATAAACTTAACCAGGCGCCTACTCATTTGACTGGGTATGAGAAGAGGGGATTGGGGAAATGCTTGCTCATTGTGGTCTTTTGGCCTATGTTTCATTATAGCTGGCTTAGTCTTATTGGTGTCTGAGCCCTCTGTGTCGCACTCAGTAGTGTGAGGTGGGCACAATTGGGACTGAAGGTGAAGCCCGGTCACTGCCTGTCCCACAGCAGAAATCAGCTCACGTTTTCCTGACACTTGGGTTTCTTCAGACAACCCACTGCCCTGTGGCCCTCTTCACCACTGTAAAAGCAATGCGTGCAACCTGGGTGGTTTAGTTCAAGGCATTTAGCACAGCTGTAAGATTTGGCTTTCTGTTGGTCTACTTTACCTGGGCAGTTGTGGCAAGACCGTGGCTGTTGGGTCTGCAATGGCTGTTGCAGTTGTTCAACTTTCTTCATTAACTCCTCCACTCTCTCAGTTAACTGTTGGAGCACTTCAGCTTTGGGCTCTTGATCTGAACCATGTTTCTTTGTACTGTTGTTTTGCGCTGCTGCAACTTCAAGCTGCGCTCTCTGCACATTTACAGGTCTCTGCCACACAACTGTCCCTAGGCGTCTTTGTCTTTCATTCTCAGTGTTTGTTATCCTCATCATTTGTTTTAGGATTGTCTCATCAGACACATTGCTGTCTGAAAGCAGTGGTTTAAGTTCTCGACGTATGTCATCATGCTTATGGCCGAGGCCCTGGTATACTGTGTGGAGGAAAATGTCTTGGACTGTGGTCACATGGTATTTCAATTCAGTGCCAGCATATTTAGAAGCAAATAGGATCTTTTGTTTGAGGCCTATGACTCGGTACAAAAACTGTTGTGGTGTTTCATTGTCACTCTGATTTGCGCACATGAGCTCTTGGAATAGTTCCGTGTTACTTCGCCCCCCTAAATGGGACTGTAAAAAGCCTTTAAGCTTATCCTTGTGTACTAGCATGTCTATGAAGTTTCCTGATTTAATGACTTTGAGAACACCTCTCAGGACTTCAGTCTCACTGAATTGCTCTTTAAGGCCATTAAGAGTCTGCAGCTGTATATCATTGCAACAGTAGACTAAGCTAATTTCCTAGATCCTTAAATTTGCAAGCAATCATTTGAAGAGAGAATGAACATTTACTATGTGAGAAAGAGAAGTGCTCCTCCCTGCTTAATCAACTTAAAACACATAAAACATTCTCCTTCACCTTCTCCCTTATACTACAAGCCTTCCATTTCAGTTTAGCTGATTCTTAGCACAACTGACTAGTAAATTTCTATGCTATATTGCCAGTAACTCACTAGCAGTGTACTGATTTTTCAGCTATGCCCTTGTTTGTCAAAGTTTAATTATCATTAATTTCCCCCACAAGGATTGTTGATGTACCGCTTAAATAATCTCAACCAACATATTGGAATATTCTTATGACAGAGAACCTATCGTGTTATATGGCATAATTAAGTTACAAAAAAAGCAGTCGTGTGTGTATAAAAGAATCTGCTGTATTGATTTTATTTAACCAGGAAAAAAATCAGCATGTAATATTTCGATTAAATGTCCTTTTTATTTATGACATAGTTTCATAGACAAAGAGCAAGTACTAAATGACCAACAGCAAAGCAGTTATGAAACAGGAAAAAGAGAGAAAGAGTCCGACGGAGTCACCACTAGATCCAGTACCAGGGGGGTCGGCCACGTTTCCGTGAAACATGGTATATTGCAGTTTCTTGCATCGCGCTGGAACCCCAACCTCGCTCTTAGGTCACCTAGTTTAGACTGGACGTTTGCGAGCGGGACTCTGGGCAGTGGCGGGCGATGTGCTCGTTTCCTCAGTCTGTTTCGGACGCCGCCGTATGTCCCACAGTGCTTCTTTGTTCGACGCCGCGGGGTCATGCGGCCGTGTCCTTTGTTTGGTTTGATTTACACAAACGTAAAAGCATGGACTATACCCCTAAAGGGAGGCCTTATTGAAATAATATGAATCATTTAAGGCCTGCATTCCACAATTAGATTAAAATGAGTGTTAATATGGACGGATGTGTGTGTATGTGAATGACTGTGTGTGTGTGAGTCCTGTCAACAGGTACCAAATGCCCCTCCCCCCCAAAAAAAATAAATAAAAAATCTGAAGTTTATGATTAATATGGGAGCCCAGGAAATGTACAGGGTATGTACACAGGGCTGACAGCTTCTTATTCACAGGATCTGCGCCACATAAATGGGGGATGCTGTTTTCATTTATAATGTACTACAGAATGTGCAGTTAAAACAAAGAAAAAAAAATATCACTGACAATGCACCAAGACTGACAATGCACCAAGACTGGCAATGCACTAAGACTGACAATGCACCAAGACTGGCAATGCACCAAGACTGACAATGCACTAAGACTGACAATGCATTAAGACTGGCAATGCCCCAAGATGGCAGCATGAGGTCATTGCACAAAACTGTGAGGAAATGCAACCCAGGTTGATCAGTCGGATAGTTCGGATGGTAGAAAGAGCCATGGAAAGCATTCAAAACCATTCAAACTGAGCTCCAAGATCAAGGTACGTCACTTACTGATCGCACCATCCGTCGCCTTTTGAACAATAATGGGTTCCGTGGAAGAGAATCCAGGAGGACTCCACTATTAATAGAGAAACATGAAAAAGCTAGAGTGGAATTCAGCAAAATGCATTTTGACAAGCCCCAAAGTTTCTGGGAGAATGTCCTTTGGACTGGTGAGACAAAATTGGAGCTTTTTGGCCAGTCACATCAGCTCTGTTTACAGAAGCAAGATGAAGCTTTAGAAGAAAAGAACACCATACCTACTGTGTAACATGGAGGAGCTCGGTTTTGTTCTGGGGCTGCTTTGCTGCATCTGGCACAGGGAACCTTGAATCTGTTCAGGGCACAATGAAGTCTCAAGACTACCAAAGCATCCTGGAGTGAAACATACTGCCCAGTGTCAGAAAGCTCAGCCTCAGTCACAGGTCATGGGTCCTCCAACAGGATAATGACCCAAAACATACAGCTAAAAGCACTCAGGAATGGCTGAGAAAAAAACATTGGACAATTGTTAAATGGCCCTCTATGAGCCCAGATCTTAATCATATTTACCATCTATGGAAAGATCTAACAATTGCAGTGGAAACGCCACCCTTCAAACCTAAGACAGCTTGAGCAGTTTGCTCAGGAGGAGTGAGCCAAACTACCTTTTGGCAAATGCAGACGTCTCATGGTGAAGTACAGAGATTGCTTGTTGGCAGTGATTACTGCAAAAGGTGGTGCAGTTGCGGGGTTACAAACATGAGCAACTGCACTTACTTACTTACGAAGTTTATATCTCTGCACTATTTATTTACTGCCTGTGTGCACCTTGCACGTCCTGTTACTGTGATGTTAAGTGTTACTATATGTTACTATATGTTGTACTGGGTCCATGGAGAAACGTTGTTTCATCACTCTTTGTACATGTATGAAGCTGCTGATGACAATAAAGTGACCTTGAACCTTGAATGGAAAACTGTGTAAAATAAAAGGCAAACCTCGACCCGTACCAATTCAATTCAGTGAAGTTTAATAGAAAACAAGACTTTAAACAGCGTGTGAACGGGAAAAGTAATAGTGATGTGACACAACCTGACATACCTTTTACACCTTGGTGGCCTTTGCCTAGACACCTCTGCTTCAGACTGGAGGTCAGACATCGTCTCTGCCTCTTTGGCCTTCCTCCTGCCCTCTTCATAGCCGTCTGTGGAATACAGATGCAATAAACATTATTCAATCCCCTTATAATCACTCAGCAGGACACTCTGCAGATTTACTGAAATTGAGTACTTTGCAGAATATCAGTCAGCCTCCACTACAGCCAAACAATGATCACATATCTTAGCCAATGGTCATGCATACAATAAAACAACAATGGTGCTTAGAAGTTTGTGAACCCTTTAGAATTTACAAGTTCCCTACAGCTCTAAGGTCCATACAGAGGAGATGAGGAACATGCAGTTTGCTAAGTCACCAAGTTACCTAAGAACACTAAGGAGTTGCTGAAGAAGCGCAGTAGAGACTGTTTTTTCTGAGAATCCTCAGAAAGAACCGTCTCCCCAGAAATCTGCTCCATGCCTTTTATCACTGTTCCATGGAGAGTGGTACGGCAGCTGCACTTCCTCAGACATGAAAGCTCTCCACACGGTCATCAGGGCAGCGGAGAAAACGATTGGCTGCCCTCTCCCCTCCCTGGAACAGATCTACACCTCCCGATGCCGGAAAAAAGCTTTGGACATTTCACAGGATTCATCACATCACTGTCTCTTTCAGCTTTTGCCATCAGGCAAGAGATACAGAGCCATGAAAACCAGGACAAATCGCCTGAAAAACTGTTTTTTCCCCAAAGCAATCATGGCGCTAAATGCAAAACATAACAGTTCATTTCTTATATTTAATCAGTGCAGTATGGTTATTCAGTGCAATCGGTATAGTCAATGCAGTATTCAATGCAATTTGTATATTTTGTAATATTTTATTACTCTTTTTATACCTCACATTGACTTGAATTGCATTTTCAGTTTCGTTGTCCAAGTGACAATGACAATAAACATTATCTTTATCTTTGTTAGGTGGCTACGTTTACATGCCTTAATGCAATTAAGATGTTTTCATGTAAACAGATTAATTGGGGAACTCATTTATAAATCTGATTGAAAAAGATGGTAAGCATTCATACAAACATTTATAGGAAGATTTTGGGATTTATAAAGAAAAACGTTTTGTGAAAAAAACGCATATTTCGTGAACGAGGTTGAAGCAGATGCTGTTTCGACAGGATCCTGTAGAGGGCACTGTGTATGCTAAATCGAAGGCTCCAGGAATGTATTTGGCATTTATAATAAACAATAATAATTCAAATATTTGTGGGCACACGGCATTTGGCTCTGAAATTACACAGTTCTTTAAAATAAAATTTAAATTTGCAAACTGAGTTGTATGCTGTGTTTGAATGTTCAGATATTATTATTATTATTAGATATTTCACTGTGTATTTTTCAACTTAATGCCCTCTGAAACTGGTACTATTTCATTAAGACCGACTTAAAAACAATGGGGGGCGGGTCTCCCCGGGGCTGGCGGGGCCCCCGCGGGGTGTGCGGGTGGTCCGGGCTCCTGGCTCTGTCCGTGCCTGCGTGGCCGGCCCCCGGGCCTGTGGCCGTGGGGTTCCTGGCTCGTGCTCGCCGGTGGGGGGCACCCGGTGCCTCCCCCCCTGCCTTCCTGGGGTGGGCGCGCAGCCATACGGTGGCGGGGGGCCCGGGTACCTGGCCGCTGTGGGGCGGCTGGGTCCATGACCCGTCGGAGCTCTCCCGGCCGTCTGGGGGCCCCAGGGCGGTGTTGTTGTGGCCTCGAACACTCACTGGGAATCATTACATGTTAACCTGCACACTCATACATACACTCACAGCACACAAACATACACACATACACATATGCGTATAAACACACATATACGTATGCATAAACACACACACATACACGTACATATGCACACGCACACACATACACACACTTTCATATCAACACACATACACTTAGAATGCACACACACATAGACATGCACGCACACATGTACACACACACACACACACACACACAAAAGAGTCTAGGGCTCTCTTCCCCCATTTTATCCCTCTTTCTCCTTGTCTGGGTGTGTGTGTGTGAGAGTATGTGTGAAAGTTGGTGTGTGGCTTCCACTCCCTCCTCTCAGATGCAGATACGGGTACGGCGATATTTAGACAGTGTTCCTGGTGGTCTGCTTATGTATATATATTTATTTTCTTTCGTTGGTATTAACGTATTTAATTCCAGAAGCAGATACTGGCACAAGCATATTCCCATGTCATAACGGTACCACTGGTTTCTTTGTGTGTATACTGTTTGTGTGTGTCCCTGGATCTTATCTTTCAGATACAGCAGCTGGTGTGATGATACGGTGTAAAGCAGCAAGATGCAGAAGCTGTCCTTTTATCACTCTTTCCTTTTTGTTCTACTGTTTGTTATGTATTATTTCTCTTTCCCTGTCTCTCTCTCTCTCTCTCTCTCTCTGACCCCCCTCCTTATTTTATTTTTATTATGTATTTATTTATTTTTCTACTTCCTCTGTCTCTTACCCCTTTCTCTCCTTTCTCACTTTCTCTCTCTATCTCTTTCCCACTAACCGCCCCTGTCAGCTCCGGCTTTGTGGCGCAATGACATAAAAATGATTAATAAAGAGTACACCTCAAGTAACAAGAGGAGCTTAAATCCGAAGCTCCACTTTGCAAAATAAAAGTGTTGGCACAATAAAGCACCCAGACTAACATCCTGCTTGCTAAACTGCTGGACACGACAAGGGGGAAAAAAAACAATGTATTTTCTGCCCAGGTTAAAGGCTTCTTATTCATAGTTCCTGTACGGGGGATAGTGCTCACAGCGGCACATGCTGTGCAGTTTACAATAAAGACATTTTGAAAATACAAAATAATGTATGAAAAAATGATTAAGCTGTAGCACATACTTTTATTTCAAATATGAGTTTCACAAATTTCCCTGTAATGAAAATGGTGAAATAACCCAGGCTTAATGTGATATTTCATTTGTAACACATCTGTTCTCCAAACTTTGGCCACAAGATCTTCTTCCTGCCAGAATCTCTCCTTTCCTTTAATCCTCGGCTGTTGGGATCTGCTCTGCTGCTTGGAAGTTCCCCGGGGAGTTAGTGTTGGGAGGTTCTGGTGGAATGTGACCATCGTCAACCATGGGCTGGATAGCGCTGTGGTGCCCAACCTGGCTCTGTGCCCTTCTTCTTTCATCTACCCGGGCAGTGCCAGGTTGCCTGTGGTCGTCCCGGAGACACTTCGTCTTCCCTTGCTGTACTCTCAAGCCTCTGAGACAAGCACAATTTCAGCTCTACACTCAGCAAGACCTTTAAAAGTATAAAAATGAATAGGCCCTAAAAATGGAGCCTGCAAGTTTTTTGGCTCAACACAAGTGATCAACTAGCTATCGACGCTAATGACCATTCATTAAAATGTCTAAAAAAGCTTCCTCCTTGTATATGCACAAACATTTTGCACACATGACGTTATCATGCATATATACTCACCTAAAGGATTATTAGGAACACCATACTAATACGATGTTTGACCCCCTTTTGCCTGACTAGAAATTTACTAGTCAGCTGTGCTAAGAATCAGCTAAACTGAAATGGAAGGCTTGTAGTATAAGGGGAAAGGTGAAGGAGAATGTTTTATGTGTTTTAAGTTGATTAAGCAGGGAGGAGCACTTCTCTTTCTCACATAGTAAAGGTTCATTCTCTCTTCAAATGATTGCTTGCAAATTTAAGGATCTAGGAAATTAGCTTAAATAATATAATATTATAATATAAATATTATATATATATACACTCACCTAAAGGATTATTAGGAACACCATACTAATACGGTGTTTGACCCCCTTTCGCCTTCAGAACTGCCTTAATTCTACGTGGCATTGATTCAACAAGGTGCTGAAAGCATTCTTTAGAAATGTTGGCCCATATTGATAGGATAGCATCTTGCAGTTGATGGAGATTTGTGGGATGCACATCCAGGGCACGAAGCTCCCGTTCCACCACATCCCAAAGATGCTCTATTGGGTTGAGATCTGGTGACTGTGGGGGCCATTTAAGTACAGTGAACTCATTGTCATGTTCAAGAAACCAATTTGAAATGATTCGAGCTTTGTGACATGGCGCATTATCCTGCTAGAAGTAGCCATCAGAGGATGGGTACATGGTGGTCATAAAGGGATGGACAAATTGTAGCCTCTTTTCCTATTTGTAGTGGAGATGAATGGTACCCGGTGGGGTCTTCTGCTGTTGTAGCCCATCCGCCTCAAGGTTGTGCGTGTTGTGGCTTCACAAATGCTTTGCTGCATACCTCAGTTGTAACGAGTGGTTATTTCAGTCAAAGTTGCTCTTCTATCAGCTTGAATCAGTCGTCCCATTCTCCTCTGACCTCTAGCATCAACAAGGCATTTTCGCCCACAGGCCTGCCGCATACTGGATGTTTTTCCCTTTGCACACCATTCTTTGTAAACCCTAGAAATGGTTGTGCGTGAAAATCCCAGTAACTGAGCAGATTGTGAAATACTCAGACCGGCCCGTCTGGCACCAACAACCATGCCACGCTCAAAATTGCTTAAATCACCTTTCTTTCCCATTCTGACATTCAGTTTGGAGTTCAGGAGACTGTCTTGACCAGGACCACACCCCTAGCAATCATGGCGTTAAATGCAAAACATAACAGTTCATTTCTTATATTTAATCAGTGCAGTATGTTTATTCAGTGCAGTCGGTATAGTCAATGCAGTATTCAATGCAATTTGTATATTTTGTAATATTTTATTACTCTTTTCACCTCACATTGACTTGAATTGCATTTTCAGTTTCGTTGTCCAAGTGACAATGACAATAAACATTATCTTTATCTTTGTTAGGTGGCTACGTTTACATGCCTTAATGCAATTAAGATGTTTTCATGTAAACAGATTAATCGGGGAACTCATTTATAAATCTGATTGAAAAAGATGGTAAGCATTCATACAAACATTTATAGGAATCCTATAAATACATGATACAATCCTATCATTCTTATACTATGGTATCTTATATCATATAATCTTATCTTAACCTTATGGTAAGTTATCCTGTCTTAGTCTTAACTTATATGCTATTTTATGTTATACAATCTTAACTTGACCTATCTTAACCTTGACCCCCACTTGTTCTCATCATATGAAAACACCTGTTAGTGGTATTATACATCTCTATTCACTTCCAAAAAGAAAACATTTGAACTTCAACATTCTTACTTTTGATACAGGTTTGGTCAACATGTCAGCAACCATCTCTTCTGATGAACAATACTCAATACTTATTTTTCTTTCATTTACTGCATCGCGAATGAAATGGTATTTAACGTCAATGTGCTTTGATCGCTTTCTGTTCACAGGATTTTTTGTTAGTACAATTGCTCCCTGATTGTCACCATACATTTTAGTACAGGTGTACACCTTGTTATCCATACCACTCAGCAACTGACTTAGATATATGCTTTCTTGGGTAGCATTTGCTAGACCTATATATTCGGCCTCACATGTGGACAATGCAACGACTGGTTGCTTCTTTGACTTCCAGGAAATTACCGGACCTTGTTCTGTCAGGCTAAAACAATATCCTGAAGTACTACGTCTGTCATTGAGGGATGATGCCCAATCAGAGTCACTGAAAGCTATTAGACTCAGATCACAATTTGTTTTCTGAAAACACAACTCGTAATCACTTGTGCCCTTTAGATACCTTAGCACGTGTTTGGCAGTTACAAAATCCCGTGCTTTTGGACTTGATAGGGTTTGTGATAGTTTGCTTACTATCCAACTAATATCTGGCCTGGTACATGTCATGGCATAGATAAGACTGCCCACTATCTCTCGATATTCTCTGGGATTTTGGACTTCCATGCTGCTATCTTGATCATTCTCACCACTCTCTACCTTTAACTCGCATGGAGTAGTCCTAGGCTTGCAGTCTGACATTCCAAAACGTTCTAGCATTTTCATCACATATCCCTTTTGGCTCATTTTGATTTTTCCATTTGTTTGTTCAAATCCAATACCTAAGAAATGTGAAATCCTCCCTAGATCTTTCATATTGAATTTATTTTTCATGCTATTTTTGAATCTGTTCAGTCCTTTGTTACTGCTTGCTGCAATGATTAGGTCATCTACCCAAATGATGACTATGATAATGTCTTCTCCGGCTTGCTTCCTATATATACAGTGATCTGACAAATTTCTCTCAAAACCATTTTGTCCAAGGTGATCATTTAGTAGCTCATACCAGTTCCAACCAGATTGTTTCAAACCGTACAGGGATTTTTTCAGTTTATACACCAACTTTTCCCCTGTCACAGAAGTTGATTCGAAACCCTCAGGTTGCTCCAAGTAAATGTCTTCATCTATAGGTGCATGTAAGTATGCCGTCTTGACATCCATTTGATGAACTATAAGGTCATTCTGGACAGCTATTTGCATTAATGCTCGCACTGACGTCAGATCTGCTGTAGGTGCAAAAGTCTCATGATAATCTATACCTTCAGTCTGGCTATAGCCCTTTGCCACATATCTTGCTTTTAAGAGCTTTCCCATCCCACCATTTTCTTTAATGGTGTAGACCCATTTTCCTCCAACGATCTTCCTATTCTCAGGTAATGTAGTTAATTCGAAAGTGTCATTTTCTTTGAGTGAATCCATCTCTTCCCGCATTGCACGCTTCCACTCAGGTGCATCAGGTGACATCAAAGCCTCTCTATACGCCTGGGGAACACCAAATACTGCCCTGTAACAATAATCAATGTTCACATATGTTACATCACTCTTGTTTTGATCTGATACGTAATCCTCTAAATATTTTGGGGGTCTCTTTTCTCTCTGTGATAACCGTTGTTTTTGGTTTGGGATGATTTCTGCATCTGTTTTGTTTCCATTCTCATCTGAGACTTCCTCCCTCATCACCTCATTATCCTCTTGATCATCTTTGATCTCATCATCTGTACTGCCCTCACCATGTGACTCGTCAACCTTCTCCCCACCAGCACTGTTGTCTCTACCGGCAACTATTTCTAGATCATCCTCATCTGTTTGTGTTGTTTGTTCACTACGTTCTTTCTTAGTGAATTTTACCAATCTGTGCTTGGTCACTTTTCTTGTCTGACGGTTATAGACCAAATATGCAGGGCTATTTTTACTGTACCCCACAAAGACTCCTTTATCACACCTAGGATCTAATTTCTTCTGGTCATGCCTGTATGCGTAACAGTCTGAGCCAAATATCCACATTTTTGAGAGGTCTGGCCTCTTTCCGGTGAGCATGAAGTAAGGTGTGTTTTGCGTTCTTTCATTATAGCAACGATTTCTAATATGGGCAGTCGTTTGAACAGCATATGGCCATAACACCTTTGGTAACTCTTTCTCTAACAGTAGGCATCTTGCCATCTCAAAAATGGTCCTCCACTGCCTCTCTGCTGTGCCATTTTGATGCGGAGAGTACGGGCATGATGTCTCATGTCTAACCCCTTTTCTTCTCAAAAGGGATTGGAACGCATTACTAGTGTATTCTGTGCCATTATCAGACCTTATACATTTTACCTTGCACTGTCTGCAAAAAACTTTTCAGTGGCTAATGTTGAGTCACTCTTATTTTTGAGAAAGTACACTGATATGGCACCTGAATAATCATCTGTGAATGATATGGCATATTTGTACCCTTCTGAAGCAGTTGGTTCAATGGGACCCGCCAAGTCAGTGTGCACCAGTTCGAGGGGGGCATTAGCTTTTGCATCTGCTTTTCTACTCCTACAGTTTGTGAACTTCCCTTTTATGCATATGTTACAATTTACTTTAGTTTTATCATTTATCTGCATACCCTCGACTAGTTTAGGTAATTTCAACAAGTCATCAAAGTTACAGTGCCCCATGATTTTATGCCATGTCTTAACATCACATGCTAAGTTTACTTTATCTCTGGCACACATATCATTTGCAAATTCATAATCACATTGATCTGGTTCATTTACCGTTTTCAAGTAGAATAGTCTCTCGTGCTCTTTGATTGGAAACACAGTACCGTCTTCACCTATGAGTTCGTTTTGGCCCTTTTGGAAGATCACTCTTGCTCCATCTTCGGTGGCAGCTTGAACGGAGATGATGCTCTGTGGATATGACGGTATGAAGAGGGCTCTCCTTAAAATGGTCTTGACCGTTTTTCCTTCCCCGTCTTGTAAGAACACCTCTGCTTCTCCGCGCTTTAAGGCTACGTTATTCATTCTCGTTCCATCCGCCAATTCCATGTAATGCAATGCAGGGTTGAAAGATTCATCGAACCGCGTGAATCTTGCTTTCTCTGTAATGATGTGAGATGTTGCTCCGCAGTCCACCATTAGTCCTCTTCCTTTAATGCTTTCGGGAAGTAAACGTTGGCTTACTTTAAAAACGAAAGTTTGCTCGTTGTCGTCTTTCTTTTCGGCTGTCAGTTTGGCATCATCTCTTTGTCTGTTGCCTTTTCTCCTGCACGTTTTGTCGCTGTGCGTTGAGCTTCGATGGTAGTTACACCACTTCGATGATGCTTTCTGGCGGCACTCTCTGGCTATGTGACCTCGATTACCACAACCATAGCATGTCACGGTCGATGCTTCTGCTTTCATCACGTTGTCCGATTTTGTCTTGGGATCAAACTTTTCTGTCTCCTCGTAACTTCGTAGTCGACTCTTGAATTGTACGAACGTCAATTCTTCGCTGCTTTGTGTGATGTGGATGGCAAAGGGTTTGTATGATTCTGGCAAGCCCTTCAAAATCATAGCTATTATCAGTCCATCACTTAACATTTCTTTAGCATTTCTGAGAGACGTTATCGCTCTTTCGGCTCGGATAATATAGTCTGTAACGCTTTCTTCTGGTTCCTTCTTCAGAGAAGTTAGCTCTGTATATAAGGCAATGATTCTCGGCTTACCCTGGCTGGCGTAGTGATTTCTTAGGATTTTTAATGCTTTCCTTCCGTCGTCGGTTGCTTCTCTCATCACTAACGACAGGCTTTTGTCGTCGAGGAACTGAATTAGCTCTGCGTAGCATTCTTCATTCTTCTCTCGGTCGACATTGTCGTCAGCGGATAGTATTGTTTCCTTTAGGCCAAGCATTCTCGTGTGGCCTAAAAATTTTACTTCCCATAGTTCGTACTTCTGTTCGTCGCCATCAAAAACCAGCCTCTGCCATGCTCCTGCACTTCTCCTGGGCCCATAACCTGTTGAGCTTTCTGCCTCCATATGTATGAACCAAATGTTCTCTTCATTCATTTGTGTAAATCAATAAACTGATTAATATTGTAAACTGGTGTTTTATTTTACGTCTTTTCAGTATTTACATTTTCGTTTTAAAGCATACATTTTGACACACGTCTACACACGTCTGCTGTCATGAAAAACTTACAGAAAGAGAGAAGAAATCACTCCACACGCAGCATACATCGTGTCACACATTATACATGCGCGGAAAAGAAAAAGTAGACCCTTTTTGTCAACATCGTGGAAAAAACTTAATAATCAGAAATAATACAAACATATGAGATGAGAACACATAATCCAACACTTATCCTATATAATCTTAACTTATCCTATGTTACCTTATGCTACAGAACTTGATCTTAACCTTAACATATCCTATCTTAATACTGATAGCCCATCTCCACAGCCAACTCCTGAACCCCAGGGATGGCACTTAGCTGCTCCAGTGCATCAATAGGAAAGATGAAGACAGCATGTTCCCCTAATTTCCTGTTTCTGATGGAACGCCATCCGACCTCACCGTGGCGAAATGAATGGCTGATATTATAGGTACGGTAATAGATACAATTAGACAGTTGTATTGTCTGGCGTTGTCATAGCTGCAACACTAAAATAATATAACTAACCAGAGTGCACATGCACATGCATTGGTACTATGTCTCCGCGATGCTTCAAAATCCATCGGCAAACATCTCTGTGATGCAGAAACATCGCTACCGAACATTTGATTCCATATTCCCCCGATGTCTGCGCCATGTATTTCAACAGTGATGCGATGTTAATTTGATCACTCTGCAGCCTTTAGCCCGCTGTTATTTTCCGTTATTAGGTTATTATACAGGGCAGCTCAGGCCGGGGGAGCAGGCGCTGATGCAGCCCGGTGCCGCACCCACCACACGTCGGAACTGCTCGCGATCCCGGCCGGCGACCCCCCAGGCAGAGATCTAGACACGCTCGATTCAGTCCCACCCTTATTATAATTACTTTTATATCCTCCTGAGACCCAAGGAAAAAAGTGTCCTTCAATTGTAGGTTATGTGTCTTTGGAGGAAATAAGACATCTTACAATTTAGATTTTTTCTAATTTATTTTTATTTTTAATTTCACAGCATGTCCTCTTTAGTGCACAACAGGAATAAATACGTTTCCTAACATCAGTGAAAAAATAAATGCAAAAATACAATGTCCACTACAATGGACATAAATGAATGGGTCGGGTCTCAGGAGGATATGCAGTAATTGGTAACTAGTCATTTTCAGTAACTTGCACGAGACTGCCAGTTGGCTGAATCCGAAATAGTTGTAGTGCTACAAGGCTGGATTGTTACAGGGACTGTGTTAAATGCAAATGCTGTTCTGATTGCGTTAAAATCAAACGTTTTTGCTCAGATTTCATGAATTTGGTGGTGTGCTCTTTATACTATGCCAAGTTTTCCTAAAAGCAGATATTTTTTTTTAAAGGTGAAATAGAGCAGCGCATTGAATTGTAATGCCTGTATCTTGAAACGTAGCGTGTTGCCAGACTCTCCGATGCACAGCTCTATGGTCCATACAGAGGAGATGAGGAACATGCAGTTTGCAAAGTCACCAAATTACCTTTTGTTAAGTGGCTACGTTTACATGCCTTAATGCAATTAAGATGTTTTCATGTAAACAGATTAATCAGGGTGCTCATCTATAAATGTGACTGAAAAATATGAGAAGCATTCATACACACATTTATAGGAAGATTTTGGGATTTATGAAGAAAACGTTTTGTGAAAAAAACGCACATATCCCTGGGGAAACCAGACCACCTTATAATTAGAGGAAAAATATGTCCATTGCTTAAAATTATCATACAGACCCAGTGAACTCAAAAACAGGTGTTTTGTAAAAATAAATGAGATTGAAGGAGATGCTGTTTCGACAGAATCCTGTAGAGGGCACTGTGTATGCTAAATCGAAGGCTCCAGGAATGTATTCGGCAGTTATAATAATAAACAATAATAATTCAAATATTTGTGTACACACGGCATTTGGCTCTGAAATTACACAGTTCTTTAAAATAAAATTGTTTAAAAAAAGTTTTATGAACAAGTCAAATATGAATTATAAAATACAATTTTCCAGTTAAAATACTTATTTTAAATACATGCCTCAGAAATTCCGACACTGAAGAGGGAAGTATGGTGAATAAGTATCATTGGTTCTAACTGAAGCCAAAGGCGAGGAGTACAGCAATTTCACCCAAGAAATAAAAATATCCTCAAAGCCAAACCACTTCAGAACATAAAACAAATAGTTCCATTCAACACGATCAAAGGCTTTCTCAGCATCTAAAGATAGGAGTACCTCTGGGCACTCAGACGAAGATGATGTGTAAAGGATATTAAATACACGCCTAATATTAAAAAAACAACTGTCTATTTTTAATGAAACCAGTTTGATCAGATGACACAATGGAGGGTAATACAGATTCAAGACGGAGAGCCAACACCTTAGCCAGTATCTTAACATCAACATTAAGGAGACTAATTGGACGGTAGGAGGAGCAAGCGAGGGGATCCTTGCCCTTCTTCAGAAGTAAGGATATTGATGCCTGACGTAGAGTTGGAGGCAGGCATTGGGACTTTAAGCTGTCATCAAATACATCCTTGAGTAAAGGGTTTCATTTTGCTGCAGACTTTTTATAAAACTCTGTAGGAAAGCCGCCCGGGCCTGGACATTTCCCACTCTGCATGCATGTGATAGCTTTATGAATTTCATGTAAGGAAATAGGATTCTCTTACATTCTCATCCACGGTGGGTATATTCAGGTCTTCAAAGAACCTATCCATTAAACTCAGATCAAAAGAATGTTTAATACAAATTAAAATAGAAATCACTAAACTGCTTATTAATATCTAAGGGATCTGATAATAGTCCTGTGTCAGAATCAATCTGGGCAATTACTTGAGTACTAGATGTCTGTTTTAAACTACTGTATAAGCCAGAGCCCTGCTTGGTTTCTCCCCATACTCATAAAACATGTGTCTGGTTTTTAACAGAGCCCGTTCCGCCTGTCCAGTTGAGAGCAGATCAAATTCAGCCTGATACATCATCCGCCGTTTATATAGCTCTGGAGATGGACCAGTGGCATAGGCTTTGTCTACTCTAGAGATGAATTCCAAAAGTTATGTTTGCCTAGCTACCTGTGCTTTATGAACAGAGGCATTGTAGGAGATAATTTGGCCCCTCAGGTAAGCCTTGAGCGTCTCCCAAAGTAAGGAAGGGGAGGTCTCTTCATTTACATTAGTTTCTAAAAACATATCTATACCAGCATTTACGAAGGCAATAAATGATTCATCTGACAAAAGAAGTGAAGTGAGCCTCCATCTGAATCTGCTAGGTCTATGATAGGGGAAGGTCAGGACCAGTGTTACAGGTGCATGATCTGATATTACTATACTGTTATAAACACATTCTTTTACCAATGGGAGTAGATATGTATGTATGTATGTATAAAGAAATAATCTATACGTGAATAATAAAAAGAGTATTCCCTCTTTGTAGGATAAAGAAATCTCCATGGGTCAGACACCTTGCAAGATTGTAAAAAAGTCTCTATGCATTCAGCTGTTTCTGAAGCACCAATTGGGCGATTGGAGGATCTATCCAATACTGGGTTAATTACACAGTTACAGTCACCAGCTAAAATAAGCTGATGAGTGTCCAGGTATGGTACGGTCAATAGAAAATTGTTCATGAACTTAGAATCGTCCCAATTTGGAGCATATACACAAGCTAATATCACAGGCAAACGGTACAGTTTACCCACCACAATAACAAAGCGGCCATTGGGGTCCAATATTGTTTCAGACACTTCAAATGATACTGATTTGTTGATCAAGATTCCAGCCCCCCTGGCCCTACTCCGAAAGGTTGAATGGAATACTTGTCCAACCCAGCCTCTTTTTAAACTCAAATGATCTGACCTGCGCATGTGCGTCTCAGTTAAGAAGGTTATATCCGTTTTTAAAAACTTAAGATGAGCAAGGACCTTGGTGCGTTTCATAGGATGATTTAGGCCTTTCACATTCCAATTAGTAAACTTAACTGACTGGCCACTCCTCCCAGAAGCCATATTTGAATTTGCCATATTTAATACTGGTAATATCCAGCAGACATAATCTGAGTTGCAGTAAATTAATTCTGTGACTCTGGTAGATGTCATGTTCGAAACAAAGTGTAACCACTAATGGACAAAATGAAAGACAAAAAAAACAACAAAATAAAAAAGAGACTTTAAGTACAAAAACACCACCACCCCCACCCCCCAGCACTATCCCGAACACAGTGCATATCCCAAGAGCAAAACACTGCAAAATTCTAACTTGGGTCTCTAATTTAACCAAAAACGACCCAAAGCACAGCGAGCAATCACATTCAGAAATATATATACAGTGGTACCTCAGTTCTCAAACTCACTAGAACTCGAATTTCTTGAAAGTCGAACAAACCAGTTTGACCTAGAACTCGATCTGAATATCAGAAGTCGAACCATGAACACTGACTTAATATAAATTGTACGCGCCAGGAAATGAGTCATACGACAATGCAATTCTTACTTGAATGCCTTCTTCACAGACTGGACGATTAACCAAATAAAACAGCGCAACATTACAGTAACTAACAATAAATAAACCACTAACTTACGTGTACTATTAGAGCATTTATGTCATTTATTTAAACTTTATTTTACCAGGTAAATTAACTGAAAACCACTGCTTTACGTGATATTCGGGAGAAATAGCAGATTACGCATCGGAACTGCCTGGGATACAAACGTCATGCATGTAACTAAACTCTTCAGCCAATAAGGGCAAAGGTGTGTTGTCACGGAGGCGGTTCCAGTTTGTGCAGCCGGGTGAGAGGTCGCAATGCATCTAACCGTAATGCATTGCGTCAGGATCAGAATGCGTTGCTTTAAGCCAGCGCTGTAAGCAAGTCGAACGCACCCAATGACCGGACTGGGGAAACAAAATTTACAAGCGGACTTAATACAGAGGACTAATGACAACAACCAGAAACGGCTGATCACATGGGGATCCCACACGAGCTTAACGAGGGGGCGTGGCACACGGAAGGAGCGGACGATCGGGGCAGGACAGGGGTAATGTTGGGATAATATCTTTATCGTTTTGGAAGCCATTAAGAAAAAAAATGCTCTTCTTGTTTTATCCTGTTCATTTTGTGTTGAAGTGCTTAAAAAAACACACACACACACACACACACACATATTTAGGTGTCATTTTGGGGGGCCGGGAACCAATTAATTGGTTTTCCATTATTTCTTATGGGAAAAATTAGATCAGAACTCAAACTTTTTAGGATTCGATCTGGAGTCCGGAACGGATTAAGTTCGAGAACCGAGGTACCACTGTATAGTGCAAAATACCATGTATTTTGTAATGTCTCAAATGAAGTAGGCCTAAACTAATATTAGGCCACTAAACATAGTGTACTATCAAAGAGCAGCCCATTGGTTTTCAATTCAGTAGCCTAATATGAAATACTATGGTTTAATGGTTTAAAATTATAGTAAACAAAAGCAGCTCAAGAAAATCAACTATTCATATGTTATAGCCTATTTATATGAGGAAGAGAACAAGAATTCCCGGCATGTTGAAAAAAGTGCCTACACCAAACCTTTCCATATAGACTAATAAGAACCGAGAGAAAAAAGGGAAAATAAATGTCTTTCTCATAAATTGAGCAACATAGCACTATCTGCATTTAGTAGGCTATAGACCTGGTTAATTCAACTTTGACACTGACGGTGAAATAAACCTGTACAGTTCGGTCACTTAAAAAACACTGACCGTTTTTGAAAGTTATGTCTGTACCTGATCATGATGGAGGAGAATGGTAGTCTTTATATACGAGATGGCCCGATGGGGATCGGTAAAGGTATTTTCCTCGCCATCAAATGTGATACGGAATGTAGCTGGATAACGGAGACCAAATCTCACATCCTTAACAGTTCTAAGGAGCTGCTTTGCCTCTTTAAAGGCAGCTCGCTTCTTTGCTATCTCCAGAGTGAAGTCCGGAAAGATGTGCACACGCTTCTCCTTGTAAAACAGCTGCTTCTTCTGGCTGGAGAGGCGAAGGATGCGATCCTTCACGTCACCATGATGTACACGGATTATGAATGGTCTTGGCCTCTCCCCTTCCCGCAGCCTCGGTGCTAATGAACGGTGGCCCCGGTCCAGACGTGGAGTTTCCTCCAGGTTCAGTATCTCCTTCAAAGCAGTCGCGCAGAATTGCCGCGGGTTGGTCCCCTCTTGGCCCTCCTCTATTCCAACAATGCATTTAGTTGTCAGGTTACACACATCTGACTGCAGTTTTTTCGCAGCAGTTTCCAAAGTGAAGACTGTAGAGCTCCACGCCGTGGTAGACTGCTCGAGGTCGTCCAAACGCTCGGAATGCTGTGCATTAGCAGTCTGTAAGGAGCTAGCCGTAGAATGCAACTCTTGGCGGATAGAAGTTATTTCTTGCCAGAGGACAGCAGTTTGTGTATCTATTTTCGTGCCCAATAGTTCAATCGCTGTCATAATTTTCTCAACTGAATCCGAAGAAAGTTGCTGTGCATCACCCTCAGTGGTAGCCTTCTTGCTAGCTGTAGCAGGTTTCTGTGAGCGACTAGCCATTTTTAAACGAGGAGGAAAACAAAACTTTTAAACGCGTTTTCTTGCTGCCTTAGTCCTTCAATTAGTGATGTTAAACTTTTCGGATAAATATTTATCTATCAATATGGCTTCTGCAAGTATGTAAATATAATGAAAATGAAATTGCTCGCTGAGCTCCAGGACCTCACAGCTTCACGTGTCGAACGTCAACCGGAAGTTCCCATGCAATTGTTTCTTAAACATACCTTTACCTATCTTATCTTATCCTATGTTATCTTACGTTATGTGAAATGTCGCTATTTACATCTGACAGATAGCCCATCTCCACAGCCATCTCCAGAACCCCAAGGATGTCACTCAGCTGGTCCAGCACATCACTAGGAAATTTGACCTCATCTTCATCAAGTCTCGGTCGCAGGGGCACCCTCATTATCCCCGTACGAATAGTGAGCCTCAGAGTTTCCATTCCTCTGTTGCTTGCAGATGTGAGCTGAGCTCATGAAGTCGTTCCAGAACTGCTGGCACCAGTAATGAGCATAGCACTTGGCATCATAGGTCATCTTATTGTAGTTGCTTATATCGTAATTATTGAATTTTTCCATTTTTTCAATAACAAGAGAAGGGGACAAAAACGGTGGTGTTGGACCCATGACCAGCTGAGATGAGGGGGCCTGCACCAGAACGTGAGGCAGAGGGGTGGGATGAACTACGGCTGGGGCTGAAGATGGTTCTGGAGCTGGGCTAACTGGTGAGGCTACGCATGGGGATGAAGGAGGGGAGTCCATAAAAAGAGATGGAGAAGGAGGTAAAACAAAAGAGGATGGGACTGGTGAGGGAACTAAGAAGGAAGTTGATGATACGGCTGGTGAGTAGGGCTCAGGGTGCGACGTTGTTGGGACTCGATGCAGGATGGTAGCGATCCCACATGGGTTGAATCGAAGGGGTTACTGGAGAATAGCAGCTTTTGTAAGTTCTTGGTATATGGCCCCCTTCCGTCCTTTAGGTTTCCTCCTTCGTCCTGATAAAAGAATGACGGTACAATTATGCAAAATAAAGTGTAAAAATACAAGAGTCAAATCAATTGATGGCTGTTAGTGACAGACAGACAGCACACTTGGCAGTCAGTACTGCACATTGAGAAAAATACTGCCGTCTCATTGTCTCATTGGAGACAGGAAACGAATGCTTGGGAGACTTACGCGCTGGTCTCGGATTGGGCTGCCTGCATTTCCGTAGGGGTACTTCACCTATAAAAACACACCAGTCAGTGCACAGATTGCCTGATATGCAGAACAGCATTTACTATAGAGAATAGCAACGCTGGAAAGGTTCATGTGCACCAAGGCTAACAGCCCACTCAATCCAAATGCTGGCATCAGGAACTGACTATTCAATCAAATCATTTACTGTATATAAGTAAGTGAACTTTATTGTCATTCACACCATACAACAGTACAACAACGGAAGCATAGCTGAACAAAATTGCATACCTCCAGGCTCAATGTGCAGACATAAAAAGACAGGTGCACATAGTCAACACATGGATAACACAAAGAAAATTTCACTTCTTACACAGAAGTAATTAAGACTGTGTAAGACAGCATAAGGCAGCACAGGACAGACACTAAATGTACAAACCAATATACATATATCTTGCGCCTTCCATAAATTCCATTATTTCTTTACTCTCAGGGTACCTAAAGTAAGAATTCTGCCTTTTCTGATTTACATTATGGGGACATATTCACCTGTTATCTTACTATTTCACAATGATTATCTGTGATGTTTAAACACATCACAGCAGCAGAATTTACCGATTCCATTATACAATACAGTAACCATGCGGATTAGAGCCCCGTATGTTTACCGTTTCATGGTAACAAACACGATCTATTACTGTAAGTAAAACTCCATCCATCCCTTATGAACATTTTATTTTTAAGTATTCCAAGACACACACTTCCAAAACAAGATGATTGTCACAGAATACAAGACTCAACAACACCAGACAGTCCTATTCTGACTTTCATTCTTCAAGTGTTGAGTTACTCTGGCCATCGTTTTGCCATTCTTACCGGGGCAATGGAACCAGGGTTGTTTTCTGGAGCAATCCACACAAGTTTCGGGGTGACAATGAAACAAGACGGACCAATTAGTGCTGGGCTGTTTATCGGATATTTACGGAATATCGATATATTATCAAAACCAGATAAAGGAGGACACAATACAGTTTATATCGACATAATTTGGTCGTTTGTTAAAATCGGGCGCTATTAAAGACTTTGAATATAATTCCTTCCCCTTTTAGAAGTAACGCGAGAGCTGCGGTCCCGACGTTGCACAGACTCCCAGAATTCACAGCGAAAAGCGACCCATTCAGTTAGGATTCATGGGGGTTTGATGGAGGGCTTAATGCAATGGGACAGATAATATGTCACATGTGGTTTTCATTTAAAACTGAATATTTACCACACTTGAAGGAAATTTTCATGTATTGCTAATCTTCCTAAAAATACAGAGGTGGATCTATGCACTTATGCCGATATTATGTTTTGTTTACCCATGTTTACAGTTTTATCCTTAACATAGCCTCCACGGGTTTGCTCTAAAGACATCTCATTTCATTTACACAATGACAATAAAGCTATCTTTATCTTATCTGAGAGTGGAAGAAGCAAAATGACGCAATGCTAACGTTAGCATTAGCAAACAGCTGCCTAGTAATCTTTGGAAGTAACACGTTACTATAATTCCACTACGTTTGGCTGTAAGGAGTAATATAGCTAAATACCCTTTCAAGTTAAATAACACAATTAACAGTACCGAAATTTAAATGGACTTGTTACTTTTGTCTTTCGTTAAAATATTAAGTTACAAATGCGTCCTGTTCCGCTAATTTCCGGTTTATGATCTAACGCCATCCGACCTTACTGACAATTTGTCAGTTGTATTGTTTCGCACTGTCACAGCTGCAACACTAAAATGATATAACTACCAGGCATTGGCATTGTCTCCGCGATCCTTGAAAATCCATCGTCAAAGCATCTCTGTTGCAGAAACATCGCTACCGAACATTGATTCGACATTCCCCCGATGTCTGCGCCATGTTTCTCAACAGCGAGGCGACGTTAATGTGCTCACTATGCTTGTGCTGAAGGGCTGCGGGTTTAGTCCGCTTATTCCGCTCAGCATGCAACCTGCGAGTCCCGCCCAGTTCCTGCTGTCATTGGACGACTTACGGAGATACGGGACAAATGGGGAATCGGACTGAGGCAAGCGTAAGCTGGACATTACCCCCCACCATGTTTTTTCTTTCTTCGTCTAGAGCGTGGGTTTAGTTAGATCGGAGAAGGAAGGGAGATATACCGTGCTGGGTATATTTTGTTGTGTGCGTTCAGATACCCGTAAGTTCATATATGTGCATTATACGAGAGTGTTTTATGTCGGGATACCATATACCATTAATGGTAAATGAGCCCTTTGATGCGGCGAACGTTCTATTTTGATGATTTGTTACTTAGATTTATGTTGCGTTTACCTTGAATGTCATGCGATGCCTATGTTTATTATAGACGGTCTATATTTACCTACTTATTTATCCCAGCAAGTTTTATTTATATTACGTTGTGTATTACCATTTATAGATGCTTGTTAATTCAGCTTGCGGGATGGCGGCTTAAGTTACCGTAAGATAACGGTGAAGGTAGAACTGTTATTTGATACTGGAATCTGTATATATATAACATTTATATTCCTATTCTATTTTTCTTATTTTACTTTCAGGACCACACACACACATACACGCAGAAATATACAAGTTCCGAGCATTGTTAAGCTCTTGATTAAAGACTCCGGAGAACATATTTTTTCTGCGTTCTCATTGGATGCATCGCAGCGGTCACACCTCTACCACCAGACAGTGATAAAGGGCTAATCCTGTATAACAATTTTTGGTCCTTCGAGCCGGATTGAGGTGGCTACTGTGGAAGTTTAGAAAATGTTCTCCGATCAGCCTCGTGGGGAAGCCCAGCCTACTAGTGCCCGGCCCAGGCGGTACATACGCCCGCCAGCTAGATTCGATGATTACGATGTCGCTCTCCCAGCCTATGACAGACCTCGCTCCCCAATGCGCTCGATGCGCCATGCTGCTAGAATGCCAGAAGTTTACCAGGATACGGAGAGGGCAGCCGAGATGACCCCACTCGAGTATCAGCAGCAGTATGAGCCGTGCAGTCCCGTACCTCGGTTTTGCCCGCCGCCAGTCAGCCAATCAGTTTATGGAGGACCGCTGCATGATAGCACTCCTCCTCCGCAGCACAAACCAGGAACAGAGGCCTCCCCTGAGACCTTAGAAGCAATTGAGCAACTCCGGCAGGATAACCATAGACTTCAACTAACTATGATGCAGATGCAGAGACAGCTCAGTGTCCATACCCCACCGCCCACCCTCATCAGTCAACAGCCGGTACCCTCTGTGTTACACGCCCCTTATTCTCAGCCATCACACCAGGAACGAGAGAGCCATCGAACGGTGGTACACGAGCCGACTAAAGGGCAAGGCAGGTGGGCAGAGGAGGATGCCGAGTGGCCGCTGCCGCCTCCTCCAGTGGTACCTGATGCGCTTCAGCCATCACCGACCACTGAAGTACCACAAGGTTTGGTGGAGGAGCTGACTGCCTGCCTCAGACGATTGGGGAGGGCACCGCAGCCAATGCCATACGAGAGGCAGTATCTAACCCCAGTCTATTGTGAACCAGAGGGTGGCTCCGAATTAGAGTCACAATACAGTTATGAGGCAGTATCCCCTAAACATGTGCCTATTGCCCCAGAGCACCACCGAGAAAAGGTTTATCGGGGCCCTAAGCCCACAATCCCATATTTCACGAAGGGGGACCCAAGAGAATTTGCAAGACTGAAAATAGCCCTTGATAACATCCTGCCTGAAGATGCAACGGAGAGGTTTAAATACCAAATTCTAGTAGATCACATCAAGTTTGAGGAAGCACTTCTCATTGCCGACTCATACATGAACTCCAAGCAACCCTATTTAAACACCATGGCCTCTCTCACAGAGCACTATGGGCAACCTCATCAACTGGCCTTGAGGCGAATTGCTGAACTGATGGACGCTCCCAATATCCGCAGTAGTGATGCTAGTGGATTTAAAGGGTTTGCTCTGAAAGTGAGGGCATTGGTAGCCATGCTTGACCAGCTGGGAGAAAGTGGGCACATCGAGCTCCAGTGCGGCTCCCACGTCACTCGGCTGTTGTCCAAGCTTCCACAGGACATGCGGGCTGAATTTAAGAGATATCTATATCCACAACATGTCCGTATTCCCACCCTCCTGAACTTTGCAGATTGGCTAGAGTACGAAATAAGGATACAAGAGAGTGGATATGATTTTGCCCAGGCTGATGGAAGGGGTGATGGAGACATCAAAAGGGATAAGCACAGGCAATTTAAACCTAAACGGACTGCAACTATACTTCATGGAGCACCACAGGCGGTGAGCACCTCTGCCGCTGATTCCCCTTCGGCTAGCAGCAGTAAGCAACAAGACAAAGGCATAGCATATTGTCCCTACTGTGTTAACTCGCTACATTATCTGAACCAGTGTGGGAACTTCAGTCAACTCACCGTAGATCAGAAGACCACCTGGGTGAAGAATAACAGGAGATGTTGGCGTTGTGGTCGCTCCCATCAAGCCGCACAGTGTCGTTTGAAGATGATCTGTAAGCAATGTAATGGGAAACACCTCGAGGCGCTCCATGAGCTCAACACAAGGCCAGATCAAAGGAACACCACCTGTCTTGTCAGCTCTGCTAGCGATATCCTCTATCTAGATAGGCGAGCAGGTTGTAGCCAAGTGCTGTTGAAGGTCAGTAAAGTGATACTGCGCAATGGCGAACACAGTTTGGAGACTTATGCTATCCTTGACGATGGTTCGGAGCGCACAATCCTACTTCCTGCTGCTGCCCATTCCCTTAAGCTTCAAGGTAAGCCTGAGGATCTCGCTCTGAGAACAGTACGTCAGGACATTAGAGTTATTCATGGTACATCAGTCACATTTACTATATCCCCTGCTGGTCAACCCCAGAAGACCTTCAGAATCCAGGGCGCATTTACTGCTGAGCAATTGGGCCTAGCGGAACACACTTATGCCGTTAAATCGCTGCAAAGGAAATACAGGCACTTACGGGGGTTGCCACTTCAAGCATTCAAAAATGCCCACCCTCTGGTGTTGATTGGGTCCGACTACCCCCACTTGATTACACCAGTGGAGCCTGTGCAGTTAGGACCACCCGGGGGACCAGCCGCAGTAAAGACTAGGCTGGGTTGGACCCTCCAGGGACCTACCAAGCTCATTCAGCAGCAGCTCCAGCCCACGCAGTGCTTACATGTATCCACCTCAACACCATCTGTGGATTTAATGCAACATGTTGAAAGACTCTGGCAACTGGATGTGTTGCCTTACAGGAGTGAGAAGCTTGTTACCCGATCCAAACAAGACCAAGAAGCGATGAGGTTGCTGGAGGAAAAACAGCACGGGTAGAAGTGGAAGGAGTCCTGCGTTATGTCACCCCATTGTTACGGGTCAGGAACATGCCCGAACTCAAGGCACCGAAGGAAGCTGTGCTAGCACATCTCCGTAGCACAGAAAGACGCTTGCTTAAAGAGCCAAAGAAAGCAGCCGCCTATTGTGACGAAATGCACAAGTTGGAGCAAGCGGGATATGTCGTTAAAGTCTCGGAGGACGAGCTGGACCAAACCGGTGAGTCCTGGTACATACCCCACCATATTGTGAGTCACAATGAGAAAAATCGGATAGTCTTTAATTGTTCCTTCACCTACCAGGGCAATAACCTTAATGACCTGCTTCTGCCTGGCCCGACCTTAACCTCAAGTCTGTTAGGTGTCCTGCTGAGATTCCGGGAACATTCTGTAGCCTTCAGCAGTGATATCAAAGGCATGTTCCATCAAGTGAGGCTACTCCCCGAGGACAAGCCTCTTCTGCGTTTTCTATGGAGGAACCTACAGAAAGAAGACCCACCCAGTATATACGAGTGGCAGGTTCTCCCTTTTGGGACCACCTGTAGCCCCTGCTGTGCTACATTTGCTCTCCAGAAGCACGTGTTTGACCACACTCAGCCAGGGGAAGATCTCCGGATGGCAGTGGAACGCTGCTTCTATGTGGACAACTGCCTGAGGAGCCTGCCTTCCAAAGATATAGCCAAACACTTAGTCGATCAGTTGCAAACGGTGCTAGCTGCAGGAGGGTTTGATCTTCGTCAGTGGGCTAGTAACGCGCCGGAAGTCATTAGTCACTTGCCAGAGGAATCAAGGTCAGACAGCAGTGTGCTGTGGCTTAATGGGGCAGGGGTGGATCCCCAAGAGCAAACCCTGGGTCTTCGCTGGTCATGTCATTCTGACACCCTGGGATACAAATGCCGCCTGGTGGAATATCCCACCCCGACTATGAGAAATATATACAGAGTGCTGGCCAGTCTGTATGACCCTTTAGGCTTCCTTACCCCCTTTACCACTAGGGCCAAGACTTTGGTGCAGAACCTGTGGAGTAAACAGAGAGAATGGGACGACCCATCCCTGCCAGAGGATGCTCTTCAGGCATGGTCGGCATGGATAGAAGAGCTACAGCATCTCCCACAGGTAACCTTGCCTCGTTGTTATGTAAGCCCTGCAATCGACTGTTCCAGTAGTCACCAAACCATACATATCTTCTGTGATGCTTCGGAGCGGGCATATGGCTCCGTTGCTTACTTACGGACTGAAGGTACCAAGGGACAGGTGGAAGTGGCATTCCTGACTGCTCGATCTAGGGTGGCCCCCAAGCGTCAGCTATCAATACCCCGATTAGAGCTGTGCGCTGCATTGACGGGCAGCCAGTTAGCAGCACTTCTATTGAAGGAACTTACCATAACCATACAGGATGTGATTCTCTGGACTGATTCTACGACAGTGCTCACCTGGCTCCAGTCGGATTCGTGCCAGTTTAAGGTGTTTGTCGGCACCAGAGTGTCAGAAATCCAGGACACTGACAAAAGCCTTAAGCATCCAGGCGCAGAACGTCTTTTTGCGGAGCTTCGGCGAAAATACTGGATCTTACATGGACGGGAGGCCGTTAAGCGGCATCAGCATTCTTGTCCCGACTGTCAGAGATGGCGAGCAAGCCCATCTGTGCCCAAGATGGCAGACCTACCCCCTGCCCGGCTGCGGCTGTTGAAGCCCCCGTTTTTTTCAACAGGCGTGGACTGCTTTGGGCCCTTCAGGGTACGGATCGGGAGGCGCAATGAGAAACGATGGGGGGTGTTGTTCAAATGCCTGACCACAAAGGCTGTCCATGTAGATATCCTATCTAACTTGGACACCGACTCATTCTTAATGGGCCTCCGCCGATTTATTGCCCGAAGAGGAAAACCAGCAGAGCTCTTATCGGATCAGGGTACAAACTTTAAAGGAGGTGAGAAAGAGCTCCAAGAGGCATTTCAGTCATTGCACCCACTACTACAACAGCAATTAGCTAAGCATCAAATCAGTTTCCGATTCAATCCCCCCGGTGCACCTCACTTTGGAGGGGTCTGGGAACGAGAGATCAGGTCGGTCAAGGCCGCATTATATGCCACTGTACAAGCCCAAACAGTTACAGAAGAGGTCCTAAGAACGGTTCTAGTGGAAGTGGAAGGGATTCTAAATTCCAAGCCACTGGGATACGTATCAACCGATATTGCTGATCCTGACCCAGTTACCCCAAACCTTCTGCTGATGGGGCGGCTTGACCCGTCCTTGCCTCAGGCAGTGTACACCGAAACCGAGCTCATAAGCCGCCGTCGCTGGAGGCACTCACAGGTTCTTGCAGATCAATTTTGGGCACATTTTATTAAATATTATCTCCCTGCTCTTCAGATTCGTTCTAAGTGGCAAAGGGATGCCCCCCAACTGCAGTTGGGTGCAGTAGTTTTGATAGTGGACCCGCACCTGCCAAGAGCACTCTGGCCAGTCGGCCGTGTTACCAAGATCATCCCAGGAGTAGACGGACGAGTTCGAGCAGCAGATGTTCAAGTGAAGGATAAAACTTACACCAGGCCCGTTGCTCGACTTATCCATCTCCCCGCTATTCCAGACACATCTTCAGACCAGGGCAGCCCCTTCTGAATTAGACAAATTTGACAATGCAAATTTGGGGGCGGCTGTGCTGAAGGGCTGCGGGTTTAGTCCGCTTATTCCGCTCAGCATGCAACCTGCGAGTCCCGCCCAGTTCCTGCTGTCATTGGACGACTTACGGAGATACGGGACAAATGGGGAATCGGACTGAGGCAAGCGTAAGCTGGACATTACCCCCCACCATGTTTTTTCTTTCTTCGTCTAGAGCGTGGGTTTAGTTAGATCGGAGAAGGAAGGGAGATATACCGTGCTGGGTATATTTTGTTGTGTGCGTTCAGATACCCGTAAGTTCATATATGTGCATTATACGAGAGTGTTTTATGTCGGGATACCATATACCATTAATGGTAAATGAGCCCTTTGATGCGGCGAACGTTCTATTTTGATGATTTGTTACTTAGATTTATGTTGCGTTTACCTTGAATGTCATGCGATGCCTATGTTTATTATAGACGGTCTATATTTACCTACTTATTTATCCCAGCAAGTTTTATTTATATTACGTTGTGTATTACCATTTATAGATGCTTGTTAATTCAGCTTGCGGGATGGCGGCTTAAGTTACCGTAAGATAACGGTGAAGGTAGAACTGTTATTTGATACTGGAATCTGTATATATATAACATTTATATTCCTATTCTATTTTTCTTATTTTACTTTCAGGACCACACACACACATACACGCAGAAATATACAAGTTCCGAGCATTGTTAAGCTCTTGATTAAAGACTCCGGAGAACATATTTTTTCTGCGTTCTCATTGGATGCATCGCAGCGGTCACACCTCTACCACCAGACAGTGATAAAGGGCTAATCCTGTATAACAATGCTACCTATAGCCCACTGTTATTTTTCCTTATTTGGCTTTATAACCCACAACAGGTTTATAGTATATATGTATTCCTATAGGGTAGATGTGTTCTGTTAGCCCCACATGCAGGCATACTGTTTAAAAGCACATATATAGAAACAATCCATTACAACGTTTACTGTTTGATATTGACAACATGACAGAAACAGAAACACTAGGTTTAACATTTATGCTGAAGTGATTATAACACAGCAATACTGTCCGATAGTGGTGGGCGGATCGATCCAAATATCGATAATAATGTTGGTATTTATATTGATCAATACCAGTTTAATGAGATCGATACTTATAAGTTTCAATCTCTCTCCCGAATGCACCGCAGCTGTGTGTTCGCGCTGCTGCTCTCAATTGCTGCTCCCAGCTGTCACATGACTCAGCGGCGCCAGGCTAGCAAACAGGCGCGGGCGCACACACATACACACACACACTATAATATTTCTAATAAAGTATTTTAATAGTGGGTCGCTGAGCCATGCTCACAATAATTAACCCTCTGGAGCCTAGGGGTAGGAAACACACTTTCACTGACTGGGGCATGGTCACACATTTCTTCAAATATCATAAACTTAATTCATGACAAATAAATTATTTCTTATATATTTGGTTTGGCAACAAACTCATCTTAATCTTAGTGTACTTTGTAAATATGTCAAATTTATGTGAAGTTTGTAATTTGACATTCAAAGTATAGACATTGCAAAATGCAGTTTGGAACACTTGCAGAAACATTATAAAAGTACATAGTAAGCAATGCTGGCAGTTTGTTTTGATCCCAGATATCTGATCACCAAAGTCTTGGCTACATGAAGATGACTAAATGGTGTAGTTGCAACATTCATTTGGATAAATAAATAAGAAAAACCTAACTCATGTAACTATTTCTGGCTCCTTTCATTGAATATGTAGCAACTTTAATGTGTATGAATGAACCATTGTCACCTGGCCACGTCCCTACCCCCCTTTTATGGCGCTGATGGGGACGTACAGTATCTGGATCGCGTTTCACCATTGCGCTGTTAATCAAATTACCATGCGAATGCGATTTGAATACGCGCTACACGCCCCCGATGCAGGTAAAACAAAGTAAGGTGACATGGTTTACTTTTTTGCCGATTCAACCTAATTTAAAAAACTTTAATACTTCCGTCAATGGATGTTTTGAAAAGAAGACAGATTACGGATTTTTCATGATTCTACATTAAGATTTGTGGGATTCAATAGAATTATAAAGAACATACAATGAATAGAGGAAAAGGAGAATATAGCTTAAAGCAGGGCATGATGAAAGGAGGGGGTTGATTCTAAAATAATACAACTAACAGAAATCAGGAACTGACAGTGTGCGAGCAGGGCAGGGTGACCTCGTCCCAGACAGTTGGAAAAGAGGAACAGATGCTTATTTTAACTTTTGCTTAACAAAAGGGGGCTGCAAAAATGCTGACACAATAAGATGCTGGGAGGGGGGACATGTGCTAACTGACAAACAGAAGCAAATGTAAAAACATGTTGATGTCACGTAGCTGGGAAAATACCAAAAGAGGGGGGAACACGTACCCGGAGGGCTATAAAAAGACAGCCGATAACTATTGTTCGAGCTTCTTACTGTACATGCTGAATGTATGTCAGATAGTCGCTCCCTGATTGTAATCAGTCAGAGAATAAACTGGTGACTTGCAACTACTCCTCGTCTCAGCTGTGAATCTCTTCTCATCCACGGACCCGGTGGAGATTACTTACTCCAACAGATTTCAGCGAGATATAAACTGAAATAGACGCGAAAAGTACGTTGCATCGCCGACGATGCACTCGACCCCAGAGGGTAAAACAGCAGGGATAGTTCGGGGTTTAATCATCAGATGCATGCGTTTATTACAATTGCACTACTACAACCCACACACCGGCACTGCTCACCGTGCACGTCGCCCCGTTTACTCCTCATACACACGGTGGGCGCACGCACACATACACACACACTACACACAACAATAAACATTAACCACTATACATGACATAACACACAGCACATTTATAATCACACAAGCGATTACTTATAACTATTTATAAGCTATCATCAGTCCAAGGAGTGACGCCGATGTTTCCGTTCTGCCTTATTTGCTGTAACTGTAGTTCCGCTTTTTGCCAGCAGGCTGCGCACAGACAGCGTTTCTGTGGGCTGCACATGGTATGTAGTTAGATTAGTATTTCATAACTGCACTGCAGGACATTGCGTAAAATCATTTTCTGCAGTAAGTATTGGAGTGTTTATAAATGATCTTTTAAATAATAATAATAATAAATCAGTTTCTCACAAACACCTCCATTCATGACTGACTGAAATATCAAGGATGAAAGTGATTAGGATCAGCTCAGAGTGCCCATGCCGAGCTGTTGCTAAAGTAGCAGCAGTCAACTTTAAACCAATGTTAAACAAATACTAGTCTGAAAACAATCAGTCATTAAAATTAATCAGCTTGCTAAGTTGTGTTTCCTTTAATAATATAAATGTTACAGAAAAATGGAAACCCCACGCTCTCCGCGAATATTAATCACCAAGATTTATAAAAACCGCAACTGTACTGAAAAATAACGTTGCTTATGAATGTTGGCAAGTAAAAAGTATTTGTACTTTGTGATCAAGTGCCATTCTTGCAGTAAGAGTAAAATCTTTCCGTGCCACGGGCATATGCCACTCGACATGTCACCGCTACGTGCGCATGGCAGTGGCAGCTGCCACTCCACATGTCACCGCTACGTGCACATGGCACTGGCAGCTGCCACTCGACATCTCACCGCTACGTGCACATGGCAGTGGCAGCTGCCACTCCACATGTCACCGCTACGTGCACATGGCACTGGCAGCTGCCACTCAACATGTCACCGATACATGTGCATGGCACTGGCAGCTGCCACTCGCACGTCACTGCTACCAGTACAGCAGCTGCCACTGATATGTGTGTCTGTCATCGGTCTCAACGCGACTATACACGTTTGTATACGCCACTGGACTAGAATCCCTGAAACCTACGAAATACCTCGGACGCACCTCTCGTGGAGCCCCCCCTCACTCCCCACACAAACTGCCCGCCCCCTCATCAGCGCCAATCAACACCTATTGTTTTACAAATGAAAGCGAGTTTCACAGTTTCAACCTCGGGTCTGCACAGAAACGTCTTTCTAACAGTGTGGTCTGAGGAATCGTAAAATACATGTAGCCTATATTATAATCAGTGAGAAAAAATAAGTGCAGGAACTCTAATTTTCCGTCATTTGACATTTGTGCTGTGAAAAAAAAATCAAGTCTTTAGGATGTGTTGGTTCAAAAACTATTTTAATTTAATCATTCTTCCAAGCAATAACCTATAGGCATAGGCTACTTTTTTCTAATTCGCAAATGGAATACTGAAAACCATTAAAACAACATGAACCAGACCAGTGTGATACTTGTAGGCCTAACAATAGACTAGGGCTAAAGCTGATGCGATTGGTTGGGACTCAGTGGATGCAAATGATAGGGCACTGTCGTGGCTCGTGGGTAATGTAGTCTTTTATCGGTCTTGTGATATTGTCTATTCTCGGGCCACTGTCGCTGCGTCGGATCAGTTTCAGTAAGTACCGGAACGCAGAAAAAACTGGCGGAACCCAAAAGACGAAAATACAGAAGTTCCGGAACTGCGTTCCGGCCCACTTCAAGCACTGATTATAATTAATTGAATTTGAAATACAATTGAATCCCCATTTCTCGATTCAGCAATTGCGATTTCAGTTTCCCGAAAGTATTTGAAAGAATAAATAAATGCATTTGCTTACTATCTGTAACAATCGGTGCTAATCTCTTTTTCAGTTTTAAAGTTCGATCAGGGCTAAAAGACGAATTAATTAATGTATGTCGTTAAAATTACCCTGGCATGACATTAATGCGATATATGCATTATACTGTAAATGTGCCGACAGACAAAGCATTTTTATAAGTAATGAAGAAAAATGGAACTTGCAACTTAGAATTTGTAAAAACTGTATGAAGTCCAAGCACACAAAAGACTACTGATTACTATCTCAATCTCTTATGAGATGCCACAATGCGCTTTGCACGTAAACACTGATGACGCTACCTTCGAAAAAGATTGCGCAGGTATGAGCACACGAAATACTATAAATTACCAGTAAGGGTCAGTCCCAAAAAGGCAGCTGGCAGGGGGAAGTGACGTCACAGGTACCCGTCAAGGCAGGTAGCGGCAGCTGCCACTCTGTCACAGGCACCCGTCAAGGCAGGTAGCGGCAGCTGCCACTTCTGTCCGTCGCTAGTGGCGCTAAACAGTGACAGGATCCGTTCGGGAACAGTGCCTGCCGGTAGTGGCAGGTCCCGTGACAGGTCCCATGGCAGGTCTAGTGGCAGGTGCCATTCAGATACAGTAGAGAGGCACCTACCAACCGCTCATGGAAGTAAACCAGAGATTCTGTGAATCGGCTAGGATAAACTGGGATACGGAAATAAATTGAGGACTTGTTTAATCGTTGTATGACTATGCATGATGTTATTGTTGTTGATTGTAAAACTCTTCATTGTCATATTTGAGAAGACAATGATTGTACTGTTTATATTTATTATATTATATTTATTCATTTTACAATGTAATAATATTTCTTATTACATTGAAACATCTCTAGGTACTATTGTTATTTGGTATGTAAATTATTTAATTTCCTCAACTTGTATAGCTAAGGAAGCTTTGTATAAAATTACGTTAAAATTCCTGCATTTAGTTGTACTATTTATAATTATAATATTCACAAAATGATCATTTAGTCGATGTACAGAATCTCTGGTTTAGGCTACTTCCAGGAGTGGCGGGTAGGTGCCTCTCTACTGTATCTGAACGGCACCTGCCACTAGACCTGCCACGGGACCTGCCATTAGACCTGCCACGGGACCTGCCATTAGACCTGCCACTACCGGCAGGCACTGTTCCCGAACGGATCCTGTCACTGTTTAGCGCCACTAGCGACGGACAGAAGTGGCAGCTGCCACTAAGAACCGCTACCTGTCTTGACGGGTGCCTGTGACGGAGTGGCAGCTGCCGCTACCTGCCTTGACGGGTGCCTGTGACGTCACTTCCTCCTGCCAGCTGCCGTTCTCACCTAGCGGTGAGATGTCGAGTGCCCCCTCAGTAAATTACTCCGGACGTGTGTGCAGTTATGTATTGGATAATTCATGATGTACCTGTGAAACAGGATGGGCAGTTATGAGCACACAAAAGTGCTAATTACTAGAAACAGATTGCGGTCTAAGTATATTACGGTACAATAAAAAAGACTTTCGCGTTCATCATTTATTTTTGATCATAGAAATGCAAATAGGGAACATTATAGAGGTCTTATTAAAGAAGTGGTTGGTGTGATTATATATATCGTGTTTCTCGTCACTTTATTTCTGTCACTTTAGGTTGCTGTTACTATATATTAAAAGCAACATAGTATTATAATTTAGATTGAAACGTATTGCTTAATTTAGCCTTGACAGTAGTCTTAATATTAATTAATGACAATTTTGATTTTCTTGATCTCCTTTGGTTGTTTAATAGTAATTTGAGAGAATGTTGTGACAGATGCATACAGAGAATACCAGATCAAATGACTAGTGTACAAATGAACGGTGTAGGAAATGGGGTTGTTATAGGCCTCTGAATTTGTAAAATTTGATAAAACACTGGTGCTTAAGGTATGAACAGACAAATGGGTGAGGGATAATTAAAAATAAAGGGGTATTCAGAAACAATTTAAACTTTATGCAGATTTGCAAATAGTTGGTGTAACTACATAAAACAATGTATTGAAATGTGACCAAAAACAAACAATACTCAAGGACATAAACAAATGTCAAAGATAACATGCGTGTGAATTCCCATCTCGACAAAAATACATAGAAAAACGAATGTTTTTATATAGTCTCCGACAATATTGGGTAATTTACAAGTGCTCTGAAAGCTTATTCCTGCTAATCCTCTGCTAACCTCCGAAGTTACAAAAAATACCGTGCCCACCACCACGCAAAATGACCCACCATGCAGTCATTTTCGCCGCGCGCACCTCTGCGAGTATAAACCAAGCTTTAAGTGGTGACAGTCGCACGTAGCGGTGACAGGTCGAATGACAGCCGATATGTGAAGACACCAGGTCGACTGACAGGTTCCTATGGCCGTGCCGGGTCCCGTGAAATGCGCCGATGGCCGTGCCGGGTCGGTTGCCATGCGCATATAACAGTGAAACATCGAGTGCCATGCTCATGTAGTAGTGACATGTAGAGTGGCAGCTGCCACTGCCATGCACACGTAGCGGTGACATGTCCAGTGCCATGCTCACGTAGCGGTGACATGTGGAGTGGCAGCTGCCACTGCCATGCTCACGTAGCGGTGAGATGTCGAGTGTCATGCGCACGTAGCGGTGACATGTGGAGTGGCAGCTGCCACTGCCACGCGCACGTAGCGGTGAGATGTCGAGTGCCATGCGCACGTAGCGGTGACATGTCGAGTGGCAGCTGCCAGTGCCATGTGCACGTAGCGGTGACATGTGGAGTGGCAGCTGCCACTGCCATGCGCACGCAGCGGTGACATGTCGAGTGCCATGCGCACGTAGCGGTGACATGTGGAGTGGCAGCTGCCACTGCCATGCTCACGTAGCGGTGAGATGTCGAGTGTCATGCGCACGTAGCGGTGACATGTGGAGTGGCAGCTGCCACTGCCACGCGCACGTAGCGGTGAGATGTCGAGTGCCATGCGCACGTAGCGGTGACATGTCGAGTGGCAGCTGCCAGTGCCATGTGCACGTAGCGGTGACATGTGGAGTGGCAGCTGCCACTGCCATGCGCACGCAGCGGTGACATGTCGAGTGCCATGCGCACGTAGCGGTGACATGTGGAGTGGCAGCTGCCACTGCCATGCGCACGCAGCGGTGACATGTCGAGTGCCATGCGCACGTAGCGGTGACATGTCGAGTGGCAGCTGCCACTGCCATGCGCACGTAGCGGTGAGATGTCGAGTGCCATGCGCACGTAGCGGTGACATGTCGAGTGGCATATGCCCGTGGCACGGAAAGATTTTACTCTTACTGCGGAACCGGTGTTCCGGGCAATTCGGTTTCCCTATGTTTCCCCTGTCGCGCGCTGATTTGTACACGGTTTCGCTGTTGTTTTCATGTCTTTTTACAAAGCTCTTGAGGTAAACAAGCCATATATTTTAAAACATCACATGTTTTTTGTTTTTACAGATAATAAATTAAAGTATTTCATTCGCTGGATAGAGATATTTCTTGATGAAAACGGTATAGTATTGCTTATAAGACTATATTATGCGTGACGATCTACTGTATTCACATGTAATAATGTACCTGAGTGATTTTCAGACATCTCACATACATATTTGCCTAAATATTAGGAGAAACATTATTTCCTGACATCCAGGCTATTTGGTTCCCCCCTGTTAAAATAGGTATACAGCAACTCTGGGCCTCGGAACTAATAACAATACAGTATTCACATGTAATAATGTACTTGAGTGATTTTCAGACATTTCACATACCTCTTTGCTTTAATATTAGGGGAAACATTATTTCCTGATAGACAGGGGAAACATAGGGAAACCGAATTGCCCGGAACACCTGTACCACCTCTCTGGTCCCGCCCCGACTCCTAGCGGCTACGCTGCTTACTTTAAAAAACACAAACAAACATACACGGACAAAATTAAAACATAGCGTGCCCCCCCGAGGCTCAAGACCCTCCCACGGGGAAAGAACGTTACTTCGCACAGGTCCGCAAGCAAAGACACCACGCGGAAAGGGAATTCCCCAGCCGCTACGTCACTATGGGGATGCCGCTATTCACCTCCACCCAACACTTTAAACTCAGCAGCGATCATGCACTCCTAACTCCCCCGTCCTAACTCTCCTCTCCCTACCACACCGGAACCTATCCCTGCAGCCCGCTATCTGTCTTCGCCGCCGGCAGCCCTACACGGCATACGAGCGGCACCTCCCTCCCAGAACCAACGAGTACTGTGTCGAACACGCAAGCTCTCATTCAGCGCGACTCTCTCGAACCCTGTATTCTCCCTCTTTTAATCCCGCATCCCTAACAACCCAGGTGTGGCCACTTAATTAATTTACCATGCCAATCCCTCCCCCCTCCACATACACACACACACACACACACCTATCATTACAATATTTATTAAGAAAATACACTGACATTAAATATTGTGCAATAGCATAATAAGATGATTTACCCAGTTTCCTTATAAATCTGAGCCGGACTGGGGGAAGGGTGGGGGGAATGGTTGATCAATGCAGTCTTTATCACAGATGGAACATTCCATTCCAATCGCGTTTTTCTTATAAACCATTAAGATGACGAGGAATCATCACGATCATTTCAATTGTTCCCTTGCCAAATTAGTGCTAATGAAAGTGAGTGAATATAGTTTTTAGTGATCGAAATATCACTACTTTTGAATAATTGTACACATCTATAAATATACACAAATGCAAAACTAGCCTAATTCGTAATAGGCGGTGTGTCATAGATGTAATCTGATAAAGAAACAGACATTTAATTAGAACGACGTCATTTTTACCGGTATATAATAGGCTACCAATTACACTGAATAATTAGATCGTAACAAACTTAGACCTATATAGGCTGTAGTTGATTTGACCAACAGCAGTTATAGCTTGAACAATGAACACAAAATGAAATCTGGTTGATGCTGATATTTTCCTTTAAAAGCTATTGAGCATTTCTTCATACCTGATAGTAAAGAAGATATCTTTCGTCCGACCCCACCTTAAAATGGCGATTGAATGAAGAATACTCAGAACTTTTACTTTCGATTTTTTATGCATAAATTATTCTGTAGTAACAGTGACAACAGGCTGTCATCCTGTTTTCAGTAAATACGGACTGAGGCGAAGGGGCTGGGTTTTGGGTGACATATTTATCTGATAAGCAGCGCTCCTTCCTTTGGAATATCTTTTGCCGGCATGGTGACACTTGGACACGGTGTCCAAAAGGCTCTGATCTAACATAAACGTTTGTCTCTGTATTATACCTCCATTAATTATATGGTAAATGGATATTGTATATGAATTGTGTATATATATATATAAATATATCGTATAGATTATATATATCATATAGATTATATACAGTATTTTTCCAGCGTCTTATTCGTGTTCCTTACTGACGTGGCGACTCTGGCTTTAAATCTTTTACTTTCATTTACAGATTAATGTTCGTCCTGTGGGGGGGGGGGGGGGGCCGAACCTGCCTTCCGGTAACTGACTGGCTGCACCTGGAGGGGCGGAGGAATGTCGCAGGAATGTCGCTTAAAGGACACTGAGACAGATGGGGGGGCAGTACGGAATAGGAAGCCTGGGTGTTTAACACAGCGCCCCCCCCTTTTCACTGGCTGCCGGTTCGCAGTGGGGGACACGGTGTGGCTGTCGCCGATATCAGGGAGAAGGATGGTAGAGGCAGGAGCGGGGGGTAAATGTGTAGGGAAGACGGGGTTCCCTGTTGTCGGTAGGACTGGCAGCGGGGCGGGTCCAGCTGTGATGCCGGGGCTTGCAGTAGGTGCGGCGGCACAGCGGGGCGGATCCTCTCCCTTCGCTGGAGGAGGACGGCGAGGCTGGTGCTGCCTCCCTCCAGGGCAGTAAGCTAGTGATGGGAAGTTGGCATTGGTTGTGGCATGGGTCCCAAAGAAGAGCCGGCTCTTTCGGCTCCCAAACGGCCCTTAACGTATCATCTGTAGCCTCATAATTTAGCCTAACTTGGCAAATATGAACGCTTTGTGTGTTGATAAACCCTTTTGCATTTAGTGTTTTTAAGAGAAGCCTTATAATTGCCTAGTTTTATGTATTTATTTTCTTACAAAAGCAGGCATTCTTACTTTTGTTTAATAATTTAATCAAACTTTTAACTTTAAGACAAAAACAAATGAAGAAAACACTGCAAACAAATCCACAGAACAGAAACAGAACCAAACTCAGTAACCAAACAGTATGTCCTCAGTGCAGGTTGACATTCAGAAACATCAAATGCCTCAGCTTGGATGGGCTGATGCGGTTTCTCCTCTCAGTTAGTATCTGCCCTGTTTTTGAGAAGACTCTCTCCGAAGGAACAGATGCTGCCGCGATGCACAGTCTCCTCTCCATCACCTTCCCCAGGTGTGGGAAGACTGAGGCCTTGGCCTGCCACCAGCTCAGTGGATCTTTTCAGGGGCTCCTCAAGATAGCATCGCATCTCCATTATAACATAAGCTGTAGTATTTCTCTCTGCAGCATCTTCTGCAGCTCTTCCATCAAAGAGCCTCCACACATCACTAGTCTGTGGCTCCTCCTCCACTTGGCCCTCTAATGGTGGAACTGGCTGGCTGCTGGGCTGCGTTTTGCCGCTGTGGCAGTTATTCTCTGAAGTGCCTCCTCAATAGCTCTGTTGTCACTGAATACAAGCTTTTTAAGCCCAGGATCCAGTAATGTGGTTTCTGAGAGGACAGTGTTGAACTGCATACGCAGATATTTTCTGTCCATTGATGAGGGCCAGGGTGGAGATGATGACATCTTTTGTTTCAAGAATGCGTTTCTACATATAAAATGTTGAGTTCCACCTGCTGGCACTCTCTTGTTTGGGATTTCATTCATTGCATTTATTGCCTCATGTTCAATGCATTCATTTTTAGGGACGGTATTTTTCTACTGGGTAGAGTGTACATGGGATTTAAGGCTTTGAAAACTTTTAAAACCTTTGTCCTCCACAATGGAAAAGGGCTGGAAATCAGTGGCAATCATTTTAGCCATTTCAACTCCTCATCAATACTGTGCTGTTTGGCTGGGGTCATCTGCTTTGGTATAAACTGACTTATTTTGCTTTGAGTTGCAGTAAGAAAAGTTATACTTGCATGACTAGTAGCTGCTGCAGCAGTTGTTGGTTTGGGACCAGACCCCCCAGGGTCAGTAGACGTTGAGCCAGCTTGCCCTCTCTCCCCCAACTGCGCTGTGGGTTGGACAGTTCTGATGTGTCTGTGCAGGTTTGTGGTGGAACCTGCTCTTGCTGTTATTTTCATTTTACAGTGAAGACGCTCTTCTCTGCTATTCCCAGTGTCTTTACACTGCAGCCAGATGCTGCTTCGTTTACGGCTGTCAGTCATATTTACATTTTTGCGATGCCCTCACACTCTCCTCCTCTTAGAGCCGATGTGGGACCAGGGACCAGGAACCATACAAGACCAGACATCAGGGAGACCCAGTGACCAGGAAAGATGGTAACACAGCATTAAAGCAAAGGGGAATCAGGACAGAGACATGGGGCATAAGACACCAAACCAGGGCCAAATGAATGGGAAACGCCTCTGGGAACAGGACCTGGGCACTTAGGCAGTATGGGTCAGGGAGGGAGGATGGACCAAGGGAATATCACTGCGAGGCAGAAAAGCAGTTTATATACAGTCTTCAGTCTAATCTCCTGTCTGACTTTCTGCTTTTCCTCCTGGCCAGTGAACTATCAAAGCATGTTTATGTCAATGAATGGACTATTTAGGTTGTTTCAGTTCAGAGTCCAAAGGTATCTTGCCCATGGCCTCTGCAACAACGGAGTACTGAGTGTAACCTTGTCTGCAAGCCAGGTCTACATAATGTACAAGGCAGGGTGTGAAGAAGCAAATGTGCTGCATTACATCATCTCCCACTTCAGAGACCCCTGACACATACCTACCCTGCATTACATCATCTCCCACTTCAGAGACCCCTGACACATACCTACCCTGAATTACATCATCTCCCGCTTCAGAGACCCCTGGCACATACCTACCCTGAATTACATCATCTCCCGCTTCAGAGACCCCTGGCACATACCTACCCTGCATTACATCATCTCCCTCTTCAAAGACCCCTGGCACATACCTACCCTGCATTACATCATCTCCCTCTTCAGAGACCCCTGACACATACAGTACCTACCCTGAATTACATCATCTCCCGCTTCAGAGACCCCTGGCACATACCTACCCTGAATTACATCATCTCCCGCTTCAGAGACCCCTGGCACATACCTACCCTGCATTACATCATCTCCCTCTTCAAAGACCCCTGGCACATACCTACCCTGCATTACATCATCTCCCTCTTCAGAGACCCCTGACACATACCTACCCTGAATTACATCATCTCCCGCTTCAGAGACCCCTGACACATACCTACCCTGCATTACATCATCACCCACTTCAGTGACCCCTGACACATACCTACCCTGCATTACATCATCTCCCGCTTCAGAGACCCCTGACACGTACCTACCCTGCATTACATCATCTCCTGCTTCAGAGACCCCTGACACATACCTACCCTGAATTACATCATCTCCCGCTTCAGAGACCCCTGACACATACCTACCACCTGACACTGTCTTTGCTGGATAGACTGTCAGATTCTCCAGTGATGGCAAAGCAAATCAGTGTGGACAGCAAAAGACCCAGTACTGTCACTGGTACAGAGGTATGTGATGCAGGACTGGAAAACTGAAAATGAAAGCTCCATATGGCAGTGAAACGCCAGACGTGAAGGAGAGGTTAATGAAAACAAAGTGCTGATACAGTCAAACCGGTCTGACACGTCCATCAGTGTCAGGTGTGCAGGAATTCAGGCGAGGCGGGATGTGAGCAGACTGGGCGTGACGGAATGGAGGCTTAACTGACACAACAGTAACTTACTGCCTGCTGTGCTGCATTGTTATTACCGTCCACATGTGAAAAGACAGGACATCCGTGTAAATTCAAAGCAGCTGAATACTGTCCAGTTTATGCTGGCGGCTGGTTTTAGTTGGTCTGAGATGGCTTGAGATGGTCTTAGGTGACCATGTCCCAGCACTTGCTGGTTTAGCTGGGTGGGCTGTGGAAGCCGTTGGGTATTATTGTTGTTACGGACGCGGGGCATGGTGCACGCAGGGAAAGGAAGGTGACAATCCGCTTGCGGTTCTGAGACAAACAGAGGTTTACAAAACAAAACCAGAACATTAAGGGAAACTACAAGATAAAAGGGACCATGAGGGGTCAGGAACCAAACAGGGAAAGATACTGAATTAACTAAAAATCATGAAACAAAGTACAACTAAGAAACTAAGCAAAAACATAGGGAATAGATCTGGGGTTATTTTTCATACGTGGATTACTGGTTTATCCGGATGTAATTGTTGACGATGTGGCATGATCCTGGATCTGTCGGTTTTTCGAAACTCTTGCTGGGTGTGTTGTCATGGCAGCACATCCAAATCCGCAAACCTGCTCGGAGCTGGTTTGTTCTGTGTAAACAAGGATGCAACACCAGAATGTTCAATTTGATTTCCAACATGCCACAGTGAGGGGAGGGGGGAGGAGCCGGGTCTGTGCTGTACTGGCCTTTAACAGCTCCTGTTCGTGCTCCACCCAGAGCAGGTGGGTGAGGTTCTACATCTGCTGCTATCTTAGTATCCCTCCAGTTCTGCTCCGTTACTCAGAGATTGATCACCTCTCCATGACTCTTACCAGCGATCAGCAAAGCCTTCCCCTCTCCCCTGTGCTGTAAATACTGCAGCACATACTACTGTCCTTCTGCTTGTGAGGGAATCCTTTTCCTATCGATACTGTACTCATGAGATTTGTATCATTTCATTGTGCCTGTGTCGTGTGACTGTGCACTGTTGCATATACTATTTTAGAACATAATGTGAACATAATATGAAAAACAAAACTAGTGTAATGATTACACATTGATCAGTGGGAGTGTAACAAGGCTAGGAGGGCCTGATTAAAATAAATTTTAAGAAGATATAAGTTTTAAAAAATAGAGTTCTGTTACCCAGGTTAATACTGCTTGCTACTTTGTATTGCCTGGGTTCCGAATGTCAGTAACAATTGTATATACCTAATGATATGAAATACCTGGCATTAAGGCCTGGTGTTTGGGTTTCGAATGTCAGTAACAATTTTATATACCTAATGATATGAAATACCTGGCATTAAGGCCTGGTGTTTGGGTCTCGAATGTCAGTAACAATTTTATATACCTAATGAGATGAAATACCTGGCATTAAGGCCTGGTGTTTGGGTCCCGAATGTCAGTAAGAATTTTATATACCTAATGAGATGAAATACCTGGAATTATAAGGCCTGGTGTTTGGGTCCTGAATGTCAGTAACAATTTTATATACTTAATAACGTGAAATACTTAAGGAGACAAAGCGATTGGGGGCAGCGTGTTACTCAGTGGGCTGAGCCTCTGTGTCTGTGATCAGATGCTCCGCCTTGGCGTGTCTGTGGATCCTTAAGCAAAGCCCTGTCAGGCATGAAGAGAATTTCCCCACAGGGATCAATAATGTATGAACTATAATTATTGTTTTTGCCTGACATTATGGCCAGGTTTCGGGTCCTGAATGTCAACAAACATTTTAAATACTTAATGTGTGTGTTTATGTATTTTCTCTAACTGCGTGGTGTGTGTGTGTGTGTGTGTGTGTGCGCGCGCACTCTAAGCAGGTGTTGTGTGTGTGTGTGTGTGCGCTCTAAGCGGGCGTTGTGTGTGTGTGTATATGTATCTGTGATGGAACAGAAATGTCTGTGTGTGTTTATGTCTTCATTATTGATCACAAATCTGTGTCACAGACAGAACTGAGGTCATTTGTGTGCTTTTGAGGACAGGAATGTCTGTGTTTGTGCTACCAGAGGAATAAATATTCCTGCCTGCATGTGTCACTGTTTGATAGTGTATCACAGATGGGAGAGAAATGTCTGCATAGAGGCTGTAAACACTCATACTTTCTTCGGGCTACTGCCAGGTGCAGCCAGGGGCGTCGTAGTGGGGGGAAAAAGGGGACTGAGTTACCAGGGCCCCATGTGGGGAGAGGGCCCCTAAGGAATCTGGAATTTTATTTTCCTTTAAATATTAATATTATTCAAAGATCACAATAAATGTTGCTAACTAATGTAAATGTAATTTTTGTGGGAAAATAAATCGGTTGACGGATTGAATTGTGTCCTAGCTTACAGTGCCTGAGGACAAGCACCCTCACCCCTTGCAATGGTTTAGTCTTCACCGGGCTTTTTAACTAGGCGCATTTAATTTAGCGGTCATTCTGATGAAACAGCTAAATCCGTGTTGGAAGATGATGCCAAAGAAAGCTAAATCCGGTTTTCAAAAAAGAAAAGAGAGGCAGGAAAGAAACAAAAAAATAAATGAGGGAAAGCAACTGCGTGAAGATCGCTATTCACATTCTAAACAGCCGCACTTCCGCGTATCCCAGTGAGCACTAACTGGGATATAAGTTTGTGTTTAGCTTTTTGCCCATTGCCATTTTTCAGTGTTTTCTTTTTGCCCTTTTTTAATGAAAAACAAAACTGGACTCACTAGTCATTTATCTTTCATTATAAATAAAGTAGTTTGTCAATGTGGAAATCTGAAATGGCATTTTTCTTTTATGTAATAATAAAAAATAGGCTACTTGATAAAAAGCTGTTCTCTATAGCCAAATGCAAAAGTGTTCAATTCTCATGCAGGCCTATGATGTTAGACTACCTTTGGTGACATTTCCTGTTATAGCTTTTAATCATCCTACAAATAAAACCAAATTCCAGTGAAGTCGTGTGATTAGGCTGTTTTTTTTTGGGGGGGGGGGCATGGGCGCTGTTTGTGCATAGGGCCCGGAATTTGGTGCTACGCCCCTGGGTGCAGCACAAACAGACTCAGACCTGGGACGCTGATTGTCAGGGGTAATTTATTAACAAAGGACACAAACAGGAGAGAACATAAAAGAAAAGGACAATGAAACACCAAAGCTGAGCTGAAGCCGGCATGGTGGTGTGGTAGGAAAATTATAAATCAAGCACTTAGAATAAAAGTCTGGACCTCTTAGTTTGGTGAGAAAAGAAAATCTCTTTTATTCCAGCAAGTTCAGCAAAGCGCTCCCATCACACTCTGGCACTTGGTACCAAGTCACCCCCAGCACACAGTGCAACCAGTAGATAAAACATAACTACCAGGACTTCTAAGTCCTGATTGGTCATGAAACATCAACAAACTAAGCTGAAACGTATAACAACCACAATTCTCCTGCTCCATTGGTTCACCTTGGTAGCAAGGTAAAGTCCACCCATTGTACACAATTTACTGGAGTCAGCCTTGGCTTCTAGACTCTACTTGAGATATGTATATAGATATAAATTATATGATATTGAATTACTGTTAATGTTTGGGTGTTCCATTGATTAATGATTAACACATTGACGTATTGTCCCTGAATCACTGATAATACGTGGTTAACATATGATTAGTATGATTAACATGATGCAATCAATTGCGTAACATATTATATTAACTACTACAACTACTTTAATAAGCTATAACTCTTTGTGCACCAGTTGGGGTGGCTTCGAGTCTCTTCCTGCAATGGTTTCTCCCCCCCTTTGCTCAACTGTCTGCCTCTCCAAGGTCCGAGCTTCTGCGGAGCCAACTGCAGGCAGCTATCACAAAGCGAGGTCACACAGTATTCAAAACAATCTCTTCTGGCCTAAGGCCTAAGACATAACAGACCCAATATGCCTCCCCTCCCGGGCCTACTAATGTCCAATTTTATTTCCACACTCCCCCCTTTTGAATATGCGAAATCCGCGCTGTTCACACAGAATCAGAGTCCACAGCATAGTAATATGCGCAGCGGGGCGATGGGTGCTGGCGGCGGTTGGATGGACCACGAGTCACCAGTCGGCGTTGCTGGTCATACTGATGACAACCTGGGGCTGTGGTTCGTAGAGCCAGGCAGGAAGGAGAGGATCATCCCCGCATGGACAAGGGGGAGCCCGCATCAGGACCTGATGTGGTCCCTTCCATCTCGGCGTGTTCCATCTCTTCCACCTCAGGTCAGGAACCAACACCCAGTTCCCTGGGTCAAGCGGTGTCACAGCTCGTAGTGGTTCTCCCTCTGGAGTCCTCCAATTGGCTCGAACCTGGTCCCAGGCTGCACCTATCGCTTGCCGCAAACCTGTAAGATAAGTCAGCAAATCCCCATCCACAGTTTCCAGTGTGACATATCGCGAGGGAGACAAAACACGCATTTGCCTCCCAGTCAACACTTCAAAGGTCATTAACCGGGAAGGTTTTATAGACCCGCCCTCAGGTGAGCAGGTGCACTGCATCTAAATTAGACAGGGGGAAGAGAAACAAACAAGCCACCAGCAGGGGGAGCAGCACAGTATGTGGAGCTCATCACCAGAGGAAGGAGAGGGACGTCAGAGTAAGAATCCACCTCTCCATTCAGTGGTGTGTCTGTATTACTGTGATGCCAGTGTGAGAGTATTGGGGGCCACATTGTAGCTTTTATCTTACTCTTAAATTGTGAGATTAAAAAAAGAAACTAAACTACAAAGTAAATCAGGATTCCCAACAAAGAGAACATATGCAATTTTTCTGGTAATTTGGAATCACATGCATCATTATTGATGATAAAACATGTTGTGAAATCAGAAAGCTATTTTATTTGTTGTATTTTTATTTCAGAATAAATGTGATCATATTTTATGGTATGATAAAAAATGACTGTACATATTTCCCATACCTGCCATGTTGCAGTTGGGATGGTGTGGTAGAAAAATGATAAATCAACCTCTCTGATAAAACTGCGTACCTCTCAGTTTGGCGAGTAAAGTAATCTCTTTTATTCCAGCAATCCAGCAAAGCGCTCCCATCACACTCTGACACTCGGTACCAGGTCACCCCGAGCACACAGAGCAACCAGTAGATAAACCATAACTCCCATTTCCCTATAAGGACTTCTACGTCCTGATTGGTCACAAAACACCAACAAACTGAGCTCAAACGTATAACAAACACAATTCTCCCACTCTATTGGTGTACTTTGATAGCGAGGTAAAATCCACCCATTTTGCTCAATTTACCGGAATCTGTCTTGACTGCTAGACTCTACTTGATATGTATATAGATATTGATTATATGACATTGACTCACTGTTAATGTTTGGCTGTTCCATTGATTAATGATTAACACATTGACGTGTTGTCATTGAATTACTGCAAATACATGGTAAACATATGATTAGTATAATTAATGCAACAATTATACATTTGCACTACCGTGTAACATATTGTATATTGTATACTGCGTTTATTTTATAACTATAACTGTTTGTGCAGCAGTTGGGGCAGCTTCAAGTCTCTTCCTGCAGGTGGTTTCTCCCCCCCCTTTGCTCCGCTGTCTGTCTCTCCAAGGTCCGAGCTTCTGTGGAGCCAACTGCAGACAGCTATCAGGAAGCGAGGTCACACAGTATTCAAAGCAATCTCTTCTTGCCTAAGGCCTAAGACAGAACAGGCCCAATATGCCTCCCCTCCCAGGCCTACCAATGTCCAATTTTACTTCCACACTAGTTCTTCCCAAAGGTGTTCGATGGGATTGAGGTCAGGGCTCTATGCGGGCCAGTCAAGTTCTTCCACACCAGACCCAAGCATGACTTATTGCAGAGGTGGGGAACCTGTTCCATGGGGGGCCAGTGTGGGTGTGGGTTTTTGGGATGACCTCACAATCAGCCAATAATAAAGCAGTGGTTCTCAACTCCAGTCCTGGGGACCCTCTGTTATTGGCTGATTGAGAGACAATCCCAAAAACCCACACCAGCCCTCCATGGAACAGGTTCCCCACCCCTGACTTATTGCAAAGGCAGCATCCTATCACAGTACGGCACTTGAATTCACTGAGCTCCTGAGGGCGACCCATTCTTTCACAAATGTTTGTAATCCTGACTGCATGGCTCGATGCTTGATTTTATACACCTGTGCAAATGGGTCTGAATGAAACACCTGAATTTAGTGATTATGGGGCGTGTCCCAATACTCTTGTCCATATATTGTATGCTTGTGAATATGGGTCACCAGACCAGGTTCTCATATCATCCAAACAGCACGTTCCAATGTCATTCGATGTGAGAAGCAGGATGAGCCTTGATGATGACGCCCCAGACATGGAGTTCCTGGAGGTGCTGATGGAGGACCTGCCCCGTGTGCTGCTCGTGCGAGGTGGTGGACGGGAGATCATCACCATCTACTCATAGCACTGCTGCTGGCCGGGCCCCATGGGAGGCCCCCGCCCCCACACCCAGTGTTACGGCTGTGCTGTCGCTGTACTGGGAGCGGACACCCCACCTGAGGGAGCGGACACCCCCACCTGTCACCATGGAGCCGGATCTCAGGCAGATTTGGGGTCCAGTGCAGCTACAAACAGCTGTCTTTCTGTCTCACCATGCTTTCCCATGAAATGCTTGTGCTTCTGAGATCTCACTCTGCATGTGCGAGCTGGATGGGACACCTGAGTGAACAGGAGTGATCATTCCTAGTGTCTTCGATGGTGACAGGAAATCGGCCGCACACCAGTGTCTCCAAGAAACTGCCTTTGTTTGTGCTTTAATAGTCATCATCTTAGAATCCTTAGCTGTGCCCTTTGAAATAGACTGGACAGGTGTTACTCATTTGTAGATGCACTTTTAGTAGGATAAGTTTATTTCTCATTCCTGCTTAGTTGTTATCAGATTTAGTTGTATTTCTATATCTGCAAGTTGCTCCAGAAGTAGGGGACACCCAAGCATTATGTAGTCTGTGGTATTGATTTATTGCCAGGTGTAAATGGCCGTTTTGGGCTGAAAGAAGACAAAATACAAGGTGTGAGTATCTTAGCGCATATGATGATGCTTCGAGGTTCAAAGGGAGCGAAGCACAGACCGGCATTCACTCTTCACTCCTGGAAACTCACATGTATTTTGCTGAAAATTCTACATATAATCTCAAAATTCTAATTCAGAATAGTGTTTGTATTCATCCATCTTACATTGCAGTAAACAATATGATCTTTATCATCAGTATCAAAGCTGCTAGTTGAATGACTCATGCCAAGAGGTCCACCAGATTGTGGAGGTTACACTGCGGGGGGGGGGGGGGGGGGGGGCATATTGGCAGCATCAGCCTTGGGGGAAATCTCCCATTTGTGTGTTGGACCCATTAAAACACACCTCACATATCTGTCTCGGGGGCTTTTTCATCAGCATTTAATGTCTGTTGCTCATGTTTTTGTGAAGTGAAAGAACAATAAAGCAGTTTAAGGCCCATTTACTGGGCATTGAACCCAGAGTTACCGACTCTCACGCAAAAAAAGGTTATGTGGTACCTTGGGCGGAGCTTAAAGCTCTCTCCCATCTATGACATCATAAGCGGGAGGTGGGCGTATCCTTTGTTCTGATTGGTCGGGGGGAGGGGGGTTTTGGCCAAATGGTATACATGCTTATGCCACGTGTTGCCGATAGGGGGCCGTATGGTTTGGGGGGTTGTTAAACTTTAATAGAATAAAAATACATTACATGTATTTTATTAATGTGTTATTTTTAACTACGTTTTTAAGGAATAATAAAACATATAGCAGGATGAACGTAAGCTAGGGCAAAACTTTAGTGTTACATTTAAAAAGAAAGAAAGAAAAGCAGGCGGAATTTAAACAAGTAGAGACATGCCCCCGAGCGAAACACTTTTAACTTTTAAACAAGCACAAAAGAGCAAATGCGAAACAAGCACAAACATTTTAAACCCATTACATTTAACCAACGTATTTAAAGAAGAACAAGAAAACCTTTTAGCGATATTTACCAGTGTTAGGTTGAAGAAAACATTTAACCAGCAAACATTTCAGCCCCTCAACGGAGCTAAGCCGGCATGCGGCCAGCCAGTTCCAAAGTTCGGTGTGAAATGGTCGATCGCTGGGGGAAGGGGAGGGGCGTAAACACGTTCAAAATGGCGGCGGCGGCGGAAATTGTAATCGCTAGCCCATGGCCCTTAATTGTGTGAGCACGCCACCATCCTGACAGAATGCGCATTAACTCTATTTGTTAATCTGACTTATTTGTAAATAGTATAAATAATATATTTCTAAATTAAATAAATGTCGATTTGTAATAGTATTTTTTAAATAGACAAAATGTATGTACATGTGCCATGTTCACCAGGGTGACCGAGTGGTTAAGGGGTTGGACTTAAGATTCAATGGACGTATGTCCGTGGGGGTTTAGAAGCATGGGGTGTGGTACGGCCTCAGCACATACCGCTAGGTGGGGCTGTCTACTGCTCTTATTTTGTTAAAAGGGATTCACACCAGGGGCTATGAAATGGCGGGGGACCACGCACCTGTTGACACCTGCCTCGGGATAGACTGGTCATCCGTTCACAAGCCATTAAACAAGGGGGTAGAATCATCCGCTCACAAGACAATTATCCATTTGCTGGTCCCCGATCCCAGGTCATAATGTCATAAACCAGCGCCGATGTTTTTCCCGAACTCCGCACATCAAACAAAGAATATTGATTGGTAAACCAGATGACAAGTATACCCCCACCAAGCTGGGGGCTTATTAAGGGGGCGAGCGCTAGGTTCACATTAACACTCACGTCAAGGAGCGAAAGAAGCGTACACTTCATTTTCTGAGCTGCGACATATCAACGTTGGAAAATGGAACTCTCGAGGTAAGCTACATTTTCATTTAAATGTATTTTACAATTGCCGTTATAGATTTTTTCTGCTGTGAAAACATATTATTGTTATTTTGACCAAGAATTTTCCATGCTGTAAAGATCCTGGCAACACTGTGATACAGAGGATTGGAATAGCGGTAAGTTTTTGAACATAGCCATGGATTTTACTGATTAAATGTGACAAAAGACTTAAAGTGTTTTTGCTCACAGTTGCAGCTAACGACGACGACACTGAACTGCGTGAACTGCTATGCACACCAACAGTTATTTTCAGAGATAATGGTGAAGGGCCCGGACCCCGGCAAGTTAGCCATAAACGGAAAAGAGCGGATAGTTTTAACGGCCGGTACGTTGGCCTATATCACTTACCCCGTATCATTGGTTTTTCTGTATGAAATGCTTAACAGTGACTGTTCTTTAATAGACACGGTTGATGATGAATTGCTGGTCGCTGCGGCCGAAAAAATTGAAGCGGAGCTAGCAACGGAAAGCGGGCAGGACCAGCCGACTGGACAACTGGAATTTGAGCGACCTGGGGCTTCACAAAGTGCACCATCGGCCCAAGGAGGATCTGTGTGCGGTGTTCCAGCATCCTCGCCCCGTGCCTTACCGGAACCACCGCTGTGGTCGCAAGATACCTCACCCTTAATACCTTGGCAATTACCTGTTGTAAATTCCCCAGCCAGAGCAGATTCTCGAGAGGAGCGTTTGAAGGCACTCAAACTAGCATTCTTCCTTTTTCAGGATCAGATGTGTGATTTTTTGGCGGATCTGTCTGAACAGATCTAAAGAATAAGCAGGGGACATGTCTGAAAAACGGTGGATGTGTAGTTTTGATGGGGCTGGGGGGTCTAGAAGGATGCATGTAAACGATGACGACGACGATGGAGAAGCAACAATTAACCCTGATCTACAACAGATGATTTATGAACTGAATCACGGACCACAGGGTCAGGTTAACCCCCTTTTGCTTGCCATGATAAATGAATTAAACTCACCAAATGATCATGTGCCTATGGGTGTGGAAATGGCGGACGGGCACGCGACCGAGCCTGGTGTAAGGAGTGAAAGCGGACTGGACGCAGATGCGGGAATGCACTGTGAACTGCACCAGATGCTAACAGAGCTGAACGGTGAGAATCGGGGCGAATTTAACTCCATCTTGCAAAACTTATTAAATGATTTAAATGATGAGGGGGCAGAGGAGGTGGATCCAGAAATTATGAACATTGATAATGGAGCGCCACAAGGCGGGGGCGTGGGTGCGGCGGCGGCGGCAGGGGAGCCAGAAATTATGGATGTTGATAATGGGGTACAACAACAAGGTGGGGAGGGGGACGTGGCGATGGATATGGATCCAGAAAATATGGATGTTGATAATGGGGTACAACAACAAGGTGGGGGTGTAGCTAATGGTGATGCAAATGTTAATGTGATACGCAGATCGCAGTTTAACAACACTGAAATAAGGCAGCGTTTTCATTTTGATGGAATCCAGCATGATGACATCGTAAACGTTTACAGGGCTGTGATACAGACATTCCAGAATTTGGTCGACAGAGTGAACAATTTAGCGGGGGATGGGGATATAATACAGGTGGAACTGCAGGGGGCGGCAGTAACCAATAACACAGCTATACATGTTCGAGGCGAGATCGATCTAAATGATCTGCTATCGATGATAGATAACCTTTCATAGAGCAATGCCGAGGTTTTCAGCGATGATACGCTGGAATTGGTCGTACAAATTATTCATAATCGAAATGGTGGTGCAGCCAAACGGCAGAAATTAACAAAGCTTTTAAAGTCTGACATTCTGCAAAAGAAGCTCAGATGGCTTATTGTTTCTGAAAACACTGGCAATAATCTATGCTTTGCTTACTGTGTAGTCCGCCTGTTAACCCCCGACATGCCACATCAGGTTGCTGAGATCGAAGCTAAGCGTTTGCAGGAAGCAGTAGGTCTAACGGAGTCAGACATGGTGTCATTCTCAAACATAGCAGAGTTTGAGCAAATGCTCAGGATCAAAATTGTTGTGTGGTACCGCTGTGACAAGTCTGACATTTTTAAGAAATTTCAGACAAACCCCGAGCCTTGTGATAAAAACAATCTTTCTGTACCTTCAAGATCAATATTTTTTTGGCATAAAAAGCTTAACTGCGTTTTTTGGGGAGTCGTACGTCTGTGATTATTGCTACGCTGCATTCAGTATTAAAACAGGGCACAAATGCAAGTATTACTGTAACGTATGTCTGAGCCCCGAATGCCATAAGCACACCACAACGCACATCCATTGTGAGGACTGTGGCTCTTTCTGCCACTCGCGGTATTGCTATGAGCAGCACAAAATCTCAAAGCAACAGCCAGACGGCAGTTTTTATATTTTGTGTGATTTGGTCAAGTATTGTGACAAGTGTTGCCGACGGTACGTCGTTACTAAAAAAAAAAACCCAAAGGCTCATAAATGTACACCTAATGCAAGGTGTGTTTTTTGTAAAGAGGACTTGACGCATGGGTGTGAACATCAGTGTTTTATCAAGCCAGTAGCACCTGAGAACCTCTCTGAGCGCTATGTGTTTTATGATTTTGAATGCAGACAAGATGTGGGGGTTCACATTGCAAATTACATCTGTTGCATTGACTATGCAGGCAATTGCTGTTCCGCTAAAGGGGACGGGTGTGTTGCTGCATTTTTAAAGAAGTACCGCAACTGTAAATACAAGGGGTATACATTCATAGCGCATAACTCTAAAGGCTATGACAGTTACCTGATTATGAAATATTTAGTTGAAAATGGCGTCACCCCACACATTACCATGCAGGGCAGCAAACTGCTATGTGTGACAGACGAGGACTTTAACCAAAGATACATTGACTCACTTTGCTTTCTCCCCATGAAGCTGAGCGCATTTCCTGCAGCTCTGGGGTTTGAGAGCGAAAAGAAAGGCTATTTCCTCCATTTTTGGAACACTGTAGAAAATCAAAATTACATCGGTCCCTACCCGCCACCTGAGGCATACGGTGTGCAGACCATGATGGAAAAGGAAAAAAGAGAGTTTATGGCTTGGTACGACACTGTTGTTGGGGGTGTGTTTGATTTTAGGAAAGAAATGGCAGAGTACTGTAAAAATGATGTTGTCATCTTAAGAGAGGGCTGTCTCAGATTCAGGGGTGAGATCATCAACAGTTGTAATCTAGACCCTTTTCAATGTGTGACCATAGCCTCAGTGTGCATGAAACAGTTTTGCATGAGCTTTCTGCCTGAAAATACGGTCGCGCTAACCACTCCGGACAATTACATCAAGCGCCAAAAAGCATACTCCACGCCATCTATTCAATGGCTGGAATACATAGCCCATCGCGAACAAATAGAGATTCAGCACGCGCTGTGTAGAGGGGAGGTGAAAATGGGTCCCTACTACCTCGATGGCTATGCCGAAACCGGCGGGGTTCGTAAGGCGTACGAATTTGCTGGATGTTTTTTTCACGGGTGCCCAGAATGCTTTGATTCACACGAAGTGAATCCTGTAACAAAACTGCGTTTTGGGGACATGCATCAACAGTTTCAGGACAAAATCTTTGCCCTTAAAAACACATACAACCTCAATGTATATGTTATTTGGGAGCACCAGTGGAATAAATTGAAGGCTGAAAAGGCTGATGTGCAGGCATTCTTGAGGGAATTTGACTTTCCAGACCGCATCAATCCTCGGGACGCTCTGTTTGGTGGCAGAACTAACGCCTTGCATCTGCACTATAAAGCGCAGAGTGATGAGCGCATAGATTACTACGACTTTACTAGCCTTTACCCCTCAGTCAACAAGTTTAAGGAGTACCCTGTAGGCCACCCTGTAATCATTTACAATGATTTTGACAGCATTGAAAACTATTTTGGGGTGATCAAAGCCAAAGTTTACCCACCGAGAGGACTTTACCTACCGGTTCTGCCTTACAGATGCGGTGGTAAACTCATGTTCACACTTTGCAGAACATGCTGTGAAACCGAGATGCGGGGGGTCTGTAATTATACAGATGAGCAGAGAGCTCTGCTCCGCACGTGGTGCAGTGTCGAAATCAACAAGGCTGTTGAAAAGGGCTACAAAATCATAAAGATTTATGAGGTCTGGCATTTCCCCGACCGGACAGACACACTTTTTGCTGGCTATATTAATGCCCATTTAAAGGGAAAACAGGAGGCTTCCGGCTATCCCTCTTGGGCAAAGACTGCTGAGGATAAAGAGAGATACATTCAGACTTACTTTGAGAAGGAGGGCATCCGTTTGAACCCCGAGAACATCGGGGTTAACAAAGTGAAACGCCAAATTTCCGAATTGTTTCTAAACAGTCTCTGGGGAAAGTTTGGTCAGAGAATAAATCAGGCGAGCACGACGCTCATTAAAGACCCCGATGAGTTTCTCACCTTCATTTTTTCAAAGCTGGTCAATGTGTCTCACTTTTCCTTCCTGAATGACAATGTTGCCATGGTCCAATGGCGCCACATAAAGGCGGCACCTAGCATGCCGCGGCACGTCAATGTTTTTATTGCTGCTTTCACTACAGCTTATGCCAGGCTTGAGCTGTACAATCTCATGGACCGCTTGGGACGGCGCACGCTGTATCATGATACAGACTCTGTCATTTTTGTCAGCAAACCGAGTGACTGGGTGCCCCCTCTGGGCGATTTTCTAGGTGAATTAACAAGCGAGCTGGACCCAGATGACCACATTGTGGAATTTGTCTCAGGGGGACCCAAAACTTATGGGTACAGAACGGCAAAGGGCAAAACGAGCATGAAAGTGAAGGGGATCACGTTGCATAGCACCAATTCAAAAGTTGTCAATATTGCATCTCTGACAGGATTGGTTCAGGACTATGTGAGTAACCCACGTGACACCCCTAGAGAGATCAGGACATCCACGCAGCAGATTGTGCGGGATAAAAGGGGTTTCCATTTAAAAAATAAGACAGTCAGCAAGTGTTTCAAGGTCGTGTACACTAAGCGGCAGCTTCAGTCTGACTACACGACCTTACCTTATGGCTACTAGTGAAGGGTTCGACAATAGACTTCAGCATCCGTTCTCTTGTATTATATCGGGACCGAGTAACTCTGGCAAGTCATATTTCATTAAAAGACTGCTGGAAAATGTGGATTGTACATTATCCAGAGTTCCTGAAAATGTTGTATGGTGCTATTCTTGCTGGCAACCGCTGTATGATGAATTGCTGCGCAAAATAAAGAACATTCAATTTGTGGAAGGAATTCCGGAGTCTCTGTGTGACGATGAACTTTTGCCTCCAAATAAAATCAACCTAATCATAATTGACGATCTAATGGAAAAAGCCTGCGACAATAACGAAGTCGAAAAAGTTTTCACCAAGTATACGCATCACAGAAATCTGAGCGTTATTTATCTGGTGCAGAATCTCTTCTTCCAAAATAAGAAAAGTCGGACCATCAACCTGAATGCCAATTACATCGTATTATTTAAAAACCCCAGAGATAAATTACAGACAAGCGTACTTGCACATCAGATGTACCCGCGGCATTCAAAATTTTTTCTAGAAGCTTTCGAAGATGCCACAAAAGGCCCTTATGGGTACCTGCTCGTGGAAAGCCGTGACACCCGAGGACTGCAGACTCAGATCTGGTTTGCTTCCACCAGAGCTGCCTGTTGCTTACGTTCTCAAGAAAAAATATTAACGATGTCGGCTCGTATAAAAAGAAACTGGAGTGCCCTGAAAGCTTTATTTGACAGTAACGCCAGACAGAGAAAGAAAATTTTAAAGACAGCCTCGCCGGGTTTGCTGAACACTCTTTGTGAAATAGCTTTGAACTTACGGTGCGGTAACATCCCTCTAACCAAATCACAGATTGCAAGACTTAAAAAGCAAAAAAACTGTATTAAACTACTTGCGAGCAAACGGGCATCGTTACAAAGAAAGAAGAAGGCTATTAACCAGACCGGTGGGGGGTTCATTCTACCCCTTTTAAGCATCGCCATACCGTTTCTCACCAGTCTTTTTCATCGGGGTTAAGTAAAATGGATTACGCTAGGAAAATGTATCTGGTCCCAAAGTCACAACTTGAAAAACTGTATGATGCCACAGCGCCTAAAGATACGATAAGGCAGACTGCTGAAAGCGATCTGGACATTGCAATATGCAACATTTTATCAAGAACGGATGTTGCTGATCACGAAAAGGTCCACTTGTATACAGAGGTGTTACAGAGATATTTGAATCTGGCCAGGCAAGGTGATAATGAGCCGTTATCTTTGACACTTCCCACTGAAGAGACAGCACGCGCCACTGTTGATGCTGGGGACACAGTCATATATGATGTCGTGAAAAATGCCGCACCGCGTAACAAGAAAAAGGTTGAATATATGATGGGTAAAATGCTTGAAAACTCTGCCGTCACGGCGTGGAACCCGCGCGGGGAGTTTGTTTTTAATGGAAAGACTATCACGGGGTCGCACATGCTCGATTTGCTTAAAAACATTACCAACCCTCATAATGTTGGCGATGCGAGAAGACCTGTGGGATGGGGCGAGTTTCTACAAGGACTGGCAAGGCTCAACATGCCTTGCTCCCTCATACCTAACCAAGATGTCTGCCGTCTCATAGAAGCGATCAAGAATCCCACCGTTGCTCATGACCGTACTCCAAAAAGCTTTTGTCATTCTCCACGGGCCCGTAGCACCCCGCGGAAATTCTTTAAAACCAGACTGGCTTATGTTTTAAAAATGTTTTTTGTGCTTACTTAATAAAACACTGAAACGTGATATTTTGTCTTTGTGGTTTTTATTTCACATACAGTCTTTTTCAAAGCCTTACAACAACATCTCACCGTTTGCATTCTGGTAAACACATTTTTCACACGATTGGTATATTTAAATTTAGAAACAAAATGAGAAACCATGGCATCGTTCTTTTTAAAATCATTGCTATAAAACGATAGAATTTTAGAAAAAGAAAATCCTCTACAGCGGTTAATTAAATAAAAAAGGCAATGTTGGCCGCACGTCACGCTGAAATCGTCCTGAACCTGCTTTGCGTTGTAAACAAGCCGGTCACAGTTCCTCGTCATGAATGTCTTTATGATTCTCGGAAAGTTGGAGTGATCAGGTGGATTCCTGCACGAGTCGAAAAACTCTGCGGCGCTGGCATTGTTGATAAGGAGCGCCAGCCAGTGTTCTCCGGGGGCAGAACTAGGATGTGTATTGACAATGAAGATTGCGGGTAATTTATCAAGCTTTACTTTTTCCAGCTCATCACAAGCTAAAACACCATAAAAATGTCTCGCGGTCCATCGGTTTCTACTAAGGATATTAGATAGCTCCAGGGTATTCATGACTAGTAGTAATCGTACAGCACGTTTCTCCTTTGGTTAATCTCGATTATATTGTCGAAGGTCGCGTAAACTATCAGTGTGACAGTCCTGGCCAGAGGTTGACGGAATCTCATCTCTAGGCGCATGTTTCCGCTTTTAACCATAGAGAGGTGTTGATTGCATCCTTCGTCCGGTGACAAGTTAAAGGCGTACAAAGTGTAGCCGCTTATGTACTCGTTTCTGTCAACAGCTACAGGATCGTTTTTCAAATGTCTCCCCGTGGCCAGAACAAAGCTGTAATACTCACGTGCAATATTACCCCATGTTAAAATCAGGCTGAAACGGTTTTGCAGGGAATTGCTGACCGTCGACATAAAGCGCCACAAATTCAGCATCGTAGTGTTGAAAATTGAAAGGGTTTCGATCGTAAGCTCCCATAAATCCCATGTTGTCCACTAGCCCGATGACAACGGTTTTAGGCAACTGGCCTAGAAACAGATTTTCTTGCGCGCAGACCCGGCTACCTGCAGCAACGCTGAATGTTTTCATGCAGACTCTCTCGATCGGGTATTTCGCGTTGGCTGTCAGCAAGGCGCTGGCATGCCCCAGTTTGACAGCCATCGACACAGAAACTTTCTTAACAAACAAGGAAGCCGATACGAATTTGAGCGAGTACTGTTTAGCATCTCCGCTCATGAGGCAAAACTCATCTTTCTTTCGAACCATTTTAATTTTGGCATTGACCCCATTTAGCATTAACCTCTCTTGAAAAAATATGTCAGTGTATGGGTCCAATCAAATCGAAAACGCCGCTTCTTGCTGAAAATGCTGCTCTTTTCTCTAAGCCCTTGTTATCGCCATCAGGGTCTGTATCTTCCATTGCACCAGAACTGTCTTTATAAAACAACCCGCAGGTAAACTGCCTGGATAGCGTTCCGGCGCTGTAATTAAGCAGGCACTCTATCATGGCTCTGTAAGGGTATGTATTGCTAGACTGGCTTACTAGCCCGTCACCCAAGGACACGTCCACCTGTGAGAAAATTGAGGCGATAGGGTAATTTATGACCCCCACCTTCGCGGCTGGGTCAATGTTTGTCCCATTAGCTTTTGTGATTCGGCACCGCAGGTGCAGTAGCGTGTTGTTGAGATCAAGGTAATCTTCCCGATTACCGGCGATGAAAAACTCCAGGGGGCCATTATCTGTCAAGGCTGAGAGTGGCGGCACTTCCGCGTATATGTTCTTATCGATGCTTGCTTATGTGTATGGCACTGCAAAAATATCCAATTCTGATTTCATGCACTCCTCTGACAGGCTGTGTATGAGGGCCATAGTTTTAGAAAATGTATCTTCTCCTCTGTACTTTTTTGGGCGACTTCTTCTCTCGCTTCTTCTTGCCTACTGAGCTTCTCTTGGTCGACACCTTTCGTTTTGTAGACGCTGTAATTCAAGCCCCGGGGGGTCTTTGACGCTTACCACGCGCCAACACCATGAGCCCAGAGCCCTCTTGCTGTCGTGTTGTTAATTGCCCCGTAATCGCACCGGAAATTACATCCTTTGCAATATTTTGCACTGCCGATTTTAAATGCGGCTTCGCCATATTGAAAGTCCTTTTCAGAAATGGTACTGCCATTCTCAGGAGCCCTCGAAAAAGGCCCCCCAGACCCCCTCCGTACATGACGGGTGTTCCGTTGTATCCGGGGAGTCCGTTACCCGCTTGGTTTCTGTAGTATTCCACATATCTATGTGGATCTGAAAAACCGTCAGCGCTGTACATTATTATTATTATTGGGGGTAGTGCTTAACCGGCCTGAAATGCAGCTTCACGATCGTTTTTCCGTACCGGAAGGGTATCACCTTGTTCTGGTCAGACTTTAACTCGATTACAATATTATCAATGTGATTCTTGCAGAGCGACACGTAATGGATCCTGTCGTACGATATTGTGACCATCGAGTTGTGAGCCCCCGTAATATGTACCCCCCGTAATAGAGGCACGAAACTGTCACCCACTCTTTGGTGCTCGACAATGTCTGAATACACGTAAATTGTGTAAAATCCGGCACATATGTCTGCTGGATTCGGAGCCGCTCATCTATCAGCAATCTTTTGAAATACATCAGGAACAAACCCCAACATCCTTGCAAGGTTACCTTTCGTTTTTAAAGCCATGTGTGGTGGTCCAACCATATACACTTTGTTTTTTATCGCTCCATAGTCAAGTTTTAGTTTTGACATTCCTAGAGCATCGTTAACTTCGCTGATTAGGTTTTCAATATCTCTGTAAGGCCCCGCTTTTAGCTTGTATTGCAGGATTGGCGGTATTGACACCCCTCCGGCCACGTAAAATAATGTGTCTTCTTCCACCAGCGTATCCCATGTTCGCGGGTAGTGGATTTCTGCTAATCCTACTTCCCATTTACCGTTCAGATCGATCGGCTTGGCTAGTTTTGTCGTGTAGCTTGATATGTTATTGTGCGGGAAAACATCCATAGATGCGTTGCTTGGGAGCGTAACATAAAAACCGCTTTCCTCCTCCATGGCTGCTTTTGATGTTAATTAGGGCTGAACGATATCAAATCGCGATTAAATCGCGCATGCGCAATAATCACTAAGGCTTCAGATGACAGGCGCAAAATTTGGTGGTGCGCCATCTTTTCTGTGCTATACGGGCATTTATTTACGCCCACAATATAAGCAGCTTAGTATGGCTAAATTATTAATGAGGCTTTGTATCAGAGCATGTGAGCGGAGTGGAGCTCACGAGGCTGTTGGCTCCGCCCGCTTCTCCGTTCTAATTCCCACTAAGCCGCTCTGCTCAACACCGCTCCTCACTCCGCTAAAATTTCCTCCCGCTCCAGTCATATCGCTTCACGCTCGCTCCAATTTAAAAGAGGGACAAATATTCTGCATGCCTAACAAATGTCACCTTAAACCGAAGCCTTATATCATAAAGAAATATGAGCAATGGTAACATTGCCACTCAGAAAATATTTATTTTTAAGCAACATATACAGTAGGCAACAACGGACAGGTTTGGCAATGGCATTCCACACAAAAATAGGCTTAACAATAACGGAATCAGTGGGCTTAATAGCCTAAAGAATATACAGGCTAAGCATCCACGTTTTAAATTCCTCAATTTTTTTCTGTTGATGCTGCTGCTGCGTCTCTATAAAATAAAATTTCACTGACAGCGTTACGTGAAATTTAAAAAATCATATTAGACCTACTTTGAATTTGGATTAGCAATATTTACTTTATAGGCTTTTATACTTTAATTTACTTTATAGACTTGATATGCTACAACCATATAAAACTTGCTCACGTTTTGCTTGCTTCCGCCTGTTCGCGTACACTGTAAAAAAATCTATTGTTAAATGTCAGTCAAAAGTCTGGCAGGTCCTGAAGACCAATAGTGCTGATGTATATTTGCATAGCATGACAGGGTACTGCCTTTGTTAAAACTTTTAACCATGACGGTGTTGAATAGGGCAACAGTATAAATTCACCAGCCACGGCACGAAATGGTCTCTACCTCAACAGTAGATTCTCATTGAATCTTGTTGGGTGGCAGTCATAAAGACTTGTGCAGACAGTAATTAATGGGAAAATCTTCTCACTGTTTATTTTGATGCAGGTTATGAAGTCTGTTATTCTCTGCAGCTTCTGAACCTGCCCATTCTCATAAAGACCAATAGTGCTGATGTACGTTTGGTGAAAATGTTTTTCACCGTTGACAGGTTTTGTCTAGCACTCCTGCTGCCAGACTTTTGACTTATTTTACAGTAGATTTTTGCGTTGTGTGGCAACCTCATTGCTTTTAGATCACAAGTTGGTACAGAAGAACAAATCAAATCAATTTGCTCATTTAATATTTAAATTTTCTATTAGGCTTGATTTTTGGAAACCTATATTTATAAACCCACCGCAACTGGAATGCCACAGATATTACTCTCTCCCATGTATTATTAGGTATGTGACAGCCCAGCGTGACAGCTCTTAATCTAGGGTTCAGTGTCAGCAATCTGACTATTGCCGGTGAATACCAGGAGTAATCCTACTCTGTTTTGCGTGTGACGTCAATCTCCGTCCAGTCTGCTTTGGAAATTTAAACATAAGTAGGTGCAGAGATCTGAATCTATTTTTATGACTGCCAACCAACAAGATTCAATGAGAATCTACTGTTGTGGTAGAAACGGTTTTGTACCGTGGCTGGTGAATTTATACTGTTGCCCTATTCAACACCGTCATGGTTAAAAGTTTTAACAAAGGCAGTACCCTGTCATGCTATGCAAATATACAACAGCACTATTGGTCTTCAGGACCTGCCAGACTTTTGACTGACATTTAACAATAGATTTTTTTACAGTGTACGCGAACAGGCGGAAGCAAGCAAAATGTGAGCAAGTTTTATATGGTTGTAGCATATCAAGTCTATAAAGTAAATTAAAGTATAAAAGCCTATAAAGTAAATATTGCTAATCAAATTCAAAGTAGGTCTAATAGGATTTTTTAAATTTCACGTAACGCTGTCAGTGAAATTTTATTTTATAGAGACGCAGCAGCAGCATCAACAGAAAAAAATTGAGGAATTTAAAACGTGGATGCTTAGCCTGTATATTCTTTAGGCTATTAAGCCCATCACACTGATTCCTTTATTGTTAAGCCTATTTTTGTGTGGAATGCCATTGCCAAACCTGTCCGTTGTTGCCTACTGTATATGTTGCTTAAAAATAAATATTTTCTGAGTGGCAATGTTACCATTGCTCATATTTCTTTATGATATAAGGCTTCGGTTTAAGGTGACATTTGTTAGGCATGCAGAATATTTGTCCCTCTTTTAAATTGGAGCGAGCGTGAAGTGATATGACTGGAGCGGGAGGAAATTTTAGCGGAGTGAGGAGCGGTGTTGAGCGGAGCGGCTTAGTGGGAATTAGAACGGAGAAGCGGGCGGAGCCAACAGCCTCGTGAGCTCCACTCCGCTCACATGCTCTGATACAAAGCCTCATTAATAATTTAGCCATACTAAGCTGCTTATATTGTGGGCGTAAATAAATGTCCGTATAGCACAGAAAAGGTGGCGCACCACCAAATTTTGCGCCTGTCATCTGAAGCCTTAGTGATTATTGCGCATGCGCGATTTAATCGCGATTTGATATCGTTCAGCCCAAATTCAGAGGTTTAAAATTTGAATGAATGATTACCGGGTGCCCCACGGGGAATTCACATTTAGCCAGAGTGAACGGGTACAGCGTCGTGAAATCCACGTAGCGGACGCGCTCTTCCCCCGTGACGTCGTAATGCAGGCGAATCGCCGATGTCCGACCCCCAAACAGCGCTTCTCGCGGACTAAGGGGGTCAGGGGGCTGAAAGTCTGAAAGGAAATGCTGCACTTGTGGGTCGTGAGTTTTAGCGTGAGCCCATTCGTGTTCCCAGATGGATTCTACGTTCATATTAAACTCTTGCCGCAATGCCTCGAGTTTTTCCCTTGTTTTAACGTACAGGGCACCGAAGCTCTCACGGGTCATGGGGCAGACATCGTGTTCATTGTTGCACTTAGGACAGCCGTGAAACTGGCAGCCTAGAAACTCGAAAGCCCATTTCTCTCCCTCTATCTCCACGTATCCATCTACGTGAAAGCACCCCACGCGCACTTCACCCCCGCGCAGCGTGTGTCGAATTTCTATGCCGCGCGTGCGGCCCACGAATTCCAGCCACTGGATCGAGATGTTGGAATAACTTTTGTATTGCCTCCTGTAATCACAGACGTCCGGGATCGCGATCGTATCTCTGGGTAGGAAATTTGTCCTGTAAACCAGCAACGCGGCTGAAGCGATGGTCGCCGTGGAGAAGGGATCGCAACCCGTGAGCGTTTTAAACTCCTGCAGGAAGCGCAAGCAGCCCTCTCTCAGAATCTCCACGTCGTTCTTACAGTAAGCGATCATCTCTTTGTGAAAATTAAAGGTCTGGTGCTTTACACCGTCGTACCATCGATACAACTTGTCGCGTTCTTTGCCGGGCATTTGATCGGGCCCAAACTGATCGGGAGGGGGGTAGGGCCCCACGTAACTAAAGTTTTCCATGTCTGTGAAATGATGCGGAAAATAGCCTTTTCGCATCTGAGTTGAGCATCCCATTGCATCGGGGATTTTTCTCAATGGCATGCTTAGAAAGGAGTGACTGTCGATGTACCTTTGTTTAAACACGCTGTCCACGATGAGAATGATTTTATTCCCCTGTGACACCACACGCGGTTCCACCCCTTCCTTCACCATAGCGTTCAGTATTATGTAATTATCGAATGCCTTTCCATAGTGACTAATGAAACACGTCCCTGTATAGTAGGGCGTCCTGAAATGTCTGAGGAAGCTAGTGCAGCGTGCAGTCAGGCCCCTCGGCGGTCATTTTCTCATTCTGATCCTAGATGGCACACACGTAAACGGGGATATGGGTACCCAAGCTCTGGGATGTTTCAAAGTCAAAAAACACATATTTGGGGGGCTTTTTACTGCCTTCCCCGCTTTGGGCAACCCGTTTCCCTTTGTTAGGCTTCTCCAGTGGATTATAAATAGCAGAGATGTGGGGTGGATATGTCGGATTCTGTTGACTGCAACTTAGCGTTGCATATATTACATTTTACTGTTTTACACGAGTGCGGTTTTGGGTTCTCGGGACTTAGGTAGTAGTTGAGCCCGCAAGCTTTGCATTTTCTGAACTTGTCACAGGGGCTAGCAATCTCCCCCCTAACGGGGCAGACCCTCGGCGTACGGTGACGCTCGAAGCACATGTTATTTAAGCATCTAAGATTACACCGCTCACACACTATCCCCGGTGTGGTTTCACCTTCTCTACAATTAGTCTGACAGACGTTGCAAAATTTTTTGCAGCGATGAGTTTGAGGCAATTCGTACCCTTTGAAACAGCTTGTGCAAACGTAGCCTGCCCCTAAGAAGCCCTTGACGCTTTTAATGCCGTAAAAATGCTGGTTGTGTAAAAAGAAATACACCACCCGTCTACTGCCGGTAGGTGTGGGTGTCTGGTAAATCTGGAGATTGTTTGAATACGGTTGTTGATAATACACCACTGCTTTGCAATCAATGAATTTCTCAAAATTGATTATGTCATTCAAACAGACAGCATGGTCGTGGGTGAAACCCGCTTTCTCCTGTAACTCCAAGCCAATCTTTATAGCCTCGGCGTCAGTGAGGTTTCTGTGGCGCAGATGCGCCAAGTTTATGGCGAAACACGCTCTGCTGTCGTTTTGAATGATAAACATGTGTTTGGCTTTTTTAGAAATTATTTCTGAAGCTAGCATGGTCTGTAGTTTTCGTTTGTTCCCACCGCCGCCGCGTGGGATATTTATTACGTCTACGATTACTTCTAGGTTGGAATCGTTTAAAATCTCTTGATTAGACTGAACCAGGCGATCCAGCAGTTGCTGCAAGTCTGTCAGCTCCCCCTCCCCATACCGTACAATTTGTGAGTTTAAAAAGTCACCACGCAGGATGACCTGTATATAAGGTCCCCATGCGGCGTAAGGTATCGCCTCATTCACAATATTTTGAAACCCCCCGATTACATTTTCGTAGTACTCGCGGAAATTGGCTTCGTTTCTAGGTTGCCAAATATTTAGAATCCGCCTAATCTGTACATTATTGAATCTGCGGCAATGCACGACCTCGTCAGGCTGGGGATCCACGTCACCACCTCCGGCACCTTCCTGTTCAACATCGGCATTTTCAAATTGTCCCAGTCCCAAGTCATTTTCAATCTCCTCAGCATTGAGAAGAAATTCTACATCTGACAAGGCTTCCCACAATTCAGAATCCGCAGGGGACCATGCGGCCTCGTCGTCGGGCAGCACCGCTTCTGGTTCAGAGCCCCTTTCATTTAACATGCTTATTAATGTCTCAAACGATGGTAGGAAACAGGGCTCTTGGGCCGTCGCTTCGCCAGACGCTGCGGGTGGCGAGTCGTGTTGAGCAAAGTAAACCGCATCATTTTCATTATTAGCGTTGTTGATGTTGTCTATTTCATTTAATAGCGCTTCGGGTATAGGAGGGGGTGTTGCTCCGTCCATACCTGCTGATTCAGGTCTTGCATAGATTTTCTCTTGACCGGTCCGCGCCATCTCTCTCGTACATAAAAAAACAGAGAATACCTATTATTAGAATAAGTTATTTTTAATGTATAACGTTTATCATAAAACATGTATAAAAGAAATAATATACTCACTATATGCAAGTCCCGTGTAGTTTTCTCTTTCCAGTGGGGTACTTGTGTCTCTTTTACCAAAGGAGGGAAACCCTGCTCGGCCTAATAAAAATTTCTGCGGTTGGTTACTTCTTAGGATTCTTTAAGGAGAAATATACGGCCTGTCAAGTTTTATCTGATTTTCTTAAGTCTTTTTCGATGTACGTTTTTTCTTTTAACTCAGACGATGTACATAACGGGAGAAAAAACAAAACTTCAAACAAAATTTACTGAAAGACAAAATGTCCAATTTGATGTGTGGCCCAAATTACAGTTTGACCGGGATTTGACCTACGCTGATGTAATACAACGGCTGCATGACGAAAAACACAAACTTGAAAACCGCTACCACACAAGGCCAAACTGTTACTGCTGCTGCACGGGGTGTCAACACACACACCCCCAAACTGCCGCTAAGCGTTCATTGGAGGAGGATAGCATCAGATCCAGACCCTCCTCCTCCTCTCATTCTTAGCTCCAACTTTCTCAGGGTTTCTTTCAGTCTCGCGCAGCACAACTCTCAGCTCACAGCTCTCCAGCATCGCTCTCTCCGAGACCTTTGCGGATTCTCTAAAGCCCGGGACCTTCCCAAGGTACCGCTCCACAGGCACCCCCTCCGAGTCCTTTACGCTCCGCTGGACCGACTGGGACCTTCCCAAGGTACCGCTCCACAGGCACCGTACGCTCACACTCCATCAGGTAACTGACCCACTCAGCCCCCGTGCTCAGCTCCATCCTCGGCACCCTCGTAGCACGGGGCTATTCCCACAAACCCCACTCATAAGCACACAATTCACTCTCCTCAAATAAAAATAAATAAAACAATAATAAATATTATAATAATAAATAATTAATAAACAATAAAAAAATATTAATTAATAATTAAACCTCTCCCAACGTCACTAGTCGTGACTTCACCTGGCTTACAGCCCAGACCTGTAATTTTTTTGATTTATGTTACCTTTAATTAACACTAGTTACGTCACATGGCTCACTTCAAAGACCTGTCATTTTTGATTTATGTGACCTTTGTGACCTTTGACCAAACCTATCATTTTGACAAAAGCGGTATTCTCCATCTCTCTTATCTCCACCAATATGTTTGAAATTAATTAAAGTTTAATTAATTATTATTTAATGCTGATTATTAGCCAATCGTTATGCCGAATGGTCGGCTCCTCCAAACTCAATTGCGGTATCCCTGTGAGTCTGTTAATGTGAGACTTAAATGGGATTCACTAATTACCAGTATCGCTTAGTAACCTGGGTTAGAAGGCTCATCCAGCGAGCTGCATCACCAGGAAATATAAACGATTTGTAGTGAAGCTCCCCTCACGGCCGATGAGAGAGAGTCTCGCGATGTTTCAGGCGAGTTTGAGATTCAGAGCGTGTAGCAAGATCGCACAGAGGCAGGGACTTATTGTGAACACTCAATGACGGAGGCTGAAGTTGTGTAAAAGACATGCATTTATTCCTAGCTAACACTACAACTAACATGACAGACATTACACCTAACACAAACAACAAACACAAAATAACGGAATAAAACAAACGATGTAATTATGAAAATGCAATGATCGGATTTAAATGAGTAACCTTAAATGGGAAATACTGTTCTGCAAAGCAAGCACAGTTTGTGGAAACACGACTCTAAAGTCTTATAGCAGGTTAACAGAACAGCTTAAGTTGTTAGAATGAAAGGAAGTTGGTTTACTTGGTTGAAGAGTGGGGGGGGGGTCTTGGCAGTTGATGGCAGAGCTGCTGAGCTGATGGCACTCAGGAAGGCGCGGCGTTCGGAGCAGTGGAGTGGAGCCTCTTTGGATTCTCTCTCCTGGTGAAGCTTTGTCTTGGGTGCTGTTCTCTGTTCAGCTGGGCCTTCACCGGAGGACTTCTTGTGGGCTTCTCTTCTCCCGGGTTGATGGTCTTTTCTGTGCTGCTGATGGTCGTTCTGCGCTTGATGATCTGTTTGCCCCGGCTGATGGTTGTTCTCTTGGGCTGATGGTTGTTCTCCCCTTTGTTCTGAGGTGCCAGGGTTTTATGCTCTAAAGTTTATGAATAGGGATGACCAGGAATTCGACTCCTAGCCCAATGGCTGGCCATCCATTTGGCGGGCTTTTGGAAGGGGGTCTGTATCAGTCCTTTTGGGATTTATGATTTAACTGATTCTCCCTTCACTGATGATTTTCATTAAGCTGTTATAACTTTTGATACATCCACTTTTATGGTAATCACTGACCAGATTTGGAATCAGGAGTGATTTTCCATCAGTTTGACACCAAACATGCCATACCAGCTTCACAGGTACATACCTCATATCATCTGCATTAATTGATTAAACAATTAATTATTTTATCTATGTAACTGATTCACATCAGTATGGGATACAGGTGTTTTGGGTTGCACCTCAACAGATGTTACACTTTGTGCAGATATTACATCAAATATTCATATTTCAAACAGCACATCTTATCCATAGACAGGCGTGGCCGTTAGTTTGTGGTAATATCAATATAAGTTGCACTTCTGGAAACAACATATTTATATTGGCTTATGCCAATTCATCTTCTCCAGAATGGATAAGATACACCTTAATTCAGTTCTTTTAACATAGTATGTTAGAACAAAGAAACTTGGTAACGGTCCACCAAGATCAGATAAGGACCACAAAGGAATGTTGGAAGAGAAGGGGGGTTGTTAACAAAGAAGACTCTCTAAAAGTTAGGACACATTGGTTACACTAATTTTCCAGATTCTTCTGGTATACCATGAGAACATATATACAATGGTAGCTATACCTATCTATTTATTTTAATTTATATGTGTTCAAGTGCAAAGGGGTAAAATAGGTGATACTCCGTGAACATGGTTATAAGGCTGGCACACAAAACACTAAGATTGTCTAAGGACACATAAAACCATAACCTATCTGTATATTGAGACTAGTAGTCGTGAGTAAATCAATATACAGGGTATACAAAAACCAAACTTAAATGAAACTTCCTTTAGGGTGTTCATCTGTTAGGTGAGTGATATGTAAGGCAGAATGCATGGGGAGGGGGTTGTGTGCCAAGTCGAGGGACCCCTGTCCTTGAGGTCCACTCTGCTTGTCTATAGGTCCCTAAATCTTTGGGCAATAAAAGTTGGAGTGCTGGCCTCCCTTGTTATCTGTGTGTGTGTGTGTGTGTGTGTGTGTGTAACCCCCCTTTGGTGCCTAGGCCAATGTCTCCCTCTTGTACCAGGCTCGGCCTTGTCTCAGGCCACCTGGAATTTAGGCCCTGTGATATGTGCATGCGTGATCCTACAGAACTTTGTTGGGTTAAACCCAGGAACAATAACATCTAAAGCTAAAAATAATTTAAGCATATGAAGTAAATTCAAAAATGTTTTCAAACTTTCAAAGTGTTCATCGCATCTCGCATGGTCCTCCATTTTTATCTTCACTTCTGAAACAGTACCCCTCCCACAGCAACATGTGCACACTAACGTTATCATTCTACCCTTTCAGCACCAAGTACAGTGTGAATGTGGAACGATTTTTTGGTGGAACCTATTTCAGCTCCAGCTCAGCTCCAGCCGAACACTGGCACCAACACCGGGTCCGACCAGGGCTTGGTGTGAAAGGAGTACCAGCTCTAAGAGCACTGCTTTTGTCCCTGACTTTGACTCTCATTTTGTTATTTGGCTCTTTGGATGTTTTGGGTCCCCTGTCCCGATAGCAATGCAAAAGCACCAGCAGGATAAAATTTGAATAAAATGTAATTTTTTTGTAATTACATGCAGTCCATGCAATTAATATTTTTTAAATGTATGTGATGTGTAACACAAGTAACGTAATTAGAACAAAGTGCTATATTCAAACAAGTCTTTTCCAGGTCTGTATTCTGTCTGTAAGTGATACTTTTGCATTTACAGAAATATTCTTTGGATTATAGGGGCCCTGTAAGGAAGCCACTTACAGAGTCTTGTTTCAGCAAATGACGGTATAATGTTAGCCAACATGGATTTAGGAGAGGTAGATCCTGTTTAACTAATCTACTTGAGTTCTTTGAGGAAGCGACAAGAGAAATTGATCACAAAAAGGCCTACGATGTAATCTACTTAGATTTCCAAAAGGCCTTTGATGTTGTCCCCCACAAACAGCTATTGCTGAAGCTCAAAGCTGCAGGGATTTTAGGAACTGTAGCAGCATAGATCGAAAACTGGTTAACAGACAGGAAGCAGCGAGTAGTTATTAGAGGCACAATGTCACAGTGGGCCTGCGTTCATAGTGGGGTACCACAGGGTTCAATTTTAGGACCACCATTGTTCCTAATTTGCATCAATGATATTGACACCAATACATACAGTAAACTGGTTAAATTTGCAGACGACACCAAGGTGGGTGGTGTAGCAGATACTGAACTAGCAGCACAGAGGCTACAACGGGATCTTGATTTAATTAGCGACTGGGCTGATACCTGGCAAATTACATATACATATATATATTTCATATGGCATAGATAAATGTAAGGTAATCCATGCAGGGAGCAGAAATATAAAGTACAAATATTTTATGGATTACACTGAAATAAACGTAGCTGATTATAAGAAAGACCTTTGTGTGTATGTTGATGCTTCCATGTCCCACTCTCGCCAGTGTGGGGAAGCAATAAAAAAGGCCAATAGGATGTTGGGTTACATCTCTAGGTGTGTGGAGTTTAAGTCAAGGGAGGTGATGCTACGATTATATTATTCTTTAGTAAGACCCCACCTTGAATATTGTGTGCAGGTTTGGTCTCCATACCTTAAGGACATTGCTGCCTTGGAAAGGGTGCAACGTAGGGCTACCAGAATGATTCCTGGTCTTAGAGGAATGTCTTATGAGGAGTGATTAGCTGAGCTGAATCTGTTTAGCTTCGAGCAAAGGAGACTAAGGGGGGACATGATCCAGGTATGTAAGATTCTAACAGGTCTGGATGCTGTTCAGCCAAATGGCTACTTCAATATTAGTTTATATACTAGAACTCGTGGCCATAAGTGGAAATTAGCGGGAGAACATTTTAAAATGAATTTGAGGAAGCACTTCTTTACACAGCATGTAGATAGATTATAGAATAGTCTTCCTGCTAGTATAGCACAAGTTAAAACCCTGGATTCCTTTAAATCAGAGCTAGATTAGATTTTAACAACTCTGAGCTATTAGTTAAGTTCTATCCAAATGAGCTTTATGGGCCGAATGGCCTCCTCTCATTTGTAAATTTCTTATGTTCTTATGTAATACAGTGTAGACATACACTGGGCATTGAAAGGCAGCTCAAATGCAAATTTTCTGATTTTAATTTGTAAAAAAACGATGATTCATTTTCTTTCCACTTCACAATTATGCACTACTTTGTGTTGGTCTATCACACAAAATCACATTAAAATACATTCAAATTTGTGGTTGTAACGTGAGAAAATGTAGAAAAGTTCAAGAGGTATGACTACTTCTTCACGGCACTGTATTTTCCATCCAGCACCCACATAATTTCAATAGCAAATATCAGGTGCATTGTTGGCTCATGGCTATTTTCAGGTGGCGGAAAGCAGTTACACTTGTAACCAACAAAACCTGCTCTAAAGTCAATGGCATAATATTTCACTGTTATTTAAAGGGTATGTTATCAATATAGCAACATGTGTCTATTAGAGCCCGACCGATTTATCGGCCGATATTAGGCATTTTCCAAACTATCGGTATCGGCATTTATAATGGCCGATAAATGAATATTTCAAAAATAAAATAAAAACGGACGAAACACCCTTCAACCATGTCATGAGTGTCGGCGTTGTATAGTTTGTCCACCAGAAGGGCACTCTACACCGTCCCTGTTGGCAACACTCGTGTATAACGCGTCACACTTCCTGCAACCTGCTGATCCAGCCAGAGTCGGGCAGAGAGAACCAGTTATCCGCGAGTGAGATCATCGGTGAAGTGTGTTCATGGTGAGTTGGTCATAAGACATACATTGCTTTAATAACAATTAAAAGAACATCCCCATCAGTTCTCTTAACTCAAATAAGCATGACAAAATTAGTGACTATCATGTCCAGTTTTGCTGCTGTTAAATAAGCCGAGAGTGAAGCGGAATTAGCTAGTAATTATGTTACGTTGTTACAGTGTAGTTGACTGACTGTCCTTTTAACTTTTGACAATGAGACTGAAGTATTTCTTTAATAGCGTGACCGTTATAGCAGTAATTAAGACGTATCATGTCTCCTTGGCCTGTTATATTGAAAATGTATGTTTTACAATTTGCAGTATGACGTTATCCATTGCTAAATTATGGCTCATCATAGACTAGCTAACCACAAAGCTAGCTAATGCCACTATCAGTGGAAGACCGCTAACGTTAACATTAATGAGCTTGGAAACCACAACGAATTTATTCTGCCTAAATAAAGTAATGATTACTGTATTTATAACTAGCATATCTCTAGTTACAGTCCCTGCATTGTAAAATGTAAGTTAGACATTTGCGAGGAGTGAACATTTAGACATAGAGAAAAAGTATCAAACGTAGCTTGCGCATAAAAGTTAGCTTTTCTTTTACATGTGTGTGAAATCCAATGACGCCAATTGTGCGTTGCAGACTGTCGTTCAGCCGCAGCATTAAAAAGTCACATAATGGATTTAGATCGCTAAATAGTAGGTTTTAGAAGGCAGGCAGCAACTGATGATTGATAAATAACTACAAATAACTAATGTTAGGGAAATCTGTTAATGTTTTGTTGCGCGTTTCTGAGATTTAACTGTCAACCTCTCTGTCATTTTTCTCTGTCAACCCATTTCGGGTAGTTTTAGTGCGTTCCATTTCCCCTCGGAACTTGTATTCCCGAGTCGGATTCCGGAGTTTTGAAGCCGGAAGTGACTACATGCGCTCCCGTTTCTCGGACATCCGAGAAATATCTCGGAGCAGCACAGAGGATCCCGACATTCCCGAGTTCAGAATCCAAGATGGCTGCGCCCTTTATCAACAGAAGGGAAAGTTGTAGTCTTATACTGTTTAAGCACTACTTCTCATTTGTGGCTCATTAAATCGGTCGCACACGCTATACCGTCCAACTTATCTGTGGATGTGTTGCTACGGAGTTTTATATGTAAAGCACCGCACGTAGGTAATGTGTTATCAACTGATATTGCTAACAATGGCAATTAACTGGGCTAGAATTGGACTTCATGATTAGTTTGATTATTTGTCGGATTTACGGTAGTTCGTGCTAATTGTAAGCGAACGAAGATAAATACTATTTAAACTGAGGTACCTTAAATCTGACAAGTTGTCCGGCTAAACAAAAAATCTTGCTTTTTGATATGGGTCCATGGTATTGCACTTCTGTGGCAGATAGAATGCATCCGACTCATGTTCAAGATGTTCAATAAACATGTTAAGTGCATATATATTTCCTTTTTTCTTGAGTCTGTTTGCTCATGCAAAATTAAATGTGATTAATATAGATTAAAAATGAATGATATTTAATCATGATTAATCAAAATTAATCCACAGGAACCCTGTGATTAATCTGATTAAAAATTTTAATCATTTGACAGCACTAATATATATATATATATCGGCCGATATATCGGAATATCAGATTTTAAAACCAAGAAATATTTGTATCGGTATCGGCCTTCAAAATCCTTTATCGGTCGGGCTCTAGTGTCTATACAGTGCTTGTTACATACACATGGATGCACTGCAACACACAAACACGCAAAAGATTAAAAATAAAAAGATTAAAATTGGAACAATTATTTATTAATTATTAATTATTTGGATAAGTCCATATCTTGTACTGCTTACTTTATTGTATACTGATTGCACTAGTAGTGCATGTGTTTTGGGTTCTGAAAATGATCAAATTTTCAAAATTTTGTTCATGTCAAATAGAAAAGAATCTGATTTCTGCATAATGACATGAGGACATTTTACAATTTTTTACTCTTTTTAATTATTATTGCTGCATTATACTGATCCCAACCATCAAAATGGCTGGATGTTTTCATTAATGTAATTTAAATTGTGTTTATTTAATTGTGAATTTAATAAAACATTATAATTTTCCTATGGTTTTAAATGTCTTGTGTTAATTTTACGTAACTAGATGAGTAACACATTCAATTCAGTTCAATTCAATTTATTTTTATACCGCACCTTTTATAACAAGGTGCTTTACATGGGTGTGTTGTGATGCATTACAATATCATTGAGAGAGAATAATACAAAGACACATAAAAGGCTCAGCTCAGATGGTGCCAAACACGGGCACCGGACATGTTGGAAGGAAGGCAGAGACCATGGGTGGTCAGAACATGCAAAGCCACATTGAAGGACATGCATAGTAGATAAAAATAACAAGTACAACAGCAGCAGCAGCCATAGTTAGGGTATCTTATGTGTTAAGTTGTGAGTAAGCTAAACTGAAGTAATAAGTCTTTAGCCGAGATTTAAAGACTGAGACCGATTCGGCATCCCGAACATGGGCTGGCAAACCATTTCACAATAGGGGCCGTGTAGCAGAATGTTTTACCACCAACTGTCACTTTAATTAAATATGGAACAACAAGGAAACCTGTGTTCTATGATCTGAGTGGATGATGCGGCTTGCAGGTAATGTGGCTGAAGTAATTCTGCTAGCTACTGAAGTGCTATACCTTTAAGTGCCTTATATGTAAATAGGAGAACTTTAAATTCAGTCTTGAACCTAAGAAGAAGTCAGTGCAAGGAACTACTGCTGCGTTCCATTTACCTTGGCAGTCATAACTCAGAACTGGGAAAGATGTCACACACGAGTTAAACACGTTCCAGTACAACAATTCAGAAAGCCATTAAATAAAACCGGGGACCTGGTTCAAAAGGCAACATTTCTTGTTTAGCCAGACAACTTGTTGGATTCAAGGTACCTCAGTTGGGCTTTATCTTCATTCACTTACATTTAAGAGCTGGACTGAGTAAGAAGCCAAAAACCTACCACTTCCATACGGAATGGGAGGAGGACTGTGTTTTTTTCCCACAATGTCATATTCGAAGTGCGTTTGCCTCATCTGTCAGTCTACCATTGATATTCCGAAGAAGGGAAACGTGGCGCGGCATTTTCGGATTGTTCAAAAACTTCCCTCCGAAAAGCGAGCTGAGAAAGAGAAAGGTGAAAGAACTAAAATCCCAGTTCAATTCAAAAATACTTTATTTATCTCAAAAATGAAATAATAATAATAATAATAATAATATTTATAATAATAATAATAAAGAGTACTAAATATTTTATACATAAATATATGTTTTGCATTTTTATAGTAGGTAGATCATTTTGACTTGGTCATTTATAAGTAGCTTGCAAGCTGAAAGAGCGTGGGCACCCCTGGCCTAGAGCAACCACGCCCTCTAGCCCGATCGGACTCAGAGGAGTATTGACAGCTACTCTGTTTAATCCTGGTAGCATAAAACTGGGAGAACCAGTTTGCTCATTGCAAGGGTTTGTCCTGAGTATGTCAGACAATGTAGTTGTAGCAGGTGTTGATTAAATGAAATTTAATCAGCATTATTAATTATTATTAATTCACTCAAAATCTGTATGTTTCTCTGTTAGTAATTAATATGTATATCTGTTTATGAGAAAAGAAGAGGAGAAAAAGTGTTTCATTTCTTGATGAGTTCCGTGTGCGTCGCCGCTGTAACGTTATTGGCGCGTTGCGCGCTCTTGCTTCAGTCCACGGGAGGTCTGAGCAGAGCGAGGTATGCGTTTTGTTCAATCCTGTTCGAAAATGTGTAAAAAGAGAAATAATTACTATATATTTGATCTATGTATTATTGCAATAGATAAATGAGTTACGCGAATAAGTTGTCTTTCCTTAGAACCGAATTTAAAGTTGTTTTACCTGCAAAAGTGTAGTTTTAATCGAGGGAATGCATTGTGTCGTTGTCTGCATAAAAGTTGGCCTGTGAAACGTGACTGCTGATTTTTCTTCTGTGTGTGAATGTTTAGCAGGAGCAGGCAAGATTGTACAACGAATAATTAACTGCATGTTTTCTACTTATGCAGGTACAGTTTTTTTAATGTATTTTTATGATTTCGTTATATGTGTTCAAACTTAAATTGGTTTTATGTTTATACAATATGCTGGAAACTGATTGTATTAAGGAAAGTGTTATATATACAAGATATACGTTGTACTTGAAGTGATTACTAGTTACTACTATTTTCTTTATGTTACCATTACTTCTTGTATATACGAATCCTCTGTATTGTGAACTCTTGCTTCAGTCCACGGGAGGTCTGAGCAGAGCGAGCAGGAGCAGGCAAGATTGTACAACGAATAATTAACTGCAGGTTTTCTACTTATGCAGCGTAAAATACAACTGAACCAGCAGATTGACTCCGGTGTTTATTTCACTACATACAACACAACGTACAGTAGAGGGGTAGCCGAGCCGGTTACATAGTGTTATTCTTCCCCATTCTTACTTGGTTGCATGACTGTACACTTGTTTGCCTTTGTGTGCCTATTCTCCCATACCTCGTTTCCACCAACATGGTGCTGGTGCAGGTACTGGTCTGTGTTCATCCCTGTCTAATGTCTTGCCCTGCATAGTTCTGTTCTGTGGACGTTCAGCCTGTCTGCTCTACCCCGATATGACCTCCTGTCTCTGTTCCCCGGTCTTTGGTGTTTTGTTCCTGGCTCCATTTTGTGTCCATTTTCCTGAGCCAGGAGATATCTTGTTTGTCTCAGGCCCAGTATCCCTACTCCTGTCCTGTCTGGCTAGCTGTCTTGTGTTGCGGGGCACGAGCCAGGGATACAAGAACAAGGCTCGAGGAGTCGGTTAAATATGGGGTTTAATCGAGGAGAATACAGGCAGGCACATACAACAACAGCACAACGTCAAAGACCAGACTGGGGAAACATATTCACACGTGGACTTAAATACACTGGACTAATCAACAACAACGAGAAACAGCTGGTAACACGGGGATTCCACACAAGGTAGCGAGGCGTGGCACATGGGAGGATTGGACGAGCGGGGCATGACACTAGCATTCTGGTGCTGTGTCGTTTTACCCCAGTGTTGGGTCCCTTCTGTCCCTTGCCCTGTTCAGGCGCTGTATGTCCCCTCTCCGGTCTGCCTCACATACCTGTTACTTGTTTAATTTTACCTCTTGTTACAGCCCTGTAGGAATTATTAGCTCAAATAAATTTTAATATTCTCCACCAATATGTTTGAATTAATTAAAGTTTAATTAATTATTATTTAATGCCGATTATTAATCAATTGTTATGCCGAATGGTCGGCTCCTCCAAACTCGATTGTGGTATCCCCGTGAGTCTGTTAATGTGAGACTTAAATGGGATTCACTAATTACCAGTATCACTTAGTAACCTGGGTTAGAAGGCTCGTCCACCGAGCTGCGTCACCAGGTAATGTAAACAATTGGTAGCAAAGCCCCCCTCACGGCCGATGAGAGAGAGTCTCGCGACGTTTCAGGCGAGTTTGAGGTTCAGAGCGTGTAGCAAGATCGCACAGAGGCAGGAACTTATTATGAGACACACAATGACGGAGGCTAAAGTTGTGTAAAAGACATGCATTTATTCCTAGCTAACACTATAACTAACATAAGACAGACATTACACCTAACACAAACAACAAACACGAAATAACGGAATAAAACAAACAATGTAATTATGAAAATGCAATGACCGGATTTAAATGAGTAACCTTAAATGGGAAATACTGTTCTGCAAAGCAAGCACAGTTTGTGGAAACACGACCCTAAAGTCTTATAGCAGGTTAAACAGAACAGCTTAAGTTGTTAGAATGAAAGGAAGTTGGTTTACTTGGTTGAAGAGTGGGGGGGGGTCTTGGCAGTTGATGGCAGAGTTGCTGAGCTGATAGCACTCAGGAAGGCGCGGCGTTTGGAGCAGTGGAGTGGAGTCCCTTTAGATTCTCTCTCCTGGTGAAGCTTTGTCTTGGGTGCTGTTCTCTGTTCAGCTGGGCCTTCACCGGAGGGCTTCTTGTGGGCTTCTCTCCTCCCGGGCTGATGTTCTCCTTCGGGCTGACGGTTATTCTCTGCGCTGGTTGGCGGTTGTTCTGCTCAGCTGCTGGTTGTTCTCTGCTCGCCTTTGTTCTGAGGTGCCAGATTTTTATGGTCTAAAGTTCATGAATAGGGATGACCAGGAATTCGACTCCTGGCCCAATGGCTGGCCATCCATTTGGCGGGCTTTCGGAAGGGGGTCTGTATCAGTCCTTTTGAGATTCATGGCCCGACTGATTCTACCTTTACTGATGATTTTCATTAAGCTGTTAGAACTTTTGATACATCCACTTTTATGGTAATCACTGACCAGATTTTGAATCAGGAGTGATTTTCCATCAGTTTGACACCAAACATGCCATACCAGCTTCACAGGTACATACCTCATACCATCTGCATTAATTGATTAAACAATTAATTATTGTATCTATGTGACTGATTCACATCAGTATAGGATACAGGGGTTTAGGGTTGCACCTCAACAGATGTTACACTTTGTGCGGATATTACATCGAATATTCCTATTACAAACAGCACATCTTATCCATAGATAGGCGTGGCCGTTAGTTTGTGGTAATATCAATATAAGTTGCACATCTGGAAACAACATATTTTGTTTGGTGTGGCTTGTGCCAATTCATCTTCTCCAGAATGGATAAGATACACCTTAATTCAGTTCTTTTAACATAGCATGGTAGGAACAAAGAAACTTGGTGACTGTCCACCAAGATCAGATAAGGACCACAAAAGAATGTTGGAAGAGAAGGGGGGGTTTTTAACACAGAAGACTCTCTAAAAGTTAGGACACATACAAACATAACGTATCTGTATATTGAGACTATAGTAGTCGTGAGTAAATCAATATACAGGGTATACAAAAGCCAAACTTAAATGAAATTTCCTTTAGGGTGTTCGTCTGTTGGGTGAGTGAGATGTAAGGCAGAGTGTATGTGGAGGGGGTTGGGTGCCAAGTCGAGGGACCCCTGTCCGTGAAGTCCACTCTGCTTGTCTGTAGGTCCCTAAATCTTTGGGCAATAAAAGTTGGAGTGCTGGGCTCCCTTGTTATCTGTGTGTGTGTGTTTATGTGTGTAACCCCCCTTTGGTGCCTCTCGTACCAGGCTCGGCCTTGTCTCAGGCCACCTGGAATTTAGGCCCTGTGATATGTGCATGTGTGATCCTACAGCCCTCATGTGGATCACTCCACTGGCCTCTTGTCTGCTCCCTCACCAGTGATGTATGTGTGTGTAGTGCCTCCCTGTATCGAGTTCCCCAGTCCAGTAATTGATGTTGCTGCCTGCATGTGCTCCCCAGATTGCTTGTGTCCTGTGTTCTTGCCCGATTTTCCCTACCCCGTTTTGACCCCTCGTGCTCCATTTACTTTTGCCCTGCTTGTAGTTTCATTTAATAAAGCCCCTTTTGGTTTTCCCCACGCCTGCCTTCGCCTCCATCCTTGCCTTTGACATGACACAATGTTTGGAAACAGACCTACTAACCAGGTGATTGGAAGACTGAACAGGAACCTGTTCCTGCAGTGACATTCACATTTCCCATCACGCAATGCGACGAGACCTTGTGTTTAATGTAAATAGATCACCACTGTGAAGGTGTTTAAGGAATATCCCCCTGCTTATTAAAGCTGTCAAAACAGTCAGTAACCAACATACATTCACCTAAAGGATTATTAGGAACACCTGTTCAATTTCTCATTAATGCAATTATCTAATCAACCAATCACATGGCAGTTGCTTCAATGCATTTAGGGGTGTGGTCCTGGTCAAGACAATCTCCTGAACTCCAAACTGAATGTCAGAATGGGAAAGAAAGGTGATTTAAGCAATTTTGAGCGTGGCATGGTTGTTGGTGCCAGACGGGCCGGTCTGAGTATTTCACAATCTGCTCAGTTACTAGGATTTTCACGCACAACCATTTCTAGGGTTTACAAAGAATGGTGTGCAAAGGGAAAAACATCCAGTATGCGGCAGTCCTGTGGGCGAAAATGCCTTGTTGTTGCTAAAGGTCAGAGGAGAATGGGCCGACTGATTCAAGCTGATAGAAGAGCAACTTTGACTGAAATAACCACTTGTTACAACCGAGGTATGCAGCAAAGCATTTGTGAAGCCACAACACGCACAACCTTGAGGCGGATGGGCTACAACAGCAGAAGACCCCACCGGATACCACTCATCTCCACTACAAATACAGTAAGAAAAAGAGGCTACAATTTGCACGAGCTCACCAAAATTGGACAGTTGAAGACTGGAAAAATGTTGCCTGGTCTGATGAGTCTCGATTTCTGTTGAGACATTCAAATGGTAGAGTCAGAATTTGGCGTAAACAGAATGAGAACATGGATCCATCATGCCTTGTTACCACTGTGCAGGCTGGTGGTGGTGGTGTAATGGTGTGGGGGGTGTTTTCTTGGCACACTTCAGGCCCCATAGTGCCAATTGGGCATCGTTTAAATGCCACGGCCTACCTGAGCATTGTTTCTGACCATGTCCATCCCTTTATGACCACCATGTACCCATCCTCTGATGGCTACTTCCAGCAGGATAATGCACCATGTCACAAAGCTCGAATCATTTCAAATTGGTTTCTTGAACATGACAATGAGTTCACTGTACTAAAATGGCCCCCACAGTCACCAGATCTCAACCCAATAGAGCATCTTTGGGATGTGGTGGAACAGGAGCTTTGTGCCCTGGATGTGCATCCCACAAATCTCCATCAACTGCAAGATGCTATCCTATCAATCTTGGCCAACATTTCTAAAGAATGCTTTCAGCAGTTTGTTGAATCAATGCCACGTAGAATTAAGGCAGTTCTGAAGGTGAAAGGGGGTCAAACACCGTATTAGTATGGTGTTCCTAATAATCCTTTAGATGAGTGTTTACTATTTATTCTTTTGCAGGAACATTTTTTGGACACAAATTCCTATTGACTGTTAGCTTTTAACACTAGAACTCCTGGAAAAATGAGGCTCTCCTCACGAGGAGCCCCCCCCCCCTTACTCCCCACACAAGCTGCCCGCCCCCTCTTCAGCACCATTAACACCTTTTGTTTTGCAAATGAATCACAGTCACTCAGTCAAAGTCACCCCCCAGCCTGAAGTCACTTCTTCAGCTCAGGTCTGCACTAAAGAGTTTATCTAGCGGTGTGTTGTAAGGAATGGTATACATGCTTTGATACAGCATAATTTGAAATATATTGGAACCCCCAAATCTACTAGGGTAACCGTGGTGTCAATTACACAAATATGTGATATAACAAATGCATATACTTGATTTATGTTCTTTACACAACTATATGTGTAAATTTATGATCAAATAAATGTTAGGTTTTGCAGACAATCTTATACACATGCATGCATGTACATTTTTGATATAAACACTTCATATGGTACATGGGAAAAAGTTGCATTATTGAGTCATGAGTGCAAGCTGCCAGAAATTTAGACACAGAATGTGTAAATTTCAAGTATCAGATGGTATAAAGATAAAGAGCATATGTGTGTGTGTATGACAGAGAGAGAGGGAGTCAGTGTCATTCAAGTGGAAGATACACATTTATTATATAAAATAAGCATATACACAAAAGGTACAAAACCATTTCTAGCCACTAAGTCGTCACACAGCCAAGAACCCTCCTTCCTACACTTGCGACAGGTGTACCTGTCACACTGCACACATCTCTCTGTGCTGTGGGTACCTGTCACACTGCACACATCTCTCTGTGCTGTGGTTCCTATTACAGTGACGGAGCACCTGACACTGAGTCTTCTTTCCAGCGGCAAGCTGAGGAACAGAAGCTTGTCTGAGTTGTATTTTCATTTCTTTTTCAATCTGTTTTTCTTGCATAAAACAACGCCGAAGTTCCTCTGCAAGGTGGGCCATGAACACTCGTCTTTTCTCTGTGGATCTTGTACACGCCTTGTAGAGAATGTGCGCGTTCATCGCTGCCAGGTCCAGAATGTTGTAGAACACGGCAACTGGCCACCGCCGTGTTCCTGTTCGCACCGTGTAGGCACGCACCTTCTGGTCCATGATGTCGACGCCACACTAAAAAAATAGAGACTTGTGTTACATTTTAAATCAATTGACATGTATAGTACATATAAAAAAATTAAGTACATTCACATACCTTCATACAGTTGTAGTCTGTGACCGTGTTTGGTTTTTTCTTGCGATCCTTGCCAATCTCCACGTTTCGGTGCATGGTGCTCAGAATGCAGACAGACTTCTTCTTTTTGGGTGCATACACTGTCAGAATAACAGGGCCTGTTCTGAACACTTGTGTGGAGAATTCCTTGAGTACTGACACATCTTTACCCTGAGGTGGAAGTTCCCGTCGTATCTTATTTATGGTGCCAAGCAGAGTCGTGTTGCGCTTCAGTAGTTTATTAGCTAGAGACAGAGATGTGAAGAAGTTGTCAGTTGTAACAGTTCTGCCCTTGTCCAGATATGGTTCCATGAGCTTTGTGACGACATTCTCAGAAAGTCTTTCTCCTTTGGGACGACTGGGATCCTTTCCTAAGTAAGGACTAGTATTGCACATGTACTTGGTCTCCAAATCAGCTGCAATCCAAAACTTGATACCAAATTTATCAGGCTTTGTAGCGATGTATTGCAAGAAAGGACAACGGACCTTGGACGGAAATAGCTGCTCGTCCACAGTAAGATGTTGTCCTGGGTTGTAACTTGAAATACAGTTACAGACGAAACGTTGCCAGATGTCTGAGATTGCTGCAAATCTGTCGGTTTTTGCTCGTTCTGCACGGGTGTCCTTGTTATCAAAGCGCAAATATCTCATAATTGCTTGGTAGCGGTCACGGGGCATTGTATTCTTGATTGCCGGCACCAGAAATAATTCAGACCAGACATCAGCCACTGCACCAACTGGGCTTGTCGTTGCTTTCGTGAACAAAATTGATATGAATGCCACCAGCTCACAGAGAGAAAGGGTCCAGCTGGGGTCTGTTCTGCAGCCTTTATGGATCGTGCAGTCCTTGATGGTCATCAGCATCCCTATGTCGATCAAACACAGAAAACTCTGCAGTCGGCTTGTGATTCTACTCTGTAGGAAGATAAATAAATAAAGGTGAATATACACAATAAATGTCATTCTAAATTGTTTTTATATAAAGAACAAGAAAAAGCATAATCACAGGAACATTGCATGATACCTTGACGTGCTCTGTAGGCCCTGCTGTCTCACTGAAGGAAAAACATGCAGAGGGATCACTGGCAGGGAGACGTCCAACATCATCTTTTTCCCAAACAGTGCCATCTTTAGCCTTCATGCTAAGTGCAGCTGCGTTGTCCTTCTGAGTTAGCTGCCAAGGCATCGAACAGTGAGTCCAGCATTCGCCAGGACGGTGGCCAGGGAGCTGTCGCCCACCTTCCACCAGCCAGGACCAGAGTACCTGAAAAAGAGGGTTCTGAAGGAGATTGCAGAGGGTAAAGAGAATGCAGAGAGTGTTGTACCAGAGCCTCTACTTGCAGAGGAACGCCCTCCAACACCCCCTGAGAGCCCTCAGTTGCACGTGATGGATAATATTGATTCCCCCCAAACTCGCACGCCCTCCCCTGGACCCCCCACCCCCGCAGAGTTCAGGCAATCCAAGCAAAGCACCAGTAAGGAGGACCCCAACCTGTTGAGCCCCGGTGTCTGGAATGGAGAAAAGACTAGCCGAGGGGGTGGCAGCCGTCCCACCACGCCTTCTTCTTCTGCTGTGCCCGCCCCACCTTCCGAGGAAGGCCGCAAGCCCTCACGTAGCCCCAGCCGGCAGAGCAGCAGGGCCCAGCAGGGCAGCGACCTGGAGATCAAGCCACTGCAGAAGACAGACTCCGAGTCGAAGGTGGCTGAGCCCCAGCCCAGTTCTTCAGCGAGAAACAGTCAAGTGTATTCCACTGATGAAGAAGACCAGGCTCTAGCCTCCAAAGGGCCTTCCAAATTGACTACCCCTGAGCCCAAAACAGATCTCAGACCCAAAACAGAGACATGGGAGTCCTCCCACGAGTGTCTGCCTTCTGCCACAGAGGAGAAACCAGAGTCAAATGAGGAAGGGAGGAAAGAACGGAAGGAAACAGTTAAGGTAGAGCTGAAACTGCCTGCAAGATCTGAGCCCACACCACCCCCTAGACCAGCTCCAAAAGCAGAGCCCAAGCTGGAAGTAAAATCAGAGCTCAGACCAGAAGTCAAACTAGAACCCAAGCCAATAGCTAAACTAGAGCCTAAGCAAGAACCAAAACCGTTGGCCAAAGCAGAGCTTAAAACTTTGCCCAAACCTGCTGGCAAACTGTTGCCCAAGATAGAACCCAGAATTGATATCCGGGCTAAGCCCATTCTCAGGGCTCCCACTGACATGAAAGATTCGTTAGAGGCTGAAGAGGGGCCAAATACAATCATGATTTGTATGGTCATACTGCTGAACATTGGTCTAGCCATTCTCTTTGTCCACATCCTGTCATGAGATGGTGCAACCCTGGATGTCATCTGATCCTGCTTTCTGAGGAAGATCACCTCCTTTCCAGGCAAGAACCACGAACAACCATGAAAGCAAAAGACCATCTGTTTACGTGGACAGCCCATCTGCAGGCCATAACGATGTAAAGCCAAAAATGGCATTTTATCTGCAGCTCGTTGGAAAGATCTGATATTTGTTGACCTAACCAAGAATAGGTAGAGCATTTCAATTAATTTCGGGGTTTTAAGACCATGCAGGAGAACCTGAGAGAAGTGCCGACATCAGTAATGTGACTCACTGCATGGAATCTGTGAGCCTACACATCAAGGGCATTCCTCAGGGGACGATAGCCTGCCATTGTTTTATGTGCACGCAGGTCTTGATGAAAGCCTTCATTCATAAATTAATAACTGCCAGTATGCAAGTGACTTTACGATTAATAAATCGCAATAATATTCTGTTTACATTGTGGGAATTTTACCACAGGTGAAATGAGTCAAAAGAAAATAATAACTTTGTTTTGACATGTTTTACTTTGAGTTGGAGCTGTATTAGGTAGTTGTTTGGATAAACGGGAACTGAACATGTACACTAATATGTTAGAGACAGCTATTGAAGACTTACTGTAGTATAGGAAAGACACTCTCACAATCACCCACTAGATTCTTCAGTGATACTCATCACAGCTTGTTTTTACACGAAAAGAGAAATGCTTTGTGTCGTTACACACAGATATTTCAACAGTGACTCAGCAAGCTGTCTTAAGTCTAATTAATATTTAGTCAGCCAGAGAGGGAGACATCTCTAGGTACCATGGAAAAGGATTAAGAGCTCTATGATTACAACATACATCAATCAGATGAGTCTGTATAACCGTTAGGAACTAACACCTCTACAAAACAATGGCAAGTCACAGACAGCCTCAAGTCACTATGCAGTTACAAGGGAAAGAAGTTGTTAATGACATTAAAAACATTTCCTAAGAATAAATGGAAATGTCATAATAATAATGCATGTGATAGCAGGAAGAGCTTTTTACTGAGAAGAGTGAATGGTAAAGGTCAAGGAGAAGAAGAGGTTATTAAATTTAAATGCCTACACAACTCCTGTCCTGTCCGGGAGGTTTCAGGCAGTAACTTACTACATAAATAAACAAATTATTTTCACACAGGTGAAGAGTCTTTTGCACTTGAAAATACATCTAGACATGACACATAATTTTTTATGTCACAAAGTGTTTTCTACTGCTGCAACGCAAAGGTTTTATGTGGCACATTAGATGGTATTTGTTAAGAATAGTTGCTCTTAGTCTGTTTTACAGAACAAAAAAACATCTATAGTTTATGGATATTGTTACAAAAACATATTTATAAAGGAAAACTGGTCATGTAACAAAACCAAGCAGGTTTTATGAGCATTTGTTCACATTGTAGTGTGTGTTTTTGTACCCTTTTAAAGGACATTGTATGTTTCAATGGTATTGTGGTGTTTGCAATAAATGTGAATGTAAAATTCCAAAAAAAAAAAAAAAAAAAATTTCCAAAAAGAGAAAAAGACACAACATAACAGGAAAAAAATTCTGAAACTTTAATTTCTAAAAGTTTTTGAACATTACTGAAAATCCACATTCCAGGGAGATTTTAACAATGAAACAAATTATAAACACGTTATTGTAAAAATGCAGATATTGGAATTCGTAACATTTTTACCTGACAGAATGCTATCTTGTTAGGTGCTTCAATAGATTGCCTGTCAGTGAATAGTTCTTTTAGGTTTGCATTTCAAAATCGTAACCGTTTTGTACTTTTGACAATCCTAATCTAATATAACAAAAAAGGTTATGTGGCAGTTTGGGCTTATGCCACGTGTTGCCGATAGGGGGTCGTATGGTTTGGGGGGTTGTTAAACTTTAATAGAATAAAAATACATTACATGTGTAGGAATTATTAGCTCAAATAAATTTTAATATTCTCCACCAATATGTTTGAATTAATTAAAGTTTAATTAATTATTATTTAATGCTGATTATTAATCAATTGTTATGCCGAATGGTCGGCTCCTCCAAACTCAATTGCGGTATCCCTGTGAGTCTGTTAATGTGAGACTTAAATGGGATTCACTAATTACCAGTATCGCTTAGTAACCTGGGTTAGAAGGCTCGTCCAGCGAGCTGCATCACCAGGTAATGTACACGATTGGTAGCGAAGCTCCCCTCACGGCCAATGAGAGAGAGTCTCGCGATGTTTCAGGCTAGTTTGAGGTTCAGAGCGTGTAGCAAGATCGCACAAAGGCAGGAACTTATTATGAGACACACAATGACGGAGGCTAAAGTTGTGTAAAAGACATGCATTTATTCCTAGCTAACACTACAACTGACATAAGACAGACATTACACCTAACACAAACAACAAACACGAAATAACGGAATAAAACAAACAATGTAATTATGAAAATGCAATGACCAGATTTAAATGAGTAACCTGAAATGGGAAATACTGTTCTGCAAAGCAAGCACAGTTTGTGGAAACACGACCCTAAAGTCTTATAGCAGGTTAACAGAACAGCTTAAGTTGTTAGAATGAAAGGAAGTTGGTTTACTTGGTTGAACAGTGGGGGGGGGGGGTCTTGGCAGTTGATGGCAGAGCTGCTGAGCCGATGGCACTCAAGAAGGCGCGGCGTTTGAAACAGTGGAGTGGAGCCCCTTTGGATTCTCTCTCCTGGTGAAGCCTTGTCTTGGGTGCTGTTCTCTGTTCAGCTGGGCCTTCACCGGAGGGTTTCTGGTGGGCTTCTCTGCTCCCGGGCTGATGGTCTTTTCTGTACGGCTGCTGGGTGTTCTCTGCGCTGCTGCTGGTTGTTCTCTGCGCACCTTTGTTCTGAGGTGCTAGATTTTTATGGTCTAAAGTTCATGAATAGGGATGACCAGGAATTCGACTCCTGGCCCAATGGCTGGCCATCCATTTGGCGGGCTTTCGGAAGGGGGTCTGTATCAGTCCTTTTGGGATTTATGGCCCGCCTGATTCTACCTTTACTGATGATTTTCATTAAGCTGTTAAACTTTTGATACATCCACTTTTATGGTAATCACTGACCAGATTCGGAATCAGGGGTGATTAACAATCAGTTTGATACCAAACATGCCATACCAGCTTCACAGGTACATACCTCATACCATCTGCATTAATTGATTAAACAATTAATTATTTTATCTATGTGACTGATTCACATCAGTATAGGATACAGGTGTTTTGGGTTGCACCTCAACAGATGTTACACTTTGTGCGGATATTACATCAAATATTCATATTACAAACAGCACATCTTATCCATAGATAGGCGTGGCCGTTAGTTTGTGGTAATATCAATATAAGTTACACATCTGGAAACAACATAATTTGTTTGGTGTGGCTTATGCCAATTCATCTTCTCCAGAATGGATAAAATACACCTTAATTCAGTTCTTTTAACATAGCATGGTAGAAACAAAGAAACTTGGTGAGGTCCACCAAGATCAGATAAGGACCACAAAGGAATGTTGGAAGAGAAGGGGGGGGTTTTAACAAAGTTAGGACACATTGTTTACACTCACTTTCCAGATTCTTCTGGTATACCATGAGAACATATATACAATGGTAGCTATACCTATCTATTTATTTAAATTTATACGTGTTCAAGTGTAAAGGGGTAAAATAGGTGATACTCCGTGAACATGGTTATAAGGGTGGCACACAAAACACTGAGATTGTCTAAGGACACATACAAACATAACCTATCTGTATATTGAGACTAGTAGTTGTGAGCAGGGCTCTGAACCGGTTCAAGGAACGAAAGCGAAAAACAAAAACAAATGACATTGAACAGGAACAAAAACGAAAACAAAATCAATTTTAATCGTTCTGAACAGAAACGGAAACAGAAATTCCAAATTAACCGGTTAATAACGGTATTTTTATCGTTCTCTGTATTATATCAATTTGGCAGACCAAAAACACAAATTCAAATTGTGTGTGCAAATGCGACGGTGACGCATACAACGTGAAATGCCCGCGAAGCAGACGTCATAAGCAGAGCCCTTTCTGATGCGACGAGCTTAAGGTTACCAAGCACCTGGCTGTTTCATGTGCAAAGGTATGTTTAGGTTTAAGTTATTGTAGCCTAATTAAAACTTGTAGTTAAAATTACAAAAAATAATTACTGATTGTCTATTGTTTTTAGATGGGTCGCCATAAAGAAAATCCCTTTCGTCAATTTTTTTCATATGACAAATCGTCTGATAAATCGATCTGTAATATTAAAGGATGCGGGGCAGAAATAGCTGGGAATCATGGCGGTAACCTGCAGAGACACATTCAACGTAAGCATCCAACGAAATATGTTGAGTCGACCAGCAATAAAAGGTCAGCAGCTGATGGACAAACGACTCTAGACGCGGTCGTAGTGAAAAAGCCAAAGACAACAGGCCTACATGTTCAAATGTCTCCAGAATGTCTTCCAGTAGACTATTTGGTATATTATAATTTAAGTTGTTGATCTGTTGTGTTAAATGTTAAAAAAAATCTGTTGTTGTGCATCTGTAATGCATTGTAATGTTACAATGCATTACGTTTTCTTTTACTTTTATGCATTAAATGTAAAATCATAACTATCTGGAGTTCTGCTTTGAGTGAAAATAGCCTATAATAGGCTATTATGCATATTAGGTAAGGAATAAGTCAACAGGTTTTTATCGCAGATTAAGCCGTGTGGTCAGGATGTTAAGCGGATGGTCTTGAAGGGGCTTATTTCGCTATAGTATTATCAAACAAGAAAATTGTTTTAAAAAAATTATTAGCGCATTTGTAACGAGTTTCCAGGTGAACTCGTTTACTTTCGGTTTTAAAGACAAGAAGTTCAAATGACACGAACACGGAATTTAGTTTAATCATTTGTAAACATAATGCCAAACATGTTATTAAAAGGCACACACTATCTATCTATCGCGCCGTGTAATAAAATAACGTTTATTAACCGGTATTTTTTCTAGAAAACCGTTTTCGGAACGTATTGTTTAATGAGGAACGCAAGAACAGAAACGGTATAATATCGATTCTGCTCGGAGTGAACCGAATGGATTTTTTTCCCGTTTTTAAGCCCTGGTTGTGAGTAAATCAATATACAGGGTATACAAAAGCCAAACTTAAATGAAATTTCCTTTAGGGTGTTTGTCTGTTGGGTGAGTGAAATGTAAGGCAGAATGTATGGGGAGGGGGTTGTGTGCCAAGTCGAGGGACCCCTGTCCGTGAAGTCCACTCTGCTTGTCTGTAGGTCCCTAAATCTTTGGGCAATAAAAGTTGGAGTGCTAGCCTCCCTGGTTATCTGTGTGTGTGTGTTTGTGTGTGTAACCCCCCTTTGGTGCCTCTCGTACCAGGCTCGGCCTTGTCTCAGGCCACCTGGAATTTAGGCCCTGTGATATGTGTATGTGTGATCCTACACATGTATTTTATTAATGTGTTATTTTTAATTACGTTTTTAAGGAATAATAAAACATATAGCAGGATGAACGTAAGCTAGGGCAAAACTTTAGTGTTACATTTAAAAAGAAAGAAAGAAAAGCAGGCGGAATTTAAAACAAGTAGAGACATGCCCCGAGCGAAACACCGTATTTTAAACAAACGACACAAGTCCCAAACTTTTAAGCAAGCTCAAAAAGAGCAAATGCGAAACAAGCACAAACATTTGAAACCCATTACATTTAACCAATGTGTTTAAAGAAGAACAAGAAAAACTTTTAGCGATATTTACCAGTGTTAGGTTGAAGAAAACATTTTACCCCCGCAGCTTGCCCCGTGTGCTGCCTGCCTGTTCAAACTTGCGGGTCAACTGAAGCACGGTGGGGGCAGCACGCGTGACGCAGGCGCCCTGACGCAGACACACGTTCAAAATGGCGACGGCTGAAATTGTAAGCGCTAACCCATGGCCCTTAATTGTGTGAGCACGCCACCATCCTGACAGAATGCGCATTAACTCTATTTGTTAATCTGACTTATTTGTAAATAGTATAAATAATATATTTCTAAATTAAATAAAAGTCGATTTGTAATAGCATTTTTAAATAGACAAAATGTATGCATATATGTACCATGTTCACCAGGGTGGCCAAGTGGTTAAGGCGTTGGACTTAAGCTCCAATGGACGTATGTCCGTGTGGGTTCGAACCCCACCCCAGGTAGACCCTTTTCTGGGCTCTCTCTCTCTCTCTCTCACTCGCTCTCCACGTAGAGACACTTAAATAGCAGCGTTGCTGTCAAATCTGTGACAAAAATGGCGACCGACGGCCAAAATGTTTCCGATCTCGATAGAGCTTGCAATGACAAAAGAGCCGTACCCGTAACTTGGTACTGCTAAACCCGACACAGTATAAAATGATCTATTTCTAATTAAAATGAAAGTCGGACTCTAACACCACAAGTCCCGACTGTTTAGCAACATTTAGCTAATTTCATCAACGGACGGCTAATCACAAGGAATAAACATCTTAAAAGATGTATTTACTTGTATTTTGCTATCAGGGCTTTAGAGTTTAACTTCAGTTCGGTGAAAGTATAGGACCGCAATGTGTATGCAGACCCAAAACACGCTAATTACTTAGGCGTTCACGCAACTTATCGCGAAAAACCAGGCAGAAATAGACTTGTAATTTTAATTTTTTTTTAATAAAATTAAAAAGATATTAACTGTTTTTGTTAACGTTTAAAGGTATAAAAAAACTTTTAGACAATAAGTTTTAGGGCTGAATTCATGTGCTTTAACAAAATGTGGCACCGACGACATTGTCGTACTGAAAATAGCCAAAGCCTACTAATGTTTTAAACTAGAAATAATTCTCTTTAACATAAATGTACTGTTTTAATACACTGTTTGATACAAAATATGTGAATAGACTAGACAATAAGTTTTAGGGCTTAACTCGTGTTTTAGCAAAATGTGGCGCCGACGATCCAAGCGCTGTCTGGCCTGTTTGCAAATGTACCAGCATGCACGAGAAACATTGTGTAAAAACTTTTGCTTCAAGATTCGATATGGAAGTTAGCCGACAAAATTTTGCAGATTTCATAAAACAAGACACGGCAAGAATCGCGTTCTATCCAGCGATGGGCCCCTCTGCCTAACCCAACATGGACGCCTCACAAGCGAGACAGCGGAAGCAGCATATACTATGGGTAACCGATCCCCAGCATCTCGAATCTATCAGGAAAAAAATTGTTAAGTTTTTGAACAAACTGCTGGCGTTTTTTCTAACAGTGATGACATGGGCACAGTGCGAGCTGGCGAGACAGGGTAAGCATTGAACTCGGGGTAACATTCTCGCAACATGATTATGGCAGTGTATACAGGCCTCGCTCCACTGTCTTGCTCGGTCGGTGCGTGGCTGTTCGCCCGGACAAACACTGTTGTGTTTAATTGCTGTAGAAGCTAGTGAACGGCATGTATCAACATACATCAAAAGCATTTTATGGTCATCCGTTCACAAGCCATTAAACATGGGGGTAGAATCATCCGCTCCCAGGCTATTAGACATATGGTGTAGTCATAAACAGTCGCTGATGTTTAACAAGGTACGGGGAACGACCAAGAATTAGCATTGCTTCACAAAAGTTTAATCAAGAGGTGACAGGCCGCTCTTTGAAAATGAGCAGGGCATATATAGTGCGTCGACCGTTTCAAAACCGAATATCTGCCTTATTTTCGGTGTGACCTGAATAATATAGGTGTTTATGGATTATTACAAGTGCGTTTTGTATGGAGTAAGATCGCTGTCAAAAATAACTCGTAAAAATGTACGTCAAATGTACGTTTCACAAGCGTAAATAACGCTTGCGCCTCTGAAAATTACGCTTGCTTCTGAAATTTACGCTTGCGCTTCTGAAAATTACGCTTGCTTCTGGAATTTACGCTTGCGCTTCTGAAAATTACGCTTGCTTCTGAAATTTACGCTTCTGAAAATTACGCTTGCTTCTGAAATTTACGCTTCTGAAAATTACGCTTGCTTCCGAAATTTACGCTTGCTTCTGAAATTTACGCTTGCGCTTCTGAAAATTACGAGTGGATTCTCAAGCCTGAACAACCTGTCAAAATACGTCATTGGACGTACAAGGCATTCTCTATCGAGGAAGAAACAATCGATTTTTGTTACTACGCATGTGCCGCAAAGCTGGAAAGATGGAGAACCAACCCAACCCGCCGAATTCACAGGTATTTCTATTAGTTTACTTGTTGTTGCACAACACTTTTTCTCGGTGTACAGAATGTAACAAAATTAAGGTAAAGTATGTTATACTTTATTCGTACTAATTATAGTTGGTTATTTATTATGCAGAAGTATGTCACTGCTGCTGTCTAGTAATGTGTCAGGCTAAGCTGTTAATAGTCTCATGTATATGAGATGGACATTTAAGTACACAGTGTTATTTTCTGATAAATAATAAAGAGTGTACTGTAGCTATGGCTAACAGTTATAATTTTGTTTTCATAAGAATAAGATTTTTCATACAGCTTACGGTTCAGTGAGCACAAACCACTTCACGGGCATGTAGTAGTTATTAAGTTTTGTTGATATTTGCTTTAACAGGTATCATTGGTGACACAAGTACTGGACAGACTCAGACACAGGATAATTAGCATTTTACATCAACCACAACTGGATTTGGACTACTTCTTGTATGTCATCAATCAAGAAATGTTTATATTGACATCTGCTTCAACAGTTTTTGATATTCCGATTGAAATTATAAATACTTTGTCTGACCTTCAAAGAAAGCTGCAGAGAAGCCTTGCACAGGAGGACTTTGTTGCCTTTGTAAGACAAGGGTGTGAGGGTCGTGGTCGTCCAAAATTTGTGTTTTCAGGTGAACTGCTTGGATTTCTAACTGATATGCCACTCCCAGTGGCTTGTATAGCAAATATATTAGGTGTTAGTGAGGCAACCATCTTTAGACGTATGAGGGAGTTGGGCTTGTCAACCAGGTCAACATACAGTGGTGTGTCAGATGAAGAGCTGGACAATTTAATCATGTCTATCAAAAGAAGACTACCAACTGCTGGATATCGTATGGTTAAAGGGTGTCTACAAGCAGAAGGACACAGAGTTCAGTGGAGTCGTGTCAAAGAAAGCATGCACAGAGTTGACGCTCCTGGAATTTTGGAAAGGATGACTCAACTTGGCTGTATTGTCAGGAGGACGTACTTTGTGCAAGGCCCACTGTCCCTGGTTCATGTGGACACTAACCACAAACTCATAAGGTATTTTAAAAAGTATTTATCAAGACACTTTTATCACTTTATGCATTACAGAGTTAATAGTAGCTCCAATCATAAAAACTGTCTTGCTCATAAGTTAAAAACATTTTCTGGTCTGTGTGTTTCTGCTCTCTCAAGGTACAACATTGTCATATTTGGGGGTATAGATGGATACTCCAGAAAGGTGTGTTTCTGTTGCACCACTTCTGCAATTTTGAGTTTTTATTATTAGTTATACTGATATTAAAGATTCACAGTAAGGATAATGACTTCTAAATTTATTTGAACGTGTTAACCACAAGCTTAATATCTCTAAACAAATGCAATTTAAAAGCAAATGTATGCTTTAACGTGGTGTTTAACAAATATATTTTAACACATTTGACATACATTGTTTGTGCATCTATATTTAGATCATGTACCTGGAACCAGCCACAAATAATCGCTCAAGTACAGCCCTCTCATTTTTTCTGAAGGCGGTACAAAATCATGGCTGGCCTTCACGGTAAAACAAAAAACGATGCATATTTTATACATAAAAAATATTTTTTAATAACTTTACTATTATCCCCATATACAAGCACCAACTATGTGCCTTTTGTACACTGTTTTAGGGTGAGAGGTGATGAAGGTGTAGAGAATGTCAAAATAGCAGAAACCATGTTCACAGTAAAAGGTACAGGAAGGGGAAGCTTCATCGCTGGAAAAAGCGTGCATAACCAAAGGTATGACATACCAAAAATTAAAGTCTAAGTAATGTATATTGTCAGATAAAATACGGGTTTCTTTTTACAGCCATTTACTCCTGACAAGGCTGGATTTAAGGCTAGATTATGTCCATTTGCCCTTCCAGAATTGCTATAGTTGTTTTCTTCTGAGTTCAGACTCAACATCTTTTTACAGGTTTTTATACATTCATGTTTTATGATATTAAGCCATATGAGCAAAAACACACTTTTAACTAGTGACAGAAAAATACAAAACTTATGTTAATGCATTTTATTAAAATTGATGTTACTGAAAACAGTGTCATTCTCATTAGTGCATAGCTTGTCAGTTGCAGTTAATGTTTTTTTCAAATTTCTAGAATTGAACGTCTGTGGAGAGATGTCTGGGTCAGTGTTACACAGATATATTATGAGGTTCTTCACAGCCTTGAAGAAGACTGCCTTTTGGATATATCAAATACACTTCACCTCTTCTGTGTGCACTACGTTTTCATAAAAAGGCTGCAGAATGATCTGCACACATTCAGTCAAGGGTGGGACAATCACCCCTTGCGCACAGAAGGAGGACTAACTCCAAACCAGTTGTGGGTTTTGGGGCATATGCAGACCCCTTCCACTGAGGCTGAAGAAAATGTGCAGGTGGTTGAAATTATTGTATTATTGTTAAACTGACTGGAAATACGGACTGCATCTTATAATTTTATCTGAATATATTCTTTTCTATATTTTCTCCCAACGTCTTATAGAACCTGGACCTGTATGGAACAGACTGGGAATCATTTGATTATGTGAATGAGGAACACCACGGAATTGAACTTCCAGAAATTGAATGTCCAATGACCCCAACAGTGATGGATAGAATAGAAACTGCCATCAATCCTACAGCACAGTCTGAATCTTTTGGACGAGACATTTATGTTGCAATGGTTCAATATGTAGAAAGTATTTTGTCATCTGAAGGGTATGTCTGAATGCGATACATTGAATCCTGACACTGTAAATCAGTTACATTATTTATTTGCAATGGCTGTCACTGTAGCCATTCATTTACATCTCAGAATAACAGCATATATTTTGAAGAAAAACTATGTGAATTTAAAGCTATTAAAGAATTTAAGCTGTCTGTAGTTGTAGGTCTGACCAGTGTGGTGGTCTCACACCCTGTCGAATGACTGTCCATAACATAAAGCTAAATCCATAATGTTTTTGAAATCCTCAAAGGTCTTTGCATGAGCGGTTGGAAATATTATTGTGCTAGAACATGCACTCACAACTGGAAAGCACACAGTATGGTCTACATCACAGTCATGATTGAATTTAACAATTATCTTGAACTCCTCCTTTTCTCGTGGGAGAATAGGTTTGTGACTTTGTCCGGTAATCCACTGCATAACCCCGCCAACAGTGATTTTTGCTTGGCTCTCATCCACATTCTTGTCGTCTTCTTAAATATATAAAGAGGATGAAATGTGTTATTTAGAGATGATAGATACATATTAATAATACTTTAATAATAGTATACTGTACATACCATGATCCTCAATGTCCTGCAGGTAATCCTGGAAAAAGTTCATGATGCATATTTCGTTGCTATACCTGACAGAACCCTTCTCACTGAATAGAGTTTTGCAATTTTCCATTATGAAGGTAGAGTTGACCTAAGAGAAAGAACTGTTGTGATATTCTGTTTTTGTTAGAATACAGGAGAGTGTTTAGTTTTAAAAAAGTAAAATTACTCTGTCATCAGAATGGACTGGAACAAACAGAGGAAGGCAGATGTCAGGATACTTCTCCATGAGAACCAATAGATCGTAAAGCTGGAGACCTTTTCTGAGCTGATCCAGCATAGGGAGAACCCTCATGGTGTAATGTAGTACAATAGCTCTGTACAGAGGACACAGACAAATGACATGGTTTGGTAACACAAGTCAACACTTGTGCAAAATGTTTCTTCCTCATAAATACCTGACAATACGGTCCTTCTTTTCCAGAGACACAACTCCTGTGTATCCACAGTTTATAATTTCATCAGTCAGGTCTGTTATGCTGTCTTCAGTGGCATCATTAACCTAAAACAAAAAAAATAAGTGCATTGTTTATAACAGCATCCTGCTATTTAGAAGTAAACAAAGGTTGTGTGTACATTCATAAATGTGCATTAATGTCCCAAGTGGAACTTTTACCTTTGCAATAAGCAGGGACATCTCCATATCTAAAACATCACTGGTACAGACCTGTAAGTGGTCAGCATCACCAGAGCACAGGTACTGAAAGCACCACTCACGAAGAAAGGAAGGTGGGGGCCCACCTTGAGCCAGACTCACTGACATTATTTCTCCAGCAATCCTGGAAAATGAGAAAAAACATTCAAGTCAAATATTCTACATACCCCACAGCAGTGTTACAACATGAACATATACAGCTGGTTGTGAGTTCTGTATACATTTAGAAAACTTACCTGAAATACTTCTGGTCTAAGCTGTTCAAACAGTAAACAGGGTTTTTCCCTTTTCCATCACCATTACAGACAAACAGCTTCCTTTCAATTTCTGAAAGCATTTCTGGTACACATGTAAATTGGTTAAAATATTTATAAATAAACCAACATAATTTCTAAATCTACTCCAGGAGTAATGCAATGCTGGAAAAGTAAGGTGTATTTACATCTTTTACCATACCTGTTAAGAATTCTTTCCTTAAGGCACCAGTATCAACACCTGCTTCCCCTAAAAAAGTGACTTTCAGTTTACTTTTTGGGGAAGCTTTCTTTTGCCGTTGCCATTGCTGCATGCCTCGATGGAAGATGTCACGCCGAGACACACATACAGAAAATGTGTCCACATCATCAACTTGGGAGCTGATGCAATTTAAAATGTCTTCACAGCTTCAAATGAGAAAAAAAAATTAACATACCATTGAAAAAATCATACTAGTCAAAAGGAGTAATATCAATAATACCTTTGGAAACACTGTGTCACTTTTGTTGGTGTAGTTTCCTCATTGCTGGTACACTGCGCAATCCTGCATAAATAAAGGTTTGTTTAAATTTAGATAACTGATAATTGTACACAACCCAGCACAGGCAATTGCAAAAATTGCAAAAAAATTGCTCAACCTTCCAAAGAAAATAGGATAAATCATGCAGAACACTCAGTAAGGACTATGTTGGATTTTTTGTAATGGCCAAAGACACATCTATTTTTTTCAGTCACAAACCTACAAAGCTATGTAAAATTAAGACCAAAATGATATACCGTAATCCACAGTCTGAAGCATGAATTTCGATGATGTCTCTAGCAAACACCTTTTCGCAAACAGGACACATACTCTAAAAGTAAAAGATAAAGTCAAAATGTACTCTGTACCCAAATGTATTCTATTGTCTGCATTACATCACAATTTGTCATTCACTGTACCAAATAATACCAAAGAGATTACTTAAAGAATAACAACATTACACAAAGATTAAAATAGATTAAAATGTAATTTATATAAAGTTAACCAAAATTATACTTTCTAGAAATGACTAGACTGAGAATTACAAATCGTACTTTAGTTAAATCTACTGTGAAATATCTTACACTGTCAGTTGTGTCTCCATCAGATAGACATACCACCTCTTCTGGAGTTTCTTCTTCAGAGACATCCTACCACAGTATATCAGAACAGTAGAATTAATCTATTAACAACTCAATACCACTTTTGAATAAAATTAAATTTCCTAAATATTTCACGCTGTACCTTCCCTATCCTTTATTTTGGAAATGCAGGACAAAAATTCCACTGCACTCCAATATTAGGTACTGACAGTTTAGTGATGCATCAAATGTAATAAATATTAATATCTGTTTTTTGTGTCATTTAAAAAGGAATATGTTACCTCCCCAAAGTTCATGTGTTCCTCTTCACAGTTTTTAATATGTTCTGGCAAAATCGGAAGAGGAAACATTATTTTGCAGGTGGTACATTTTTCCTTGGGCATGTTTTCAAACTCCACTGCATCTGGTGGTAATGGAGAGGTATCCATTTTGTCCTGAAGAGGTACAATGTACATGGTACTCTTCCCATTTGAGCTCACAGCTTTTAACTGCCTCCCTGAGTAGCCATCTGGATCTGGGGTAATGATTAATAATTTCCTCTGTCCACCACCACCTGAAGTAGAGTATAAAAGAGAATATTTTAAAAAAGACAGTAAACTCTATTTTCAAAAGCCTAGAACACTGACAAAAAAAATACATATTGACATACCTGAGCTTTTCTGGAGTACCCAGCCACCAGAAACACTTGCTAGCTTTGGAAATGCACCTGTTATTATGTCAGATACCTTTGACAATAGGGAAAATTTAATAATTAATTATGATTCTAAATTTTCATGTGAAAAATTTAAATATTAAATTGCTTTTTGCAATATAGTCATCCATCTGATCCAGCTGACCCAAGACATGCAGTTGTTCAAACAAGATAAATGATATACCAATAGAATTCACAAATATATTAATTATTTTACCTGCGTGTGTGTAAAATGTTCTGGTATACTTATGGAACGTTTCCCAAGGCCAGCCATCATTAAACGGAGTTCTGTATCTGCCTTGGGAGTTGTGTCATATTTCTGGTCCAGTAAAAAAAAGTTGATGGTGCAGCTTTTGGCTGGACGTGTACTCGTATATGGAGCATACCGCTTTTTCCCCTTTATTTCCTTCCTGAATAATCCTGGGAAGGACCTACAAATGAACATTTTGAACAGGAAAAATGTAAGAATTCAAATAACACAGCATAACGTACATCCCTGGTAACTCACTAAAGAGCATATTACCTAGCCATTTCCTGCCGTACTGAACTGGAGGAGCCGGATGGCACTACCTCTCTCTGCACCTCTGTCTGTCCCCCTCTCTGCACCTGAGGCTGAACACTCAACTGAGCACTACTCTGTGCAGCAGTGGAAACAGCAGTCCCTGGGTACCCTACATGGGTGCTCAGCAAGTTCACTAAATTTTGTGCTGTATGAACAATTTCAGCTAAATGAACCTACAGGCAAAAATAAAGATTAATTTTAAAAAACACATGCATACAACAGAACATAAAAAGTTTAATACATGTCATAGACATTCCAGTTCTCTGTATAGCCTACTCTCCAAAATACACATTTCTGCAATGACAGAAATTAAGACAGTCACAACATATTGTAGCGGCTAGAGGACTAGGACTATTTAATGTTTATTATAGGGCAGTCCTCCCACCCCTTTTCAGCCAATCTCGGGGGGTTTGGAGATAGCGGGAATGTGGGGTACCTGCGGAGTGGATAAAAGGAAAAGTGGCGGGCTCCGCACAACCTTATATATACTGGGGAACATTAAGTGTTGCTGTTCTTTTTCTGTTGGATCCTGTTCTTTTGCGAGTTTGGTGTGGGCTGCGGCCGTACAGGGTACATTAAAGTGCTCTTTTGAGTTACGCATGTTGTCTGGCCATTACAATATTATAATAAATAATAACCAACTATAATTAGTACGAATAAAGTATAACATACTTTACCTTAATTTTGTTACATTCTGTACACCGAGAAAAAGTGTTGTGCAACAACAAGTAAACTAATAGAAATACCTGTGAATTCGGCGGGTTGGGTTGGTTCTCCATCTTTCCAGCTTTGCGGCACATGCGTAGTAACAAAAATCGATTGTTTCTTCCTCGATAGAGAATGCCTTGTACGTCCAATGACGTATTTTGACAGGTTGTTCAGGCTTGAGAATCCACTCGTAATTTTCAGAAGCGCAAGCGTAAATTTCAGAAGCAAGCGTAAATTTCGGAAGCAAGCGTAATTTTCAGAAGCGTAAATTTCAGAAGCAAGCGTAATTTTCAGAAGCGTAAATTTCAGAAGCAAGCGTAATTTTCAGAAGCGCAAGCGTAAATTTCAGAAGCAAGCGTAATTTTCAGAGGCGCAAGGCGTTATTTACGCTTGTGAAACGTACATTTGACGTACATTTTTACGAGTTATTTTTGACAGCGATCTTACTCCATAGTTTTGGTTTAAATTATTTCAGATCCATGTCACATCACGCAAATGATTACTATATAATATTTTACCGCACAACATTGCAGCTTGATTTCCTTGCATGGGTCAGAGTAAGTCATTATTTATTATATTATTATTTTGAATGATACTCGCTCTGTGTAGCTTAATCCACTTTTACTTCTATCTTGATTTCACACATTGTTAAAGAACCTATTGCAACCTGCTTGACACTGCAGTATTTCTAATACATCAGGTTAGGTGCCTCCGTGAAGTTGACGAGCTAATGATCATATAATCTACGCTACTTAATATTAATGGCCAATTTTACGAAATAGACATAAAAGCTGATTACGCGGATCGTACATCATGAAAAACACAAAACGTTAAAGCAATAATCCATACTTCGCTTGGCCCCTGTCAGGAATTTATACTTATGTCACTTGCACTTTAAATACAAAGTTCTGTCATCATATGCACATGTAGTTTTTAACTTTAAGTTTATTTACTATATTTGAACTTCTGTATTTCTCTTATTTTTAGCTGTTTTAACTTTTCAGTTTATTGTAAGATTTTTAACTGTTGACTTCTTCTTAATTGTATTTTACTTTTGATTTGATTTGCACAGTCTAAGCGTTGTTCAGAATACATTTCAGTACATGTTGTACTTCTATAACCATGTATGTGACGAATAAAGTATCTTGTATTATGTTTCGAACACTTACCAAAAGTGGACACTTTCAGTACTATAATTAAAACAGACACAAAATATCACTTTATCATTTATTAACAACAAACAACTCAAACGATATGGAATAAATAGCTTCATAAACTGTCAAACAAATTTTGAAGCACGTAAACGATATTCAGCATATGCCACATACAGTACAGAGCATGAACAACATTTCATGCACACAAAAAAAGTGACACTTCAGTTTGCATCAAATCAATCATCTCTTTTGAACTATAACTGTGAAACACTGCAACATGTTAACAATTACCATGTATAATCAAACAAAACAAACACCATGGAAAACTAAATATTTGAAATTACAGCTACTCAGCTACATAATTTCCAGGACCATGACTGTCATCCATCTTTTCCTGACGCTGCTTTATGCATGTAATTAAGTCGTCTTCATTGAAGACGACACAAAACTCCTCCACGTTAATAAAATGCTCCTCGATTTCCTCCACATTATTCATAAGACAGCACAACTTGTACTCGGTAAGATACGCTGTAATTGCACAATTACTTACACTCATTGCGTGATCTTTGCCGGTTGTTATAAGACACAACGTGCCCGAATATGTCTGCAAATAGGACGACGACTTCTGCATGAATTTGCATCCAGCGCATCTATGCACCGCTGCTTTCCTAAGAAACTCATCTTGCTGAGCCTTACACTTCTGACAACGCCGTTTACAAATTATCTGGATTGCTGTCACACACCCTGATAATTCAGAAACCCTTTCGCCCTCACAAAGTTCGCCAAAATCACTCACCTCCATACTTCCAATTTCTACTATTGTGGTGGACGGAGTACCCGACAGGAATATTTTCCCATCCCTGTCCCTTGTGGACAAGTCTGTAAACCTATACGACTTTAGAACATCGATTTCAGTAATCTGTCCATCTCACAATGTCAGTATTGTGTGTCCCGTTCCGTCGCCGACGTGAAACTCCTTCAGCTCCCTGTCAATTCCCTTTACATTTACAATCTTCGTGCATGTTCCGGGTGCTAAAACTTTCGCTTCCAATACACCGACCTGTTACACAAATAAAGCCACAAAAATTACGACTGCAAAGAAAATATGACCGCTTACTTCGGAACATATTCTATAACACATTAGAGTCACATTCAAAATTACTGAAAGTTAATTTGAACTTTAAGGCAAAATAAAAACGACTTAAATCGTCCCAATTGTAACTTTGTACTACACCAACCGCACAACCTACGTTAATTAAAATTTAAACCCTCGTTAAAGACCGCTTTCCATACTTAACAGTACAAAGCGTACTTACAGTCTGCCTCGGTCCAAGCGGTTGCACTTTAGCAATGTTCATCTTTGAAGTGCTTGGAGGGGCCCTCGGCAAAAACGGCAGGTTGACTACTTCCAAGCTGGTACTTCTATTGCACAATATGTCAAACCCATCCGGATCGGCGTAGCCTGAAAAACATAACAGTCAGTAAACATGACATTAATTTAGGCGGAATACCACTTGCTGTGAATTACAATCGCATGTGGTATTAACATTTATGTTAACAAAATTACGACTCACTGATGCTTCTCTTCACGTTGCTCAGCTTTATTGCGGTGTTGTTCTTCGAAGCTTGGGCAAAAGAGCAGTGCTTCTCGGGCGAAAAACACACAACCTTGTGGAATTCATCCCTTCCAGTCTGAAGAACAGCATTAAAATATTTCACGTTACGCTGCGAAACTTTAGTCGAGGAGACGCAGTGTGAAAAGCCCTCTAAATTTTCAGACTCAAATTTTGCGACTTTAGCTGGACTGGCCATCTTCAAAAATTTCTGCGCGCAAGCGATGTTCTGTCTACCCTCAAAAAACCCCAATATTTATAATGCTTGGAGGGATTTTCCCACTTTACCATTTAGTTAATTAAGTAGGCTAGTGTAAATGTTAAATGGTAAAGTGGGAAAATCCCTCCAATAATACTTGGAGGGATTTTCCCACTTTACCATTTAGTCAATTAAATAGTATAAATGTTAAATGGTAAAGTGGGAAAATCCCTCCAATAATATTTGGAGGGATTTTCCGACTTTATCATTTAGTCAATTAAGTAGTATAAATGTTGGGGTTTTTGCGGGTAGACAGAACATCGCTTGCGCGCAAAAATTTTTGAAGATGGCCAGTCCAGCTAAAGTTGCAAAATTTGAGTCTGAAAATTTAGAGGGCTTTTTACACTTGGTCTCCTCGACTAAAGTTTCGCAGCGTAACGTGAAATATTTTAATGCTGTTCTTCAGACTGGAAGGGATGAATTCCACAAGGTTGTGTGTTTTTCGCCCGAGAAGCACTGCTCTTTTGCCCAAGCTTCGAAGAACAACACCGCAATAAAGCTTAGCAACGTGAAGAGAAGCATCAGTGAGTCGTAATTTTGTTAACATAAATGTTAATACCACATGCGATTGTAATTCACAGCAAGTGGTATTCCGCCTAAATTAATGTCATGTTTACTGACTGTTATGTTTTTCAGGCTACGCCGATCCGGATGGGTTTGACATATTGTGCAATAGAAGTACCAGCTTGAAAGTAGTCAACCTGCCGTTTTTGCCGAGGGCCCCTCCAAGCACTTCAAAGATGAACATTGCTAAAGTGCAACCGCTTGGACCGAGGCAGACTGTAAGTACGCTTTGTACTGTTAAGTATGGAAAGCGGTCTTTAACGAGGCTTTAAATTATAATTAACGTAGGTTGTGCGGTTGGTGTAGTACAAAGTTACAATTGGGACGATTTAAGTCGTTTTTATTTTGCCTTAAAGTTCAAATGAACTTTCAGTAATTTCAATTTGACTCTAATGTGTTATAGAATATGTTCCGAAGTAAGCGGTCATATTTTCTTTGCAGTAGTAATTTTTGTGCCATTATTTGTGTAACAGGTCGGTGTCTTGGAAGCGAAAGTTTTAGCACCCGGAACATGCACGAAGATTGTAAATGTAAAGGGAATTGACAGGGAGCTGAAGGAGTTTCACGTCAGCGACGGAACGGGACACACAATACTGACTTTGTGGGATGGACAGATTACTGAAATGGATGTTCTAAAGTCGTATAGGTTTACAAACTTCTCCACAAGGGACAGGGATGGGAAAATATTCCTGTCGGGTACTCCGTCCACCACAATAGCAGAAATTGGAAGTATGGACGTGAGTGATTTTGGCGAACTTTGTGAGGGCGAGAGGGTTTCTGAATTATTAGGGTCTGTGACAGCAATCCAGATAATTTGTAAACGGCGTTGTCAGAAGTGTAAGGCTCAGCAAGATGAGTTTCCTAGAAAAGCAGCGGTGCATAGATGCGTTGGATGCAAATTCATGCAGAAGTCGTCGTCCTACTTACCGACATATTCGGGTACGTTGTGTCTTACAACAACCGGCAAAGATCACGCACTGAGTGTAAGTAATTGTGCAATTACGGCGTATCTTACCGAGTACAACTTGTGCTGTCTTATGAATGATGTGGAGGAAATCGACGAGCATTTTATTAACGTGGCGGAGTTTTGTGTCGTCTTCAATGAAGACGACTTAATTACATGCATAAAGCAGCGTCCGGAAAAGATGGATGACTGATGGTCCTGGGAATTCTGTACCTGAGTAGCCGTAATTTCAAATATTTACTTTTCCATTGTGTTTGTTTTGTTTGATTATACATGGTGATTGTTAACGTGTTGCAGTGTTTTACAGTTGTAGTTCAAAAGAGATGATTGATTTGATGCAGACTGAAGTGTCACTTTTTTTGTGTGTGCATGAAATGCTGTTCATGCTCTGTATGTGGCATATGCTGTATATCGTTTACGTGCTTCAAATTTTGTTTGACAGTTTATGAAGCTATTTATTCCATGTCGTTTGAGTTGTTTGTTGTTAATAAATGATAAAGTGATATTTTGTGTCTGTTTTATAGTACTGAAAGTGTCCACTTTTGGTAAGTGTTCGAAACATAATACAAGATAGTTTATTCATCACATACATGGTTATAGAAGTACAACATGTACTGAAATGTATTCTGAACAACCCTTAGACTGTGCTAATCAAATCAAAAGTAAAATAAAATTAAAAATAAGTCAACATTTAAAAATCTTACAATAAACTGAAAAGTTAAAACAGCTAAAAATAAGAAAAATACAGAAGTACAAATATAGTAAATAAACTTAAAGTTAAAAACTACATGTGCATACGATGACAGAGCTTTGTATTTAAAGTGCAAGTGACATAACTATGAATATAAGCAGGTGGATGGAAATGTAGTTACAGGTAAAAACAGAAGATTGGTGACAGTTGGGACAGTTGGTAAGGATTGTGTATACTTAGGGTACTTAGGGTATAGTGGTGGCATGTCCTGATTAAGGAGAGTTACAGCGTGAGGATACATAGAAGCTCCTCCTGAGTCTCTCTGTTTTTTCCATAATGCTCCTAAAGTTGTTGGTTGACTGAAACAGACAGTTGCTGGGATGAGACGAGTCTCTGATAATCCAGGTTGCTCTGCCCCGGCATCTCCTGGTATAAATGTCCCGCACAGACGGTAGAGAAGATCTGGTGCTGCGCTCTGCTGCCTGAATCACTTTCTGTAGTACCTTCATGTCCTGTATATGGCTGTTTCTGTACCAGGATGTGATGTTCTGGGTCAGCACATTTTCCACAGCGTCGGCGTAAAAAGTCCTAAGAATCGCTTAAGAAATCTGAAACTTCTTCAGCTGTCTTAGATGGTAAAGACGCTGCCTCACCTTGCTGGACTGGGCTTGGATGTGTTCTCTCCATGTCATGTACTAATATTTCGGAAACAGGTTCAAACCAAATATTTTTCTTTTTGTTTTCTGATTAGTTGTGCTAGGTGTGGCTCAGCCAGCTATGCCTCTGTGCATGCGATTTGAAAGGCTGCTGATCTAAGCTTGCACTCTGCCCATCTGTATAGTTGCGAAAGATGGCTGCTCTTTACAGTTATGCTTACTGTCATGGAAGAGCAAGATGAGCAGCAGCGGATCTACTGGGGTGGCATGTCCCACCACTATTGCCACCCTAACTTTGTATATGACTATGTTGTTTATTAAAATATGTTGCCATTAACGCTTTGAACAAGTCTAGCTACAATTAACATTAAACATGAATTTAAAAACTAAATATATTGCAGAACGTTACACCCTCCTCTTTCTTGAAAAATGGTTCAGCCCATAGCGTCCCCTCAAAACTCTGGGTGCATTCAAATTCGGCTTAAGTCTGTCTGCAGCTAACATGGCGTGGAGCAAGATCTACCGGCTGCTGCAAGGGTGCAGTATAAACTGACTGCAGCCAAGTCGGACAGCTTCTACTACTTGTAGTACAAGATCTGACTGCAATGACAGCACTGGTGTAGATAAAGCTATACAAATATCACCTGCATGCACATTACTTCTTTTACAATAACCAACTCCTGATCCAAACTGTTGGCAGTGGAGAAAAATACACCATAGTGTATAGTGGTGCTGTGTAAAAACATAGCTGCCAGCGAAAAAGATCAAATCTATGCCGACGATGCCGTGTAACCCAGGGGGTTAAGCAAACAAAAAAAAATACACTTATCTAGAGTACATCATGTTAAGCTATGTGTAATTTCGCGGTGGTATTTAAGTTTTTAATAATCACAGTTCATTTAATGTAGGCTATTTGCTTTCACATTTGGGCTCACGTTTCTTGGGAAAAAAAGTTTCTAAGCAGTTGCTTTCCCTCATTTATTTTTTTGTTTCTTTCCTGCCTCTCTTTTCTTTTTTGAAAACCGGATTTAGCTTTCTTTGGCATCATCTTCCAACACGGATTTAGCTGTTTCATCAGAATGACCGCTAAATTAAATGCGCCTAGTTAAAAAGCCCGGTGAAGACTAAACCATTGCAAGGGGTGAGGGTGCTTGTCCTCAGGCACTGTAAGCTAGGACACAATTCAATCCGTCAACCGATTTATTTTCCCACAAAAATTACATTTACATTAGTTAGCAACATTTATTGTGATCTTTGAATAATATTAATATTTAAAGGAAAATAAAATTCCAGATTCCTTAGGGGCCCTCTCCCCACATGGGGCCCTGGTAACTCAGTCCCCTTTTTCCCCCCACTACGACGCCCCTGGTCTAAGTTGGCGGGTTGTTATTAAACCAATCAGCGAGCTCGAATAGTGAACGCATAGTAACAGTTTATTATTTAATTTCTCATTATTTAATTATATATCAAATTATGATTTATTTGATTTTGACTAGACATTTTTTATTATATTAACAATATTACAATTTCTATTAATAATAATTGGCGGCCCCCCTGCAATACCGTCGCGGCCCACTAGGGGGCCGCGGCCCACAGGTTGAAAACCACTGATCTAGACTTACCAGACCAGGTATGAAGGTGCCTAAATCTACCAACTAGTCAGGCCATCTGACCCAAACCATGCATTCAGTCAGGCTAAGGCACTCCACCCCTGTACAGGGTTCTACATTCTGTCCTACATTTGCTGACCTGTTAGACCGATACTAACTAATCTATATCCTGATTTCTACCTACTACTCAGACCATCTGACCAAAACAATGCATTCAGTCAGGTTCAGGCACTACACCACAGGGTTGAACATTCTGTTCTACATTTCCTGACCTGTTAGACCGACACTAAACAATCTACATCATGATTTCTACCTTCTACTCAAACCATCTGACCTAAACAAGTTCTGTTCTGTCTGACATCTGCTGACCTGTAGTTCTGTCTGACTTGTTAGTATCCTCCTCTACGGTTTGCCCTACATCTCCTGTCGCATTAGAGCTACGCTAAATCTCCACCCTGTTATGGCAGTCTAATTGTGTCTGACTTTCTACTACCCTGGTCACCAGTCCTCTGCCGTTATTCCTCTATTACTTGTCCTACCTGTCCTACCTGTCCTACTTGTCATATGCTTTGGACCCTTCAGTAACTGCCTGCAGTTTCTAGTTAAGGGTCCAAAGCATGAAATGCTTATGGACCATTATTGTTTTTCTTAGGGTTTTTCTTTTTATTATTTTTTTCCTGCCGTAAAACTGAATGTACAGCCTAAACCGTAAGAGCTAGACCAACCAAACTTTGTAAGATGATGTCAATTCCTACCCGCTACTCAGATTCTCTGACCCAGTCTTGTCAGCCAGTTGGGGGCGCTCTAGCGCCCCCCAACGCGTTTCAGTCCATATCTCCTGTCCTATTAGTCCTACAATTGAAATTCTTTTTTCTGCTGATACAGACAGCCATTCCCTACCAACTTGCCATTTGGACTATGAAGCTCCGCCTACTTAGATTTTTTGCTAATTTGCATAATTTGCAAAACTGACCTCTGCCTTTAAGTCTTGCGCCGTCTCTCCAAATCAGATATATGAGGTGTCAAACCAATCAGTTCTCTGAGCTGATAAAGACTTTTTTAAAAAAATCATGAAATTTCTGTATCATACGGTCTTCAGCCACGCCCAAACTCTGCTTAAATTTGGCCAGTTTCAGTCTGATTGCTATAACTTGGCTCTGCTTTAACCAATCTTAACCAAATTTGAAATCCTTCCTCCTAGCGCCATTCTGGGGACAAGATATAAAGCTGGCCCCATTTCATCAATAGGGGGCGCTACAACTAAAAACTGCCAATATCTCCTGACTGCATTGACCAATCTAATTGAAATTTGGCAGATATGTACTACAACCAATTCTGAGATCAGGCATATATCATAGCAGTCATTGATCATAAAATCATGGTCATCATCAGCCAATCAAAATGAAGCAGCCATTTGACAGGCTAAACAATACCGAATCTCAACCAAAACAGGCTGTCACATTTGATTCCCGACCCTTAGCATACCCTGTTAAGGACACCGCAATCAGCCAGATGTCGGCGCTACAGCAATAAGTTTTGCATTTCTGCCTATTTCGCCTGAACTGTTAAAGATTAAATTGAGAATTGTTGCTAATCATATCCACTAGCTCATGTCAAATTTAATGGTATAAAGAACTTCATTATAACTATTGCCCTTTTTGCCTATTTTATAACAGTTTGAAAACAAGACTTTTCTTTAACCTCCTATGATTTTCACCACATCTACATAAATCTGGTATCATTTAAATCAGGAGACAGTCACTATATAAAATTATTTTAAAAATCATAAACTTTCCATGAGGTACGGCCACCAGCCACACCGGAACCATACTGGTGCCACACCCATTTCAATCAGACAGCTATATCTCAGGTGTGCCTCAGCCAATCATCACCAAACTTAAATATATAATGTAGGACATTAAAGGAGAAGGGCCCTCCAAATTTTGTGCCGATCGGTCAAACGGGGGCGCTACAGCAATATAACATGTCTGTATAAACCTGCAAAATCAGTTAAACTTACATTTTTCTCATTTCTGTTACAGTGACATATGACTGGTTGAAATCTTTTGTATTGCAAGTTCTGTTAGTCATGCCAAATCAAGATATATGCAATGCCTAATGATTGTCATTTGCATTCCCTTGTGATATTTAAAAACATATTGCTATAACTACTACAATGTCCAGCCCAAGTAGGTCATTCTGGTATTAGATCAATCACAACACAGCCCTTATGGATAATTTATAAAAATAACTTGACCTACCTGTGTGCTATGGCCACGAACTACACCAAACCTGCACCATTTCCATGCTCATTTCAATCAAACAGCTATATCTGAGGCAGACTTCGTCTGATCATCACCAAATTTGACCCACTGATGTACCACTGCACCTCAGACAGACCCTCCAAATTTGGTGCCGATCAGTCAAATGGGGGCGCTACAGCTAATGTGCATATATGTCTAAGACCCACCTTAGCGAATTCAGCTGAAATTTCCTTATTTCTCATCAAATATTCAAAGATTTGTTCCCTTTCCCTTCAACTAGGTCCATATTTTTAATTTCTGTTCATTTTTCACCCATTTGCCTCATAGAACATTATCAGACTTCATTTACACGAGAAGGCCTAAAAGTTTTAAATAGCATTTCTAAAATGAAGCGTTGACTCCACCTGCTGGCCACATTATTTCCAATTCCATTTCATTCAAACAGCTAAATCACAGGCATGCTTCATCCAATCCTCATAAAATTTGACTCACTGCTGCAGCACTGGACTACAGACAGACCTTCTAAGTTTGGTGGTGATCGGTCAAATGGGGGCGCAACAGCCACTGTCCATATATGTCTAAGACCCACCTTAGCAGATTCAGCTGAAATGTCCTTATTCCTCATGAAACCATCAAAGAATTGTTACCTTTCCCTTCACCTGCATCCATATTTTTAATTTCCTTTCAATTTTCACCAATTTGCCTTATACAACATTATCAGACTTCATTTACAAATGAGAAGGTCAGAAAGCATTTAATATCATTTCAAAAATGGAGCGCTGACTCCACCTGCTGGCCACAGAATATCCATTACCATTTCATTAAAACAGCTAAATCTCAGGCAAGCTTTATCGAATTCTTACTAAATTTGATTCACTTCTGTATCACTGGACTACAGACAGACCTTCCAAGTTTGGTGGCGATCAGTCAAACAGGAGCAGTACAGCCACTGTCCTAATATGTCTAATACCTATCTTGGCTAATTCAGCTGAAATATCCTTCATAATACTTTCAAAGACTTGTTTACTTTCCCTTCACCTCAGTCCATATTTTTAAGCTCCTTTCATTTTTCTGCTATTTGACTTATAGAAAATTATCAGATTTTATTTATAAGCCAGGCAGTATATATTGCAGATTTTTCGCTTTTTTGTATTAAATTGGCCAGTAGGTGGAGATGGTGCTCTATTTATATTGCAATTTTTTTTAAAAAATTTATAATATAGCCAGCAGGTGCAGTTCGTCCTCTATTTCATTAATGCCATAAAATTTTTTCAGGGCTTCTCATGTCTAGAAGAATACTTTACAAATGTAGTAAGCCACTGTTGTTTTAAATTTACAAGACAGCATGTGTTCACTGAGGTACTATAAAGTAAGCTTAACTTGTATGATCTAGACTTAAAATATTAGGTATGCAGGTGCCTATTTCTACCATCTACTTAGACCATCTGACACAAACCACACATTATTTTGGGCTGAGGAACATCACCAAAGGGTTATATATTCTATCCTATATTGGTGTACTAAGGCTGCTTCTGCTAATGGCAGTAGTCAAACTGCCACACCAGGGACTGCATGCTACCATTTATCAAATGTAGTGCTAACTGCACCTGCTGGACACACTATTTACATACCGAATTCATTAACTGTGCTAAATCTCATTAATACTTCATCAAATTCTCATAAAATTTGACTAACTTCTATAGCACTGGACTACGAATAGACCATCCAACTTTGGTGACATTCGGTTAAACGGGTGCGCTACTGCCACTGTAAAAATATGTCTAAAACTAATAGTTAATGCAGCTGAAATTTCTTTATTTTTCATCAAACCTTCAAAGATTAATCACATATTCATTTACTTTCATTTTCCTGCCATTTCACTTTTAGAAATGTATCAAACTTCAGTGATACTTCAGGCTGTGTACACTGCAGCAATTGCAATTTCTTTGAACAGCTAGTCACCACATTTCCCTTCTGTTTCTCATCTACCCTTCTCCCTTTATCGTACCTTAATCAACATTTCTACGGTAATGTTCAAATGTCAGGTATCATCTTATCATAGTAGCATTTCCTACTTTCTGACTATTTAAATGCATTGGCCATCAGTTACAGTCCGTACTTCATTTCCAATTTAGCCACTGTCCTAATATGTCTAAGACCAACCTTGGTTAATGCAGCTGACATCTCCTTATTGTTTATTTAAACATTTAAATATTAATCACCTTTCCCTTCATCTAAGTCCATATTTTTAATCTGCTTAAATATTCCTGCCATTTCACTTTTAGAAATCTATCAAACTTCAATGTTACTTCAGCCTGTGTACACTGCAGCAATTGCAATATTTCTCCCAACAGCTAGTCACCACATTTCCCTTCTGTTTCTCATCTACCATTTTCCCTTTATCGTACCTTGATAAACATTTCTACGGTAATGTTCAAATGTTACGTATCATCATCTCATAGTAGCATTTCCTATTTTCTGACTATTTAAATGCATTGGCCATCAGTTACAGTCTGTACTTCATTTCCAATAATTAGTGAACTTCTAATTTTATGCCATTCACTTCATTCCTCTCCATTGTTTCTGTCCATTAGGTTTGGACCCGATTGTCACTGCTTGCAGTTATCATTATTATTTTTCTGCCGTAAAACTGAATGTACAGCCGAAACCGTAAGAGCTAGGCCAACCAGATTTGGTCGGATGATGTCAATTCCTACCCACTACTCAGACCATCTGACCCAAGTCTGTCAGCCAGATGGGGGCGCTATCTTGCCCACCCAGCACATTTTGGTCGGTACAGCTACTGTTCATATATGTCTAAAACCCACCTTTGCAAATTCAGCTGAAATGTCTTTCTTTGTCATAAAACCTTCAAAGCATTGTTACCTTTCCCTTCACCTGAGTCCATATTTTTAATTTCCTTTCGTTTTTCACCCATTTGCCTCATACAACATTATCAGACTTAATTTACACTTAAGACCTGAAAATATTAAAGAGCATTTCTAAAATGAAGCGCTGCCTCCACCTGCTGGCCAAACCATTTCCATGCCCATTTCAATCAAACAGCTAAATCTCAGGCATGCTTCATCCGATCCTTACAAAATTTGATTCACTTCTGTATCACTGGACTACAGACATACCTTCCAAGTTTGGTGGTGATCAGTCAAACGGGAGCAGTACAGCCACTGTCCTAGTATGTCTAATACCTACCTTGGCTAATTCAGCTGAAATATCCTTCATAATACTTTCAAAGAATTGTTTACTTTCCCTTCACCTCAGTCCATATTTTTAAGCTCCTTTAATTTTTCTGCTATTGACTTTTAGAAAATTATCAGATTATATTTATAAGCCAGGCAGTATATATAGCAGATTTTTCACTTTTTTGTATTAAATTGGCTAGTAGGTGGAGATGGTGCTCTATTTATAGTGCACTTTTTTTGATTATTTTTTATAGATTTGCCAGCAGTTTGTCCTCTATTTCATTAATGCCATTAAATTCTTTCAAGGCTTCTCATGTCTAGAAGAATACTTTACAAATGGAGTAAGCCACTGTTGTTTTGAATATACAGTACAAGACAGCATGTGTTCACTGAGGTAGTATAAAGTAAGCTTAACTTGTATGATCCAGACTTAAAATATTAGGTATGCAGGTGCCTATTTCTACCGAATACTTAGACCATCTGACACAAATCACACATTCTTTTCGGCTGAGGCACTTCACCAAAGGGTTCCATATTATATCCTATATTGGTGTACTAAGGCTGCTTCTGCTAATGGCAGTAGACAGGCTGCCACACCAGGTACTGCATACATACAGCAGGCTAATATTATACATTATGGCCATTTACTATAGAATGTCATTATAGTGTAGTATGTTTTATCTTAAATGTTGCTCAGGTCATTGTAATACTTTTTGTATGTGTTTTTCCTTTACTGCCTGTTTCACCTACCATAATTGAAATTCATTCTGACATTTACATGTGTATTTAACATGCTTAACAATGATGACTGTATTAATAATTATAATATTTATTATTATTCATTAGAGACATAATAAAAAACACATTATACACATTGTAAAATTATAATAGTCTACAGTTGTCTGAAACAAACTATTATGCTTGTGTTACTGTCTGAGGCAGCTGATAAAGGATTTCATAGTCACAATACTGGTAACAGCACAACTAACATACTACTTCATATATGAGGCTAAAATCCCATCTAAATGAAAAGCCTACAAAAACGACAAAGCATTATTGTAGTTCTGTTATATTGACCAATGCCACAAGACAGCAATATTGCTGTAAATTTGCAGGACTAAGTTTACATAGCCAGCATAAATCAAGCTTAACCTCTAACATCTAGACCTACCATATTAGGTAGGAAGTTGTCAATTTCTGAATACTACTGTCTGACTGTTTAATATGTTGGACTTGTAACACATGTAAGTGAATTGGCTAGCAGACAAGAGTCAGTGCTCCATTTCCTGAATGCCATTCAGTACTTTAAGGCCATCTCATGTCTAGATGAACAGTTTATATAAAGGACAAAGTATGATCATACTGCTCTTATATGGGCCATGCCCCAACAGAGCAATGCTGTGCAGAATATGCAAGAAAGTCTAAGCTTACACAGCAACACAAACAAAGCTTAACCTGTATGATCTACACCTACTAGATTAGGTAGCAAGCTGACTATTTCTACCTACTGTACTACTGAGCTACTCAGACTATCTCAACCAAATCATTTCATTTCATTTCATTTCAAACACTTTATTTGTCCCCGAGGGGCAATTCAAGGGCACATAGAGCAGTGTTAAGATCTACCTGACTATACATACAAACAAGGGGAAGACAGGTCAGGAGACAGCAGCTCTACAAGCCAGCCGGTCGACCGCACGAGCAGCGACCCGGGCATAGGAAGAACAGAGAAAACGATTACATGAGGTGAGAGAGGCGAGTAAAAAAAAATACAGGTCCTAGACTGTACTCCATTAGGGAGTATAATGTAGGAACAGAAAAAAAACACCTCAGCAACATAAGCACATAGCCACTACACAATATAAAAAATCGAGACAAGCCACAGGGAAGGGAATGGGGAAGTGGAGGTAGTCCAGCATGAACAAACAACCATCCGGCCCTGCAGCCAGATGCCCTGGTCATCGACCCGCCTGTTCACGTTGGGGGTGTCAAGCGGCGAAGGCGTTGGATAGGGGGAGGGAGTCCTTGGGGTCGGGGGACATCAGACATTCAAAGCGAGGGAGCTGCTAGACCGCAGGTTTCTACATTCAGTCCTATATCTCTTCAGACATTAGGCCTAGACTCAAAAATCTCTATCCTGTCCCAGTACTGATTACTACTATCTGACATTTTACTACAGTGGCCACCAGTAACAATCAGTCCTGCAGTTCTTACATTATGTTCTGCACATTATGCCTCTACTGTTTATACAGTACTGTTCTACTATTTATGCTCTTCCTACCCTTTGGACCCTTCAGTCACTGCCTGCAGTTACTAGTTAAGGGTCCAAAGCATGAAATGCATTGGACATTATTGTTTTTTTTTTAGGATTATTATTATTTTCCTGCCCTAAAACTTAATGGGCAGCCTAAACCGTAAGACCAAGGCCAACCAAATTTGGCAGGAATATGTCAATTTCTATCCACTACTCAGACCCTCCGACCCAAGTCAGTTAGTCAGATGGGGGCGTTATAGCGCCCCCCCCATGCACTTTTCAGCCAATATCTCCTGTCCTGTTAGTCCTACAATTGAAATTATTTTTTCTACAGATGCAGGCAGATATTCTCTACAACTTTTAGTTTTAAACTATTAGGCTCCGCCTACTTAGATTTTTTGCTAATTTGCAAAACTTACTTCTGCCTTTAAGTCCTACACTGTTAGACTAAATCAGACAAATGAGGTGTCAAACCGATCAGTCCTCTGAGCTTATCAAAAGATATTCAAGAATGTCTGATATTTGTCTATTTTATGACCACTAGCCATGCCCAAATCCCACCTAAATTTGTCCTGTTTCAGTCTGACTGCTATAACTTCTCCATACCTTAGCCTACCTTAAACAAACTTACAATCCTACCTCCCTGCTCTATTCTGGGGACACCATACAATGTGGCCCACATTTAGTCAATAGGGGGCGCTACAAATACCTTATTTCATTATCTCTTGAACTGCTTGGCCTATCCAAGTGAAATTTGGCACATGTCTACTATGGCCAAGCCTGAAGTCAGACCTGTAATATTACAGTCATAAGTCATGCAGTGGTGGGCACTATTAGCCAATGAAAATCAAGCATGCATTTGACAGGCCTAGCAATCACCAATCTCAACTAAATCTCATCTATGATCCATGTGACTACACACCCTGACCTCACCGTGGTATGGGCACCCCAGTCTGCCAGATGGGGGTGCTACAGTGACAACTTTTGCGTTTCTGCTTATTTTTCCAGAAAGGTCAAGTTTACAATTGATATTTATTGCCAGACCAATTGAGTAAGAAATGCCAAATCAAACAACATGTAGATCTTGGTTCTCAATCTTTGCATTTTTGCATAATTTATATATGTCTGAAATCAGGAATTCTCATTAACCTCCTAGGATTTTCACTGAATCTCCATAAATCTGGTATGATTTAAATCGGGAGACATTCACAATAAATAATTATTCAAAAAATCCTAACCTTTCTGTAAGCTATGGCCACCAGCCACACCTAAACCATAAAGGTGCCACACCTGTTTCAATCTGACAGCTTTATCTTCGACCTGGCTCAGGCAATTATCACCAAACTTTAGTATATTCTGTAGGACGGTACTAGGGAAGGGCCCTCCAACTTTGGTGCCGATTGGTCAAATGGGGGCGCTACGGCCACTGTGCATATTTGTTTAAGACCCACCTTTGCTAATTCACCTGAAAAGTCCTTCTCATAAAACCTTCAAAGAATTGTTAACTGTCCCTTCATATGAGTCCATATTTTAATTTCCTTTCATTCATCTGCCATTTATTTCATAGAAGATTATGAGACTTCATTTATAAGCCAGGCAGCGTATATTGCACATTTTTAGATTTTTAAAAATATATTGGCCAGCAGGTGGAGGCAGTGCACTATTTATATTGCAATTTTTAAAATTATTTTCATTAAATTGGCCACCAGGTGGAGTCAGTGCTCTATTTCATAAATGCCATTCAATCCTTTCAGGACTTCTCATGTCTAACACAACAGCTTACAAATGGAGAAAGCATGATATTACTGCTGCTTTATTCAGCAGTCTCCTAAATGAGCACTGTTATTCTGAATATGCAATACAGCCTATATTCACACAGGTAGTACAAACTAAGCTTAACCTGTATGATCCAGACTTACCACATTAGGTAGGCAGGTGCGTATTTCTACCTACTACTCAGATCATCGGACACAAACCACATCTTCGTTTGGGCTCAGGCCTTCTACCACAGCGTTTTACAGTCTGTCCTATATTGACATACTTAGGATTCTTCTGCTAATGGGAATAGTCAAACTGCCTCACCAGGGACGGCATGCATAGTGCAGGCTAATATAATACATCATAGCTATTTACTGTGAAATGTCATTACAGTGTAGTGTGTTTTTTCTTAAATGTTGGTTATGGCATTGAAAAACTTCTTGTCTGTGCATTTTTTTCACTGCCTGCTGGACCTGCCCTGATTGAAATTTATTATGACATTTACACGTGTATTTAACATGCTTAAGAATGATGATTGTAATAATGATTGTAATCTTCATTATTAGTCGAGACACAGTAGAAAACACATTATATACATTTTAAAATTGCAATTAACTACATTTGTCTTAACCACATTTTTACATTTGTGTTATTGTTTGAGGAGGCTGATGAAGTACATCGAGACCACAATAGTTGAGCCAGCACAATTGACATAATATTTCACATATGATGTGCAAAACATTCTTACATGAACAGTGTACAAAGAGCAGAAAGTGTGATAGTGGCACTGATATATATACTCCACAACCCCCAACATGGCAATCTTATTCTGAATATACAATGTAGTGTAAGTCAACACAGGTATCACAATCAAAGCTGGATCGTTATTTTACCAATTTAACCATGACATCATGACTGTAAATTATAAAATATGTTCCCCAATACAATAAAGTTACAACCCATTATTAATATTTCATTATTGCAGAGTAAAAGTTGAAATAACTGATTGAATACTAAAAAAAAAAAAACTGTGACACAACGTAACAATAAACATCCAGAAGCAACAGCACATTTTACTCAAGGTACCTTTGCTGTCAGTCAATAGTGTGTGGAGATGATTTGTGGCAGGTTTGACTTCAGGTATCTGTGCATAGTTCATGCAGTCTGTCCGCACTGTCCAAGTCCTTCAGAGAAGACTTTGCCCATCAGGAAAACAGGTGCAGAGAAACTTGATGTGGTGAACATGGTGTCAGTGACATGAAGATAAGGCACTGGAAAAGAGAGTAAACTAAAAACTAAGTCAAACTACTTTGGACCCGGAAATATCTTTGAAAGAGGTAAACTCACCAGGCCAGCCCATCTTATTCTTCACATGTAGCAAGCAATGTGATGTGTTACGGAAACTTCATGTGGTGGGCATGGGGTCAATAACAGCAGACACTGGAAAAAAGATTGAAAGAATGAACCAGCATGTAAATTAGCCAAACACTGACAGCGTGAAACTAAAACTATACCAAAGAGGAAGAAACCTTTGAAAAAGGCAAACTCACAAGGTCAGTGCCTGCTCCTCTGACCATGTAGCATACAGTGTGATGTGTCACACTCCCAATGTACGGCCATATAATGGAGAATGCACTACAGCACAGCTTTCCTAGACAACTGTCCCTTGGCTTGATTCTCAGGGTGGCACATGACAGTTGTGCATTGGTGACCTGAAATTATAAACACAGAAGGCTGGTTAAAATATGGAACATAACAATGTAGTAGACAGTTCTGACAATATTTAGTTCGCTAATGTATAAGCTCATTGATATACTGCAAACTCTTGTGTTTTAACTAAGATGCAGATGTTAAGTGAGAGACTTTCACTCACGCACCTTTGCTATGCCCACCCAGTCGTGGCACATCCACTGGGCCTAGATGAACATCTCTCACACACTGGCGAGCTTTCCTAGTTAGACCTTAGCTCATCCACATGTATGACTGTGTTCAGTGTTACTTCATTTTAGCTATTTCAAGAAATACACAAACCAGAAAAATTAATTTCTTCATGAATAATTCCATATCACCTGATTAAAATCCAGAGAGGCAAGGTACTGCTTTCTCATCACGGCGGAAGCTGTCAGACACTTTGTGCCATAGGTGATGGAGCAAACAGTTGTATGGATTGTAGCATATATCACATGGTGTGGGAGCATAATAGCTTTATGTATACATCAGCTGCAATGAAACTGTACAAGAGGAATATAAACAAGCCTTGTGACACATGAAGAATGTATTCTCGATGCTGCACAGTTGGTTTGACATAATTCACTGAAATGGTTGAAGCGCATAATAAGTTTTTAAAATGCATTTTGAATATCAAATGAATGTTTAATATTAAACTTCTACATTTCTGCCGGTCCGGTAGCGGTGTAAAGTTAGCTAGGTTAGCAGCTAATATGGCGTCGTATATTTAAGAATTGTAACTTACCTTGTCAGTTGCAGCCATTTCCTCTTCTCTTTCTCATCACAGGGAAAGCAGTAAAATGACAACTGACGTTTTTTTTTTAAATCTGATCTATTTAAACAGCACGGGACACAGCACTGCAACATATTAAACAGGAGCGCCTTTGTGACTTTGGACCCGGAAACTTTGTGACGTTACGACTAAACAAGCAATTACTGCCGTGGTTCTCATCAAGGCTGTCACTTGTGGCAGCCGTGGCTGCCAAAGACAGGACTGATCATGCAGCAACATGGCGTCTCTCCGAGTGTGCATGCGCGCGCATGCAGGGAACTGATTGTGCAGCCAGCACACATCGGGCACTGACACATGCTCCTGGTGGACTCCTGCCAGCAACTTCTGACACAAGGGTTGCCGGACTGTTCTGTTCTGTGCCTGTGTTTTTGAAAAGTTAAAGAATTTTAAAAAGAAAAGTAGGAAAAAAATACACACACAACAATCAGAGCTACTAAATACGATGCTACTTGCGGCAGCACCAGGAGTAGAAATATTAGAAATCAGAAAATTAGAAAATAATAGTAGGAAATAATTAATAATAATAAAGAAAAAAATATTAGAAATAATAGTAAAATTAAGTTTTTATTCTTTAGGTGCACAAAGACACTTTCATATAATCATTAAATGATTAATATTGGTGTAAATGCTTTCAGTGTATGAAATTCTAGTAGTTTGTGGGTACCTGCTCCATGTTGCCCCCTACAGGAGATCAAGGTGTCCTATAAGCCTGCCCAGAGGTACTATTTGAATCTGCCACTGTGGGCACGGTGTCTCTATAACCACTGCTACAGTCTGTGGTTCATCTGTGAGTCTGCCTCTTGCACATGAGAAGTGCCTGGGTCGAGGCCCTGGATGAGGCTTGGGATGGGACAGCCAGGAAATACATAAAACGTATATCCTGGTATTCTTACTTCAAGTGCCATCATTTTTGAAGAATTCAAATATCGTGCAATATTTTGTTTTTCATTATTGTGCATTAAATTTAGACAGTATGGGTATTAAAATTTTGAAATGTGCTAATTTACTGCAGTCATGGATTTATATAAATAAAAAATAATTCATAATGGTCAAATGGTGGATCACTGTTTCATCTCACCTGTTGAATTGGCATGTTGCCCAGGTTCCCTCCTGTAGCTTAAAAACTTAGTTACCCTGATTGGCAACTCTGAACTGACCGTAGTGTGCGCATCAATGGCCCTATGATACTTTGGTGTCTAATCCAGTGTACATTCTTCTGCCCTATGTGATTTGTTGCCAACAGAGTTTTTAGACTGATGATATTCTTAGCCCAGGTTCTATTGAAACAGTATCAGAATGTATTCACTGATGGAGCCATTAAAATATGCGTGTAAGTCACTTTGGCTAAGAGCATCTGCTAAATGCCATAACTTTAAATGGAAATGGATCACCTGTCCTGCAACTGACTCCAGTTAACATGAAGGTAAGTATTAATACTCATCATCACTCAACTGCTTTCTGGCACAATGAGTGGAATGAGTATTAAAAACACATTTGGTAATGTGTTTGTGAAACTGTTTTTCAGTTCTTGTCAATGTTATCAACTCCACGGGCCTTCCCACAATGTATGTTTGTGTGTGCGCTTTACAGGTGCTGTGTGTGACGGGGAGTTTCCCACACTAAAAATGCAATGTGGGAAGAGTGAGCGTTTAGAACACTGAAAGAAACTGTCTCTCACTGAGGACACAACATTCAAACCATGGAGCCATGGAAAGTCATTCTCATTCTCAGTGAGTCTAACTCTTTACATTACTTTCCATTCAATAAAATGTTGTGCTTTATAGGACTGGGTAAGGGGACCTGCCAGCTCCCCACTGATGGACCCAGTATCATGAGCTGTGCTACAGCCGTGGGCATTTTCTCCACCCATTACAGGTTGTAAGGTTTTCCAGAGTAACTGCCTGAATCCCACCTGCCACATCTCCACACACCAGGAGAACATGGTCTGCTGTGTCTGCAGCTCTGACTTCTGCGATGCCAATAACATATGGAACCTAGAAACCAGCCGGTCACAGCACCCTGCCTCTCTAAGTATGGCTTTTTTCACAACTCTGCAACATACACATCAGTGTGCCTGCATTAATACAGGATGTGTGACAGGACAGATATTTACTTGTGCTTTAATTATTATCGTCATATCTGTAAAATTGCATATCACATTTTACTTCTTCAATGCAAGAGCTCTTAAAACAGTTAATAGCTAACAAATTGGAGTTTTCAGCCTTAACCGGACAAGCTAAGTCATACTTCAGCATTGACTAACTGTTTAAAAACTTGAAAAAATGATTCCCATCTTATCAGGCTGCTTACTTGACTCTCCATTCCCTCCCTGCTCTGTCTTATTTTGTGTCAGCCTTGAACACTAATCCAGGCAGTCATTGAGTTTTCCTCCAACCTTCCCCCACTAAAAAAATGTCAAGCAATCATGCTCACAAATTAACAAACATTATGCTTTCCTTTAAAAAAAGGCACTCAAGGGAAAGGTCTTTAAAATAACACAAGGCAGTGATATATTATGTGTGTTTGTTAAGTGTCTTTGTGCCAACATGAACAGTGTGATGTGTCTGAATCGCTAAGAATGTCAATGTTTGTACAGATGATGGCAGCACTTGGGTGGCCTTCATCGTCATAGGAATCCTTTTTATTTTCACCATCTTTTATGTGATGATTCAATATGGGAGTCTTTTCAGAGACTGGGGTAAGATGCTTTGTGAAATTCAGTTTAATTTTCAATCTTTTGGCATTTGAGGATGGTCTTAATGCATTTACCTATTATTATTACTTTTACTTTTTAAAATCAATGTTATTTGTATTTGCTGATTTATTTTTTCCTTACTTAAACCCTACTCAAATGTTATCTGAACAAACAAGGATGGCATAATTCTTCTGTGGATAGCATTGTTGCCTCATACATCCCAGGATAGGAATCTGAATCCTGCCTCAGACCTGTTTGGGTACACTGTGTGTGTTCTCCCTGTATTTTCTTGAACTGCCCATAGAGCAAGATTATGTGTGTGTGTTCATATATGTCCTCTGTGATGGACTGCCATCCTGTCGAGGGTGTACCCAATCTTGTGCCCTGTGCTGCCTGGGATAGGTTCCAGGTTAGAGGGAGGACACAGTCAACCAATTTTGTTTTTTCATGTCATATTTATATTCCGCATGTGATCACAGTGAGTTTAGAACTTACTCCAGGAAGCACAAGGTACAACAAAGGGGACAAAAACACAATGGGCAATTTTAAAACACCAATTAGCCTGACAGCATCCAGGACCAGGGTTGGAGTCTTCACCCCGGTGCTATATGTGTGGTGTTTTTATGTGGTCCCCATGTTGCTGTGAAGATTCCTCTTAGTTTTCCGATTTCTCTCCACAGTCCAAAAACATGTTGAGGTAAATTGGAGATGCCAAATTGTCCATAAGTAAGAATGTTGCTGTGAATGGACTGGCACCCAGCCAGGGTTATTCCCTGCTTTGAACACAATGTTTCCAGGATGGGCTCCAGACACCCATGACCCTGAATAAAATAAGCTCATATAAAAAATGTATGGATGGATGGATGGGTGGATAATAGAGGACCAAGAGAAAACACACAGAAACTCCATACACATAATACTGGCAGGTTCAAAGAACAGTGCTACCCAATCTGTCACCCACTTAAGTTTAAATTTAAAAATTAGTTGAAAAAATGAAAACCAAAGAAAATGATCTGAAATACTTATGGCTGCAGCAGAGCAATATATTTTTCCTTTCAGTTTTACCTTGTACTCTTTTAGTAACATTATGTATGCTGTAATTTTCTGTTTTATTTCTTCATTAAAAAAAAAAAACTTTATGTTCTCTCCGGAAAATGTAAACAATTTGGAGATATCAGTGGTGTACAGATGGACCAGCTAGTCCTCCTCCCAGCTCTCCCACCTCACTCCTGTCTGACCTTGGCATTTCCTGGAATTATGTACCTCCTTCCTCCCAACATTCATTCTTTAATTTCTGCTCTTACCTTAATGGAGAGATAACATCAAGGGTCCATCTTCATCCTCTGAATTTTAGGTCTATACATAAGACTATAAAACAATGATGATGCTTGATTTGGAGTGGTGCTCTTTGATTGGCTTGAAGTGAATTGGGATCTTGTCTGTTGCATGCTCTGAAGAGAATCTGCCCTCCTCACTCAAAGTCCCAGTGACAGCACAGTGTTCCTGTAACCTGCCAGGAACCAATGACCTTGATCTTGCTGATCTGGAGTTACAACAGGTAACAAACTTTATGTACACTGTTGGAGGATCAGTTACTAATGAAAATATTACTATAACTTTTGTTTTTAAATCCCTTTGTTCATGTAATGGTTTGTTTGTTTTTCAATATTACTGTAAATAAGTTCTGGTCCTGACAGGCAGGTCAGAGGGGAAAATTGCAGATAATAAGTTAATGATAAAATCACTTTTTATCTGTAATTGCTGCAAACTACTCTTGCATGTAACTCATACCTTTGCATTATGCATTAAACACACTGCATTGTGGGACATCTAAATGTGATGCAGCCAAATATGTGAGTGAATAGATAGAAAAGGTTAAAGGCAAATTGACTTATTCTTGTTAGTAATATTATATACACTTATTTTATGCTTTGAATGAAAAATGAATGTCAGTTATGGTGGTTATTTAAATTTTTTTTTACAACTTCTATCCAGAATATTTAGCTGACTTCTAAGGATGATATCTATATTTGACTTGATTGATAAGGGATTTCTACTATAATGGCAGATAAATAATTATTGTCACAATAGATGTTATTAGAACTATTGCAAGAAAAAGCTAACTGTCTGATTAGCTGTCTACATTTTTTTTTGAGTTTGTGTGTCTCCAAAGATAAATATTTTTCAAAGTCATCAGGTTTGAGATCTTTTATCATTGGTTCTTGGGACTCACCCAAGTTTTTGTTCCACCCAGCTTCCTGATAAGCATCAGAGAGATGGAGAATACCGCTTCTTTCAAAAAGATTTATGACCCAAAGGTCAAAAAGGTCACGGGTCAAAAGTTCACTGGATGGATTTATTTATTATTAATTAATTATTTATTATATTTATTATTAATTAATTATTATTATAATATTTATTTATTATTTTATTATTATTTATTTTTATTTGAGTAGAGTGAATTGTGTGCTTATGAGTGGGTTTTTGTGGGAATAGCCCCGTGCTACGAGGGTGCCGAGCAGGGGGACTGAGCAGGGGGTTGGTGCGTTAAGGTCCCAAACACTGGGTCTGAGTGGGTGGGTTACCTGATGGAGTGTGAGCGTACGCTGTACCGTGGTAAGGTCCCGGGCTTTGGAGAATCCGTGGAAAAGGGCTCGGAGAGAGCGATGCTGTGTCTGGTGCGGTACCGTGGTAAGGTCCCGTGGCTTTGGATAATCCGCAAAGGACTCGGAGAGAGCGATGCCGGAGAGCTGAGAGTTGTGCTGCGCGAGACTGAAAGAAACCCTGTGAGAATGAACAAGTTGGAGCTAAGAATGAGAGGAGGAGGTGGGTCTGACGTCCAGTAAAAAACGCTTAGCAGTAGTTTGACCGTCTGTGTGTGTGTGTGTGTGTGCGTGAAAGCCGACACCCCCCTGCAGCAGTAGCAGTTTGGCCTTGTGTGGTAGTTTTTTTCAAACTTGTGTTTTTCCTCATGCAACCTATGTACATCCCGATAGGTCAAATCCCGGTCAAACTGTAATTTGGGCCACACATCAAGTTGGACATTTTGTATTTCAGTAAATTTTGTTTGAAGTTTTGTCTTTTCCCCCGACTCCCCCCATACCGTCTGCGCAGTTAAAACGTACATCGAAATAGACATCAGATAAAACTTGACAGGACGTATATTTCTCCTTAAAGAATCCTAAGAAGTAACCAACCGCAGATATTTTTAGTATGCCGAGCAGGGATTCCCTCCTTTGGTAGACACAAGTACCCCCACCCAGTATCATCAAGGCCTTGCCCTACTGGAAAGAGAAAACTACACGGGACCTGCATAGAGTAAGTATATTATTTCTTTTACGCGTGTTTTATGATAAACACCATACAATAAAATAACTTAAAATAATTATTTTATTTTTAGAGATTCAGCTATTTTGGGTTTGTTTTTTTTCTCTACGGGAGACGCTGCGGATAGAAAACTCCATATAGTGAGTATATTATTTCTTTTATATGTATAATAAAAATGCTATTCATTAAAAATAACTTATTCTAATAATAGGTATTCTCTGTTTTTTCTATGTACGAGAGAGACGGGGGCGGACCGGTCAAGAGAAAATCTACGCAAGACCTGAATCAGCAGGTATGGACGGAGCAACACCCCCCTCCTATACCTGAAACGCTATTAAATGAAATAGACAACAACAACAACGTTAATAATGATGAAAATGATGCGGTTTACTTTGCTCAACACGTCTCGCCACCCGCAGCGTCTGTTGAAGCGACGGCCCAAGAGCCCTGTTTGCTACCATCCTTAGAGACATTATTAACCTTCCTGTGCTGTTAGGGTCGGCACCGACCCGTTTTTAAGTTTAACATGCATAAAAGCACCACATACATTTGTGTATACTCTTAAAACAAAAGGCTCCATATTGAACCTTTTAGCTTGGTACATATATGACACTCCTTGGACATTCTCAATTAAAAGAAATGGCACCTTTTTGAAGGCAATGGTTATATTTCCTCTGGTTAGAACCCCTATAGTTCTATATAGCACACCCAAGAACCTTTTTTTCGAAATATATACTGCATCAAAGCTTTTTGACTTTGTCAGGAATCTCTATTTAAACTAAATAAATTAAAACAAAATCAAGGTAAGGCATCCCCACACATGTAAGGTAAGATAAGACCAGTTCAGTTTATTTATATAATTCTCTAGAGGTTTATTTTATCATTATTTTTCATTGAAAACGAGAGGAATGCTGTCAAAAAAAAGGTCCAGAAAGCCACACCAAAAATATTAAAACCAATCTTTTCATGGATAAGGAAGCCTAACAAGGTAACCAAGAAGTAAGAAACAAATTGGATGATAAATAATTGTTTTGAGGGTATCTTTTGGCTGATGTAAGACACGTGCTGCTTGACACCGACCCGTCTAACATAAGAGACAGGAACAGAAAGCTAACATAGGCCGAAGGTTAAGCGTGTTAAATGAAAGGCAGCGGGATAATTCCCCATAATGCCGCACTATAACAAAATCAAACGCGACGTGAAAACGTTTAATAGACCTCAATAAAAATGTCAGGGACGTCTACGACAAACGCAGATTGTTGCCTAGTGGGGAAACTGCCTTTTGGATACCGAAATGTAAAACTAGCAGCATCGCAAAAGGGTGTTGTAAGTCTTTAAAAATATTTCATCGAATGAATTTGTTAATGTAACATGAAAGTTTTTTCAAAGTAAGATGTACAGATGTCTTAAAATGTAACATATAAAAGTTTTTTCAAAGTAAGATGTACAGATATTTTAAAATGTAATATGAAAGCTTTTCAAAGTAAGATGTACAGATGTTTTAAAATGTTCGGGTGTTTTATTTTCTAGACGCGTTGTACAAAAACGTTTTGTTACGTGTATGCAGCGCAAGCGTGTTTGTACAAAGTTATATGCATTCATTTTGCGAATCGGTTTTGAAATCTAATATATGAACGTGGCTTTTATTTTACAAAAACAAAGTTGCAAAAAATTTGTAGGCTCTTTATCAAAGCAGATTTTGTTAACATAACATGAAGTTTTTTTTATTTTCAAAGTTGCACAATGGTTTTAAAATGTAACATGTATACGTGTGTTTTTATTTTTCAAACTTGTACAAAAATGTTTTAGTACATTTATCAAATGAGTTTTAAAATGTAACATGTACAGGTGTTTTATTATTCAAAATAAAAGTTGTACATACATTTTGTTATATGTATGCAGCACGGTCATGTTTTTAAAATGTGCTAATATTTGCGGGATGGTGGGAATAAAGCGTATTTAAAGGGGTACCTCTCGTGGAATCTACCAATCTTTAGCAGCTTTTGAACCCTGAGCCAGACGGGGACTCGGGTGTTTAACCGTGAGACTCGACACCGAGCTACGCATTAGATCCTTACTTCAGCAATGGTCCCCATGTACCCAGTGTAGGGTCAGGTCCATCGCAAGAGAATGTCTCCGCCGTGAAAGAACGATCCGCCAGCATTTTGTGTATCAACGAATCTGTAACCATTCTTTCCATTCATTATATGCTGAGTTTTCCAAAATTGTTTTTTAGCTGAAGCATCAAAAGCTGTAACTTCGAGTGCACCTGGTTTAATAGCATTTTATTTATAACAGTAGGAGCTTGTAAACTGCATTTAGCAGTCGCATTAAAACACATTAAAAACTTTAAAGAATAAAGCCTTAGTTATTTTTAATAAAGACGGCTTTCTAGTAAATGGTTTTCCTACAAGGTGACCCCGCGGCCTATACTTCTTAAGACATCCGGGCGCCTGATTTGAGATGTTTACTGAGGACGGTATGTTAAGTTAACAGTGGTGACCGAGCTGCACCGTGTTTGACTCTTAATGAAACTTAGACCTAATTCAACAGAACCAGTCGTCATCCACTTTACAGTGAGATTTCTGAGCGAAATGTGAACAGAGATTCATTTTCTTACTTTACTACTTATCGGATAACAAGGGAAATGGCAGCGGCAATAACCTACACAGTTATTTGTTCCTTCCATATGTATTGTAATGATAGGTGTGTGTGTGGAGGGGGGAGGGATTGGCATGGCAAGTTAATTAAGTGGTCACACCTGGGTTGTTAGGGTGTGGGTTTAAAAGAGGGAGAATACAGGGTTCGAGAGCCGCGCTGAATGAGAGATTGCGTGTTAGACACAGCACTCGTTGGTTCTGGGAGGGAGGTGCCGTTCGTATGCCGTGTAGGGCTGCCGGCGGTGAAGCCAGATAGCGGGTTGCAGGGATAGGTTCCGGTGTGGTAGGGAGAGGAGAGTTAGGACGGGGGAGTTAGGAGTGCATGATCGCTGCTGAGTTTAGAGTGTTGGGTCGAGGTGAATCGCGGCATCCCCATGTGACGTAGCGGCTGGGGAATTCCCTTTCCGCGTAGTGTCTTTGATTGTGGACCTGTCCGAATTAATGTTCTTTCCCCGTGGGAGGGTCTTGAGCCTCGGGGGGGGGGAACGCTATGTTTTAATCTTGTCCGTGTATGTTTGTTTGTGTTTTAAAGTAAGCAGCGTAGCCGCTAGGAGTCGGGGCGGGACCATAGACGGGGTACCGGTTCCGTGACGCTTGCCTGTGCCTGAAGTGTGGGGATTGCTGAGTATTGCAGTGCTATTGGTGTGCCGTGCCCTGACAGGGATGTGGTGTGGTGCGGGATTTATTGTGTGGTGACGTGGATTAACACCCGTTTGGAAAGACTGGTTTGCTACGGGGAGAGAGCGCATCCGGACCCTTTTGTGAACCCAGATCCGACCTGATCGGTCGCTGTATGAATTGTATGGAATAAAACTTGTTCTAATTATAGTAGAAATCTTGTGGTGGTCTATTCCTCCTTTACACCCTCCAACGCTATTTTAGGTTCATTACAGTATATATATAGCACCGCAGAACGTTTTGCACTTTTTTTTTTTTGCACTATTTGTTTATTGTTTGTTGTGTGTTCTACGTGCATGTTTGCACTGGAGGATCTGCTTTTTATTCTCATTGTACATGTGTATAGTGACAATAAAAAGGCATTTCATTCATTCATAATATGTCGGACACAATGGCTCTGAGCACGATGGAGTCCGCGGTGAGGCGCACGAGCTGCTAGCTGATGTAATTCTGCGAACGGTCGGGGCTCTGACATTCTTAAGGTGCGGCTATCTATCCCCGAGACACTTTAGCCAGGATCGTGTATATTTGCGCTTATTAATGCTGCAATGTCAGGGTTTTGCTGACTCTTATAGGAAGCTGGCTAGCAATAACATTTTTTAGCTGGTCTTTTTCATTTAGTACATACACGGTTTAGAAGAAAACCTAATCACCATTAAAATAAATAAATAAATAAACGTACAAAACTATTGAAATCCCCCAGAAGCATGTGCATATTTTTCTGGTTTGCATGTTGTGTGTGTGTGTGTGTGTGTGTAGTTACCTAAGCACAGTCGGCCTAGTGTTTGATACGTGTAGGTGATGGAGAAGCGTATGGTCGTGGGGACAATAAACTACATGCGCCTATGCCAACTTGTGTTTAAGTATAGCGACAAACATGGACGCTTTCTTTAACGTAAAACAGTTAAAGGCTCATTCGGTTTTGTTTACATTTTTATTTTTTTTTAATTTCAAGTAGCCTCTAATCACCTTACATTAGTTCTGATTTACTGTAGTCACCAATCAGAGTATTTTAAAACAATGGCACTGAAATGTCACCACATGTTAAAGCTAACAAAGTAACATGATTATATCAGCGGAACAAACCAGTCGCCGGTACGTATAGACAGATCATGTGTTGCTCAACAATCGACAGCATTTTGAAATCTATTTGTATTTAGACAAATATATTGGGAATAAAGCGTTGTGTTTTAAAAGGCAGACATTGAGGTAGAATTTAAATTGGTCACAATTGTATTTTTTTCCACAGCTAGAAGTGTCGGCTGAGGCTGATTTTAATTGGCATGTCAGTTTAGGATTCTTGCAGTAGAAGTTATGTAGTGAATTGCGGTACTCTGAAATGAAGTGATATGTGTATTAGAATCGTGAAGCGTCATCTTCCTTTGTTTTAGGTTCACCCCGGGCATTTTATGAATTGTAATGTAATGTCAGACAGTGTGTGATGAATTTCTGAAGGCCTGTTATAGGCCTATATGACAATTTCGTGGAAACGTCTCATGGAAAAATGTAGTTGCAGTTTGTCAGGACTAAAGACTGGCTAATATGACATGGTGAACAAGTCCTGTGGTTAAAGAATGCCTGCCTGTTGCTTAAAACATTGTGTTGTATGCCGAATGTTTCTTGCCCATAGACTACATGTTGCTATACTGTTCCTTTATAATATTCAAGTATTATTTTTAAAATCATTTAATGAAATAGGTAAATACCTCATCATTGATGACTATGGTCCACCTGAGTGACAAGTAACCCGTCCTGGACAGAGGTTTCTTCAAGGCCTGTTGTGGGAACCCCATGGTGTAGGATTAAGAGAAAGAATACAGGGAGTGGTACAAATGAGCAGTTGTCCTGCCCCCTTTTACTCATTTTGGATGCTTAAATTACTAAATTGTGATTTTAATGCTCATCTGTATGATTCTATGGTCTGAGCGAGTCTCCAGTACTACATGAATGGTAAACTTAAAAACTCTACTTCTCTTAGCTTAATGATATTTTCTTTTACTGTGTACGATTGGTAGAAATGAAAATCGTGATTTGTCTCTCAGCTTGTGTGTGTGTGTGTCTGTGTGTGCGTGCGGTGGGTCAACAATGGCAATTAATCACTAAATTCTAAACAAACCCACATATAAAACCCCCTCCCCACCCTCCCCAGACACCTATAAAACACAGCATTCTTGCTCTCACCCCCCACTCATTTTGTGAAAAAGCATGTCTGTTGCCAAGACTACAGCTCGTGTCTTGAGTCGTACATACTATGACCCCAGCCACCCGGGGTCATACGGAGGGGCCTCCAGACTGCAGAGAGCCGTGCAGGAAGATACGGGGAAAAAAGTGGCTACTGATGACATCAGAGAGTGGCTGTCTATGCAAGACAGTTATACTTTACATAAGCCGGCTAAAAAGAATTTCCCCAGGAGCAGAGTGTTTAATACCGAGAGCCATGTATCAGCGGCAGGCCAGTTTATGCGACATGCAAGGGCTGGCGATGTACAACGACGGGTTAAAGTATCTCCTTTAATAAAGTAAAAACATTTATTAAAAACCGTAAGGAGATACTTTAAAAAAATGTTATTGCTAGCCAGCTTCCTATAAGAGTCAGCAAAACCCTGACATTGCAGCATTAATAAGCGCAAATATACACGATCCTGGCTAAAGTGTCTCGGGGATAGATAGCCGCACCTTAAGAATGTCAGAGCCCCGACCGTTCGCAGAATTACATCAGCTAGCAGCTCGTGCGCCTCACCGCGGACTCCATCGTGCTCAGAGCCATTGTGTCCGACATATTATGAATGAATGAAATGCCTTTTTATTGTCACTATACACATGTACAATGAGAATAAAAAGCAGATCCTCCAGTGCAAACATGCACGTAGAACACACAACAAACAATAAACAAATAGTGCAAAAAAAAAAAGTGCAAAACGTTCTGCGGTGCTATATATATACTGTAATGAACCTAAAATAGCGTTGGAGGGTGTAAAGGAGGAATAGACCACCACAAGATTTCTACTATAATTAGAACAAGTTTTATTCCATACAATTCATACAGCGACCGATCAGGTCGGATCTGGGTTCACAAAAGGGTCCGGATGCGCTCTCTCCCCGTAGCAAACCAGTCTTTCCAAACGGGTGTTAATCCACGTCACCACACAATAAATCCCGCACCACACCACATCCCTGTCAGGGCACGGCACACCAATAGCACTGCAATACTCAGCAATCCCCACACTTCAGGCACAGGCAAGCGTCACGGAACCGGTACCCCGTCTATGGTCCCGCCCCGACTCCTAGCGGCTACGCTGCTTACTTTAAAACACAAACAAACATACACGGACAAGATTAAAACATAGCGTTCCCCCCCCCGAGGCTCAAGACCCTCCCACGGGGAAAGAACATTAATTCGGACAGGTCCACAATCAAAGACACTACGCGGAAAGGGAATTCCCCAGCCGCTACGTCACATGGGGATGCCGCGATTCACCTCGACCCAACACTCTAAACTCAGCAGCGATCATGCACTCCTAACTCCCCCGTCCTAACTCTCCTCTCCCTACCACACCGGAACCTATCCCTGCAACCCGCTATCTGGCTTCACCGCCGGCAGCCCTACACGGCATACGAACGGCACCTCCCTCCCAGAACCAACGAGTGCTGTGTCTAACACGCAATCTCTCATTCAGCGCGGCTCTCGAACCCTGTATTCTCCCTCTTTTAAACCCACACCCTAACAACCCAGGTGTGACCACTTAATTAACTTGCCATGCCAATCCCTCCCCCCTCCACACACACACCTATCATTACACTCCCCCCACCCTTAGAACAGACTCGTCCTCGAGTCACATCATCTCATAGTCCTTAGCCCATGCTGGTGGCCTCCTCTGACGTCCCAGACGAGTCTTCTGGACTGGAGCCCCCTCGTTCCGTTCTTGTTCCTTAGACCGACACGTAGCAGCAGGCCCATCGCTGTGCAGCTGTAAAGGGTCCTTACGGGCGCTGCGCCGCCATGTTCGGGCAGGCTGGTCCCCTTCCCTCTGCTGTCCTGGTCCAATTGCACTTGCCTCTTCTGACTGATTCGCTGCCATTGCCCCCACTTCTGCCCCTGGTACCACCGCCTCCATCTCGCCACCCTTCCCCTCTGAGGGCAGTGTTTGCAGATAGCCACCACCAGGGGGGATACCCCTTAACTCCGGCAGGGTACCAACAGGCACCACTCGTTCTCTATACTCCGGGTTGGGAGCCTCTGTTACAGTAGAGAGAAAAGGTTTAAGTCGAATAAAATGCACCACCACCTTATTCCCACCTTCCACTGGTACCACTTGATACAACACCTCTGTTATGCTTTCCACCACCTTATATGGGCCCTTAAACCTTCTCTGTAACTTTGGACATAAACCCCTTCTTCTAGCCTTCCCCCGGACCCATACCAACTCTCCCTTTGAATAATACTGGACTTGCGCTCTGACGTCATACACTTCCTTCTGCTTACCAGAAGCCCTTGCCTGATGACATTTTACTGCTTCCCCCACTGTGGCCAATGTGTCCCACAGTCTAGCCACATATTCAGTTACAGAGGAAAACCGTTCCCCGCCATTGAGATTCAACATAACATCCACAGGCAACACTATCTCTTGCCCAAAAATAACCTTATATGGTGTAAACCCAGTACTGGAGTGAATACTACTCCTATAAGCCATCATCACATAAGGTAACAGCAGATCCCAATTGGACTGGTTTTCCTCTACAAAAAGGGACAACATTGACAACAATGTCCTGTTAAACCTTTCAATCATCCCATCCGACTGGGGGTGGTAAGCTGATGTCCTAGTCTTTTGAATGTTCAACAATTGACACACTTCTTTGAAGAGATTTGATTCAAAATTTCGACCCTGATCTGTATGAATAGAGCGAGGGGCCCCAAAGCGACAGACCCACTGCTCCACCAAGACCTTGGCCACAGTTGAAGCTTCCTGATTAGGGAGAGGAAATGCCTCAGTCCATTTTGAGAAATAATCCCCAATGACCACAATGTACTTATGTACCCCTGAGGTTACTGGTAGCGGCCCTAAAATGTCTAATGCTACCCGTTCATATGGCCTAGCGGTTACCACAGACTGCAGTGGGGCACACCCCCGTTTCCCCACCACTTTCCGGGACCCACAATCCACACACTCCCGACACCAGCGCTTAACATCCCCAAACCACCCCAGCCAATAAAACCGATCTTTCACCTTGGCTTGCAACTTTTGTACTCCCAAATGACCCCCAGTAGTAGCATTATGCAACTGCCTCAAAATATCTGGCACCAAAGACTTGGGGATAACAACCTGAACTTGATTTGCTGCATCCGAATTTAAAGGTGGATATCGTACCAACCTAGAACCCTGCACCTGCAACTGATCCCACACTGGTGCATATTTCCGCAGCTCATCTGGAGGCTGACTACCTGCCCTCCCCTGTTTTTTTAGAGCAAAAATCTTTTGCAGCTCCGCATCTCCTTGCTGAGCCTGCCCCAACTCATCGCACTCCTCCTGACCTACCACAGCCTCTGGACACACCTCTTTCACAGCACATATCACCTCTCCCCCTTTTTTTTGGGTAACTGGTGGTGAATCTGAGGTTACTGGCAGAAAAGCGGGCAATCTAGAGAGGGCATCCGCATTAGCGTGCCCCCGACCGGGCCGGTGCACTATCTTATACTGAAAGCTGGCTAGCTGCTCTACCCACCTAGCCAACTGCCCCTCTAAACCTTGGAAATTATGCAACCATCTTAATGAATTATGATCTGTCCGTAAGACAAATTCCTTACCCAGCAGGTAGTGTTTAAAATATTTTATGAATGTAACCATGCTTAACAACTCCTTCTTAGTTGTTGCATATTTCCTTTCTTGTTTAGTCAAAGCCCGACTAGCGTATGCTATCACACCTTCCCGTCCCTCCTCTACCTGGGACAGTACCGCCCCAATACCTGCATCACTCGCGTCCGTATCTAATATAAAGGTTTTATTTGGGTCAGGGTAAGACAGGACTGGTGCAGACATCAAACTAAGTTTGAGCTGTTCAAATGCTGTCTGACAAGCTTCCGTCCATTTAAACCGTCTGCCCTTCTCAGTCAGCTGATGCAGAGGCCGAGCAAGTTCAGCGAATCCCCGAATAAACCTCCTATAATAAGAGGCCAGACCCACAAAACTCCTCACCTCCGTCTGATTTTTAGGCACAGGCCACTGGTGCACAGCTTCCACTTTAGCCGGATCAGCTTTCACACCCCTAGCCGATATTATATGGCCCAAATACTGCACTTCTGTGGCAAACAAATTACACTTTGCTGGCTTAACCTTAAGATTAGCCTGACGCAATTTAGACAGAACCTCATCCACACGATCAAGATGTTCTTGGAACTTACGGCCAAAAATTATTATATCATCCAAGTACACCAAACAAGTAGTCCATTGAAGATCCGCCAGCACTAAATCCATGAGACGCTGAAAGGTACTTGGACTATTACACAGGCCAAAACTCAACACGTTAAATTCGAAAAGGCCCTGACGAGTGATAAATGCGGTCTTATGTTTATCTTTTGGATCCAACTCAACTTGCCAGTACCCACTGGCTAAATCCAATGTTGAAAACCAACAAGCCTTACTCAAACTATCTAACGCATCATCAATTCGTGGTAAGGGATACGCATCTTTACGGGTGACATCATTCAATTTGCGATAATCCACGCAAAACCGAAGGCCACCATCTCGCTTACGTACCAGAACCACTGGCGCCGCCCAAGGGCTATTTGAGGGCTGAATGATGTTATTAGCCAGCATCTGCTTTAAATGACCAGATACTTCCTTCTGCAAATGGAGGGGGACACGGCGGGGTGGCAGCTTTACAGGCTTCGCCTCACCAGTATCAATTTTGTGCAACGTCCGGCGAGTTCTCCCCAAATCTCCCTCTCCAGCACTAAATACAGACAAATTCTTCTGCAACAAGGTATGAATGCCAGTCATATCAGATGAGGCAAAACCCCTCTGATGCAATCCAAAATATGTTACAAGTCTATCGACTGTCCATGGCACAACAGCATCCCCCTCATCCTCACCTAAGTCTACATGCTCTGCTTTCCGACTCACCTCAATACCCGTATGCAAGGTCCCTACCCTCATCCCCCCTTTTAAAGTGAGAGCATCTTTGGTTACATTAATAACTCTAATAGGCAACCTACCCTGCTCCACTTTACAAACAACCCGAGCTATCATTATATTGCACTGGTTAGATGCTGAATCCAAAGGCTCCACCATACCCTCAGAACCAACCCCAACGGTATCCTCCACCTTACCAGCAATGATTGCCTCACTACGGGGGGGAATTACGGTGTCTTCTGGAACTATGACGACCCGAGGCTTGTCCATGTCTGCTGGCACAATAAGAGGTAATAATTTACCCATTATCCGACACTCCTTTCTACCAAAATCCAACATCACCCCATATTTACTTAAAAAGTCAAACCCCAAGAGAATATCCTGCGAAGGCACATCGGCTACCAAAAAGTCAGCAATTAAGGCCAACGAATCAAACTGGCAGACTGTTTGCCATTTTCCCAAGATCCCCATTCCCCCACCATTGGCTGCAGAAACATCTCCATGATGTCCCGCCAAATCAGACCCTCCCTTAGTAATATCAAGCCAGATTTGCTTCGGGATAACTGATAAAGTCGCCCCACTATCCACTAATAAGAGTGAGTCTAACGCACCTACTTTCGCTGCGATGTACCCAGAACCACCATGGTTGCGTGCAGAGGCCACAGATGTACTAATACGCTTGGGGGCAGGCAGTAGGCCTACGGTACCTGCCCCCTGGCGTTTCCCTGCACATAAGGGCAATCACGCCGCATATGCCTATTACAACCACACTCCCAGCACCCAGACCCTCTCGCACTGTGATTTAAGGGGCCCTGTACTAAGGCACTAGCGTGGGGTAGATCTTGTTCAAACTCCCCAGGGGGCTTAATGGGGTTTGACCTTTTCATTCCCTCTTGCATCTTAGACACTGTCATACCAAGAGATTTTACCTCCTGCCTTAACTCCTCTACCACCCCCAACAACACCTCCATTTGTTCATCCCTTTTTAATTTCTGCTCCACCACTCCCCTCACTTTAGCGTCAGGTGTCAAAGAAGTCTGCTCCAAATTCCTCAGCAACTCCATTTCAGAAGCAAGTTCAATAGCATCTTCCAGCGTATTAGGCTTGGCACTACGCAGGCTAACCCGAAAATCACCTGTGGCAAAATGCGTAATAAACTGGTCTCTAGCCAGCATATCACATGTCCGATTATCAGCCGTGGGGTAAGCCCTAGCGGCTAATCTGCGTAAGGCATTACCAAATTCCCTTGCTGTCTCCCCATGCATACGGCGACGGGCAGTAAAACTAGCCCTACTCCAATCACTACTATCGCAAGGTTCAAAACACCTTGCCATAGCTGCTTTTAACACCACATAATTATTTTTAGCTTCACTCGGCAACCCACTATACATATCCCTCGCGCGGCCAGACAACAGCAAAGACATAAATTTAATCTTCAAAGACTCATTCCACCGATTTACATCAGCCGCCAAATCAAATTGCTCCGACCAGTCAGACCACTCACGACCTACACCAGTAAAAGTTTCCGGTATAAATATTGGGCGAGCAGGTGAAGCTACTGGGAGATTACGAAAACACTCTCTAGACGTGACAGGACAATCCGCACCCTCATAATCAGGGGATTGTACACTATCCTCCGCCTCCAACATTTTTAACGCTACTTCTAGGTTTCTAAGGGGGAAAAAACAAGGAATCCCACCGCTGCCACCAGTGTAATGAACCTAAAATAGCGTTGGAGGGTGTAAAGGAGGAATAGACCACCACAAGATTTCTACTATAATTAGAACAAGTTTTATTCCATACAATTCATACAGCGACCGATCAGGTCGGATCTGGGTTCACAAAAGGGTCCGGATGCGCTCTCTCCCCGTAGCAAACCAGTCTTTCCAAACGGGTGTTAATCCACGTCACCACACAATAAATCCCGCACCACACCACATCCCTGTCAGGGCACGGCACACCAATAGCACTGCAATACTCAGCAATCCCCACACTTCAGGCACAGGCAAGCGTCACGGAACCGGTACCCCGTCTATGGTCCCGCCCCGACTCCTAGCGGCTACGCTGCTTACTTTAAAACACAAACAAACATACACGGACAAGATTAAAACATAGCGTTCCCCCCCCCGAGGCTCAAGACCCTCCCACGGGGAAAGAACATTAATTCGGACAGGTCCACAATCAAAGACACTACGCGGAAAGGGAATTCCCCAGCCGCTACGTCACATGGGGATGCCGCGATTCACCTCGACCCAACACTCTAAACTCAGCAGCGATCATGCACTCCTAACTCCCCCGTCCTAACTCTCCTCTCCCTACCACACCGGAACCTATCCCTGCAACCCGCTATCTGGCTTCACCGCCGGCAGCCCTACACGGCATACGAACGGCACCTCCCTCCCAGAACCAACGAGTGCTGTGTCTAACACGCAATCTCTCATTCAGCGCGGCTCTCGAACCCTGTATTCTCCCTCTTTTAAACCCACACCCTAACAACCCAGGTGTGACCACTTAATTAACTTGCCATGCCAATCCCTCCCCCCTCCACACACACACCTATCATTACAATACATATGGAAGGAACAAATAACTGTGTATGTTACGGACACAAGGTGTGACACGGCTGCCCACCCCGGTGCAACACATTTGAATAAAGATGCAGAGATCTGCAAGTAGGGAGATGGAAAAAGGAGTTTAATACAATTTCACAAGGAGACCGAACTGGCTGCTGCACGCTCACTCTTTTAGCTTGCTCTCTATTGAGCGTCCCTGGAGTATTGCACCTCACTACATTCTAACACAAAATACTTTGGTTTCACCAGAACATTTACAATAAACATACTGTTCCAATTGTAAGCAGTACAGTGTAATTATTCACCTATTACTGGAAAATGTGCAAAACAAAAGAACTGGCACATATATATCACATATTCAAATAGTATAATCCCAGAAACAGTACCTATTGTTACTGTTACATTTGCAAATCTTTATATATATATATATATATATATATTACCGCATATTTACTATACCTGTAGCCCTTATACTTCCTAAATATGAATATCTAACAATTCCAACAGACATGAAAACTACATAAACGAACATAAAAGAGCAAATATAGTTTCATGGCAGTCAGACACAACTCACAACAGTTATAATTACATACTAACGTATACTAGCTACATCTCTGTAGAGATCGCTATCCTCAGGCACATGGCAGCCTTGCTAACCGGTGTTAGCCTAGCACCTGTAGCGCAACTTAATAAGAGGCTTGTATGCGGCTTTAATACTCGTGCACATTTATAATGTTAACCGCTCACCTAATACACTGAAATAACACAATACAACCAAAAATTAGCGGACCCTGTTATTGAAAGATAAGCAAAAGCACTTCTCTGTTGCAGCTCTCTAAAAGTTTAATTCGCCATTTGCTGACGCAGCATGTATGCATACTCGGAGAAACACTAAAACTCTACTTCTGTCCGTTATTTTATTGATATCAAAACTATATAAGGGGCATTTCTTCTGCTGAATGGTGTATTTACCTGCAAGTAGGGAGATGGAAAAAGGAGTTTAATACAATTTCACAAGGAGACCGAACTGGCTGCTGCACGCTCACTCTTTTAGCTTGCTCTCTATTGAGCGTCCCTGGAGTATTGCGCTCACCGCGGTGCTCCTCCCCCCAAATCGCTCTCCGCCTCGCAAGGTAGTGCCCTTATTGACAATATTCTCCCTCCTCCTATACAACACGTATATAACATATTCCACACTAACACACCAATATAAAATAAAACGATGGGGGTGTCTTTTAATTAAAGCCAACGGGAATATATATAATATGCACTGGTATGTAACCAGACTGTATGCTACACTACACTCTCCCCCACAAAAGTAAATGTCACCCGACATTTCTCAAAATCCCATGTACTGGTTTCCATTCATGTCAGAAGTATATCATATATTGTCCAATCTATTATCCCTTTTAATCTCCGATCCAGGGTCTCCACAGCACAATCTGGCCTGGCATGGTCTTAGAAAGGAAACGTGTAGCACGAACCCAGGCAGGGTTGCCCAGAGTATCGTATGAGAGCACTGCAGGTTTGCGTGTTTGTCTTTTAGGATTCTGTCTAGCTTCCGTTACTGAGTCATCTGTGTCAGTCTCCGCACTGTTTTGCACATCAGGATGCTCAGCAAGCGCAGCTTGTTTCTGTAGTGGCACATCCTCTTCGCTCTGGAGTTGCACATCCTCTTCGCTCTGGAGTTGCACATCCTCTTCGCTCTGTAGCGGCACATGAGGTTGAGCTTGACTTTGTTGAGACTGCAAAACTGGTCCCTGACTGCCATCTGGAGCGTTCCATCTCAGTGTGACTGTACAGTCATCCTCCCAACTGCTGTCAGACTCAGGTACCTCTACCCACGATGGTTCTTTCCTCCATCCTGCTCTCTTCTGGACGCGTCTGTGCTGGCGCATTGAGGACGGTTCGCCTCTGCTTCTGGGGTCTGGTCGCTCCAAAGGAAGGAAATCACATGGCAAGAGGTGGTTCCGGTGCAGAATCCTTATGCGCCACTTCCCATTTTCTGGTTTCACCTCATAGACCGGACTCTCAGGATGCTTCCTTTCGATCACAACATGGACTCTGTCCTCCCAGTACGACCGCAGCTTTCCAGGGCCTGCTCTGGGGGTCAGGTTGCGAACAAGTACCCTGTCTCCAGGCATTAGGTCCCTTCCAAACACTCGCTGGTCATACTGGCGTTTTCCCCGAGCTGCCTCTTTCCGGGCTGTCGAAACTGCTATCTTGTATGCTTCTTCCATCCGGCTTTTCCATGCAGCTACATACTCTGGGTAAGTGGTTGGTGCCTCGGCTGTCTTGGTGGCAAACAGAAGATCAACTGGTAGGCGTGGGGATCTACCGAAAAGTAGATAGTATGGGGAAAATCCTGTGGCCTCGCTCCTGGTGCAATTGTATGCATGGACCACCTTGTTCAGCGAGCTCTTCCAATCTGCCTTTTCCTCGTCGGACAAGGTGCGGAGCATTGACAACAATGTTCGGTTGTACCTCTCCACTTGGCCGTTTCCTTGTGGGTGGTACGCTGTCGTATGACAGCCTTGCACTCCACTCAACCCCTTTAGTTCACCCAGGAGGCGATTCTCAAACTCTCTCCCCAGGTCATGATGAATTTTACTTGGAAACCCAAATCTCAAGATATAGTCATTAAACAACTTTTCTGCCACCGTTTTTGCAGATTTGTTCTTCGTTGGATAGGCCTGTGCAAAGCGGGTGAAGTGGTCCATGACCACTAAGATGTACTCATAACCTTGCTTGCATGCCTCCAGGTGAAGAAAGTCAATGGACACTAGTTCAAAAGGATAAGTGGTTTGAATGGGTGACAACGGTGCACGTGTGGGTCTACTGGGTCTCTTCCTCTTTAGACACTCACATTCATTCATTACAAAGTGTTCCACCTCGCTGCGCATTCGGGGCCAATAAAACCGGTCTCGAATGAGGCTCAGTGTTCGGCCGACCCCAAGGTGTCCCATTTCTTGATGGAGCTCACGAAAGACAAGAGGGTGGTAAACCTTTGGCAGGAGCAGTTGTTCTCCCCTGCACGTTCTTCTGCACAGGACACCATCCTCTCGTATAAGGAGTTTCGCCCACTGTCGCAATAGCGCAGCAACAGCTGGGTGTTCTTTTCTGACTTCTCGTTTGTCTGGTTGGCTGTTTCCTCTTTTGTATTTCAGAACCTCCCCAATGATCTCATCCCTCTCTTGTGCCATCTTGATTTCTTCCGGTTTGAAAGGGCGGCTCTGTGGGAAACTGCTGTCCTGCACCAACTCCAAAGTTTTCACCTCAAGATGACCCAGCATCTGTGCTGGTTCCTCAATTGCAACTGTAGCACCCGCCATAGACGCACTGATCACTGACTGTTCCACAGTCTCTGAGCACTCCTGCATATACTTATGGATGTCCAGTGGCATTCGGGACAGTCCATCTGCATCACTGTTGCTCTTACCTGGTCTGTACTTAATTACAAAGTTGTAGTCCGCCAACTGAGCGACCCACCTGTGTCCTGTAGCATTTAATTTGGCTGTGGTGAGGATGTATGTTAAAGGGTTGTTGTCCGTGTAGACCACAAAGGACTTGGCATGGTACAGGTAATCACGGAAACGTTCACACACCGCCCACTTTAATGCCAAAAACTCCAACTTCCCAGAGTGTAAGTGGTAGTTCTTCTCTGGTGGACTTAATGTCCTGGACCCATAGGCAATGACCACCATTTTCCCATTCTGCCTTTGATATAGGACAGCACCAAGCCCCTCCTGTGAAGCATCACAGTGCAAGGTGAAGGGGTGTTCGAAGTCGGGGTAGCCAAGAATTGGAGGGCTGGACAAACAGTCAACTAGGTGGTTCAGGACGTCTTGATGTTTGCTCTGCCACTGGATTGGTGTGCGGGACAACAGGGTCTCTCGTTTTTCTGAAGGTCGCTTCCCCACTTGACCCCTGGCCTCTAATTTTGCCCCCCTCAAGTCAGGTGCCTCTTTTGGTGTTTTCAGCAGTGCATAAAGTGGCTGGGCGATGCGAGAGAAATTGGGAATATAAGCCCGATAATATGACAGGAATCCCATTAGCTTCCTCATATCACCCACTGTAGCCGGTGTTTTCTGCTTTAAGGCCTGAACTGGAGCAATCTCTGCAGGGTCCATCGTATACCCTTCTCCGGAGACAATTTTTCCAAGGAACCTCACCTCCCGTTTAAACAGCTCACACTTTCTGGGGGTTAGTTTGACACCATGCTGTTGATAGCGTTGAAGGACTATTTTCACATGTGTCAAATGGTCTTCAAAGCTGCCACTGTGCACCAGGTTGTCATCAAGATATGGTTGACAAATGGTGTCCCTCAAGCCCACCATGCATGCCTCCATGCTCCTCTGAAATTCAGCTGGGGCTGCACTTAACCCAAAAGGGATCCTTACCCATTCATAAAGCCCCCAGGGGGTAATGAATGCAGTGAGTGGCCGACTGGCTTCATCCAGAAATCCCTGGTGGTACGCCTTCCCCTGATCCAAGACAGAGAACCAGCTGCTTCCACCAAGGGAATCAAACAAGTCTTGCATCCTCGGAATAGGATGACGGTCAGGCACCGATTTCCGATTTAGCTCCCTGTAGTCACAGCACAGTCGCAGGCTTCCATCTTTCTTTCGGACACACACCACTGGAGATGAATATGACGAGCGCGATGGTGTTATCCATCCCCTATTGAGAAGGTCTTGAAGATACTCCTTTACCTCTTGGTGCAATGGTTTTGGGATTGACACATAGGTCTTCTGAACTGGGCTTGGATCATGCAATGTGATGTGCATCTGTAATGATGGAATGCGTCCCACATCCTGGTCATCATAGGCAAATGCTTGACATTCTTCTTTCAGCACTTCTTTCGCAGCTCTCTTTTCTCTTTCACTGAGGTGGCTGAGATCCACTGGTGGATCCCACACTGCCCCACGCCCTCCCTCACTAGGGCTGTTCAGGTACTCTGGAAGGTCCCAAACCTCAGTTGTAGCTGAAGGCACTTCACTTGACTTTGTGGCAGCAGGGTATAGAGTCTTGATAGGTTGAATACGACCCACAATAGTACGCTTCTCTAAGCGAATGCACTGATTAGTGGTGTTCGCTATTGGGACTGGAATCCTCATGATTCGTTGTATTGGAGTTCTGACCAAGACTTCGCCAACAGCCAGTCCCTCTGGGAGTGGGTGGTCATCTGTAGGGGAGAACAGCAGGTCTTGTCCCTGTAGCTGTGGGTCCAAAAGGGAGTGCAAGAACACTGTGGTTACTTGGTTCGCTGCTAGCATCACTCCATTCCGGCCCACCCTAACTGTTCTTCCTTCCTCCTCCCTGCGGGAATTCTGAATCAAACTGACAATTGCTCGTGCTGTCCCACCCTCAACTGCAAAAGCCTTGGTCACAGATGAAATAATTTCCCTCCTGCCATCCTGGGGCTGGTGTTCTGGCCTTCTGATTATTTCATCAATTATGTTGAATCCCAAGATTGGCTCTTCTGCAACATCATCATCACTGGACACCAGTATTGGCACTCTGAGCGCTGGTTGTCGCCCTTCCCCTACCAGTTGGAAATTTACCTCGACCCACCCGATGAAAGGAATTGTTGTATTATTTGCTGCTCTGCCGGTCAGAACTGCCTGTCCCAGCAAATCTTCAAGGGGCCTGATTTTTGTGTGAGGTAGGTACTGCCTGCGCCAATTTTCATTGATAATGCTTGCCTGCGCTCCCGTGTCCCATAAACCTTCCACTAGTTGACCATCAATCCAACAGTTAACTAAACATCTTCTTCCAATCAGTGAGATGAGTTTTGACTGTACTCGGGGAGGTAAGTGGTTAACTGGACAGCACTGAGCTGAGACTGTGGGCAACACTAGCGGCGGATCCTCGAGTGCATCAATGGTATGCAGAGTCTGGTGCTTCTGAATGTACTGGTCAGGAGGTACATTCTTTGGGGTCCTTAAACTGGTTGTTAAACTGTGGGACGCTGCATTCTGGGCTGCTGAGTGTCCCCCTCCAGCAGCCCCTCCTCGTTTCCCAGATTCCGATTCTGACCCCTACAACCCCTGGCCAAATGTCCCCACTGACCACATTTAAAGCAGTGATGGCAGGTCTCAGATCTTCCTTCATCTCGGCACTGCTGGCACCCCCTTAGAACCCCAATTGGTGGCCTTGGGCGGTTCGCCTCCAAAACAGACAGGACCATCTGCTTCATTTCAGTCCGCAGCTCTTCCATCATCCGCTCTGGGCTGAGTTTGTTACAATTTTTTTCCTCCTTTTCTTTCTTCCGGGCGTTTGCCCTTGTTTGTTCTGTTGGTGGGGCAAATACTGTAGGCTGAATATAATTCTCAGTCAAGGTGTCAGTGTGGAGCTCACTAACTCTGGGGTTTTTAGTTGCTTGTCGTCTCAGTTTTTCCTGTCTCTCACCTTCTAACTTGGCAGCCTCACTCACTCTCTCAATCAGTTCTTCATCTGCGATGTCAGTGAGGTCCAGCAGAGGTTTTAGCTGGAACTTTACGGAATCACTGAGTAATCCAGTTTCTATGGTGCGCAAGAATTTCTTCTGGACCACATCTGGGCTGTAGTATTCTTCATCATCCCCACCGGTTGACTTCATCAACAGTTTTTCTTTCAGTACTATTGCTCGGAAGATAAAATTCTGAGCAGTCTCTTTGGGCTCCTGTGACAAGTTTGCCAGCTGGTGATACAAGTCTGATGCACTCTCCTCTCTGTAATGGCCCCTCAGGATAGCCTTTAATGTGTCCAGTGTGAGTCCACGCTTGATTTCGAGGAGTCCTCGGAGGGGTAAGCTTGGGTCAACTGCTTTGACAACTGCCTCCAATATTTCAGTCTCGGAATGTCCTCTTTCTAGCCCAACGTCAATCTGCCGCATCAAACTGGGATAAGGCAATCGATCTTTTTGTCCATTGTCTTTGACTTGGCCACAAATCTTGAATTCACGCCGAATGGTTACTTCCGGTATTTGCCGATCCGGTACTTTGGGTCGGCCAATGTCGTCACCTCGACCTGTCTTGCCCCTGGATCCTTCCCCAGCAGGGCTTTCATTCATCTCATCTTCATACGACCGCGGCTGGAAGTACTTTTTCCCTAATCCAGGCCTAAACATTGCCCTATGTGGTATTGTGCCCCTTGCCTCCTTCATAACAGACAGCAGACGGCTGAAGTCCCGGCAAACCTCCTCCACTTCTTTCTCCTCTCTCATTGCCTCGAGGGCACTCTCAACCCTCTCAATACGAGCTCGTTTTTCTGCATAGGATGGGACACCCTCAGTGCTTCGGTCGCAGTGTAGAAAGGCACAAACCTCAGCAAGCTGACTTCCATTCAACCGCCACAATGTGGCACTTATCTCATCATGAAGATCCTGAACTTCTTCCAGGCTCGTCTCTAGAAAAGGGGATTCAGTTCTCTCCATTTTGACCCCTCCTGGCTGGCTCGCCAAAATATGTTACGGACACAAGGTGTGACACGGCTGCCCACCCCGGTGCAACACATTTGAATAAAGATGCAGAGATCTGCAAGTAGGGAGATGGAAAAAGGAGTTTAATACAATTTCACAAGGAGACCGAACTGGCTGCTGCACGCTCACTCTTTTAGCTTGCTCTCTATTGAGCGTCCCTGGAGTATTGCACCTCACTACATTCTAACACAAAATACTTTGGTTTCACCAGAACATTTACAATAAACATACTGTTCCAATTGTAAGCAGTACAGTGTAATTATTCACCTATTACTGGAAAATGTGCAAAACAAAAGAACTGGCACATATATATCACATATTCAAATAGTATAATCCCAGAAACAGTACCTATTGTTACTGTTACATTTGCAAATCTTTATATATATATATATATATATATATATTACCGCATATTTACTATACCTGTAGCCCTTATACTTCCTAAATATGAATATCTAACAATTCCAACAGACATGAAAACTACATAAACGAACATAAAAGAGCAAATATAGTTTCATGGCAGTCAGACACAACTCACAACAGTTATAATTACATACTAACGTATACTAGCTACATCTCTGTAGAGATCGCTATCCTCAGGCACATGGCAGCCTTGCTAACCGGTGTTAGCCTAGCACCTGTAGCGCAACTTAATAAGAGGCTTGTATGCGGCTTTAATACTCGTGCACATTTATAATGTTAACCGCTCACCTAATACACTGAAATAACACAATACAACCAAAAATTAGCGGACCCTGTTATTGAAAGATAAGCAAAAGCACTTCTCTGTTGCAGCTCTCTAAAAGTTTAATTCGCCATTTGCTGACGCAGCATGTATGCATACTCGGAGAAACACTAAAACTCTACTTCTGTCCGTTATTTTATTGATATCAAAACTATATAAGGGGCATTTCTTCTGCTGAATGGTGTATTTACCTGCAAGTAGGGAGATGGAAAAAGGAGTTTAATACAATTTCACAAGGAGACCGAACTGGCTGCTGCACGCTCACTCTTTTAGCTTGCTCTCTATTGAGCGTCCCTGGAGTATTGCGCTCACCGCGGTGCTCCTCCCCCCAAATCGCTCTCCGCCTCGCAAGGTAGTGCCCTTATTGACAATATTCTCCCTCCTCCTATACAACACGTATATAACATATTCCACACTAACACACCAATATAAAATAAAACGATGGGGGTGTCTTTTAATTAAAGCCAACGGGAATATATATAATATGCACTGGTATGTAACCAGACTGTATGCTACACTACATGTAGGTTATTGCCGCTGCCATTTCCCTTGTTATCCGATAAGTAGTAAAGTAAGAAAATGAATCTCTGTTCACATTTCGCTCAGAAATCTCACTGTAAAGTGGATGACGACTGGTTCTGTTGAATTAGGTCTAAGTTTCATTAAGAGTCAAACACGGTGCAGCTCGGTCACCACTGTTAACTTAACATACCGTCCTCAGTAAACATCTCAAATCAGGCGCCCGGATGTCTTAAGAAGTATAGGCCGCGGGGTCACCTTGTAGGAAAACCATTTACTAGAAAGCCGTCTTTATTAAAAATAACTATAAGGCTTTATTCTTTAAAGTTTTTAATGTGTTTTAATGCGACTGCTAAATGCAGTTTACAAGCTCCTACTGTTATAAATAAAATGCTATTAAACCAGGTGCACTCGAAGTTACAGCTTTTGATGCTTCAGCTAAAAAACAATTTTGGAAAACTCAGCATATAATGAATGGAAAGAATGGTTACAGATTCGTTGATACACAAAATGCTGGCGGATCGTTCTTTCACGGCGGAGACATTCTCTTGCGATGGACCTGACCCTACACTGGGTACATGGGGACCATTGCTGAAGTAAGGATCTAATGCGTAGCTCGGTGTCGAGTCTCACGGTTAAACACCCGAGTCCCCGTCTGGCTCAGGGTTCAAAAGCTGCTAAAGATTGGTAGATTCCACGAGAGGTACCCCTTTAAATACGCTTTATTCCCACCATCCCGCAAATATTAGCACATTTTAAAAACATGACCGTGCTGCATACATATAACAAAATGTATGTACAACTTTTATTTTGAATAATAAAACACCTGTACATGTTACATTTTAAAACTCATTTGATAAATGTACTAAAACATTTTTGTACAAGTTTGAAAAATAAAAACACACGTATACATGTTACATTTTAAAACCATTGTGCAACTTTGAAAATAAAAAAAACTTCATGTTATGTTAACAAAATCTGCTTTGATAAAGAGCCTACAAATTTTTTGCAACTTTGTTTTTGTAAAATAAAAGCCACGTTCATATATTAGATTTCAAAACCGATTCGCAAAATGAATGCATATAACTTTGTACAAACACGCTTGCGCTGCATACACGTAACAAAACGTTTTTGTACAACGCGTCTAGAAAATAAAACACCCGAACATTTTAAAACATCTGTACATCTTACTTTGAAAAGCTTTCATATTACATTTTAAAATATCTGTACATCTTACTTTGAAAAAACTTTTATATGTTACATTTTAAGACATCTGTACATCTTACTTTGAAAAAACTTTCATGTTACATTAACAAATTCATTCGATGAAATATTTTTAAAGACTTACAACACCCTTTTGCGATGCTGCTAGTTTTACATTTCGGTATCCAAAAGGCAGTTTCCCCACTAGGCAACAATCTGCGTTTGTCGTAGACGTCCCTGACATTTTTATTGAGGTCTATTAAACGTTTTCACGTCGCGTTTGATTTTGTTATAGTGCGGCATTATGGGGAATTATCCCGCTGCCTTTCATTTAACACGCTTAACCTTCGGCCTATGTTAGCTTTCTGTTCCTGTCTCTTATGTTAGACGGGTCGGTGTCAAGCAGCACGTGTCTTACATCAGCCAAAAGATACCCTCAAAACAATTATTTATCATCCAATTTGTTTCTTACTTCTTGGTTACCTTGTTAGGCTTCCTTATCCATGAAAAGATTGGTTTTAATATTTTTGGTGTGGCTTTCTGGACCTTTTTTTTGACAGCATTCCTCTCGTTTTCAATAAAAAATAATGATAAAATAAACCTCTAGAGAATTATATAAATAAACTGAACTGGTCTTATCTTACCTTACATGTGTGGGGATGCCTTACCTTGATTTTGTTTTAATTTATTTAGTTTAAATAGAGATTCCTGACAAAGTCAAAAAGCTTTGATGCAGTATATATTTCGAAAAAAAGGTTCTTGGGTGTGCTATATAGAACTATAGGGGTTCTAACCAGAGGAAATATAACCATTGCCTTCAAAAAGGTGCCATTTCTTTTAATTGAGAATGTCCAAGGAGTGTCATATATGTACCAAGCTAAAAGGTTCAATATGGAGCCTTTTGTTTTAAGAGTATACACAAATGTATGTGGTGCTTTTATGCATGTTAAACTTAAAAACGGGTCGGTGCCGACCCTAACAGCACAGGAAGGTTAATAATGTCTCTAAGGATGGTAGCAAACAGGGCTCTTGGGCCGTCGCTTCAACAGACGCTGCGGGTGGCGAGACGTGTTGAGCAAAGTAAACCGCATCATTTTCATCATTATTAACGTTGTTGTTGTTGTCTATTTCATTTAATAGCGTTTCAGGTATAGGAGGGGGGTGTTGCTCCGTCCATACCTGCTGATTCAGGTCTTGCGTAGATTTTCTCTTGACCGGTTCGCCCCGTCTCTCTCGTACATAGAAAAAACAGAGAATACCTATTATTAGAATAAGTTATTTTTAATGAATAGCATTTTTATTATACATATAAAAGAAATAATATACTCACTATATGGAGTTTTCTATCCGCAGCGTCTCCCGTAGAGAAAAAAAACAAACCCAAAATAGCTGAATCTCTAAAAATAAAATAATTATTTTAAGTTATTTTATTGTATGGTGTTTATCATAAAACACGCGTAAAAGAAATAATATACTTACTCTATGCAGGTCCCGTGTAGTTTTCTCTTTCCAGTAGGGCAAGGCCTTGATGATACTGGGTGGGGGTACTTGTGTCTACCAAAGGAGGGAATCCCTGCTCGGCATACTAAAAATATCTGCGGTTGGTTACTTATTAGGATTCTTTAAGGAGAAATATACGTCCTGTCAAGTTTTATCTGATGTCTATTTCGATGTACGTTTTAACTACACAGACGGTATGGGGGGAGTCGGGGGAAAAGACAAAACTTCAAACAAAATTTACTGAAATACAAAATGTCCAACTTGATGTGTGGCCCAAATTACAGTTTGACCGGGATTTGACCTATCGGGATGTACATAGGTTGCATGAGGAAAAACACAAGTTTGAAAAAAACTACCACACAAGGCCAAACTGCTACTGCTGCAGGGGGGTGTCGGCTTTCACGCACACACACACACACACACAGACGGTCAAACTACTGCTAAGCATTTTTTACTGGACGTCAGACCCACCTCCTCCTCTCATTCTTAGCTCCAACTTGTTCATTCTCACAGGGTTTCTTTCAGTCTCGCGCAGCACAACTCTCAGCTCCCCGGCATCGCTCTCTCCGAGTCCTTTGCGGATTATCCAAAGCCACGGGACCTTACCACGGTACCGCACCAGACACAGCATCGCTCTCTCCGAGCCCTTTTCCACGGATTCTCCAAAGCCCGGGACCTTACCACGGTACAGCGTACGCTCACACTCCATCAGGTAACCCACCCACTCAGACCCAGTGTTTGGGACCTTAACGCACCAACCCCCTGCTCAGTCCCCCTGCTCGGCACCCTCGTAGCACGGGGCTATTCCCACAAAAACCCACTCATAAGCACACAATTCACTCTACTCAAATAAAAATAAATAATAATAAAATAATAAATAAATATTATAATAATGATTAATTAATAATAAATATAATAAATGAATAATTAATTATTAATAAATACATATTATAATAATAAATAAATAATAAAAAAACCTCTCCCAACCTCACTAGTCGTTGCTGGCTCACAGCCAGGTGACGTCACGCCCCAGACCCGCCCATCCAGTGAACTTTTGACCCGTGACCTTTTTGACCTTTGGGTCATAAATCTTTTTGAAAGAAGCGGTATTCTCCATCTCTCTAGCATCATCTTAATGCTAAAAATAGTTCTAAAACTGATCATATTTATTTATGTGTCTTTTGAGGGACACTGTGTCTCCAGAACCAAAATGCTGTTTATATATATATACAAAAAACATATTTTTTTACCCAAAGGATTCAGAGGTTAAAAAGGTTAAATTGCCAAATTAAATATGTGTCAAATTTTGAATTTAAATATTACACCCAGTTGAATGTCTCCCTGATTCTGCGAGCTGTTTCTGGCTTATAGGTGGTGGTGAGTGGCCATTTTTCATCTGTGTGGCAGGGCTGCCTGAACAAGGCTACCGTGGCAGTGAAGGTGTTCCCTGCTGCACACCGACGCTCCTTCATAAAGGAGAGGGAGGTGTTTGGACTGCCTCTCATGGAACATCCCGGGCTGGTGTACTTCCTGGGGGCTGGGATGGAACCTACAGGAGGACACTGGGTCCTTCTGCTGGAGTTGGCTAAATATGTGAGTGCATTCAAAACTATACTTTGATTATTAACACAAGTAACAACATCTCTATAAATGTTTTGATAATCATCATATTAATTTTTGTCAGGGATCTGTGCTCAGAAGGGTGTGGGTTCAAATCCCATAGCCAGCAGAATGCAGAATGATTATATCATTGGGCCCTTGAGCAAGGTACTCAACCCCAGTTGCTTGAGGAACACTATCTGACTCTGCTCTCTTATCCTCAGTTGTACTCTCAAACATTGTTTATTACTTATGTGTGTGCTTGTTCGTTCATTTGTTTACTCAGACTACCTTTAGTATTTGATTTTGCCTCAAGATCTGAAAACATCCAGAGTAAGAAATATGCAATAATAGAGTTAATCAGGAAGAAGGTAATAATTTTTCATTTCACTGTGTCTAACATATTCTGGAGGATCTTCTGGGGACTTTCCCCTTTCAGATAGTTAGATGCCTGGAATTCTGCCATACATACATTTGTGCTGTGACCCATAGGTAGAATGTGTGAATAAATGCTAGGAACAGGCAAGAGGAAGTGGGACTTTAAAACAAACAATGATGGGATTATCTCCCAGTTCACTATTAAAATTTAATTCAGGAATTAATTTATAGTACATACTGATCCCTCCCACTGCGAGCCTGAAAGTCTCATCCCCGCCCCCCTCCAACTAAAAGGTGTTTAAGAAAATAATGAACATGAAAAAATTAAGCACAAATAACGTAGAGCAGTGAAAGTTACTTTTCAGATAAAAGCCTTCATGATGATTAAGTTTAAGCCACAAAAAGGTAAATTCAAGGCTGTCTTTCTTCATTGACACCCAGGGCCCTTTGAAAACATTCCTGTCCTCATACAGCATTGACTGGCTGTCGTCTTTGAAAATGGCACAGACATTATCTCAAGGATTGGCTTTTCTTCACACTGACATGTACAGGAATGGTAAGAAGGGCTGCAAACAAAATAATCCATGAATAGATATTATAGCCATGATTTGAATCTAAGGAAGCATGTTCTGTTTCAAGAATGTTCCAATATTGTTTATATGTTTGCCTTGTTATCATTATGCTTATTCATTCATGCTTCTGTTTATTTTGTGTTTGATTACACTTCCTAACCCATGGGTGTGCCAGAGCTGCACAAACCAGCTATCACACATGGCGACCTCAGCAGCAGCAACGTGCTGGTGCGGGTGGATGGCACATGCACTCTCTGTAACTTCGGGTGCGCAACAGTCTTGCGAACTTGTTCAGGACAGCCGAGGTTGCAGAAGCAGAGAGAAAGTCCCCAGGTGACCCTTATTGTCAAGTGAATGCCTGACATGACACTACAGCTATGAGTTTCTTTTCCAGGGGCCAGTTGCACAAAAAACCTTAAATAAAGTTTTCCTTTAAAGCATGAGTTATGATTTCCTTAAAATTAAATTAGTTACACAAAGCACATTCGGTCTGTTCCTTATGGGTTGTTCTGCAACTGATTTTACACCGTTATTTTAACAAAAACTTGACTTGAACTTTAAGAAAAATCATAACTTCAGGTGTTTTGTGCAATCAGCCCCAGGTCTTTAACAGGCCCCAGTCTAACTCTAAGACATAGGATAGGCCAAATGATTCTCCACTTACCCATGTGGGGGGTGTTTTGGTGTAGGAACTGCAAAAGTCCATCTTAAACTGATTTTTGGCTTGTTTTCCTAATTTTTCTGATAATCAAAAAAAAATTCTTTGATCATTTGGCATTTGCCTAGCCATGGGGTGAGCCAAGCTTGTGACTGGAGCAGACTGGTAACATTTGGAACAGGGACACCAGGAACTTCAAAGAAACATGCCAATGTATGCAGAAATATTTGCACGCTATGAGGTGCACAATGTTTAAAGCATCCAGCTCTCAAACTATTTGTAAAACCCACAATTAAAGGAAATATGCATCAAGAGTATGGTGGCCAGTTCAATTGTGGCTGGATCTCTTTGGTGTTTTCAATTTGCCAGTTGAGAAGCCAGGTGGGAACACTATGCTACACATCCCCAGAGATCCTGGAGGGCTGCGTGAACCTGAACAATGACCTGTGGCTGATCCAGGGGGATGTGTATGCACTGGGTCTGCTGCTGTGGGAGCTATGGTCACGCTGCTCTGACCTCTATGCAGGTAATCATTTTCAGATTGTTTGCCAGGTGCTCCTGTTATTTTCCCAACAACTTTCCGAAAGCATAGCGGCTGAGTTCTGGGAAAGACTCCCTTAGCTGACACTCATTGCATATAATTTTGTAGGTGATGGTTTTATCCAACAAAATTTCCATCCATTTGTCCATCCATCCATTGATTCTGCCATCCATCCATCACAGGGCACACAGACGCAATTGCAGGCACTACAAACTCCTTATTTCCCACTATGTGAGTTGCCTTGTGCTTTTCATCAATGTGCACATTCTGTGATCCAGTAGAACATCATACATTGCATACAAAGCAATAAATGATGTTTCCACTGGTGCACTGTATTGCAACGCTTTTTGAAAATGCCCTGCTGCACAGATTTCTCTGCACTATACACTCTTATTGATGACATAAAATAATGAATACAAACACATCCTAAAATGTTTGTATGCATTTTTATCCACCTTGTTTCCCACAAACACAAGGCACAACATCCTGTTATATCCTGGGATGGACACAGAACCTGTGAGTAGACCTTCTGCAGCATTTAACTGCCACTATGAGTACTAAAGCTAAAAGAAGGAGTGAATTCATTTTTAAGGAAAATGTACTCAGAATTTGACATTAAAAACAACATTCAATCTCCACAGCAAAATTTTTTAAAAATCTCCTCACAAACCCACACTACAATTCCAGTGTCATCTAGATTTATCTGTTTCTTGATTTGCATATTTCAGCAATATTTACATATGTACAATCATGAAAATGCATAATAAAATTCTATGTTAAAAATATATAATGACGCACAAAAATGTGCACAAATGCAAGATGAAAAAGCAGTAAGACACGTGAAAAAATAAAAAAATCTTTAGAGATTACTTAGCATGACTGCTTGTCTTTAGAATGTGGGAGGAAACTGGTAAACTCTGAGGAAATCCATAGACAGGAAGAACTACATACACATAGAGGGGTGGCAAGATGTGTAAGGTAACAGTGCCACCCATTACCAGGGTCAATGCTGCCCTGCAGTCCAGTGTAGAGCAAACAGTTGGAAGATGGATAAAGAGATGGATGGGTGGATGGATGGCTCTGTTTGGTTAAACCTTTTGGGAGAAAGAATAAGTTGATAAGATTAGCAGTAAGTAACAGGCAATTTTCAAACACCTTAACAGCCCATTCTTAAAGTCAATGTACTACGTATCGATGTCTGATTTTTCTTGACTGAATTATCCTGAAAACATCCAACAAGGAAATGTACTTGAATCCTAGTGGGAATTGTTGCTGTAGCGATGGTTCTGTTTCTTGTAACCATAGAATCACCAGTTCCAGAGCACCAGCTGCCTTATGAAGCAGAGCTGGGCCCCAGTCCATCACTGGATGATCTCATCCTGTTTGTATCTCAGAGGAGAGAGCGTCCCACTTTACCCATACCATGGAGACAATTCACACAGGTACTGTACCATGGCAGGCTGTATGTGTTTGTGGGTATTGGGTTCTGATAGCAAGTCATTTACACCAAGTGAATTTTGTCCTTAGTCATAGCTCTACTAAAGAGTGGAGCAAATGCCATACCCCTCAGTTGATCAGGGTTCAGTGAAATATTAATGGGAATACAGCGGAAATCGCATATGGTGATCACAGTTTTAGTGATCATCCGCTTATAAGGATTAAAAAGCTTGGGACAGAATCATTCCTGTACAAATACTGTTTAAATAATTTGATTATAGTAATCTAGTAGTCCACTTACAGTGTTCATTTTGGGTCTTTTTAAACATGAGAACAAAAAATTAAAGTTGTGGTAATTTTATTTTATTTTTTTACTTTACCTTGACCATCATACTTAGACTTGCTGTAGCCTGTTTTCTCTTCCTAGCTACCTGAGGCTAATGCTGCAGGCACAGAAAACATGACAGGAAAAAAAGAGTAATTTTCTCTCAATGACAAATATAGACTCATCAAAGCTTATGACAATATTGAGCCACCAAGATGCAGCAGGGAAACTACAATAAGCGCTTTGATACAATGTAACGTGAAAATGTGTTGATAAATAAAACTGAATTGCATATTATGTAGTTCTGTACTGTATTTTGTATTGGTCAATAAAATTCAGTAATTAACAATGCTGTCCGTTTTATGACCTTATATTTATGTATAATAAATATATTAATGTCAATTAGATGGTAATCTGCCTGACACAAAAATCGGTTATAACGATCATCCACTTATTGTGATCAATTTCACCCTGACAGACGTGATCACTGTAATCAGTTTCCACTGTATAGCATGACCTTTAACCCCCAATTGCCCCAGGAACTGGGTGACCCTACCTTCTCAAAAAAAATGTTGCTTAGCATCTGCTAAAGAAATAAAATGCAAAGAAATAAATTAAGGCAATATTTATGAACACTAACAAAAACTTAAAAGAAGAAAAAAATGTTACATTTCTGTTGCAAGTCAATAAAAAGAAGACAATTGATCTCCTTGACGTTATGCAGTTTCTTTTGGTCGGAAGTACCTTGAACCAGCTTGTTATGTATAATAAACTCAGTCATTATGTGTTGTGAAGTCTTACTAGAGATACATAGCCTGGTGTTTTGAATATGAAGATAAGTGCATTGCTGGAGTAAATGCATTTCTTTTAAACTGATTTATTAATATTGACAATATATACTGTTTTCTTTCTGCGATACGATGAATTATTTTATCAGAAGTATGGACTGCTTTGCTTATTCCATAACGGTTTGCATTTCAGGCATTCTCTGCCATGAATGACATTCTAGAAGATTGCTGGGACCATGAACCGGAAGCCCGTTTGACAGCCCAGTGTGCTGCCAACAGGTTGGCAGCGCTTCCAGAATGCTACGGCTGACGCATTTACTGTTCTGGAACTTTGTCTTTTCCACAAGGGGGAAATATGAACAGTTTCCTGGAGCCTTTCATTGGAAATTATGGATAGAAATTAATGAGATATTATCTTTCTCCACTGAATTCTCCAGCTAGTCATTTAAAAATTACTTTCAGAAATGAAATAATGCATTTGTGTATCAACTGGTGCATGTTGGAGCTGACTGAGGTGACTGCGATGTGATTCCATGGAGATAACATAAAGACTTTGGTCAGTAGCATAGTAGACTAATCTTATTACCTGGCAAGGTGTGATGGCTATAACCATGCAAGTTGGCACTTGCCAAAATAGTGGGGGTTCAAATGGGTTCATTTAAATACCCATATAACTTCAATATGCTCATTTTTATTTAATGTATTCAATGTTGAACAACCACTGTAGCCAATACAATATCCTGAATAAATTGTAGTTTATATCATCAACCATTGAACCTTTAATTTCTATAGCTTTGACCCGCCCATCTTCCTTTCAAAACCTTTTATCTAGATGAGGGTTGTGGTGAACCTGCAGTCTACCAAAAGACTTCTAACGCTCTAAAGAATATACTTTTCTATAGTGTTTCACAGGGTGCACAGGATATTGATTTACACACATCATTATGCTTGCCTTACCAAGCTGATTTGAACTAGAAGAGCCATGGTGGAATTGCAGGGAAGATTTCTCACAGGAAATCACCTGTTAAGTATCTATTTTTAAGGGTCCAAAGCATGAAATGCTTATGGACTGTAGGATCACATATGCACATATCACAGGGCCTAAATTCCAGGTGGCCTGAGACAAGGCCGAGCCTGGTACGAGAGGCACCAAAGGGGGGTTACACACACGAAGACATACACACAGATAACAAGGGAGGCCAGTACTCCAACTTTTATTGCCCTTGACTTGGCACACAAACCCCCTCCACATACACTCTGCCTTACATCTCACTCACCCAACAGACGAACACCCTAAAGGAAATTTCATTTAAGTTTGGCTTTTGTATACCCTGTATATTGATTTACTCACGACTACTAGTCTCAATATACAGATAGGTTATGTTTGTATGTGTCCTTAGACAATCTTAGTGTTTTGTGTGCCACCCTTATAACCATGTTCACGGAGTATCACCTATTTTACCCCTTTGTACTTGAACACATATAAATTTAAATAAATAGATAGGCATTGCTGCCATTGTATATATGTTCTCATGGTATACCAGAAGAATCTGGAAAATTAGTGTAACCAATGTGTCCTAACTTTGTTAAAAACCCCCCCTTCTCTTCCAACATTCCTTTGTGGTCCTTATCTGATCTTGGTGGACAGTCACCAGGTTTCTTTGTTTCTACCATGCCATGTTAAAAGAACTGAATTAAGGTGTATCTTATCCATTCTGGAGAAGATGAATTGGCATAAGCCACACCAAACAAAATATGTTGTTTCCAGATGTGCAACTTATTGATATTACCACAAACTAACGGCCACGCCTATCTATGGATAAGATGTGCTGTTTGTAATATGAATATTTTATGTAATATCTGCACAAAGTGTAACATCTGTTGAGGTGCAACCCAAAACACCTGTATCCCATACTGATGTGAATGAGTCACATAGATAAAATAATTAATTGTTTAATCAATTAATACAGAGGGTATGAGGTATGTACCTGTGAAGCTGGTATGGCATGTTTGGTGTCAAACTGATTGTTAATCATCCCTGATTCCAAATCTGGTCAGTGATTACCATAAAAGTGGATGTATCAAAAGTTATAACAGCTTAATGAAAATCATCAGTAAAGGGAGAATCAGTCGGGCCATAAATCTCAAAAGGACTGATACAGACCCCCTTCCGAAAGCCCGCCAAATGGATGGCCAGCCGTATTCATGAACTTTACAGCATTAAATCCTGGCACCTCAGAACAAAGGTGAGCAGAACAACCGCCAGCCAGCGCAGAGAATAACCGCCAGCCCGAAGGAGAACATCAGCCCGGGAGGAGAGAAGCCCACAAAACCCTCCGGTGAAGGCCCAGCTGAACAGAGAACAGCACCCAAGACAAAGCTTCACCAGGAGAGAGAATCTAAAGGGACTCCACTCCACTGCTCCAAACGCCGCGCCTTCCTGAGTGCCATCAGCTCAGCAGCTCTGCCATCAACTGCCAAGACCCCCCCCCCCCCCACTCTTCAACCAAGTAAACCAACTTCCTTTCATTCTAACAACTTAAGCTGTTCTGTTTAACCTGCTATAAGACTTTAGGGTCGTGTTTCCACAAACTATGCTTGCTTTGCAGAACAGTATTTCCCATTTAAGGTTACTCATTTAAATCCGGTCATTGCATTTTCATAATTACATCTTTGTTTTATTCTGTTATTTCGTGTTTATTGTTGTGTTAGGTGTAATGTCTGTCTTATGTTAGTTGTAGTGTTAGCTAGGAATAAATGCATGTCTTTTACACAACTTTAGCCTCCGTCATTGAGTGTTCCACACTAAGTTCCTGCCCCTGTGCGATCTTGCTACACGCTCTGAACCTCAAACTCGCCTGAAACATCGCGAGACTCTCTCTCATCGGCCGTGAGGGGAGCTTCGCTACCAATCGTTTACATTACCTGATGATGCAGCTCGCTGGACGAGCCTTCTAACCTAGGTTATAAGTGATATTGGTAATTAGTCAATCCCGTTTAAGTCTCACATTAACAGACTTACGGGGATACTTTAATTGAGTTTGGAGGAGCCGACCATCCGGCATAACAATTGGTTAATAATCAGCATTAAATAATAATTAATTAAACTTAAATTAATTTCAAACATATTGGTGGAGAAAATTAAAAATTACCTGAGCTAATAATTCCTACAGGACCATTATTGTTTTACTTAGGATTTTTCTCTTTTATTAAGGGTCCAATGCATGAAATGCTTATGGACCATTATTGTTTTTCTTAGGATTTTTCTCTTTTATTAAGGGTCCAAAGCATGAAATGCTTATGGACCATTATTGTTTTTCTTAGGATTATTATTATTATTATTAAGGGTCCAAAGCATGAAATGCTTATGGACCATTATTGTTTTTCTTAGGATTTTTCTCTTTTATTATTATTAAGGGTCCAAAGCATGAAATGCTTATGGACCATTATTGTTTTTCTTAGGATTATTAAGGGTCCAAAGCATGAAATGCTTATGGACCATTATTGTTTTTCTTAGGATTTTTCTCTTTTATTATTATTATTTTTCCACCCTAAAACTGAATGTACAGCCTAAACCGTAAGAGCTAGACCAACCAAACTTGGTCAGATGATGTCAATTCCTACCCGCTACTCAGATTCTCCGACCCAGTCCTGTCAGCCAGATGGGGGCGCCGTAGCGCCCCCCAACACATTTCAGTCCATATCTCCTGTCCTATTAGTCCTACATTTGAAATTCTTTTTTCTGCTGATACAGACAGCCATTCCCTATCAACTTCCCATTTGGACTATGAAGCTCCACCTATTTAGATTTTTTGCTAATTTGCATAATTTGCAAAACTGACCTCTGCCTTTAAGTCTTGCGCCGTCTCTCCAAATCAGATATATGAGGTGTCAAACCAATCAGTTATTTGAGCTGATCAAGACTTATTAAAAAAAATCCTAAAATTTCTGTATCATATGGCCTTCAGCCATGCCCAAACTCCACCCAAATTTGGCCAGTTTCAGTCTGACTGCTATAACTTGGGCCTGCTTTAGCCGATCTTAACCAAATTTGCAATGCTACCTCCCAGCGCCATTCTGGGGAGTAGATATAAAGCTGGCCCCATTTCGTCAATAGGGGGCGCTACAACTAAAAACTGCCAATATCTCCTGACTGCATTGACCAATCTAATTCAAATTTGGCAGATATGTACTACAACCAATTCTGAGATCAGACATATATCATAGCAGTCATTGATCATAAAATCATGGTCATCATCAGCCAATAAAAATGAAGCAGCCATTTGACAGGCTAAACAATACCGAATCTCAACCAAAACAGGTTGTCACATTTGATTCCCGACCCTTAGCATACCCTGTTAAGGACACCGCAATCAGCCAGATGGGGGCGCTACAGCAACAAGTTTTGCATTTCTGCCTATTTCTCCTGAACTGTTAAAGACTAAATTGAGAATTGTTGCGAATCCTATCCACTAGATCATGGCAAATTTAATGTTATAAAGAACCAGAGGTGTCAAAAGTACACACATTCTTTACTCAAGTACAAGTATAGATACCTGTGTTTAAAAAGACTCTAGTAAAAGTTGAAGTATTGACTCAACTTTTTTACTCAAATTAAAGTGAAAAGTACAGGCTCTAAAACATACTTAAAGTATAAAAGTATAAAGTAACCTTGCGAAGGACAAAACCACCATTCTAGGGAAAAGCTTCCTGGACTCCATGTCCAAGTGCAAGCAGAAAAAAATTAAGTGAAATGAATACAAAAAGCTCCGTTGACCAATCTTTTCTAAACACATTCAAAAAATAAAACTGCTGTAAAAGATTGAGGGATTGCAAACTCAATGTGCATGGTGTTCAAAAAATTTATTGGTATGCAAATAGATATTAGCCTACACATAAATATTATCCATCACAACAGACTTCAAAGCCTAGACAGTAACATTAAAAGCATACCCTATTACTAACTTCTATTTAACAGCAAGAGATCATGTGTAGGACTTTGAGTGCATCTATGTGAGAACTACCCACATCACTGTGTGTGTGTGTTGGGGGGAGAAGGAAGAGAAAGACACAGCCAATGATGTGATCCTTAACTCTGAATTTGTGCATGTCATCATTCAAAATACTGAGTCCCTTCAAAAAACAGAAGTAACTACACATCTGCCAAAACCTCATGTATAACTTTACATGACTGTCTGTGAAACATGGTGTGCAAATGTGTGAGGACAGAAAGTCTCCAAACAAGGTAAGGTATGCACATCATCACCAGTACCAGAACCTTTTTTAACCATGGAGATGTGTTTGTATGTGCATTGTACAATATTTAGGGTCACTTCAAAAACTGGGGGGTAGCACAAGTATACCCTTAACATTAACTACCACAACAAATGGAACAAAGAAAAACAGTGTGCATGTTGGTGTAGGGAGGAGGAGGAGAGAGAGAGAGAGAGAGAGAGACACACACACACAACAAGTGATTTTCATTATGCCTTCAAGCATGTGTGTGTGTGTGTGTGTGTGTAAGAATGTATATCAGTATTTAGGTGTTTGTGTGGGTCAGAAGTGCAACTCAGGCACATACCATAGGACTACCAGAACCCTCTGTTTAGCTTCAAAAGAAGCTGATTTTCAAAGTTCTTGGAATCAACACGTGCTCTTTTCGGTGTGAATATCAGTCCGGCTGTGCTGAACAGTCTCTCACACGCAGCTGAGGCTGGTAGTGGAGTGTTAAGCCTTAGTGACAGGTTGAATACTGTTGGGAAAGATGCGAGTACCCCCATTGCATCACCTGGGCATCCCAAGTAAGTCTCCAGCTGTTTGGCATTTTCTTGAGAATTGGGGTTCTGTTTGATTGCAGAAAAGAAGTCGTCCTCCTCTGAAGAATGGGAGGTCTCACCGTGGTTCTCCACAGCTTGTTCTTTCAAATGACTTTTGATATAGTCAAGGCCTATGGAATAAAAGCAAAATTAGGACCAAATTGGAATCATGGAACTGGATTACAATATGATTAATATAGTTTGCTAAAATTGTAACATTTGTCATGTGTACATAAAAATAAAGATTGCAGTTTGGTTTGCAGACAGGTAACAGATTTTCATCTATTACTAGGATAAAGACAACAGTGCAATACTTACCAAGTTTTAGGATGCATTCATCGCTTGTCCAGCAGGTCTTGAATTTGGGGACAAGAATGGCAGCTGCAATCAGCTCCGGATCTGTTAGCATCTGTCCAAATCGCTTTTCAAGGCCTGCGAGAAGTGCATCAACCAAAGGGCCACAAAACTTGACAGAAATGCCAAGATGCTGCTGGAGCTTAGCCTTGAGTAGTGTAATTGTAGGTACCAACCACCCCATCTGCACATTGTTCTCTCCCTGAAGAAGTTCAAGCGCCTTGGCAACTGGGCTCATAATCTTTACATACTCTGCTAGAAAAGCCAGCTCAACAGGACTGAACCTGTTAAAATAAGAAATGAAAAACAGTGGCCACAAAATGTCTTATTTCAATACATGACTGTACTCCAGGCTACTTTTAAGAATTTTGTAAATAAATAAGTGAAACACAGTCCCGATATTATGCACTGCTAATCAACTTTCAAAAAGATTTAGTGGAAATCCATACATAGTAGTGGATGTGTGTTAATAGCATTTCACATCTTGATCCATCTATAAATATTAGGCTACCACATATTGCAATCATTAAGCTTTAAAAAGCAATTAGGCAGGTACATACACAGATATCTTCAGTGCACTGCAGACAGCAGCAATGGCTCCTTCTCCTTGTTCTCTGGAGATCCTAATGATCCTCTCAACAGCAATAAAGAGAGAGTTCCACCTTGTGTCATTTGGCCTCAGGAGCTGGAGTTTGCACTTGTCTTCAATGACTTCAGTAGCTATGGTGGATCTTGCACTTTTGTTCCACAGACTCGTGCACTTTGCAAATGATGAACGAGAGAGCCGCTTGTAGACTGTGCTGCTGATATTTGCTTCAGACACATCAACAGTTGAGACCAAGTTGAGGAGGTGACAGGCACAGCGGTGGTGTTTTGGAAGCTGATATTCTAAGCAGTCGTCTTCATCTAAAATGGCTCCAGCTTCAACAAACTCAACGTCAGCATCCTCCATCTTTTCATCATCATCTTCTTCTTCCTCATCATCGCCTACTTCACCGGTCTCTGTTGCAGGTGCCAGATTGTCATTTTCATCAACATGACCATAAACTCTAAATGCCTTTACAAAATTAGAGCTGTTGTCAGTTGTGGTGCGGGTAATCTTTTCACGGATGTTAAACTCAGTATGAATTTCATTCAGGGCACTGGCAAGGACAGTAAAGGTATGGGACCCCTTAAGCTGCTTGCAGGCTAAGGCAGCACAACGTCTCTGCAGTGTTTCCAGTTCAATCCAATGTGCTGTGATTCCTATAAAACTACGTCGGCGTGAGGTCCAGCAATCAGTCGTCGTTGCAATAAACTCAATTTTGCCAAGAGCTGTTTTCAGATTATTTTTCATGACCAGTGCAGCCTTCTCTACTCTATTTTTAACAGTGCCACGTGACATCACTGACACATCAGGTTGAAGGTGAAGAACTAGACCTTGGAAACCCTGCTGCTCAACAACACTCAATGGGTGCAGCCCTTGAATGACAAAATTCATGATGACTTTATCAACACTGGCCTGTGACACTCTTCTGCTCTCCCATAGTTTTGGTTGTTTGGAGGCTGGGCCTTCATCTGGCGCTGTGAGCCTTTTGGAAATGAGGTTTTTGTACCTCTCCAATTGATTTTTGTGTTTTCTCTGGAGGCCAAAAGCAGGCACACACACACACACATTAGGACTACATGAAATAACAATTTCCTTTGAATAATATCTGGCTATACATGCAACAGAGTATGCTAAATAATATTAGGTTATGGCAGTGAAGTGATTATGAGCTTATTTTCAAACTGATAGCTAGCTAACCTAAATGAGTAAACCAAGACACACCCGACACCGTGTCGCTGCTAGCCGAGTACAGCATTGCAAACGTAGCCGAGCCATTATTACTAAAAACAAAGAATTAACTATCCATGACAAGAAGCATTTCTTACCTCCACATGTTTTTTCAAATTGGAAGGCGAATTCTTGAATGCCAAAAGTTCGTGGCGTTTTGGTAGACACAATTTACAACACATTCTCCAGGAGTCTTTCTTGCTGCCTGCGATTTCAAACATTTCTCTGAGGTAAGGCCAGGGATGCGGGAGGTGCTGCTGGTCTTCACTCAACTCTCCATCGCTCAAGGAATCTCGACTAACACTCTCACCAGTTTTATCAGTCATTTCGCTGAACTTCGCTTCTTGGTGCCACTGTCGCGAACTATATGAATTCCCACCGAGTTGCCGCCTGGTTTTATTTTTTTTCTATAACTCGCTTTACGTTCATCGTCTTGTGCGCGTAAAGACAAATGCACCAATTGGATTGTCTTTTTTGTATGCGTTTACATACGTTTCTAAACATAAACCAATCAGTCACGTTGTCTGCATGGCGCGTATTATTGATATGGAATAGGTAAAATGCGTTGCAAAATGGCATAATAAATATGCCATTTACTGTCTATGATTATGAACAAACACCATTTAAATGCAAGAGTAAAAATCTAGGGAGTAGAAAGTACAGATACTCGTGCTAAAATGTACGAAGTAAAAGTCAAAAGTTGGCACAAAAATAAATAGTGAAGTAAAGTATAGATACCCGAAAATTCTACTTAAGTACAGTAACGAAGTATTTATGCTTCGTTACTTCCCATCTCTGTAAAGAACTTCATCATAACTATTGCCCTTTTTGCCTATTTTGTAAAAGTCTGAAAACAGGGCTTTTTGTTAGCCTCCTAGGGTTTTCACCAATCCTACACAAATCTGTTATCATTTAAATCAGGAGACAGTCCATATATAAAATTATTTAAAAAATCATAAACTTTCCATGAGGTACGGCCACCAGCCACACCCGAACCATACTGGTGCCACACCCATTTCAATCAGACAGCTATATCTTAGGTGTGCCTCAACCAATCATCACCAAACTTAAATATATAATGTAGGACATTAAAGGGGAAGGGCCCTCCAAATTTTGTGCCTATTCGTCAAACGGGGGCGCTACAGCAATATAACATGTCTGTATAAACCTGGAAAATCAGTTCAACTTACATTGTTCTTATTTCTGTTCCAGTCACATATTACTTATAAAAATCTTTTGTCCTGCAAGTTCTGTGTGTCATTCCAAATGAAGATATATGCAATGCCTAATGATAGTCATTTCCATTCCCTTGTGATATTTAAAAACTTAAAAAATTACATATTGCTATAACTACTACAATATCCAGCCGAAGTACGTCATTCTGGTAGTAGATCAATCAGGACATGGCCTTTATGGATAATTTATAAAAATAACTTGACCTACCTGTATGCTATGGCCACCAGCTACACCTAACCTGCAACATTTAAATGCTCATTTCAATCAAACAGCTAAATCTAAGGCATACTTTATCTGATCATCACCAAATTTGACCCACTAATGTACCACTGTACCTCAGACAGACCCTCCAAATTTGGTGCCGATCGGTCAAATGGGGGCACTACAGCTACTGTCCATATATGTCTAAGACCAACCTCAGCAAATTCAGCTGAAATGTCCTTCTTTCTCATAAATCCTTCAAAGAATTTTTACCTTTCCCTACACCTTAGTCCATATTTTTAAGTTCCTTTCATTTTTCACCAATTTGCCTTATACAACATTATCAGACTTCATTTACAAATGATAATGTCAGAAAGCATTTAATATCATTTCTAAAATGGAGCGCTGACTCCACCTGCTGGCCACAACATTTCCAATCCCATTTCATTCAAACAGCTAAATCTCAGGCATGCTTCATCCGATCCTTACAAAATTTGATTCACTTCTGTATGACTGGACTACAGACAGATCTTCCAAGTTTGGTGGCGATCAGTCAATCTGGAGCGGTACAGCCACTGTCCTAATATGTCTAATACCTACCTTGGCTAATTCAGCTGAAATATCCTTCATAATACTTTCAAGGAATTAACTTTCCCTTCACCTCAGTCCATATTTTTAAGCTCCTTTCATTTTTCTGCTATTTGACTTATAGAAAATTATCAGATTTTATTTATAAGCCAGGCAGTATATATTGCAGATTTTTCACTTTTTTGTATTAAATTGGCCAGTAGGTGGAGATGGTGCTATATTTATATTGCACTTTTTTGGATTTTTTTTTATAGATTCACCAGCAGGTGCAGTTCGTCCTCTATTTCATTAATGCCATAAAATTCTTTTAGGGCTTCTTATGTCTAGAAGAATACTTTACAAATGCAGTAAGCCACTGTTGTTTTTTTTAAATATACAAGACAGCATGTGTTCACTGAGGTAATATAAAGTAAGCTTAACTTGTATGATCTAGACTTAAAATATTAGGTATGCAGGTGCCTATTTCTACCGACTACTTAGACCATCTGACACAAACCATACATTGTCTTGGGCTGAGGCACTTCACCAAAGGGTTCTATATTGTATCCTATATTGGTGTACTAAGGCTGCTTCTGCTAATGGCAGTAGTCAAACTGCCACACCAGGGACTGCACGCATACAGCAGGCTAATATTATACATTATGGCCATTTACTATATAATATCAATATAGTGTAGTATGTTTTTCCTTAAATGTTGCTCAGGACATTGTAATACTTATTGTATGTATATTTCCTTTACTGCCTGTTTCACCTACCGTAATTGAAATTTATTATGACTTTTACATGTGTATTTAACATGCTTAAGAATGATGACTGTATTAATGATTATAATATTTATTATTACTCATTATAGACATAATGTAAAACACATTATACACATTGTAAAATTGCAATTAAATACATCTGTCTTAGCCAAACATTTAGGTTTGTGTCATTGTTTGAGGAGGCTGAAAAAGTACATTGAGACCACAATAGTTGAGCCAGCACAATTGACATAATATTTCGCATATGATGTGCATCGCATTCTTACATAAACAGTGTATAAAGACCACAAAGTGTGATAGTAGCACTTATATATATATATACTACAAAACTACCAACATGGCAATATTCTTTTCAATATACAATTTATTGTAAGTCAACAGAGGCATCACAAACAAAGCTGGACCGTTATTTTGACATCAATTTAACCATGGCATCATGACTGTAAATTACGTAACATATTATGTAGTACAGAACTGTTACAACACATCATTAACGTTTTGTTATTGCAGAGTAAAACTGAAAATAACTTAATATATAATACAAAAAAAAATTATGAGACATCACAGCAATAAATATCCACAAGCAACAGCACATTTTACTCAAAGTACCTTTGCTGTCAGACTATAGTGTGTGGAGATGATTTGTGGTGCATTTCACTTCAGGTATCTGTTTGTAGTTCATACTGTCTGTGTGCAGTCTCTGAGTTCTTTAGAGAACGCTTTGGTTGTCGAAAAAATGGGCGCAGGGAAACTTGATGTGGTGAGTATGGTGTCACTGATATGAAGATAAGGCACTGGAAAACAGAATAAAACAAGAAAGCTGCATGTTCATAGTAGCATTTCTTATTTTCTGACTATTTAAATGCATTGGCTATCAGTTACAGTCTGTACTTCATTTCCAATTTAGCCACTGTCCTAATATATTTAAGACCAACCTTGGTTAATGCAGCTGACAACTACTTATTGTTCATTTAAACATTTAAATATTAATCACCTTTCCCATCATCTAAGCCGATATTTTTAATCTGGTTATATATTGCTGCCATTTGACTGTTAGAAATCTATCAAACTTCAATGTTTCTTCACACTGTGTACATTGCAGCAATTGCAATTTCTTTGAACAGCTAATCACCACATTTCCCTTCTGTTTCTCATCTACCAATTTCCATTTATCGTACCTTAATCAACATTTCTACGGTAATGTTTAAATGTCAGGTATCATCTTATCATAGTAGCATTATATAATTTCTGACTATTTAAATGCATTAACCATCAGTTACAATCTGTACTTCATTTGCAATTTAGCCTCTGTCTTAATATGTCTAAGACCAACCTTGGTTAATGCAGCTGACATCTCCTTATTGTTTATTTAAATATTTAAATATTAATCACCTTTCCCTTTATCTAAGTCTATATTTTTTGTCTGTGTATATATTACTGCCATTTAACTTTTAGAAATCTGTCAAACTTCAATGTTACTTCAGCCTGTGTACACTGCAGCAATTACAATATTTCTCCAAACAGCTACTGACCACATTTCCCTTCTGTTTCTCATATACCGTTTTCCCTTTATCGTACCTTGATAAACATTTCTACGGTAAATTTAAATGTTAGGTATCATCTTATCATAGTAGCATTTCATATTTTCTGACTATTTAAATGCCGTGCTTATCAATTACAGTCTGTACTTCATTTACAATAATTAGTGAACTTCAAATTTTATGCCATTCACTTCATTTCAGTTCATTACTTCTTTCCATTTGCTTTGGACCCGATTGTCACTGCTTGCAGTTATCTTTATTAAGGGTCCAAAGCATGAAATGCTTATGGACCATTATTGTTTTTCTTAGGATTATTAAGGGTCCAAAGCATGAAATGCTTATGGACCATTATTGTTTTTCTTAGGATTATTATTATTATTATTATTATTATTATTATTATTATTATTATTTTTATTATTATTATTATTATTATTATTATTTTTTTCCTGCCCTAAAACTGAATGTACAGCCTAAACCGTAAGAGCTAGACCAACCAAACTTGGTAAGATGATGTCAATTCCTACCCGCTACTCAGATTCTCTGACCCAGTCCTGTCAGCCAGATGGGGGCGCTCTAGCGCCCCTCAACGCGTTTCAGTCCATATCTCCTGTCCTATTAGTCCTACAATTGAATTTATTTTTTCTGCTGATACAGACAGCTTTGCTCTACCAACTTGCCATTTGGACTATGAAGCTCCACCTACTTAGATTTTTTGCTAATTTGCATAATTTGTGAAACTGGCTTCTGCCTTCAAGTCCTACACTGTTGGACCAAATCAGACACATGAGGTGTCAAACCGATCAGTCCACTGACCTGATCAAAAGCTGTTCAAGAAAGTCTGACATTTGTCAATTTTATGGCCACTAGCCACGCCCAAATCACACCTAAATTTGGCCTATTTCAGTCTGACTGCTATAACTTCTCCATACCTTTGCCTACCTGAACCAAACTTAGAATCCAACCTCCCTGCTCTATTATGGGGTGACCATACAATGCAGCCCACATTTCGTCAATAGGGGGCGCTACAACTAAAAACTGCTGATATCTCCTGACTGCTTTGACCAATCTAATTGAAATTTGGCAGATATGTACTACGTACAAGCCTGAGGTCAGACAAGTATCATGGCAGTCATTAGTTGTAAAATCCTGGCCACCATTAGCCAATCAAAATCAACCAGCCATTTGACTGGCTAAACAATGAGCAATCCAAACCAAATTTGGGTTCTACATTTGTACTCTGACCCTGAACCCACCCTGTAATGGACATGTCAGTCTGCCATATGGGGGCGCTACAGCACATTTCTGCCTATTTCTCCTGAACTGTTAATTATAAAATTAACAATTGTTGTTTACGCTATCCACTAGCTCATGACAAATTTAATGGCATAAAGAACTTCATCATATCTCTTGCCATTTTTGCCTATTTTGTAAAAGTCTTAAAACAGTACTTTTTCTTAACCTCCTTGGATTTTCACCAAACCTTCATATTTCTGTGATCATTTTAATCAGGAGACAGTCCTTATAAAGAAATATTAAAAAAATCTGAAACTTTCCATGTGGTATGGCCACCAGCCACACCCACACCATACTGGTGCCACACCCATTTCAATCAGACAGCTATATCTGAGGCGTGCCTCAGCCAATCATCACGAAACTTAAATATATATTGTAGGACATTACTGGGGAAGGGCCCTCCAATTTTCATGCCAATCAGTCAAACAGGGGCACTACAGCAATATAACATGTCTGTATAAACCTGCAAAATCAGTTCAAGTTACATTGTTGTCATTTTTGATAAAGTGACATATTACTCGTTAAAATCATTTGTCCTGCAAGTTCTGTTAGTCATGCTAAATCAAGATAGTCCATAATAGTCATTTGAATTACCTTGTGATATTTAAAAACTTAATAAATAACATATTACTATAACTACAACAATGTCTAGCCAAAGTAGGTCTTTCTGGTAGTAGATCAATCAGGACACTGCCCTTATGTATAATTTATAAAGATAGCTTCACCTGCCTGTACAGTATGGCCACCAGCCACACTGAACCTACCACATTTCCATGCTCATTTCAATCAAACAGCTAAATATGAGGTATACTTCATATGATCTTCACGAAATTTGACCCACTAATGTACCACTGCACCTCAGACAGACCCTCCAAATTTGGTGCCGATCGGTCAAATGGGGGCGCTACAGCTAATGTGCATATATGTGTAAGACCCACCTTAGCAAATTCAGCTGAAATGTCCTTATTTCTCATCAAATATTGAAAGATTTGTTCCCTTTCCCTTCAACTAGGTCCATATTTTTAATTTTTGTTCATTTTTCACCCATTTGCCTCATAGAACATTATCAGACTTCATTTACACATGAGAAGGCCTAAAAGTTTTAAATAGCATTTCTAAAATGGAGTGTTGACTCCACCTGCTGGCCAAATGATTTCCATGCCCATTTCAATCAAACAGTTATATCTCTGGCATGCTTCATCCAATCCTAACAAAATTTGATTCCCTTCTGTATCAGTGGACTACAGACAGACCTTCCAAATTTGGTGCCGATCAGTCAAACGGGGGCGCTACAGCAATATAACATGTCTTTATAAACCTGCAAAATCAGTACAACTTACATTTATCTCATTTCTGTTCCAGTGACATATGACTGGTTGAAATCTTTTGTATTGCAAGTTCTCTTAGTTATGCCAAATCAAGAAATATGCAATGCCTAATTGTCATTTGCATTCCCTTGTGACATTTAAAAACTTAATAAATAACATATTGCTATAACTACTACAATGTCCAGCCCAAGAAGGTCATTCTGGTAGTAGATCAATCATGACACGGCCCTTATGGATAATTTATAAAAATAACTTGACCTACCTGTATGCTATGGCCACCAACTACACCAAACCTGCACCATTTCCATGCTCATTTCAATCAAACAGCTAAATCTGAGGCATTCTTCATCCAATCCTCATAAAATTTGACCAGCTAATGTAACCATAGACCACAGACAGACCTTCCAACTTTGGTGCCGATCGGTCAAATGGGGGAGCTACAGCCACTGTCTATATATTTCTAAGACCCACCTTAGCAAATTCAGTTGGAATGTCCTTATTTCTCTTCAAACATTCAAAGAATTGTTTGCTTTCCCTTCAACTAGGTCCATATTTTAATTTCTGTTCATTTTTCACCCATTTGCCTCAGAACATTATCAGAATTAATTTAAACATGAGAAGGCCTAAAAGTATTAAATAGCATTTCTAAAATGGAGCGTTGACTCCACCTGCTGGCCACACCATTTCCATTTCCATTTCATTCAAACAGCTAAATCTCAGGCATGCTTCTCCCAATCTTCACAAAATTTGACTGTCTCCTGCAGGAGTGGACTACAGACAGACCATCTATGTTTGGTGGTGATCGGGCAAATGGGGGCACTACAGCCAATGTTGTATTATGTCTAAGAGCCACCTTAACAGATTCAGCTGAAATGTCCTTATTCCTCATGAAACCTTCAAAGAATTGTTACCTTTCCCTTCACCTTAGTCCATATTTTTAATTTCCTTTCATTTTTCACCAATTTGCCTTATACAACATTATCAGACTTCATTTACAAATGAGAAAGTCAGAAAGCATTTAATATCATTTCTAAAATGGAGCGCTGACTACACCTTCTGGCCACACCATTTCCATTCCCATTTCATTCAAACAGCTAAATCTCAGGCATGCTTCATCTGATCCTTACAAAATTTGATTCACTTCTGTATGACTGGACTACAGACAAATCTTCCAAGTTTGGTGGCGATCAGTCAAACGGGGGCGCTACAGCAATATAACATCACTGTATAAACTGCAAAATCAGCTAAACTTACATTGTTCTTATTTCTGTTTCAGTCACATATTACTGATAAAAATCATTTGTCCTGCAAGTTCTGTGTGTCATTCCAAATCAAGATATATGCAATGCCTAATGATCGTCATTTCCATTCCCTTGTGATATTTAAAAACTTAAAAAATTACATATTGCTATAACTACTAAAATATCAAGCCGAAGTACGTCATTCTGGTAGTAGATCAATCAGGACATGGCCTTTATGGATAATTTATATAAATAGCTTGACCTACCTGTATGCTATGGCCACCAACTACACCAAACCTGCACCATTTCCATGCTCATTTCAATCAAACAGCTAAATCTGAGGCAGACTTTGTCTGATCATCACCAAATTTGACCCACTAATGTAGCACTGGACCTCAAACAGACCTTCCAAATTTGGTGCTGATCGGTCAAATGGGGGCGTGACAGCCACTGTCCATATATGTGTAAGACCCACCTTAGCAGATTCAGCTGAAATGTCCTTATTCCTCATGAAACCTTCAAATAATTGTTACCTTTCCCTTCAGCTGAGTCCATATTTTTAATTTCCTTTCATTTTTCACCAATTTGCCTTATACAACATTATCAGACTTCATTTACAAATGAGAAGGTCAGAAAGCATTTAATATCATTTCTAAAATGGAGCGCTGACTCCACCTGCTGGCCACACCATTTCCATTCCCATTTCATTCAAACAGCTAAATCTCAGGCATGCTTCATCCGATCCTTACAAAATTTGATTCACTTCTGTATCAGTGGACTACAGACAGACCTTCCAAGTTTGGTGGCGATCAGTCAAATGGGAGCCATACAACCACTGTCCTAGTATGTCTAATAACTACCTTGGCTAATTCAGCTGAAATATCCTTCATAATACTTTCAAGGAATTAACTTTCCCTTCACCTAAGTCCATATTTTTAAGCTCCTTTCATTTTTCTGCTATTTGACTTATAGAAAATTATCAGATTTCATTTATAAGCCAGCCAGTATATATTGCAGATTTTTTGCTTTTTTGTATTAAATTGGCCAGTAGGTGGAGATGGTGCTCTATTTATATTGCACTTTTTTGGATTTTTTTTATAGATTCGCCAGCAGGTGCAGTTCGTCCTCTATTTCATTAATGCCATTAAATTCTTTTAGGGCTTCTTATGTCTAGAAGAATACTTTACAAATGCAGTAAGCCACTGTTGTTTTAAATATACAAGACAGCATGTGTTCACTGAGGTACTATAAAGTAAGCTTAACTTGTATGATCTAGACTTAAAATATTAGTTATGCAGGTGCCTATTTCTACCGTCTACTTAGACCATCTGACACAAAAAACAAATTCTTTTGGGCTGAGGCACTTCAGCAAATGGTTATATATTGTATCTTATATTGTTGTACTAAGGCTGCTTCTGCTAATGGCAGTAGTCAAACTGCCACACCAGGGACTGCATACTACCAATTTTCAAATGTAGCGCTAACTCCACCTGCTGGCCTCACTATTTCCATACCGTATTCATTAAGTCTGCTAAACCTCATTCATACTTCATCGAATTCTCACAAAATTTGACTCACTTCTGTAGCACTGGACTATGAATAGACCATCTAACTTTGGTGACATTCGGTTAAACGGGGGCGCTTCTGCCACTGTCAAAATATACTAATAGTTAATGCAGCTGAAATTTCTTTATTTTTCATCAAACCTTCAAAGATTATTGACATTTTCATTTCATTTCACTTTTAGAAATGTATCAAAGTTCAGAGATACTTCAGGCTGTGTACAGTGCAACAATTGCAATTTCTTCCAACAGCTAGTCACCACATGTCCCTTCTGTTTCTCATCTACCCTCTTCCCTTTATCGCACCTTAATCAACATATCAAAGTCAATGTTCAAAATGTCAGGTATTATCTTATCATAGAACCATTTCCTACTTTTTCTGACTATTTAAATGCATTGGCCATCAGTTACAGTCTGTACTTCATTTCAAATTTAGCCACTGTCAAAATATGTCTAAGATCAACCTTGGTTAATGCAGCTGACATCTCCTTATTGTTTATTTAAACATTTAAATATTAATCACCTTTCCCTTCATCTAAGTCCATATTTTTAATCTGCTTATAAATTCCTGCCATTTGACTTTTAGAAATCTATCAAACTTCAATGTTACTTCAGCCTGTGTACACTGCAGCAATTGCAATATTTCTCCAACAGCTTGTCACCACATTTCCCTTCTGTTTCTCATCTACCTTTTTCCCTTTATCGTACCTTGATAAACATTTCCAAAGGTAATGTTTAAATGTTAGATATCATCTCATAGTAGCATTTCATATTTTCTACCAATTTAAATGCATTGCTCATCAATTACAGTCTGTACTTCATTAACAAATAATTAGTGAACTTCTAATTTTATGCCATTCACTTCTTTCCTCTTCATTGCTTCTTTCCATTAGCTTTGGACCCGATTGTCACTGCTTGCAGTTATCTTTATTAAGGGTCCAAAGGACGAAGTCCTTATGGACCATTATTGTTTTTCTTAGGATTTTTCTCTTTTATTATTATTATTAAGGGTCCAAAGCATGAAATGCTATGGAACCTTATTGTTTTTCTTAGGATTATTATTATTATTTTTTTCCTGCCCTAAAACTGAATGTACAGCCTAAACCGTAAGAGCTAGACCAACCAAACTTGGTAAGATGATGTCAATTCCTACCCGCTACTCAGATTCTCTGACCCAGTCCTGTCAGCCAGATGGGGGCGCCTTAGCGTCCCCCAACACGTTTCGGTCGATATCTCCTGTCCTGTTAGTCCTACAATCGAAATTCTTTGTTCTACATATACAGACAGCAAAGCCCTACCAACTTGCCATTTGGACTATGAAGCTCCGCCTACTTAGATTTTTTGCTAATTTGCATAATTTGCAAATCCTACTTTTCCCTTCAAGTCCTAGCTTGTGCTACCAAATCAGACAAATGAGGTGTCAAACGAATCAGAACTCTGAGCTGATCAAGAATCATCAACAAAATTCAGACATTTTTATTTCCTACGGCCATTAGCCACGCCCAAACAATGGCCAAATTTCACCCATTTTGGTCTGACGGCTATAACTTGGCTATTCCTTGGCCAACCTTGACCAAATTTGAAAAGCTACCTCGCAACACCATCCTGGGGACACGGTCCAAGGCGGGCCGCATTTCGTCAATAGGGGGCGCTACAACTAAAAACTGGCAGTATCTCCTGACTGCCTTGGCCAATCTAACTGAAATTTGGCAGATATGTACTAGGACGCAGCCTGTGGTCAGTCACATACAATGGCAGTAATTCGTCCTTAAAGAGTGGCTGCCATCGTCCAATCAAAATCAAGCAGCCATTTGACAGGCTTATCAATGACCAATCTAAATCAAATTTGGGTGATACATTTGTGCTCTCACTCTCTGCCTACCCTGTAAAGGACACCTCACTCGGCCAGATGGGGGCGCTACAGTGACAACTTTTGCGTTTCTGCCTATTTCTTGAGAATGGTGAAGCCTAAAATCAACATTTACTGCCAGGTCAATTCAGTACGACATGCCAAATCAAACAACATGTAGAACTTGCTTCTACACCTTAGCATTTTTGCATAATTCATATTGGTCTGAAAACAAGACATTTCATTAGCCTCCTAGGATTTTCACCAAACCTACACAAATCTGGTATCATTTAAATCAGGAGACAGTCCTTATATATAATTATCCAAAAAAACCTAAACTTTCAATGAGGATCGGCCACCAGCCACACCCAAACCATATAGGTGCCAAGGCCAATTCAATCAGACAGCTATATCTTAGGCGTGCCTCAACCAATCATCACCAAACTTAAATATATAATGTAGGACATTACTCGGAAAGGGCCCTCCAAATTTTGTGCCGATCGGTCAAACGGGGGCGCTACAGCAATATAACATGTCTGTATAAACCTGGAAAATCAGTTCAACTTACATTGTTCTTATTTCTGTTCCAGTCACATATTAATTATAAAAATCATTTGTCCTACAAGTTCTGTGTGTCATTCCAAATCAAGATATATGCAATGCCTAATGATAGTCATTTCCATTCCCTTGTGATATTTAAAAACTTAATAAATTACATATTGCTATAGCTACTGCAATGTTCAGCCAAAGTAGGTCATTCTGGTAGTAGATCAATCAAGACACTGCCCTTATGTCTAATTTATAAGGATAACTTCACCTGCATGTACAGTATGGCCACCAGCCACACTGACCCTACAGCATTTCCATTCTCATTTCAATCAAACAGCTTAATCTGAGGCATACTTCATCTGATCATCACCAAATTTGACCAACTAATGTAGCACTGCACCTCAGACAGACCCACCAAATTTGGTGCTGATCGGTCAAATGGGGGCGCTACAGCAATATAACATGTCTGTATAAATGTGGAAAATCAGTTCAACTTACATTGTTCTTATTTCTGTTACAGTCACATTTTACTGATAAAAATATTTTGTCCTGCAAGTTCTGTGTGAGATTGCAAATCAAGATATATGCAATGTTACATGATAGTCATTTGCATTCCCTTGTGATTATTAAAAACTTAATAAATAACATATTGCTATAACTACTACAATGTCCAGCCAAACTAGGTCATTCTCATATTACATCAATCATGACATGGTCCTTATAGATAATTTATAAAAATAGCTTGACCTACCTGTATGCTATGGCCACCAACTACACCAAACCTGCACCATTTCCATACTCATTTCAATCAAACAGCTAAATCTGAGGCAGACTTCATCTGATCATCACCAAATTAGACCCACTAATGTAGCACTGGACCTCAAACAGACCTTCCAAATTTGGTGCTGATCGGTCAAATGGAGGCGTGACAACCACTGTCCATATATGTGTAAGACCCACCTTAGCAGATTCAGCTGAAATGTCCTTATTCCTCATGAAACCTTCAAATAATTGTTACCTTTCCCTTCAGCTCAGTCCATATTTTTAATTTCCTTTAATTTTTCAACAATTTGCCTCATACAACATTATCAGACTTCATTTACAAATGAGAAGGTCAGAAAGCATTTAATATCATTTCTAAAATGTAGCGCTGACTCCACCTGCTGGCCACACCATTTCCATTCCCATTTCATTCAAACAGCTAAATCTCAGGCATGCTTCATCTGATCCTTACAAAATTTGATTCACTTCTGTATGACTGGACTACAGACAAATCATCCAAGTTTGGTGGCGATCAGTCAATCTGGAGCAGTACAGCCACTGTCCTAGTATGTCTAATACCTACCTTGGCTAATTCAGCTGAAATATCCTTCATAATACTTTCAAGTAATTAACTTTCCCTTCACCTCAGTCCATATTTTTAAGCTCCTTTCATTTTTATGCTATTTGACTTATAGAAAATTATCAGATTTTATTTATAAGCCAGGCAGTATATATTGCAGATTTTTGGCTTTTTTGTATTAAATTGGCCAGTAGGTGGAGATGGTGCTCTATTTATATTGCAGTTTTTTTAATTTTTTTTTATGAATTAGCCAGCAGGTGTAGTTCGTCCTGTATTTCATTAATGGCATTAAATTCTTTCAGGGCTTCTTATGTCTAGAAGAATACTTTACAAATGCAGTAAGCCACTGTTGTTTTTTTTAATATACAAGACAGCATGTGTTCACTGACGTACTATAAAGTAAGCTTAACTTGTATGATCTAGACTTAAAATATTAGGTATGCAGGTGCCTATTTCTACCGTCTACTTAGACCATCTGACACAAAAAACAAATTCTTTTGGGCTGAGGCACTTCAGCAAATGGTTATATATTGTATCTTATATTGTACTAAGGCTGCTTCTGCTAATGGCAGTAGTCAAACTGCCACACCAGGGACTGCATACTACCAATTATCAAATGTAGTGCTAACTCCACCTGCTGGCCTCACTATTTCCATACCGAATTCATTAAGTCTGCTAAACCTCATTCATACTTCATCGAATTCTCACAAAATTTGACTCACTTCTGTAGCACTGGACTATGAATAGACCATCTAACTTTGGTGACATTCGGTTAAACGGTGGCGCTTCTGCCACTGTCAAAATATACTCATAGTTAATGCAGCTGAAATTTCTTAATTTTTCATCAAACCTTCAAAGATTATTGACATTTTCATTTCATTTCACTTTTAGAAATGTATCAAAGTTCAGAGATACTTCAGGCTGTGTACAGTGCAACAATTGGAATTTCTTCCAACAGCTAGTCACCACATGTCCCTTCTGTTTCTGATCTACCCTCTTCCCTTTATCATACCTTAATCAACATATCAAAGTCAATGTTCAAAATATCAGGTATTATCTTATCATAGAAGCATTTCCTACTTATTCTGACTATTTAAATGCATTGGCCATCAGTTACAGTCTGTACTTCATTTCCAATTTAGCCACCGTCATAACATGTCTAAGACCAACCTTAGATAATGCAGCTGAAATTAGCTTATTTCTCATGAAATATTTAAAAATTAATCACCTTTCCCCTCATCTCAGTCCATATTATTAAATAGCTTTCATTTTCCTGCCATTTCACTTTTAGAAATCTATCAAACTGCAGTGATGTACACTGCAGCAATTTCAATTTTTTCCAACAACTAGTCACCACATGTCCGTTCTTTCTCATCTACCATTTTCCTTCTTTCTGTCTATTTAAATGCATTGGCCATCCGTTACAGTCTGTACTTCATTTCCAATTTAGCCACCGTCATAATATGTCTAAGACCAACCTTGGTTAATGCAGCTGACATCTCCTTATTGTTTATTTAAACATTTAAATATTAATCACCTTTCCCTTCATCTAAGTCCATATTTTTAATCTCATATATTCCTGCCATTTAACTTTTAGAAATCTATCAAACTTCAATGTTACTTCAGCCTGTGTACACTGCAGCAATTGCAATATTTCTCCAACAGCTAGTCACCACATTTCCCTTCCGTTTCTCATCTACCATTTTCCTTTATCATATCTTGATAAACATTTCCACAATAATGTTTAAATGTTAGCTCTCATCTCATAGTAGCATTTATTATTTTCTGACTATTTAAATGCATTGGCCATCAGTTACAGTCTATACTTCATTTATAATTTAGCCACTGTCCTAATATGTCTTACAACAACCTTGGTTAATGCAGCTGACATCTCCTTATTGTTTATTTAAACATTTAAATATTAATCACCTTTCCATTCATCTAAGTCCATATTTTTAATCTGCTTATATGTTACTGCCATTTGACTTTTAGAAATCTATCAAACTTCAATGTTACTTTATCCTGTGTACACTCCAGCAATTGCAATATTTCTCAAACAGCTAGTCACCACATTTCCCTTCGGTTTCTCATCTACCCATTTCCCTTCATCGTACCTTGATAAACATTTCCATGGTAATGTTCAAAATGTTAGTTATCATCTCATAGAAGCATTTCATATTTTCTGCCAATTTAAATGCATTGCTCATCAATTACAGTCTGTACTTAATTTACAAATAATTAGTGAACTTCTAATTTTATGCCATTCACTTTTTTCCTCTTCATTGCTTCTTTCCATTAGCTTTGGACCCGATTGTCACTGCTTGCAGTTATCTTTATTATTATTTTTCGCGCCCTAAAACTGAATGCACAGCCTAAACCGTAAGTGCTAGACCAACCAAACTTGGTAATATGATGTCAATTCCTACCCGCTACTCAGATTCTCTGACCCAGGCCTGTCAGCCAGATGGGGGCGCTCTAGCGCCCCCCAACGCGTTTCAGTCCATAGCTCCTGTCCTATTAGTCCTATAATTGAAATTATTTTTTCTGCTGATACAGACAGCTTTGCTCTACCAACTGGCTATTTGGACTATGAAGCTCCGCCTACTTAGATTTTTTGCTAATTTGCATAATTTGTGAAACTGACTTCTGCCTTCAAGTCCTACAATATTGGACCAAATCAGACAAATGAGGTGTCAAACCGATCAGTCCACTTAGCTGATCAAAATAGATTCAAGAAAGTCTGACATTTGTCTATTTTATGGCCACTAGCCATGCCCAAATCCCACCTAAATTTGGCCTATTTCAGTCTGACTGCTATAACTTCTCCATACCTTAGCCTACCTGAACCAAACTTACAATCCAACCTCCCTGCTCTATTATGGGGTCAACATACAATGTGGCCCACATTTCGTCAATAGGGGGCGCTACAACTAATAACTGCCAATATCTCCTGACTGCCTTAACCAATCTAATTGAAATTTGGCAGATATGTACTATGTACAAGCCTGAGGTCAGAGAAGTAAAATGGCAGTCATTAGTTGTAAAATCCTGGCCACCATTAGCCAATCAAAATCAAGCAGCCATTTGACCAGCTAAACAATGAGCAATCCAAACCAAATTTGGCTTATACATTTGTATTCTGACCCTGAGCCCACCCTGTAAAGGACATGTCAGTCTGCCATATGGGGGCGCTACAGCACATTTCTGCCTATTTCTCCTGGACTGTTAATTATAAAATTGACAATTGTTGCTTAAGCTATCCACTAGCTCATGACAAATTTAATGGTATAAAGAACTTCATCATATCTCTTGCCATTTTTGCCTATTTTGTAAAAGTCTTAAAACAGTACTTTTTCTTATCCTCCTAGGATTTTCACCAAACCTACACAAATCTGGTATCATTTAAATCAGGAGACAGTCCCTATATAAAATTATTAAAAAAATCATAAACTTTCTTTGAGGTATGGCCACCAGCCACACCCAAACCATAGTGGTGCCACACCCATTTCAATCAGACAGCAATATCTCAGGCCTGCCTCAACCAATCATCATCAAACTTAAATATATAATGTAGGATATTACTGGAGAAGGGCCCTCCAAATTTGGTGCCGATCAGTCAAACGGGGGTGCTACAGCAATATAACATCACTGTATAAACTGCAAAATCAGCTCAACTTACATTTATCTCATTTTTGATCCAGTGACATATTACTGGTTAAAATCTTTTGCCCTGCAAGTTCTGTGAGTCATGTCAAATCAAGAAATATGCAATGTCCCATGATAGTCATTTGCATTCCCTTGTCATATTTAAAAACTTAATTAATAACATATTACTGTAACTACTGCAATGTCCAGCCTAAGTAGGTCAATCTGGTAGTAGAAAAATCAGGACACTGCCCATATGTATAATTTATAAAGATAACTTCACTTGCCTGTACAGTATAGCCACCAGCCACACTGAACCTACAGCATTTCCATGATCATTTCAATGAAACAGCTAAATCAGAGGCATACTTCATCTGATCATCACCAAATTTCACCCACTAATGTAGCACTGCACCTCAGACAGACCCTGCAAATTTGGTGCCGATCGGTCAAATGGGGGCGTGACAGCCACTGTCCATATATATGTAAGACCCACCTTAGCAGATTCAGCTGAAATGTCCTTATTCCTCATGAAATCTTCAAATAGTTGTTACCTTTCCCTTCAGCTGAGTCCATATTTTTAATTTCCTTTAATTTTTCACCAATTTGCCTTATACAACATTATCAGACTTCATTTACAAATGAGAAGGTCAGAAAGCATTTAATATCTTTTCTAAAATGGAGCGCTGACTCCACCTGCTGGCCACAACATTTCCATTCCCATTTCATTCAAACAGCTAAATCTCAGGCATGCTTCATCCGATCCTTCCAAAATTTGATTCACTTCTGTAAGTCTGGACTACAGACAGATCATCCAAGTTTGGTGGCGATCAGTCAATCTGGAGCAGTACAGCCACTGTCCTAGTATGTCTAATACCTACCTTGGGTAATTCAGCTGAAATATCCTTCATAATAGTTTCAAGTAATTAACTTTCCCTTCACCTCAGTCCATATTTTTAAGCTCTTTTCATTTTTATGCTGTTTGATTTATAGAAAATTATCAGATTTTATTTATAAGCCAGGCAGTATATATTGCAGATTATTCACTTTTTTGTATTAAATTGGCCAGTAGGTGGAGATGGTGCTCTATTTATATTGCAGTTTTTTGGATTTTTTTTATACATTAGCCAGCAGGTGTAGTTCGTCCTGTATTTCATTAATAGCATTAAATTCTTTCAGGGCTTCTTATGTCTAGAAGAATACTTTACAAATGCAGTAAGCCACTGTTGTTTTTTTTAATATACAAGACAGCATGTGTTCACTGAGGTACTATAAAGTAAGCTTAACTTGTATGATCTAGACTTAAAATATTAGGTATGCAGGTGCCTATTTCTACCGTCTACTTAGACCATCTGACACAAAAAACAAATTCTTTTGGGCTGAGGCACTTCAGCAAATGGTTATATATTATATCTTATATTGTTATACTATGGCTGCTTCTGCTAATGGCAGTAGTCAAACTGCCACACCAGGGACTGCATGCTACCAATTATCAAATGTAGCGCTAACTCCACCTGCTGGCCTCACTATTTCCATACCGAATTCATTAAGTCTGCTAAACCTCACTCATACTTCATCGAATTCTCACAAAATTTGACTCACTTCTGTAGCACTGGACTATGAATAGACCATCTAACTTTGGTGACATTCGGTTAAATGGGGGCGCTTCTGCCACTGTCAAAATATATTAATAGTTAATGCAGCTGAAATTTCTTTATTTTTCATCAAACCTTCAAAGATTATTGACATTTTCATTTCATTTCACTTTTAGAAATGTATCAAAGTTCAGAGATACTTCAGGCTGTGTACAGTGCAACAATTGCAATTTCTTCCAACAGCTAGTCACCACATGTCCCTTCTGTTTCTCATCTACCATATTCCCTTTATCGTACCTTAATCAACATATCAAAGTCAATGTTCAAAATGTCAGATATTATCTTATCATAGAAGCATTTCCTACTTTTTCTGACTATTTAAATGCATTGGCCATCAGTTACAGTCCGTACTTCATTTCAAATTTAGCCACTGTCAAAATATGTCTAAGATCAACCTTGGTTAATGCAGCTGACATCTCCTTATTGTTTATTTAAACATTTAAATATTATTCACCTTTCCCTTCTTCAAAGTCCATATTTTTAATCTGCTTATAAATTCCTGCCGTTTGACTTTTAGAAATCTATCAAACTTCAATGTTACTTCAGCCTGTGTACACTGCAGCAATTGCAATCTTTCTCCAACAGCTAGTCACCACATTTCCCTTCCGTTTCTCATCTACCATTTTCCTTTATCATACCTTGATAAACACTTCCACAATAATGTTTAAATGTTAGCTATCATCCCATAGTAGCATTTCTTATTTTCTGACTATTTAAATGCATTGGCCATCAGTTACAGTCTATATTTCATTTACAATTTAGCCACTGTCATAATATGTCTAACAACAACCTTGGTTAATGCAGCTGACATCTCCTTATTGTTTATTTAAACATTTAAATATTAATCACCTTTCCCTTCATCTAAGTCCATATTTTTAATCTGCTTATAAATTCCTGCCATTTGACTTTTAGAAATCTATCAAACTTCAATGTTACTTCAGCCTGTGTACACTGCAGCAATTGCAATATTTCTCCAACAGCTTGTCACCACATTTCCCTTCTGTTTCTCATCTACCTTTTTCCCTTTATCGTACCTTGATAAACATTTCCAAAGGTAATGTTTAAATGTTAGATATCATCTCATAGTAGCATTTCATATTTTCTACCAATTTAAATGCATTGCTCATCAATTACAGTCTGTACTTCATTTACAAATAATTAGTGAACTTCTAATTTTATGCCATTCACTTCTTTCCTCTTCATTGCTTCTTTCCATTAGCTTTGGACCCGATTGTCACTGCTTGCAGTTATCTTTATTATTATTAAGGGTCCAAAGCATGAAATGCTTATGGACCATTATTGTTTTTCTTAGGATTATTAAGGGTCCAAAGCATGAAATGCTTATGGACCATTATTGTTTTTCTTAGGATTATTATTATTATTATTATTATTATTATTATTATTATTATTATTATTATTTTTTTCCTGCCCTAAAACTGAATGTACAGCCTAAACCGTAAGAGCTAGACCAACCAAACTTGGTAAGATGATGTCAATTCCTACCCGCTACTCAGATTCTCTGACCCAGTCCTGTCAGCCAGATGGGGGCGCTCTAGCGCCCCTCAACGCGTTTCAGTCCATATCTCCTGTCCTATTAGTCCTACAATTGAATTTATTTTTTCTGCTGATACAGACAGCTTTGCTCTACCAACTTGCCATTTGGACTATGAAGCTCCACCTACTTAGATTTTTTGCTAATTTGCATAATTTGTGAAACTGGCTTCTGCCTTCAAGTCCTACACTGTTGGACCAAATCAGACAAATGAGGTGTCAAACCGATCAGTCCACTGACCTGATCAAAAGCTGTTCAAGAAAGTCTGACATTTGTCTATTTTATGGCCACTAGCCACGCCCAAATCACACCTAAATTTGGCCTATTTCAGTCTGACTGCTATAACTTCTCCATACCTTTGCCTACCTGAACCAAACTTAGAATCCAACCTCCCTGCTCTATTATGGGGTGACCATACAATGCAGCCCACATTTCGTCAATAGGGGGCGCTACAACTAAAAACTGCTGATATCTCCTGACTGCTTTGACCAATCTAATTGAAATTTGGCAGATATGTACTACGTACAAGCCTGAGGTCAGACAAGTATCATGGCAGTCATTAGTTGTAAAATCCTGGCCACCATTAGCCAATCAAAATCAACCAGCCATTTGACTGGCTAAACAATGAGCAATCCAAACCAAATTTGGGTTCTACATTTGTACTCTGACCCTGAACCCACCCTGTAATGGACATGTCAGTCTGCCATATGGGGGCGCTACAGCACATTTCTGCCTATTTCTCCTGAACTGTTAATTATAAAATTGACAATTGTTGTTTACGCTATCCACTAGCTCATGACAAATTTAATGGCATAAAGAACTTCATCATATCTCTTGCCATTTTTGCCTATTTTGTAAAAGTCTTAAAACAGTACTTTTTCTTAACCTCCTTGGATTTTCACCAAACCTTCATATTTCTGTGATCATTTTAATCAGGAGACAGTCCTTATAAAGAAATATTAAAAAAATCTGAAACTTTCCATGTGGTATGGCCACCAGCCACACCCACACCATACTGGTGCCACACCCATTTCAATCAGACAGCTATATCTGAGGCGTGCCTCAGCCAATCATCACGAAACTTAAATATATATTGTAGGACATTACTGGGGAAGGGCCCTCCAATTTTCATGCCAATCAGTCAAACAGGGGCACTACAGCAATATAACATGTCTGTATAAACCTGCAAAATCAGTTCAAGTTACATTGTTGTCATTTTTGATAAAGTGACATATTACTCGTTAAAATCTTTTGTCCTGCATGTTCTGTTAGTCATGCTAAATCAAGATAGTCCATAATAGTCATTTGAATTACCTTGTGATATTTAAAAACTTAATAAATAACATATTACTATAACTACTACAATGTCTAACCAAAGTAGGTCTTTCTGGTAGTAGATCAATCAGGACACTGCCCTTATGTATAATTTATAAAGATAGCTTCACCTGCCTGTACAGTATGGCCACCAGCCACACTGAACCTACCACATTTCCATGCTCATTTCAATCAAACAGCTAAATATGAGGTATACTTCATATGATCTTCACGAAATTTGACCCACTAATGTACCACTGCACCTCAGACAGACCCTCCAAATTTGGTGCCGATCGGTCAAATGGGGGCGCTACAGCTAATGTGCATATATGTGTAAGACCCACCTTAGCAAATTCAGCTGAAATGTCCTTATTTCTCATCAAATATTCAAAGATTTGTTCCCTTTCCCTTCAACTAGGTCCATATTTTTAATTTTTGTTCATTTTTCACCCATTTGCCTCATAGAACATTATCAGACTTCATTTACACATGAGAAGGCCTAAAAGTTTTAAATAGCATTTCTAAAATGGAGTGTTGACTCCACCTGCTGGCCAAATGATTTCCATGCCCATTTCAATCAAACAGTTATATCTCTGGCATACTTCATCCAATCCTAACAAAATTTGATTCCCTTCTGTATCAGTGGACTACAGACAGACCTTCCAAATTTGGTGCCGATCAGTCAAACGGGGGCGCTACAGCAATATAACATGTCTTTATAAACCTGGAAAATCAGTACAACTTACATTTATCTCATTTCTGTTCCAGTGACATATGACTGGTTGAAATCTTTTGTATTGCAAGTTCTCTTAGTTATGCCAAATCAAGAAATATGCAATGCCTAATGATTGTCATTTGCATTCCCTTGTGACATTTAAAAACTTAATAAATAACATATTGCTATAACTACTACAATGTCCAGCCCAAGAAGGTCATTCTGGTAGTAGATCAATCATGACACGGCCCTTATGGATAATTTATAAAAATAACTTGACCTACCTGTATGCTATGGCCACCAACTACACCAAACCTGCACCATTTCCATGCTCATTTCAATCAAACAGCTAAATCTGAGGCATTCTTCATCCAATCCTCATAAAATTTGACCAGCTAATGTAACCATAGACCACAGACAGACCTTCCAACTTTGGTGCCGATCGGTCAAATGGGGGAGCTACAGCCACTGTCTATATATTTCTAAGACCCACCTTAGCAAATTCAGTTGGAATGTCCTTATTTCTCTTCAAACATTCAAAGAATTGTTTGCTTTCCCTTCAACTAGGTCCATATTTTAATTTCTGTTCATTTTTCACCCATTTGCCTCAGAACATTATCAGAATTAATTTAAACATGAGAAGGCCTAAAAGTATTAAATAGCATTTCTAAAATGGAGCGTTGACTCCACCTGCTGGCCACACCATTTCCATTTCCATTTCATTCAAACAGCTAAATCTCAGGCATGCTTCTCCCAATCTTCACAAAATTTGACTGTCTCCTGCAAGAGTGGACTACAGACAGACCATCTATGTTTGGTGGTGATCGGGCAAATGGGGGCACTACAGCCAATGTTGTATTATGTCTAAGAGCCACCTTAACAGATTCAGCTGAAATGTCCTTATTCCTCATGAAACCTTCAAAGAATTGTTACCTTTCCCTTCACCTTAGTCCATATTTTTTATTTCCTTTCATTTTTCACCAATTTGCCTTATACAACATTATCAGACTTCATTTACAAATGAGAAAGTCAGAAAGCATTTAATATCATTTCTAAAATGGAGCGCTGACTACACCTTCTGGCCACACCATTTCCATTCCCATTTCATTCAAACAGCTAAATCTCAGGCATGCTTCATCTGATCCTTACAAAATTTGATTCACTTCTGTATGACTGGACTACAGACAAATCTTCCAAGTTTGGTGGCGATCAGTCAATCTGGAGCGGTACAGCCACTTTCCTAGTATGTCTAATACCTACCTTGGCTAATTCAGCTGAAATATCCTTCATAATACTTTAAAGGAATTAACTTTCCCTTCACCTCAGTCCATATTATTAAGCTCCTTTCATTTTTCTGCTATTTGACTTATAGAAAATTATCAGATTTTAATTATAAGCCAGGCAGTATATATTGCAGATTTTTAGCTTTTTTGTATTAAATTGGCCAGTAGGTGGAGATGGTGCTCTATTTATATTGCAGTTTTTTGGATTTTTTTTATACATTAGCCAGCAGGTGTAGTTCGTCCTGTATTTCATTAATGGCATTAAATTCTTTCAGGGCTTCTCATGTCTAGAAGAATACTTTACAAATGCAGTAAGCCACTGTTGTTTTTTTTTAATATACAAGACAGCATGTGTTCACTGAGGTACTGTAAAGTAAGCTTAACTTGTATGATCTAGACTTAAAATATTAGTTATGCAGGTGCCTATTTCTACCGTCTACTTAGACCATCTGACACAAAAAACAAATTCTTTTGGGCTGAGGCACTTCAGCAAATGGTTATATATTGTATCTTATATTGTTGTACTAAGGCTGCTTCTGCTAATGGCAGTAGTCAAACTGCCACACCAGGGACTGCATACTACCAATTTTCAAATGTAGCGCTAACTCCACCTGCTGGCCTCACTATTTCCATACCGTATTCATTAAGTCTGCTAAACCTCATTCATACTTCATCGAATTCTCACAAAATTTGACTCACTTCTGTAGCACTGGACTATGAATAGACCATCTAACTTTGGTGACATTCGGTTAAACGGGGGCGCTTCTGCCACTGTCAAAATATATTAATAGTTAATGCAGCTGAAATTTATTTTTCATCAAACCTTCAAAGATTATTGACATTTTCATTTCATTTCACTTTTAGAAATGTATCAAAGTTCAGAGATACTTCAGGCTGTGTACAGTGCAACAATTGCAATTTCTTCCAACAGCTAGTCACCACATGTCCCTTCTGTTTCTCATCTACCATATTCCCTTTATCGTACCTTAATCAACATATCAAAGTCAATGTTCAAAATGTCAGATATTATCTTATCATAGAAGCATTTCCTACTTTCTGACTATTTAAATGCATTGGCCATCAGTTACAGTCCGTACTTCATTTCAAATTTAGCCACTGTCCTAATACTGTATGTCTAAGACCAACCTTGGTTAATGCAGCTGACATCTCCTTATTATTTTTTTAAACATTTAAATATTATTCACCTTTCCTTTCTTCAAAGTCCATATTTTTAATCTGCTTATAGAATCATGCCATTTCACTTTTAGAAATCTATCAAACTTCAATGTTACTTTAGCCTGTGTACACTGCAGCAATTGCAATATTTCTCCAACAGCTAGTCACCACATTTCCCTTCGGTTTCTCATCTACCATTTTCCTTTATCATACCTTGATAAACATTTCCACAATAATGTTTTAATGTTAGCTATCATCTCATAGTAGCATTTCGTATTTTCTGACTATTTAAATGCATTGGCCATCAGTTACAGTCTATACTTCTTTTACAATTTAGCCACTGTCCTAATATGTCTAACAACAACCTTGGTTAATGCAGCTGACATCTCCTTATTGTTTATTTAAACATTTAAATATTAATCACCTTTCCCTTCATCTAAGTCCATATTTTTAATCTGCTTATAAATTCCTGCCATTTGACTTTTAGAAATCTATCAAACTTCAATGTTACTTCAGCCTATGTACACTGCAGCAATTGCAATATTTCTCCAACAGCTAGTCACCACATTTCCCTTCTGTTTCTCATCTACCTTTTTCCCTTTATCGTACCTTGATAAACATTTCCAAAAGTAATGTTTAAATGTTAGATATCATCTCATAGTAGCATTTCATATTTTCTACCAATTTAAATGCATTGCTCATCAATTACAGTACAGTCTGTACTTCATTTACAAATAAAAGGTGAACTTCTAATTTTATGCCATTAACTTCTTTCTTCTTCATTGCTTCTTTCCATTAGCTTTGGACCCGATTGTCACTGCTTGCAGTTATCTTTATTATTATTATTTTTTTCCTGCCGTAAAACTGAATGTACAGCCTAAACCGTAAGAGCTAGACCAACCAAACTTGGTGATATGATGTCAATTCCTACCCGCTACTCAGATTCTCCGACCCAGGCCTGTCAGCCAGATGGGGGCGCTCTAGCGCCACCCAACGCGTTTCAGTCCATATCTCCTGTCCTATTAGTCCTACAATTGAAATTATTTTTTCTGCTGATACAGACGGCATTGCTCTACCAACTTGCCATTTGGACTATGAAGCTCCGCCTACTTAGATTTTTTGCTAATTTGCATAATTTGCAAAACTGACCTCTGCCTTCAAGTCCTACCCCGTCTGTCCCAATCAGACAAATGAGGTGTCAAACCAATCAGTTCTCTGAGCTGATCAAGACTTACAAAAATAATCATGAAATTTCTGTATCATACGGTCTTCAGCCACGCCCAAACTTTGTATAAATTTGGCCAGTTTCAGTCTGATTGCTATAACTTGGCTCTGCTTTAACCAATCTTAACCAAATTTGAAATTCTTCCTTCCAGCGCCATTCTGGGGACTAGATATAAGGCTGACCCCGTTTCATCAATAGGGGGCGCTACAACTAAAAACTGCCAATATCTCCTGACTGCATTGACCAATCTAATTGAAATTTGGCAGATATGTAGTACGTCCATGCCTGAGGTCAGACAAGTATCATGGCAGTCATTAGTTGTAAAATCCTGGCCACCATTAGCCAATCAAAATCAAGCAGCCATTTGACCAGCTAAACAATGAGCAATCCAAACCAAATTTAGGTTGTACAATTGTCCTCTGACCTTGAGCCCACCCTGTAAAGGACACCTCAGTCTGCCATATGGGGGCGCTACAGCACATTTCTGACTATTTCTCAACAATTGTCAAGCACACAGTTGAGATTTATTGCCAGGCCAATTCAGTATGATATGCTACATCAAATGACATGTAGAACTTGGTTATACATCTATGCCTTTTTTAATGATTTATATAGGTCTGAAAACAGGGCTTTTTCTTAGCCTCGTAGGATCTTCACCAAACCTACACAAATCTGGTATCATTTAAATCAGGAGACAGTCAATATATAAAATTATTAAAAAAATCATAAACTTTCCATGAGGTACGGCCACCAGCCACACCCAAACCATACTGGTGCCACACCCATTTCAATCAGACAACTATATCTTAGGCGTGCCTCAACCAATCATCACCAAACTTAAATATATAATGTAGGACATTACTGTGGAAGGGCCCTCCAAATTTTGTGCCGATCGGTCAAATGGGGGCGCTACAGCAATATAACATCACTGTATAAACTGCAAAATCAGCTAAACTTACATTTTTCTTATTTCTGTTTCAGTCACATATTACTGATAAAAATCTTTTGTCCTTCAAGTTCTGTGTGTCATTGCAAATCAAGATATATGCAATGCCTAATGATAGTCATTTCCATTACCTTGTAATATTTAAAAACTTAATAAATTACATATTGCTATAACTACTGCAATGTCCAGCCCAAGTAGGTCATTCTGGTAGTAGATCAATCAGGACACTGCCCTTATGTCTAATTTATAAGGATAACTTCACCTGCCTGTACAGTATGGCCACCAGCCACACTGAACCTACAGCATTTCCATGCTCATTTCAATCAAACAGCTAAATATGAGGTATACTTCATATGATCTTCATGAAATTTGACCCACTAATGTACCACTGCACCTCAGACAGACCCTCCAAATTTGGTGCCAATCAATCAAATGGGGGCGCTACAGCTAATGTGCATATACGTCTAAGACCCACCTTAGCAAATTCAGCTGTAATGTCCTTATTTCTCATCAAATATTCAAAGATTTGTTCCCTTTCCCTTCAACTAGGTCCATATTTTTAATTCTTGTTCATTTTTCACCCATTTGCCTCATAGAACATTATCAGACTTCATTTACACATGAGAAGGCCTAAAAGTTTTAAATAGCATTTCTAAAATGGAGCGTTGACTCCACCTGCTGGCCAAATGATTTCCATGCCCATTTCAAGCAAACAGTTATATCTCTGGCATGCTTCATCCAATCCTTACAATATTTGATTCACTTCTGTATCAGTGGACTACAGACAGACCTTCCAAGTTTGGTGGCGATCAGTCAAACGGGAGCGGTACAGCCACTGTCCTAGTATGTCTAATACCTACCTTGGCTAATTCAGCTGAAATATCCTTCATAATACTTTCAAACAAATTGTTAACTTTCCCTTCACCTCAGTCCATATTTTTAAGCTCCTTTCATTTTTCTGCTATTTGACATAGAAAATTATCAGATTTTATTTATAAGCCAGGCAGTATATATTGCAGATTTTTTGATTTTTTGTATTAAATTGGCCAGTAGGTGGAGATGGTGCTCTATTTATATTGCAGTTTTTTGGATTTTTTTTATACATTAGCCAGCAGGTGGTGTTCGTCCTGTATTTCATTAATGGCATTAAATTCTTTCAGGGCTTCTTATGTCTAGAAGAATACTTTACAAATGCAGTAAGCCACTGTTGTTTTCTTTAATATACAAGACAGCATGTGTTCACTGAGGTACTATAAAGTAAGCTTAACTTGTATGATCTAGACTTAAAATATTAGGTATGCAGGTGCCTATTTCTACCGTCTACTTAGACCATCTGACACAAAAAACAAATTCTTTTGGGCTGAGGCACTTCAGCAAATGGTTATATATTGTATCTTATATTGTTGTACTATGGCTGCTTCTGCTAATGGCAGTAGTCAAACTGCCACACCAGGGACTGCATGATACCAATTATCAAATGTAGCGCTAACTCCACCTGCTGGCCTCACTATTTCCATACCGAATTCATTAAGTCTGCTAAACCTCATTCATACTTCATCGAATTCTCACAAAATTTGACTCACTTCTGTAGCACTGGACTATGAATAGACCATCTAACTTTGGTGACATTCGGTAAAACGGGGGTGCTTCTACCACTGTCAAAATATACTCATAGTTAATGTAGCTGAAATTTCTTTATTTTTCATCAAACCTTCAACGATTATTGATATTATCATTTCATTTCACTTTTAGAAATGTATCAAAGTTCAGAGATACTTCAGGCTGTGTACAGTGCAACAATTGCAATTTCTTCCAACAGCTAGTCACCACATGTCCCTTCTGTTTCTCATCTACCCTCTTCCCTTTATCGTACCTTAATCAACATATCAAAATCAATGTTGAAAATGTCAGGTATTATCTTATCATAGAAGCATTTCCTACTTTCTGACTATTTAAATGCATTGGCCATCAGTTACAGTCTGTACTTCATTTCCAATTTAGCCACTGTCCTAATATATTTAAGACCAACCTTGGTTAATGCAGCTGACATCTCCTTATTGTTTATTTAGACATTTAAATATTAATCACCTTTCCCTTCATCTAAGTCAATATTTTAAATCTGCTTATATCCTACTGCCATTTGACTTTTAGAAATCTATCAAACTTCAATGTTACTTTAGCCTGTGTACACTGCAGCAATTGCAATATTTCTCAAACAGCTAGTCACCACATTTCCCTTCGGTTTCTCATCTACCCTTTTCCCTTCATCGTACCTTGATAAACATTTCCACGGTAATGTTCAAATGTTAGGTTTCATCTCATAGAAGCATTTCCTATTATCTGCCAATTTAAATGCATTGCTCATCAATTACAGTCTGTACTTCATTTCCAATAATTAGTGAACTTCTAATTTTATGCCATTCACTTCATTCCTCTTCATTGCTTCTTTCCATTAGCTTTGGACCCGATTGTCACTGCTTGCAGTTATCTTTATTATTATTTTTCGCGCCCTAAAACTGAATGTACAGCCTAAACCGTAAGAACTAGACCAACCAAACTTGGTAAGATGATGTCAATTCCTACCCGCTACTCAGATTCTCCGACCCAGGCCTGTCAGCCAGATGGGGGCGCTCTAGCGCCCCCCAACGCGTTTCAGTCCATATCTCCTGTCCTATTAGTCCTACAATTGAAATTATTTTTTCTGCTGATACAGACAGCTTTGCTCTACCAACTTGCCATTTGGACTATGAAGCTCCGCCTACTTAGATTTTTTGCTAATTTGCATAATTTGCAAATCTGACCTCTGCCTTCAAGTCCTACCCCGTCTGTCCCAATCAGACAAATGAGGTGTCAAACCAATCAGTTCTCTGAGCTGATCAAGACTTACAAAAATAATCATGAAATTTCTGTATCATACGGTCTTCAGCCACGCCCAAACTTTGCATAAATTTGGCCAGTTTCAGTCTGATTGCTATAACTTGGCTCTGCTTTAACCAATCTTAACGAAATTTGAAATCCTTCCTCCCAGTGCCATTCTGGGGACTAGTTATAAAGCTGGCCCCATTTCATCAATAGGGGGCGCTACAACTAAAAACTGCCAATATCTCCTGACTGCATTGACCAATCTAATTGAAATTTGGCAGATATGTACTACAACCAATTCTGAGATCAGACATATATCATAGCAGTCATTGATCATAAAATCATGGTCATCATCAGCCAATCAAAATGAAGCAGCCATTCGACAGGCTAAACAATACCGAATCTCAACCAAAACAGGCTGTCACATTTGATTCCCTACCCTTAGCTTACCATGTTAAGGACACCGCAATCAGCCAGATGGGGGCGCTACAGCAACAAGTTTTGCATTTCTGTCTATTTCTCTTGAACTGATAAAGATAGAATTTAGAATTGCTGCGAATCCTATCCACTCGCTCATGGCAAATTTAATGGTATAAAGAACTTCATCATATCTCTTGCCGTTTTTGCCTATTTTGTAACAGTCTGAAAACAGGGTTTTTTCTTATCCTCCTAGGATTTTCACCAAACCTACACAAATCTGTTATCATTTAAATCAGGAGACAGTCCCTATATAAAATTATTAAAAAAATCATAAACTTTCCATGAGGTACGGCCACCAGCCACACCCAAACCATAGTGGTGCCACACCCATTTCAATCAGACAGCTATATCTCAGGCGTGCCTCAACCAATCATCACCAAACTTAAATATGTAATGTAGGATATTACTGGAGAAGGGCCCTCCAAATTTGGTGCCGATCAGTCAAGCGGGGGCGCTACAGCAATATAACATGTCTGTATAAACCTGCAAAATCAGTACAACTCACATTTATCTCATTTCTGTTCCAGTGACATATGACTGGTTGAAATCTTTTGTATTGCAAGTTCTCTTAGTTATGCCAAATCAAGAAATATGCAATGCCTAATGATTGTCATTTGCATTCCCTTGTGACATTTAAAAACTTAATAAATAACATATTGCTATAAGTACTACAATGTCCAGCCCAAGAAGGTCATTCTGGTAGTAGATCAATCATGACACGGCCCTTATGGATAATTTATAAAAATAACTTGACCTACCTGTATGCTATGGCCACCAACTACACCAAACCTGCACCATTTCCATGCTCATTTCAATCAAACAGCTAAATCTGAGGCATTCTTCATCAAATCCTCATAAAATTTGACCAGCTAATGTAACCATAGACCACAGACAGACCCTCCAATTTTGGTGCCGATCGGTCAAATGGGGGAGCTACAGCCACTGTCTATATATTTCTAAGACCCACCTTAGCAAATTCAGTTGGAATGTCCTTATTTCTCTTCAAACATTCAAAGAATTGTTTGCTTTCCCTTCAACTAGGTCCATATTTTAATTTCTGTTCATTTTTCACCCATTTGCCTCATAGAACATTATCAGAATTAATTTAAACATGAGAAGGCCTAAAAGTATTAAATAGCATTTCTAAAATGTAGCGTTGACTCCACCTGCTGGCCACAGCATTTCCATTTCCATTTCATTCAAACAGCTAAATCTCAGGCATGCTTCTCCCAATCTTCACAAAATATGACTCTCTCCTGCAGGAGTGGACTACAGACAGACCATCTAAGTTTGGTGGTGATCGGGCAAACGGGGGCACTACAGCCAATGTTGTATTATGTCTAAGAGCCACCTTAACAGATTCAGCTGAAATGTCCTTATTCCTCATGAAACCTTCAAAGAATTGTTACCTTTCCCTTCACCTTAGTCCATATTTTTAATTTCCTTTCATTTTTCACCAATTTGCCTTATACAACATTATCAGACTTCATTTACAAATGAGAAGGTCAGAAAGCATTTAATATCATTTCTAAAATGGAGCGCTGACTACACCTTCTGGCCACACCATTTCCATTCCCATTTCATTCAAACAGCTAAATCTCAGGCATGCTTCATCTGATCCTTACAAAATTTGATTCACTTCTGTATGACTGGACCACAGACAAATCTTCCAAGTTTGGTGGCGATCAGTCAATCTGGAGCGGTACAGCCACTTTCCTAGTATGTCTAATACCTACCTTGGCTAATTCAGCTGAAATATCCTTCATAATACTTTAAAGGAATTAACTTTCCCTTCACCTCAGTCCATATTTTTAAGCTCCTTTCATTTTTATGCTATTTGACTTATAGAAAATTATCAGATTTTATTTATAAGCCAGGCAGTATATATTGCAGATTTTTTGCTTTTTTGTATTAAATTGGCCAGTAGGTGGAGATGGTGCTCTATTTATATTGCAGTTTTTTGGATTTTTTTTTATACATTAGCCAGCAGGTGTAGTTCGTCCTGTATTTCATTAATGGCATTAAATTCTTTCAGGGCTTCTCATGTCTAGAAGAATACTTTACAAATGCAGTAAGCCACTGTTGTTTTTTTTAATATACAAGACGGCATGTGTTCACTGAGGTACTGTAAAGTAAGCTTAACTTGTATGATCTAGACTTAAAATTTTAGTTATGCAGGTGCCTATTTCTACCGTCTACTTAGACCATCTGACACAAAAAACAAATTCTTTTGGGCTGAGGCACTTCAGCAAATGGTTATATATTGTATCTTATATTGTTGTACTAAGGCTGCTTCTGCTAATGGCAGTAGTCAAACTGCCACACCAGGGACTGCATGCTACCAATTATCAAATGTAGCGCTAACTCCACCTGCTGGCCACACTATTTCCATACCGAATTCATTTAGTCTGCTAAATCTCATTCATACTTCATCCAATTCTCATAAAATTTGACTGATGTCTATAGCACTGGACTAGGAATAGACCATCCAACTTTGGTGACATTCGGTTAAACGGGGGCGCTACTGCCACTGTCTAAATATGTCTAAAACTAATAGTTAATGCAGCTGAAATTTCTTTATTTTTCATCAAATCTTCAAAGATTAATCACATATTCATTCACTTTCATTTTCCTGCCATTTCACTTTTAGAAATGTATCAAAGTTCAGTGATACTTCAGGCTGTGTACACTGCAGCAATTGCAATTTCTTTGAACAGCTAGTCACCACATTTCCCTTCTATTTCTCATCTACCCTCTTCCCTTTATCATACCTTAATCAACATTTCTACGGTAATGTTAAAATGTCAAGTATCATCTTATCATAGTAGCATTTCCTACATTCTGACTATTTAAATGCATTGGCCATCAGTTAGAATCTGTACTTCATTTCCAATTTAGCCACTGTCCTAATATGTCTAACACCAACCTATGTTAATGCAGCTGACATCTTATTGTTTATTTAAACATTTAAATATTAATCACCTTTCCCTTCATCTAAGTCCATATTTTTAATCTGCTTAAATAATCTTACCATTTGACTTTTAGAAATCTATCAAACTTCAATGTTACTTCATCCTGTGTACACTACAGCAATTGCAATATTTCTCAAACAGCTAGTCACCACATTTCCCTTCGGTTTTTCATCTACCCTTTTCCCTTCATCGTACCTTGATAAACATTTCCACGGTAATGTTCAAATGTTAGGTATCATCTCTTAGAAGCATTTCCTATTTTCTGCCAATTTGAATGCATTGCTCATCAATTAAAGTCTGTACTTCATTTCCAATAATTAGTGAACTTCTAATTTTATGCCATTCACTTCATTCCTCTTCATTGCTTCTTTCCATTAGCTTTGGACCCGATTGTCACTGCTTGCAGTTATCTTTATTATTATTTTTTTCCTGCCGTAAAACTGAATGTACAGCCTAAACCGTAAGAGCTAGACCAACCAAACTTGGTACGATGATGTCAATTCCTACCCGCTACTCAGATTCTCCGACCCAAGTCTATCAGCCAGATGGGGGCGCTCTAGCGCCCCCCAACGCGTTTCAGTCCATATCTCCTGTCCTTTTAGTCCTACAATTGAAATTATTTTTTCTGCTGATACAGACAGCTTTGCTCTACCAACTTGCCATATGGACTATGAAGCTCCGCCTACTTAGATTTTTAGCTAATTTGCATAATTTGCAAAACTGACCTCTGCCTTCAAGTCCTACCCCGTCTGTCCTAATCAGACAAATGAGGTGTCAAACCAATCAGTTCTCTGAGCTGATCAAGACTTACAAAAATAATCATGAAATTTCTGTATCATACGGTCTTCAGCCACGCCCAAACTTTGTATAAATTTGGCCAGTTTCAGTCTGATTGCTATAACTTGGCTCTGCTTTAACCAATCTTAACCAAATTTGAAATCCTTCCTCCCAGCGCCATTCTGGGGACTAGATATAAAGCTGGCCCCATTTCATCAATAGGGGGCGCTACAACTAAAAACTGCCAATATCTCCTGACTGCCTTGACCAATCTAATTGAAATTTGGCAGACATGTAATATGTACAAGCCTGAGGTCAGACAAGTATCATGGCAGTCATTAGTTGTAAAATCCTGGCCACCATTAGCCAATCAAAATCAAGCAGCCATTTGACTGGCTAAACAATACCGAATCTCAACCAAAACAGGGTGTCACATTTGATTCCCTAACCTTAGCATACCATGTTAAGGACACCGCAATCAGCCAGATGGGGGCGCTACAGCAACAAGTTTTGCATTTCTGTCTATTTCTCTTGAACTGATAAAGATAGAATTTAGAATTGTTGCGAATCCTATCCTCTCCCTCATGGCAAATTTAATGGTATAAAGAACTTCATCATATCTCTTGCCGTTTTTGCCTATTTTGTAACAGTCTGAAAACAGGGTTTTTTCTTATCCTCCTAGGATTTTCACCAAACCTACACAAATCTGGTATCATTTAAATCAGGAGACAGTCCCTATATAAAATTATTAAAAAAATCATAAACTTTCCATGAGGTACGGCCACCAGCCACACCCAAACCATAGTGGTGCCACACCCATTTCAATCAGACAGCTATATCTCAGGCGTGCCTCAACCAATCATCACCAAACTTAAATATGTAATGTAGGATATTACTGGAGAAGGGCCCTCCAAATTTGGTGCCGATCAGTCAAACGGGGGCGCTACAGCAATATAACATGTCTTTATAAACCTGCAAAATCAGTACAACTTACATTTATCTCATTTCTGTTCCAGTGACATATGACTGGTTGAAATCTTTTGTATTGCAAGTTCTCTTAGTTATGCCAAATCAAGAAATATGCAATGCCTAATGATTGTCATTTGCATTCCCTTGTGACATTTAAAAACTTAATAAATAACATATTGCTATAACTACTACAATGTCCAGCCCAAGAAGGTCATTCTGGTAGTAGATCAATCATGACACGGCCCTTATGGATAATTTATAAAAATAACTTGACCTACCTGTATGCTATGGCCACCAACTACACCAAACCTGCACCATTTCCATGCTCATTTCAATCAAACAGCTAAATCTGAGGCATTCTTCATCCAATCCTCATAAAATTTGACCAGTTAATGTAACCATGGACCACAGACAGACCCTCCAACTTTGGTGCCGATCGGTCAAATGGGGGAGCTACAGCCACTGTCTATATATTTCTAAGACCCACCTTAGCAAATTCAGTTGGAATGTCCTTATTTCTCTTCAAACATTCAAAGAATTGTTTGCTTTCCCATCAACTAGGTCCATATTTTAATTTCTGTTCATTTTTCACCCATTTGCCTCATAGAACATTATCAGAATTCATTTAAACATGAGAAGGCCTAAAAGTATTAAATAGCATTTCGAAAATGGAGCATTGACTCCACCTGCTGGCCACACCATTTCCATTTCCATTTCATTCAAACAGCTAAATCTCAGGCATGCTTCTCCCAATCTTCACAAAATTTGACTCTCTCCTGCAGGAGTGGACTACAGACAGACCATCTAAGTTTGGTGGTGATCGGGCAAACGGGGGCACTACAGCCAATGTTGTATTATGTCTAAGAGCCACCTTAGCAGATTCAACTGAAATGTCCTTATTCCTCATGAAACCTTCAAAGAATTGTTACCTTTCCCTTCACCTTAGTCCATATTTTTAATTTCCTTTCATTTTTCACCAATTTGCCTTATACAACATTATCAGACTTCATTTACAAATGAGAAGGTCAGAAAGCATTTAATATCATTTCTAAAATGTAGCGCTGACTACACCTTCTGGCCACACCATTTCCATTCCCATTTCATTCAAACAGCTAAATCTCAGGCATGCTTCATCTGATCCTTACAAAATTTGATTCACTTCTGTATGACTGGACTACAGACAGATCTTCCAAGTTTGGTGGCGATCAGTCAATCTGGAGCGATACAGCCACTTTCCTAGTATGTCTAATACCTACCTTGGCTAATTCAGCTGAAATATCCTTCATAATACTTTCAAGGAATTAACTTTCCCTTCACCTCAGTCCATATTTTTAAGCTCCTTTCATTTTTCTGCTATTTGACTTATAGAAAATTATCAGATTTTATTTATAAGCCAGGCAGTATATATTGCAGATTTTTCACTTTTTTGTATTAAATTGGGGCCAGTAGGTGGAGATGGTGCTCTATTTATATTGCACTTTTTTGGATTTTTTTTTATAGATTCGCCAGCAGGTGGAGTTCGTCCTCTATTTCATTAATGCCATTAAATTCTTTTAGGGCTTCTTATGTCTAGAAGAATACTTTTCAAATGCAGTAAGCCACTGTTGTTTTGAATATACAAGACGGCATGTGTTCACTGAGGTACTATAAAGTAAGATTAACTTGTATGATCTAGACTTAAAATATTAGGTATGCAGGTGCCTATTTCTACCGACTACTTAGACCATCTGACACAAACCATACATTGTCTTGGGCTGAGGCACTTCACCAAAGGGTTCTATATTGTATCCTATATTGGTGTACTAAGGCTGCTTCTGCTAATGGCAGTAGTCAAACTGCCACACCAGGGACTGCATGCTACCAATTATCAAATGTAGTGCTAACTCCACCTGCTGGCCACACTATTTCCATACCGAATTCATTTAGTCTGCTAAATCTCATTCATACTTCATCGAATTCTCATAAAATTTGACTCACTTATGTAGCACTGGACTACGAATAGACCATCCAACTTTGGTGACATTCGGTTAAACAGGGGTGCTACTGCCGCTGTCAAAATATGTCTAAAACTCATAGTTAATGCAGCTGAAATTTCTTTATTTTTCATCAAACCTTCAAAGATTAATCACATTTTCATTCACTTTCATTTTCCTGCCATTTCACTTTTAGAAATGTATCAAGGTTCAGTGATACTTCAGGCTGTGTACACTGCAGCAATTGCAATTTCTTTGAACAGCTAGTCACCACATTTCCCTTCTGTTTCTCATCTACCATATTCCCTTTATAGGACCTTAATCAACATTTCTACGGTAATGTTAAAATGTCAAGTATCATCTTATCATAGTAGCATTTCCTACTTTCTGACTATTTAAATGCATTGGCCATCAGTTTGAATCTGTACTTCATTTCCAATTTAGCCACTGTCTTAATAAGTCTAACACCATCCTTGGTTAATGCAGCTGACATCTTATTGTTCATTTAAACATTTAAATATTAATCACCTTTCGCTTCATCTAAGTCCATATTTTTAATCTGCTTATATATTTCTGCCATTTAACTTTTAGAAATCAATCAAAGTTCAATGTTACTTCAGCCTGTGTACACTGCAGCAATTGCAATATTTCTCCAACAGCTAGTCACCACATTTCCCTTCTGTTTCTCATCTACCTTTTTCCCTTTATCGTACCTTGATAAACATTTCTACAGTAATGTTAAAAATGTTACGTATCATCATCTCATAGTATCATTTCATATTTTCTGACTATTTAAATGCATTGCTCATCAATTACAGTCTATACTTCATTTACAATAATTAGTAAACTTTTAATTTATGACATTCACTTCATTACTATTCATTGCTTCTGTCCATTTGCTTTGGACCCGATTGTCACTGCTTGCAGTTATCTTTATTAAGGGTCCAAAGGACGAAGTCCTTATGGACCATTATTGTTTTTCTTAGGATTTTTCTCTTTTATTAAGGGTCCAAAGCATGAAATGCTTATGGACCATTATTGTTTTTCTTATGATTATTATTATTATTATTATTATTATTATTATTATTATTATTATTATTTTTTTCCTGCCCTAAAACTGAATGTACAGCCTAAACCGTAAGAGCTAGACCAACCAAACTTGGTAAGATGATGTCAATTCCTACCCGCTACTCAGATTCTCTGACCCAGTCCTGTCAGCCAGATGGGGGCGCTCTAGCGCCCCTCAACGCGTTTCAGTCCATATCTCCTGTCCTATTAGTCCTACAATTGAATTTATTTTTTCTGCTGATACAGACAGCTTTGCTCTACCAACTTGCCATTTGGACTATGAAGCTCCACCTACTTAGATTTTTTGCTAATTTGCATAATTTGTGAAACTGGCTTCTGCCTTCAAGTCCTACACTGTTGGACCAAATCAGACAAATGAGGTGTCAAACCGATCAGTCCACTGACCTGATCAAAAGCTGTTCAAGAAAGTCTGACATTTGTCTATTTTATGGCCACTAGCCACGCCCAAATCACACCTAAATTTGGCCTATTTCAGTCTGACTGCTATAACTTCTCCATACCTTTGCCTACCTGAACCAAACTTAGAATCCAACCTCCCTGCTCTATTATGGGGTGACCATACAATGCAGCCCACATTTCGTCAATAGGGGGCGCTACAACTAAAAACTGCTGATATCTCCTGACTGCTTTGACCAATCTAATTGAAATTTGGCAGATATGTACTACGTACAAGCCTGAGGTCAGACAAGTATCATGGCAGTCATTAGTTGTAAAATCCTGGCCACCATTAGCCAATCAAAATCAACCAGCCATTTGACTGGCTAAACAATGAGCAATCCAAACCAAATTTGGGTTCTACATTTGTACTCTGACCCTGAACCCACCCTGTAATGGACATGTCAGTCTGCCATATGGGGGCGCTACAGCACATTTCTGCCTATTTCTCCTGAACTGTTAATTATAAAATTGACAATTGTTGTTTACGCTATCCACTAGCTCATGACAAATTTAATGGCATAAAGAACTTCATCATATCTCTTGCCATTTTTGCCTATTTTGTAAAAGTCTTAAAACAGTACTTTTTCTTAACCTCCTTGGATTTTCACCAAACCTTCATATTTCTGTGATCATTTTAATCAGGAGACAGTCCTTATAAAGAAATATTAAAAAAATCTGAAACTTTCCATGTGGTATGGCCACCAGCCACACCCACACCATACTGGTGCCACACCCATTTCAATCAGACAGCTATATCTGAGGCGTGCCTCAGCCAATCATCACAAAACTTAAATATATATTGTAGGACATTACTGGGGAAGGGCCCTCCAATTTTCATGCCAATCAGTCAAACAGGGGCACTACAGCAATATAACATGTCTGTATAAACCTGCAAAATCAGTTCAAGTTACATTGTTGTCATTTTTGATAAAGTGACATATTACTCGTTAAAATCTTTTGTCCTGCAAGTTCTGTTAGTCATGCTAAATCAAGATAGTCCATAATAGTCATTTGAATTACCTTGTGATATTTAAAAACTTAATAAATAACATATTACTATAACTACTACAATGTCTAGCCAAAGTAGGTCTTTCTGGTAGTAGATCAATCAGGACACTGCCCTTATGTATAATTTATAAAGATAGCTTCACCTGCCTGTACAGTATGGCCACCAGCCACACTGAACCTACCACATTTCCATGCTCATTTCAATCAAACAGCTAAATATGAGGTATACTTCATATGATCTTCACGAAATTTGACCCACTAATGTACCACTGCACCTCAGACAGACCCTCCAAATTTGGTGCCGATCGGTCAAATGGGGGCGCTACAGCTAATGTGCATATATGTGTAAGACCCACCTTAGCAAATTCAGCTGAAATGTCCTTATTTCTCATCAAATATTGAAAGATTTGTTCCCTTTCCCTTCAACTAGGTCCATATTTTTAATTTTTGTTCATTTTTCACCCATTTGCCTCATAGAACATTATCAGACTTCATTTACACATGAGAAGGCCTAAAAGTTTTAAATAGCATTTCTAAAATGGAGTGTTGACTCCACCTGCTGGCCAAATGATTTCCATGCCCATTTCAATCAAACAGTTATATCTCTGGCATGCTTCATCCAATCCTAACAAAATTTGATTCCCTTCTGTATCAGTGGACTACAGACAGACCTTCCAAATTTGGTGCCGATCAGTCAAACGGGGGCGCTACAACAATATAACATGTCAGTATAAACCTGCAAAATCAGTACAACTTACATTTATCTCATTTCTGTTCCAGTGACATATGACTGGTTGAAATCTTTTGTATTGCAAGTTCTCTTAGTTATGCCAAATCAAGAAATATGCAATGCCTAATGATTGTCATTTGCATTCCCTTGTGACATTTAAAAACTTAATAAATAACATATTGCTATAACTACTACAATGTCCAGCCCAAGAAGGTCATTCTGGTAGTAGATCAATCATGACACGGCCCTTATGGATAATTTATAAAAATAACTTGACCTACCTGTATGCTATGGCCACCAACTACACCAAACCTGCACCATTTCCATGCTCATTTCAATCAAACAGCTAAATCTGAGGCATTCTTCATCCAATCCTCATAAAATTTGACCAGCTAATGTAACCATAGACCACAGACAGACCTTCTAACTTTGGTGCCGATCGGTCAAATGGGGGAGCTACAGCCACTGTCTATATATTTCTAAGACCCACCTTAGCAAATTCAGTTGGAATGTCCTTATTTCTCTTCAAACATTCAAAGAATTGTTTGCTTTCCCTTCAACTAGGTCCATATTTTAATTTCTGTTCATTTTTCACCCATTTGCCTCAGAACATTATCAGAATTAATTTAAACATGAGAAGGCCTAAAAGTATTAAATAGCATTTCTAAAATGGAGCGTTGACTCCACCTGCTGGCCACACCATTTCCATTTCCATTTCATTCAAACAGCTAAATCTCAGGCATGCTTCTCCCAATCTTCACAAAATTTGACTGTCTCCTGCAGGAGTGGACTACAGACAGACCATCTATGTTTGGTGGTGATCGGGCAAATGGGGGCACTACAGCCAATGTTGTATTATGTCTAAGAGCCACCTTAACAGATTCAGCTGAAATGTCCTTATTCCTCATGAAACCTTCAAAGAATTGTTACCTTTCCCTTCACCTTAGTCCATATTTTTTATTTCCTTTCATTTTTCACCAATTTGCCTTATACAACATTATCAGACTTCATTTACAAATGAGAAAGTCAGAGAGCATTTAATATCATTTCTAAAATGGAGCGCTGACTACACCTTCTGGCCACACCATTTCCATTCCCATTTCATTCAAACAGCTAAATCTCAGGCATGCTTCATCTGATCCTTACAAAATTTGATTCACTTCTGTATGACTGGACTACAGACAAATCTTCCAAGTTTGGTGGCGATCAGTCAATCTGGAGCGGTACAGCCACTTTCCTAGTATGTCTAATACCTACCTTGGCTAATTCAGCTGAAATATCCTTCATAATACTTTAAAGGAATTAACTTTCCCTTCACCTCAGTCCATATTATTAAGCTCCTTTCATTTTTCTGCTATTTGACTTATAGAAAATTATCAGATTTTAATTATAAGCCAGGCAGTATATATTGCAGATTTTTTGCTTTTTTGTATTAAATTGGCCAGTAGGTGGAGATGGTGCTCTATTTATATTGCAGTTTTTTGGATTTTTTTTATACATTAGCCAGCAGGTGGAGTTCGTCCTGTATTTCATTAATGGCATTAAATTCTTTCAGGGCTTCTCATGTCTAGAAGAATACTTTACAAATGCAGTAAGCCACTGTTGTTTTTTTTAATATACAAGACAGCATGTGTTCACTGAGGTACTGTAAAGTAAGCTTAACTTGTATGATCTAGACTTAAAATATTAGTTATGCAGGTGCCTATTTCTACCGTCTACTGACACAAAAAACAAATTCTTTTGGGCTGAGGCACTTCAGCAAATGGTTATATATTGTATCTTATATTGTTGTACTAAGGCTGCTTCTGCTAATGGCAGTAGTCAAACTGCCACACCAGGGACTGCATACTACCAATTATCAAATGTAGCGCTAACTCCACCTGCTGGCCTCACTATTTCCATACCGTATTCATTAAGTCTGCTAAACCTCATTCATACTTCATCGAATTCTCACAAAATTTGACTCACTTCTTTAGCACTGGACTATGAATAGACCATCTAACTTTGGTGACATTCGGTTAAACGGGGGCGCTTCTGCCACTGTCAAAATATACTCATAGTTAATGCAGCTGAAATTTCTTTATTTTTCATCAAACCTTCAAAGATTATTGACATTTTCATTTCATTTCACTTTTAGAAATGTATCAAAGTTCAGAGATACTTCAGGCTGTGTACAGTGCAACAATTGCAATTTCTTCCAACAGCTAGTCACCACATGTCCCTTCTGTTTCTCATCTACCCTCTTCCCTTTATCGTACCTTAATCAACATATCAAAGTCAATGTTCAAAATGTCAGGTATTATCTTATCATAGAAGCATTTCCTACTTTTTCTGACTATTTAAATGCATTGGCCATCAGTTACAGTCTGTACTTCATTTCAAATTTAGCCACTGTCAAAATATGTCTAAGATCAACCTTGGTTAATGCAGCTGACATCTCCTTATTGTTTATTTAAACATTTAAATATTATTCACCTTTCCCTTCTTCAAAGTCCATATTTTTAATCTGCTTATAAATTCCTGCCGTTTGACTTTTAGAAATCTATCAAACTTCAATGTTACTTCAGCCTGTGTACACTGCAGCAATTGCAATCTTTCTCCAACAGCTAGTCACCACATTTCCCTTCCGTTTCTCATCTACCATTTTCCTTTATCATACCTTGATAAACATTTCCACAATAATGTTTAAATGTTAGCTATCATCTCATAGTAGCATTTCGTATTTTCTGACTATTTAAATGCATTGGCCATCAGTTACAGTATATATTTCATTTACAATTTAGCCACTGTCATAATATGTCTAACAACAACCTTGGTTAATGCAGCTGACATCTCCTTATTGTTTATTTAAACATTTAAATATTAATCACCTTTCCCTTCATCTAAGTCCATATTTTTAATCTGCTTATAAATTCCTGCCATTTGACTTTTAGAAATCTATCAAACTTCAATGTTACTTCAGCCTGTGTACACTGCAGCAATTGCAATATTTCTCCAACAGCTTGTCACCACATTTCCCTTCTGTTTCTCATCTACCTTTTTCCCTTTATCGTACCTTGATAAACATTTCCAAAGGTAATGTTTAAATGTTAGATATCATCTCATAGTAGCATTTCATATTTTCTAACAATTTAAATGCATTGCTCATCAATTACAGTCTGTACTTCATTTACAAATAATTAGTGAACTTCTAATTTTATGCCATTCACTTCTTTCCTCTTCATTGCTTCTTTCCATTAGCTTTGGACCCGATTGTCACTGCTTGCAGTTATCTTTATTATTAAGGGTCCAAAGCATGAAATGCTTATGGAACCTTATTGTTTTTCTTAGGATTTTTCTCTTTTATTATTATTATTATTATTATTATTATTATTATTTTTTTCCTGCCGTAAAACTGAATGTACAGCCTAAACCGTAAGAGCTAGACCAACCAAACTTGGTAAGATGATGTCAATTCCTACCCGCTACTCAGATTCTCTGACCCAGCCCTGTCAGCCAGATGGGGGCGCTCTAGCGCCCCCCAACGCGTTTCAGTCCATATCTCCTGTCCTATTAGTCCTACAATTGAAATTATTTTTTCTGCTGATACAGACAGCTTTGCTCTACCAACTTGCCATTTGGACTATGAAGCTCCGCCTACTTAGATTTTTTGCTAATTTGCATAATTTGCAAATCTGACCTCTGCCTTCAAGTCCTACCCCGTCTGTCCCAATCAGACAAATGAGGTGTCAAACCAATCAGTTCTCTGAGCTGATCAAGACTTACAAAAATAATCATGAAATTTCTGTATCATATGGTCTTCAGCCACGCCCAAACTTTGCATAAATTTGGCCAGTTTCAGTCTGATTGCTATAACTTGGCTCTGCTTTAACCAATCTTAACCAAATTTGAAATCCTACCTCCCAGCGCCATTCTGGGGAGTAGATATAAAGCTGGCCCCATTTCGTCAATAGGGGGCGCTACAACTAATAACTGCCAATATCTCCTGACTGCCTTAACCAATCTAATTGAAATTTGGCAGATATGTACTATGTACAAGCCTGAGGTCAGAGAAGTAAAATGGCAGTCATTAGTTGTAAAATCCTGGCCACCATTAGCCAATCAAAATCAAGCAGCCATTTGACCAGCTAAACAATGAGCAATCCAAACCAAATTTCGGTTATACATTTGTATTCTGACCATGAGCCCACCCTGTAAAGGACATGTCAGTCTGCCATATGGGGGCGCTACAGCACATTTCTGCCTATTTCTCCTGAACTGTTAATTATAAAATTGACAATTGTTGCTTAAGCTATCCACAAGCTCATGACAAATTTAATGGTATAAAGAACTTCATCATATCTCTTGCCATTTTTGCCTATTTTGTAAAAGTCTTAAAACAGTACTTTTTCTTATCCTCCTAGGATTTTCACCAAACCTACACAAATCTGGTATCATTTAAATCAGGAGACAGTCCCTATATAAAATTATTAAAAAAATCAAAAAATTTCCATGAGGTATGGCCACCAGCCACACCCAAACCATAGTGGTGCCACACCCATTTCAATCAGACAGCTATATCTCAGGCCTGCCTCAACCAATCATCATCAAACTTAAATATATAATGTAAGATATTACTGGAGAAGGGCCCTCCAAATTTGGTGCCGATCAGTCAAACGGGGGTGCTACAGCCATATAACATCACTGTATAAACTGAAAAATCAGCTCAACTTACATTTATCTCATTTTTGATCCAGTGACATATTACTGGTTAAAATCTTTTGCCCTGCAAGTTCTGTGAGTCATGTCAAATCAAGAAATATGCAATGTCCCATGATAGTCATTTGCATTCCCTTGTCATATTTAAAAACTTAATAAATAACATATTACTGTAACTGCTGCAATCTCCATCCTAAGTAGGTCAATCTGGTAGTAGAAAAATCAGGACACTGCCCATATGTATAATTTATAAAGATAACTTCACTTGCCTGTACAGTATAGCCACCAGCCACACTGAACCTACAGCATTTCCATGCTCATTTCAATCAAACAGCTTAATCTGAGGCATACTTCATCTGATCATCACCAAATTTGACCAACTAATGTAGCACTGCACCTCAGACAGACCCACCAAATTTGGTGCTGATCGGTCAAATGGGGGCGCTACAGTTACTGTCCATATATGTCTACGACCTACCTTAGCAAATTCAGCTGAAATGTCCTTCTTTCTCATAAATCCTTCAAAGAATAGTTACCTTTCCCTTCACCTTAGTCCATATTTTTCATTTCCTTTCATTTTTCACCTATTTGCCTCATATAACATTATCAGACTTCATTTACACATGAGAAGGCCTAAAAGTATTAAATAGTATTTCTAAAATGGAGCGCTGACTCCACCTGCTGGCCAAACCATTTCCATGCCCATTTCAATCAAACAGTTATATCGCTGGCATGCTTCATCCAATCCTCTGAAAAATTGACCGACTGATTTATCTCTGGCCCACAGACAGACCCTCCACCTTATGTGCTCATTGGTCAAAGGGGGGCGCTACAGCTACTCTCTAAATATGTCTAAGACCAACATAGGCTAATGCAGCTGATATTACCTTATTTCTCATCAAATATTTAAAGATTAATCACCATTACCTTGATCTCAGTTAATATTTTTAAATTGCTTTAATTTTTCTGCCATTAGACTTTTAGAAATGTATCAAACTTCAGTGATACTTCATGCTCTGTACATTGCAGCAATTGCAATTTCTTTGAACAGCTAGTCACCACATTTCCCTTCTGTTTCTCATCTACCGATTTCCATTTATTGTACCTTAATCAACATTTCTACGGTAATGTTCAAATGTCAGGTATCATCTTATAGTAGCATTTCCTTCTTTCTGACTATTTAAATGCATTGGCCATCAGTTACAGTCTGTACTTCATTTACAATTTAGCCACTGTCATAATATTTCTAAGACCAACCTTGGTTAATGCAACTGAAATTAGCTTATTTCTCATCAAATATTTAAAAATTAATCACCATTCCCTTCACCTCAGTCAATATTAATAAATTGGTTTCATTATCCTGCCATTTGACTTTTAGAAATGTATCAAACTTCAGTGATGTACACTGCAGCAATTTCAATTTTTTTCCAACAGCTAGTCACCACATGTCTGTTATTTCTTATCTACCATTTTCTTACTTTCTGACTATTTCAATGCATTGGCCATCAGTTACACTATGTACTTCATTTACAATTTAGCCACTGTCCTAATATGTTTAAGACCAACCTTGGTTAATGCAGCTGACATCTCCTTATTGTTTATTTAGACATTTAAATATTAATCACCTTTCCCTTCATCTAAGTCCATATTTTTAATCTGCTTATATGTTACTGCCATTTGACTTTTAGAAATCTATCAAACTTCAATGTTACTTCATCCTGTGTACACTGCAGCAATTGCAATATTTCTCAAACAGCTAGTCACCACATTTCCCTTTGGTTTCTCATCTACCCTTTTCCCTTCATCGTACCTTGATAAACATTTCCACGGTAATGTTCAAATGTTAGGTATCATCTCATAGAAGCATTTCCTATTTTCTGCCAATTTAAATTCATTGCTCATCAATTACAGTCTGTACTTCATTTGCAATAATTAGTGAACTTCTAATCTTATACCATTCACTTCATTCCTCTTCATTGCTTCTTTCCATTAGCTTTGGACCCGATTGTCACTGCTTGCAGTTATCTTTATTATTATTATTTTTTTCCTGCCGTAAAACTGAATGTACAGCCTAAACCGTAAGAGCTAGACCAACCAAACTTGGTAAGATGATGTCAATTCCTACCCGCTACTCAGATTCTCTGACCCAGGCCTGTCAGCCAGATGGGGGCGCTCTAGCGCCCCCCAACACGTTTCAGTCCATATCTCCTGTCCTATTAGTCCTACAATTGAAATTATTTTTTCTGCTGATACAGACAGCTTTGCTCTACCAACTTGCCATTTGGACTATGAAGCTCCGCCTACTTAGATTTTTTGCTAATTTGCATAATTTGTGAATCTGACTTCTGCCTTCAAGTCCTACACTATTGGACCAAATCAGACAAATGAGGTGTCAAACCGATCAGTTCTCTGAGCTGATCAAGACTTACAAAAATAATCATGAAATTTCTGTATCATACGGTCTTCAGCCACGCCCAAACTTTGCATAAATTTGGCCAGTTTCAGTCTGATTGCTATAACTTGGCTCTGCTTTAACCAATCTTAACCAAATTTGAAATCCTTCCTCCCAGCGCCATTCTGGGGACTAGTTATAAAGCTGGCCCCATTTCATCAATAGGGGGCGCTACAACTAAAAACTGCCAATATCTCCTGACTGCATTGACCAATCTAATTGAAATTTGGCAGATATGTACTACAACCAATTCTGAGATCAGACATATATCATAGCAGTCATTGATCATAAAATCATGGTCATCATCAGCCAATCAAAATGAAGCAGCCATTTGACAGGTTAAACAATACCGAATCTTCTACCAAAACAGGCTGTCACATTTGATTCCATACCCTTAGCATACCATGTTAAGGACACTGCAATCAGCCAGATGGGGGCGCTACAGCAACAAGTTTTGCATTTCTGTCTATTTCTCTTGAACTGATAAAGATAGAATTTAGAATTGTTGCTCATCCTATCCACTCGCTCATGGAAAATTTAATTGTATAAAGAACTTCATCATATCTCTTGCCGTTTTTGCTTATTTTGTAATAGTCTGAAAACAGGGTTTTTTCTTATCCTCCTAGGATTTTCACCAAACCTACACAAATCTGGTATCATTTAAATCAGGAGACAGTCCCTATATAAAATTATTAAAAAAATCATATACTTTCCATTAGGTACGGCCACCAGCCACACCCAAACCATAGTGGTGCCACACCCATTTCAATCAGACAGCTATATCTCAGGCGTGCCTCAACCAATCATCACCAAACTTAAATATGTAATGTAAGATATTACTGGAGAAGGGCCCTCCAAATTTGGTGCCGATCAGTCAAACGGGGGCGCTACAGCAATATAACATGTCTTTATAAACCTGCAAAATCAGTACAACTTACATTTATCTCATTTCTGTTCCAGTGACATATGACTGGTTGAAATCTTTTGTATTGCAAGTTCTCTTAGTTATGCCAAATCAAGAAATATGCAATGCCTAATGATTGTCATTTGCATTCCCTTGTGACATTTAAAAACTTAATAAATAACATATTGCTATAACTACTACAATGTCCAGCCCAAGAAGATCATTCTGGTAGTAGATCAATCATGACACGGCCCTTATGGATAATTTATAAAAATAACTTGACCTACCTGTATGCTATGGCCACCAACTACACCAAACCTGCACCATTTCCATGCTCATTTCAATCAAACAGCTAAATCTGAGGCATTCTTCATCAAATCCTCATAAAATTTGACCAGCTAATGTAACCATAGACCACAGACAGACCCTCCAACTTTGGTGCCGATCGGTCAAATGGGGGAGCTACAGCCACTGTCTATATATTTCTAAGACCCACCTTAGCAAATTCAGTTGGAATGTCCTTATTTCTCTTCAAACATTCAAAGAATTGTTTGCTTTCCCTTCAACTAGGTCCATATTTTAATTTCTGTTCATTTTTCACCCATTTGCCTCAGAACATTATCAGAATTCATTTAAACATGAGAAGGCCTAAAAGTATTAAATAGCATTTCTAAAATGGAGCGTTGACTCCACCTGCTGGCCACACCATTTCCATTTCCATTTCATTCAAACAGCTAAATCTCAGGCATGCTTCTCCCAATCTTCACAAAATTTGACTGTCTCCTGCAGGAGTGGACTACAGACAGACCATCTATGTTTGGTGGTGATCGGGCAAATGGGGGCACTACAGCCAATGTTGTATTATGTCTAAGAGCCACCTTAACAGATTCAGCTGAAATGTCCTTATTCCTCATGAAACCTTCAAAGAATTGTTACCTTTCCCTTCACCTTAGTCCATATTTTTAATTTCCTTTCATTTTTCACCAATTTGCCTTATACAACATTATCAGACTTAATTTACAAATGAGAAAGTCAGAAAGCATTTAATATCATTTCTAAAATGGATGATAAAACACCTTCTGGCCACACCATTTCCATTCCCATTTCATTCAAACAGCTAAATCTCAGGCATGCTTCATCTGATCCTTACAAAATTTGATTCACTTCTGTATGACTGGACTACAGACAAATCTTCCAAGTTTGGTGGCGATCAGTCAATCTGGAGCGGTACAGCCACTTTCCTAGTAAGTCTAATACCTACCTTGGCTAATTCAGCTGAAATATCCTTCATAATACTTTAAAGGAATTAACTTTCCCTTCACCTCAGTCCATATTATTAAGCTCCTTTCATTTTTCTGCTATTTGACTTATAGAAAATTATCAGAATTTAATTATAAGCCATGCAGTATATATTGCAGATTTTTTGCTTTTTTGTATTAAATTGGCCAGTAGGTGGAGATGGTGCTCTATTTATATTGCAGTTTTTTGGATTTTTTTTTATACATTAGCCAGCAGGTGGAGTTCGTCCTGTATTTCATTAATGGCATTAAATTCTTTCAGGGCTTCTCATGTCTAGAAGAATACTTTACAAATGCAGTAAGCCACTGTTGTTTTTTTTAATATACAAGACGGCATGTGTTCACTGAGGTACTGTAAAGTAAGCTTAACTTGTATGATCTAGACTTAAAATATTAGTTATGCAGGTGCCTATTTCTACCGTCTACTTAGACCATCTGACACAAAAAACAAATTCTTTTGGGCTGAGGCACTTCAGCAAATGGTTATATATTGTATCTTATATTGTTGTACTAAGGCTGCTTCTGCTAATGGCAGTAGTCAAACTGCCACACCAGGGACTGCATACTACCAATTTTCAAATGTAGCGCTAACTCCACCTGCTGGCCTCACTATTTCCATACCGAATTCATTAAGTCTGCTAAACCTCATTCATACTTCATCGAAATCTCACAAAATTTGACTCACTTCTGTAGCACTGGACTATGAATAGACCATCTAACTTTGGTGACATTCGGTTAAATGGGGGCGCTTCTGCCACTGTCAAAATATATTAATAGTTAATGCAGCTGAAATTTATTTTTCATCAAACCTTCAAAGATTATTGACATTTTCATTTCATTTCACTTTTAGAAATGTATCAAAGTTCAGAGATACTTCAGGCTGTGTACAGTGCAACAATTGCAATTTCTTCCAACAGCTAGTCACCACATGTCCCTTCTGTTTCTCATCTACCCTCTTCCCTTTATCGTACCTTAATCAACATATCAAAGTCAATGTTCAAAATATCAGGTATTATCTTATCATAGAAGCATTTTCTACTTTTTCTGACTATTTAAAAACATTGGCCATCAGTTACAGTCTGTACTTCATTTCCAATTTAGCCAATGTCATAACATGTCTAAGACCAACCTTCGATAATGCAGCTGAAATTAGCTTATTTCTCATGAAATATTAAAAATTAATCATCTTTCCCCTCATCTCAGTCCATATTATTAAATTGCTTTCATTTTCCTGCCATTTCACTTTTAGAAATCTATCAAACTTCAGTGATGTACACTGCAGCAATTTCAATTTTTTCCAACAACTAGTCACCACATGTCCGTTCTTTCTCATCTACCATTTTCCTACTTTCTGTCTATTTAAATGCATTGGCCATCCGTTACAGTCTGCACTTCATTTCCAATTTAGCCACCGTCATAATATGTCTAAGACCAACCTTGGTTAATGCAGCTGACATCTCCTTATTGTTTATTTAAACATTTAAATATTAATCACCTTTCCCTTCATCTAAGTCCATATTTTTAATCTCATATATTACTGCCATTTAACTTTTAGAAATCTATCAAACTTCAATGTTACTTCAGCCTGTGTACACTGCAGCAATTGCAATTTTTCTCCAACAACTAGTCACCACATATCCCTTCTGTTTCTCATCTACCCTTTTCCCTTTATTGTACCTTGATAAACATTTCTACAGTAATGTTCAAATGTTAGGTATCATCTCATAGTAGCATTTCCTATTTTCTGACTATTTAAATGCATTGCTCATCAATTACAGTCTGTACTTCATTTACAATAATTAGTGAACTTCTAATCTTATGCCATTCACTTCATTCCTCTTCATTGCTTCTGTCCATTTGCTTTGGACCCGATTGTCACTGCTTGCAGTTATCTTTATTATTATTATTATTATTTTTCGCGCCCTAAAACTGAATGCACAGCCTAAACCGTAAGTGCTAGACCAACCAAACTTGGTAATATGATGTCAATTCCTACCCGCTACTCAGATTCTCTGACCCAGGCCTGTCAGCCAGATGGGGGCGCTCTAGCGCCCCCCAACGCGTTTCAGTCCATAGCTCCTGTCCTATTAGTCCTATAATTGAAATTATTTTTTCTGCTGATACAGACAGCTTTGCTCTACCAACTGGCTATTTGGACTATGAAGCTCCGCCTACTTAGATTTTTTGCTAATTTGCATAATTTGTGAAACTGACTTCTGCCTTCAAGTCCTACAATATTGGACCAAATCAGACAAATGAGGTGTCAAACCGATCAGTCCACTTAGCTGATCAAAATAGATTCAAGAAAGTCTGACATTTGTCTATTTTATGGCCACTAGCCATGCCCAAATCCCACCTAAATTTGGCCTATTTCAGTCTGACTGCTATAACTTCTCCATACCTTAGCCTACCTGAACCAAACTTACAATCCAACCTCCCTGCTCTATTATGGGGTCAACATACAATGTGGCCCACATTTCGTCAATAGGGGGCGCTACAACTAATAACTGCCAATATCTCCTGACTGCCTTAACCAATCTAATTGAAATTTGGCAGATATGTACTATGTACAAGCCTGAGGTCAGAGAAGTAAAATGGCAGTCATTAGTTGTAAAATCCTGGCCACCATTAGCCAATCAAAATCAAGCAGCCATTTGACCAGCTAAACAATGAGCAATCCAAACCAAATTTGGCTTATACATTTGTATTCTGACCCTGAGCCCACCCTGTAAAGGACATGTCAGTCTGCCATATGGGGGCGCTACAGCACATTTCTGCCTATTTCTCCTGGACTGTTAATTATAAAATTGACAATTGTTGCTTAAGCTATCCACTAGCTCATGACAAATTTAATGGTATAAAGAACTTCATCATATCTCTTGCCATTTTTGCCTATTTTGTAAAAGTCTTAAAACAGTACTTTTTCTTATCCTCCTAGGATTTTCACCAAACCTACACAAATCTGGTATCATTTAAATCAGGAGACAGTCCCTATATAAAATTATTAAAAAAATCATAAACTTTCTTTGAGGTATGGCCACCAGCCACACCCAAACCATAGTGGTGCCACACCCATTTCAATCAGACAGCAATATCTCAGGCCTGCCTCAACCAATCATCATCAAACTTAAATATATAATGTAGGATATTACTGGAGAAGGGCCCTCCAAATTTGGTGCCGATCAGTCAAACGGGGGTGCTACAGCAATATAACATCACTGTATAAACTGCAAAATCAGCTCAACTTACATTTATCTCATTTTTGATCCAGTGACATATTACTGGTTAAAATCTTTTGCCCTGCAAGTTCTGTGAGTCATGTCAAATCAAGAAATATGCAATGTCCCATGATAGTCATTTGCATTCCCTTGTCATATTTAAAAACTTAATTAATAACATATTACTGTAACTACTGCAATGTCCAGCCTAAGTAGGTCAATCTGGTAGTAGAAAAATCAGGACACTGCCCATATGTATAATTTATAAAGATAACTTCACTTGCCTGTACAGTATAGCCACCAGCCACACTGAACCTACAGCATTTCCATGATCATTTCAATGAAACAGCTAAATCAGAGGCATACTTCATCTGATCATCACCAAATTTCACCCACTAATGTAGCACTGCACCTCAGACAGACCCTGCAAATTTGGTGCCGATCGGTCAAATGGGGGCGTGACAGCCACTGTCCATATATATGTAAGACCCACCTTAGCAGATTCAGCTGAAATGTCCTTATTCCTCATGAAATCTTCAAATAGTTGTTACCTTTCCCTTCAGCTGAGTCCATATTTTTAATTTCCTTTAATTTTTCACCAATTTGCCTTATACAACATTATCAGACTTCATTTACAAATGAGAAGGTCAGAAAGCATTTAATATCTTTTCTAAAATGGAGCGCTGACTCCACCTGCTGGCCACAACATTTCCATTCCCATTTCATTCAAACAGCTAAATCTCAGGCATGCTTCATCCGATCCTTCCAAAATTTGATTCACTTCTGTAAGTCTGGACTACAGACAGATCATCCAAGTTTGGTGGCGATCAGTCAATCTGGAGCAGTACAGCCACTGTCCTAGTATGTCTAATACCTACCTTGGGTAATTCAGCTGAAATATCCTTCATAATAGTTTCAAGTAATTAACTTTCCCTTCACCTCAGTCCATATTTTTAAGCTCTTTTCATTTTTATGCTGTTTGATTTATAGAAAATTATCAGATTTTATTTATAAGCCAGGCAGTATATATTGCAGATTATTCACTTTTTTGTATTAAATTGGCCAGTAGGTGGAGATGGTGCTCTATTTATATTGCAGTTTTTTGGATTTTTTTTATACATTAGCCAGCAGGTGTAGTTCGTCCTGTATTTCATTAATAGCATTAAATTCTTTCAGGGCTTCTTATGTCTAGAAGAATACTTTACAAATGCAGTAAGCCACTGTTGTTTTTTTTAATATACAAGACAGCATGTGTTCACTGAGGTACTATAAAGTAAGCTTAACTTGTATGATCTAGACTTAAAATATTAGGTATGCAGGTGCCTATTTCTACCGTCTACTTAGACCATCTGACACAAAAAACAAATTCTTTTGGGCTGAGGCACTTCAGCAAATGGTTATATATTATATCTTATATTGTTATACTATGGCTGCTTCTGCTAATGGCAGTAGTCAAACTGCCACACCAGGGACTGCATGCTACCAATTATCAAATGTAGCGCTAACTCCACCTGCTGGCCTCACTATTTCCATACCGAATTCATTAAGTCTGCTAAACCTCACTCATACTTCATCGAATTCTCACAAAATTTGACTCACTTCTGTAGCACTGGACTATGAATAGACCATCTAACTTTGGTGACATTCGGTTAAATGGGGGCGCTTCTGCCACTGTCAAAATATATTAATAGTTAATGCAGCTGAAATTTCTTTATTTTTCATCAAACCTTCAAAGATTATTGACATTTTCATTTCATTTCACTTTTAGAAATGTATCAAAGTTCAGAGATACTTCAGGCTGTGTACAGTGCAACAATTGCAATTTCTTCCAACAGCTAGTCACCACATGTCCCTTCTGTTTCTCATCTACCATATTCCCTTTATCGTACCTTAATCAACATATCAAAGTCAATGTTCAAAATGTCAGATATTATCTTATCATAGAAGCATTTCCTACTTTTTCTGACTATTTAAATGCATTGGCCATCAGTTACAGTCCGTACTTCATTTCAAATTTAGCCACTGTCAAAATATGTCTAAGATCAACCTTGGTTAATGCAGCTGACATCTCCTTATTGTTTATTTAAACATTTAAATATTATTCACCTTTCCCTTCTTCAAAGTCCATATTTTTAATCTGCTTATAAATTCCTGCCGTTTGACTTTTAGAAATCTATCAAACTTCAATGTTACTTCAGCCTGTGTACACTGCAGCAATTGCAATCTTTCTCCAACAGCTAGTCACCACATTTCCCTTCCGTTTCTCATCTACCATTTTCCTTTATCATACCTTGATAAACACTTCCACAATAATGTTTAAATGTTAGCTATCATCCCATAGTAGCATTTCTTATTTTCTGACTATTTAAATGCATTGGCCATCAGTTACAGTCTATATTTCATTTACAATTTAGCCACTGTCATAATATGTCTAACAACAACCTTGGTTAATGCAGCTGACATCTCCTTATTGTTTATTTAAACATTTAAATATTAATCACCTTTCCCTTCATCTAAGTCCATATTTTTAATCTGCTTATAAATTCCTGCCATTTGACTTTTAGAAATCTATCAAACTTCAATGTTACTTCAGCCTGTGTACACTGCAGCAATTGCAATATTTCTCCAACAGCTTGTCACCACATTTCCCTTCTGTTTCTCATCTACCTTTTTCCCTTTATCGTACCTTGATAAACATTTCCAAAGGTAATGTTTAAATGTTAGATATCATCTCATAGTAGCATTTCATATTTTCTACCAATTTAAATGCATTGCTCATCAATTACAGTCTGTACTTCATTTACAAATAATTAGTGAACTTCTAATTTTATGCCATTCACTTCTTTCCTCTTCATTGCTTCTTTCCATTAGCTTTGGACCCGATTGTCACTGCTTGCAGTTATCTTTATTATTATTAAGGGTCCAAAGCATGAAATGCTTATGGACCATTATTGTTTTTCTTAGGATTATTAAGGGTCCAAAGCATGAAATGCTTATGGACCATTATTGTTTTTCTTAGGATTATTATTATTATTATTAAGGGTCCAAAGCATGAAATGCTTATGGACCATTATTGTTTTTCTTAGGATTATTATTATTATTATTATTATTATTATTATTATTAAGGGTCCAAAGCATGAAATGCTTATGGACCATTATTGTTTTTCTTAGGATTATTATTATTATTATTATTATTATTATTATTATTATTATTATTATTATTTTTTTCCTGCCCTAAAACTGAATGTACAGCCTAAACCGTAAGAGCTAGACCAACCAAACTTGGTAAGATGATGTCAATTCCTACCCGCTACTCAGATTCTCTGACCCAGTCCTGTCAGCCAGATGGGGGCGCTCTAGCGCCCCTCAACGCGTTTCAGTCCATATCTCCTGTCCTATTAGTCCTACAATTGAATTTATTTTTTCTGCTGATACAGACAGCTTTGCTCTACCAACTTGCCATTTGGACTATGAAGCTCCACCTACTTAGATTTTTTGCTAATTTGCATAATTTGTGAAACTGGCTTCTGCCTTCAAGTCCTACACTGTTGGACCAAATCAGACACATGAGGTGTCAAACCGATCAGTCCACTGACCTGATCAAAAGCTGTTCAAGAAAGTCTGACATTTGTCAATTTTATGGCCACTAGCCACGCCCAAATCACACCTAAATTTGGCCTATTTCAGTCTGACTGCTATAACTTCTCCATACCTTTGCCTACCTGAACCAAACTTAGAATCCAACCTCCCTGCTCTATTATGGGGTGACCATACAATGCAGCCCACATTTCGTCAATAGGGGGCGCTACAACTAAAAACTGCTGATATCTCCTGGCTGCTTTGACCAATCTAATTGAAATTTGGCAGATATGTACTACGTACAAGCCTGAGGTCAGACAAGTATCATGGCAGTCATTAGTTGTAAAATCCTGGCCACCATTAGCCAATCAAAATCAACCAGCCATTTGACTGGCTAAACAATGAGCAATCCAAACCAAATTTGGGTTCTACATTTGTACTCTGACCCTGAACCCACCCTGTAATGGACATGTCAGTCTGCCATATGGGGGCGCTACAGCACATTTCTGCCTATTTCTCCTGAACTGTTAATTATAAAATTAACAATTGTTGTTTACGCTATCCACTAGCTCATGACAAATTTAATGGCATAAAGAACTTCATCATATCTCTTGCCATTTTTGCCTATTTTGTAAAAGTCTTAAAACAGTACTTTTTCTTAACCTCCTTGGATTTTCACCAAACCTTCATATTTCTGTGATCATTTTAATCAGGAGACAGTCCTTATAAAGAAATATTAAAAAAATCTGAAACTTTCCATGTGGTATGGCCACCAGCCACACCCACACCATACTGGTGCCACACCCATTTCAATCAGACAGCTATATCTGAGGCGTGCCTCAGCCAATCATCACGAAACTTAAATATATATTGTAGGACATTACTGGGGAAGGGCCCTCCAATTTTCATGCCAATCAGTCAAACAGGGGCACTACAGCAATATAACATGTCTGTATAAACCTGCAAAATCAGTTCAAGTTACATTGTTGTCATTTTTGATAAAGTGACATATTACTCGTTAAAATCATTTGTCCTGCAAGTTCTGTTAGTCATGCTAAATCAAGATAGTCCATAATAGTCATTTGAATTACCTTGTGATATTTAAAAACTTAATAAATAACATATTACTATAACTACTACAATGTCTAGCCAAAGTATGTCTTTCTGGTAGTAGATCAATCAGGACACTGCCCTTATGTATAATTTATAAAGATAGCTTCACCTGCCTGTACAGTATGGCCACCAGCCACACTGAACCTACCACATTTCCATGCTCATTTCAATCAAACAGCTAAATATGAGGTATACTTCATATGATCTTCACGAAATTTGACCCACTAATGTACCACTGCACCTCAGACAGACCCTCCAAATTTGGTGCCGATCGGTCAAATGGGGGCGCTACAGCTAATGTGCATATATGTGTAAGACCCACCTTAGCAAATTCAGCTGAAATGTCCTTATTTCTCATCAAATATTGAAAGATTTGTTCCCTTTCCCTTCAACTAGGTCCATATTTTTAATTTTTGTTCATTTTTCACCCATTTGCCTCATAGAACATTATCAGACTTCATTTACACATGAGAAGGCCTAAAAGTTTTAAATAGCATTTCTAAAATGGAGTGTTGACTCCACCTGCTGGCCAAATGATTTCCATGCCCATTTCAATCAAACAGTTATATCTCTGGCATGCTTCATCCAATCCTAACAAAATTTGATTCCCTTCTGTATCAGTGGACTACAGACAGACCTTCCAAATTTGGTGCCGATCAGTCAAACGGGGGCGCTACAGCAATATAACATGTCTTTATAAACCTGCAAAATCAGTACAACTTACATTTATCTCATTTCTGTTCCAGTGACATATGACTGGTTGAAATCTTTTGTATTGCAAGTTCTCTTAGTTATGCCAAATCAAGAAATATGCAATGCCTAATTGTCATTTGCATTCCCTTGTGACATTTAAAAACTTAATAAATAACATATTGCTATAACTACTACAATGTCCAGCCCAAGAAGGTCATTCTGGTAGTAGATCAATCATGACACGGCCCTTATGGATAATTTATAAAAATAACTTGACCTACCTGTATGCTATGGCCACCAACTACACCAAACCTGCACCATTTCCATGCTCATTTCAATCAAACAGCTAAATCTGAGGCATTCTTCATCCAATCCTCATAAAATTTGACCAGCTAATGTAACCATAGACCACAGACAGACCTTCCAACTTTGGTGCCGATCGGTCAAATGGGGGAGCTACAGCCACTGTCTATATATTTCTAAGACCCACCTTAGCAAATTCAGTTGGAATGTCCTTATTTCTCTTCAAACATTCAAAGAATTGTTTGCTTTCCCTTCAACTAGGTCCATATTTTAATTTCTGTTCATTTTTCACCCATTTGCCTCAGAACATTATCAGAATTCATTTAAAATGAGAAGGCCTAAAAGTATTAAATAGCATTTCTAAAATGGAGCGTTGACTCCACCTGCTGGCCACACCATTTCCATTTCCATTTCATTCAAACAGCTAAATCTCAGGCATGCTTCATCTGATCCTTACAAAATTTGAATCACTTCTGTATGACTGGACTACAGACAAATCTTCCAAGTTTGGTGGCGATCAGTCAATCTGGAGCGGTACAGCCACTTTCCTAGTATGTCTAATACCTACCTTGGCTAATTCAGCTGAAATATCCTTCATAATACTTTAAAGGAATTAACTTTCCCTTCACCTCAGTCCATATTATTAAGCTCCTTTCATTTTTCTGCTATTTGACTTATAGAAAATTCAGATTTTAATTATAAGCCAGGCAGTATATATTGCAGATTTTTTGCTTTTTTGTATTAAATTGGCCAGTAGGTGGAGATGGTGCTCTATTTATATTGCAGTTTTTTGGATTTTTTTTTATACATTAGCCAGCAGGTGGAGTTCGTCCTGTATTTCATTAATGGCATTAAATTCTTTCATGGCTTTTCATGTCTAGAAGAATACTTTACAAATGCAGTAAGCCACTGTTGTTTTTTTTAATATACAAGACGGCATGTGTTCACTGAGGTACTGTAAAGTAAGCTTAACTTGTATGATCTAGACTTAAAATATTAGTTATGCAGGTGCCTATTTCTACCATCTACTTAGACCATCTGACACAAAAAACAAATTCTTTTGGGCTGAGGCACTTCAGCAAATGGTTATATATTGTATCTTATATTGTTGTACTAAGGCTGCTTCTGCTAATGGCAGTAGTCAAACTGCCACACCAGGGACTGCATACTACCAATTATCAAATGTAGCGCTAACTCCACCTGCTGGCCTCACTATTTCCATACCGTATTCATTAAGTCTGCTAAACCTCATTCATACTTCATCGAATTCTCACAAAATTTGACTCACTTCTGTAGCACTGGACTATGAATAGACCATCTAACTTTGGTGACATTCGGTTAAATGGGGGCGCTTCTGCCACTGTCAAAATATACTCATAGTTAATGCAGCTGAAATTTCTTTATTTTTCATCAAACCTTCAAAGATTATTGACATTTTCATTTCATTTCACTTTTAGAAATGTATCAAAGTTCAGAGATACTTCAGGCTGTGTACAGTGCAACAATTGCAATTTCTTCCAACAGCTAGTCACCACATGTCCCTTCTGTTTCTCATCTACCCTCTTCCCTTTATCGTACCTTAATCAACATATCAAAGTCAATGTTCAAAATGTCAGGTATTATCTTATCATAGAAGCATTTCCTACTTTTTCTGACTATTTAAATGCATTGGCCATCAGTTACAGTCTGTACTTCATTTCAAATTTAGCCACTGTCAAAATATGTCTAAGATCAACCTTGGTTAATGCAGCTGACATCTCCTTATTGTTTATTTAAACATTTAAATATTAATCACCTTTCCCTTCTTCAAAGTCCATATTTTTAATCTGCTTATAAATTCCTGCCGTTTGACTTTTAGAAATCTATCAAACTTCAATGTTACTTCAGCCTGTGTACACTGCAGCAATTGCAATATTTCTCCAACAACTAGTCACCACATATCCCTTCTGATTCTCATCTACCCTTTTCCCTTTATTGTACCTTGATAAACATTTCTACAGTAATGTTCAAATGTTAGTTATCATCTCATAGTAGCATTTCCTATTTTCTGATTATTTAAATGCATTGCTCATCAATTACAGTCTGTACTTCATTTACAATAATTAGTGAACTTCTAATCTTATGCCATTCACTTCATTCCTCTTCATTGCTTCTGTCCATTTGCTTTGGACCCGATTGTCACTGCTTGCAGTTATCTTTATTATTATTATTATTTTTTTCCTGCCCTAAAACTGAATGTACAGCCTAAACCGTAAGAGCTAGACCAACCAAACTTGGTAAGATGATGTCAATTCCTACCCGCTACTCAGATTCTCTGACCCAGTCCTGTCAGCCAGATGGGGGCGCTCTAGCGCCCCTCAACGCGTTTCAGTCCATATCTCCTGTCCTATTAGTCCTACAATTGAATTTATTTTTTCTGCTGATACAGACAGCTTTGCTCTACCAACTTGCCATTTGGACTATGAAGCTCCACCTACTTAGATTTTTTGCTAATTTGCATAATTTGTGAAACTGGCTTCTGCCTTCAAGTCCTACACTGTTGGACCAAATCAGACAAATGAGGTGTCAAACCGATCAGTCCACTGACCTGATCAAAAGCTGTTCAAGAAAGTCTGACATTTGTCTATTTTATGGCCACTAGCCACGCCCAAATCACACCTAAATTTGGCCTATTTCAGTCTGACTGCTATAACTTCTCCATACCTTTGCCTACCTGAACCAAACTTAGAATCCAACCTCCCTGCTCTATTATGGGGTGACCATACAATGCAGCCCACATTTCGTCAATAGGGGGCGCTACAACTAAAAACTGCTGATATCTCCTGACTGCTTTGACCAATCTAATTGAAATTTGGCAGATATGTACTACGTACAAGCCTGAGGTCAGACAAGTATCATGGCAGTCATTAGTTGTAAAATCCTGGCCACCATTAGCCAATCAAAATCAACCAGCCATTTGACTGGCTAAACAATGAGCAATCCAAACCAAATTTGGGTTCTACATTTGTACTCTGACCCTGAACCCACCCTGTAATGGACATGTCAGTCTGCCATATGGGGGCGCTACAGCACATTTCTGCCTATTTCTCCTGAACTGTTAATTATAAAATTGACAATTGTTGTTTACGCTATCCACTAGCTCATGACAAATTTAATGGCATAAAGAACTTCATCATATCTCTTGCCATTTTTGCCTATTTTGTAAAAGTCTTAAAACAGTACTTTTTCTTAACCTCCTTGGATTTTCACCAAACCTTCATATTTCTGTGATCATTTTAATCAGGAGACAGTCCTTATAAAGAAATATTAAAAAAATCTGAAACTTTCCATGTGGTATGGCCACCAGCCACACCCACACCATACTGGTGCCACACCCATTTCAATCAGACAGCTATATCTGAGGCGTGCCTCAGCCAATCATCACGAAACTTAAATATATATTGTAGGACATTACTGGGGAAGGGCCCTCCAATTTTCATGCCAATCAGTCAAACAGGGGCACTACAGCAATATAACATGTCTGTATAAACCTGCAAAATCAGTTCAAGTTACATTGTTGTCATTTTTGATAAAGTGACATATTACTCGTTAAAATCTTTTGTCCTGCATGTTCTGTTAGTCATGCTAAATCAAGATAGTCCATAATAGTCATTTGAATTACCTTGTGATATTTAAAAACTTAATAAATAACATATTACTATAACTACTACAATGTCTAACCAAAGTAGGTCTTTCTGGTAGTAGATCAATCAGGACACTGCCCTTATGTATAATTTATAAAGATAGCTTCACCTGCCTGTACAGTATGGCCACCAGCCACACTGAACCTACCACATTTCCATGCTCATTTCAATCAAACAGCTAAATATGAGGTATACTTCATATGATCTTCACGAAATTTGACCCACTAATGTACCACTGCACCTCAGACAGACCCTCCAAATTTGGTGCCGATCGGTCAAATGGGGGCGCTACAGCTAATGTGCATATATGTGTAAGACCCACCTTAGCAAATTCAGCTGAAATGTCCTTATTTCTCATCAAATATTCAAAGATTTGTTCCCTTTCCCTTCAACTAGGTCCATATTTTTAATTTTTGTTCATTTTTCACCCATTTGCCTCATAGAACATTATCAGACTTCATTTACACATGAGAAGGCCTAAAAGTTTTAAATAGCATTTCTAAAATGGAGTGTTGACTCCACCTGCTGGCCAAATGATTTCCATGCCCATTTCAATCAAACAGTTATATCTCTGGCATACTTCATCCAATCCTAACAAAATTTGATTCCCTTCTGTATCAGTGGACTACAGACAGACCTTCCAAATTTGGTGCCGATCAGTCAAACGGGGGCGCTACAGCAATATAACATGTCTTTATAAACCTGGAAAATCAGTACAACTTACATTTATCTCATTTCTGTTCCAGTGACATATGACTGGTTGAAATCTTTTGTATTGCAAGTTCTCTTAGTTATGCCAAATCAAGAAATATGCAATGCCTAATGATTGTCATTTGCATTCCCTTGTGACATTTAAAAACTTAATAAATAACATATTGCTATAACTACTACAATGTCCAGCCCAAGAAGGTCATTCTGGTAGTAGATCAATCATGACACGGCCCTTATGGATAATTTATAAAAATAACTTGACCTACCTGTATGCTATGGCCACCAACTACACCAAACCTGCACCATTTCCATGCTCATTTCAATCAAACAGCTAAATCTGAGGCATTCTTCATCCAATCCTCATAAAATTTGACCAGCTAATGTAACCATAGACCACAGACAGACCTTCCAACTTTGGTGCCGATCGGTCAAATGGGGGAGCTACAGCCACTGTCTATATATTTCTAAGACCCACCTTAGCAAATTCAGTTGGAATGTCCTTATTTCTCTTCAAACATTCAAAGAATTGTTTGCTTTCCCTTCAACTAGGTCCATATTTTAATTTCTGTTCATTTTTCACCCATTTGCCTCAGAACATTATCAGAATTAATTTAAACATGAGAAGGCCTAAAAGTATTAAATAGCATTTCTAAAATGGAGCGTTGACTCCACCTGCTGGCCACACCATTTCCATTTCCATTTCATTCAAACAGCTAAATCTCAGGCATGCTTCTCCCAATCTTCACAAAATTTGACTGTCTCCTGCAAGAGTGGACTACAGACAGACCATCTATGTTTGGTGGTGATCGGGCAAATGGGGGCACTACAGCCAATGTTGTATTATGTCTAAGAGCCACCTTAACAGATTCAGCTGAAATGTCCTTATTCCTCATGAAACCTTCAAAGAATTGTTACCTTTCCCTTCACCTTAGTCCATATTTTTTATTTCCTTTCATTTTTCACCAATTTGCCTTATACAACATTATCAGACTTCATTTACAAATGAGAAAGTCAGAAAGCATTTAATATCATTTCTAAAATGGAGCGCTGACTACACCTTCTGGCCACACCATTTCCATTCCCATTTCATTCAAACAGCTAAATCTCAGGCATGCTTCATCTGATCCTTACAAAATTTGATTCACTTCTGTATGACTGGACTACAGACAAATCTTCCAAGTTTGGTGGCGATCAGTCAATCTGGAGCGGTACAGCCACTTTCCTAGTATGTCTAATACCTACCTTGGCTAATTCAGCTGAAATATCCTTCATAATACTTTAAAGGAATTAACTTTCCCTTCACCTCAGTCCATATTATTAAGCTCCTTTCATTTTTCTGCTATTTGACTTATAGAAAATTATCAGATTTTAATTATAAGCCAGGCAGTATATATTGCAGATTTTTAGCTTTTTTGTATTAAATTGGCCAGTAGGTGGAGATGGTGCTCTATTTATATTGCAGTTTTTTGGATTTTTTTTATACATTAGCCAGCAGGTGTAGTTCGTCCTGTATTTCATTAATGGCATTAAATTCTTTCAGGGCTTCTCATGTCTAGAAGAATACTTTACAAATGCAGTAAGCCACTGTTGTTTTTTTTTAATATACAAGACAGCATGTGTTCACTGAGGTACTGTAAAGTAAGCTTAACTTGTATGATCTAGACTTAAAATATTAGTTATGCAGGTGCCTATTTCTACCGTCTACTTAGACCATCTGACACAAAAAACAAATTCTTTTGGGCTGAGGCACTTCAGCAAATGGTTATATATTGTATCTTATATTGTTGTACTAAGGCTGCTTCTGCTAATGGCAGTAGTCAAACTGCCACACCAGGGACTGCATACTACCAATTTTCAAATGTAGCGCTAACTCCACCTGCTGGCCTCACTATTTCCATACCGTATTCATTAAGTCTGCTAAACCTCATTCATACTTCATCGAATTCTCACAAAATTTGACTCACTTCTGTAGCACTGGACTATGAATAGACCATCTAACTTTGGTGACATTCGGTTAAACGGGGGCGCTTCTGCCACTGTCAAAATATACTCATAGTTAATGCAGCTGAAATTTCTTTATTTTTCATCAAACCTTCAAAAATTATTGACATTTTCATTTCATTTCACTTTTAGAAATGTATCAAAGTTCAGAGATACTTCAGGCTGTGTACAGTGCAACAATTGCAATTTCTTCCAACAGCTAGTCACCACATGTCCCTTCTGTTTCTCATCTACCCTCTTCCCTTTATCGTACCTTAATCAACATATCAAAGTCAATGTTCAAAATGTCAGGTATTATCTTATCATAGAAGCATTTCCTACTTTTTCTGACTATTTAAATGCATTGGCCATCAGTTACAGTCTGTACTTCATTTCAAATTTAGCCACTGTCAAAATATGTCTAAGATCAACCTTGGTTAATGCAGCTGACATCTCCTTATTGTTTATTTAAACATTTAAATATTATTCACCTTTCCCTTCTTCAAAGTCCATATTTTTAATATGCTTATAAATTCCTGCCGTTTGACTTTTAGAAATCTATCAAACTTCAATGTTACTTCAGCCTGTGTACACTGCAGCAATTGCAATCTTTCTCCAACAGCTAGTCACCACATTTCCCTTCCGTTTCTCATCTACCATTTTCCTTTATCATACCTTGATAAACACTTCCACAATAATGTTTAAATGTTAGCTATCATCTCATAGTAGCATTTCTTATTTTCTGACTATTTAAATGCATTGGCCATCAGTTACAGTCTATATTTCATTTACAATTTAGCCACTGTCATAATATGTCTAACAACAACCTTGGTTAATGCAGCTGACATCTCCTTATTGTTTATTTAAACATTTAAATATTAATCACCTTTCCCTTCATCTAAGTCCATATTTTTAATCTGCTTATAAATTCCTGCCATTTGACTTTTAGAAATCTATCAAACGTCAATGTTACTTCAGCCTGTGTACACTGCAGCAATTGCAATATTTCTCCAACAGCTTGTCACCACATTTCCCTTCTGTTTCTCATCTACCTTTTTCCCTTTATCGTACCTTGATAAACATTTCCAAAGGTAATGTTTAAATGTTAGATATCATCTCATAGTAGCATTTCATATTTTCTACCAATTTAAATGCATTGCTCATCAATTACAGTCTGTACTTCATTTACAAATAATTAGTGAACTTCTAATTTTATGCCATTCACTTCTTTCCTCTTCATTGCTTCTTTCCATTAGCTTTGGACCCGATTGTCACTGCTTGCAGTTATCTTTATTATTATTATTAAGGGTCCAAAGCATGAAATGCTTATGGACCATTATTGTTTTTCTTAGGATTATTATTATTATTATTATTATTATTATTATTATTATTATTTTTTTCCTGCCCTAAAACTGAATGTACAGCCTAAACCGTAAGAGCTAGACCAACCAAACTTGGTAAGATGATGTCAATTCCTACCCGCTACTCAGATTCTCTGACCCAGTCCTGTCAGCCAGATGGGGGCGCTCTAGCGCCCCTCAACGCGTTTCAGTCCATATCTCCTGTCCTATTAGTCCTACAATTGAATTTATATTTTCTGCTGATACAGACAGCTTTGCTCTACCAACTTGCCATTTGGACTATGAAGCTCCACCTACTTAGATTTTTTGCTAATTTGCATAATTTGTGAAACTGGCTTCTGCCTTCAAGTCCTACACTGTTGGACCAAATCAGACAAATGAGGTGTCAAACCGATCAGTCCACTGACCTGATCAAAAGCTGTTCAAGAAAGTCTGACATTTGTCTATTTTATGGCCACTAGCCACGCCCAAATCACACCTAAATTTGGCCTATTTCAGTCTGACTGCTATAACTTCTCCATACCTTTGCCTACCTGAACCAAACTTAGAATCCAACCTCCCTGCTCTATTATGGGGTGACCATACAATGCAGCCCACATTTCGTCAATAGGGGGCGCTACAACTAAAAACTGCTGATATCTCCTGACTGCTTTGACCAATCTAATTGAAATTTGGCAGATATGTACTACGTACAAGCCTGAGGTCAGACAAGTATCATGGCAGTCATTAGTTGTAAAATCCTGGCCACCATTAGCCAATCAAAATCAACCAGCCATTTGACTGGCTAAACAATGAGCAATCCAAACCAAATTTGGGTTCTACATTTGTACTCTGACCCTGAACCCACCCTGTAATGGACATGTCAGTCTGCCATATGGGGGCGCTACAGCACATTTCTGCCTATTTCTCCTGAACTGTTAATTATAAAATTGACAATTGTTGTTTACGCTATCCACTAGCTCATGACAAATTTAATGGCATAAAGAACTTCATCATATCTCTTGCCATTTTTGCCTATTTTGTAAAAGTCTTAAAACAGTACTTTTTCTTAACCTCCTTGGATTTTCACCAAACCTTCATATTTCTGTGATCATTTTAATCAGGAGACAGTCCTTATAAAGAAATATTAAAAAAATCTGAAACTTTCCATGTGGTATGGCCACCAGCCACACCCACACCATACTGGTGCCACACCCATTTCAATCAGACAGCTATATCTGAGGCGTGCCTCAGCCAATCATCACGAAACTTAAATATATATTGTAGGACATTACTGGGGAAGGGCCCTCCAATTTTCATGCCAATCAGTCAAACAGGGGCACTACAGCAATATAACATGTCTGTATAAACCTGCAAAATCAGTTCAAGTTACATTGTTGTCATTTTTGATAAAGTGACATATTACTCGTTAAAATCTTTTGTCCTGCATGTTCTGTTAGTCATGCTAAATCAAGATAGTCCATAATAGTCATTTGAATTACCTTGTGATATTTAAAAACTTAATAAATAACATATTACTATAACTACTACAATGTCTAACCAAAGTAGGTCTTTCTGGTAGTAGATCAATCAGGACACTGCCCTTATGTATAATTTATAAAGATAGCTTCACCTGCCTGTACAGTATGGCCACCAGCCACACTGAACCTACCACATTTCCATGCTCATTTCAATCAAACAGCTAAATATGAGGTATACTTCATATGATCTTCACGAAATTTGACCCACTAATGTACCACTGCACCTCAGACAGACCCTCCAAATTTGGTGCCGATCGGTCAAATGGGGGCGCTACAGCTAATGTGCATATATGTGTAAGACCCACCTTAGCAAATTCAGCTGAAATGTCCTTATTTCTCATCAAATATTCAAAGATTTGTTCCCTTTCCCTTCAACTAGGTCCATATTTTTAATTTTTGTTCATTTTTCACCCATTTGCCTCATAGAACATTATCAGACTTCATTTACACATGAGAAGGCCTAAAAGTTTTAAATAGCATTTCTAAAATGGAGTGTTGACTCCACCTGCTGGCCAAATGATTTCCATGCCCATTTCAATCAAACAGTTATATCTCTGGCATGCTTCATCCAATCCTAACAAAATTTGATTCCCTTCTGTATCAGTGGACTACAGACAGACCTTCCAAATTTGGTGCCGATCAGTCAAACGGGGGCGCTACAGCAATATAACATGTCTTTATAAACCTGCAAAATCAGTACAACTTACATTTATCTCATTTCTGTTCCAGTGACATATGACTGGTTGAAATCTTTTGTATTGCAAGTTCTCTTAGTTATGCCAAATCAAGAAATATGCAATGCCTAATGATTGTCATTTGCATTCCCTTGTGACATTTAAAAACTTAATAAATAACATATTGCTATAACTACTACAATGTCCAGCCCAAGAAGGTCATTCTGGTAGTAGATCAATCATGACACGGCCCTTATGGATAATTTATAAAAATAACTTGACCTACCTGTATGCTATGGCCACCAACTACACCAAACCTGCACCATTTCCATGCTCATTTCAATCAAACAGCTAAATCTGAGGCATTCTTCATCCAATCCTCATAAAATTTGACCAGCTAATGTAACCATAGACCACAGACAGACCTTCCAACTTTGGTGCCGATCGGTCAAATGGGGGAGCTACAGCCACTGTCTATATATTTCTAAGACCCACCTTAGCAAATTCAGTTGGAATGTCCTTATTTCTCTTCAAACATTCAAAGAATTGTTTGCTTTCCCTTCAACTAGGTCCATATTTTAATTTCTGTTCATTTTTCACCCATTTGCCTCAGAACATTATCAGAATTAATTTAAACATGAGAAGGCCTAAAAGTATTAAATAGCATTTCTAAAATGGAGCGTTGACTCCACCTGCTGGCCACACCATTTCCATTTCCATTTCATTCAAACAGCTAAATCTCAGGCATGCTTCTCCCAATCTTCACAAAATTTGACTGTCTCCTGCAGGAGTGGACTACAGACAGACCATCTATGTTTGGTGGTGATCGGGCAAATGGGGGCACTACAGCCAATGTTGTATTATGTCTAAGAGCCACCTTAACAGATTCAGCTGAAATGTCCTTATTCCTCATGAAACCTTCAAAGAATTGTTACCTTTCCCTTCACCTTAGTCCATATTTTTTATTTCCTTTCATTTTTCACCAATTTGCCTTATACAACATTATCAGACTTCATTTACAAATGAGAAAGTCAGAAAGCATTTAATATCATTTCTAAAATGGAGCGCTGACTACACCTTCTGGCCACACCATTTCCATTCCCATTTCATTCAAACAGCTAAATCTCAGGCATGCTTCATCTGATCCTTACAAAATTTGATTCACTTCTGTATGACTGGACTACAGACAAATCTTCCAAGTTTGGTGGCGATCAGTCAATCTGGAGCGGTACAGCCACTTTCCTAGTATGTCTAATACCTACCTTGGCTAATTCAGCTGAAATATCCTTCATAATACTTTAAAGGAATTAACTTTCCCTTCACCTCAGTCCATATTATTAAGCTCCTTTCATTTTTCTGCTATTTGACTTATAGAAAATTATCAGATTTTAATTATAAGCCAGGCAGTATATATTGCAGATTTTTTGCTTTTTTGTATTAAATTGGCCAGTAGGTGGAGATGGTGCTCTATTTATATTGCAGTTTTTTGGATTTTTTTTATACATTAGCCAGCAGGTGGAGTTCGTCCTGTATTTCATTAATGGCATTAAATTCTTTCAGGGCTTCTCATGTCTAGAAGAATACTTTACAAATGCAGTAAGCCACTTGTTTTTTTTAATATACAAGACAGCATGTGTTCACTGAGGTACTGTAAAGTAAGCTTAACTTGTATGATCTAGACTTAAAATATTAGTTATGCAGGTGCCTATTTCTACCGTCTACTTAGACCATCTGACACAAAAAACAAATTCTTTTGGGCTGAGGCACTTCAGCAAATGGTTATATATTGTATCTTATATTGTTGTACTAAGGCTGCTTCTGCTAATGGCAGTAGTCAAACTGCCACACCAGGGACTGCATACTACCAATTTTCAAATGTAGCGCTAACTCCACCTGCTGGCCTCACTATTTCCATACCGTATTCATTAAGTCTGCTAAACCTCATTCATACTTCATCGAATTCTCACAAAATTTGACTCACTTCTGTAGCACTGGACTATGAATAGACCATCTAACTTTGGTGACATTCGGTTAAACGGGGGCGCTTCTGCCACTGTCAAAATATACTCATAGTTAATGCAGCTGAAATTTCTTTATTTTTCATCAAACCTTCAAAGATTATTGACATTTTCATTTCATTTCACTTTTAGAAATGTATCAAAGTTCAGAGAAACTTCAGGCTGTGTACAGTGCAACAATTGCAATTTCTTCCAACAGCTAGTCACCACATGTCCCATCTGTTTCTCATCTACCATATTCCCTTTATCGTACCTTAATCAACATATCAAAGTCAATGTTCAAAATATCAGGTATTATCTTATCATAGAAGCATTTCCTACTTTCTGACTATTTAAATGCATTGGCCATCAGTTACAGTCCGTACATCATTTCCAATTTAGCCACTGTCTTAATATGTCTAAGACCAACCTTGGTTAATGCAGCTGACATCTCCTTATTGTATATATAAACATTTAAATATTAATCACCTTTCCCTTCATCTAAGTCCATATTTTTAATCTGCTTATACAATCCTGCCATTTGACTTTTAGGAATCTATCAAACTTCAATGTTACTTTAGCCTGTGTACACTGTAGCAATTTCAATATATCTCTAAAAGCTAGTCACCATATTTCCCTTCTGTCTGTCATTTACCATTTTCCTACTTTCTGACTATTTAAATGCATTGGCCATCAGTTACAGTCTGTACTTCATTTCCAATTTAGCCACTGTCATAATATGTCTAAGATCAACCTAGGTTAATGCAGCTGACATCTGTTTATTGTTTATTTAAACATTTAAATATTAATCACCTTTCCCTTCATCTAAGTCCATATTTTTAATCTGCTTATATTTTCCTGCCATTTGACTTTCAGAAATCTATCAAACTTCAATGTTTATTCAAGATGTGTATGCTGCAGCAATTGCAATTGTTTCGAACAGCTACTCACCACATTTCCCTTCTGTTTCTCATCTATCCTTTTCCCTTTATCAAACATTGATGAACATTTCTACAGTAATGTTTAAATGTTAGGTATCACATTTCATTGTTGCATGTCCTATTTTCTGACTATTTAAATGCATTGGCCATCAGTTACAGTCTGTACTTCATTTACAATAATTAGTGAACTTCTAATTTTATGCCATTCACTTCATTCCTCTTCATTGCTTCTTTCCATTAGCTTTGGACCCGATTGTCACTGCTTGCAGTTATCTTTATTATTATTATTATTATTATTTTTTTCCTGCCCTAAAACTGAATGTACAGCCTAAACCGTAAGAGCTAGACCAACCAAACTTGGTAAGATGATGTCAATTCCTACCCGCTACTCAGATTCTCTGACCCAGTCCTGTCAGCCAGATGGGGGCGCTCTAGCGCCCCTCAACGCGTTTCAGTCCATATCTCCTGTCCTATTAGTCCTACAATTGAATTTATTTTTTCTGCTGATACAGACAGCTTTGCTCTACCAACTTGCCATTTGGACTATGAAGCTCCACCTACTTAGATTTTTTGCTAATTTGCATAATTTGTGAAACTGGCTTCTGCCTTCAAGTCCTACACTGTTGGACCAAATCAGACAAATGAGGTGTCAAACCGATCAGTCCACTGACCTGATCAAAAGCTGTTCAAGAAAGTCTGACATTTGTCTATTTTATGGCCACTAGCCACGCCCAAATCACACCTAAATTTGGCCTATTTCAGTCTGACTGCTATAACTTCTCCATACCTTTGCCTACCTGAACCAAACTTAGAATCCAACCTCCCTGCTCTATTATGGGGTGACCATACAATGCAGCCCACATTTCGTCAATAGGGGGCGCTACAACTAAAAACTGCTGATATCTCCTGACTGCTTTGACCAATCTAATTGAAATTTGGCAGATATGTACTACGTACAAGCCTGAGGTCAGACAAGTATCATGGCAGTCATTAGTTGTAAAATCCTGGCCACCATTAGCCAATCAAAATCAACCAGCCATTTGACTGGCTAAACAATGAGCAATCCAAACCAAATTTGGGTTCTACATTTGTACTCTGACCCTGAACCCACCCTGTAATGGACATGTCAGTCTGCCATATGGGGGCGCTACAGCACATTTCTGCCTATTTCTCCTGAACTGTTAATTATAAAATTGACAATTGTTGTTTACGCTATCCACTAGCTCATGACAAATTTAATGGCATAAAGAACTTCATCATATCTCTTGCCATTTTTGCCTATTTTGTAAAAGTCTTAAAACAGTACTTTTTCTTAACCTCCTTGGATTTTCACCAAACCTTCATATTTCTGTGATCATTTTAATCAGGAGACAGTCCTTATAAAGAAATATTAAAAAAATCTGAAACTTTCCATGTGGTATGGCCACCAGCCACACCCACACCATACTGGTGCCACACCCATTTCAATCAGACAGCTATATCTGAGGCGTGCCTCAGCCAATCATCACGAAACTTAAATATATATTGTAGGACATTACTGGGGAAGGGCCCTCCAATTTTCATGCCAATCAGTCAAACAGGGGCACTACAGCAATATAACATGTCTGTATAAACCTGCAAAATCAGTTCAAGTTACATTGTTGTCATTTTTGATAAAGTGACATATTACTCGTTAAAATCTTTTGTCCTGCATGTTCTGTTAGTCATGCTAAATCAAGATAGTCCATAATAGTCATTTGAATTACCTTGTGATATTTAAAAACTTAATAAATAACATATTACTATAACTACTACAATGTCTAACCAAAGTAGGTCTTTCTGGTAGTAGATCAATCAGGACACTGCCCTTATGTATAATTTATAAAGATAGCTTCACCTGCCTGTACAGTATGGCCACCAGCCACACTGAACCTACCACATTTCCATGCTCATTTCAATCAAACAGCTAAATATGAGGTATACTTCATATGATCTTCACGAAATTTGACCCACTAATGTACCACTGCACCTCAGACAGACCCTCCAAATTTGGTGCCGATCGGTCAAATGGGGGCGCTACAGCTAATGTGCATATATGTGTAAGACCCACCTTAGCAAATTCAGCTGAAATGTCCTTATTTCTCATCAAATATTCAAAGATTTGTTCCCTTTCCCTTCAACTAGGTCCATATTTTTAATTTTTGTTCATTTTTCACCCATTTGCCTCATAGAACATTATCAGACTTCATTTACACATGAGAAGGCCTAAAAGTTTTAAATAGCATTTCTAAAATGGAGTGTTGACTCCACCTGCTGGCCAAATGATTTCCATGCCCATTTCAATCAAACAGTTATATCTCTGGCATACTTCATCCAATCCTAACAAAATTTGATTCCCTTCTGTATCAGTGGACTACAGACAGACCTTCCAAATTTGGTGCCGATCAGTCAAACGGGGGCGCTACAGCAATATAACATGTCTTTATAAACCTGGAAAATCAGTACAACTTACATTTATCTCATTTCTGTTCCAGTGACATATGACTGGTTGAAATCTTTTGTATTGCAAGTTCTCTTAGTTATGCCAAATCAAGAAATATGCAATGCCTAATGATTGTCATTTGCATTCCCTTGTGACATTTAAAAACTTAATAAATAACATATTGCTATAACTACTACAATGTCCAGCCCAAGAAGGTCATTCTGGTAGTAGATCAATCATGACACGGCCCTTATGGATAATTTATAAAAATAACTTGACCTACCTGTATGCTATGGCCACCAACTACACCAAACCTGCACCATTTCCATGCTCATTTCAATCAAACAGCTAAATCTGAGGCATTCTTCATCCAATCCTCATAAAATTTGACCAGCTAATGTAACCATAGACCACAGACAGACCTTCCAACTTTGGTGCCGATCGGTCAAATGGGGGAGCTACAGCCACTGTCTATATATTTCTAAGACCCACCTTAGCAAATTCAGTTGGAATGTCCTTATTTCTCTTCAAACATTCAAAGAATTGTTTGCTTTCCCTTCAACTAGGTCCATATTTTAATTTCTGTTCATTTTTCACCCATTTGCCTCAGAACATTATCAGAATTAATTTAAACATGAGAAGGCCTAAAAGTATTAAATAGCATTTCTAAAATGGAGCGTTGACTCCACCTGCTGGCCACACCATTTCCATTTCCATTTCATTCAAACAGCTAAATCTCAGGCATGCTTCTCCCAATCTTCACAAAATTTGACTGTCTCCTGCAAGAGTGGACTACAGACAGACCATCTATGTTTGGTGGTGATCGGGCAAATGGGGGCACTACAGCCAATGTTGTATTATGTCTAAGAGCCACCTTAACAGATTCAGCTGAAATGTCCTTATTCCTCATGAAACCTTCAAAGAATTGTTACCTTTCCCTTCACCTTAGTCCATATTTTTTATTTCCTTTCATTTTTCACCAATTTGCCTTATACAACATTATCAGACTTCATTTACAAATGAGAAAGTCAGAAAGCATTTAATATCATTTCTAAAATGGAGCGCTGACTACACCTTCTGGCCACACCATTTCCATTCCCATTTCATTCAAACAGCTAAATCTCAGGCATGCTTCATCTGATCCTTACAAAATTTGATTCACTTCTGTATGACTGGACTACAGACAAATCTTCCAAGTTTGGTGGCGATCAGTCAATCTGGAGCGGTACAGCCACTTTCCTAGTATGTCTAATACCTACCTTGGCTAATTCAGCTGAAATATCCTTCATAATACTTTAAAGGAATTAACTTTCCCTTCACCTCAGTCCATATTATTAAGCTCCTTTCATTTTTCTGCTATTTGACTTATAGAAAATTATCAGATTTTAATTATAAGCCAGGCAGTATATATTGCAGATTTTTAGCTTTTTTGTATTAAATTGGCCAGTAGGTGGAGATGGTGCTCTATTTATATTGCAGTTTTTTGGATTTTTTTTATACATTAGCCAGCAGGTGTAGTTCGTCCTGTATTTCATTAATGGCATTAAATTCTTTCAGGGCTTCTCATGTCTAGAAGAATACTTTACAAATGCAGTAAGCCACTGTTGTTTTTTTTTAATATACAAGACAGCATGTGTTCACTGAGGTACTGTAAAGTAAGCTTAACTTGTATGATCTAGACTTAAAATATTAGTTATGCAGGTGCCTATTTCTACCGTCTACTTAGACCATCTGACACAAAAAACAAATTCTTTTGGGCTGAGGCACTTCAGCAAATGGTTATATATTGTATCTTATATTGTTGTACTAAGGCTGCTTCTGCTAATGGCAGTAGTCAAACTGCCACACCAGGGACTGCATACTACCAATTTTCAAATGTAGCGCTAACTCCACCTGCTGGCCTCACTATTTCCATACCGTATTCATTAAGTCTGCTAAACCTCATTCATACTTCATCGAATTCTCACAAAATTTGACTCACTTCTGTAGCACTGGACTATGAATAGACCATCTAACTTTGGTGACATTCGGTTAAACGGGGGCGCTTCTGCCACTGTCAAAATATACTCATAGTTAATGCAGCTGAAATTTCTTTATTTTTCATCAAACCTTCAAAAATTATTGACATTTTCATTTCATTTCACTTTTAGAAATGTATCAAAGTTCAGAGATACTTCAGGCTGTGTACAGTGCAACAATTGCAATTTCTTCCAACAGCTAGTCACCACATGTCCCTTCTGTTTCTCATCTACCCTCTTCCCTTTATCGTACCTTAATCAACATATCAAAGTCAATGTTCAAAATGTCAGGTATTATCTTATCATAGAAGCATTTCCTACTTTTTCTGACTATTTAAATGCATTGGCCATCAGTTACAGTCTGTACTTCATTTCAAATTTAGCCACTGTCAAAATATGTCTAAGATCAACCTTGGTTAATGCAGCTGACATCTCCTTATTGTTTATTTAAACATTTAAATATTATTCACCTTTCCCTTCTTCAAAGTCCATATTTTTAATATGCTTATAAATTCCTGCCGTTTGACTTTTAGAAATCTATCAAACTTCAATGTTACTTCAGCCTGTGTACACTGCAGCAATTGCAATCTTTCTCCAACAGCTAGTCACCACATTTCCCTTCCGTTTCTCATCTACCATTTTCCTTTATCATACCTTGATAAACACTTCCACAATAATGTTTAAATGTTAGCTATCATCTCATAGTAGCATTTCTTATTTTCTGACTATTTAAATGCATTGGCCATCAGTTACAGTCTATATTTCATTTACAATTTAGCCACTGTCATAATATGTCTAACAACAACCTTGGTTAATGCAGCTGACATCTCCTTATTGTTTATTTAAACATTTAAATATTAATCACCTTTCCCTTCATCTAAGTCCATATTTTTAATCTGCTTATAAATTCCTGCCATTTGACTTTTAGAAATCTATCAAACGTCAATGTTACTTCAGCCTGTGTACACTGCAGCAATTGCAATATTTCTCCAACAGCTTGTCACCACATTTCCCTTCTGTTTCTCATCTACCTTTTTCCCTTTATCGTACCTTGATAAACATTTCCAAAGGTAATGTTTAAATGTTAGATATCATCTCATAGTAGCATTTCATATTTTCTACCAATTTAAATGCATTGCTCATCAATTACAGTCTGTACTTCATTTACAAATAATTAGTGAACTTCTAATTTTATGCCATTCACTTCTTTCCTCTTCATTGCTTCTTTCCATTAGCTTTGGACCCGATTGTCACTGCTTGCAGTTATCTTTATTATTATTTTTTTCCTGCCCTAAAACTGAATGTACAGCCTAAACCATAAGAGCTAGATCAACCAAACTTGGTAAGATGATGTCAATTCCTACCCGCTACTCAGATTCTCCGACCCAGGCCTGTCAGCCAGATGGGGGCGCTCTAGCGCCCCCCAACGCGTTTCAGTCCATATCTCCTGTCCTATTAGTCCTACAATTGAATTTTTTTTTTCAGCTGATACAGACAGCATTGCTCTACCAACTTGCCATTTGGACTATGAAGCTCCGCCTACTTAGATTTTTTGCTAATTTGCATAATTTGCAAAACTGACCTCTGCCTTCAAGTCCTACCCCGTCTGTCCAAATCAGACAAATAAGGTGTCAAACCAATCAGTTCTCTGAGCTGATCAAGACTTACAAAAATAATCATGAAATTTCTCTATCATATGGTCTTCAGCCACGCCCAAACTTTGCATAAATTTGGCCAGTTTCAGTCTGATTGCTATAACTTGGCTCTGCTTTAACCAATCTTAACCAAATTTGAAATCTTTCCTCCCAGCGCCATTCTGGGGACTATATATAAAGCTGGCCCCATTTCATCAATAGGGGGCGCTACAACTAAAAACTACCAATATCTCCTGACTGCCTTGACCAATCAAACTAAAATTTGGCAAATCCATACTACGACCAATTCTGAGATCAGACATATATCATAGTAGTCATTGATCATAAAATCATGGTCATTATCAGCCAATCAAATTGAAGCAGCCATTTGACAGGCTAAACAATACCGAATCTCAACCAAAACAGGCTGTCACATTTGATTCCTGAACCTTAGCATACCCTGTTAAGGACACCGCAATCAGCCAGATGGGGGCGCTACAGCAACAAGTTTTGCATTTCTGCCTATTTCTCCTGAACTGTTAAAGATTAAATTGACAATTGTTGCGAATCCTATCCACTAGATCATGGCAAATTTAATGGTTTAAAGAAATTCATCATAACTATTGCCCTTTTTGCCTATTTTGTAAAAGTCTGAAAACAGGGCTTTTTGTTAGCCTCCTAGGGTTTTCACCAATCATACACATATCTGGTATCATTTAAATCAGGAGACAGTCCATATATAAAATTATCCAAAACATCATATACTTTCCATGAGGTACGGCCACCAGCCACACCCGAACCATACCGGTGCCACACCCATTTCAATCAGACAGCTATATCTCAGGTGTACCTCTGCCAATCATCACCAATATTAAATATATAATGTAGGACATTATTGGGGAAGGGCCCTCCAAATTTGGTGCCGATCGATCAAACGGGGGTGCTACAGCAATATAACATGTCTGTCTAAACCTGCAAAATCAGTTCAACTTACTTTGTTCTCATTTTTGATCAAGTGACATAATACTGGTTAAAATCTTTTTTCCTGCAAGATCTGTGAGTCATGCAAATCAAAATATATGCAATGTCCCATGATAGTCATTTGCATTCCCTTGTGATATTTAAAAACTTAATAAATAACATATTACTGTAACTACTGCAATGTCCAGCCGAAGTAGGTCATTCTGGTAGTAGATCAATGAGGACACTGCGCTTATGTATAATTTATAAAGATAGCTTCACCTGCCTGTACAGTATGGCCACCAGCCACACAGAACCTACCACATTTCCATGCTCATTTCAATCAAACAGCTAAATATGAGGTATACTTCATATGATCTTCACGAAATTTGACCGACTAATGTACCACTGCACCTCAGACAGACCCTCCAAATTTGGTGCCGATCAGTCAAATGGGGGCGCTACAGCTAATGTGCATATATGTGTAAGACCCACCTTAGCAAATTCAGCTGAAATGTCCTTATTTCTCATCAAATATTCAAAGATTTGTTCCCTTTCCCTTCAACTAGGTCCATATTTTTAATTTTTGTTCATTTTTCACCCATTTGCCTCATAGAACATTATCAGACTTCATTTACACATGAGAAGGCCTAAAAGTTTTAAATAGCATTTCTAAAATGGAGTGTTGACTCCACCTGCTGGCCAAATGATTTCCATGCCCATTTCAATTAAACAGTTATATCTCTGGCATGCTTCATCCAATCCTAACAAAATTTGATTACCTTCTGTATCAGTGGACTACAGACAGACCTTCCAAGTTTGGTGGCGATCAGTCAAACGGGAGCTATACAACCACTGTCGTAGTATGTCTAATACGTACCTTTGGTAATTCAGCTGAAATATCCTTCATAATACTTTCAAACAATTGTTACCTTTCCCTTCACCTGCGTCCATATTTTTAATTTCCTTTCATTTTTTACCAATTTGCCTCATACAACATTATCAGACTTCATTTACAAATGAGAAGGTCAGAAAGTATTTAATATCATTTCAAAAATGGAGCGCTGACTCCACCTGCTGGCCACACCATTTCCATTACCATTTCATTCAAACAGCTAAATCTCAGGCATGCTTCATCTGATCCTTACAAAATTTGATTCACTTCTGTATGACTGGACTACAGACAAATCTTCCAAGTTTGGTGGCGATCAGTCAATCTGGAGCGGTACAGCCACTGTCATATTATGTTTAATACCTACCTTGGCTAATTCAGCTGAAATATCCTTCATAGTACTTTCAAGGAATTAACTTTCCCTTCACCTCAGTCCATATTATTAAGCTCCTTTCATTTTTCTGCTATTTGACTTATAGAAAATTATCAGATTTTAATTATAAGCCAGGCAGTATATATTGCAGATTTTTTGCTTTTTTGTATTAAATTGGCCAGTAGGTGGAGATGGTGCTCTATTTATATTGCAGTTTTTTGGATTTTTTTTTATACATTAGCCAGCAGGTGGAGTTCATCCTGTATTTCATTAATGGCATTAAATTCTTTCAGGGCTTCTCATGTCTAGAAGAATACTTTACAAATGCAGTAAGCCACTGTTGTTTTTTTAATATACAAGACATCATGTGTTCACTGAGGTACTGTAAAGTAAGCTTAACTTGTATGATCTAGACTTAAAATATTAGTTATGCAGGTGCCTATTTCTACCGTCTACTTAGACCATCTGACACAAAAAACAAATTCTTTTGGGCTGAGGCACTTCAGCAAATGGTTATATATTGTGTCTTATATTGTTGTACTAAGGCTGCTTCTGCTAATGGCAGTAGTCAAACTGCCACACCAGGGACTGCATACTACCAATTATCAAATGTAGTGCTAACTCCACCTGCTGGCCTCACTATTTCCATACCGAATTCATTAAGTCTGCTAAACCTCATTCATACTTCATCGAATTCTCACAAAATTTGACTCACTTCTGTAGCACTGGACTATGAATAGACCATCTAACTTTGGTGACATTCGGTTAAACGGGGGCGCTTCTGCCACTGTCAAAATATACTCATAGTTAATGCAGCTGAAATTTCTTTATTTTTCATCAAACCTTCAAAGATCATTGACATTTTCATTTCATTTCACTTTTAGAAATGTATCAAAGTTCAGAGATACTTCAGGCTGTGAACAGTGCAACAATTGCAATTTCTTCCAACAGCTAGTCACCACATGTCCCTTCTGTTTCTGATCTACCCTCTTCCGTTTATCGTACCTTAATCAACATATCAAAGTCAATGTTCAAAATATCAGGTATTATCTTATCATAGAAGCATTTTCTACTTTTTCTGACTATTTAAAAACATTGGCCATCAGTTACAGTCTGTACTTCATTTCCAATTTAGCCAATGTCATAACATGTCTAAGACCAACCTTCGATAATGCAGCTGAAATTAGCTTATTTCTCATGAAATATTAAAAATTAATCATCTTTCCCCTCATCTCAGTCCATATTATTAAATTGCTTTCATTTTCCTGCCATTTCACTTTTAGAAATCTATCAAACTTCAGTGATGTACACTGCAGCAATTTCAATTTTTTCCAACAACTAGTCACCACATGTCCGTTCTTTCTCATCTACCATTTTCCTACTTTCTGTCTATTTAAATGCATTGGAAATCCGTTACAGTCTGCACTTCATTTACAATTTAGCCACCGTCATAATATGTCTAAGACCAACCTTGGTTAATGCAGCTGACATCTCCTTATTGTTTATTTAAACATTTAAATATTAATCACCTTTCCCTTCATCTAAGTCCATATTTTTAATCTCATATATTACTGCCATTTAACTTTTAGAAATCTATCAAACTTCAATGATACTTCAGCCTGTGTACACTGCAGCAATTGCAATATTTCTCCAACAACTAGTCACCACATATCCCTTCTGTTTCTCATCTACCCTTTTCCCTTTATTGTACCTTGATAAACATTTCTACAGTAATGTTCAAATGTTAGGTATCATCTCATAGTAGCATTTCCTATTTTCTGACTATTTAAATGCATTGCTCATCAATTACAGTCTGTACTTCATTTACAATAATTAGTGAACTTCTAATCTTATGCCATTCACTTCATTCCTCTTCATTGCTTCTGTCCATTTGCTTTGGACCCGATTGTCACTGCTTGCAGTTATCTTTATTAAGGGTCCAAAGCATGAAATGCTTATGGAACCTTATTGTTTTTCTTAGGATTATTATTATTAAGGGTCCAAAGCATGAAATGCTTATGGACCATTATTGTTTTTCTTAGGATTATTATTATTATTATTATTATTATTATTATTATTATTATTATTTTTATTAAGGGTCCAAAGCATGAAATGCTTATGGACCATTATTGTTTTTCTTAGGATTATTATTAAGGGTCCAAAGCATGAAATGCTTATGGACCATTATTGTTTTTCTTAGGATTATTATTATTATTATTATTATTATTATTATTATTATTATTATTATTATTATTATTTTTTTCCTGCCCTAAAACTGAATGTACAGCCTAAACCGTAAGAGCTAGACCAACCAAACTTGGTAAGATGATGTCAATTCCTACCCGCTACTCAGATTCTCTGACCCAGTCCTGTCAGCCACATGGGGGCGCTCTAGCGCCCCTCAACGCGTTTCAGTCCATATCTCCTGTCCTATTAGTCCTACAATTGAATTTATTTTTTCTGCTGATACAGACAGCTTTGCTCTACCAACTTGCCATTTGGACTATGAAGCTCCACCTACTTAGATTTTTTGCTAATTTGCATAATTTGTGAAACTGGCTTCTGCCTTCAAGTCCTACACTGTTGGACCAAATCAGACAAATGAGGTGTCAAACCGATCAGTCCACTAACCTGATCAAAAGCTGTTCAAGAAAGTCTGACATTTGTCTATTTTATGGCCACTAGCCACGCCCAAATCACACCTAAATTTGGCCTATTTCAGTCTGACTGCTATAACTTCTGCATACCTTTGCCTACCTGAACCAAACTTAGAATCCAACCTCCCTGCTCTATTATGGGGTGACCATACAATGCAGCCCACATTTCGTCAATAGGGGGCGCTACAACTAAAAACTGCTGATATCTCCTGACTGCTTTGACCAATCTAATTGAAATTTGGCAGATATGTACTACGTACAAGCCTGAGGTCAGACAAGTATCATGGCAGTCATTAGTTGTAAAATCCTGGCCACCATTAGCCAATCAAAATCAACCAGCCATTTGACTGGCTAAACAATGAGCAATCCAAACCAAATTTGGGTTCTACATTTGTACTCTGACCCTGAACCCACCCTGTAATGGACATGTCAGTCTGCCATATGGGGGCGCTACAGCACATTTCTGCCTATTTCTCCTGAACTGTTAATTATAAAATTGACAATTGTTGTTTACGCTATCCACTAGCTCATGACAAATTTAATGGCATAAAGAACTTCATCATATCTCTTGCCATTTTTGCCTATTTTGTAAAAGTCTTAAAACAGTACTTTTTCTTAACCTCCTTGGATTTTCACCAAACCTTCATATTTCTGTGATCATTTTAATCAGGAGACAGTCCTTATAAAGAAATATTAAAAAAATCTGAAACTTTCCATGTGGTATGGCCACCAGCCACACCTACACCATACTGGTGCCACACCCATTTCAATCAGACAGCTATATCTGAGGCGTGCCTCAGCCAATCATCACAAAACTTAAATATATATTGTAGGACATTACTGGGGAAGGGCCCTCCAATTTTCATGCCAATCAGTCAAACAGGGGCACTACAGCAATATAACATGTCTGTATAAACCTGCAAAATCAGTTCAAGTTACATTGTTGTCATTTTTGATAAAGTGACATATTACTCGTTAAAATCTTTTGTCCTGCAAGTTCTGTTAGTCATGCTAAATCAAGATAGTCCATAATAGTCATTTGAATTACCTTGTGATATTTAAAAACTTAATAAATAACATATTACTATAACTACTACAATGTCTAGCCAAAGTAGGTCTTTCTGGTAGTAGATCAATCAGGACACTGCCCTTATGTATAATTTATAAAGATAGCTTCACCTGCCTGTACAGTATGGCCACCAGCCACACTGAACCTACCACATTTCCATGCTCATTTCAATCAAACAGCTAAATATGAGGTATACTTCATATGATCTTCACGAAATTTGACCCACTAATGTACCACTGCACCTCAGACAGACCCTCCAAATTTGGTGCCGATCAGTCAAATGGGGGCGCTACAGCTAATGTGCATATATGTGTAAGACCCACCTTAGCAAATTCAGCTGAAATGTCCTTATTTCTCATCAAATATTCAAAGATTTGTTCCCTTTCCCTTCAACTAGGTCCATATTTTTAATTTTTGTTCATTTTTCACCCATTTGCCTCATAGAACATTATCAGACTTCATTTACACATGAGAAGGCCTAAAAGTTTTAAATAGCATTTCTAAAATGGAGTGTTGACTCCACCTGCTGGCCAAATGATTTCCATGCCCATTTCAATCAAACAGTTATATCTCTGGCATGCTTCATCCAATCCTAACAAAATTTGATTCCCTTCTGTATCAGTGGACTACAGACAGACCTTCCAAGTTTGGTGGCGATCAGTCAAACGGGAGCCATACAACCACTGTCGTAGTATGTCTAATACGTACCTTTGGTAATTCAGCTGAAATATCCTTCATAATACTTTCAAACAATTGTTACCTTTCCCTTCACCTGCGTCCATATTTTTAATTTCCTTTCAATTTTCACTAATTTGCTTTATACAACATTATCAGACTTCATTTACAAATGAGGTCAGAAAGCATTTAATATCATTTCTAAAATGGAGCGCTGACTCCACCTGCTGGCCACAACATTTCCATTCCCATTTCATTCAAACAGCTAAATCTTAGGCATGCTTCATCCGATCCTTACAAAATTTGATTCACTTCTGTATGACTGGACTACAGACAGATCTTCCAAGTTTGGTGGCGATCAGTCAATCTGGAGCGGTACAGCCACTGTCCTAGTATGTCTAATACGTACCTTGGCTAATTCAGCTGAAATATCCTTCATAATACTTTCAAGGAATTAACTTTCCCTTCACCTCAGTCCATATTTTTAAGCTCCTTTCATTTTTGTGCTATTTGACTTATAGAAAATTATCAGATTTTATTTATAAGCCAGGCAGTATATATTGCAGATTTTTCGCTTTTTTGTAATAAATTGGCCAGTAGGTGGAGATCGTGCTCTATTTATATTGCACTTTGGATTTTTTTTTTATAGATTCGCCAGCAGGTGCAGTTCGTTCTCTGTTTCATTAATGCCATTAAATTCTTTTAGGGCTTCTTATGTCTAGAAGAATACTTTACAAATGTAGTAAGCCACTGTTGTTTTGAATATACAAGACGGCATGTGTTCACTGAGGTAGTACAAAGTAAGCTTAACTTGTATGATCTAGACTTAAAATATTAGGTATGCAGGTGCCTATTTCTACCGACTACTTAGACCATCTGACACAAACCATACATTGTCTTGGGCTGAGGCACTTCACCAAAGGGTTCTATATTTTATCCTATATTGGTGTACTAAGGCTGCTTCTGCTAATGGCAGTAGTCAAACTGCCACACCAGGGACTGCATGCATACAGCAGGCTAATGTTATACATTATGGCCATTTACTATATAATGTCATTATATTGTAGTATGTTTTTCCTTAAATGTTGCTCAGGACATTGTAATACTTTTTATATGTATATTTCCTTTACTGCCTGTTTCACCTACCGTAATTGAAATTTATTATGACATTTACATGTGTATTTAACATGCTTAAGAATGATGACTGTATGAATGATTATAATATTTATTATTACTCATTAGAGACATAATGGAAAACACATTATACACATTGTAAAATTGCAATTAAATACATCTGTCTTAGCCAAACATTTAGGTTTGTGTCATTCTTGGAGGAGGCTGAAAAAGTACATTGAGACCACAATACTTGAGCCAGCACAATTGACATAATATTTCGCATATGATGTGCATAGCATTCTTACATAAACAGTGTATAAAGAACACAAAGTGTGATAGTAGCACTAATATATATATACTACAAAACTGCCAACATGGCAATATTCTTTTAAATATACAATTTAATGTAAGTCAACACAGGCATCACAAACAAAGCTGGACTGTTATTTTGACATCAATTTAACCATGGCATCATGACTGTGAATTACATAACATATTATGTAGTACAGAAGTGTTACAACACATCATTAATATCTTGTTATTGCAGAGTAAAAGTCAAAATAACTCAATAAATACTACAAAAAAAAATTGTGAGACATCACAGCAGGGGCGCCGCCAGAAATATTGGGCCCCATGAAAGATTACAATTTTGCTCCCCCCCCCCCCCCCCTTTTTGCGAAAAGGTAAAGCCCCTAACAGGGCCCCATGTCAGTGCTGGGCCCCTAGAATTGTTCTAACCTTCCCCACCCTGGCGGCGCCCCTGCATCATAGCAATAAACATCCACAAGTAATAGCACATTTTACTGAAAGTACCTTTGCTGTCAGACTATAGTGTGTGGAGATGATTTTTGGTGCATTTCACTTCAGGTATCTGTGTGTAATTCATTCTGTCTGTGTGCAGTCTCTGAGTTCTTTAGAGAATGCTTTGCTTGTCGACAAAATGGGCGCAGGGAAACTTGATGTGGTGAGTATGGTGTCAGTGATATGAAGACAAGGCACTGGAAAAGAGAGTAAAACCAGAAAGTTGCATGTCAGCCAATCAGACACTTGCAGTTGTAAAGTAAAACTACTTCACAGACAAAATAATCTTTCAAATATGTAAACTCACCAGGCCAGACCATCTGATTGTTCCAATGTACCAGGCAGTGTGATGTGTTAACGAAACTTGATGTGGTGGGCACGGGGTCATTGTGATCAACAGCAGGCGCTGGAAAAGATTAAAAGATTAAAAGCATAAATTCACATGTAAGTTAGACAAACACTGACAGAGTAAAACTACAACTACACCAAAGAGGAAGAAACCTCTGAAGAAGGCAAACTCACAAGGTCAGCGCCTGCTCCTCTGACCATGTAGCATTCAGTGTGATGTGTCACACTCCCAATGTACAGCTGTATGACGAAGGATGCAGTATAGCAGAGCTTGGACAGACAGATGTCCCTTAGCTTGATCATCAGGGAAGCACATGGCAGTTGTGCCTTAGTGACCTGAGGTTATACATAGGAGAAGGCAGGTTAAAATCTGCAATATAACAATGTAGTAGGGATTTCTGACAATACTTAGTTACACAATTTATAAGCTCATACACTGCAAACTGGTATGTTTTAACTAACATGCCCATGTTAAGTGAGAAAACTGTCACTCACGCACCTTTGCTTTGCCCACCCAGTCATGGCACATCCACTATGTCTAGATAAACATCTCACACTCACTGCTCAGCTTTCCCACTTAGGTATTAGGTCATCGACATGTATGACTGTTTAGTGTTACTTCATTTTAGCTGTTTGAAGAAACACACAAAACATAAACATTACTCCAAAAATTGCATCATATACATAATACCATTATATACAGTCAGTGTACATATGTCCAACATTTCCTTTTACAGTGTGAAAGTACACTGTACAACACTACACAGACAGACATCAGTATATGGTCTTACCTTAGCCCATAGATGTCTCTGCCTCTTCGCCCTCTCATCATTCTTTTTGATCAAAGCCTTGCTCTGTGAAAATCTGTATCTTTTTAGCATGTTTTGCAGTACAAGACATTAGTTTGGTACTGTGTACATCTGATGGTACTTCTTCATTTCCTTACATTTAATTCATTGTAATGATATATTCTATGTTATATAAACAACTACAAATTTACATTTTCCAAGTGTGTGGTGCTGTGTAAAGAGGTTCAGTGCACTGTACTGGCCCACAACACAACATTTCTATATAGGCAACAATGCATTTCATGAATAGTCAATTATATGACAGGACATCTAAAATTGTTTATGTTTTTGTGGAAAATTCATACCATCAACAAGTTTGGCATACTGCTGTTGTGAGGCAGTTGACAGAGCACATTACCTCCCTTTTCCAAGCCCATGTCGCGTCCTCTGTGCTAATCTTCCCCTAGCCCCCACACCCACCCCCAGTGCCAGGTGCCCCATCCTCCCTTGCTTCTCGCCCAGCCCCAGCCCTAGCCCTAGGCCCCCTGTCCCAGAAGGTGAAGCCCAACACCCCTCCCTTAAGATTAGCCTATGCTTAATGGTAGGTAACATGTTATATATAAAACTACACATTTACATTTTCGAAAGGTGTGGTGCTTTGTAAAGAGGTTCAGTGCACTGGAGTGGCCCACAACACAGAATTTTTATGTATGCAAGAAAATTTTTTTATGAATAGTCAATTATATTGCAGGATATTTAAAAAAAAAAAATTTTAATTCATAACATTTAAAAAATTTCGCATACTGCTGTTGTGAGGTACTTGACAGAGCACATTACCTCCCTTTTCAAAGCTCACATTGCTTGCTCTGTCCTAATCTTCCCCTAGCCCCCACACCAACCCCCAGTGCCAGGTGGCCCATCCTAGCCCCCTTATGCCTAGCCCTAGTGACCGTCCCGTAACCTTAGTCCTATGCCTAGTGGTAACCCAATCAGCCCACCTCAGACTACTCCCCAGCAACAGGCCGCCATGTGCAGCCTTAGTCCCCCCTGCCCCTGCCCCAGTGCCAGGTCTCTGAAGCCCAGCCACAGCCCCCTACAGCATGGTGCCAGCTGCAGGCCTAGCAACAGCCACCTCAAGGTCGACCCCAACCCCCAAAGCCCAAAATCAGCCTCAGGCTAAATGCCAAGCCCTGAAACACCAGCTCCACTGCTAAACTCTGAGGCCCAGTTGCAGCCTTCTGAAGGCCAGCCACAGTCCTAGCCCACCACAGCCTACTGGCAACCTCAGTGGTAGCTACTGATGGCCAGCCCCAGGCCTAACCTCTAAAGCTTGGCACCAGGCCAAGCCTCCCTGCCAACCCCCCCTAATGACAGCCACAGCCCCAGTCGCAGTGCCAGCCTCCTGAGGCTGATGTACCCCAGAAAACTATCACTGTAGCACAAAACTTATGTTTCTTACTGATAATATCTTTCATACAGTTTCTTACAGATAATGTAGCACCACACATTCATGATAGCTGAAATACGTTGGCATTGCTGAAACAAAAATTCTGTTAGTCAAAATGTCTTTCACATACACATGATCAATCAAAGTGCCTTTCCCAGTGGTTGCTTCTTTCACAAGTTGAGCATACCCATGTTCTTCCATAAAATTAGCAATTGTATTTACTGCCAAATGATTTACTGTATGACAAAATTTTTTGTTTTTTATATAGTTTCTTATAGATAATGTCTTTTATACAGTTTCTTACAGATAATGTAGCACTACACATTCATGATGGCTGAAATACGTCGGCATTACTGAAACAGAGATGCTGTTAGCCACAATGTCTTTCACATACACATGATCAATCAAAGTGCCTTTCCCAGTGGTTGCTTCTTTCACAAGTTGAGCATACCCATGTTCTTCCATAAAATTAGCAATTGTACTTACTGCCAGAAGATTTTCATTGAAGTCGCCCATGATGATTTTTCCACCTTCCACACTGTCCAACCAAGTGATCAACTGCATCAGGTTCTTCTGAAAGATAGTCAGATTATACAAGGGTGGTCTGTATAGTACCAAGACTGTTGTTCTTAGTAGGCCCACATTGAACTGCAGACACTCAATGTTGACACACTGCACATCAGTCACAGTACAGTTGGTATATTCTTTATAATACAAACCGACACCACCATGTTGTTGCTTCTTCAGTTCAGCAAAGAAAGCATCACTACCATCATATGCCTGATGTCTGGGTTTCCCATGGTATGAAAATCCAGGCAGCTGTACATCTTCTGTGTCTTCCTCTGAATTTAACCATGTCTCTGTCAAGCAGATGATATCGGCTTCCATATACCTTCTGTCTTGCTTTATGTCATCCAGGTGATATGTAAGTCCTTCAACATTATGCAGAAGAATTGTGCATGATGATGGCATTTCCATGATAGGCTCAATAAATGCAGGCATGCTTTGCATTGCAGTCTCAATGTCTTGTTTTGCATATATAGCAGTCTCCTTAAAGTCTTCTATTATGAGGCCTTCCAGAGAAGTCACACGGCTTAATGCTACATACGCTTGTCCAGCTGCAAATATCTTCTTTAGTGATACAACAGCCTTATCTACTGTTAGACCTTGTACCTTGTGTACTGTACAAGCCCAAGCTAATTTCAATGGAAATTGCCGTCGTGTTCCACCACTGTTTGTCACTCTCTCCTCCTCTGGTTTAATTCGTGTAGCTTTGTCCAACCCTACTTTGAGGCATGGCTTCTTTCCCCTGAGTGACTTTCCAGCTGCTTCATTGTCAAATGTGATGTATATCTCTGATGGAAAATCCTCATCAGTATCAAAGCAGATGTCACTGACTGTGCCAAATGCACCATTTACGAGGCCATCTGAAACATCGATGTTTTTCAGCAGCATTACTCGTGCATTAACACCTACATGTAGTGATTCTGGGAGACATGTCTTCTGAACATTGGCATGATGTCCATGTTTCCTTTCCAGTCTGCCAGTTGCAGCAACCCTTTCAAAATCCTGTGCATGAATGATGACATGGTCTGAGCATATCTTCCGCAGCATATGGTAGTTTTGCTGATCAACTTCGTTATTGGTTGCATAAATATGAAGACCAGTACTGTCTTGTCCTTCGCCTGTCACACATTGTTTCAGCATAGCGATGTCTTCCTCCAGCATTGCATCACCCCTTTTGCGTTTCCTTAGTCGATTCAGCAACTGTGCAAACTCCATATCTTTCTGTCTCATAATTTCAGTCAGCTCCACCATAGCAAAATGATTCTGCCATAGATTCACACCTTTACCCTCAGTATACAAAGCTTTCCCTTTCACAGGACAAAGTTGGTAGAAATCTCCAACAGCAATGATTGAAACATTTCCAAAAGCAGAATAATCTCCAATTTGTTTGATTTGTCTTAATCTGCCATGAATATACGCAAGCAGCTTGTGATCAACCATTGAAATTTCATCTATAATCAATATCTGCAGGTTTCCCAGTTCAGCTCTCAATGAATTTATTTTTTCATCTCCAAGTGGTTCATATGGCAACTTTACATCTGTTGCAATGTGGAAACAGGTGTGTATTGTTGCAGCTTTTATGTTGTAAGCACTAACTCCAGTTGGAGCAGTCAGTAACACATGTGTCTCATCTGGATTATGTGACAACTGACGCAAGATACGAGCTGCCTCATACTGTATTGCTTTGATCAAGACTGACTTGCCCACACCTCCAGGTCCAGATATGAATACATGAAATGGTTCTGGGTTTTCACCACGTGCCTTCTGTAAACACCAGTTTCGTATTTTGTAAAAGATTTCAGATTGTTTGTTATTCAGTGAGCGAAGCAAAGCCAACGCTTCCTGCCTGGACATACCACAAGGATTGTCATGCAACAAATAGCGACTCGTTCTTGGTAACAAATCTGGTATCTCATCACGTTGTTCTCTCATTTCTGGTGTAATGTTGGATTTGCTGGCAAGACACTCTAACCGTTCACGTTCAGTCTCTGGACAAATCTCTGCCCAAGCATCTTCCATTGCACCATGCAGCTGTAGGTCTTCCTGAGCTTTGTCTATTGAACGTGATTCCTTTTCAAAACTTGACATGTTTGACTCCACAACCAGTTTCACTGAATGCAATTCATCATCAAGAAACTTGACACAACCAGTCTCATAGAATTCCTGGTAACTGCCAAAAGTAGAAGGTTTTAACTGTGCATCGAAATAATGTGGCAGAAAAAGTTGCAAAATGCTGTGGTAATATTTTTCTGGGTCCTTTGTGGGTGAAAAGCGAGCATACCGAACAACAGCTGCATCTGTGCGTGTCCTTTTTTTCACAAATCCTAATTTTCTGTCCAACTGCACACTTCCATGGCATGAGCTTTGAGACTTAGATAGTATTCTGTACTCAGATACAAATCTCGCCAGGCACATTCCTGCAAACACTTCTGTTTCTGGTCTAGCTTTATATCTATCAGTGATACTGTTCATCCAAATTCCTTGTTCATCCTCATTCTCACACTCAGCTTTCTTCCGTATGACGTTCAATGGAAGGCTCATTTTTACCACATTTTCTCCAGTTGGGATAAACTGCACCTTTCGTGATCCCTCTTTCAACCTCATGTTAGTCAGACGATAAACACTTTCCTGAGCTGAAACTTCACGATTGTGTAGGAAAACACTGCCAAGTTGCCGAAGAGCTTCTTTTGCATCAAGGTTACCTTGCTGGGTGGCCTCTTTCTGAGCATTTGCCAGGAGGAGTCCCATCTCTCTCTCAGCTTTGGAAATGTAGGAAATGATGTACACAATACATGAATATGCATCGACCACAAACTGAATGTCCATGTTTGCATTCCAACAGCGTAAAAGGTCTCTGTTATATTGGTTCACCCACACTTCACATGGTCTCCTCTTAAGAACAATGGTAGTTTTCTTTGTGATTCTTGAGTACGCAGCTTCAAATATTTCCTGACTGATACCAATTGTACTAAATAAGGAATCAACAGACTCATAGTTGGCATCAGGGTTTAGTACAGCATCCTTCACTTTTTTCATGATAGCATCTGCTACTTCTTTTTTCAGGGGCTGTCCGTCTGTCTGACCATCTCCAAGTTTGCATGATGACACAAATGTTCTGTTGCTTGGAGGACGTGGGAAATTGAATCTACAAGTTTTCCCTTTTTTTTTGCATGTTTTTGAGTGCCTCTTACTATGTTGCTGTACACCACATACAATTTCATGCATTTCATCATTACCCTCTGGCATTTCACATGTCACATAGTGATCAATGAAAGCTGATATTTCATCTTCATCATCTTTGCCAACCTTAGGTGCATCTTCCACCCAAAACAAACAGTGAGTGTGAGGTGATCCTCGTTGTTGAAATTCTATTCTGTAGAAATAATCAACTATTTTGCCAATGGGTTGTGCTTCTGACATGATGACATCTTTCAGAAAGCAGTGGAATCGATAATCAAACATTCTGGCAGCTGTTACAGGATTGTTTTTCAAGAGTGCACACCTTTCTGACCAGTCGAGCTCAGCACTTGATGCATCTATACCATCTTGTTTGAAGATTGCTGTCATCAGTTCTGTCCAGCGTAAATCAGCAGAAGAAAAGGAGCAAAACCATGTGGGAATACCAAGCTGTCTTACCATTGCAAAGAGATCTTTCTGAACACTTTGCCAAAAAACAGGGGTGCCTCTGATTGGTCTTAGAAATTTATAACCTTCATCAAAATTGAACATCTTTTGTAGAGACTCCTTATTTGTCAAAGTTTCTGATGTAACAGTAGACTTATCCCATGCATCATATCCTTTTCTCACAGCAATGGACACATTTGACACAACCTGCTGAAGCTCAGACAAATACTGCCCATAAAATATATAGTCTAAGTTTTTTCCAAAACGTCCATCTGCATTAAGAATTCTTGTATTTAAATACCTAGACAGTGTCAGTTTTTCCTTCCTTCTCTCATGAAAAGTACCTGTTCCTTTTGGGAAAAGGACTGGAAAACATTTAGCTTCATTTGACTCATCAGTTAGAAGCCTCACTGGGTTGTTTCCTTCTGCAGGTGCCATAGACATGATTCCATCAAAGTGCTGATCCAAGATCTCTTGTGCTATGTCTACAGGTTGAAGACACGTATCCATATACATGCCATGTTGTTGTCTATCATGCAGAGTTTCATCCATTTCCTCATCCTCCATGATATTTTCATTACGCTCTTCATCTACATGTATGTCACTTACATCACTAGGTACTTCTTCAGTTTTCTGCAGGGGATTGATCCAGTCATCATTGAACTGCACATTGCTGTAAAATTTGTTATTCTCTGTAAGATACACCAAAGCCTTCTTGATTTTTTCTGGATGCACAAATTCATATTTGTAATGCCCTTTGTAAGTTAACTTCCGCTTCAGCTTCACACGAATCATAAGGTCATCATCGTTCACTCTTGGTAAAGATTCAGCTACATTCGAAATGCTTGACGGGACACAAGTCACAGGACCATGAACACCATTTTGTCCACCTTTTGGCAAAGACACAATTCTCATGAAAGGAATATGAATACCAATCAGATGTTGTTCCAGAGAATTTAGACACTGCAACTCAGGAGGAACTGGGTCTACAGCTAGACTGTTTCCAACACTCTCTGCTGGCATTTTCCCATCAAGAATCTTTCTATGACATGTGTGACAAATCCACAATGAACTAGTAGGGCCCATCAGACTGCTACAATTGTCAGAACAAGTATCTATACATTTGTGCAAGTATGTGTCAGTGATGCACTGCAATGCCAGTAATGCAACTGTCTGTGATTTTCTTAAGTATTGATCTTTTCTGCATATCACAACTTGGTGCTTAAACAACATTCGATGACATACTGAGCAAATGTATACAGGTCCTGTATTTATTTTGTCTCTGAACTGTTCAATCACATACTGAATATCTTTCCGTTTATCCTTCTCCTTAGTCCTTTTCTCAATATTTTTGCTTTTTACTGTATTAGCAAAATAGCTATTTGTTTTGTATCTATCAACACTTGACTGCTTCACACGTTGCCTGTGTTCAACGTCTGTGGCATATTTCTTGATACTTGACTGCTGCACACGTTGCTTGTGTTCAACGTCTGTGGCATATTTCTTAACACTTGACTGCTGCACACGTTGCCTGTGTTCAATGTCTGTGGCATATTTTTTGACACTTGACTGCTGCACACGTTGCCTGTGTTCAGTGTTTGTGGCATATTTCTTGACACTTGACTGCTGCACACGTTGCCTGAGTTCAATGTCTGTGGCATATTTCTTGACACTTGACTGCTGCACACGTTGCCTGTGTTCAGTGTCTGTGGCATATTTCTTGACACTTGACTGCTGCACACGTTGCCTGTGTTCAGTGTCTGTGGCATATTTCTTCAGACTTGACTGCTGCACACATTGCCTGTGTTTACTGTCTGTGGCATATTTCTTGACACTTGACTGCTGCACACGTTGCCTGTGTTCAATGTCTGTGGCATATTTCTTGACACTTGACTGCTGCACACGTTGCCTGTGTTCAATGTCTGTGGCATATTTCTTGACACTTGACTGCTGCACACGTTGCCTGTGTTCAATGTCTGTGGCATATTTCTTGAGACTTGACTGCTGCACACGTTGCCTGTGTTCAATGTCTGTGGCATATTTCTTGAGACTTGACTGCTGCACACGTTGCCTGTGTTCAATGTCTGTGGCATATTTCTTGAGACTTGACTGCTGCACACGTTGCCTGTGTTCAATGTCTGTGGCATATTTCTTGAGACTTGACTGCTGCACACGTTGCCTGTGTTCAATGTCTGTGGCATATTTCTTGAGACTTGACTGCTGCACACGTTGCCTGTGTTCAATGTCTGTGGCATATTTCTTGACACTTAACTTCTGCACACCTTGCCTGTGTTCAATGTCTGTGGCATATTTCTTGACACTTGACTGCTGCACACGTTGTCTGTGTTCAATGTCTGTGGCATATTTCGTGACACTTGACTGCTGCACACGTTGCCTGTGTTCAATGTCTGTGGCATATTTCTTGAGACTTGACTGCTGCACATGTTGCCTGTGTTCAATGTCTGTGGCATATTTCTTCACACTTGACTGCTTCACATGTTGCCTGTGTTCAATATCTGTGGCATATTTCTTGACACTTGACTGCTGCACACATTGTCTATGTTCAGTGTCTGTAGCATATTTACTTACACTTGACTGCTGTACACATTTGCGGTACTCCATATCTGTGGCATACTTACTGATACCTGATTGTTTAACGTGGTCTCGGTAGTTGTCATCATCATGGTAGCGCTTCATCTTTCTGGCAAGTTGTTCCTCCCTGTATACATCACTTATGTCATACCGTCTTTTTTCTCGTTCCAGTTTTCGTCGACTTGATGCCATTTCAGATGGTGTATTGTCAATTTCAGAGCATCGTGTGGCACAACCCTCAGTATCACGCCCTTTTACACAAGTTACAGCCTCATAATGTGACTCATTACAATGTTTCAGGTATATACCTCTCTGATCAGAACCAATACATGTGGAGTACTTCAACCATTTGTTATTGGAGTATGTGAAAATATGCACACCAAGCAGATCAGCAGCAGCTTGAATCTCTATCTCAGATGCCCAAGTACCAACATATTTCATCCGTGATGCAGTGACATACTCAGTGACAGAAGAGTGACCTTCCCTAAGACAAGCAACATACCTGGATTGATTTCTTAGTATCTGAGCAACAATAGCACATCTAATTTTCCTGTGCTCTTTCTCATTTCCAGTAATAGCAAAAGCCAGAGATCTGAAAAAGCAGTTACCATCACCAGTAATAGGCACCGTTCTGCAAGGGTCACCCATTGGAAACTGTGCAGCCATGTTTACATGACCATGATCAATGTACACCACACCAAGCTTACAGGAAAAACTTCTTTGCTGCTGTGTTGTCAAAGGACTGAAGAAAAACTGCTCACTGCATAGCTCACTGACAAAAACTACATCACCTTCATTGCCCACGTGCATATTAACCTCAGGTTCTGCATCGTCTGTCACATTTGGCCTTACCACACCATATTGGCTCTCTGACATGCTGGCAAACTGCTGGACTCTGGTCATTGAGGAGTTACCGTCTGGATGCTCTGACATGCTGGTAGACTGGTTGAGACTGGTGACTGAGGAGTTACCATCTGGATGCTGCTGCAGGATGCTTCGACTGGTCACACTCACAGCTGTAATCTCAAACTGTTCCCCTGTTGCATCTAAAGACAGTCCTAGGGTATTCACATGGTCTAGCAAAGAATCTATGCCAGAGTGGTACACCAATATACTTCTGCCTGATGCGTCGCTTGCTCCATCTCCTCGTCGGGAATGGGAGTCGATCACCACATACCATGACCCTTGCTTAATGATGGCACATGTATTTACTTTAAGAGTAAAAAGACACGCATCATACAGTGAGAATACTCTTCTTACCGCTTGATCAGCTGACATGAGAATGTTGCACATATCTCCATATTCGCTCACACCAAACAAGCCAACAAACATGTCATCATGGTAGTTTATTTCAAATTTATCACCATTTAATGTGTACTCAGTTGGTAGATCTCTCACAAACAGATACCTAGAAGCATCTTGAATTGCCCCAGCATCTCTGATGGTAGTGTAGAGGTCATCTCCGTTCAGCAGTACTTGATCAATGTCTGTGACTGACCAGCTGAAAACGTTCTTTATCTTACACATTAGTATGGCAATCAAACTATTAGCAACACATTGCTTGTTACTGTTAACGCCAAATCGTGGGTGTCCTTGATGGAAGGAGCCTCTCACAATACGTGCCTGAGGAAAATGAGGAGATGCACAGATAGTTACACAGTTCATATGCTGCTGTTGAGCCAGGGTACTTTTTTGTTCAGACATTAGCAAGGGTTTTGCCAAGGGTTTTGCCAAGGGTTTTGCCAAAGGTTTTGCCAGACTTGTTGCCAGACTTGTTGCCAGACTTGTTGGAAAATGAGTTGGAAAATGAGTTGGAAAAGGAGTTGCAAAAGGAGTTGGCAAGGAATTAGATGGTTGCATGGATGGTAATATAGATGGTCGTATAGATGGTAATATACCTGCAGCCTTTCTTTTTTGAGGCGGCTGCAAAACCTCGTCATCAGTCAAAGCCTTGTCTTTAGAAAGAGAAGGCATATACAAATCGTCATCAGTCCTAGAAATGGCACCCAAGGTGGGAACCTGGTGGTCATGGCTCGTCGGTAAAGTCACAGTCAGGATCTTTTTGGTTTTCCAGTAGGGGGGAAAAGAAATAACCCCGTCAGTCATAGCCATGACAGAGTCAGGCTGCAGCTGTGCAGCCTGCTGAAGTTGTTGGTCGTGGCTCGTCGGGAAAGTCTCAGTCGTAATCTTTTTGGTATTCCGGTAGGGGGGAAAAGATGTAACCCCGTCATCAGTCATAGCCACATCAAGACTATCAGCAGCTCGCCGCCGGTCTATCAGCCTCTTCTTTGCTGCTGCTGAACGCCGGGACGCCTTAGTGCGAGGCATCTGCAGATTAACAGGGGGGGACAACAAAAGGCACACCTGCTTACAACCTCACTTTGCACTAACATCTCAATTATATGTCCTGATAGCTAGTGATAAACACTTGTAATTTGAAATCACAGGTTCAAATCCCCAATAACCAAGGTACCACCAAGTTACCCTCAGCAAAGTACCACCTCCAAGAACCGCTCAAATGATGTATGTCAAGTTGTTCGTCCTTGGATGGAACTTCATAGCATCTTTTCTTCTGCCAGTTTCCAACAGTGTTCCATATAGGTTAGATGTAGATGACATTTTATGGTTGTGCAGTGTGTGTCGTGACTTAGTACTTATCAGTTATCACTAATTTTAATTCATATGTATTACTTAAAGCAATTACAATGCTGTTTTTCTGTGAGAACTATGTACACTGACACACCTCAGCTACTTAGAATCAGTGATGCAGCTAAATTAATATTGAAGTGTCTACACAGTAAACCACACTTTACACATTAAACATTTTATGAAGCATTACAATCTTTATCCTACAATCAATCTCTCACGACTTTCATTGTTAAAATGACACACTTACCTGTGAAGTCACACTGCGAAACAATATTACACAAGCTTCACTTCAACACTAACTTATGGGTTGCTCACATGCATTTCAATTTTTCCTGTCACAAAAATGCAATTTATTACAAATGCTACAAATTACTACTACCACAGACACAAATATACCTTTGCTCCTTAAAAGCAATATCATGGCCATTTACCATATTGGTCAAAAAAACACCTCTGTCACTACATATTCAACATGCTGTTGTATAAACAACTCTGTTAATTTTAACATTTTAAACCGAATTTAAGGAAGCACTTTTTTTTCCACACAGCATGTACCTACACTATGGAAAAGTCTTCGTACTAGTGTAGCACAAACTAAAACCCTAGGTTCCTTTAAATCAGACCTAGATCAGATTTTAACAACTGTCACATATTAGGCAGTAACACTATTACCTATAAAATACTATAGTTCTCTTCCTATAGCAAATTCATTTACAGCATACAGCTGGAATATGGAATAGTCTTCCAGGTAGTTAATTGTAACCCAAAACCCTGGGTTATCCTACATCAGATAGATAAGATTAACAACTAACATATTAAACAGTAACAATTACCTATGAAATACTATGCTTCTCTTCCTATAGCAAATTCATTTACAGCATACAGCTGGAATATGGAATAGTTTTCCAGGTAGTACATTGTAACCCAAAACCCTGGGTTAGCCTAAATCAAATAAATAAGATTTTAACAACCAACATATTAAACTTCTATTTCAATAGCAAACTTGTGTAGTGGCAATGCTGACTTCTCCAACTGCACAAAGCATACCATTTATCACTTTCTCCTTGGAAATGTCTTTCTCCAGCAGAAATCTGTAGAAAAAAGTGACAGACGACTTTCATAGCATCAACATTTCTCAATAGTCAGTCTTTATTGAAAACACTGTGTACACTTGATAAACCTTCTCCACAGTCATTCTGAAACAACTAGTGGTGGACATCAGCTTCAAAATATTCACCTTTGATCCCTCTGTCGTCAGAGCTCTTCAAAGTCTATAAAGACAAGATGCATAAGTTAATAATTGAGATGTGTATACATTTCATTAGTATACGAAACATTGATACCACAAACATTTCACTGTAGCATTCCAACCAGTCGTTTAATATTAAGTTTCTTTCATGACGGCTTACATTACTAGTGAAATATATATAACATTTTTACTTTAAAATATATGCAGTAAATTCACATCGCCTAAGAGTAATGACAAAAGTGCACCCTACAAACATCGCTGCGATGTAATGCAGCCTCACATACATTTGTCTCACACCGGTCTGTATCTGTTTTCGTACCGTTACATTTCCTAAAGACGCAGGCATGGCGTCATATCTCCTTGCCGGTTCATTCTGTCCAAATTTGCCGTAATCTGCTGCAGTAGTGACTAAACATTCATTGCCCTACTTTACAGTTGACAGGTCTATAACTACGACGTAAACACTACGGGCGTTTAGCATGCAACTTCCGGTAAAACCGCCATTAACTGGTGCCGAATCCTTATCAGCTACATTGCAAAATATGCTACTTTAAAATATATGGCTACATAGATGGGCATGTAGTAAAGCGCCTTCAGACAATTTAATGTTGTGAACTAAATAAAATTATATTTAATTGTTAATTGATAACCGGATAGTGCTCCCATTGAAGATTTCAATATTAAGATTATTTGTCACATATATATGCAGTGAAATGAACCCTGACTGATCTAAAGACTCTGCAAAAAGAGAAAGAGTAAAATACGAGAAATACCAAATCCATTTGTATTCCGTACATGTGCGCATGCTCAGCAAAAAATCTAAAATGGCCGACATGGAAACAGCTCTGTGGCGCATGTATTATAATTTAATTTATAAATTATAAATGCTTTTAAAAACCTTGACACAAAATACACCACCCACAGTGAGAAAACAGCAAAGCGTCAAGCGAATAAAAACATAGCATTACACATATGTTAGTACGTCTACCGTAATTATAAATGTTAAAACACAAAAGTACGACATGCCACAAAAACGTTTAAAACATACTTTGCGCTTCTGAACCAAACTTAAATCTGACCACTTACACGTCATTTACTGTTGCCACGTCCTTATCTGCTACATTACAAAATATATTACTTTAAAACATAAGCGTATAAGAACGAGGATAATGTAAAGCGCAAATGTACAAGATACCTAAAAATGCCGCCACAGAAACAGCTTTCTGTGGCGCATTAACTGTTTCTGTGGCGCATGTAACATCGACAGCACAAATGATTACGCTAGTCAAACACTATTGCCTACTATCAAACTAAACATGTTTTTTTTTAAAAGCTTAACACAACATAAACCACCCACAGTTACAAAACAGGAACGCCTCAAAAAGCAAATAAAGCCATAGCATTACACATATGTAATTACGTCTACCGTACTTATAAATGTCACTACACAAAAAGTAAGACATGTCACACACCGCGTTTAAAACATACTTTGCGCTTCCGAACCAAAATTAATTTTCACCACTTACACGTGTTTTACTGTTGCCAAATCCTTATCTGCTGCAGTACAAAATATATCAGTTTAAAACATAAGCATATAATAACATGGATAATGTAAAGCGCAAATGTACAAGATACCTAAAATGGCCGCCACAGAAACAGCTGTCTGTTGCGCATTTCACACTAACTAAACAACCGCTTACGCTGCTCAAACACTATTGCCTGACACCTAACAAAAATATGTTTTAAAACACTAGCGATCACTAAATAAACCACCTACAATTGGAAATCAGCAAAGCGGCCACATACAAATACACCATTACATATATGTATCGTCTTACCTCTTCCAAAGCCAGAAGTAAAATGTACAGGACAAGCCTTGCTTCAGATGGTAGTGGCCACTTACGTAAGCCAATCAAAACCGTAAAAACACGTCCCTGTCTCTCTGTTTACCTACCTCAGCGAAACCAATACACGAAATGGCTGCCACTAAAACGCCCCCTTACGACTATTCTAAAGTAATGCTTAATTACCTTACCACTTTACGTCGTTATTTATTTAAGCTAAATTATACAAACTTAACTCTTCATGTAGTAGCAAACTATTAACATACAAGTAAAGATACTTTTCTAACAAAGACCATAACCGAACTCTTTAAAAGATAAAACTACTGAATTACAACTGCGACACTAACGCAGTTGTAACACAGTAATCCTTTGCGCGCCGTTATGCTTTAAATTTCTTTTAAAATACGAAATATTTATCAAATTTCAATGACAGAAGCACTTCAAGCATGAGCTACCTTTTTCAAAATACAGTACTTTTCGCTTTACCCTAATAACGTCTCATTCCACAAATGCATACAATATGCCAAATGTTACTACATGAAAGTAACCTTTAACCAGAGATACGTTTGCCGTAAGTAAAAAAGCTAAAATATAAAAGTAAAACAGGCCACAGACACACAGCGTTTAAAACATACTCTGAGCTTGTGTACGACAATTTGTCTCATCCACTTACACGTTATTTACTGCTGCCGAATGCTTACCCGCTGCACTACTGACCATGTCACGTTAACACATAGGCCTATATAAGCCAGTATAATGCTTTCGCAGAACTTAATGTTGTGACAGTGCGCTGTACGAGAAATGACTAAATAAGACTATAATTCAGTGCAGTTCCCATTTAAATGATAACCACGCTAAGATGCTATGCCATATATGTCAACATGCTTAGCAAACACATAAAACAAAAAATGGCCGCCATTAAAACAGCTAGTCGTGCCACATTTAACACCCCAAAAACAGACGTTTACGCTGCTCAAACACTATTGCCTAAGACCAAACTAAAAACATTTTTAAAAACCATACCACAAAATAAACCACTTACAATTGGAAAACAGCAAAGCTTGAACATACAAATAAAAATACACCACAAGATATATGTCGCGTCTTACCTCTCGCAAATCCAGAAGTAAAATGTATAGGACAAACCTTGCTTCAGACGTGGGAGTGGTCACGTTTGTCAACCAATCAAAACCATAAAAACAAGTTCCTATAACAGCCACCTTAGCACCTTTAGCTAAATTGTTCTTTCTCAAAAACCTTGAAATAATTGTCACCTTTCCGTTTACCTGACTCCATATTTTAATTTCCTTTCATTTATCGGTGTTGATAGATTATTACAAGTGCATTTTAGTTGAAATTATTACAAATACATGCTACATCACTCACATAAGTACTGTAAAATATTTTGCCGCTCAACGTTGTAGACGCTTGTGTGGTTCAGTGGGCTAAGCCGTCTTCCTGTAGTCAATACGTCGCGGGTTCAAATCTAGCCTTAGCACGTCTGTCGATTCTTCAGTTACACGGTGTTCATATATTATTATAAGTGCGTTTTTGTTGAAATTTGTTGCTACAGCACGCACATTAGTACTGTAGAATATTGTGCCACTCAACAGAACCCCCAGCTTCCTGGGCGCCGCTACAGGTTGTTGCCCTTCGCGGACACCTTGCTGTACATGACCAAGTTGAGGGAAGCGTAAAAAGAATTTCCCCACGGGGATTAATAAAGTGTCAATTATTATTATTATTATTATAATTATTATTATTATTATTGCAACTTCAGTTCCTCACACCGGTCGATAACAATATTGATTATTATATTATTTTCCATGACACTCGGTGTGTGTACCTTACAATGCACTTTTATTTCCATCTGGATTTCACACATTAATACGTTTATTATAACAGATAATTTATCATTTTTATATTTCTGCTATAAAAATTTTCTTCTTGTTTTTTTTTGTTAATGCCCTCAGCATTGTGTCCTAATTTTGTATTTTAAATTTACTTTTTATGTCTCAAACGATTTGTTACGTATGGCGTACGCTTGGGTGAAGTAAGACAATTACTCGTTCAATAAGGCATGTTTTCTATTTACAAGATTGCCTGATGTAAATGGTGCCTTATTGCTACAGTAAACATTCAATACAAAAATAATAATAAGTGCACGTCTATGATGTATATGTTCGACGGCTCAGGCAGGCACTACAAAGTGCTTCATAGGTTAGGTCAAAACTACACATTGGGTTTGTGAAAGCACAGTAGTAGAAAGACATGTGGAGACCTGAAACGACGCACACGTTTACAGTACTAGTTTCTCTTTAACGTCTATAAAAATTCATATGTGGTGTTTCGCTACTTCTGCAGTGCTTCTCACTCTGGCAGCTGCGCAATTTTCTTGCACTTAGCTTTTTCTCCTCTAGGGGATTTTCGCTCGACTTTTCTCGGGTTTGGCGGCATTTTCTACTCTCGCGAATTTTCAGTGTCTATTTCTGTGCCTTCTGCCGCCTAACAGTCTGACACCTCACAGTGCACAGAAACCTTTAGTTGAACCATTCTGCAGCTATGGCTAGCCCTGCGAAAATGGCAAAGGACGACTTCGAGACATTGGAGGGCTTCTTACACTCCGTCTCACCAAACATGGTATCGAAACGAAATTCAAAATATTTCACTGCACTGCTGCAGACTAGCAGAGATAACTTTCACAAAGTTGTCTGCTTTTCTGCAGAAAAGCAGACATGTTTCGCTCAGGCCTCAAAAAACAACACTGCAGTGAGGCTCGTCAACGTGAAGAGAAGCATAAGTAAGTATTAATTTTGTAAAAATAACAGAAAACAGAACAGGAAGATGTGCTTCAAATTAAGTGACCATGTAGCCTAAATAAAGGTGGTGTTTATTTGTCGTTCATGTTTTCTAGGCTTCTCAGATCCGACGGGCTTTGATATTCTTTGCAACAAATCCACCACCTTAGAGGTCGTCAGGCTGCCCTTTCTGCCGAGGGTCCCCCCCAGCAGCATCAAGCAAAACATTGCACAGGTTAAAATGCTAGGACCTAGACAAACTGTGAGTAGATGGAATAATCGTTTGAGTAGTACGATGAAATGGAGTCGTGCGTTGTTTTTGTTACATTGCCAATCATTAAAAGCGCGTAAATCCGTTTTGAGAAATACGATTCTAACGTGCCTCTACACTTAAATTAACGAGGATTACCCTATTTCTGTGGTGCATGAACTACTTTTACCGCACTTTATTTAGTCCTCTTTTTATCGCGGCGTAAAATACATGTAAATAACCGTGCGGTAATTTTCAACTAAATTGCGATATAATACCCATGTCTTGTGAAGTAAGCTATTGTTATAGTATCTTCTAACCAGTCGTATATTTACTATATGTGTCTATAACAGGTGGCTATGCTGGAAGCAAAGGTTTTGGCGCCTGGCAGCTTCACTAAAACCATCAATTTCAACGGCACTGAGTTGGAAGTTACACAATTCCAAATAGGGGATCCAACGGGACAGCTGAAGCTCGCCTTGTGGGACACTCAAATAACAAAGGTGGAACCTCTAAAATCATACAAATTTACAAATTTGTCAACCAGGGAACGGGACGGACGAATAACACTGTCGGGGACTCCGTCCACGTCCATAGAACAAATTAGCGGCCTGGAAGTCCCTGAATCCACTACTGTCGATGAGGCGGACACACTTTCCGAGCGATCAGGAACTGTAACAGGCATTCAGATATTGTGCAAACTGCGCTGTTCAAAATGCCAAACACCGCAAACTGAGTTTAAACCTAAATCGTCGGTTCAGCGGTGCAGCGGCTGCAAACTACTGCAAAAGTGCACAAACTACAACGCCACATACAGTGGAACTATATCTCTTACGCAAGACGGCAAAGACCACACGGTAACCATTACTAATGCCGCATTGCGTGGTTATTTGACGAAGCAAGGTATCTCCCATCTTCTAAATGATGTTGAAGATATGGAAGAACACTATCACTGTAGGGCAGTTTTCTATACTAATAAATGAAGAAGGCCTGATCACAAGTATCACCCAAACAGTTCCAAAGCAACAAGACGGTGATGTCACTGACGATGTTGCTAATTTCAATTAAGTTACCTAGATGTGTGTTCTGGTTTTTTTTTGTGTGAGTTTTCAATCGTCTGCAATATTTTATCTCAGTGGCTGTGTTTTGTTGTTTTTGTGTGTGTGTCTCAAGATTGTTTCATATTTTTTATATAACGTTATTTATATATTTCATAAGTGTTCAATTGTTCCTTTTAAATAAATATATTTTGCGTGTGACGTCTGTGTTCCATATTACAACGACTTAATACCTCAAATCCTTAAATAGCCAGGTTCTTCTTCCAGTACCCATAGTTCCTAAGAGTACTTTGTAAAACGCAACCATATTAATGGGGATTTCCTAGCACACTACATGTTACAGTCCAACACGGTTATAACGATTTTCTAGGGCCGGCAGATTTCTTTCGTTATAACCGATTTTCGTTATATCCATTTTCATGTAAGATTGCTATGTATTATAACTGATCGCTAGGCAAATGTATTATCACTGTATAAAATAACACTAACCTTCTAGTTCTCTCTATAAAGCGTTGTTTCATGTAATGATCAAAATGAAACATATTTTTTACTAGCAAGCAACGTGTATTTTGTAATTAAACAACAATTTAGTCCTGTACACAGGTACTGACTGCTGCTCGCTTTGGCTACGCGAGTAAGCTAACGTCTGGCATATTTTAAACTATTAAATCTGGAATGACTGAGGCAACTCGTTATAACCGAATAAAAATTAATTAAAATGTTTCTTTGGGGAAGACAGTAGACATCGTTATAGCCAAATTTTCGCTATAAAAGAATCGCCATATTCGTCTTTTCTTTAACGAATTTAACGTTACTGAAAGTCGGGGATTTGGAGTCGAGGCGGTACAACCGTGTTTTCGTTATAAACCGATTCGTAATAACCGTGCTCGACTGTACACAGCAAAATCCTACTGAGCTAACATTTATAAAGCATACCTCCAAACAGTCTGCCGTATCTTACAAAATAGAGTGCTTCATTGCCACTGAACTGCGAAAAACTATTTCGCTCCCTCAAGAAATGGCATTCATGGCGATTATACTGTGCATCCCGTCTCTTATCATAACACGGTGACTTTATATTTCCCTTAAATCGCGGTTACCCAAATTAGGCTCTTCTACCAATTAACATCTCTACCAGTGACCATTTGTTTTGCAAATGTAACGGCAAAACCCTCTACCTGTAGTGCTTCATTTGCCTCTGTGCATTTGTCCTATGCGTCTTGTTTACATCACATTACTAGACCTTAAATGAACCTGCTGATAGATGATAACCGACAAATAAAACAAAAACTAAAAAAACTTAAGATCAGAAAAGCCTTCATCGAAAACGATCACATCAAAGGCAAGTACTATACAATGTATGGAAGTTGTACACTACTTATGAAACATGTAGTTTTCAAACTAAACCGCGAAACCATCAGGTGCAGTTAAGTGCACATTTCTATAAGGGACTTATACAACAGTACCATTCCTAAAAAAAACACTACAATCTCCTCACGACGAGCACCCCCCCCACATAAACCACAAGCTGCCTGCCCCCTCCTCAACACTATTAACACCTTTTTATTCTGCAAATAAATCACAGTCACTCACTCAAGATCATCCGCCAGCCTAAATGCACTTCTTCATCTCAGGTCTACTGCACTAAAGACTTTATCTGATGGTGTGTTGTAAGATATCGTATACATACTCTGCAATACCATAACTTCAAATACAGTGCAACTATATTTCGATATATGGTGACTGTGGGATCAATTACACAAATATATATAATGTATAAATATAATATATTTATATATTCGAATAAGAAATAAATATTTCATATATGTTCCATGTCTACCACGATATACAAAAATTTATGATAGAATAATAAATGTTCGACTTTTCCGACAATCTTCTACATGTCCACGTAAGTACATTTTTTCCGTCAACACCTCATATATCAGATGATGTACAACTGAAAAGCATGTGTGTCAATGACACACAAAGTCTTACTGTCATTCAAGTAAAACATACACATTTATTATATAAAGATCACATACACAAAACGTGCAAAACCATTTCTATAGCCACTAACACTAGTCACACTTGTTTGTCACAGCACACAGCTCTATGTACTGCGGTTCTTCTAACTCAGACTCTCTCTCTCTCATGCTGCACACACATACACAATATTTCGTTTTTACTTTGAGCGACATTTATAATGCATATATACCTCTGTAATATCATAGTATGTTCCTTGCACCGATATACACCCGTAAATGTTTCTTTTGCCTCTAACGTGTACAACTACGTAAGCGTCTGAAGCGACTCTTTGTGGTTAGAAACGAATCTGTGTATACTCATGTTATACATAAAACCGTTTCAATGTCATACGAAACCATATACACGCACGCAAAAATCTTTCTTATTATTACCAAAACCAATGGCCTGTTTCTATTATGACGTTAACAATATCACTGTACCATAGATAATTAGAAGTCTGTTTTCGTTTAAATTATTTCAAATATATACCTCATGACAAACGTAAGTGTGTGTGTATATTTATGTATATTTATATAGTGCATGTATGTGTTTAGCTCCTAGTGTGTGTATATATATAGCTATATATATGTATATATACACACACTAAATACTTTAAGTACTATGCTAAATATTAAATACTAAATACCATTTATCGAATTTTGCGCTGACTACACCTGCTCGCCACACTATGTCCATACCCAATTTATTGAAACGACTAAATCTCATTCATGCTTCATCCAATCCACACTAAATTTAATGCACTACTGTAGAACTACACCTCAGACAGACCCGCCAGCTTTCCTGCCGCTCCGTCACACGACAGTGCTACAGCCACTGTCCATATATTTCTATGACCCACCTTAGCAAACTCAGATGAAATATTCTTATTTCTCATAAAACCTTTAAACAATTGTCATCTTTCCCTTCGCCTAAGTTAATATTTTTAATTTAATTTCATTTTCACTCATTTGCCTCGTAGAACATTATCAGACTTCATTTAATCTTCAAAAAACTTAAAAGTGTTTAAGCGTGTGGCTCAGTGGCCTAAGCCGTGTCCCTGTAATTACAAGGTGAAACCCAGCCTCAGCACATCTACAAAAAACTGATGTGCGCGTGTGCTTATTTTTTCTTTTAAAGGTGCTTTAGGCAACTGCAATGTATTTCGCTACTCATACAAAACTGAAATACCAATTGCAAAATAAAAACAAATTGGGATTAAATTACATTTCAAATTCCGATATATTACCACCGATATTTTACGATTCCTCAAACCACACTACAGTAGAAATGTCTCTCTGCAAACCCGACGTTTAACCGTGAAACCCCCTTTCATTTGCAAAACAATACGTGTTGATTGTCGCTGATAATGCAACGGCTAGCTTGTGCGGGGAGTGCGGAGGCCCACCTCAGGTGCCAAAAAGTCTCGTAGGATTGCCGAAAGGTTGTGTTCCTAAGCCTTCAAACCTTCTACATTTTCACTCCCCTACTATTCTTTTCATATTACCATTTATTATGGTACTATTTACCACATACACCTTAACCTATAACACATTTTAATTTTAATTGCTTTACACATACACAACCGTTACATTTTTATTTCCATACAGCAGACAATTTACGTCTCCATCGCGGCTCCTACTAGCCTAGCGCCAAGCTTCTCCACAGTCTGACCTTTACTTACAGGACTGACTGACAATTTCAAAGTCCTTCTAATCAACAACCTCCCTTAACCCTCTGAAGTCTGACACCTCTCAGCCACGTTTCAAGTCGTGCAACATGCCTTCACATTTTAACACTGTAGAGTCCGCTATCCTACCAGCGAGATAAAACAAAAATTTCGCCAAACATTTAATTATCTCTACCAGTTTTTGTCGCATTGAAAAAAAAACATAAAAAAACAACACTTAAAACCTTTCACACTTTACTTTTTAAATATATATATATATTTTATATATATACACAAAACAAACTAAATATTTTGAATTGTATACTAAACATTAATTACTAAATACCATTTATCAAATGTAGCGGTGACTGCACCTGCTAGCCACACTATTTCCATACCAAATTCATTCAAACAGCTAAATCTCAGTCATGCTTCATCCAATCCTCACAAAATTTGACACACAAATGTAGCACTACACCCCAGACAGACCGTCCAACTTGGGTGCTGATCGGTCAAAAGGGGGAACTAGCAAATTCAGCTAAAATGTCCTTCTTTCTCATAAAACATTAAAAACAATAGTCACCTTTCCCTTCTCCTCAGTTAATATTTTAAATTTCATTTCAATATTATCAGACTTCATATAAACATCAGAACACCTAAAAGTATTTAATGCAATTTCTAAAATGTAGCGATGACTCCACCTGCTAGCCACACCATTTCCATTCCCATTTCACTCAAACAGCTAAATCTCAGCCATGCTTCATCCAATCCCCACAAAATTGGATTAGATGAATTGACTAACTCTTGCAGCACTGGACTACAGACAGACCTTCTAAGTTTGGTGGTTATCGGTCAAACGGGGGCGCTACAGCCACTGTTGTATTATGTCTAAGAGCCACCTTAGCAGATTCAGCTGAAATGTCCTTATTCCTCATGAAACTTTCAAAGAATTGTTACCTTTCCCTTCACCTTAGTCCAAATTTTTAATTTCCTTTAATTTTGCGCCAATTTCCCTTTTTACCATTATCAAACTTCATTTACACATGACAATGCCTGAAAGTATTAAATAGTATTTCTAAAATGGAGCGTTGACTCCACCTGCTGGCCAATGCCCATTACATGCCCATTTCAATCAAACAGTTATATCTCTGGCATGCTTCATCCGATCCTTACAAAATTTGATTCACTTCTGTATCAGTGGACTACAGACAGACCTTCCAAGTTTGGTGGCGATCAATCAAACGGGAGCCATACAACCACTATCGTAGTATGTCTAATACGTACCTTTGGTAATTCAGCTGAAATATCCTTCATAATACTTTCAAACAATTGTTAACTTCCCCTTCACCTCAGTCCATATTTTTAAGCTCCTTTAATTTTTCTGCTATTTGACTTATAGAAAATTATCAGATTTTATTTATAAGCCAGGCAGTATATATTGCAGATTTTTCGCTTTTTTGTAATAAATTGGCCAGTAGGTGGAGATCGTGCTCTATTTATATTGCAGTTTGGATTTTTTTTTTATAGATTCGCCAGCAGGTGCAGTTCGTCCTCTATTTCATTAATGCCATTAAATTCTTTTAGAGCTTCTTATGTCTAGAAGAATACTTTACAAATGTAGTAAGCCACTGTTGTTCTGAATATACAAGACGGCATGTGTTCACTGAGGTAGTACAAAGTAACCTTAACTTGTATGATCTAGACTTAAAATATTAGGTATGCAGGTGCCTATTTCTACCAACTACTTAGACCATCTGACACAAACCATACATTGTCTTGGACTGAGGCACTTCACCAAAGGGTTCTATATTCTATCCTATATTGGTGTACTAAGGCTGCTTCTGCTAATGGCAGTAGTCAAACTGCCACACCAGAGACTGCATGCATACAGCAGGCTAATATTATACATTATGGCCATTTACTATATAATGTCATTATAGTGCAGTATGTTTTTCCTTAAATGTTGCTCAGGACATTGTAATACTTTTTATATGTATATTTCCTTTACTGCCTGTTTCACCTGCCGTAATTTAAACTTATTCTGACATTTACATGTGTATTTAACATGCTTAAGAATAATGACTGTATTAATGATTATAATATTTATTATTACTCATTAGAGACATAATGGAAAACAAATTATACACATTGTTAAATTGCAATTAAATACATCTTTCTTAGCCAAACTTTTAGGTTTGTGTCATTGTTTGAGGAGGCTGAAAAAGTACATTGAGACCACAATAGTTGAGCCAGCACAATTGACATAATATTTTGCATATGATGTGCATAGCATTCTTACATAAACAGTGTATAAAGACCAGAAAGTGTGATAGACGCACACATATATATATATATATACTACAAAACTGTCAACATTGCAATATTCTTTTGAATATACAATTTATTGTACAGTAAGTCAACACAGGCATCACAAACAAAGCTGGACCGTTATTTTGACATCAATTTAACCATGGCATCATGACTGTAAATTACATAACATATTATGTAGTACAGAACTGTTACAACACATCATTAATGTTTTGTTATTGCAGAGTAAAATTGAAAATAACTCAATAAACACTACAAAAAAAATTGTGAGACATCAAAGCAATAAATATCCACAAGCAACAGCACATTTTACTCAAAGTACCTTTGCTGTCAGACTATAGTGCGTGGAGATGATTTCTGGTGCATTTCACTTCAGGTATCTGTGTGTAGTTCATACTGTCTGTGTCCAGTCTCTGAGTCCTTTAGAGAACGCTTTGCTTGTCGACAAAATGTGCGCAGGGAAACTTGATGTGGTGAGTATGGTGTCACTGATATGAAGATAAGGCACTGGAAAAGACAGTAAAACCAGAAAGCTGCATGTTCATAGTAGCATTTCCTATTTTCTGACTATTTAAATGCATTGCCTATCAGTTACAGTCTGTACTTCATTTACAATTTAGCCACTGTCCTAATATATTTAAGACCAACCTTGGTTAATGCAGCTGACATCTCCATATTGTTTATTTAGACATTTAAATATTAATCACCTTTCCCTTCATCTAAGTCAATATTTTAAATCTGCTTTTATCTTACTGCCATTTGACTTTTAGAAATCTATCAAACTTCAATGTTACTTCTTCCTGTGTACACTGCAGCAATTGCAATATTTCTCAAACAGCTAGTCACCACATTTCCCTTCGGTTTCTCATCTACCCTTTTCCCTTCATCGTACCTTAATAAACATTTCCACAGTAATGTTCAAATGTTAGGTATCATCTCATAGAAGCATTTCCTATTTTGTGCCAATTTAGATGCATTGCTCATCAATTACAGTCTGTACTTCATTTCCAATAATTAGTGAAAATCTAATTTTATGTCATTAACTTCATTCCTCTTCATTGCTTCTTTCCATTAGCTTTGGACCCGATTGTCACTGCTTGCAGTTATCTTTATTATTATTTTTTTCCTGCCGTAAAACTGAATGTACAGCCTAAACCGTAAGAGCTAGACCAACCAAACTTGGTAAGATGATGTCAATTCTTACCCGCTACTCAGATTCTCTGACCCAGTCTTGTCAGCCAGATGGGGGCGCTCTAGCGCCCCCCAAGGCGTTTCAGTCCATATCTCCTGTCCTATTAGTCCTACAATTGAAATTCTTTTTTCTGCTGATACAGACAGCCATTCCCTACCAACTTGCCATTTGGACTATGAAGCTCCGCCTACTTAGATTTTTTGCTAATTTGCATAATTTGCAAATCCTACTTTTCCCTTCAAGTCCTAGCTTGTTCTACCAAATCAGACAAATGAGGTGTCAAACGAATCAGAACTCTGAGCTGATCAAAAATCATCAACAAAATTCCGACATTTTTATATCCTACGGCCATTAGCCACGCCCAAACAATGGCCAAATTTCGCCCATTTTGGTCTGACGGCTATAACTTGGCAATTCCTTGGCCTACCTTGACCAAATTTGAAATCCTACCTCGCAACACCATCCTGGGGACACGGTCCAAGGCGGGCCGCATTTCGTCAATAGGGGGCGCTACAACTAAAAACTGGCAGTATCTCCTGACTGCCTTGGCCAATCTAACTGAAATTTGGCAGATATGTACTAGGACGCAGCCTGTGGTCAGTCACATACAATGGCAGTAATTCGTCCTTAAAGAGTGGCCGCCATCATCCAATCAAAATCAAGCAGCCATTTGACAGGCTTATCAATGACCAATCTTAATCAAATTTGGGTGATACATTTGTGCTCTCACCCTCTGCCTACCCTGTAAAGGACACCTCACTCGGCCAGATGGGGGCGCTACAGTGACAACTTTTGCGTTTCTGCCTATTTCTCGAGAATGGTGACGCCTACAATCAACATTTACTGCCAGGTCAATTCAGTACGACATGCCAAATCAAACAACATGTAGAACTTGCTTCTGCACCTTAGCATTTTTACATAATTCATATTGGTCTGAAAACAAGACATTTCGTTAGCCTCCTAGGATTTTCACCAAACCTACACAAATCTGGTATCATTTAAATCAGGAGACAGTCATAATAAATAAATATTAAAAAAATCCTAAACTTTCCATGAGGTTGGGCCACCAGCCACACCCAAACCATACAGGTGCCATGGCCATTTCAGTCAGACAGCTATATCTCAGGCATGCCTCAGCCAATCATCACCAAACTTTAATATGTTGTGTAGGATACTACTCCGGAAGGCCCCTCCAAATTTGGTGCCAATCAGTCAAACGGGGGCGCTACAGCAATATAACATGTCTGTATAAACCTGAAAAATCAATTCAACTTACATTTATCTCATTTTTGATCAATTGACATATTACTGGTTAAAATCATTTGTGCTGCAATTTCTTTGTGTCATGTCAAATCAAGATATATGCAATGCTCAATGATAGTCATTTGCATTGACTTGTGATGTTTAAAAACCTAATAAATGACATATTACTGTAACTCCTACAATGTCCAGCCCAAGTAGCTCATTCTGGTAGTAGATCAATCAGCACACTGCCCTTATGTATGATTCATAAAAATATCTTGACCTACCTGTATGCTATGGCCACCAGCTACACCCAACCTGCACCATTTCCATGTTCATTTCAATCAACCATCTAAATCTCAGCCGTGCTTCAACCAATCCTCACTAAATTTGACCGCTTAATATAGCACTGCACCCCAGAGAGACCCTCCAACTTTAGTGCCAAACGGTCAAATGGGGGCACTACAGCCACTGTCCATATATTTCTAAGACCCACCTTAGCAACTTCAGCTGAAATGTACTTATTTCTCATCAAACATTAAATCTGTTGTTCCCATTCCCTTTACCTAGGTCCATATTTTAAATTTCCTTTCATTTTCCACCGATTTGCCTCACAGAACATTATCAGAATTCATTTACACATGAGAAGGCCTAAAAGTATTAAATAGCCTTTCTAAAATGGAGCGTTGACTCCACCTGCTGGCCACACCATTTCCATTTCCATTTCATTCAAACAGCTAAATCTCAGGCATGCTTCACGCAATCCTCACAAAATTTGACTCACTCCTGCAGCACTGGACTACAGACAGACCTTCTAAGTTTGGTGGTGATCAGTCAAACGGGGGCACTACAGCCAATGTTGTATTATGTCTAAGAGCCACCTTAGCAGATTCAGCTGAAATGTCCTTCTTTCTCATAAAACCTTCAAAGAATTGTTACCTTTCCCTTCACCTTAGTCCATATTTTTAATTTCCTTTCATTTTTCACCAATTTGCCTCATACAACATTATGAGACTTCATTTACACATGAGAAGGCCTGAAATTATTAAATAGTATTTCTAAAATGGAGTGCTGACTCAACCTGCTGGCCAAACCATTTCCATGACCATTTCAATCAAACAGTTATATCTCTGGCATGCTTCATCCAATCCTCTCAAAAATTGACCGACTGATTTATCTCTGGCCCACAGACAGACCCTCCACCTTTTGTGCTGATTGGTCAAAGGGGGGCGCTACAGCTACTCTCTAAATATGTCTAAGACCAACATTGGCTAAAGCAGCTGAAATTACCTTATTTCTCATCAAATATTTAAAGATTAATCACCATTACCTTGATCTCAGTTAATATTTTTAAATTGCTTTAATTTTCCTGCCATTAGACTTTTAGAAATGTATCAAACTTCAGTGATACTTCAGGCTCTGTACATTGCAGCAATTGCAATTTCTTTGAACAGCTAGTCACCACATTTCCCTTCTGTTTCTCATCTACCGATTTCCATTTATTGTACCTTAATCAACATTTCTACGGTAATGTTCAAATGTCAGGTATCATCTCATAGTAGCATTTCCTATTTTCTGCTGATTTAAATGCATTGCTCATCAATTACAGTCTGTACTTCATTTCAAATAATTAGTGAACTTCTAATTTTATGCCATTCACTTCTTTCCTCTTCATTGCTTCTTTCCATTAGCTTTGGACCCGATTGTCACTGCTTGCAGTTATCTTTATTAAGGGTCCAAAGCATGAAATGCTATGGAACCTTATTGTTTTTCTTAGGATTATTAAGGGTCCAAAGCATGAAATGCTTATGGACCATTATTGTTTTTCTTAGGATTTTTCTCTTTTATTATTATTATTATTATTATTTTTCGCGCCCTAAAACTGAATGTACAGCCTAAACCGTAAGAGCTAGACCAACCAAACTTGGTAATATTATGTCAATTCCTACCCGCTACTCAGATTCTCTGACCCAGGCCTGTCAGCCAGATGGGGGCGCTCTAGCGCCCCCCAACGCGTTTCAGTCCATATCTCCTGTCCTATTAGTCCTATAATTGAAATTATTTTTTCTGCTGATACAGACAGCTTTGCTCTACCAACTGGCTATTTGGACTATGAAGCTCCGCCTACTTAGATTTTTTGCTAATTTGCATAATTTGTGAAACTGACTTCTGCCTTCAAGTCCTACAATATTGAACCAAATCAGACAAATGAGGTGTCAAACCGATCAGTCCACTGACCTGATCAAAAGCTGTTCAAGAAAGTCTGACATTTGTCTATTTTATGGCCACTAGCCACGCCCAAATCACACCTAAATTTGGCCTATTTCAGTCTGACTGCTATAACTTCTCCATACCTTAGCCTACCTGAACCAAACTTACAATCGAACCTCCCTGCTCTATTATGGGGTCAACGTACAATGCGGCCCACATTTCGTCAATAGGGGGCGCTACAACTAATAACTGCCAATATCTCCTGACTGCCTTAACCAATCTAATTGAAATTTGGCAGATATGTACTATGTACAAGCCTGAGGTCAGAGAAGTAAAACGGCAGTCATTAGTTGTAAAATCCTGGCCACCATTAGCCAATCAAAATCAAGCAGCCATTTGACCAGCTAAACAATGAGCAATCCAAACCAAATTTGGGTTATACATTTGTATTCTGACCCTGAGCCCACCCTGTAAAGGACATGTCAGTCTGCCATATGGGGGCGCTACAGCACATTTCTGCCTATTTCTCCTGAACTGTTAATTATAAAATTGACAATTTTTGCTTAAGCTATCCACTAGCTCATGACAAATTTAATGGTATAAAGAACTTCATCATATCTCTTGCCATTTTTGCCTATTTTGTAAAAGTCTTAAAACAGTACTTTTTTCTTATCCTCCTAGGATTTTCACCAAACCTACACAAATCTGGTATCATTTAAATCAGGAGACAGTCCATATATAAAATTATTAAAAAAATCATAAACTTTCCATGAGGTATGGCCACCAGCCACACCCAAACCATAGTGGTGCCACACCCATTTCAATCAGACAGCTATATCTCAGGCCTGCCTCAACCAATCATCATCAAACTTAAATATATAATGTAGGATATTACTGGAGAAGGGCCCTCCAAATTTGGTGCCGATCAGTCAAACAGGGGTGCTACAGCAATATAACATCACTGTATAAACTGCAAAATCAGCTCAACTTACATTTATCTCATTTTTGATCCAGTGACATATTACTGGTTAAAATCTTTTGCCCAGCAAGTTCTGTGAGTCATGTCAAATCAAGAATTATGCAATGTCCCATGATAGTCATTTGCATTCCCTTGTCATATTTAAAAACTTAATTAATAACATATTACTGTAACTACTGCAATGTCCAGCCTAAGTAGGTCAATCTGGTAGTAGAAAAATCAGGACACTGCCCATATGTATAATTTATAAAGATAACTTCACTTGCCTGTACAGTATAGCCACCAGCCACACTGAACCTACAGCATTTCCATGATCATTTCAATCAAACAGCTAAATCAGAGGAATACTTCATCTGATCATCACCAAATTTGACCCACTAATGTAGCACTGGACCTCAAACAGACCTTCCAAATTTGGTGCTGATCGGTCAAATGGGGGCGTGACAGCCACTGTCCATATATGTGTAAGACCCACCTTAGCAGATTCAGCTGAAATGTCCTTATTCCTCATGAAACCTTCAAATAATTGTTACCTTTCCCTTCAGCTGAGTCCATATTTTTAATTTCCTTTCATTTTTCACCAATTTGCCTTATACAACATTATCAGACTTCATTTACAAATGAGAAGGTCAGAAAGCATTTAATATCATTTCTAAAATGGAGCGCTGACTCCACCTGCTGGCCACACCATTTCCATTCCCATTTCATTCAAACAGCTAAATCTCAGGCATGCTTCATCCGATCCTTACAAAATTTGATTCACTTCTGTATCAGTGGACTACAGACAGACCTTCCAAGTTTGGTGGCGATCAGTCAAATGGGAGCCATACAACCACTGTCCTAGTATGTCTAATAACTACCTTGGTTAATTCAGCTGAAATATCCTTCATAAAACTTTCAAGGAATTAACTTTCCCTTCACCTCAGTCCATATTTTTAAGCTCCTTTCATTTTTCTGCTATTTGACTTATAGAAAATTATCAGATTTTATTTATAAGCCAGGCAGTATATATTGCAGATTTTTGGCTTTTTTGTATTAAATTGGCCAGTAGGTGGAGATGGTGCTCTATTTATATTGCACTTTTTTGGATTTTTTTTTATAGATTCGCCAGCAGGTGCAGTTCGTCCTATATTTCATTTATGCCATTAAGTTCTTTTAGGGCTTCTTATGTCTACAAGAATACTTTACAAATGCAGTAAGCCACTGTTGTTTTGAATATACAAGACGGCATGTGTTCACTGAGGTAGTACAAAGTAAGCTTAACTTGTATGATCTAGACTTAAAATATTAGGTATGCAGGTGCCTATTTCTACCAACTACTTAGACCATCTGACACAAACCATACATTGTCTTGGGCTGAGGCACATCACCAAAGGGTTCTATACTATATCCTATATTGGTGTACTAAGGCTGCTTCTGCTAATGGCAGTAGTCAAACTGCCACACCAGGGACTGCATGCTACCATTTATCAAATGTAGTGCTAACTGCACCTGCTGGTCACACTATTTCCATACCGAATTTATTTAGTCTGCTAAATCTCATTCATACTTCATCTAATTCTCATAAAATTTGACTGACTTCTATAGCACTGGACTACGAATAGACCATCAAACTTTGGTGACATTCGGTTAAACGGGGGCGCTACTGCCACTGTCGAAATATGTCTAAAACTGAGTTAATGTAGCTGAAATTTCTTTATTTTTCATCAAACCTTCAAAGATTAATCACATATTCATTCACTTTCATTTTCCTGCCATTTCACTTTTAGAAATGTATCAAAGTTCAGTGATACTTCAGGCTGTGTACACTGCAGCAATTGCAATTTCTTTGAAAAGCTAGTCACCAAATTTCCCTTCTGTTTCTCATCTACCATCTTCCCTTTATCGTACCTTAATCAACATTTCTACGGTAATGTTAAAATGTCAAGTATCATCTTATCATAGTAGCATTTCCTACATTATGACTATTTAAATGCATTGGCCATCAGTTATAATCTGTACTTCATTTCAAATTTAGCCACTGTCATAATATGTCTAAGATCAACCTTAGTTAATGCAGCTGAAATTAATTTATTTGTCATCAAATATTTAAATATTAATCAACTTTCCCTTCATCCCAGTCCATATTATAAAATTGCTTTCATTTTCCTGCCATTTGACTTTTAGAAATCTATCAAACTTCAGTGATGTACACTACAGCAATTTCAATTTTTCCCAAAAGCTAGTTACCACATGTCCGTTCTTTCTCATCTACCATGTTCCTTATTTCTGACGATTTCTATGCATTGGCCATCAGTTACAGTCTATACTTCATTTACAATTTAGCCACTGTCCTAATATGTCTAACAACCTTGGTTAATGCAGCTGACATCTCCTTGTTGTTTATTTAAACATTTAAATATTAATCACCTTTCCATTCATCTAAGTCCATATTTTTTATCTGCTTATATATTACTGCCATTTCACTTTTAGAAATCTATCAAACTTCAATATTACTTCATCCTGTGTACACTGCAGCAATTGCAATATTTCTCAAACAGCTAGTCACCACATTTCCCTTCGGTTTCTCATCTACCATTTTCCCTTCATCGTACCTTGATAAACATTTCCACGGTAATGTTTAAATGTTAGGTATCATCTCATAGAAGCATTTCCTATTTTCTGCCAATTTAAATGCATTGTTAATCAATTACAGTCTGTACTTCATTTACAATAATTAGTGAACTTCTAATTTTATGCCATTCACTTCATTACTAATCATTGCTTCTGCCCATTTGCTTTGGACCCGATTGTCACTGCTTGCAGTTATCTTTATTATTATTATTATTATTATTATTATTTTTTTCCTGCCGTAAAACTGAATGTACAGCCTAAACCGTAAGAGCTAGACCAACCAAACTTGGTAAGATGATGTCAATTCCTACCCGCTACTCAGATTCTCTGACCCAGCCCTGTCAGCCAGATGGGGGCGCTGTAGCGCCCCCCAACGCGTTTCAGTTCATATCTCCTGTCCTATTAGTCCTACAATTGAATTTTTTTTTTCTGCTGATGCAGACAGCTTTGCTCTACCAACTTGCCATTTGGACTATGAAGCTCCGCCTACTTAGATTTTTTGCTAATTTGCATAATTTGTGAAACTGACTTCTGCCTTCAAGTCCTACACTGTTGGACCAAATCAGACAAATGAGGTGTCAAACCGATCAGTCCACTGACCTGATCAAAAGCTGTTCAAGAAAGTCTGACATTTGTCTATTTTATGGCCACTAGCCACGCCCAAATCACACCTAAATTTGGCCTATTTCAGTCTGACTGCTATAACTTCTCCATACCTTTGCCTACCTGAACCAAACTTAGAATCCAACCTCCCTGCTCTATTATGGGGTGACCATACAATGCAGCCCACATTTCATCAATAGGGGGCGCTACAACTAAAAACTGCTGATATCTCCTGACTGCTTTGACCAATCTAATTGAAATTTGGCAGATATGTACTACGTACAAGCCTGAGGTCAGACAAGTATCATGGCAGTCATTAGTTGTAAAATCCTGGCCACCATTAGCCAATCAAAATCAACCAGCCATTTGACTGGCTAAACAATGAGCAATCCAAACCAAATTTGGCTTATACATTTGTATTCTGACCCTGAGCCCACCCTGTAAAGGACATGTCAGTCTGCCATATGGGGGCGCTACAGCACATTTCTGCCTATTTCTCCTGGACTGTTAATTATAAAATTGACAATTGTTGCTTAAGCTATCCACTAGCTCATGACAAATTTAATGGTATAAAGAACTTCATCATATCTCTTGCCATTTTTGCCTATTTTGTAAAAGTCTTAAAACAGTACTTTTTCTTATCCTCCTAGGATTTTCACCAAACCTACACAAATCTGGTATCATTTAAATCAGGAGACAGTCCCTATATAAAATTATTAAAAAAATCATAAACTTTCCATGAGGTATGGCCACCAGCCACACCCAAACCATAGTGGTGCCACACCCATTTCAATCAGACAGCTATATCTCAGGCCTGCCTCAACCAATCATCATCAAACTTAAATATATAATGTAGGATATTACTGGAGAAGGGCCCTCCAAATTTGGTGCCGATCAGTCAAACAGGGGTGCTACAGCAATATAACATCACTGTATAAACTGCAAAATCAGCTCAACTTACATTTATCTAATTTTTGATCCAGTGACATATTACTGGTTAAAATCTTTTGCCCTGCAAGTTCTGTGAGTCATGTCAAATCAAGAAATATGCAATGTCCCATGATAGTCATTTGCATTCCCTTGTCATATTTAAAAACTTAATTAATAACATATTACTGTAACTACTGCAATGTCCAGCCTAAGTAGGTCAATCTGGTAGTAGAAAAATCAGGACACTGCCCATATGTATAATTTATAAAGATAACTTCACTTGCCTGTACAGTATAGCCACCAGCCACACTGAACCTACAGCATTTCCATGATCATTTCAATGAAACAGCTAAATCAGAGGCATACTTCATCTGATCATCACCAAATTTGACCTACTAATGTAGCACTGCACCTCAGACAGACCCTGCAAATTTGGTGCCGATCAGTCAAATGGGGGCATGACAGCCACTGTCCATATATGTGTAAGACCCACCTTAGCAGATTCAGCTGAAATGTCCTTATTCCTCATGAAATCTTCAAATAGTTGTTACCTTTCCCTTCAGCTGAGTCCATATTTTTAATTTCCTTTAATTTTTCACCAATTTGCCTTATACAACATTATCAGACTTCATTTACAAATGAGAAGGTCAGAAAGCATTTAATATCTTTTCTAAAATGGAGCGCTGACTCCACCTGCTGGCCACAACATTTCCATTCCCATTTCATTCAAACAGCTAAATCTCAGGCATGCTTCATCCGATCCTTCCAAAATTTGATTCACTTCTGTAAGTCTGGACTACAGACAGATCTTCCAAGTTTGGTGGCGATCAGTCAATCTGGAGCAGTACAGCCACTGTCCTAGTATGTCTAATACCTACCTTGGGTAATTCAGCTGAAATATCCTTCATAATAGTTTCAAGTAATTAACTTTCCCTTCACCTCAGTCCATATTTTTAAGCTCTTTTCATTTTTATGCTGTTTGATTTATAGAAAATTATCAGATTTTATTTATAAGCCAGGCAGTATATATTGCAGATTTTTCACTTTTTTGTATTAAATTGGCCAGTAGGTGGAGATGGTGCTCTATTTATATTGCAGTTTTTTGGATTTTTTTTATACATTAGCCAGCAGGTGTAGTTCGTCCTGTATTTCATTAATAGCATTAAATTCTTTCAGGGCTTCTTATGTCTAGAAGAATACTTTACAAATGCAGTAAGCCACTGTTGTTTTTTTTAATATACAAGACAGCATGTGTTCACTGAGGTACTATAAAGTAAGCTTAACTTGTATGATCTAGACTTAAAATATTAGGTATGCAGGTGCCTATTTCTACCGTCTACTTAGACCATCTGACACAAAAAACAAATTCTTTTGGGCTGAGGCACTTCAGCAAATGGTTATATATTATATCTTATATTGTTGTACTATGGCTGCTTCTGCTAATGGCAGTAGTCAAACTGCCACACCAGGGACTGCATGCTACCAATTATCAAATGTAGCGCTAACTCCACCTGCTGGCCTCACTATTTCCATACCGAATTCATTAAGTCTGCTAAACCTCATTCATACTTCATCGAAATCTCACAAAATTTGACTCACTTCTGTAGCACTGGACTATGAATAGACCATCAAACTTTGGTGACATTCGGTTAAACGGGGGCGCTACTGCCACTGTCGAAATATGTCTAAAACTGAGTTAATGTAGCTGAAATTTCTTTATTTTTCATCAAACCTTCAAAGATTAATCACATATTCATTCACTTTCATTTTCCTGCCATTTCACTTTTAGAAATGTATCAAAGTTCAGTGATACTTCAGGCTGTGTACACTGCAGCAATTGCAATTTCTTTGAAAAGCTAGTCACCAAATTTCCCTTCTGTTTCTCATCTACCATCTTCCCTTTATCGTACCTTAATCAACATTTCTACGGTAATGTTAAAATGTCAAGTATCATCTTATCATAGTAGCATTTCCTACATTATGACTATTTAAATGCATTGGCCATCAGTTATAATCTGTACTTCATTTCAAATTTAGCCACTGTCATAATATGTCTAAGATCAACCTTAGTTAATGCAGCTGAAATTAATTTATTTGTCATCAAATATTTAAATATTAATCAACTTTCCCTTCATCCCAGTCCATATTATAAAATTGCTTTCATTTTCCTGCCATTTGACTTTTAGAAATCTATCAAACTTCAGTGATGTACACTACAGCAATTTCAATTTTTCCCAAAAGCTAGTTACCACATGTCCGTTCTTTCTCATCTACCATGTTCCTTATTTCTGACGATTTCTATGCATTGGCCATCAGTTACAGTCTATACTTCATTTACAATTTAGCCACTGTCCTAATATGTCTAACAACCTTGGTTAATGCAGCTGACATCTCCTTGTTGTTTATTTAAACATTTAAATATTAATCACCTTTCCATTCATCTAAGTCCATATTTTTTATCTGCTTATATATTACTGCCATTTCACTTTTAGAAATCTATCAAACTTCAATATTACTTCATCCTGTGTACACTGCAGCAATTGCAATATTTCTCAAACAGCTAGTCACCACATTTCCCTTCGGTTTCTCATCTACCATTTTCCCTTCATCGTACCTTGATAAACATTTCCACGGTAATGTTTAAATGTTAGGTATCATCTCATAGAAGCATTTCCTATTTTCTGCCAATTTAAATGCATTGTTAATCAATTACAGTCTGTACTTCATTTACAATAATTAGTGAACTTCTAATTTTATGCCATTCACTTCATTACTAATCATTGCTTCTGCCCATTTGCTTTGGACCCGATTGTCACTGCTTGCAGTTATCTTTATTATTATTTTTTTCCTGCCCTAAAACTGAATGTACAGCCTAAACCGTAAGAGCTAGACCAACCAAACTTGGTAAGATGATGTCAATTCCTACCCGCTACTCAGATTCTCTGACCCAGTCCTGTCAGCCAGATGGGGGCGCCTTAGCGTCCCCCAACACGTTTCGGTCGATATCTCCTGTCCTGTTAGTCCTACAATCGAAATTCTTTGTTCTACATATACAGACAGCAAAGCCCTACCCACTTGCCATTTGGACTATGAAGCTCCGCCTACTTAGATTTTTTGCTAATTTGCATAATTTGCAAATCCTACTTTTCCCTTCAAGTCCTAGCTTGTGCTACCAAATCAGACAAATGAGGTGTCAAACGAATCAGAACTCTGAGCTGATCAAGAATCATCAACAAAATTCAGACATTTTTATTTCCTACGGCCATTAGCCACGCCCAAACAATGGCCAAATTTCACCCATTTTGGTCTGACGGCTATAACTTGGCTATTCCTTGGCCAACCTTGACCAAATTTGAAAAGCTACCTCGCAACACCATCCTGGGGACACGGTCCAAGGCGGGCCGCATTTCGTCAATAGGGGGCGCTACAACTAAAAACTGGCAGTATCTCCTGACTGCCTTGGCCAATCTAACTGAAATTTGGCAGATATGTACTAGGACGCAGCCTGTGGTCAGTCACATACAATGGCAGTAATTCGTCCTTAAAGAGTGGCTGCCATCGTCCAATCAAAATCAAGCAGCCATTTGACAGGCTTATCAATGACCAATCTAAATCAAATTTGGGTGATACATTTGTGCTCTCACTCTCTGCCTACCCTGTAAAGGACACCTCACTCGGCCAGATGGGGGCGCTACAGTGACAACTTTTGCGTTTCTGCCTATTTCTTGAGAATGGTGAAGCCTAAAATCAACATTTACTGCCAGGTCAATTCAGTACGACATGCCAAATCAAACAACATGTAGAACTTGCTTCTACACCTTAGCATTTTTGCATAATTCATATTGGTCTGAAAACAAGACATTTCATTAGCCTCCTAGGATTTTCACCAAACCTACACAAATCTGGTATCATTTAAATCAGGAGACAGTCCTTATATATAATTATCCAAAAAAACCTAAACTTTCAATGAGGATCGGCCACCAGCCACACCCAAACCATATAGGTGCCAAGGCCAATTCAATCAGACAGCTATATCTTAGGCGTGCCTCAACCAATCATCACCAAACTTAAATATATAATGTAGGACATTACTCGGAAAGGGCCCTCCAAATTTTGTGCCGATCGGTCAAACGGGGGCGCTACAGCAATATAACATGTCTGTATAAACCTGGAAAATCAGTTCAACTTACATTGTTCTTATTTCTGTTCCAGTCACATATTAATTATAAAAATCATTTGTCCTACAAGTTCTGTGTGTCATTCCAAATCAAGATATATGCAATGCCTAATGATAGTCATTTCCATTCCCTTGTGATATTTAAAAACTTAATAAATTACATATTGCTATAGCTACTGCAATGTTCAGCCAAAGTAGGTCATTCTGGTAGTAGATCAATCAAGACACTGCCCTTATGTCTAATTTATAAGGATAACTTCACCTGCATGTACAGTATGGCCACCAGCCACACTGACCCTACAGCATTTCCATTCTCATTTCAATCAAACAGCTTAATCTGAGGCATACTTCATCTGATCATCACCAAATTTGACCAACTAATGTAGCACTGCACCTCAGACAGACCCACCAAATTTGGTGCTGATCGGTCAAATGGGGGCGCTACAGCAATATAACATCTGTATAAATGTGGAAAATCAGTTCAACTTACATTGTTCTTATTTCTGTTACAGTCACATTTTACTGATAAAAATATTTTGTCCTGCAAGTTCTGTGTGAGATTGCAAATCAAGATATATGCAATGTTACATGATAGTCATTTGCATTCCCTTGTGATTATTAAAAACTTAATAAATAACATATTGCTATAACTACTACAATGTCCAGCCAAACTAGGTCATTCTCATATTACATCAATCATGACATGGTCCTTATAGATAATTTATAAAAATAGCTTGACCTACCTGTATGCTATGGCCACCAACTACACCAAACCTGCACCATTTCCATACTCATTTCAATCAAACAGCTAAATCTGAGGCAGACTTCATCTGATCATCACCAAATTAGACCCACTAATGTAGCACTGGACCTCAAACAGACCTTCCAAATTTGGTGCTGATCGGTCAAATGGAGGCGTGACAACCACTGTCCATATATGTGTAAGACCCACCTTAGCAGATTCAGCTGAAATGTCCTTATTCCTCATGAAACCTTCAAATAATTGTTACCTTTCCCTTCAGCTCAGTCCATATTTTTAATTTCCTTTAATTTTTCAACAATTTGCCTCATACAACATTATCAGACTTCATTTACAAATGAGAAGGTCAGAAAGCATTTAATATCATTTCTAAAATGTAGCGCTGACTCCACCTGCTGGCCACACCATTTCCATTCCCATTTCATTCAAACAGCTAAATCTCAGGCATGCTTCATCTGATCCTTACAAAATTTGATTCACTTCTGTATGACTGGACTACAGACAAATCATCCAAGTTTGGTGGCGATCAGTCAATCTGGAGCAGTACAGCCACTGTCCTAGTATGTCTAATACCTACCTTGGCTAATTCAGCTGAAATATCCTTCATAATACTTTCAAGTAATTAACTTTCCCTTCACCTCAGTCCATATTTTTAAGCTCCTTTCATTTTTATGCTATTTGACTTATAGAAAATTATCAGATTTTATTTATAAGCCAGGCAGTATATATTGCAGATTTTTGGCTTTTTTGTATTAAATTGGCCAGTAGGTGGAGATGGTGCTCTATTTATATTGCAGTTTTTTTAATTTTTTTTTATGAATTAGCCAGCAGGTGTAGTTCGTCCTGTATTTCATTAATGGCATTAAATTCTTTCAGGGCTTCTTATGTCTAGAAGAATACTTTACAAATGCAGTAAGCCACTGTTGTTTTTTTTAATATACAAGACAGCATGTGTTCACTGACGTACTATAAAGTAAGCTTAACTTGTATGATCTAGACTTAAAATATTAGGTATGCAGGTGCCTATTTCTACCGTCTACTTAGACCATCTGACACAAAAAACAAATTCTTTTGGGCTGAGGCACTTCAGCAAATGGTTATATATTGTATCTTATATTGTACTAAGGCTGCTTCTGCTAATGGCAGTAGTCAAACTGCCACACCAGGGACTGCATACTACCAATTATCAAATGTAGTGCTAACTCCACCTGCTGGCCTCACTATTTCCATACCGAATTCATTAAGTCTGCTAAACCTCATTCATACTTCATCGAATTCTCACAAAATTTGACTCACTTCTGTAGCACTGGACTATGAATAGACCATCTAACTTTGGTGACATTCGGTTAAACGGTGGCGCTTCTGCCACTGTCAAAATATACTCATAGTTAATGCAGCTGAAATTTCTTAATTTTTCATCAAACCTTCAAAGATTATTGACATTTTCATTTCATTTCACTTTTAGAAATGTATCAAAGTTCAGAGATACTTCAGGCTGTGTACAGTGCAACAATTGGAATTTCTTCCAACAGCTAGTCACCACATGTCCCTTCTGTTTCTGATCTACCCTCTTCCCTTTATCATACCTTAATCAACATATCAAAGTCAATGTTCAAAATATCAGGTATTATCTTATCATAGAAGCATTTCCTACTTATTCTGACTATTTAAATGCATTGGCCATCAGTTACAGTCTGTACTTCATTTCCAATTTAGCCACCGTCATAACATGTCTAAGACCAACCTTAGATAATGCAGCTGAAATTAGCTTATTTCTCATGAAATATTTAAAAATTAATCACCTTTCCCCTCATCTCAGTCCATATTATTAAATAGCTTTCATTTTCCTGCCATTTCACTTTTAGAAATCTATCAAACTGCAGTGATGTACACTGCAGCAATTTCAATTTTTTCCAACAACTAGTCACCACATGTCCGTTCTTTCTCATCTACCATTTTCCTTCTTTCTGTCTATTTAAATGCATTGGCCATCCGTTACAGTCTGTACTTCATTTCCAATTTAGCCACCGTCATAATATGTCTAAGACCAACCTTGGTTAATGCAGCTGACATCTCCTTATTGTTTATTTAAACATTTAAATATTAATCACCTTTCCCTTCATCTAAGTCCATATTTTTAATCTCATATATTCCTGCCATTTAACTTTTAGAAATCTATCAAACTTCAATGTTACTTCAGCCTGTGTACACTGCAGCAATTGCAATATTTCTCCAACAGCTAGTCACCACATTTCCCTTCCGTTTCTCATCTACCATTTTCCTTTATCATATCTTGATAAACATTTCCACAATAATGTTTAAATGTTAGCTCTCATCTCATAGTAGCATTTATTATTTTCTGACTATTTAAATGCATTGGCCATCAGTTACAGTCTATACTTCATTTATAATTTAGCCACTGTCCTAATATGTCTTACAACAACCTTGGTTAATGCAGCTGACATCTCCTTATTGTTTATTTAAACATTTAAATATTAATCACCTTTCCATTCATCTAAGTCCATATTTTTAATCTGCTTATATGTTACTGCCATTTGACTTTTAGAAATCTATCAAACTTCAATGTTACTTTATCCTGTGTACACTGCAGCAATTGCAATATTTCTCAAACAGCTAGTCACCACATTTCCCTTCGGTTTCTCATCTACCCATTTCCCTTCATCGTACCTTGATAAACATTTCCATGGTAATGTTCAAAATGTTAGTTATCATCTCATAGAAGCATTTCATATTTTCTGCCAATTTAAATGCATTGCTCATCAATTACAGTCTGTACTTAATTTACAAATAATTAGTGAACTTCTAATTTTATGCCATTCACTTTTTTCCTCTTCATTGCTTCTTTCCATTAGCTTTGGACCCGATTGTCACTGCTTGCAGTTATCTTTATTAAGGGTCCAAAGCATGAAATGCTTATGGACCATTATTGTTTTTCTTAGGATTTTTCTCTTTTATTATTATTATTTTTCCGCCCTAAAACTGAATGTACAGCCTAAACCGTAAGAGCTAGACCTACCAAACTTGGTCAGATGATGTCAATTCCTACCCGCTACTCAGATTCTCCGAAGCAGGCCTGTCAGCCAGATGGGGGCGCTCTAGCGCCCCCCAATGCGTTTCAGTCCATATCTCCTGTCTTATTAGTCCTACAATTGAAATTATTTTTTCTTCTGATACAGACATCCATTCTCTACCAACTTCCCATTTGGACTATGAAGCTCCGCCTACTTAGATTTTTTGCTAATTTGCATAATTTGCAAATCCTACTTCTGCCCTCAAGTCCTACCCCATCTGTCCAAATCAGACATATGAGGTGTCAAACCAATCAGTTCTCTGAGCTGATCAAGACTTATTAAAAAAATCTTAAAATTTCTGTATCATACAGCCATCAGCCACGCCCAAACTACACCTTAATTTGGCCAGTTTCAGTCTGACTGCTATAACTTGGCCCTGCTTTAGCTGATCTTAACCAAATTTGAAATCCTACCTCCGAGTGCCATTCTGGGGAGTTGATGTAAAGCTGGCCCCATTTTGTCAATAGGGGGCGCTACAACTAAAAACTTCCAATATCTCCTGACTGCCTTGACCAATCAAACAAATATTTGACATATATAAACTATGGCCAATTCTGAGATCAGCCATATATCATAGCAGTCATTGATCATAAAATCATGGTCATCATCAGCCAATCAAAATGAAGCAGCCATTTGACAGGCTAAACAATACCGAATCTCAACCAAAACAGGCGGTCACATTTGATTCCCGACCCTTAGCATACCCTGTTAAGGACACCGCAATCAGCTAGATGGGGGCGCTACAGCAACAAGTTTTGCATTTCTGTCTATTTCTCTTGAACTGATAAAGATTAAGTTGAGAATTGTTGCGAATCCTATCCACTCGCTCATGGCAAATTTAATGGTATAAAGAACTTCATCATATCTCTTGCCATTTTTGCCTATTTTGTAACAGTCTGAAAACAGGACTTTTTGTTAGCCTCCTAAGATTTTCACCAAACCTACACAAATCTGGTATCAATTAAATCAGGAGACAGTCTTTATATATAATTATCCAAAAAATCATAAACTATCCATGAGGTACGGCCTCTAGCCACACCCAAACCATACTGGTGCCACACCCATTTCTATCAGACAGCTATATCTCAGGCAGGCCTCAGCCAATCATCACCAAACTTAAATACATAATGTAAGACATTACTGGGGAAGGGCCCTCCAAATTTGGTGCCGATCAGTCAAACAGGGGCGCTACAGCAATATAACATGTCTGTATAAACCTGCTAAATCAGTTCAACTTACATTTCTCTCATTTCTGTTCCAGTGATATATGACTGGTTGAAATCTTTTGTATTGCAATTTCTCTTAGTCATGCCAAATCAAGAAATATGCAATGCCTAATGATTGTCATTTGCATTCCCTTGTGATATTTAAAAACTTAATAAATAACATATTGCTATAACTACTACAATGTCCAGCAAAGTAGGTCATTCTGGTATTAGATTAATCATGACACAGCCCTTATAGATAATTTATAAAAATAACTTGACCAACCTGTATGCTATGGCCACCAACTACACCAAACCTGCACCATTTGCATGCTCATTTCAATCAAACAGCTAAATCTGAGGCAGACTTCGTCTGATCATCACCAAATTTGACCCACTAATGTAGCACTGGACCTCAAACAGACCTTCCAAATTTGGTGCTGATCGGTCAAATGGGGGCGTGACAGCCACTGTCCATATATGTGTAAGACCCACCTTAGCAGATTCAGCTGAAATGTCCTTATTCCTCATGAAACCTTCAAATAATTGTTACCTTTCCCTTCAGCTGAGTCCATATTTTTAATTTCCTTTCATTTTTCACCAATTTGCCTTATACAACATTATCAGACTTCATTTACAAATGAGGTCAGAAAGCATTTAATATCATTTCTAAAATGGAGCGCTGACTCCACCTGCTGGCCACACCATTTCCATTCCCATTTCATTCAAACAGCTAAATCTCAGGCATGCTTCATCTGATCCTTACAAAATTTGATTCACTTCTGTATGACTGGACTACAGACAAATCTTCCAAGTTTGGTGGCGATCAGTCAATCTGGAGCGGTACAGCCACTGTCATAGTATGTCTAATACCTACCTTGGCTAATTCAGCTGAAATATCATTCATAATACTTTCAAGGAATTAACTTTCCCTTCACCTCAGTCCATATTTTTAAGCTCCTTTCATTTTTATGCTATTTGATTTATAGAAAATTATCAGATTTTATTTATAAGCCAGGCAGTATATATTGCAGATTTTTTACTTTTTTTGTATTGAATTGGCCAGTAGGTGGAGATGGTGCTCTATTTATATTGCAGTTTTTTAGATTTTTTTTATACATTAGCCAGCAGGTGATGTTCGTCCTGTATTTCATTAATGGCATTAAATTCTTTCAGGGCTTCTTATGTCTAGAAGAATACTTTACAAATGCAGTAAGCCACTGTTGTTTTTTTAATATACAAGACAGCATGTGTTCACTGAGGTACTATAAAGTAAGCTTAACTTGTATGATCTAGACTTAAAATATTAGGTATGCAGGTGCCTATTTCTACCGTCTACTTAGACCATCTGACACAAAAAACAAATTCTTTTGGGCTGAGGCACTTCAGCAAATGGTTATATATTATATCTTATATTGTTGTACTATGGCTGCTTCTGCTAATGGCAGTAGTCAAACTGCCACACCAGGGACTGCATGCTACCAATTATCAAATGTAGCGCTAACTCCACCTGCTGGCCTCACTATTTCCATACCGAATTCATTAAGTCTGCTAAACCTCATTCATACTTCATCGAAATCTCACAAAATTTGACTCACTTCTGTAGCACTGGACTATGAATAGACCATCTAACTTTGGTGACATTCGGTTAAATGGGGGTGCTTCTGCCACTGTCAAAATATATTAATAGTTAATGCAGCTGAAATTTATTTTTCATCAAACCTTCAAAGATTATTGTCATTTTCATTTCATTTCACTTTTAGAAATGTATCAAAGTTCAGAGATACTTCAGGCTGTGTACAGTGCAACAATTGCAATTTCTTCCAACAGCTAGTCACCACATGTCCCTTCTGTTTCTCATCTACCATATTCCCTTTATCGTACCTTAATCAACATATCAAAGTCAATGTTCAAAATGTCAGATATTATCTTATCATAGAAGCATTTCCTACTTTCTGACTATTTAAATGCATTGGCCATCAGTTACAGTCCGTACTTCATTTCAAATTTAGCCACTGTCCTAATACTGTATGTCTAAGACCAACCTTGGTTAATGCAGCTGACATCTCCTTATTATTTTTTTAAACTTAAATATTATTCACCTTTCCTTTCTTCAAAGTCCATATTTTTAATCTGCTTATAGAATCATGCCATTTCACTTTTAGAAATCTATCAAACTTCAATGTTACTTTAGCCTGTGTACACTGCAGCAATTGCAATATTTCTCCAACAGCTAGTCACCACATTTCCCTTCGGTTTCTCATCTACCATTTTCCTTTATCATACCTTGATAAACATTTCCACAATAATGTTTTAATGTTAGCTATCATCTCATAGTAGCATTTCGTATTTTCTGACTATTTAAATGCATTGGCCATCAGTTACAGTCCGTACTTCATTTCCAATTTAGCCACTGTCTTAATACAGATCCAGCCGCTTAAAATTTCCCCACTTTCCATGACAGGTCCTTGACAGGACCTTGACTGGCTCTTGGCTGGTCCTTGACTGTAATGAGATCCCCCACGATGATGTAATGAAAAAGGGGGCCGGCATGATCCACCCCTCAACTCTCTGTGTGTAAAGTACTTGCAATGATCTATTCATCCACCAGGGAGAGCAGTAATCTGAAGTGACTTACCTGAAATCAGGTAAGATACCTGAATCAGGTATTGTAACTACACTGCAAAAAATGAAAATCTAAGCAAGTACAATTTTCCTATATTTAAACAAAATTCCAATTTCATTAATAAACTTACTACACTGCAATAAATGGCCTGTGAAATTTAGAAATAGTTTCTGTTGTGAGGCAAAGATGGCCTAAAACTGTCAAAATGTGTTTTTAGTCAGTTTATTGATGAAATTAGAATTTTATTTTACTTCCCTCTTTGGAGATGAGGCGGTCCCAAGATATGTCCAATACAATAATTACAGGTCTAAACAAAGTATTAAGACTGATATTGTCAAGCAATGAGAGGTATATGAAAATTAATCAGATTTGAAGCCCATTAAGCTTGTTTGGCACAAGATGAAAGATTTCATCCGCAAGAAGGCCAAGCCAGGTACAAAGCAGCAGCATGTCCAAGAGTTATTTTGGGAGAAGAGAGTGACCCAAGATGTGTGTGACAGACTAAGTACAGGTCTAAACAAAGTAATAAGGTTGACTGTGGAGAATAAAGGTGTGTTCTTTCTTTCTGTCTGGCTAACAGCCGGATAGGCTGCTGGTGGCTGCACATCCACGGGGGGGGTGATGTGTGAATGTGTCATTAACTTCTCTGCTTGACCACAATGAAACAATGAGACAGATGAGACAGATGTTTGAAGCGGTCAAGGTGAGGTTATTTTTTTAACATAAGAAACACTGCTTTCAGATCATAAGAACATAAGAACTATACAAACGAGAGGAGGCCATTCGGCCCATCAAGCTCGCTTAGGGAGAACTTAACTAATAGCTCAGAGTTGTTAAAATCTTATCTAGCTCTGATTTAAAGGAACTCAAGGATTCAGCTTGCACTATGTTATCAGGAAGACTATTCCATATTCTGACTATCAAGCCAGTCGGTTAAATAAACACTACTAAACAGTCATTACACACTACCAGTCAAAACTGTTGTTGGCATGTAAATTAGAAACCAGAAGACTATAGCGGAAAAAAAGTATGATCGTCTACCAAAAACATTTATACACTGTATAGTCATGACTGACATGCTGAGGCTGGGTTTGAACCAGTGACCTGGGGAACACAAGCACACAGGTTTAGCCCACTGAGCCACACAGGGACCCTGAAAGTGCAAATGTTTTTTGCATGAAAGTTCACCATAGCAAATACCCTGAGCAAGGAACTGCCCACAAGCACAAGAAAAGTGGTGGGGCTGGGGGCGGGGGCTGGGGGCTGGGGGTCAACTGAATGTGTGAAAGTCATTAACATCTCTTTTGACTGGTAGTATGTGTGTGTTTGTGTGTGGGTTTGCATAGATCACATTTGAGGACCAAATTGCCCCCAAAGTGTAGTAAAACCTGAAATTTTCCTACTTTTGGGGACATTTTTTGAGGTCCCTATTTGGATAAACACTTTTAAAGCCTCTGATCACAAATTTTTCTGAACACATACAAATCGAATTTCAATGAAAAAGTTGGCCAAAATTTCACATCTGTTCACGACTATACGCTCGGGTGGTGAACAAAAGCACTGGCAAAGTCTTGCATTTCTGAAAAGTTTCAATACGCAGAAAAAGGCTAGTCACATTAGAGCGCTATTTCGTGAAGTCTGGTCCACCATCTAAACGGCTAAACACACCAGAAGCCCCTGAAATAGAAGAAATCACAAGACAGAAAACACTTTAACATCCCTCCATCACAGAGCCGGACTCGCCATCAAAACTGTAAGCTCCTCTAAACCCAGCTTATTGTACCTTGATACCTTGTACGTTGCTTTGGATAAGTCTGCTAAATGCTTTAAATGTAAATATAAATATTGTACAGTGTAAAGCCATGTAGCAGAAATGACTTGGGGTCAGTAATCCAGGAAACATGGAGGTGTACAGTAAATATCCATTGTCTTCCCAACATCAGTCACTGAATGGTATTAAAAAAGCACTGGAGAGTTCAAAGCATACAATTCTCACAGTCTATCAGCACCACCAACATTCAGATGTAAATGAGCTTCAGATGTAAATGCACGCTGGCCGACCAGATCACCCCCCCTGGAAAGAAAATATCCCTATTCCCTTTTATTGTCCTTGGTGATTTTAACAGAATGAATCTACACCAGGAACTTCCTAAACACAGACAGCATATCGACTGCCCCACCAGGGACAACATCACACTGGACCACTGTTACACCATTTTAAAAGATGCCTATCGCTCTGTCCCCCGGGCAGCTTTAGGACATTCTGATCACTGTATGGTCCATCTTATTCCAATTTACAGGCAACAGCTTAAACGTGCCAAGCCTGTAGTCAAAACTGTGAAGAAGTGGACCAATGCAGCAAAGCAGGAACTGCAAGACTGTTTTGACTGCACTAATTGGACTGTCTTTGAAGCTGCATCTGATAATCTGGATGAGCTGACAGACACTGTGACATCATACATCAGTTTTTGTGAAGATGTGTGTGTCCCGACCAAGACCTTCTGCACATACAACAACAATAAACCATGGTTCACTCCCAAACTGCAACATCTTCACCAGGCCAAGGAGGATGCCTACAGAAGTGGTGACAGGGCCCTGTACAGGCAGGCCAGGAACACGCTGACCAGGGAGATCAAAGTGGCAAAAAGAAGCTACTCTGAGAAGCTGAAAGAACGGTTCTCAGCCAATGACCCTGCATCAGTGTGGAGAGGCCTGCGAGATATCACCAGCAACAGACGACCCCTACCCCCCGCTGAAGCAAACAAAGACCTGGCAGACGAGCTGAACAACTTCTACTGCAGGTTTGAGATAAACAGATTCACACTCCCCATCCACCCCACTCCAGAGACAATAACCCCCATCACACCTCTCACCCCCCTATCCTCCCCCCTGGAACTCAGAATACACGAAGCGGAAGTGAGCCGGCTGTTCCAGAAACAGAAAACCAAGAAGGCCCCGGGACCAAACGGTGTATCCCCCTCCTGCCTCAAAACCTGTGCTGATCAGCTGGCTCCCATCTTCACCCGCATCTTCAATAGATTTCTGGAGTTGTGTGTAGTTCCCTCCTGCTTCAAACGCTCCACCATTATCACGGTCCCCAAAAAACCCACCATTACAGGACTGAATGACTACAGACCTGTCGCCTTGACGTCTGTGGTCATGAAATCCTTTGAACGCCTGGTTTTAGCCCATCTAAAGGACATTACAGGACACCAGCTGTACCCCCTGCAGTTTGCCTATCGGGCAAACAGGTCGGTGGATGATGCAGTGAATATGGGGCTGCATTATATCCTGCAACATCTGGACCGTCCAGGAACTTATGCCAGGATCCTGTTTGTGGACTTTAGTTCGGCTAAACGAGCATAGATTTTAACGAGCAGTTAAAATCATTTCAGATCCGTCACATCCTGGACACAATCTTCTCCAGTTACCCCCCTCTGGCAGGCGCTACAGATCTGTTTACAAAAACTGTTTACACTCTACCTCGCACCTTAAAATTGCACAGTGTTACTCACCTGTGTATATTTATAATATTTATAATTTTTCACATTTGTATTGTATGTGTATTGTATTGTACTGTATTTGTACAGTATTTCTTGTATAGGGTATTTTGTTTTTATATTGTCACTTATTGTAGAGCTGGGTGATATGGCCTAAAAATAAAATCTCAGATTTTTTCACAAAAAATCTGATTTCCGATTTCAATTGATTCTCCCCTCCCCTACACAAAATCAAACTACTTTATTTAGCTTTTTTTACTTTAGATACTCCTTTAGGGGCAGTGTGTGGCTCAGTGGGCTAAGCTGTGTGCTTGTAATCAGAAGGTCACTGGTTCAAGCCTAGCCTCAGCATGTCTGCAGCTCCTCGAGCAAGGCCCCAACAGGTGGCCTTCACAGACAACTTATTCTTCAAAGATCAAGTTGAGGGAGGCATAAACACAATTTCCCCACGGGGATCAATAAACTGTCAGTTATTATTGTGAACACTTTTAGAAAGGTTTCTCTATAGCTTATTTTAAAACTGGCAACAACACAATACACCCTCAAACTTATAAATAAAAGTAATAAGTAATATTGTAATAATAATAGAAAAAAAACACATAATTTTATCATGTCAGCTAAGTATTAAGTAAATACTTTATGCCATTGGGTTTGACATATTATATTACAATTCCATATTACAGAAGTAGCAACACCTTTCTTTGGGCACAAGTGCCATCTTTTCCCCTGTCATTGCCATGTTGTTAGTGAATCTGCTACAGTGTTAATTTACCCGTGAGGAATGGTGCATCGCATTAGTTCCACATTTGGCGCTTGTGTGTAAAAAAAGTAATAAAATCGATTTCATGAAAACACATCGTCCTGAACTGTAAATTCGAATTAATCAATTAAATTGATTTATCGCCCAGCTCTAACTTATTGTTTGTGTACGAGAGAGTATCAAACTGCGGGAAACTAATTCCTTGTGTGCCCCAGCACACTTGGCGAATAAAAGCTGATTCTGATTCTGATTCTGATTGCTGCAGCGGGTGAGGATCATGAACTCCCAATCACCTACAAATTCTTTAATCAATCAACAGTTACAGTATCAACAATCAATGGCTGGACAGTTGATACAGGGACAATGATCACAACACACATCAGAACAGCCTTCCCAAAGCCAACAAACTGAACCCTATTGAAAATTTGTGGACTATGCTTAAAATAAAGCACTTTAAAACAAATCAATATACTGTAGGACGAAAGTGCTGTACAAAGGATAAATAAGAATAGACAATAAACAAACCAATAAAGCATATTAAAATAAAATAAAATAAGTAAATAAAATAAATTAAAACAAAAATGAGCTTTTTTAAGTCATAGCAAAGACCATTCAATCATTTAACCCTGTAAAAAGAAAAGTAAAGTTTTTGTAAAGACAGCGCCATCTAATGGTATCACCCTGCAAGTGAATGAATGGGCGGGTTTATAGTCAAATATAGGCCCACCCCTAGAAGAAGGGGGGCTCTAGCTTCCGGCTGGTATTTGGAAGGAACTTGGCTGGGATTTGGCTGCCAGCCAGACTGGAGGGGAAATTTTAAGTGGCTGGATCTGTATGTCTAAGACCAAACTTGGTTAATGCAGCTGACATCTCCTTATTGTATATATAAACATTTAAATATTAATCACCTTTCCCTTCATCTAAGTCCATATTTTTAATCTGCTTATACAATCCTGCCATTTGACTTTTAGTAATCTATCAAACTTCAATGTTACTTTAGCCTGTGTACACTGTAGCAATTTCAATATTTCTCTAAAAGCTAGTCACCATATTTCCCTTCTGTCTCTCATTTACCATTTTCCTACTTTCTGACTATTTAAATGCATTGGCCATCAGTTACAGTCCGTACTTCATTTCCAATTTAGCCACTGTCTTAATATGTCTAAGACCAACCTAGGTTAATGCAGCTGACATCTGTTTATTGTTTATTTAAACATTTAAATATTAATCACCTTTTCCTTCATCTAAGTCCATATTTTTAATCCGCTTATATTTTCCTGCCATTTGACTTTCAGAAATCTATCAAACTTCAATGTTTATTCAAGATGTGTATGCTGCAGCAATTGCAATTGTTTCGAACAGCTACTCACCACATTTCCCTTCTGTTTCTCATTTATCCTTTTCCCTTTATCAAACATTGATGAACATTTCTACAGTAATGTTTAAATGTTAGGTATCACATTTCATTGTTGCATGTCCTATTTTCTGACTATTTAAATGCATTGGCCATCAGTTACAGTCTGTACTTCATTTACAATAATTAGTGAACTTCTAATTTTATGCCATTCACTTCATTCCTCTTCATTGCTTCTTTCCATTAGCTTTGGACCCGATTGTCACTGCTTGCAGTTATCTTTATTATTATTAAGGGTCCAAAGCATGAAATGCTTATGGACCATTATTGTTTTTCTTAGGATTTTTCTCTTTTATTAAGGGTCCAAAGCATGAAATGCTTATGGACCATTATTGTTTTTCTTAGGATTATTATTATTATTATTATTATTATTATTATTATTATTATTATTTTTTTCCTGCCCTAAAACTGAATGTACAGCCTAAACCGTAAGAGCTAGACCAACCAAACTTGGTAAGATGATGTCAATTCCTACCCGCTACTCAGATTCTCTGACCCAGTCCTGTCAGCCAGATGGGGGCGCTCTAGCGCCCCTCAACACGTTTCAGTCCATATCTCCTGTCCTATTAGTCCTACAATTGAATTTATTTTTTCTGCTGATACAGACAGCTTTGCTCTACCAACTTGCCATTTGGACTATGAAGCTCCACCTACTTAGATTTTTTGCTAATTTGCATAATTTGTGAAACTGGCTTCTGCCTTCAAGTCCTACATTGTTGGACCAAATCAGACAAATGAGGTGTCAAACCGATCAGTCCACTGACCTGATCAAAAGCTGTTCAAGAAAGTCTGACATTTGTCTATTTTATGGCCACTAGCCATGCCCAAATCACACCTAAATTTGGCCTATTTCAGTCTGACTGCTATAACTTCTCCATACCTTTGCCTACCTGAACCAAACTTAGAATCCAACCTCCCTGCTCTATTATGGGGTGACCATACAATGCAGCCCACATTTCGTCAATAGGGGGCGCTACAACTAAAAACTGCTGATATCTCCTGACTGCTTTGACCAATCTAATTGAAACTTGGCAGATATGTACTACGTACAAGCCTGAGGTCAGACAAGTATCATGGCAGTCATTAGTTGTAAAATCCTGGCCACCATTAGCCAATCAAAATCAACCAGCCATTTGACTGGCTAAACAATGAGCAATCCAAACCAAATTTGGGTTCTACATTTGTACTCTGACCCTGAACCCACCCTGTAATGGACATGTCAGTCTGCCATATGGGGGCGCTACAGCACATTTCTGCCTATTTCTCCTGAACTGTTAATTATAAAATTGACAATTGTTGTTTACGCTATCCACTAGCTCATGACAAATTTAATGGCATAAAGAACTTCATCATATCTCTTGCCATTTTTGCCTATTTTGTAAAAGTCTTAAAACAGTACTTTTTCTTAACCTCCTTGGATTTTCACCAAACCTTCATATTTCTGTGATCATTTTAATCAGGAGACAGTCCTTATAAAGAAATATTAAAAAAATCTGAAACTTTCCATGTGGTATGGCCACCAGCCACACCCACACCATACTGGTGCCACACCCATTTCAATCAGACAGCTATATCTGAGGCGTGCCTCAGCCAATCATCACGAAACTTAAATATATATTGTAGGACATTACTGGGGAAGGGCCCTCCAATTTTCATGCCAATCAGTCAAACAGGGGCACTACAGCAATATAACATGTCTGTATAAACCTGCAAAATCAGTTCAAGTTACATTGTTGTCATTTTTGATAAAGTGACATATTACTCGTTAAAATCTTTTGTCCTGCATGTTCTGTTAGTCATGCTAAATCAAGATAGTCCATAATAGTCATTTGAATTACCTTGTGATATTTAAAAACTTAATAAATAACATATTACTATAACTACTACAATGTCTAGCCAAAGTAGGTCTTTCTGGTAGTAGATCAATCAGGACACTGCCCTTATGTATAATTTATAAAGATAGCTTCACCTGCCTGTACAGTATGGCCACCAGCCACACTGAACCTACCACATTTCCATGCTCATTTCAATCAAACAGCTAAATATGAGGTATACTTCATATGATCTTCACGAAATTTGACCCACTAATGTACCACTGCACCTCAGACAGACCCTCCAAATTTGGTGCCGATCAGTCAAATGGGGGCGCTACAGCTAATGTGCATATATGTGTAAGACCCACCTTAGCAAATTCAGCTGAAATGTCCTTATTTCTCATCAAATATTCAAAGATTTGTTCCCTTTCCCTTCAACTAGGTCCATATTTTTAATTTTTGTTCATTTTTCACCCATTTGCCTCATAGAACATTATTAGACTTCATTTACACATGAGAAGGCCTAAAAGTTTTAAATAGCATTTCTAAAATGGAGTGTTGACTCCACCTGCTGGCCAAATGATTTCCATGCCCATTTCAATCAAACAGTTATATCTCTGGCATGCTTCATCCAATCCTAACAAAATTTGATTCCCTTCTGTATCAGTGGACTACAGACAGACCTTCCAAATTTGGTGCCGATCAGTCAAACGGGGGCGCTACAGCAATATAACATGTCTTTATAAACCTGCAAAATCAGTACAACTTACATTTATCTCATTTCTGTTCCAGTGACATATGACTGGTTGAAATCTTTTGTATTGCAAGTTCTCTTAGTTATGCCAAATCAAGAAATATGCAATGCCTAATGATTGTCATTTGCATTCCCTTGTGACATTTAAAAACTTAATAAATAACATATTGCTATAACTACTACAATGTCCAGCCCAAGCAGGTCATTCTGGTAGTAGATCAATCATGACACGGCCCTTATGGATAATTTATAAAAATAACTTGACCTACCTGTATGCTATGGCCACCAACTACACCAAACCTGCACCATTTCCATGCTCATTTCAATCAAACAGTTAAATCTGAGGCATTCTTCATCCAATCCTCATAAAATTTGACCAGCTAATGTAACCATAGACCACAGACAGACCTTCCAACTTTGGTGCCGATCGGTCAAATGGGGGAGCTACAGCCACTGTCTATATATTTCTAAGACCCACCTTAGCAAATTCAGTTGGAATGTCCTTATTTCTCTTCAAACATTCAAAGAATTGTTTGCTTTCCCTTCAACTAGGTCCATATTTTAATTTCTGTTCATTTTTCACCCATTTGCCTCAGAACATTATCAGAATTAATTTAAACATGAGAAGGCCTAAAAGTATTAAATAGCATTTCTAAAATGGAGCGTTGACTCCACCTGCTGGCCACACCATTTCCATTTCCATTTCATTCAAACAGCTAAATCTCAGGCATGCTTCTCCCAATCTTCACAAAATTTGACTGTCTCCTGCAGGAGTGGACTACAGACAGACCATCTATGTTTGGTGGTGATCGGGCAAATGGGGGCACTACAGCCAATGTTGTATTATGTCTAAGAGCCACCTTAACAGATTCAGCTGAAATGTCCTTATTCCTCATGAAACCTTCAAAGAATTGTTACCTTTCCCTTCACCTTAGTCCATATTTTTAATTTCCTTTCATTTTTCACCAATTTGCCTTATACAACATTATCAGACTTCATTTACAAATGAGAAAGTCAGAAAGCATTTAATATCATTTCTAAAATGGAGCGCTGACTACACCTTCTGGCCACACCATTTCCATTCCCATTTCATTCAAACAGCTAAATCTCTGGCATGCTTCATCTGATCCTTACAAAATTTGATTCACTTCTGTATGACTGGACTACAGACAAATCTTCCAAGTTTGGTGGCGATCAGTCAATCTGGAGCGGTACAGCCACTTTCCTAGTATGTCTAATACCTACCTTGGCTAATTCAGCTGAAATATCCTTCATAATACTTTAAAGGAATTAACTTTCCCTTCACCTCAGTCCATATTATTAAGCTCCTTTCATTTTTCTGCTATTTGACTTATAGAAAATTATCAGATTTTAATTATAAGCCAGGCAGTATATATTGCAGATTTTTTGCTTTTTTGTATTAAATTGGCCAGTAGGTGGAGATGGTGCTCTATTTATATTGCAGTTTTTTGGATTTTTTTTTATACATTAGCCAGCAGGTGGAGTTCGTCCTGTATTTCATTAATGGCATTAAATTCTTTCAGGGCTTCTCATGTCTAGAAGAATACTTTACAAATGCAGTAAGCCACTGTTGTTTTTTTTAATATACAAGACAGCATGTGTTCACTGAGGTACTGTAAAGTAAGCTTAACTTGTATGATCTAGACTTAAAATATTAGTTATGCAGGTGCCTATTTCTACCGTCTACTTAGACCATCTGACACAAAAAACAAATTCTTTTGGGCTGAGGCACTTCAGCAAATGGTTATATATTGTATCTTATATTGTTGTACTAAGGCTGCTTCTGCTAATGGCAGTAGTCAAACTGCCACACCAGGGACTGCATACTACCAATTATCAAATGTAGCGCTAACTCCACCTGCTGGCCTCACTATTTCCATACCGTATTCATTAAGTCTGCTAAACCTCATTCATACTTCATCGAATTCTCACAAAATTTGACTCACTTCTGTAGCACTGGACTATGAATAGACCATCTAACTTTGGTGACATTCGGTTAAACGGGGGCGCTTCTGCCACTGTCAAAATATACTCATAGTTAATGCAGCTGAAATTTCTTTATTTTTCATCAAACCTTCAAAGATTATTGACATTTTCATTTCATTTCACTTTTAGAAATGTATCAAAGTTCAGAGATACTTCAGGCTGTGTACAGTGCAACAATTGCAATTTCTTCCAACAGCTAGTCACCACATGTCCCTTCTGTTTCTCATCTACCATATTCCCTTTATCGTACCTTAATCAACATATCAAAATCAATGTTCAAAATGTCAGGTATTATCTTATCATAGAAGCATTTCCTACTTTCTGACTATTTAAATGCATTGGCCATCAGTTACAGTCCGTACCTCATTTCAAATTTAGCCACTGTCATATGTCTAAGACCAACCTTGGTTAATGCAGCTGACATCTCCATATTGTTTTTTTAAACATTTAAATATTATTCACCTTTCCCTTCTTCAAAGTCCATATTTTTAATCTGCTTATTGAATCATGCCATTTCACTTTTAGAAATCTGTCAAACTTCAATGTTACTTTAGCCTGTGTACACTGCAGCAATTGCAATATTTCTCCAACAGCTAGTCACCACATTTCCCTTCCGTTTCTCATCTACCATTTTCCTTTATCATACCTTGATAAACATTTCCACAATAATGTTTAGATGTTAGCTATCATCTCATAGTAGCATTTCGTATTTTCTGACTATTTAAATGCATTGGCCATCAGTTACAGTCTATACTTCTTTTACAATTTAGCCACTGTCCTAATATGTCTAACAACAACCTTGGTTAATGCAGCTGACATCTCCTTATTGTTTATTTAAACATTTAAATATTAATCACCTTTCCCTTCATCTAAGTCCATATTTTTAATCTGCTTATAAATTCCTGCCATTTGACTTTTAGAAATCTATCAAACTTCAATGTTACTTCAGCCTGTGTACACTGCAGCAATTGCAATATTTCTCCAACAGCTAGTCACCACATTTCCCTTCTGTTTCTCATCTACCTTTTTCCCTTTATCGTACCTTGATAAACATTTCCAAGGTAATGTTTAAATGTTTGATATCATCTCAGTAGCATTTCATATTTTCTGCCAATTTAAATTCATTGCTCATCAATTACAGTCTGTACTTCATTTCAAATAATTAGTGAACTTCTAATTTTATGCCATTCACTTCTTTCCTCTTCATTGCTTCTTTCCATTAGCTTTGGACCCGATTGTCACTGCTTGCAGTTATCTTTATTATTAAGGGTCCAAAGGACGAAGTCCTTATGGACCATTATTGTTTTTCTTAGGATTTTTCTCTTTTATTATTATTATTATTATTATTATTATTATTTTTCGCGCCCTAAAACTGAATGTACAGCCTAAACCGTAAGAGCTAGACCAACCAAACTTGGTAATATGATGTCAATTCCTACCCGCTACTCAGATTTTCCGACCCAGGCCTGTCAGCCAGATGGGGGCGCTTTAGCGCCCCCCAACGCGTTTCAGTCCATATCTCCTGTCCTATTAGTCCTATAATTGAAATTATTTTTTCTACTGATACAGACAGCTTTGCTCTACCAACTGGCTATTTGGACTATGAAGCTCCGCCTACTTAGATTTTTTGCTAATTTGCATAATTTGTGAAAGTGACTTCTGCCTTCAAGTCCTACACTATTTGACCAAATCAGACAAGTGTGGTGTCGAACCGATCAGTCCCCTGAGCTGATCAAAAGATATACAAGAAAGTCTGACATTTGTCTATTTTATGGCCACTAGCCACGCCCAAATCCCACCTAAATTTGGCCTATTTCAGTCTGACTGCTATAACTTCTCCATACCTTAGCCTACCTGTACCAAACTTACAATCCAACCTCCCTGCTCTATTATGGGGTCACCATACAATGCGGCCCACATTTCGTCAATAGGGGGCGCTACAACTGAAAACTGCCAATATCTGCTGACTGCCTTGACCAATCTAATTGAAATTTGGCAGATATGTACTACGTAAAAGCCTGAGGTCAGACAAGTATCATGGCAGTCATTAGTTGTAAAATCCTGGCCACCATTAGCCAATCAAAATCAAGCAGCCATTTGACTGGCTAAACAATGAGCAATCCAAACCAAATTTGGGTTGTACATTTGTCGTCTGACCCTGAGCCCACCCTGTAAAGGACATGTCAGTCTGCCATATGGGGGCGCTACAGCGCATTTCTGCCTATTTCTCCTGAACTGTTAATTATAAAATTGACAATTGTTGCTTAAGCTATCCACTAGCTCATGACAAATTTAATGTTATAAAGAACTTCATCATATCTCTTGCCATTTTTGCCTATTTTGTAAAAGTCTTAAAACAGTACTTTTTCTTATCCTCCTAGGATTTTCACCAAACCTACACAAATCTGGTATCATTTAAATCAGGAGACAGTCCCTATATAAAATTATTAAAAAAATCATAAACTTTCCATGAGGTATGGCCACCAGCCACACCCAAACCATAGTGGTGCCACACCCATTTCAATCAGACAGCTATATCTCAGGCCTGCCTCAACCAATCATCATCAAACTTAAATATATAATGTAGGATATTACTGGAGAAGGGCCCTCCAAATTTGGTGCCGATCAGTCAAACGGGGGTGCTACAGCCATATAACATCACTGTATAAACTGCAAAATCAGCTCAACTTACATTTATCTAATTTTTGATCCAGTGACATATTACTGGTTAAAATCTTTTGCCCTGCAAGTTCTGTGAGTCATGTCAAATCAAGAAATATGCAATGTCCCATGATAGTCATTTGCATTCCCTTGTCATATTTAAAAACTTAATTAATAACATATTACTGTAACTACTGCAATGTCCAGCCTAAGTAGGTCAATCTGGTAGTAGAAAAATCAGGACACTGCCCATATGTATAATTTATAAAGATAACTTCACTTGCCTGTACAGTATAGCCACCAGCCACACTGAACCTACAGCATTTCCATGCTCATTTCAATCAAACAGCTAAATCAGAGGAAATCTTCATCTGATCATCACCAAATTTGACCCACTAATGTAGCACTGCACCTCAGACAGACCCTCCAAATTTGGTGCCGATCGGTCAAATGGGGGTGCTACAGCTACTGTTCATATATGTCTAAGACCCACCTTAGCAAATTCAGCTGAAATGTCCTTCTTTCTCATAAATCCTTCAAAGAATTGTTACCTTTCCCTACACCTTAGTCCATATTTTTAAGTTCCTTTCATTTTTCACCAATTTGCCTTATACAACACTATCAGACTTCATTTACAAATGAGAAGGTCAGAAAGCATTTAATATCATTTCTAAAATGGAGCGCTGACTCCACCTGCTGGCCACAACATTTCCATTCCCATTTAATTCAAACAGCTAAATCTCAGGCATGCTTCATCCGATTCTTACAAAATTTGATTCACTTCTGTATGACTGGACTACAGACAGATCTTCCAAGTTTGGTGGTGATCAGTCAATCTGGAGCGGTACAGCCACTGTCCTGGTATGTCTAATACCTACCTTGGCTAATTCAGCTGAAATTTCTTTCATAATACTTTCAAGGAATTAACTTTCCCTTCACCTCAGTCCATATTTTTAAGCTCCTTTCATTTTTCTGCTATTTGACTTATAGAAAATTATCAGATTTTATTTATAAGCCAGGCAGTATATATTGCAGATTTTTCACTTTTTTGTATTAAATTGGCCAGTAGGTGGAGATGGTGCTCTATTTATATTGCAGTTTTTTGGATTTTTTTTATACATTAGCCAGCAGGTGGTGTTCGTCCTGTATTTCATTAATGGCATTAAATTCTTTCAGGGCTTCTTATGTCTAGAAGAATACTTTACAAATGCAGTAAGCCACTGTTGTTTTCTTTAATATACAAGACAGCATGTGTTCACTGAGGTACTATAAAGTAAGCTTAACTTGTATGATCTAGACTTAAAATATTAGGTATGCAGGTGCCTATTTCTACCGTCTACTTAGACCATCTGACACAAAAAACAAATTCTTTTGGGCTGAGGCACTTCAGCAAATGGTTATATATTGTATCTTATATTGTTGTACTATGGCTGCTTCTGCTAATGGCAGTAGTCAAACTGCCACACCAGGGACTGCATGATACCAATTATCAAATGTAGCGCTAACTCCACCTGCTGGCCTCACTATTTCCATACCGAATTCATTAAGTCTGCTAAACCTCATTCATACTTCATCGAATTCTCACAAAATTTGACTCACTTCTGTAGCACTGGTCAACGAATAGACCATCAAACTTTGGTGACATTCGGTTAAACGGTGGTGCTACTGCGACTGTCGAAATAGGTCTAAAACTCAGTTAATGCAGCTGAAATTTCTTTATTTTTCATCAAACCTTCAAAGATTAATCACATATTCATTAACTTTCATTTTCCTGCCATTTCACTTTTAGAAATGTATCAAAGTTCAGTAATACTTCAGGCTGTGTACACTGCAGCAATTGCAATTTCTTTGAACAGCTAGTCACCACATTTCCCTTCTGTTTCTCATCTACCATTTTCACTTTATTGTACCGTAATCAACATTTCTACGATAATGTTAAAATGTCATCTTATCATAGTAGCATTTCCTACATTATGACTATTTAAATGCATTGACCATCAGTTATAATCTGTACTTCATTTTAAATTTAGCCACTGTCATAATATGTCTAACATCAACCTTGGTTAATGCAGCTGACATCTCCTTATTGTTTATTTAAACATTTAAATATTAATCAACTTTTCCTTCATCTAAGTCTATATTTTTAATTTGCTTATATATTACTGCCATTTAACTTTTAGAAATCTATCAAACTTCAGTGATGTACACTGCAGCAATTGCCATTTCTTTGAACAGCTAGTCACCACATTTCCCTTCTGTTTCTCATCTACCCTTTTCCCTTTATCGTACCTTGATGAACATTTCTACGGTAATGTTTAAATGTTACGTATCATCATCTCATAGTATCATTTCCTATTCTCTGACTATTTAAATGCATTGGCCATCAGTTACAGTCTGTACTTCATTTACAATTTAGCTACTGTTATAATATGTCTAAGATCAACCTTAGTTAATGCAGCTGAAATTAATTTATTTCTCATCAAATATTTAAATATTAATCAACTTTCACTTCATCTCAGTCCATATTGTAAAATTGCTTTCATTTTCCTACCATTTGACTTTTAGAAATCTATCAAACTTCAGTGATGTACACTGCAGTAATTTCAATTTTTCCCAAAAGCTAGTCACCACATGTCCGTTCTTTCTCATCTACCATGTTCCTTATTTCTGACTATTTAAATGCATTGGCCATCAGGTACAGTCTTTACTTCATTTCCAATTTAGCCACTGTCCTAATGTCTAAGACCAACCTTAATTAATGCAGCTGACATCTCTTTATTGTTTATTTAAACATTTAAATATTAATCACCTTTCCCTTCTTCTAAGTCCAGATTTTTAATCTGCTTTTATTTTCCTGCCATTTGACTTTCAGAAATCTATCAAACTTCAATGTTTATTCAAGATGTGTATGCTGCAGCAATTGCAATTGTTTCGAACAGCTACTCACCACATTTCCCTTCTGTTTCTCATCTATCCTTTTCCCTTTATCCAACATTGATGAACATTTCTACAGTAATGTTTAAATGTTAGTTATCATCATTTCATTGTTGCATGTCGTATTTTCTGACTATTTAAATGCATTGGCCATCAGTTACAGTCTGTACTTCATTTACAATTTAGCCGCTGTCCTAATATGTTGAAGACCAACCTTGGTTAATACAGCTGCCATCTCCTTATTGTTTATTTAAGCATTTAAAAATTAATCACCTTTCCCTTCATCTAAGTCAATATTTTTAATCTGCTTATATATTTCTGCCATTTAAGTTTTAGAAATCTATCAAACTTCAATGTTACTTCAGCCTGTGTACACTGCAGCAATTGCAATATTTCTCCAACAGCTAGTTACCACATTTCCCTTCTGTTTCTCATCTACCTTTTTCCCTTTATCGTACCTTGATAAACATTTCTACGGTAATGTTCAAAATGTTACGTGTCTTCATCTCATATTATCATTTCCTATTTTCTGACTATTTAAATGCATTGCTCATCAATTACAGTCTATACTTCATTTACAATAATTAGTAAACTGTTTATTTTATGCCATTCACTTCATTACTATTAATTGCTTCTGTCCATTTGCTTTGGACCCGATTGTCACTGCTTGCAGTTATCTTTATTATTATTATTATTATTTTTCTGCCCTAAAACTGAATGCCCAGCCTAAACCGTAAGTCCTAGGCCTACCAAATTTGGTAGGATGATTGGAATTCCTACCCACTACTCAGGTTGTCCGACCCGTCCGACTCAGCCACAGGGGGGCGCCGTAGCGCCCCCCAACACGTTTTGGACGATATCTCCTGTCCTGTTTGTCCTACCATCGAAATTCTTTTTTCTCCTGATGCAGACGGCCATGCCCTACCAAAAAGTCAATGGGACCATGAAGCTCCGCCTACTTAGATTTTTTGCTAATTTGCATAATTTGCAAATCCTACTTTTTCCTTCAAGTCCTGGCTTGTCCTACCAAATCAGACAAATGAGGTGTCAGACGAATCAGACTTCTCAGCTGATCAAGAAATATTAACAAAATTGAGACATTTTTATATCATACGGCCATTAGCCACGCCCAAACAATGTCCAAATTTGGCCCATTTTGGACTGATGGCTGTAACTTGGCCGTGCCTTGGCCTACCTAGACCAAATTTGAAATCCTACCTTCCTACACCATTCTGGGTACACGGTCCAAGGCGGGCTGCATTTCGTCCATAGGGGGCGCTATAACTAAAAACTGCCAATATCTCCTGACTGCCTTGGCCAATCCAACTGAAATTTTGCTGACATATACTACGACCTAGCCTGAGGACAGTCACATACAGTGCCAGTCATCAATCATAAAAGCTTGGCTGCCATTAGCCAATCAATATCAAGCAACCATTTGACAGGCTTAACAATGACCAATCAAACCAAAATTTGGCTGCTACATTCATCTTCTGACCCTCTGCAAACCCTGTAAAGGACAACTCACTAGGCCAGATGGGGGCGCTACAGTGGCCCCATTTGCATTTCTGCCTATTTCTACAAAACTATCAAGCCTACAGTTAAAATTGATTGCCAGTCTAATTCAATATGTCATGGCAAATCTAAGCACATATGTATCTTGGTTATATATCGTTGCATTTTTGCATAATTTATGATTGTCTGTAAACAGGCTTTTTCGTTGCCCTCCAAGAATTTTTGCCTCACCTACTTAAATCTGCTGTCATTAAAATCAGGAGACAGTCCATTTAATGATTTATAGAAAAAATCTTATGCTTTCAGTAAGGTACGGCCAAAAGCCAAACCATGACCATACTGGTGCCACATACATTTCAATCAGACAGCTATATCTCAGGCATGCTTCAGCCAATCATTACCAAATTTCTCTCACTAATGTAGTGCTATACCAACGAGCGACCCTCCAAATTTTGTGTCGATCAGTCAAACGGGAGCGCTACGGCCACTGTTTATATCTTACTAAGACCAACCTAGGCCAATTCAGCTATACTGAGTTACCAGATCAGTTATGAAAGTGCCTACTGATCTCACCGATCTTACCATCAGAAGCGGGTGGCTCAGTGGGCTAAACCTGTGTGCTTGTAATCAGAGGGTCACCGGTTCGAACCCAGCTTCAGTTGGTACTTGAGCTAGGCAGCCCGATGTGCACAGCACGTTCTCTGTAAAGCAAGCTGGGGAGACATATAGGCATTTTCCCCATGATGGTCAATGAAGCTTCTATTTTTGTTATTAACCCAGCCATTCAGACGGGCTTAGGCACTCCTCCGGAGGGTTCGATTATAATTAAGGGTCCAAAGCACGTAGTGCTATGGAACCTTATTGTTTTTGTTAGGATTATTAAGGGTCCAAAGGACGAAGTCCTTATGGACCATTATTGTTTTTCTTAGGATTATTAAGGGTCCAAAGGACGAAGTCCTTATGGACCATTATTGTTTTTCTTAGGATTATTATTATTATTTTTCTGCCCTAAAACTGAATGCCCAGCCTAAACCGTAAGTCCTAGGCTGACCAAACTTGGTAAGGTGCTTGCAATTCCTACCCACTACTCAGGTTGTCCGACCCGTCCGACTCAGCCAGAGGGGGGTGCCGTAGCGCCCCCCAACACGTTTTGGATGATATCTCCTGTCCTGTTTGTCCTACCATCGAAATTCTTTTTTCTCCTGATGCAGACAGCCTTGCCCTACCAAAAAGTCAATGGGACCATGAAGCTCCGCCTACTTAGATTTTTTGCTAATTTGCATAATTTGCAAATCATACTTTTTCCTTAAAGTCCTGGCTTGTCCTACCAAATCAGACAAATGAGGTGTCAGACGAATCAGAATTCTCAGCTGATCAAGAAACATTAACAAAATTGAGACATTTTTATATCCTACGGCCATTAGCCACGCCCAAACAATGTCCAAATTTGGCCCGTTTTGGTCTGATGGCTATAACTTGGCCGTGCCTTGGCCTACCTAGACCAAATTTGAAATCCTACCTTCCGACACCATTCTGGGGACACGGTCCAAGGCGGGCTGCATTTCGTCCATAGGGGGCGCTACAACTAAAAACTGCCAATATCTCCTGACTGCCTTGGCCAATCCAACTGAAATTTTGCTGACATATACTACGACCTAGCCTGAGGACAGTCACATACAATGCCAGTCATCAATCATAAAAGCTTGGCTGCCATTAGCCAATCAACATCAAGCAGCCATTTGACAGGCTTAACAATGACCAATCAAACCAAAATTTGGCTGCTACATTCACCTTCTGACCCTCTGCACATCCTGTAAAGGACAACTCACTAGGCCAGATGGGGGCGCTACAGTGGCCCCATTTGCATTTCTGCCTATTTCTACAAAACTGTCAAGCCTACAGTTAAAATTGATTGCCAGTCTAATTCAATATGTCATGGCAAATCTAAACACATATGTAACTTGGTTATATATCATTGCATTTTTGCATAATTTATAATTGTCTGTAAACAGGCTTTTTCGTTGCCCTCCTAGAATTTTTGCCGCACCTACTTAAATCTGCTGTCATTAAAATCAGGAGACAGTCCATTTAATGATTTACAGAAAAAATCTTATGCTTTCAGTAAGGTACGGCCAAAAGCCAAACCATGACCATACTGGTGCCACGTACATTTCAATCAGACAGCTATATCTCAGGCATGCTTCAGCCAATCATTACCAAATTTCTCTCACTAATGTAGTGCTATACCACCGAGCGACCCTCCAAATTTTGTGTCGATCAGTCAAACGGGAGCGCTACGGCCACTGTTTATATGTTACTAAGACCAACCTAGGCCAATTCAGGTATAATGAGTTACCAGATCAGTTATGAAAGTGTCTACTGATCTCACCCATCTTACCATCAGAAGCGGGTGGCTCAGTGGGCTAAACCTGTGTGCTTGTAATCAGAGGGTCACCGGTTCAAACCCAGCTTCGGTTGGTACTTGAGCTAGGCAGCCCGATGTGCACAGCATGCTCTCTGTAAAGCATGCTGGGGAGACATATAGGCATTTTCCCCATGATGGTCAATGAAGCTTCTATTTTTGTTATTAACCCAGCCATTCAGACGGGCTTAGGCACTCCTCCAGAGGGTTCGATTATAATTATTTTTCTTCCCTAACACTGAATGCCCAGCCAAAACCATAAGTCCTAGGCCGACCAAATTTGGCCATAAGATTCCTATTGCTATCCACTACTGAGCCTCTCTGACCCATCCCAGTCAGTCAGAGGGGGGCACCGTTGCGCCCCACAACATGTTTTGGTCGATATCTCCTGTCCTACTTGTCCTACACTTAAATTTTATTGGCAGTCAAATTTACTATGTCGTACCAAATGCAGGAACATATATAGTCATATCGCATTAGACCTATGCCAAAATTTCCATCATGTTATGGCTGACTAATTCTGTCTGACTTTCTACTACCCTGGCCGCCAGATCTCTGCCCTTATTCCTCTACTGTCCTACCAGTCCGATTGTCCTACGCTTTGGACCCTTTAGTAACTGCTTGCAGTTTCTAGTTATTATTATTATTTTTCGCGCCCTAAAACTGAATGTACAGCCTAAACCGTAAGAGCTAGACCAACCAAACTTGGTAATATGATGTCAATTCCTACCCGCTACTCAGATTCTCCGACCCAGGCCTGTCAGCCAGATGGGGGCGCTCTAGCGCCCCCCAACGCGTTTCAGTCCATATCTCCTGTCCTATTAGTCCTATAATTGAAATTATTTTTTCTGCTGATACAGACAGCTTTGCTCTACCAACTGGCTATTTGGACTATGAAGCTCCGCCTACTTAGATTTTTTGCTAATTTGCATAATTTGTGAAACTGACTTCTGCCTTCAAGTCCTACAATATTGAACCAAATCAGACAAATGAGGTGTCAAACCGATCAGTCCACTTAGCTGATCAAAATAGATTCAAGAAAGTCTGACATTTGTCTATTTTATGGCCACTAGCCATGCCCAAATCCCACCTAAATTTGGCCTATTTCAGTCTGAATGCTATAACTTCTCCATACCTTAGCCTACCTGAACCAAACTTACAATCCAACCTCCCTGCTCTATTATGGGGTCAACATACAATGCGGCCCACATTTCGTCAATAGGGGGCGCTACAACTAATAACTGCCAATATCTCCTGACTGCCTTAACCAATCTAATTGAAATTTGGCAGATATGTACTATGTACAAGCCTGAGGTCAGAGAAGTAAAACGGCAGTCATTAGTTGTAAAATCCTGGCCACCATTAGCCAATCAAAATCAAGCAGCCATTTGACCAGCTAAACAATGAGCAATCCAAACCAAATTTGGGTTATACATTTGTATTCTGACCCTGAGCCCACCCTGTAAAGGACATGTCAGTCTGCCATATGGGGGCGCTACAGCACATTTCTGCCTATTTCTCCTGAACTGTTAATTATAAAATTGACAATTGTTGCTTAAGCTATCCACTAGCTCATGACAAATTTAATGGTATAAAGAACTTCATCATATCTCTTGCCATTTTTGCCTATTTTGTAAAAGTCTTAAAACAGTACTTTTTTCTTATCCTCCTAGGATTTTCACCAAACCTACAAAAATCTGGTATCATTTAAATCAGGAGACAGTCCATATATAAAATTATTAAAAAAATCATAAACTTTCCATGAGGTATGGCCACCAGCCACACCCAAACCATAGTGGTGCCACACCCATTTCAATCAGACAGCTATATCTCATGTCTGCCTCAACCAATCATCATCAAACTTAAATATATAATGTAGGATATTACTGGAGAAGGGCCCTCCAAATTTGGTGCCGATCAGTCAAACGGGGGTGCTACAGCAATATAACATCACTGTATAAACTGCAAAATCAGCTCAACTTACATTTATCTCATTTTTGATCCAGTGACATATTACTGGTTAAAATCTTTTGCCCAGCAAGTTCTGTGAGTCATGTCAAATCAAGAATTATGCAATGTCCCATGATAGTCATTTGCATTCCCTTGTCATATTTAAAAACTTAATTAATAACATATTACTGTAACTACTGCAATGTCCAGCCTAAGTAGGTCAATCTGGTAGTAGAAAAATCAGGACACTGCCCATATGTATAATTTATAAAGATAACTTCACTTGCCTGTACAGTATAGCCACCAGCCACACTGAACCTACAGCATTTCCATGATCATTTCAATCAAACAGCTAAATCAGAGGAATACTTCATCTGATCATCACCAAATTTGACCCACTAATGTAGCACTGGACCTCAAACAGACCTTCCAAATTTGGTGCTGATCGGTCAAATGGGGGCGTGACAGCCACTGTCCATATATGTGTAAGACCCACCTTAGCAGATTCAGCTGAAATGTTCTTATTCCTCATGAAACCTTCAAATAATTGTTACCTTTCCCTTCAGCTGAGTCCATATTTTTAATTTCCTTTAATTTTTCACCAATTTGCCTTATACAACATTATCAGACTTCATTTACAAATGAGAAGGTCAGAAAGCATTTAATATCATTTCTAAAATGGAGCGCTGACTCCACCTGCTGGCCACACCATTTCCATTCCCATTTCATTCAAACAGCTAAATCTCAGGCATGCTTCATCCGATCCTTACAAAATTTGATTCACTTCTGTATCAGTGGACTACAGACAGACCTTCCAAGTTTGGTGGCGATCAGTCAAATGGGAGCCATACAACCAGTGTCCTAGTATGTCTAATAACTACCTTGGTTAATTCAGCTGAAATATCCTTCATAATACTTTCAAGGAATTAACTTTCCCTTCACCTCAGTCCATATTTTTAAGCTCCTTTCATTTTTCTGCTATTTGACTTATAGAAAATTATCAGATTTTATTTATAAGCCAGGCAGTATATATTGCAGATTTTTGGCTTTTTTGTATTAAATTGGCCAGTAGGTGGAGATGGTGCTCTATTTATATTGCACTTTTTTGGATTTTTTTTTTTATAGATTCGCCAGCAGGTGCAGTTCGTCCTATATTTCATTTATGCCATTAAATTCTTTTAGGGCTTCTTTTGTCTACAAGAATACTTTACAAATGCAGTAAGCCACTGTTGTTTTGAATATACAAGACGGCATGTGTTCACTGAGGTAGTACAAAGTAAGCTTAACTTGTATGATCTAGACTTAAAATATTAGGTATGCAGGTGCCTATTTCTACCAACTACTTAGACCATCTGACACAAACCATACATTGTCTTGGGCTGAGGCACTTCACCAAAGGGTTCTATACTATATCCTATATTGGTGTACTAAGGCTGCTTCTGCTAATGGCAGTAGTCAAACTGCCACACCAGGGACTGCATGCTACCATTTATCAAATGTAGTGCTAACTGCACCTGCTGGTCACACTATTTCCATACCGAATTTATTTAGTCTGCTAAATCTCATTCATACTTCATCTAATTCTCATAAAATTTGACTGACTTCTATAGCACTGGACTACGAATAGACCATCAAACTTTGGTGACATTCGGTTAAACGGGGGCGCTACTGCCACTGTCGAAATATGTCTAAAACTGAGTTAATGTAGCTGAAATTTCTTTATTTTTCATCAAACCTTCAAAGATTAATCACATATTCATTCACTTTCATTTTCCTGCCATTTCACTTTTAGAAATGTATCAAAGTTCAGTGATACTTCAGGCTGTGTACACTGCAGCAATTGCAATTTCTTTGAAAAGCTAGTCACCAAATTTCCCTTCTGTTTCTCATCTACCATCTTCCCTTTATCGTACCTTAATCAACATTTCTACGGTAATGTTAAAATGTCAAGTATCATCTTATCATAGTAGCATTTCCTACATTATGACTATTTAAATGCATTGGCCATCAGTTATAATCTGTACTTCATTTCAAAATTAGCCACTGTCATAATATGTCTAAGATCAACCTTAGTTAATGCAGCTGAAATTAATTTATTTGTCATCAAATATTTAAATATTAATCAACTTTCCCTTCATCCCAGTCCATATTATAAAATTGCTTTCATTTTCCTGCCATTTGACTTTTAGAAATCTATCAAACTTCAGTGATGTACACTACAGCAATTTCAATTTTTCCCAAAAGCTAGTTACCACATGTCCGTTCTTTCTCATCTACCATGTTCCTTATTTCTGACGATTTCTATGCATTGGCCATCAGTTACAGTCTATACTTCATTTACAATTTAGCCACTGTCCTAATATGTCTAACAACCTTGGTTAATGCAGCTGACATCTCCTTGTTGTTTATTTAAACATTTAAATATTAATCACCTTTCCATTCATCTAAGTCCATATTTTTTATCTGCTTATATATTACTGCCATTTCACTTTTAGAAATCTATCAAACTTCAATATTACTTCATCCTGTGTACACTGCAGCAATTGCAATATTTCTCAAACAGCTAGTCACCACATTTCCCTTCGGTTTCTCATCTACCATTTTCCCTTCATCGTACCTTGATAAACATTTCCACGGTAATGTTTAAATGTTAGGTATCATCTCATAGAAGCATTTCCTATTTTCTGCCAATTTAAATGCATTGTTAATCAATTACAGTCTGTACTTCATTTACAATAATTAGTGAACTTCTAATTTTATGCCATTCACTTCATTACTAATCATTGCTTCTGCCCATTTGCTTTGGACCCGATTGTCACTGCTTGCAGTTATCTTTATTATTATTATTATTTTTTTCCTGCCCTAAAACTGAATGTACAGCCTAAACCGTAAGAGCTAGACCAACCAAACTTGGTAAGATGATGTCAATTCCTACCCGCTACTCAGATTCTCTGACCCAGTCCTGTCAGCCAGATGGGGGCGCTCTAGCGCCCCTCAACGCGTTTCAGTCCATATCTCCTGTCCTATTAGTCCTACAATTGAATTTATTTTTTCTGCTGATACAGACAGCTTTGCTCTACCAACTTGCCATTTGGACTATGAAGCTCCACCTACTTAGATTTTTTGCTAATTTGCATAATTTGTGAAACTGGCTTCTGCCTTCAAGTCCTACACTGTTGGACCAAATCAGACACATGAGGTGTCAAACCGATCAGTCCACTGACCTGATCAAAAGCTGTTCAAGAAAGTCTGACATTTGTCAATTTTATGGCCACTAGCCACGCCCAAATCACACCTAAATTTGGCCTATTTCAGTCTGACTGCTATAACTTCTCCATACCTTTGCCTACCTGAACCAAACTTAGAATCCAACCTCCCTGCTCTATTATGGGGTGACCATACAATGCAGCCCACATTTCGTCAATAGGGGGCGCTACAACTAAAAACTGCTGATATCTCCTGACTGCTTTGACCAATCTAATTGAAATTTGGCAGATATGTACTACGTACAAGCCTGAGGTCAGACAAGTATCATGGCAGTCATTAGTTGTAAAATCCTGGCCACCATTAGCCAATCAAAATCAACCAGCCATTTGACTGGCTAAACAATGAGCAATCCAAACCAAATTTGGGTTCTACATTTGTACTCTGACCCTGAACCCACCCTGTAATGGACATGTCAGTCTGCCATATGGGGGCGCTACAGCACATTTCTGCCTATTTCTCCTGAACTGTTAATTATAAAATTAACAATTGTTGTTTACGCTATCCACTAGCTCATGACAAATTTAATGGCATAAAGAACTTCATCATATCTCTTGCCATTTTTGCCTATTTTGTAAAAGTCTTAAAACAGTACTTTTTCTTAACCTCCTTGGATTTTCACCAAACCTTCATATTTCTGTGATCATTTTAATCAGGAGACAGTCCTTATAAAGAAATATTAAAAAAATCTGAAACTTTCCATGTGGTATGGCCACCAGCCACACCCACACCATACTGGTGCCACACCCATTTCAATCAGACAGCTATATCTGAGGCGTGCCTCAGCCAATCATCACGAAACTTAAATATATATTGTAGGACATTACTGGGGAAGGGCCCTCCAATTTTCATGCCAATCAGTCAAACAGGGGCACTACAGCAATATAACATGTCTGTATAAACCTGCAAAATCAGTTCAAGTTACATTGTTGTCATTTTTGATAAAGTGACATATTACTCGTTAAAATCATTTGTCCTGCAAGTTCTGTTAGTCATGCTAAATCAAGATAGTCCATAATAGTCATTTGAATTACCTTGTGATATTTAAAAACTTAATAAATAACATATTACTATAACTACAACAATGTCTAGCCAAAGTAGGTCTTTCTGGTAGTAGATCAATCAGGACACTGCCCTTATGTATAATTTATAAAGATAGCTTCACCTGCCTGTACAGTATGGCCACCAGCCACACTGAACCTACCACATTTCCATGCTCATTTCAATCAAACAGCTAAATATGAGGTATACTTCATATGATCTTCACGAAATTTGACCCACTAATGTACCACTGCACCTCAGACAGACCCTCCAAATTTGGTGCCGATCAGTCAAATGGGGGCGCTACAGCTAATGTGCATATATGTGTAAGACCCACCTTAGCAAATTCAGCTGAAATGTCCTTATTTCTCATCAAATATTGAAAGATTTGTTCCCTTTCCCTTCAACTAGGTCCATATTTTTAATTTTTGTTCATTTTTCACCCATTTGCCTCATAGAACATTATCAGACTTCATTTACACATGAGAAGGCCTAAAAGTTTTAAATAGCATTTCTAAAATGGAGTGTTGACTCCACCTGCTGGCCAAATGATTTCCATGCCCATTTCAATCAAACAGTTATATCTCTGGCATGCTTCATCCAATCCTAACAAAATTTGATTCCCTTCTGTATCAGTGGACTACAGACAGACCTTCCAAATTTGGTGCCGATCAGTCAAACGGGGGCGCTACAGCAATATAACATGTCTTTATAAACCTGCAAAATCAGTACAACTTACATTTATCTCATTTCTGTTCCAGTGACATATGACTGGTTGAAATCTTTTGTATTGCAAGTTCTCTTAGTTATGCCAAATCAAGAAATATGCAATGCCTAATTGTCATTTGCATTCCCTTGTGACATTTAAAAACTTAATAAATAACATATTGCTATAACTACTACAATGTCCAGCCCAAGAAGGTCATTCTGGTAGTAGATCAATCATGACACGGCCCTTATGGATAATTTATAAAAATAACTTGACCTACCTGTATGCTATGGCCACCAACTACACCAAACCTGCACCATTTCCATGCTCATTTCAATCAAACAGCTAAATCTGAGGCATTCTTCATCCAATCCTCATAAAATTTGACCAGCTAATGTAACCATAGACCACAGACAGACCTTCCAACTTTGGTGCCGATCGGTCAAATGGGGGAGCTACAGCCACTGTCTATATATTTCTAAGACCCACCTTAGCAAATTCAGTTGGAATGTCCTTATTTCTCTTCAAACATTCAAAGAATTGTTTGCTTTCCCTTCAACTAGGTCCATATTTTAATTTCTGTTCATTTTTCACCCATTTGCCTCAGAACATTATCAGAATTAATTTAAACATGAGAAGGCCTAAAAGTATTAAATAGCATTTCTAAAATGGAGCGTTGACTCCACCTGCTGGCCACACCATTTCCATTTCCATTTCATTCAAACAGCTAAATCTCAGGCATGCTTCTCCCAATCTTCACAAAATTTGACTGTCTCCTGCAGGAGTGGACTACAGACAGACCATCTATGTTTGGTGGTGATCGGGCAAATGGGGGCACTACAGCCAATGTTGTATTATGTCTAAGAGCCACCTTAACAGATTCAGCTGAAATGTCCTTATTCCTCATGAAACCTTCAAAGAATTGTTACCTTTCCCTTCACCTTAGTCCATATTTTTAATTTCCTTTCATTTTTCACCAATTTGCCTTATACAACATTATCAGACTTCATTTACAAATGAGAAAGTCAGAAAGCATTTAATATCATTTCTAAAATGGAGCGCTGACTACACCTTCTGGCCACACCATTTCCATTCCCATTTCATTCAAACAGCTAAATCTCAGGCATGCTTCATCTGATCCTTACAAAATTTGATTCACTTCTGTATGACTGGACTACAGACAAATCTTCCAAGTTTGGTGGCGATCAGTCAAACGGGGGCGCTACAGCAATATAACATCACTGTATAAACTGCAAAATCAGCTAAACTTACATTGTTCTTATTTCTGTTTCAGTCACATATTACTGATAAAAATCATTTGTCCTGCAAGTTCTGTGTGTCATTCCAAATCAAGATATATGCAATGCCTAATGATCGTCATTTCCATTCCCTTGTGATATTTAAAAACTTAAAAAATTACATATTGCTATAACTACTAAAATATCAAGCCGAAGTACGTCATTCTGGTAGTAGATCAATCAGGACATGGCCTTTATGGATAATTTATATAAATAGCTTGACCTACCTGTATGCTATGGCCACCAACTACACCAAACCTGCGCCATTTCCATGCTCATTTCAATCAAACAGCTAAATCTGAGGCAGACTTTGTCTGATCATCACCAAATTTGACCCACTAATGTAGCACTGGACCTCAAACAGACCTTCCAAATTTGGTGCTGATCGGTCAAATGGGGGCGTGACAGCCACTGTCCATATATGTGTAAGACCCACCTTAGCAGATTCAGCTGAAATGTCCTTATTCCTCATGAAACCTTCAAATAATTGTTACCTTTCCCTTCAGCTGAGTCCATATTTTTAATTTCCTTTCATTTTTCACCAATTTGCCTTATACAACATTATCAGACTTCATTTACAAATGAGAAGGTCAGAAAGCATTTAATATCATTTCTAAAATGGAGCGCTGACTCCACCTGCTGGCCACACCATTTCCATTCCCATTTCATTCAAACAGCTAAATCTCAGGCATGCTTCATCCGATCCTTACAAAATTTGATTCACTTCTGTATCAGTGGACTACAGACAGACCTTCCAAGTTTGGTGGCGATCAGTCAAATGGGAGCCATACAACCACTGTCCTAGTATGTCTAATAACTACCTTGGCTAATTCAGCTGAAATATCCTTCATAATACTTTCAAGGAATTAACTTTCCCTTCACCTAAGTCCATATTTTTAAGCTCCTTTCATTTTTCTGCTATTTGACTTATAGAAAATTATCAGATTTCATTTATAAGCCAGCCAGTATATATTGCAGATTTTTTGCTTTTTTGTATTAAATTGGCCAGTAGGTGGAGATGGTGCTCTATTTATATTGCACTTTTTTGGATTTTTTTTATAGATTCGCCAGCAGGTGCCATTAAATTCTTTTAGGGCTTCTTATGTCTAGAAGAATACTTTACAAATGCAGTAAGCCACTGTTGTTTTAAATATACAAGACAGCAAGTGTTCACTGAGGTACTATAAAGTAAGCTTAACTTGTATGATCTAGACTTAAAATATTAGTTATGCAGGTGCCTATTTCTACCATCTACTTGGACCATCTGACACAAACCACACATTCTTTTGGGCTGAGGCACTTCACCAAATGGTTCTATATTATATTTTATATTGTTGTACTAAGGCTGCTTCTGCTAATGGCAGTAGTCAAACTGCCACACCAGGGACTGCATGCTACCATTTATCAAATGTAGTGCTAACTGCACCTGCTGGCCACAATATTTCAATACCGAATTCATTTACTATGCTAAATCTCATTAATACTTCATCAAATTCTCATAAAATTTGACTGACTTCTATAGCACTGGACTACGAATAGACCATCAAACTTTGGTGACATTCGGTTAAACAGGTGCGCTACTGCCACTGTCAAAATATGTCTAAAACTAATAGTTAATGCAGCTGAAATTTCTTTATTTTTCATCAAACCTTCAAAGATTAAACACATATTAATTTACTTTCATTTTCCTGCCATTTCACATTTAGCAATGTATGAAAGTTCAGTGATACTTCAGGCTGTGTACACTGCAGCAATTGCAATTTCTTTGAACAGTTAGTCACCACATCTCCCTTATGTTTCTCATCTACCGTATTCCCTTTATCGTACCTTAATCAACATTTCTACGGTAATGTTAAAATGTCAAGTATCATCTTATCATAGTAGCATTTCCTACATTTTGACTATTTAAATGCATTGGCCATCAGTTAAAATCTGTACTTCATTTACAATTTAGCCACTGTCATAATATGTCTAACATCAACCTTGGTTAATGCAGCTGACATCTCCTTATTGTTTATTTAAACATTTAAGTATTAATCACTTTTCCCTTCATCTAAGTCCATATTTTTAATCTGCTTATAGAATTGTACCATTTGACTTTTAGAAATCTATCAAACTTCAATGTTACTTTAGCCTGTGTACACTGCAGCAATTTCAATATTTCTCCAACAGCTAATCACCACATTTCCCTTCTGATTCTTATCTACCATTTTCCCTTTATTGGACCTTAATCAACATTTCTACGGTGATGTTAAAATGTCAGGTATCATCTTATCATAGTACCATTTCTTACTTTCTGACTATTTAAATGCATTGGCCATCAGTTACAGTCTGAACTTCATTTGCAATTTAGCCACTGTCGTAATATGTCTAAGACCAACCTTGGTTAATGCTGCTGACATCTCCTTATTGTTTATTTAAATATTTAAATATTAATCACCTTTCCCTTCATCTAAGTCAATATTTTTAATCTGCTTATATAATCCTGCCATTTGACTTTTAGAAATCTATCAAACTTCAATGTTACTTTAGCCTGTGTACACTGCAGCAATTTCAATATTTCTCCAACAGCTAGTCACCACATTTCCCTTCTGTTTCTCATCTACCTTTCTCCCTTTATCGTACCTTGAGAAACATTTCCAAGGTAATGTTTAAATGTTAGATATCATCTCATAGTAGCATTTCATATTTTCTGCCAATTTAAATGCATTGTTCATCAATTACAGTCTGTACTTCATTTCAAATAATTAGTGAACTTCTAATTTTATGCCATTCACTTCTTTCCTCTTCATTGCTTCTTTCCATTAGCTTTGGACCCGATTGTCACTGCTTGCAGTTATCTTTATTATTATTAAGGGTCCAAAGCATGAAATGCTTATGGAACCTTATTGTTTTTCTTAGGATTATTATTATTATTATTATTAAGGGTCCAAAGCATGAAATGCTTATGGACCATTATTGTTTTTCTTAGGATTATTAAGGGTCCAAAGCATGAAATGCTTATGGACCATTATTGTTTTTCTTACGGTTTTTCTTTTTATTATTAAGGGTCCAAAGCATGAAATGCTTATGGACCATTATTGTTTTTCTTACGGTTTTTCTTTTTTAAGGGTCCAAAGCATGAAATGCTTATGGACCATTATTGTTTTTCTTAGGATTATTATTATTATTATTATTATTATTATTATTATTATTATTTTTATTATTAAGGGTCCAAAGCATGAAATGCTTATGGACCATTATTGTTTTTCTTAGGATTATTAAGGGTCCAAAGCATGAAATGCTTATGGACCATTATTGTTTTTCTTAGGATTATTATTATTATTATTATTATTATTATTATTATTATTATTATTATTATTTTTTTCCTGCCCTAAAACTGAATGTACAGCCTAAACCGTAAGAGCTAGACCAACCAAACTTGGTAAGATGATGTCAATTCCTACCCGCTACTCAGATTCTCTGACCCAGTCCTGTCAGCCAGATGGGGGCGCTCTAGCGCCCCTCAACGCGTTTCAGTCCATATCTCCTGTCCTATTAGTCCTACAATTGAATTTATTTTTTCTGCTGATACAGACAGCTTTGCTCTACCAACTTGCCATTTGGACTATGAAGCTCCACCTACTTAGATTTTTTGCTAATTTGCATAATTTGTGAAACTGGCTTCTGCCTTCAAGTCCTACACTGTTGGACCAAATCAGACAAATGAGGTGTCAAACCGATCAGTCCACTGACCTGATCAAAAGCTGTTCAAGAAAGTCTGACATTTGTCTATTTTATGGCCACTAGCCACGCCCAAATCACACCTAAATTTGGCCTATTTCAGTCTGACTGCTATAACTTCTCCATACCTTTGCCTACCTGAACCAAACTTAGAATCCAACTTCCCTGCTCTATTATGGGGTGACCATACAATGCAGCCCACATTTCGTCAATAGGGGGCGCTACAACTAAAAACTGCTGATATCTCCTGACTGCTTTGACCAATCTAATTGAAATTTGGCAGATATGTACTACGTACAAGCCTGAGGTCAGACAAGTATCATGGCAGTCATTAGTTGTAAAATCCTGGCCACCATTAGCCAATCAAAATCAACCAGCCATTTGACTGGCTAAACAATGAGCAATCCAAACCAAATTTGGGTTCTACATTTGTACTCTGACCCTGAACCCACCCTGTAATGGACATGTCAGTCTGCCATATGGGGGCGCTACAGCACATTTCTGCCTATTTCTCCTGAACTGTTAATTATAAAATTGACAATTGTTGTTTACGCTATCCACTAGCTCATGACAAATTTAATGGCATAAAGAACTTCATCATATCTCTTGCCATTTTTGCCTATTTTGTAAAAGTCTTAAAACAGTACTTTTTCTTAACCTGCTTGGATTTTCACCAAACCTTCATATTTCTGTGATCATTTTAATCAGGAGACAGTCCTTATAAAGAAATATTAAAAAAATCTGAAACTTTCCATGTGGTATGGCCACCAGCCACACCCACACCATACTGGTGCCACACCCATTTCAATCAGACAGCTATATCTGAGGCGTGCCTCAGCCAATCATCACGAAACTTAAATATATATTGTAGGACATTACTGGGGAAGGGCCCTCCAATTTTCATGCCAATCAGTCAAACAGGGGCACTACAGCAATATAACATGTCTGTATAAACCTGCAAAATCAGTTCAAGTTACATTGTTGTCATTTTTGATAAAGTGACATATTACTCGTTAAAATCTTTTGTCCTGCATGTTCTGTTAGTCATGCTAAATCAAGATAGTCCATAATAGTCATTTGAATTACCTTGTGATATTTAAAAACTTAATAAATAACATATTACTATAACTACTACAATGTCTAGCCAAAGTAGGTCTTTCTGGTAGTAGATCAATCAGGACACTGCCCTTATGTATAATTTATAAAGATAGCTTCACCTGCCTGTACAGTATGGCCACCAGCCACACTGAACCTACCACATTTCCATGCTCATTTCAATCAAACAGCTAAATATGAGGTATACTTCATATGATCTTCACGAAATTTGACCCACTAATGTACCACTGCACCTCAGACAGACCCTCCAAATTTGGTGCCGATCAGTCAAATGGGGGCGCTACAGCTAATGTGCATATATGTGTAAGACCCACCTTAGCAAATTCAGCTGAAATGTCCTTATTTCTCATCAAATATTTAAAGATTTGTTCCCTTTCCCTTCAACTAGGTCCATATTTTTAATTTTTGTTCATTTCTCACCCATTTGCCTCATAGAACATTATCAGACTTCATTTACACATGAGAAGGCCTAAAAGTTTTAAATAGCATTTCTAAAATGGAGTGTTGACTCCACCTGCTGGCCAAATTATTTCCATGCCCATTTCAATCAAACAGTTATATCTCTGGCATGCTTCATCCAATCCTAACAAAATTTGATTCCCTTCTGTATCAGTGGACTACAGACAGACCTTCCAAATTTGGTGCCGATCAGTCAAACGGGGGCGCTACAGCAATATAACATGTCTTTATAAACCTGCAAAATCAGTACAACTTACATTTATCTCATTTCTGTTCCAGTGACATATGACTGGTTGAAATCTTTTGTATTGCAAGTTCTCTTAGTTATGCCAAATCAAGAAATATGCAATGCCTAATGATTGTCATTTGCATTCCCTTGTGACATTTAAAAACTTAATAAATAACATATTGCTATAACTACTACAATGTCCAGCCCAAGAAGGTCATTCTGGTAGTAGATCAATCATGACACGGCCCTTATGGATAATTTATAAAAATAACTTGACCTACCTGTATGCTATGGCCACCAACTACACCAAACCTGCACCATTTCCATGCTCATTTCAATCAAACAGCTAAATCTGAGGCATTCTTCATCGAATCCTCATAAAATTTGACCAGCTAATGTAACCATAGACCACAGACAGACCCTCCAACTTTGGTGCCGATCGGTCAAATGGGGGAGCTACAGCCACTGTCTATATATTTCTAAGACCCACCTTAGCAAATTCAGTTGGAATGTCCTTATTTCTCTTCAAACATTCAAAGAATTGTTTGCTTTCCCTTCAACTAGGTCCATATTTTAATTTCTGTTCATTTTTCACCCATTTGCCTCAGAACATTATCAGAATTAATTTAAACATGAGAAGGCCTAAAAGTATTAAATAGCATTTCTAAAATGGAGCGTTGACTCCACCTGCTGGCCACACCATTTCCATTTCCATTTCATTCAAACAGCTAAATCTCAGGCATGCTTCTCCCAATCTTCACAAAATTTGACTGTCTCCTGCAGGAGTGGACTACAGACAGACCATCTATGTTTGGTGGTGATCGGGCAAATGGGGGCACTACAGCCAATGTTGTATTATGTCTAAGAGCCACCTTAACAGATTCAGCTGAAATGTCTTTATTCCTCATGAAACCTTCAAAGAATTGTTACCTTTCCCTTCACCTTAGTCCATATTTTTTATTTCCTTTCATTTTTCACCAATTTGCCTTATACAACATTATCAGACTTCATTTACAAATGAGAAAGTCAGAAAGCATTTAATATCATTTCTAAAATGGAGCGCTGACTACACCTTCTGGCCACACCATTTCCATTCCCATTTCATTCAAACAGCTAAATCTCAGGCATGCTTCATCTGATCCTTACAAAATTTGATTCACTTCTGTATGACTGGACTACAGACAAATCTTCCAAGTTTGGTGGCGATCAGTCAATCTGGAGCGGTACAGCCACTTTCCTAGTATGTCTAATACCTACCTTGGCTAATTCAGCTGAAATATCCTTCATAATACTTTAAAGGAATTAACTTTCCCTTCACCTCAGTCCATATTATTAAGCTCCTTTCATTTTTCTGCTATTTGACTTATAGAAAATTATCAGATTTTAATTATAAGCCAGGCAGTATATATTGCAGATTTTTCACTTTTTTGTATTAAATTGGCCAGTAGGTGGAGATGGTGCTCTATTTATATTGCAGTTTTTTGGATTTTTTTTTATACATTAGCCAGCAGGTGGAGTTCGTCCTGTATTTCATTAATGGCATTAAATTCTTTCAGGGCTTCTCATGTCTAGAAGAATACTTTACAAATGCAGTAAGCCACTGTTGTTTTTTTTAATATACAAGACAGCATGTGTTCACTGAGGTACTGTAAAGTAAGCTTAACTTGTATGATCTAGACTTAAAATATTAGTTATGCAGGTGCCTATTTCTACCGTCTACTTAGACCATCTGACACAAAAAACAAATTCTTTTGGGCTGAGGCACTTCAGCAAATGGTTATATATTGTATCTTATATTGTTGTACTAAGGCTGCTTCTGCTAATGGCAGTAGTCAAACTGCCACACCAGGGACTGCATACTACCAATTATCAAATGTAGCGCTAACTCCACCTGCTGGCCTCACTATTTCCATACCGTATTCATTAAGTCTGCTAAACCTCATTCATACTTCATCGAATTCTCACAAAATTTGACTCACTTCTGTAGCACTGGACTATGAATAGACCATCTAACTTTGGTGACATTCGGTTAAACGGGGGCGCTTCTGCCACTGTCAAAATATACTCATAGTTAATGCAGCTGAAATTTCTTTATTTTTCATCAAACCTTCAAAGATTATTGACATTTTCATTTCATTTCACTTTTAGAAATGTATCAAAGTTCAGAGATACTTCAGGCTGTGTACAGTGCAACAATTGCAATTTCTTCCAACAGCTAGTCACCACATGTCCCTTCTGTTTCTCATCTACCATATTCCCTTTATCGTACCTTAATCAACATATCAAAATCAATGTTCAAAATGTCAGGTATTATCTTATCATAGAAGCATTTCCTACTTTCTGACTATTTAAATGCATTGGCCATCAGTTACAGTCCGTACTTCATTTCAAATTTAGCCACTGTCATATGTCTAAGACCAACCTTGGTTAATGCAGCTGACATCTCCATATTGTTTTTTTAAACATTTAAATATTATTCACCTTTCCCTTCTTCAAAGTCCATATTTTTAATCTGCTTATTGAATCATGCCATTTCACTTTTAGAAATCTGTCAAACTTCAATGTTACTTCAGCCTGTGTACACTGCAGCAATTGCAATATTTCTCCAACAGCTAGTCACCACATTTCCCTTCCGTTTCTCATCTACCATTTTCCTTTATCATACCTTGATAAACATTTCCACAATAATGTTTAGATGTTAGCTATCATCTCATAGTAGCATTTCGTATTTTCTGACTATTTAAATGCATTGGCCATCAGTTACAGTCTATACTTCTTTTACAATTTAGCCACTGTCCTAATATGTCTAACAACAACCTTGGTTAATGCAGCTGACATCTCCTTATTGTTTATTTAAACATTTAAATATTAATCACCTTTCCCTTCATCTAAGTCCATATTTTTAATCTGCTTATAAATTCCTGCCATTTGACTTTTAGAAATCTATCAAACTTCAATGTTACTTCAGCCTGTGTACACTGCAGCAATTGCAATATTTCTCCAACAGCTAGTCACCACATTTCCCTTCTGTTTCTCATCTACCTTTTTCCATTTATCGTACCTTGATAAACATTTCCAAGGTAATGTTTAAATGTTAGATATCATCTCAGTAGCATTTCATATTTTCTGCCAATTTAAATTCATTGCTCATCAATTACAGTCTGTACTTCATTTCAAATAATTAGTGAACTTCTAATTTTATGCCATTCACTTCTTTCCTCTTCATTGCTTCTTTCCATTAGCTTTGGACCCGATTGTCACTGCTTGCAGTTATCTTTATTATTATTATTTTTTTCCTGCCGTAAAACTGAATGTACAGCCTAAACCGTAAGAGCTAGACCAACCAAACTTGGTAATATGATGTCAATTCCTACCCGCTACTCAGATTCTCTGACCCAGCCCTGTCAGCCAGATGGGGGCGCTCTAGCGCCCCCCAACGCGTTTCAGTCCATATCTCCTGTCCTATTAGTCCTACAATTGAAATTCTTTTTTCTGCTGATACAGACAGCCATTCCCTACCAACTTGCCATTTGGACTATGAAGCTCCGCCTACTTAGATTTTTTGCTAATTTGCATAATTTGCAAATCCTACTTTTCCCTTCAAGTCCTAGCTTGTTCTACCAAATCAGACAAATGAGGTGTCAAACGAATCAGAACTCTGAGCTGATCAAGAATCATCAACAAAATTCCGACATTTTTATATCCTACGGCCATTAGCCACGCCCAAACAATGGCCAAATTTCGCCCATTTTGGTCTGACGGCTATAACTTGGCAATTCCTTGGCCTACCTTGACCAAATTTGAAATCCTACCTCGCAACACCATCCTGGGGACACGGTCCAAGGCGGGCCGCATTTCGTCAATAGGGGGCGCTACAACTAAAAACTGGCAGTATCTCCTGACTGCCTTGGCCAATCTAACTGAAATTTGGCAGATATGTACTAGGACGCAGCCTGTGGTCAGTCACATACAATGGCAGTAATTCGTCCTTAAAGAGTGGCCGCCATCATCCAATCAAAATCAAGCATCCATTTGACAGGCTTATCAATGACCAATCTAAATCAAATTTGGGTGATACATTTGTGCTCTCACCCTCTGCCTACCCTGTAAAGGACACCTCACTCGGCCAGATGGGGGCGCTACAGTGACAACTTTTGCGTTTCTGCCTATTTCTCGAGAATGGTGACGCCTACAATCAACATTTACTGCCAGGTCAATTCAGTACGACATGCCAAATCAAACAACATGTAGAACTTGCTTCTGCACCTTAGCATTTTTACATAATTCATATTGGTCTGAAAACAAGACATTTCGTTAGCCTCCTAGGATTTTCACCAAACCTACACAAATCTGGTATCATTTAAATCAGGAGACAGTCATAATAAATAAATATTAAAAAAATCCTAAACTTTCCATGAGGTTGGGCCACCAGCCACACCCAAACCATACAGGTGCCATGGCCATTTCAGTCAGACAGCTATATCTCAGGCATGCCTCAGCCAATCATCACCAAACTTTAATATGTTGTGTAGGATACTACTCCGGAAGGCCCCTCCAAATTTGGTGCCAATCAGTCAAACGGGGGCGCTACAGCAATATAACATGTCTGTATAAACCTGAAAAATCAATTCAACTTACATTTATCTCATTTTTGATCAATTGACATATTACTGGTTAAAATCATTTGTGCTGCAATTTCTTTGTGTCATGTCAAATCAAGATATATGCAATGCTCAATGATAGTCATTTGCATTGACTTGTGATGTTTAAAAACCTAATAAATGACATATTACTGTAACTCCTACAATGTCCAGCCCAAGTAGCTCATTCTGGTAGTAGATCAATCAGCACACTGCCCTTATGTATGATTCATAAAAATATCTTGACCTACCTGTATGCTATGGCCACCAGCTACACCCAACCTGCACCATTTCCATGTTCATTTCAATCAACCATCTAAATCTCAGCCGTGCTTCAACCAATCCTCACTAAATTTGACCGCTTAATATAGCACTGCACCCCAGAGAGACCCTCCAACTTTAGTGCCAAACGGTCAAATGGGGGCACTACAGCCACTGTCCATATATTTCTAAGACCCACCTTAGCAACTTCAGCTGAAATGTACTTATTTCTCATCAAACATTAAATCTGTTGTTCCCATTCCCTTTACCTAGGTCCATATTTTAAATTTCCTTTCATTTTCCACCGATTTGCCTCATAGAACATTATCAGAATTTATTTACACATGAGAAGGCCTAAAAGTATTAAATAGCCTTTCTAAAATGGAGCGTTGACTCCACCTGCTGGCCACACCATTTCCATTTCCATTTCATTCAAACAGCTAAATCTCAGGCATGCTTCACGCAATCCTCACAAAATTTGACTCACTCCTGCAGCACTGGACTACAGACAGACCTTCTAAGTTTGGTGGTGATCAGTCAAACGGGGGCACTACAGCCAATGTTGTATTATGTCTAAGAGCCACCTTAGCAGATTCAGCTGAAATGTCCTTCTTTCTCATAAAACCTTCAAAGAATTGTTACCTTTCCCTTCACCTTAGTCCATATTTTTAATTTCCTTTCATTTTTCACCAATTTGCCTCATACAACATTATGAGACTTCATTTACACATGAGAAGGCCTGAAATTATTAAATAGTATTTCTAAAATGGAGTGCTGACTCAACCTGCTGGCCAAACCATTTCCATGCCCATTTCAATCAAACAGTTATATCTCTGGCATGCTTCATCCAATCCTCTCAAAAATTGACCGACTGATTTATCTCTGGCCCACAGACAGACCCTCCACCTTTTGTGCTGATTGGTCAAAGGGGGGCGCTACAGCTACTCTCTAAATATGTCTAAGACCAACATTGGCTAAAGCAGCTGAAATTACCTTATTTCTCATCAAATATTTAAAGATTAATCACCATTACCTTGATCTCAGTTAATATTTTTAAATTGCTTTAATTTTCCTGCCATTAGACTTTTAGAAATGTATCAAACTTCAGTGATACTTCAGGCTCTGTACATTGCAGCAATTGCAATTTCTTTGAACAGCTAGTCACCACATTTCCCTTCTGTTTCTCATCTACCGATTTCCATTTATTGTACCTTAATCAACATTTCTACGGTAATGTTCAAATGTCAGGTATCATCTCATAGTAGCATTTCCTATTTTCTGCTGATTTAAATGCATTGCTCATCAATTACAGTCTGTACTTCATTTCAAATAATTAGTGAACTTCTAATTTTATGCCATTCACTTCTTTCCTCTTCATTGCTTCTTTCCATTAGCTTTGGACCCGATTGTCACTGCTTGCAGTTATCTTTATTATTATTATTATTATTATTATTTTTTTCCTGCCCTAAAACTGAATGTACAGCCTAAACCGTAAGAGCTAGACCAACCAAACTTGGTAAGATGATGTCAATTCCTACCCGCTACTCAGATTCTCTGACCCAGTCCTGTCAGCCAGATGGGGGCGCTCTAGCGCCCCTCAACGCGTTTCAGTCCATATCTCCTGTCCTATTAGTCCTACAATTGAATTTATTTTTTCTGCTGATACAGACAGCTTTGCTCTACCAACTTGCCATTTGGACTATGAAGCTCCACCTACTTAGATTTTTTGCTAATTTGCATAATTTGTGAAACTGGCTTCTGCCTTCAAGTCCTACACTGTTGGACCAAATCAGACACATGAGGTGTCAAACCGATCAGTCCACTGACCTGATCAAAAGCTGTTCAAGAAAGTCTGACATTTGTCAATTTTATGGCCACTAGCCACGCCCAAATCACACCTAAATTTGGCCTATTTCAGTCTGACTGCTATAACTTCTCCATACAGATCTGGCCATTAGAAATGCGTCTATTTTCACGCGGCATCCTGCAATTCGGCACGCGTGATCACGCGGCACCCTGCAGGCGCTTTTTCAGATTTTTTTAAAACGTTGTTGCGCTTCATATAATATCCACCAGGTGGCGCAAGGAACAACATTCTCTAGCCAAACACCATGGCCAGCTCTAGGGGGCGCCAGCGCGGGATCTGACAGAATTCTCGCGAGACCATTTAAATAACTCCGCAAGTTTTTGTCATATACACATTAAAAAAACACCCTCAGAAACCTTCTACTTTCCAAATATATATAGGTAGAAACTAAATATATTTTTACAGCTTCGTGATACGAATAGAAAGAACAAGAGTGACTGACTTAAGCGTCTGCGTCTCGAAGCAGCTCTGATCAATTTAAATTTTTTAATAAAATTTTGATCAATCTGATCAAAAGAACAAAATGGGAAATCGGAAAACGAGCCATTATCCGTTTTGTCGTTTTGGTTTTGGAAACAAAAACTGATAAATACGAGTGGTTTTCCGTTTTTCTTGTTTTGGTTTCACATTAAAAACGGATGAACGAATGATACACGGATTCTGCTGCTTTGCCTCTTTCTCTCTACTATGAATGTGGGGATCGGTGGATTGTCATTCCCTGTTTCACTGCCAGGATTAATTGTATAGAGCGAGGGGTTTTATTATTTCTGTGTGTTTTAAGACTGTTTTTGGGTTGGGACGCCATTAGGGAGGAAGGGAACTTTGTGGTGGCATTTTGTATTGTGTGCAGCAGCAGGGCGCTGGTATGTGTGCCTGGAACCCTGTCAGCACAAGTACGTCGGCAGCATGTGGCTCAGTGGGCTAAGGCTGTGTGCCTGTAATCACAAGGTCGCCGGTTCAAACCCAGCCTTAGCACGTCAGTGGCTCCTTGAGCAAGGCTCTTAACCCCCAGCTCCCTGGGCGCTGCTACGGGTGGCTGCCCTTCGCAGACAACTTACTCTGCAAAGAGCAAGTTGAGGGAGGCGTAAAAACAATTTCCCCACGGGGATCAATGAAGTATCTGTTATTATTATTATTATTAATACGTCGCATAAACGGCGGATGGTCGCAATTAGATCGCGTTCCATCACGAAGCATCGCGTTTTACTCGCGAAAACGTCGGATCGTCGCGGTGTTGAAAAGCGTTGCTTGCTTAAACGTCGGATCGTCGCTTTTAAGTCGAAGGTCGCTTTTTGGTAGGGAAAACTACGCATCACGTCGGATCTTTTTTAGAAAAGGGTTTGTTTGACCCTGGAAGTAGTAATATTACTGTAATAAAATTATTTAATGTAGTAATATTACTTGTCATATAGGGCATGGTATGATTTACATAGCTATTTTATATACTGGACATTAAATGTTTCTTATTATCGATAATTATGTTTAAAGATATCCTGTTTATATGACTGTATTTTAAATAAGAGTGCGCACTTGCATGTGTGCATGAGGATCTATTGAGAGATGTCCCACTGTGAGTGAAGACTTGGCAATGTGCTGCTGTGTCTCTGATATCTGATGTGTGTCCTTAATTATCACCAAATCCGAATGTCCGAGTTCCGAGAGCGTCATTTCCGGGCCCACAGTAGACTTCCTGCCTGTAAGTGGCTGAAACTCTCAGTGGGTGTTTGTAGCCGGAGACTTCGTTTTTTCCCGCTCGGAGTCTTCCTTTGTCCCAGTCGCCGATAAGTGAGGTAAGTTTTTACCATTGTTCTTAATTTCGTGTGTGTGTGTGTGTGTGTGTGTGTGTGTGTGTGTGTGTGTGTGTGTGTGGAAGAAAACGGATCGTGTTTTAAAACATATTTTGTTCCCTGTTTTAAAAGAGAAACAGAAAAAAAAGTCTATTTCGTCTCGTACGATTAGTTGGAAAGGTTGGCTGAAAATCATTTCTTTCTTAAATAAATAGTTTCAGAATGATCTTTTTTCTTTTTCTTTTTGATGATACAAATTAATGTTAACAATCGTGTTTTGATTATTTATTGTTACAAACTTTTTATCGCACTTTAACCATTTTAATGTATATGGCTATGCTAAGGTTACCATACTCGACCTTTTGTTTGATGCGTTTGTATGTTACTATTAATTTGAGTTGTATTACTATGGCGTGAGATCACTCTCAAAATACATGTGCATACTGAAAATTCAGTTTAGCAGTGTGTTTTTCAAATATTGAAAACATTTACTTATGAATAAGGGGCATCTAATATTGAAATATTTGCCAGGATGGGGATAAAGAAGTTTGTCACACATGACAATTTTGATGTATTGGGTTAATTTGCAGAACTAATTTTTTGTGTTTTGTTGATGTACTTCCAGACCTAAAAGGCAATTTGCCTTGTTGGACAGTTCTCCACTGAGGAAACGTCCCTCGGCTTACTCTCAGAGCGGGAATACTTTTAACAGAAAGAGGAAATTATCGTTCCTGCCACCACCACCGACACCTCCACCTCGACCTTGTCTCACACACCACTTCCAAGGTACAAAGACGAACATCATTTTACTGAATTACTCGGTTACATAATCCAAATGCTTACCACTGTTTTGTTTCTGTTTTATCCTCAACAAAAGCAGATCTAGTTTCTCCGGGACCATCCAACACACTGAATAGTCACCCAGAGACTGAGGGAGAATCACTGGAATACACCAACATGCAAACATTCAGGGAACAAAGTTAGTAACATAAACTGCATAACTTATAAGTTTTTTTTTTTTATTATTAACACAGTAGAAAATGTGCACGTAAGATGCGTGCAATGATATGGTAATCTGTTTCATGTGTGCGCTTGCACAGGAATTAAACACTGAATTATACGCCTACAGAAAGAACATCCTCTCCGGCTGTCCCACACCCTCTGCACCTGTCAGGAGAACAAAGTAAGATTCCAGAACAATCGTGTTTGTTTGTTTTTATGGAATTGCTATTTGTGTGAATGAGAGGTAACTTAGAGAGTGCAGTATTGCACTCAATCATAAAGAATCAGAATACGATACAAGATAGTAATTATGATCACTTAGGGTTTTAGAGTAATTTTTTACTGTCTTATTCTTACAGATAGTCCTTCGAGGACTCAGCTACCCACGGGGCAGCTTGTACCGAGTCAATGCACACGTAAGTTGTAAACAAATCTACATCCACATCTGTCTCGATGTATGTCTAAATATTTAATGCTGTATTCTCTATTGTCCTTACAGCGACCGAGAGGATCCTCCTGCAGATGTTGGGGGAGTTGCAGAGCCAGGTCCAACACATGACTGAAATTGTCACCCAGATACCTACCTTGTTGGGTTACAGTCCTGGAAATGCACCATTAACAATGGCAAGTGCACTGTACAAATTGCTTTATGATCTATTTTAATCAAATTATTTTAGATTGATTTTGGAAATGTTTATTTTTTTTCCTAGTATAAATAATAGTTTCAAGGTGTATAAGTTTATATTTCATATCAATAACATTTGAGTGAATTACTATTAACTCAATTACAGAGATTTTTTAAATACTTTGCGATGTAGCTTACTAGATTTACTGATCTTTGTGCACACTGTTACCCAGGTCTTTCTATAAGAATCTATTATTTTTTTTAGTGTGCAGAGGATGGGAGATTTCCACTGCAAGACACTGAACAACGTTGAAATGCAGTTGGAAAATGTTGAATTTAAGAACAAACTGGTATGATTATGGTTTAAGAAAACTACCTTGTACATAGATAATACATGGATACTAAAATATAATATATACTTATATACATACACATACATACACTACCCAAAAGTATGTGAAATTTTGTATAACCAAACATCTGTTGTCACCTCCAGGTATCCAAACTGTCACTGGCTGGGGGACAAACACTGAAGAAAACAGTCTGGATGATCTGTGGGAAGGTGTTTGATCCCCAGTTGGCTGTGCATCTTAACTGGTGTGGCAGAGGGGATAAAACACCAATGAAAAATACAAAAATCGTCAATGTGATTATTCGTAAGTAAAACCAATGTTTAACCAAAATTAAAAATCGACCTTTTGGGATTTTTATCCTTATTGTTTGAACACAATATGGGTTTAACCTCCCCATGCACGTTTCCCATGGTTTTCATTGATTTTAATGCCCAAAGTTGCTTTTCTGTCAGACTGCAGGTAAAAATTGAACCATCAAATTCTAAAGGGATAACCTGTTTATGATTAGACCTTATTAAATGGTTAATGTCAATGTAAGTGACCGTTGTGTCCGTTCTGTTTTTTAGAGTCTGCATTATGGAACGGCGTATCAGCGACGTGGCGCCGACGTACTTGTGCTGACTGGGGAGTTGTAGTGTTTTTGTTCCAGGCTGCCATCTTCTGCCTGACTGCTTAACCTTCTACCCTGTGTGGACCAGCCCAGAGGTTTTAATTTGCCGTGTGGATGGTGTTTTATTGTGATTGTTAATAAAAGACTGTAAGTGGAGTCACGTCTCTTGCTGCCTTGTATAACGGACCTGAGTGCCTTTTTGGAGTTTTACTTAGCCTAGGAACTATTTCCCTGGGCGCAATTCCCAGGGTGGCGTAATTGGTGTCTTAAGGGGTGGTTCCCCCAAACTCTGAGCCCAGCGCTGCGACACAACATTCATTTGGATAAATAAATAAGAAAAAGCTAACTCGTAACTATTTCTGGCTCCTTTCATTGAATATGTAGCAACTTTCATGTGTATGAATGAGCCATTGTCACCTGGCCACGTCCCTACCCCCCTTTTATGGCGCTGATGGGGACGTACTGTATCTGGATCGCGTTTCACCGCTGCGCTGTTAATCAAATTACCATGCGAATACGATCTGAATACGCACTAATGCGGCTATTTAGAATGTGAATAGCGATCTTCGGGTGAGAGCGGTACTACACGCCCCCGATGCCGATTTAACCCAATTTTAAAAACTGTAATACTTCCGACAATGGACGTTTTGAAAAGGAGACAGATTACGGATTTAGCCAGCGTTTTTTTCATGATTGTACAGATGTAAGATTTCAGCGAGATATAAACTGAAATAGACGCGAAAACTCGACGACGATGCACTGGACCCCCAAGAGTTAAACAATGCAGTTAATCCCTTTTGCTGGCCAAGCATGGCTGAAGCTCAATCGGTGGCAAGGCCACTTAACTTGTCAAATGGTACAGTAATTCAAATTTGTTCATTGCCAAAACAACTTGCTCAAACAAATCATCACCTTTGGTATGGCAAGCAATATGGCTTGCAAAGACAGCAGATTTTTTTCCCGGTGTCATTGTTTCTCGCGCCATATCGTCATTATGTCATATCGGTAATTCATTCTGTATGTAATGGCAAAGTATTTATAATTTCGTTTCTTTTTTATTAAGTTAATTTAGAAAAAAAAAGTTTGGAGCATTTTTTTCGTTAAACGTAAGATTTTTGTTTCTTAAAGTAAAGACCAAGCGGCAGACAGTGAGTTGACCTACTCTGTTTCAATTTGCCTTCTCAAATCACGAATTGACTAAAATGAAATCTATAGATGTAAAATAATAGATATAAATAGTGCGCTATTAGGTGCATATCCAATCATTTGTGCGGAGAGTGAAAGCTAAAACACGTTTTTCGGACATGACGCAAGCGCGATCAGAAATTCATTATAAATTTCAACATTTTAAAGCAACATCAAATGAAGATATGCATGTTTGACAGGTAGCTCGTCTTTTTCAGGGAACAACCGTGGACAGGGGGCCAGCCCATCACAGGGCACACTCGCACACCATTCACTCACACATGCACACCTACGGGCAATTTAGTATCCCCAATTAGCCTCAGCATGTCACAGAGACTCGAACTCGAGTGTGAGGCAACAGTGCTAACCACTGCACCACCATGCCGCCCCGATATCCTAAACAATCAAGTTTTTATTATATGACTGACAACGAATACAACTGTTAAGTATCAAAAGTGTCACGCCCAGCTCCGTCCGCTCCTCGTGTGTGCCACGCCCCCTCATTATCCACGTGTGCTTCCACAATTGTGCCCAGCTGTTCCCTGTTATTTTGGCTTCTTTCATGTATATTAGTCCACGTCTTCCTTAGTTGGGTGTCCGTCATTGATGTTAGTCGATGTTGTTTACCGTGTTGGTTCTGTCTATGCCTAGTAAAACCCGTTTGCCTGCGCTTTCGGCTTCGCTTGCCTGCCCGCTCCCCCGCACGCACGAATCGTAACAAAAAGTGCTCCAGTGAGTTCTGCAAGTTTTTTTTTTTTTTAAAACTTTTTTTGTTTAAAAAGTGGAAAAGTTGTTGTTCTATTTCGGAGAAGTTCGTTAAGTCTGTCTCATCAGCTTCCAGTCACGAACTGCGGGGTTGAATCTCCTACCAACAGCATCTGAAAGTGCTTGACGAAGGTTGTTGGGTAGTGCATTTTTCCCCCTGGAGCCGTCAAAGTTAACAGAACCTGCCCAGAACAGCGAAACGATCTGCCCTTGGTTCCCCGTCTGGTCCTGTTGAGTCCAGATACAGTTTATTCCCGGTCTCTACTGAAACATGATTTAAAAGTACATCTGGAAGGATTACCCCCTGCATGAGACCGGCGAATATGATGATGGTGATGAGAACGGGAGGTGTTTCTTGGTGTTTCAGGCTATCTCAAATGGAATGATGTCATGACGGAAGGATGAGAAAATGCTGAATAATCTTGATTCGGCGAATTTTCACTATGGAGCATGGAATTCGTCACTACTGGGTTGTTGGTTTATCCTACAGATGCTGAGCCCTAACTGGTTTGTAGGTTGAGAGTCCGGACAGTTAATGGTGTAGAGGCTGAAGAAGGAACACCAAAATCGGCATTACCCAGGTGCGCTGACAGCGAATGGTCTTCGTGAGCAGACTGAGGAGATGACCACATCTCAAAAGACTTGGCAGTCCATTTGAGTATCCACAGACGTTGAAGGAACAACGGATGGATCTGTGGATGTGGATTGATCCGCTGTCGGAGGATGAGTTTTCTCACTGAAACGCGCCTCCAACAAACCAATCCTTGCCTCTAAATTCAGAAGCCTTCTTGTGAATTCTGATATCTGTGGCTTGGAAACAGTGACTGCGACTGCAGCAGGACATCTACGTTCAATTAGAACAGCCTGTAGATTGTAACATTAAAATTAGTTGTGAATATTCTGTTCACACCGCAGACGCATATGAAGCTATACTGCACATGGCACTGCTTGCGTAATAATAAATTAGCAAATACCCACTGATTTCTTTTTTACAAGCCGGGTAGTCCCTGTTCTACTTTTGGTCTGTGGGCTCTGCTTGTTCTCTTTGCCAGAATTCTATTGAGACAATATGTATGACACATTTCTGATGATCGTATATTTCTGATCACTTGAATAAATAAGCTTTTTTGGCATTGTTGTTGTTGTTGAGAATATTATATATTTTTGATAACAGCATAACAAAAATAACGTGTCCCGTTGTAAAGTTGTTGCCGTATTGTGTACAAAGTTGTAGCAATATGAGATCCTAATAGTCTATTTTGAGAATAAAGGCATAGCATTATGTGCGTTTGAGTGGCATATTAAAACAAAAATCTAAGAAATAATTGAGAAAACGGTGGTCTATGCTGGTGTATGACGATTGAGATCGCAAAATGGCCTTCAGAAGTTAAATTAAAAACTGCAGAGCATTGTATTTCCTAAGTGCATGTTGGCCTATTCTTGTGATTCATAAACTATTACTGCGCAACTAACGAGTAACACAGCGCAGATATTCCTTGCTTCTTGGACTTTGCACCCTAGCAATACCTTATGGCTTTCACAACCCTTCAAATTACAAGATCTAACCTCAGAAATGTTAATGAGAGGGGGTCGTTCGTGTCACTTTTAAACGTGCCAATTCACCTTCCCCCACCCTATGAATAAAGGTGAGAAGAGCAGGCTCGTGGTGCGTTCCATTTGCCCTGGGAACTCGGATTCCGAGTTTCGAAGCCGGAAGTGATGACATGCGCGCTCCCGTTTCTCGGAGATCTCGGATAACACAGAGGATCCCGAGTTCAGAATCGAAGATGGCTGCGCTCTTTCTCAATAGAAGGGAAAGTTGTAGCTTTATCCTGTTTAAGCACTACTTCTCATTTGTGGCTCATTAAATCGGTCGCACACACTATATCGTCCAATTTATCTGTGGACGTGTTGCTACGGAGTTTTATACGTGAAGCACCGCGAGTAATGTGTTATCAAGTGATATTGCTAACAATGGCTACCAAATTAACCGTTCTAGAATTGGATTTCATGATTAGTCGGATTATTTGTCGGATTTAAGGTAGTTCGGGCTAATTGTAAGTGAACGAAGATAAAGGCCATTTAAACTGAGGTACCTTAAATCCGACAAGTTGTCCGGCTAAGCAAAAAATCTTGCTTTTTCCATATGGATCCATGGTATTGCTACTTCTGGGGCAAATGGAACGCATCCGACTCGGTTTTTCCGAGTTTTTACCGGATGTGAAGTATTAATCTCGGATTCCGAAAATCGGATCCCGAGGCAAATGGAAATCGCCATTGGCTCTGGGGGGGTTAAAATGTAATTCAAGATATTTTAAATTACTGCTGGTTAAAAATACTACTTACAGGCCTAATCACAATGAGGTGGTGCTCATGCTGAATGGCACAGACTGTATGGACTATTTAAATTGAGCAGTGTTCCTTTAACTATATTTGATTTTGATAATGAACAGGTTGTCAAGTTAGCAAAATATATTGCGTGTACCGGAGCCTGCGTGATCACTGCATTTTTTAGCCTTCTATGAGAAGAGACGGTTACTCTGTAATTTATGGTCATACAGACAGAAGCTAAACATAATTCAAAACTGTAAAATATTTCGCGAAATATATTTTTTTCTGTTTTATACCATTTCATTGATTGATTCGTTGTAAAATAATGCTTACATTGTCCTTGAAATAGGCTATATAGGAATTAAAAGAATCCATAAAGGCTTGCTTTATGTTATGTTTGTTTATTAACCCGTGTTTTTTTTTTCATATACAGAAAAAAATAAACAATGTTTGATGGTTAAGCTCCATCTTATAGCGAATGTTTTAACGGGTTTTCAGCTTTTAAAATGTATGTTTTCTAACAGGAAATAATACACCCCAACATACCCCTTATATTTAACGATAAAAAAATGCTCAAAACGTTTTTCTAAATTAACTAAAAAAAATAAACTAAATTAGACTAAATATAATCACTTTGCCAATACATACAAAATTGAACTAACGGGGAAAATATTTTTGTCCCGTCAATTGCTTCGATATCACTGTCAGTCACCGCTCTTTCGCGAATGAACCCAGCATAAATATGCAGATGTAAATAAATATATTTAGCATAGACAAATGTATTATTTTAAATTACTGCTGGTAAAAGAGTACTTACAGACCTAATCACAGTGTAGACCTTAAATCCGACAGGAGGAACCAGGGCTCGAACCTGCAACCTTCCAGTTACCAAACGATAGCACTACCCCCTGCGCCACCATCTTCACTTACAGGCTTAAAGCACAGACTGTATGGACTATTTAAATTGAGCAGTGCAACCGTTTGTTGTTCCTTTAACTATATTCGATTTTTGATAATGAACAGGTTGCTATGTCAAGTTAAAAAAGTGGAACAGAGCTCTGGAAGCGGAACAGATACCTACGAGATCAAATGCGGATACAGTATCGCGTTATTCACGCTCACGTGCTGTGTTGCTGATAAACAAGATATAGTTTCAGTTCTGTTGCTTTTATATGGAAATAAATACGATACACAAGACATGATATTAGATTAAAAAATAAAACATTTTAGAAGAGAATGCAACATTACAATTGTTTGAACAACTGTGTCCTCAGGCAGCTCGCGGTGATGTTCGCTGCCGCTTCAGTTCAGTGCGTTACATGACTGCCCCCTACTGATCATGTCTTTCCTGTGTCAATGCATTTTCCGTGTTCACGGGAAATACTGCGGTGTCACGCGAGATCACTTTCCTTCCGGCGCGCAATTTGAATGGCCAGATCTGTACCTTTGCCTACCTGAACCAAACTTAGAATCCAACCTCCCTGCTCTATTATGGGGTGACCATACAATGCAGCCCACATTTCGTCAATAGGGGGCGCTACAACTAAAAACTGCTGATATCTCCTGACTGCTTTGACCAATCTAATTGAAATTTGGCAGATATGTACTACGTACAAGCCTGAGGTCAGACAAGTATCATGGCAGTCATTCGTTGTAAAATCCTGGCCACCATTAGCCAATCAAAATCAACCAGCCATTTGACTGGCTAAACAATGAGCAATCCAAACCAAATTTTGGTTCTACATTTGTACTCTGACCCTGAACCCACCCTGTAATGGACATGTCAGTCTGCCATATGGGGGCGCTACAGCACATTTCTGCCTATTTCTCCTGAACTGTTAATTATAAAATTAACAATTGTTGTTTACGCTATCCACTAGCTCATGACAAATTTAATGGCATAAAGAACTTCATCATATCTCTTGCCATTTTTGCCTATTTTGTAAAAGTCTTAAAACAGTACTTTTTCTTAACCTCCTTGGATTTTCACCAAACCTTCATATTTCTGTGATCATTTTAATCAGGAGACAGTCCTTATAAAGAAATATTAAAAAAATCTGAAACTTTCCATGTGGTATGGCCACCAGCCACACCCACACCATACTGGTGCCACACCCATTTCAATCAGACAGCTATATCTGAGGCGTGCCTCAGCCAATCATCACGAAACTTAAATATATATTGTAGGACATTACTGGGGAAGGGCCCTCCAATTTTCATGCCAATCAGTCAAACAGGGGCACTACAGCAATATAACATGTCTGTATAAACCTGCAAAATCAGTTCAAGTTACATTGTTGTCATTTTTGATAAAGTGACATATTACTCGTTAAAATCATTTGTCCTGCAAGTTCTGTTAGTCATGCTAAATCAAGATAGTCCATAATAGTCATTTGAATTACCTTGTGATATTTAAAAACTTAATAAATAACATATTACTATAACTACTACAATGTCTAGCCAAAGTAGGTCTTTCTGGTAGTAGATCAATCAGGACACTGCCCTTATGTATAATTTATAAAGATAGCTTCACCTGCCTGTACAGTATGGCCACCAGCCACACTGAACCTACCACATTTCCATGCTCATTTCAATCAAACAGCTAAATATGAGGTATACTTCATATGATCTTCACGAAATTTGACCCACTAATGTACCACTGCACCTCAGACAGACCCTCCAAATTTGGTGCCGATCGGTCAAATGGGGGCGCTACAGCTAATGTGCATATATGTGTAAGACCCACCTTAGCAAATTCAGCTGAAATGTCCTTATTTCTCATCAAATATTGAAAGATTTGTTCCCTTTCCCTTCAACTAGGTCCATATTTTTAATTTTTGTTCATTTTTCACCCATTTGCCTCATAGAACATTATCAGACTTCATTTACACATGAGAAGGCCTAAAAGTTTTAAATAGCATTTCTAAAATGGAGTGTTGACTCCACCTGCTGGCCAAATGATTTCCATGCCCATTTCAATCAAACAGTTATATCTCTGGCATGCTTCATCCAATCCTAACAAAATTTGATTCCCTTCTGTATCAGTGGACTACAGACAGACCTTCCAAATTTGGTGCCGATCAGTCAAACGGGGGCGCTACAGCAATATAACATGTCTTTATAAACCTGCAAAATCAGTACAACTTACATTTATCTCATTTCTGTTCCAGTGACATATGACTGGTTGAAATCTTTTGTATTGCAAGTTCTCTTAGTTATGCCAAATCAAGAAATATGCAATGCCTAATTGTCATTTGCATTCCCTTGTGACATTTAAAAACTTAATAAATAACATATTGCTATAACTACTACAATGTCCAGCCCAAGAAGGTCATTCTGGTAGTAGATCAATCATGACACGGCCCTTATGGATAATTTATAAAAATAACTTGACCTACCTGTATGCTATGGCCACCAACTACACCAAACCTGCACCATTTCCATGCTCATTTCAATCAAACAGCTAAATCTGAGGCATTCTTCATCCAATCCTCATAAAATTTGACCAGCTAATGTAACCATAGACCACAGACAGACCTTCCAACTTTGGTGCCGATCGGTCAAATGGGGGAGCTACAGCCACTGTCTATATATTTCTAAGACCCACCTTAGCAAATTCAGTTGGAATGTCCTTATTTCTCTTCAAACATTCAAAGAATTGTTTGCTTTCCCTTCAACTAGGTCCATATTTTAATTTCTGTTCATTTTTCACCCATTTGCCTCAGAACATTATCAGAATTCATTTAAACATGAGAAGGCCTAAAAGTATTAAATAGCATTTCTAAAATGGAGCGTTGACTCCACCTGCTGGCCACACCATTTCCATTTCCATTTCATTCAAACAGCTAAATCTCAGGCATGCTTCTCCCAATCTTCACAAAATTTGACTGTCTCCTGCAGGAGTGGACTACAGACAGACCATCTATGTTTGGTGGTGATCGGGCAAATGGGGGCACTACAGCCAATGTTGTATTATGTCTAAGAGCCACCTTAACAGATTCAGCTGAAATGTCCTTATTCCTCATGAAACCTTCAAAGAATTGTTACCTTTCCCTTCACCTTAGTCCATATTTTTTATTTCCTTTCATTTTTCACCAATTTGCCTTATACAACATTATCAGACTTCATTTACAAATGAGAAAGTCAGAAAGCATTTAATATCATTTCTAAAATGGATGATAAAACACCTTCTGGCCACACCATTTCCATTCCCATTTCATTCAAACAGCTAAATCTCAGGCATGCTTCATCTGATCCTTACAAAATTTGATTCACTTCTGTATGACTGGACTACAGACAAATCTTCCAAGTTTGGTGGCGATCAGTCAATCTGGAGCGGTACAGCCACTTTCCTAGTATGTCTAATACCTACCTTGGCTAATTCAGCTGAAATATCCTTCATAATACTTTAAAGGAATTAACTTTCCCTTCACCTCAGTCCATATTATTAAGCTCCTTTCATTTTTCTGCTATTTGACTTATAGAAAATTATCAGAATTTAATTATAAGCCAGGCAGTATATATTGCAGATTTTTTGCTTTTTTGTATTAAATTGGCCAGTAGGTGGAGATGGTGCTCTATTTATATTGCAGTTTTTTGGATTTTTTTTTATACATTAGCCAGCAGGTGGAGTTCGTCCTGTATTTCATTAATGGCATTAAATTCTTTCAGGGCTTCTCATGTCTAGAAGAATACTTTACAAATGCAGTAAGCCACTGTTGTTTTTTTTAATATACAAGACGGCATGTGTTCACTGAGGTACTGTAAAGTAAGCTTAACTTGTATGATCTAGACTTAAAATATTAGTTATGCAGGTGCCTATTTCTACCGTCTACTTAGACCATCTGACACAAAAAACAAATTCTTTTGGGCTGAGGCACTTCAGCAAATGGTTACATATTGTATCTTATATTGTTGTACTAAGGCTACTTCTGCTAATGGCAGTAGTCAAACTGCCACACCAGGGACTGCATACTACCAATTATCAAATGTAGCGCTAACTCCACCTGCTGGCCTCACTATTTCCATACCGTATTCATTAAGTCTGCTAAACCTCATTCATACTTCATCGAATTCTCACAAAATTTGACTCACTTCTTTAGCACTGGACTATGAATAGACCATCTAACTTTGGTGACATTCGGTTAAACGGGGGCGCTTCTGCCACTGTCAAAATATACTCATAGTTAATGCAGCTGAAATTTCTTTATTTTTCATCAAACCTTCAAAGATTATTGACATTTTCATTTCATTTCACTTTTAGAAATGTATCAAAGTTCAGAGATACTTCAGGCTGTGTACAGTGCAACAATTGCAATTTCTTCCAACAGCTACTCACCACATGTCCCTTCTGTTTCTCATCTACCCTCTTCCCTTTATCGTACCTTAATCAACATATCAAAGTCAATATTCAAAATGTCAGGTATTATCTTATCATAGAAGCATTTCCTACTTTTTCTGACTATTTAAATGCATTGGCCATCAGTTACAGTCTGTACTTCATTTCAAATTTAGCCACTGTCAAAATATGTCTAAGATCAACCTTGGTTAATGCAGCTGACATCTCCTTATTGTTTATTTAAACATTTAAATATTATTCACCTTTCCCTTCTTCAAAGTCCATATTTTTAATCTGCTTATAAATTCCTGCCGTTTGACTTTTAGAAATCTATCAAACTTCAATGTTACTTCAGCCTGTGTACACTGCAGTAATTGCAATCTTTCTCCAACAGCTAGTCACCACATTTCCCTTCCGTTTCTCATCTACCATTTTCCTTTATCATACCTTGATAAACATTTCCACAATAATGTTTAAATGTTAGCTATCATCTCATAGTAGCATTTCTTATTTTCTGACTATTTAAATGCATTGGCCATCAGTTACAGTCTATATTTCATTTACAATTTAGCCACTGTCATAATATGTCTAACAACAACCTTGGTTAATGCAGCTGACATCTCCTTATTGTTTATTTAAACATTTAAATATTAATCACCTTTCCCTTCATCTAAGTCCATATTTTTAATCTGCTTATAAATTCCTGCCATTTGACTTTTAGAAATCTATCAAACTTCAATGTTACTTCAGCCTGTGTACACTGCAGCAATTGCAATATTTCTCCAACAGCTTGTCACCACATTTCCCTTCGGTTTCTCATCTACCCTTTTCCCTTCATCGTACCTTGATAAACATTTCCACGGTAATGTTCAAATGTTAGGTATCATCTCATAGAAGCATTTCCTATTTTCTACCAATTTAAATGCATTGCTCATCAATTACAGACTGTACTTCATTTCCAATAATTAGTGAACTTCTAATTTTATGCCATTCACTTCATTCCTCTTCATTGCTTCTTTCCATTAGCTTTGGACCCGATTGTCACTGCTTGCAGTTATCTTTATTATTAAGGGTCCAAAGGACGAAGTCCTTATGGACCATTATTGTTTTTCTTAGGATTTTTCTCTTTTATTATTATTAAGGGTCCAAAGCATGAAATGCTTATGGACCATTATTGTTTTTCTTAGGATTATTATTATTATTATTATTATTATTATTATTATTATTATTATTTTTATTATTATTATTATTATTATTATTATTTTTTTCCTGCCGTAAAACTGAATGTACAGCCTAAACCGTAAGAGCTAGACCAACCAAACTTGGTACGATGATGTCAATTCCTACCCGCTACTCAGATTCTCCGACCCAAGTCTATCAGCCAGATGGGGGCGCTCTAGCGCCCCCCAACGCGTTTCAGTCCATATCTCCTGTCCTATTAGTCCTACAATTGAATTTATTTTTTCTGCTGATACAGACAGCTTTGCTCTACCAACTTGCCATTTGGACTATGAAGCTCCACCTACTTAGATTTTTTGCTAATTTGCATAATTTGTGAAACTGGCTTCTGCCTTCAAGTCCTACACTGTTGGACCAAATCAGACACATGAGGTGTCAAACCGATCAGTCCACTGACCTGATCAAAAGCTGTTCAAGAAAGTCTGACATTTGTCAATTTTATGGCCACTAGCCACGCCCAAATCACACCTAAATTTGGCCTATTTCAGTCTGACTGCTATAACTTCTCCATACCTTTGCCTACCTGAACCAAACTTAGAATCCAACCTCCCTGCTCTATTATGGGGTGACCATACAATGCAGCCCACATTTCGTCAATAGGGGGCGCTACAACTAAAAACTGCTGATATCTCCTGACTGCTTTGACCAATCTAATTGAAATTTGGCAGATATGTACTACGTACAAGCCTGAGGTCAGACAAGTATCATGGCAGTCATTAGTTGTAAAATCCTGGCCACCATTAGCCAATCAAAATCAACCAGCCATTTGACTGGCTAAACAATGAGCAATCCAAACCAAATTTGGGTTCTACATTTGTACTCTGACCCTGAACCCACCCTGTAATGGACATGTCAGTCTGCCATATGGGGGCGCTACAGCACATTTCTGCCTATTTCTCCTGAACTGTTAATTATAAAATTAACAATTGTTGTTTACGCTATCCACTAGCTCATGACAAATTTAATGGCATAAAGAACTTCATCATATCTCTTGCCATTTTTGCCTATTTTGTAAAAGTCTTAAAACAGTACTTTTTCTTAACCTCCTTGGATTTTCACCAAACCTTCATATTTCTGTGATCATTTTAATCAGGAGACAGTCCTTATAAAGAAATATTAAAAAAATCTGAAACTTTCCATGTGGTATGGCCACCAGCCACACCCACACCATACTGGTGCCACACCCATTTCAATCAGACAGCTATATCTGAGGCGTGCCTCAGCCAATCATCACGAAACTTAAATATATATTGTAGGACATTACTGGGGAAGGGCCCTCCAATTTTCATGCCAATCAGTCAAACAGGGGCACTACAGCAATATAACATGTCTGTATAAACCTGCAAAATCAGTTCAAGTTACATTGTTGTCATTTTTGATAAAGTGACATATTACTCGTTAAAATCATTTGTCCTGCAAGTTCTGTTAGTCATGCTAAATCAAGATAGTCCATAATAGTCATTTGAATTACCTTGTGATATTTAAAAACTTAATAAATAACATATTACTATAACTACAACAATGTCTAGCCAAAGTAGGTCTTTCTGGTAGTAGATCAATCAGGACACTGCCCTTATGTATAATTTATAAAGATAGCTTCACCTGCCTGTACAGTATGGCCACCAGCCACACTGAACCTACCACATTTCCATGCTCATTTCAATCAAACAGCTAAATATGAGGTATACTTCATATGATCTTCACGAAATTTGACCCACTAATGTACCACTGCACCTCAGACAGACCCTCCAAATTTGGTGCCGATCGGTCAAATGGGGGCGCTACAGCTAATGTGCATATATGTGTAAGACCCACCTTAGCAAATTCAGCTGAAATGTCCTTATTTCTCATCAAATATTGAAAGATTTGTTCCCTTTCCCTTCAACTAGGTCCATATTTTTAATTTTTGTTCATTTTTCACCCATTTGCCTCATAGAACATTATCAGACTTCATTTACACATGAGAAGGCCTAAAAGTTTTAAATAGCATTTCTAAAATGGAGTGTTGACTCCACCTGCTGGCCAAATGATTTCCATGCCCATTTCAATCAAACAGTTATATCTCTGGCATGCTTCATCCAATCCTAACAAAATTTGATTCCCTTCTGTATCAGTGGACTACAGACAGACCTTCCAAATTTGGTGCCGATCAGTCAAACGGGGGCGCTACAGCAATATAACATGTCTTTATAAACCTGCAAAATCAGTACAACTTACATTTATCTCATTTCTGTTCCAGTGACATATGACTGGTTGAAATCTTTTGTATTGCAAGTTCTCTTAGTTATGCCAAATCAAGAAATATGCAATGCCTAATTGTCATTTGCATTCCCTTGTGACATTTAAAAACTTAATAAATAACATATTGCTATAACTACTACAATGTCCAGCCCAAGAAGGTCATTCTGGTAGTAGATCAATCATGACACGGCCCTTATGGATAATTTATAAAAATAACTTGACCTACCTGTATGCTATGGCCACCAACTACACCAAACCTGCACCATTTCCATGCTCATTTCAATCAAACAGCTAAATCTGAGGCATTCTTCATCCAATCCTCATAAAATTTGACCAGCTAATGTAACCATAGACCACAGACAGACCTTCCAACTTTGGTGCCGATCGGTCAAATGGGGGAGCTACAGCCACTGTCTATATATTTCTAAGACCCACCTTAGCAAATTCAGTTGGAATGTCCTTATTTCTCTTCAAACATTCAAAGAATTGTTTGCTTTCCCTTCAACTAGGTCCATATTTTAATTTCTGTTCATTTTTCACCCATTTGCCTCAGAACATTATCAGAATTAATTTAAACATGAGAAGGCCTAAAAGTATTAAATAGCATTTCTAAAATGGAGCGTTGACTCCACCTGCTGGCCACACCATTTCCATTTCCATTTCATTCAAACAGCTAAATCTCAGGCATGCTTCTCCCAATCTTCACAAAATTTGACTGTCTCCTGCAGGAGTGGACTACAGACAGACCATCTATGTTTGGTGGTGATCGGGCAAATGGGGGCACTACAGCCAATGTTGTATTATGTCTAAGAGCCACCTTAACAGATTCAGCTGAAATGTCCTTATTCCTCATGAAACCTTCAAAGAATTGTTACCTTTCCCTTCACCTTAGTCCATATTTTTAATTTCCTTTCATTTTTCACCAATTTGCCTTATACAACATTATCAGACTTCATTTACAAATGAGAAAGTCAGAAAGCATTTAATATCATTTCTAAAATGGAGCGCTGACTACACCTTCTGGCCACACCATTTCCATTCCCATTTCATTCAAACAGCTAAATCTCAGGCATGCTTCATCTGATCCTTACAAAATTTGATTCACTTCTGTATGACTGGACTACAGACAAATCTTCCAAGTTTGGTGGCGATCAGTCAAACGGGGGCGCTACAGCAATATAACATCACTGTATAAACTGCAAAATCAGCTAAACTTACATTGTTCTTATTTCTGTTTCAGTCACATATTACTGATAAAAATCATTTGTCCTGCAAGTTCTGTGTGTCATTCCAAATCAAGATATATGCAATGCCTAATGATCGTCATTTCCATTCCCTTGTGATATTTAAAAACTTAAAAAATTACATATTGCTATAACTACTAAAATATCAAGCCGAAGTACGTCATTCTGGTAGTAGATCAATCAGGACATGGCCTTTATGGATAATTTATATAAATAGCTTGACCTACCTGTATGCTATGGCCACCAACTACACCAAACCTGCACCATTTCCATGCTCATTTCAATCAAACAGCTAAATCTGAGGCAGACTTTGTCTGATCATCACCAAATTTGACCCACTAATGTAGCACTGGACCTCAAACAGACCTTCCAAATTTGGTGCTGATCGGTCAAATGGGGGCGTGACAGCCACTGTCCATATATGTGTAAGACCCACCTTAGCAGATTCAGCTGAAATGTCCTTATTCCTCATGAAACCTTCAAATAATTGTTACCTTTCCCTTCAGCTGAGTCCATATTTTTAATTTCCTTTCATTTTTCACCAATTTGCCTTATACAACATTATCAGACTTCATTTACAAATGAGAAGGTCAGAAAGCATTTAATATCATTTCTAAAATGGAGCGCTGACTCCACCTGCTGGCCACACCATTTCCATTCCCATTTCATTCAAACAGCTAAATCTCAGGCATGCTTCATCCGATCCTTACAAAATTTGATTCACTTCTGTATCAGTGGACTACAGACAGACCTTCCAAGTTTGGTGGCGATCAGTCAAATGGGAGCCATACAACCACTGTCCTAGTATGTCTAATAACTACCTTGGCTAATTCAGCTGAAATATCCTTCATAATACTTTCAAGGAATTAACTTTCCCTTCACCTAAGTCCATATTTTTAAGCTCCTTTCATTTTTCTGCTATTTGACTTATAGAAAATTATCAGATTTCATTTATAAGCCAGCCAGTATATATTGCAGATTTTTTGCTTTTTTGTATTAAATTGGCCAGTAGGTGGAGATGGTGCTCTATTTATATTGCACTTTTTTGGATTTTTTTTATAGATTCGCCAGCAGGTGCAGTTCGTCCTCTATTTCATTAATGCCATTAAATTCTTTTAGGGCTTCTTATGTCTAGAAGAATACTTTACAAATGCAGTAAGCCACTGTTGTTTTAAATATACAAGACAGCATGTGTTCACTGAGGTACTATAAAGTAAGCTTAACTTGTATGATCTAGACTTAAAATATTAGTTATGCAGGTGCCTATTTCTACCGTCTACTTAGACCATCTGACACAAAAAACAAATTCTTTTGGGCTGAGGCACTTCAGCAAATGGTTATATATTGTATCTTATATTGTTGTACTAAGGCTGCTTCTGCTAATGGCAGTAGTCAAACTGCCACACCAGGGACTGCATACTACCAATTTTCAAATGTAGCGCTAACTCCACCTGCTGGCCTCACTATTTCCATACCGTATTCATTAAGTCTGCTAAACCTCATTCATACTTCATCGAATTCTCACAAAATTTGACTCACTTCTGTAGCACTGGACTATGAATAGACCATCTAACTTTGGTGACATTCGGTTAAACGGGGGCGCTTCTGCCACTGTCAAAATATACTAATAGTTAATGCAGCTGAAATTTCTTTATTTTTCATCAAACCTTCAAAGATTATTGACATTTTCATTTCATTTCACTTTTAGAAATGTATCAAAGTTCAGAGATACTTCAGGCTGTGTACAGTGCAACAATTGCAATTTCTTCCAACAGCTAGTCACCACATGTCCCTTCTGTTTCTCATCTACCCTCTTCCCTTTATCGCACCTTAATCAACATATCAAAGTCAATGTTCAAAATGTCAGGTATTATCTTATCATAGAACCATTTCCTACTTTTTCTGACTATTTAAATGCATTGGCCATCAGTTACAGTCTGTACTTCATTTCAAATTTAGCCACTGTCAAAATATGTCTAAGATCAACCTTGGTTAATGCAGCTGACATCTCCTTATTGTTTATTTAAACATTTAAATATTAATCACCTTTCCCTTCATCTAAGTCCATATTTTTAATCTGCTTATAAATTCCTGCCATTTGACTTTTAGAAATCTATCAAACTTCAATGTTACTTCAGCCTGTGTACACTGCAGCAATTGCAATATTTCTCCAACAGCTTGTCACCACATTTCCCTTCTGTTTCTCATCTACCTTTTTCCCTTTATCGTACCTTGATAAACATTTCCAAAGGTAATGTTTAAATGTTAGATATCATCTCATAGTAGCATTTCATATTTTCTACCAATTTAAATGCATTGCTCATCAATTACAGTCTGTACTTCATTAACAAATAATTAGTGAACTTCTAATTTTATGCCATTCACTTCTTTCCTCTTCATTGCTTCTTTCCATTAGCTTTGGACCCGATTGTCACTGCTTGCAGTTATCTTTATTAAGGGTCCAAAGCATGAAATGCTTATGGACCATTATTGTTTTTCTTAGGATTTTTCTCTTTTTAAGGGTCCAAAGCATGAAATGCTATGGAACCTTATTGTTTTTCTTAGGATTATTATTATTATTTTTTTCCTGCCCTAAAACTGAATGTACAGCCTAAACCGTAAGAGCTAGACCAACCAAACTTGGTAAGATGATGTCAATTCCTACCCGCTACTCAGATTCTCTGACCCAGTCCTGTCAGCCAGATGGGGGCGCCTTAGCGTCCCCCAACACGTTTCGGTCGATATCTCCTGTCCTGTTAGTCCTACAATCGAAATTCTTTGTTCTACATATACAGACAGCAAAGCCCTACCAACTTGCCATTTGGACTATGAAGCTCCGCCTACTTAGATTTTTTGCTAATTTGCATAATTTGCAAATCCTACTTTTCCCTTCAAGTCCTAGCTTGTGCTACCAAATCAGACAAATGAGGTGTCAAACGAATCAGAACTCTGAGCTGATCAAGAATCATCAACAAAATTCAGACATTTTTATTTCCTACGGCCATTAGCCACGCCCAAACAATGGCCAAATTTCACCCATTTTGGTCTGACGGCTATAACTTGGCTATTCCTTGGCCAACCTTGACCAAATTTGAAAAGCTACCTCGCAACACCATCCTGGGGACACGGTCCAAGGCGGGCCGCATTTCGTCAATAGGGGGCGCTACAACTAAAAACTGGCAGTATCTCCTGACTGCCTTGGCCAATCTAACTGAAATTTGGCAGATATGTACTAGGACGCAGCCTGTGGTCAGTCACATACAATGGCAGTAATTCGTCCTTAAAGAGTGGCTGCCATCGTCCAATCAAAATCAAGCAGCCATTTGACAGGCTTATCAATGACCAATCTAAATCAAATTTGGGTGATACATTTGTGCTCTCACTCTCTGCCTACCCTGTAAAGGACACCTCACTCGGCCAGATGGGGGCGCTACAGTGACAACTTTTGCGTTTCTGCCTATTTCTTGAGAATGGTGAAGCCTAAAATCAACATTTACTGCCAGGTCAATTCAGTACGACATGCCAAATCAAACAACATGTAGAACTTGCTTCTACACCTTAGCATTTTTGCATAATTCATATTGGTCTGAAAACAAGACATTTCATTAGCCTCCTAGGATTTTCACCAAACCTACACAAATCTGGTATCATTTAAATCAGGAGACAGTCCTTATATATAATTATCCAAAAAAACCTAAACTTTCAATGAGGATCGGCCACCAGCCACACCCAAACCATATAGGTGCCAAGGCCAATTCAATCAGACAGCTATATCTTAGGCGTGCCTCAACCAATCATCACCAAACTTAAATATATAATGTAGGACATTACTCGGAAAGGGCCCTCCAAATTTTGTGCCGATCGGTCAAACGGGGGCGCTACAGCAATATAACATGTCTGTATAAACCTGGAAAATCAGTTCAACTTACATTGTTCTTATTTCTGTTCCAGTCACATATTAATTATAAAAATCATTTGTCCTACAAGTTCTGTGTGTCATTCCAAATCAAGATATATGCAATGCCTAATGATAGTCATTTCCATTCCCTTGTGATATTTAAAAACTTAATAAATTACATATTGCTATAGCTACTGCAATGTTCAGCCAAAGTAGGTCATTCTGGTAGTAGATCAATCAAGACACTGCCCTTATGTCTAATTTATAAGGATAACTTCACCTGCATGTACAGTATGGCCACCAGCCACACTGACCCTACAGCATTTCCATTCTCATTTCAATCAAACAGCTTAATCTGAGGCATACTTCATCTGATCATCACCAAATTTGACCAACTAATGTAGCACTGCACCTCAGACAGACCCACCAAATTTGGTGCTGATCGGTCAAATGGGGGCGCTACAGCAATATAACATGTCTGTATAAATGTGGAAAATCAGTTCAACTTACATTGTTCTTATTTCTGTTACAGTCACATTTTACTGATAAAAATATTTTGTCCTGCAAGTTCTGTGTGAGATTGCAAATCAAGATATATGCAATGTTACATGATAGTCATTTGCATTCCCTTGTGATTATTAAAAACTTAATAAATAACATATTGCTATAACTACTACAATGTCCAGCCAAACTAGGTCATTCTCATATTACATCAATCATGACATGGTCCTTATAGATAATTTATAAAAATAGCTTGACCTACCTGTATGCTATGGCCACCAACTACACCAAACCTGCACCATTTCCATACTCATTTCAATCAAACAGCTAAATCTGAGGCAGACTTCATCTGATCATCACCAAATTAGACCCACTAATGTAGCACTGGACCTCAAACAGACCTTCCAAATTTGGTGCTGATCGGTCAAATGGAGGCGTGACAACCACTGTCCATATATGTGTAAGACCCACCTTAGCAGATTCAGCTGAAATGTCCTTATTCCTCATGAAACCTTCAAATAATTGTTACCTTTCCCTTCAGCTCAGTCCATATTTTTAATTTCCTTTAATTTTTCAACAATTTGCCTCATACAACATTATCAGACTTCATTTACAAATGAGAAGGTCAGAAAGCATTTAATATCATTTCTAAAATGTAGCGCTGACTCCACCTGCTGGCCACACCATTTCCATTCCCATTTCATTCAAACAGCTAAATCTCAGGCATGCTTCATCTGATCCTTACAAAATTTGATTCACTTCTGTATGACTGGACTACAGACAAATCATCCAAGTTTGGTGGCGATCAGTCAATCTGGAGCAGTACAGCCACTGTCCTAGTATGTCTAATACCTACCTTGGCTAATTCAGCTGAAATATCCTTCATAATACTTTCAAGTAATTAACTTTCCCTTCACCTCAGTCCATATTTTTAAGCTCCTTTCATTTTTATGCTATTTGACTTATAGAAAATTATCAGATTTTATTTATAAGCCAGGCAGTATATATTGCAGATTTTTGGCTTTTTTGTATTAAATTGGCCAGTAGGTGGAGATGGTGCTCTATTTATATTGCAGTTTTTTTAATTTTTTTTTATGAATTAGCCAGCAGGTGTAGTTCGTCCTGTATTTCATTAATGGCATTAAATTCTTTCAGGGCTTCTTATGTCTAGAAGAATACTTTACAAATGCAGTAAGCCACTGTTGTTTTTTTTAATATACAAGACAGCATGTGTTCACTGACGTACTATAAAGTAAGCTTAACTTGTATGATCTAGACTTAAAATATTAGGTATGCAGGTGCCTATTTCTACCGTCTACTTAGACCATCTGACACAAAAAACAAATTCTTTTGGGCTGAGGCACTTCAGCAAATGGTTATATATTGTATCTTATATTGTACTAAGGCTGCTTCTGCTAATGGCAGTAGTCAAACTGCCACACCAGGGACTGCATACTACCAATTATCAAATGTAGTGCTAACTCCACCTGCTGGCCTCACTATTTCCATACCGAATTCATTAAGTCTGCTAAACCTCATTCATACTTCATCGAATTCTCACAAAATTTGACTCACTTCTGTAGCACTGGACTATGAATAGACCATCTAACTTTGGTGACATTCGGTTAAACGGTGGCGCTTCTGCCACTGTCAAAATATACTCATAGTTAATGCAGCTGAAATTTCTTAATTTTTCATCAAACCTTCAAAGATTATTGACATTTTCATTTCATTTCACTTTTAGAAATGTATCAAAGTTCAGAGATACTTCAGGCTGTGTACAGTGCAACAATTGGAATTTCTTCCAACAGCTAGTCACCACATGTCCCTTCTGTTTCTGATCTACCCTCTTCCCTTTATCATACCTTAATCAACATATCAAAGTCAATGTTCAAAATATCAGGTATTATCTTATCATAGAAGCATTTCCTACTTATTCTGACTATTTAAATGCATTGGCCATCAGTTACAGTCTGTACTTCATTTCCAATTTAGCCACCGTCATAACATGTCTAAGACCAACCTTAGATAATGCAGCTGAAATTAGCTTATTTCTCATGAAATATTTAAAAATTAATCACCTTTCCCCTCATCTCAGTCCATATTATTAAATAGCTTTCATTTTCCTGCCATTTCACTTTTAGAAATCTATCAAACTGCAGTGATGTACACTGCAGCAATTTCAATTTTTTCCAACAACTAGTCACCACATGTCCGTTCTTTCTCATCTACCATTTTCCTTCTTTCTGTCTATTTAAATGCATTGGCCATCCGTTACAGTCTGTACTTCATTTCCAATTTAGCCACCGTCATAATATGTCTAAGACCAACCTTGGTTAATGCAGCTGACATCTCCTTATTGTTTATTTAAACATTTAAATATTAATCACCTTTCCCTTCATCTAAGTCCATATTTTTAATCTCATATATTCCTGCCATTTAACTTTTAGAAATCTATCAAACTTCAATGTTACTTCAGCCTGTGTACACTGCAGCAATTGCAATATTTCTCCAACAGCTAGTCACCACATTTCCCTTCCGTTTCTCATCTACCATTTTCCTTTATCATATCTTGATAAACATTTCCACAATAATGTTTAAATGTTAGCTCTCATCTCATAGTAGCATTTATTATTTTCTGACTATTTAAATGCATTGGCCATCAGTTACAGTCTATACTTCATTTATAATTTAGCCACTGTCCTAATATGTCTTACAACAACCTTGGTTAATGCAGCTGACATCTCCTTATTGTTTATTTAAACATTTAAATATTAATCACCTTTCCATTCATCTAAGTCCATATTTTTAATCTGCTTATATGTTACTGCCATTTGACTTTTAGAAATCTATCAAACTTCAATGTTACTTTATCCTGTGTACACTCCAGCAATTGCAATATTTCTCAAACAGCTAGTCACCACATTTCCCTTCGGTTTCTCATCTACCCATTTCCCTTCATCGTACCTTGATAAACATTTCCATGGTAATGTTCAAAATGTTAGTTATCATCTCATAGAAGCATTTCATATTTTCTGCCAATTTAAATGCATTGCTCATCAATTACAGTCTGTACTTAATTTACAAATAATTAGTGAACTTCTAATTTTATGCCATTCACTTTTTTCCTCTTCATTGCTTCTTTCCATTAGCTTTGGACCCGATTGTCACTGCTTGCAGTTATCTTTATTATTATTATTATTATTATTATTATTTTTCGCGCCCTAAAACTGAATGTACAGCCTAAACCGTAAGAGCTAGACCAACCAAACTTGGTAATATGATGTCAATTCCTACCCGCTACTCAGATTCTCCGACCCAGGCCTGTCAGCCAGATGGGGGCGCTCTAGCGCCCCCCAACGCGTTTCAGTCCATATCTCCTGTCCTATTAGTCCTACAATTGAAATTATTTTTTCTGCTGATACAGACAGCTTTGCTCTACCAACTTGCCATTTGGACTATGAAGCTCTGCCTACTTAGATTTTTTGCTAATTTGCTTAATTTGTGAAACTGACTTCTGCCTTCAAGTCCTACACTATTGGACCAAATCAGACACATGAGGTGTCAAACCGATCAGTCCACTGAGCTGATCCAAAGATATTCAAGAAAGTCTGACATTTGTCTATTTTATGGCCACTAGCCACGCCCAAATCCCACCTAAATTTGGCCTATTTCAGTCTGACTGCTATAACTTCTCCATACCTTAGCCTACCTGAACCAAACTTACAATGCTACCTCCTTGCTCCATTATGAGGTCAACATACAATGCGGCCCACATTTCGTCAATAGGGGGCGCTACAACTAAAAACTGCCAATATCTCCTGACTGCCTTGACCAATCTAATTGAAATTTGGCAGATATGTAATACGTACAAGCCTGAAGTCAGACAACTATCATGGCAGTCATTAGTTGTAAAATCCTGGCCACCATTAGCCAATCAAAATCAAGCAGCCATTTGACTGGCTAAACAATGAGCAATCCAAACCAAATTTGGGTTGTACATTTGTCCTCTGACCCTGAGCCCACCCTGTAAAGGACATGTCAGTCTGCCATATGGGGGCGCTACAGCGCATTTCTGCCTATTTCTCCTGAACTGTTAATTATAAAATTGACAATTGTTGCTTAAGCTATCCACTAGCTCATGACAAATTTAATGTTATAAAGAACTTCATCATATCTCTTGCCATTTTTGCCTATTTTGTAAAAGTCTTAAAACAGTACTTTTTCTTAACCTCCTTGGATTTTCACCAAACCTTAATATTTCTGTGATCATTTTAATCAGGAGACAGTCCTTATAAAGAAATATTAACAAAATCTGAAACTTTCCATGTGGTATGGCCACCAGCCACACCCAAACCATACTGGTGCCACACCCATTTAAATCAGACAGCTATATCTGAGGCGTGCCTCAGCCAATCATCACCAAACTTTAATATATACTTTAGGACATTACTGGGGAAGGGCCCTCCAAATTATGTGCCAATCGGTCAAACGGGGGCGCTACAGCAATATAACATGTCTGTAAAAATGTGGAAAATCAGTTCAACTTACATTGTTCTTATTTCTGTTACAGTCACATTTTACTGATAAAAATATTTTGTCCTGCAAGTTCTGTGTGTCATTCCAAACCAAGATTTATGCAATGTTACATGATAGTCATTTGCATTCCCTTGTGATTATTAAAAACTTAATAAATAACATATTGCTATAACTACTACAATGTCCAGCCAAAGTAGTTCATTCTGATAGTAGATCAATCATGACATGGTCCTTATAGATAATTTATAAAAATAGCTTGACCTACCTGTATGCTATGGCCACCAACTACACCAAACCTGCACCATTTCCATGCTCATTTCAATCAAACAGCAAAATCTGAGGCAGACTTCGTCTGATCATCACCAAATTTGACCCAATAATGTAGCACTGGACCTCAAACAGACCTTCCAAATTTGGTGCTGATCGGTCAAATGGGGGCGTGACAGCCACTGTCCATATATGTGTAAGACCCACCTTAGCAGATTCAGCTGAAATGTCCTTATTCCTCATGAAACCTTCAAATAATTGTTACCTTTCCCTTCAGCTGAGTCCATATTTTTAATTTCCTTTCATTTTTCACCAATTTGCCTTATACAACATTATCAGACTTCATTTACAAATGAGAAGGTCAGAAAGCATTTAATATCATTTCTAAAATGGAGCGCTGACTCCACCTGCTGGCCACACCATTTCCATTCCCATTTCATTCAAACAGCTAAATCTCAGGCATGCTTCATCTGATCCTTACAAAATTTGATTCACTTCTGTATGACTGAACTACAGACAAATCTTCCAAGTTTGGTGGCGATCAGTCAATCTGGAGCGGTACAGCCACTGTCATAGTATGTCTAATAACTACCTTGGCTAATTCAGCTGAAATATCATTCATAATACTTTCCAGGAATTAACTTTCCCTTCACCTCAGTCCATATTTTTAAGCTCCTTTCATTTTTATGCTATTTGATTTATAGAAAATTATTAGATTTTATTTATAAGCCAGGCAGTATATATTGCAGATTTTTCACTTTTTTTGTATTAAATTGGCCAGTAGGTGGAGATGGTGCTCTATGTATATTGCAGTTTTTTAGATTTTTTTTTATACATTAGCCAGCAGGTGCAGTTCGTCCTGTATTTCATTAATGGCATTAAATTCTTTCAGGGCTTCTTATGTCTAGAAGAATACTTTACAAATGCAGTAAGCCACTGTTGTTTTTTTTAATATACAAGACAGCATTTGTTCACTGAGGTACTATAAAGTAAGCTTAACTTGTATGATCTAGACTTAAAATATTAGGTATGCAGGTGCCTATTTCTACCGTCTACTTAGACCATCTGACACAAAAAACAAATTCTTTTGGGCTGAGGCACTTCAGCAAGTGGTTATATATTGTATCTTATATTGTTGTACTAAGGCTGCTTCTGCTAATGGCAGTAGTCAAACTGCCACACCAGGGACTGCATGCTACCAATTATCAAATGTAGTGCTAACTCCACCTGCTGGCCTCACTATTTCCATACCGAATTCATTAAGTCTGCTATTCCTCATTCATACTTCATCGAATTTTCACAAAATTTGACTCACTTCTGTAGCACTGGACTATGAATAGACCATCTAACTTTGGTGACATTCGGTTAAACGGGGGTGCTTCTGCCACTGTCAAAATATACTTATAGTTAATATAGCTGAAATTTCTTTATTTTTCATCAAACCTTCCATGATTATTGATATTTTCATTTCATTTCACTTTTAGAAATGTATCAAAGTTCAGAGATACTTCAGGCTGTGTACAGTGCAACAATTGCAATTTCTTCCAACAGCTAGTCACCACATGTCCCTTCTGTTTCTCATCTACCCTCTTCCCTTTATCGTACCTTAATCAACATATCAAAAACAATGTTCAAAATGTTAGGTATTATCTTATAGAAGCATTTCCTACTTTCTGACTATTTAAATGCATTGGCCATCAGTTACAGTCTGTACTTCATTTACAATTTAGCCACTGTCATAATATTTCTAAGACCAACCTTGGTTAATGCAACTGAAATTAGCTTATTTCTCATCAAATATTTAAAAATTAATCACCATTCCCTTCACCTCAGTCAATATTAATAAATTGGTTTCATTATCCTGCCATTTGACTTTTAGAAATGTATCAAACTTCAGTGATGTACACTGCAGCAATTTCAATTTTTTTCCAACAGCTAGTCACCACATGTCTGTTATTTCTTATCTACCATTTTCTTACTTTCTGACTATTTCAATGCATTGGCCATCAGTTACACTATGTACTTCATTTACAATTTAGCCACTGTCCTAATATGTTTAAGACCAACCTTGGTTAATGCAGCTGACATCTCCTTATTGTTTATTTAGACATTTAAATATTAATCACCTTTCCCTTCATCTAAGTCCATATTTTTAATCTGCTTATATGTTACTGCCATTTGACTTTTAGAAATCTATCAAACTTCAATGTTACTTCATCCTGTGTACACTGCAGCAATTGCAATATTTCTCAAACAGCTAGTCACCACATTTCCCTTCGGTTTCTCATCTACCCTTTTCCCTTCATCGTACCTTAATAAACATATCTACGGTAATGTTCAAATGTCAGGTATCATCTTATAGTAGCATTTCCTACTTTCTGACTATTTAAATGCATTGGCCATCAGTTACAGTCTGTACTTCATTTACAATTTAGCCACTGTCATAATATTTCTAACACCAACCTTGGTTAATGCAACTGAAATTAGCTTATTTCACATCAAATATTTAAAAATTAATCACCATTCCCTTCACCTCAGTCAATATTAATAAATTGGTTTCATTATCCTGCCATTTGACTTTTAGAAATGTATCAAACTTCAGTGATGTACACTGCAGCAATTTCAATTTTTTTCCAACAGCTAGTCACCACATGTCTGTTATTTCTTATCTACCATTTTCTTACTTTCTGACTATTTCAATGCATTGGCCATCAGTTACAATATGTACTTCATTTACAATTTAGCCACTGTCCTAATAGGTTTAAGACCAACCTTGGTTAATGCAGCTGACATCTCCTTATTGTTTATTTAGACATTTAAATATTAATCACCTTTCCATTCATCTAAGTCCATATTTTTAATCTGCTTATATGTTACTGCCATTTGACTTTTAGAAATCTATCGAACTTCAATGTTACTTCATCCTGTGTACACTGCAGCAATTGCAATATTTCTCAAACAGCTAGTCACCACATTTCCCTTCGGTTTCTCATCTACCATTTTCCCTTCATCGTACCTTGATAAACATTTCCACGGTAATGTTTAAATGTTAGGTATCATCTCATAGAAGCATTTCATATTTTCTGCGGATTTAAATGCATTGCTCATCAATTACAGTCTATACTTCATTTCCAATAATTAGTGAACTTATAATTTTATGCCATTCACTTCATTCCTCTTCATTGCTTCTTTCCATTAGCTTTGGACCCGATTGTCACTGCTTGCAGTTATCTTTATTATTATTTTTCCGCCCTAAAACTGAATGTACAGCCTAAACCATAAGAGCTAGACCAACCAAACTGGGTCAGATGATGTCAATTCCTACCCGCTACTCAGATTCTCTGACCCAGTCCTGTCAGCCAGATGGGGGCGCCGTAGCGCCCCCCAACACGTTTCAGTCCATAACTCCTGTCCTATTAGTCCTACATTTGAAATTCTTTTTTCTGCTGATACAGACAGCCATTCCCTATCAACTTCCCATTTGGACTATGAAGCTCCGCCTATTTAGATTTTTTGCTAATTTGCATAATTTGCAAATCCTACTGCTGCCCTCAAGTCCTACCCCGTCTGTCCAAATCAGACATATGAGGTGTCAAACCAATCAGTTCTTTGAGCTGATCAAGACTTATTAAAAAAAATCCTAAAATTTCTGTATCATATGGCCTTCAGCCACGCCCAAACTCCACCCAAATTTGGCCAGATTCAGTCTGACTGCTATAACTTGGCCCTACTTTAGCCGATCTTAACCAAATTTGCAATGCTACCTCCCAGCGCCATTCTGGGGAGTATATATAAAGCTGGCCACATTTCATCAATAGGGGGCGCTACAACTAAAAACTGCCATTATCTCCTGACTGCATTGACCAATCTAATTAAAATTTGGCAGATATGTACTACAACCAATTCTGAGATCAGACATATATCATAGCAGTCATTGATCATAAAATCATGGTCATCATCAGCCAATCAAAATGAAGCAGCCATTTGACAGGCTAAACAATACCGAATCTCAACCAAAACAGGTTGTCACATTTGATTCCCGACCCTTAGCATACCCTGTTAAGGACACCGCAATCAACCAGATGGGGGCGCTACAGCAACAAGTTTTGCATTTCTGCCTATTTCTCCTGAACTGTTAAAGACTAAATTGAGAATTGTTGCGAATCCTATCCACTAGATCATGGCAAATTTAATGTTATAAAGAACTTCATCATAACTATTGCCCTTTTTGCCTATTTTGTAAAAGTCTGAAAACAGGGCTTTTTGTTAGCCTCCTAGGGTTTTCACCAATCCTACACAAATCTGTTATCATTTGATTCAGGAGACAGTCCATATATAAAATTATTAAAAAAATCATAAACTTTCCATGAGGTACGGCCACCAGCCACACCCAAACCATACTGGTGCCACACCCATTTCAATCAGACAGCTATATCTTAGGCGTGCCTCAACGAATCATCACCAAACTTAAATATATAATGTAGGACATTACTGGGGAAGGGCCCTCCAAATTTTGTGCCTATTGGTCAAACGGGGGCGCTACAGCAATATAACATGTCTGTATAAACCTGGAAAATCAGTTCAACTTACATTGTTCTTATTTCTGTTCCAGTCACATATTACTTATAAAAATCTTTTGTCCTGCAAGTTCTGTGTGTCATTCCAAATGAAGATATATGCAATGCCTAATAATAGTCATTTCCATTCCCTTGTGATATTTAAAAACTTAAAAAATTACATATTGCTATAACTACTACAATATCCAGCCGAAGTACGTCATTCTAGTAGTAGATCAATCAGAACATGGCCTTTATGGATAATTTATAAAAATAGCTTGACCTACCTGTATGCTATGGCCACCAACTACACCAATCCTGCACCATTTCCATGCTCATTTCAATCAAACAGCTAAATCTGAGGCAGACTTCATCTGATCATCACCAAATTTGACCAACTAATGTAGCACTGCACCTCAGACAGACCCACCAAATTTGGTGCTGATCGGTCAAATGGGGGCGCTACAGTTACTGTCCATATATGTCTACGACCTACCTTAGCAAATTCAGCTGAAATGTCCTTCTTTCTCATAAAACCTTCAAAGAATTGTTACCTTTCCCTTCACCTTAGTCCATATTTTTCATTTCCTTTCATTTTTCACCTATTTGCCTCATATAACATTATCAGACTTGATTTACACATGAGAAGGCCTAAAAGTATTAAATAGTATTTCTAAAATGGAGCGCTGACTCCACCTGCTGGCCAAACCATTTCCATGCCCATTTCAATCAAACAGTTATATCGCTGGCATGCTTCATCCAATCCTCTCAAAAATTGACCGACTGATTTATCTCTGGCCCACAGACAGACCCTCCACCTTATGTGCTGATTGGTCAAAGGGGGGCGCTACAGCTACTCTCTAAATATGTCTAAGACCAACATAGGCTAATGCAGCTGATATTACCTTATTTCTCATCAAATATTTAAAGATTAATCACCATTACCTTGATCTCAGTTAATATTTTTAAATTGCTTTAATTTTCCTGCCATTAGACTTTTAGATATGTATCAAACTTCAGTGATACTTCATGCTCTGTACATTGCAGCAATTGCAATTTCTTTGAACAGCTAGTCACCACATTTCCCTTCTGTTTCTCATCTACCGATTTCCATTTATTGTACCTTAATCAACATTTCTACGGTAATGTTCAAATGTCAGGTATCATCTCATAGTAGCATTTCCTACTTTCTGACTATTTAAATGCATTGGCCATCAGTTACAGTCTGTACTTCATTTACAATTTAGCCACTGTCATAATATTTCTAAGACCAACCTTGGTTAATGCAACTGAAATTAGCTTATTTCTCATCAAATATTTAAAAATTAATCACCATTCCCTTCACCTCAGTCAATTTTAATAAATTGGTTTCATTATCCTGCCATTTGACTTTTAGAAATGTATCAAACTTCAGTGATGTACACTGCAGCAATTTCAATTTTTTCCAACAGCTAGTCACCACATGTCTGTTATTTCTAATCTACCATTTTCTTACTTTCTGACTATTTCAATGCATTGGCCATCAGTTACACTATGTACTTGATTTACAATTTAACCACTGTCCTAATATGTTTAAGACCAACCTTGGTTAATGCAGCTGACATCTCCTTATTGTTTATTTAGACATTTAAATATTAATCACCTTTCCCTTCATCTAAGTCCATATTTTTAATCTGCTTATATGTTACTGCCATTTGACTTTTAGAAATTTATCAAACTTCAATGTTACTTCATCCTGTGTACACTGCAGCAATTGCAATATTTCTCAAACAGCAAGTCACCACATTTCCCTTCGGTTTCTCATCTACCCTGTTCCCTTCATCGTACCTTGATTAACATTTCAACGGTAATGTTCAAATGTTAGGTATCATCTCATCAAAGCATTTCCTATTTTCTGCCAATTTAAATGCATTGCTCATCAATAACAGTCTGTACTTCATTTACAATAATTAGTGAACTTCTAATTTTATGCCATTCACTTCATTCCTCTTCATTGCTTCTTTCCATTAGCTTTGGACCCGATTGTCACTGCTTGCAGTTATCTTTATTATTATTATTTTTTTCCTGCCGTAAAACTGAATGTACAGCCTAAACCGTAAGAGCTAGACCAACCAAACTTGGTACGATGATGTCAATTCCTACCCGCTACTCAGATTCTCCGACCCAAGTCTATCAGCCAGATGGGGGCGCTCTAGCGCCCCCCAACGCGTTTCAGTCCATATCTCCTGTCCTTTTAGTCCTACAATTGAAATTATTTTTTCTGCTGATACAGACAGCTTTGCTCTACCAACTTGCCATATGGACTATGAAGCTCCGCCTACTTAGATTTTTAGCTAATTTGCATAATTTGCAAAACTGACCTCTGCCTTCAAGTCCTACCCCGTCTGTCCTAATCAGACAAATGAGGTGTCAAACCAATCAGTTCTCTGAGCTGATCAAGACTTACAAAAATAATCATGAAATTTCTGTATCATACGGTCTTCAGCCACGCCCAAACTTTGTATAAATTTGGCCAGTTTCAGTCTGATTGCTATAACTTGGCTCTGCTTTAACCAATCTTAACCAAATTTGAAATCCTTCCTCCCAGCGCCATTCTGGGGACTAGATATAAAGCTGGCCCCATTTCATCAATAGGGGGCGCTACAACTAAAAACTGCCAATATCTCCTGACTGCCTTGACCAATCTAATTGAAATTTGGCAGACATGTAATATGTACAAGCCTGAGGTCAGACAAGTATCATGGCAGTCATTAGTTGTAAAATCCTGGCCACCATTAGCCAATCAAAATCAAGCAGCCATTTGACTGGCTAAACAATACCGAATCTCAACCAAAACAGGGTGTCACATTTGATTCCCTAACCTTAGCATACCATGTTAAGGACACCGCAATCAGCCAGATGGGGGCGCTACAGCAACAAGTTTTGCATTTCTGTCTATTTCTCTTGAACTGATAAAGATAGAATTTAGAATTGTTGCGAATCCTATCCTCTCCCTCATGGCAAATTTAATGGTATAAAGAACTTCATCATATCTCTTGCCGTTTTTGCCTATTTTGTAACAGTCTGAAAACAGGGTTTTTTCTTATCCTCCTAGGATTTTCACCAAACCTACACAAATCTGGTATCATTTAAATCAGGAGACAGTCCCTATATAAAATTATTAAAAAAATCATAAACTTTCCATGAGGTACGGCCACCAGCCACACCCAAACCATAGTGGTGCCACACCCATTTCAATCAGACAGCTATATCTCAGGCGTGCCTCAACCAATCATCACCAAACTTAAATATGTAATGTAGGATATTACTGGAGAAGGGCCCTCCAAATTTGGTGCCGATCAGTCAAACGGGGGCGCTACAGCAATATAACATGTCTTTATAAACCTGCAAAATCAGTACAACTTACATTTATCTCATTTCTGTTCCAGTGACATATGACTGGTTGAAATCTTTTGTATTGCAAGTTCTCTTAGTTATGCCAAATCAAGAAATATGCAATGCCTAATGATTGTCATTTGCATTCCCTTGTGACATTTAAAAACTTAATAAATAACATATTGCTATAACTACTACAATGTCCAGCCCAAGAAGGTCATTCTGGTAGTAGATCAATCATGACACGGCCCTTATGGATAATTTATAAAAATAACTTGACCTACCTGTATGCTATGGCCACCAACTACACCAAACCTGCACCATTTCCATGCTCATTTCAATCAAACAGCTAAATCTGAGGCATTCTTCATCCAATCCTCATAAAATTTGACCAGTTAATGTAACCATGGACCACAGACAGACCCTCCAACTTTGGTGCCGATCGGTCAAATGGGGGAGCTACAGCCACTGTCTATATATTTCTAAGACCCACCTTAGCAAATTCAGTTGGAATGTCCTTATTTCTCTTCAAACATTCAAAGAATTGTTTGCTTTCCCATCAACTAGGTCCATATTTTAATTTCTGTTCATTTTTCACCCATTTGCCTCATAGAACATTATCAGAATTCATTTAAACATGAGAAGGCCTAAAAGTATTAAATAGCATTTCGAAAATGGAGCATTGACTCCACCTGCTGGCCACACCATTTCCATTTCCATTTCATTCAAACAGCTAAATCTCAGGCATGCTTCTCCCAATCTTCACAAAATTTGACTCTCTCCTGCAGGAGTGGACTACAGACAGACCATCTAAGTTTGGTGGTGATCGGGCAAACGGGGGCACTACAGCCAATGTTGTATTATGTCTAAGAGCCACCTTAGCAGATTCAACTGAAATGTCCTTATTCCTCATGAAACCTTCAAAGAATTGTTACCTTTCCCTTCACCTTAGTCCATATTTTTAATTTCCTTTCATTTTTCACCAATTTGCCTTATACAACATTATCAGACTTCATTTACAAATGAGAAGGTCAGAAAGCATTTAATATCATTTCTAAAATGTAGCGCTGACTACACCTTCTGGCCACACCATTTCCATTCCCATTTCATTCAAACAGCTAAATCTCAGGCATGCTTCATCTGATCCTTACAAAATTTGATTCACTTCTGTATGACTGGACTACAGACAGATCTTCCAAGTTTGGTGGCGATCAGTCAATCTGGAGCGATACAGCCACTTTCCTAGTATGTCTAATACCTACCTTGGCTAATTCAGCTGAAATATCCTTCATAATACTTTCAAGGAATTAACTTTCCCTTCACCTCAGTCCATATTTTTAAGCTCCTTTCATTTTTCTGCTATTTGACTTATAGAAAATTATCAGATTTTATTTATAAGCCAGGCAGTATATATTGCAGATTTTTCACTTTTTTGTATTAAATTGGGGCCAGTAGGTGGAGATGGTGCTCTATTTATATTGCACTTTTTTGGATTTTTTTTTATAGATTCGCCAGCAGGTGGAGTTCGTCCTCTATTTCATTAATGCCATTAAATTCTTTTAGGGCTTCTTATGTCTAGAAGAATACTTTTCAAATGCAGTAAGCCACTGTTGTTTTGAATATACAAGACGGCATGTGTTCACTGAGGTACTATAAAGTAAGATTAACTTGTATGATCTAGACTTAAAATATTAGGTATGCAGGTGCCTATTTCTACCGACTACTTAGACCATCTGACACAAACCATACATTGTCTTGGGCTGAGGCACTTCACCAAAGGGTTCTATATTGTATCCTATATTGGTGTACTAAGGCTGCTTCTGCTAATGGCAGTAGTCAAACTGCCACACCAGGGACTGCATGCTACCAATTATCAAATGTAGTGCTAACTCCACCTGCTGGCCACACTATTTCCATACCGAATTCATTTAGTCTGCTAAATCTCATTCATACTTCATCGAATTCTCATAAAATTTGACTCACTTATGTAGCACTGGACTACGAATAGACCATCCAACTTTGGTGACATTCGGTTAAACAGGGGTGCTACTGCCGCTGTCAAAATATGTCTAAAACTCATAGTTAATGCAGCTGAAATTTCTTTATTTTTCATCAAACCTTCAAAGATTAATCACATTTTCATTCACTTTCATTTTCCTGCCATTTCACTTTTAGAAATGTATCAAGGTTCAGTGATACTTCAGGCTGTGTACACTGCAGCAATTGCAATTTCTTTGAACAGCTAGTCACCACATTTCCCTTCTGTTTCTCATCTACCATATTCCCTTTATAGGACCTTAATCAACATTTCTACGGTAATGTTAAAATGTCAAGTATCATCTTATCATAGTAGCATTTCCTACTTTCTGACTATTTAAATGCATTGGCCATCAGTTTGAATCTGTACTTCATTTCCAATTTAGCCACTGTCTTAATAAGTCTAACACCATCCTTGGTTAATGCAGCTGACATCTTATTGTTCATTTAAACATTTAAATATTAATCACCTTTCGCTTCATCTAAGTCCATATTTTTAATCTGCTTATATATTTCTGCCATTTAACTTTTAGAAATCAATCAAAGTTCAATGTTACTTCAGCCTGTGTACACTGCAGCAATTGCAATATTTCTCCAACAGCTAGTCACCACATTTCCCTTCTGTTTCTCATCTACCTTTTTCCCTTTATCGTACCTTGATAAACATTTCTACAGTAATGTTAAAAATGTTACGTATCATCATCTCATAGTATCATTTCATATTTTCTGACTATTTAAATGCATTGCTCATCAATTACAGTCTATACTTCATTTACAATAATTAGTAAACTTTTAATTTATGACATTCACTTCATTACTATTCATTGCTTCTGTCCATTTGCTTTGGACCCGATTGTCACTGCTTGCAGTTATCTTTATTATTATTATTTTTTTCCTGCCGTAAAACTGAATGTACAGCCTAAACCGTAAGAGCTAGACCAACCAAACTTGGTACGATGATGTCAATTCCTACCCGCTACTCAGATTCTCCGACCCAAGTCTATCAGCCAGATGGGGGCGCTCTAGCGCCCCCCAACGCGTTTCAGTCCATATCTCCTGTCCTTTTAGTCCTACAATTGAAATTATTTTTTCTGCTGATACAGACAGCTTTGCTCTACCAACTTGCCATATGGACTATGAAGCTCCGCCTACTTAGATTTTTAGCTAATTTGCATAATTTGCAAAACTGACCTCTGCCTTCAAGTCCTACCCCGTCTGTCCTAATCAGACAAATGAGGTGTCAAACCAATCAGTTCTCTGAGCTGATCAAGACTTACAAAAATAATCATGAAATTTCTGTATCATACGGTCTTCAGCCACGCCCAAACTTTGTATAAATTTGGCCAGTTTCAGTCTGATTGCTATAACTTGGCTCTGCTTTAACCAATCTTAACCAAATTTGAAATCCTTCCTCCCAGCGCCATTCTGGGGACTAGATATAAAGCTGGCCCCATTTCATCAATAGGGGGCGCTACAACTAAAAACTGCCAATATCTCCTGACTGCCTTGACCAATCTAATTGAAATTTGGCAGACATGTAATATGTACAAGCCTGAGGTCAGACAAGTATCATGGCAGTCATTAGTTGTAAAATCCTGGCCACCATTAGCCAATCAAAATCAAGCAGCCATTTGACTGGCTAAACAATACCGAATCTCAACCAAAACAGGGTGTCACATTTGATTCCCTAACCTTAGCATACCATGTTAAGGACACCGCAATCAGCCAGATGGGGGCGCTACAGCAACAAGTTTTGCATTTCTGTCTATTTCTCTTGAACTGATAAAGATAGAATTTAGAATTGTTGCGAATCCTATCCTCTCCCTCATGGCAAATTTAATGGTATAAAGAACTTCATCATATCTCTTGCCGTTTTTGCCTATTTTGTAACAGTCTGAAAACAGGGTTTTTTCTTATCCTCCTAGGATTTTCACCAAACCTACACAAATCTGGTATCATTTAAATCAGGAGACAGTCCCTATATAAAATTATTAAAAAAATCATAAACTTTCCATGAGGTACGGCCACCAGCCACACCCAAACCATAGTGGTGCCACACCCATTTCAATCAGACAGCTATATCTCAGGCGTGCCTCAACCAATCATCACCAAACTTAAATATGTAATGTAGGATATTACTGGAGAAGGGCCCTCCAAATTTGGTGCCGATCAGTCAAACGGGGGCGCTACAGCAATATAACATGTCTTTATAAACCTGCAAAATCAGTACAACTTACATTTATCTCATTTCTGTTCCAGTGACATATGACTGGTTGAAATCTTTTGTATTGCAAGTTCTCTTAGTTATGCCAAATCAAGAAATATGCAATGCCTAATGATTGTCATTTGCATTCCCTTGTGACATTTAAAAACTTAATAAATAACATATTGCTATAACTACTACAATGTCCAGCCCAAGAAGGTCATTCTGGTAGTAGATCAATCATGACACGGCCCTTATGGATAATTTATAAAAATAACTTGACCTACCTGTATGCTATGGCCACCAACTACACCAAACCTGCACCATTTCCATGCTCATTTCAATCAAACAGCTAAATCTGAGGCATTCTTCATCCAATCCTCATAAAATTTGACCAGTTAATGTAACCATGGACCACAGACAGACCCTCCAACTTTGGTGCCGATCGGTCAAATGGGGGAGCTACAGCCACTGTCTATATATTTCTAAGACCCACCTTAGCAAATTCAGTTGGAATGTCCTTATTTCTCTTCAAACATTCAAAGAATTGTTTGCTTTCCCATCAACTAGGTCCATATTTTAATTTCTGTTCATTTTTCACCCATTTGCCTCATAGAACATTATCAGAATTCATTTAAACATGAGAAGGCCTAAAAGTATTAAATAGCATTTCGAAAATGGAGCATTGACTCCACCTGCTGGCCACACCATTTCCATTTCCATTTCATTCAAACAGCTAAATCTCAGGCATGCTTCTCCCAATCTTCACAAAATTTGACTCTCTCCTGCAGGAGTGGACTACAGACAGACCATCTAAGTTTGGTGGTGATCGGGCAAACGGGGGCACTACAGCCAATGTTGTATTATGTCTAAGAGCCACCTTAGCAGATTCAACTGAAATGTCCTTATTCCTCATGAAACCTTCAAAGAATTGTTACCTTTCCCTTCACCTTAGTCCATATTTTTAATTTCCTTTCATTTTTCACCAATTTGCCTTATACAACATTATCAGACTTCATTTACAAATGAGAAGGTCAGAAAGCATTTAATATCATTTCTAAAATGTAGCGCTGACTACACCTTCTGGCCACACCATTTCCATTCCCATTTCATTCAAACAGCTAAATCTCAGGCATGCTTCATCTGATCCTTACAAAATTTGATTCACTTCTGTATGACTGGACTACAGACAGATCTTCCAAGTTTGGTGGCGATCAGTCAATCTGGAGCGATACAGCCACTTTCCTAGTATGTCTAATACCTACCTTGGCTAATTCAGCTGAAATATCCTTCATAATACTTTCAAGGAATTAACTTTCCCTTCACCTCAGTCCATATTTTTAAGCTCCTTTCATTTTTCTGCTATTTGACTTATAGAAAATTATCAGATTTTATTTATAAGCCAGGCAGTATATATTGCAGATTTTTCACTTTTTTGTATTAAATTGGGGCCAGTAGGTGGAGATGGTGCTCTATTTATATTGCACTTTTTTGGATTTTTTTTTATAGATTCGCCAGCAGGTGGAGTTCGTCCTCTATTTCATTAATGCCATTAAATTCTTTTAGGGCTTCTTATGTCTAGAAGAATACTTTTCAAATGCAGTAAGCCACTGTTGTTTTGAATATACAAGACGGCATGTGTTCACTGAGGTACTATAAAGTAAGATTAACTTGTATGATCTAGACTTAAAATATTAGGTATGCAGGTGCCTATTTCTACCGACTACTTAGACCATCTGACACAAACCATACATTGTCTTGGGCTGAGGCACTTCACCAAAGGGTTCTATATTGTATCCTATATTGGTGTACTAAGGCTGCTTCTGCTAATGGCAGTAGTCAAACTGCCACACCAGGGACTGCATGCTACCAATTATCAAATGTAGTGCTAACTCCACCTGCTGGCCACACTATTTCCATACCGAATTCATTTAGTCTGCTAAATCTCATTCATACTTCATCGAATTCTCATAAAATTTGACTCACTTATGTAGCACTGGACTACGAATAGACCATCCAACTTTGGTGACATTCGGTTAAACAGGGGTGCTACTGCCGCTGTCAAAATATGTCTAAAACTCATAGTTAATGCAGCTGAAATTTCTTTATTTTTCATCAAACCTTCAAAGATTAATCACATTTTCATTCACTTTCATTTTCCTGCCATTTCACTTTTAGAAATGTATCAAGGTTCAGTGATACTTCAGGCTGTGTACACTGCAGCAATTGCAATTTCTTTGAACAGCTAGTCACCACATTTCCCTTCTGTTTCTCATCTACCATATTCCCTTTATAGGACCTTAATCAACATTTCTACGGTAATGTTAAAATGTCAAGTATCATCTTATCATAGTAGCATTTCCTACTTTCTGACTATTTAAATGCATTGGCCATCAGTTTGAATCTGTACTTCATTTCCAATTTAGCCACTGTCTTAATAAGTCTAACACCATCCTTGGTTAATGCAGCTGACATCTTATTGTTCATTTAAACATTTAAATATTAATCACCTTTCGCTTCATCTAAGTCCATATTTTTAATCTGCTTATATATTTCTGCCATTTAACTTTTAGAAATCAATCAAAGTTCAATGTTACTTCAGCCTGTGTACACTGCAGCAATTGCAATATTTCTCCAACAGCTAGTCACCACATTTCCCTTCTGTTTCTCATCTACCTTTTTCCCTTTATCGTACCTTGATAAACATTTCTACAGTAATGTTAAAAATGTTACGTATCATCATCTCATAGTATCATTTCATATTTTCTGACTATTTAAATGCATTGCTCATCAATTACAGTCTATACTTCATTTACAATAATTAGTAAACTTTTAATTTATGACATTCACTTCATTACTATTCATTGCTTCTGTCCATTTGCTTTGGACCCGATTGTCACTGCTTGCAGTTATCTTTATTATTATTTTTCGCGCCCTAAAACTGAATGTACAGCCTAAACCGTAAGAGCTAGACCAACCAAACTTGGTAATATGATGTCAATTCCTACCCGCTACTCAGATTCTCCGACCCAGGCCTGTCAGCCAGATGGGGGCGCTCTAGCGCCCCCCAACGCGTTTCAGTCCATATCTCCTGTCCTATTAGTCCTATAATTGAAATTATTTTTTCTGCTGATACAGACAGCTTTGCTCTACCAACTGGCTATTTGGACTATGAAGCTCCGCCTACTTAGATTTTTTGCTAATTTGCATAATTTGTGAAACTGACTTCTGCCTTCAAGTCCTACAATATTGAACCAAATCAGACAAATGAGGTGTCAAACCGATCAGTCCACTGAGCTGATCAAAATATATTCAAGAAAGTCTGACATTTGTCTATTTTATGGCCACTAGCCATGCCCAAATCCCACCTAAATTTGGCCTATTTCAGTCTGAATGCTATAACTTCTCCATACCTTAGCCTACCTGAACCAAACTTACAATCCAACCTCCCTGCTCTATTATGGGGTCAACATACAATGCGGCCCACATTTCGTCAATAGGGGGCGCTACAACTAATAACTGCCAATATCTCCTGACTGCCTTAACCAATCTAATTGAAATTTGGCAGATATGTACTATGTACAAGCCTGAGGTCAGAGATGTAAAATGGCAGTCATTAGTTGTAAAATCCTGGCCACCATTAGCCAATCAAAATCAAGCAGCCATTTGACCAGCTAAACAATGAGCAATCCAAACCAAATTTGGGTTATACATTTGTATTCTGACCCTGAGCCCACCCTGTAAAGGACATGTCAGTCTGCCATATGGGGGCGCTACAGCACATTTCTGCCTATTTCTCCTGGACTGTTAATTATAAAATTGACAATTGTTGCTTAAGCTATCCACTAGCTCATGACAAATTTAATGGTATAAAGAACTTCATCATATCTCTTGCCATTTTTGCCTATTTTGTAAAAGTCTTAAAACAGTACTTTTTCTTATCCTCCTAGGATTTTCACCAAACCTACACAAATCTGGTATCATTTAAATCAGGAGACAGTCCCTATATAAAATTATTAAAAAAATCATAAACTTTCCATGAGGTATGGCCACCAGCCACACCCAAACCATAGTGGTGCCACACCCATTTCAATCAGACAGCTATATCTCAGGCCTGCCTCAACCAATCATCATCAAACTTAAATATATAATGTAGGATATTACTGGAGAAGGGCCCTCCAAATTTGGTGCCGATCGGTCAAACGGGGGCGCTACAGCAATATAACATCACTGTATAAACTGCAAAATCAGCTCAACTTACATTTATCTCATTTTTGATCCAGTGACATATTACTGGTTAAAATCTTTTGCCCTGCAAGTTCTGTGAGTCATGTCAAATCAAGAAATATGCAATGTCCCATGATAGTCATTTGCATTCCCTTGTCATATTTAAAAACTTAATTAATAACATATTACTGTAACTACTGCAATGTCCAGCCTAAGTAGGTCAATCTGGTAGTAGAAAAATCAGGACACTGCCCATATGTATAATTTATAAAGATAACTTCACTTGCCTGTACAGTATAGCCACCAGCCACACTGAACCTACAGCATTTCCATGATCATTTCAATCAAACAGCTAAATCAGAGGAATACTTCATCTGATCATCACCAAATTTGACCCACTAATGTAGCACTGCACCTCAGACAGACCCTGCAAATTTGGTGCCGATCGGTCAAATGGGGGCGCTACAGCTACTGTCCATTTATGTCTAAGACCCACCTTAGCAAATTCAGCTGAAATGTCCTTCTTTCTCATAAATCCTTCAAAGAATTTTTACCTTTCCCTACACCTTAGTCCATATTTTTAAGTTCCTTTAATTTTTCACCAATTTGCCTTATACAACATTATCAGACTTCATTTACAAATGAGAAGGTCAGAAAGCATTTAATATCATTTCTAAAATGGAGCGCTGACTCCACCTGCTGGCCACAACATTTCCATTCCCATTTCATTCAAACAGCTAAATCTCAGGCATGCTTCATCCGATTCTTACAAAATTTGATTCACTTCTGTATGACTGGACTACAGACAGATCTTCCAAGTTTGGTGGCGATCAGTCAATCTGGAGCGGTACAGCCACTGTCCTAGTATGTCTAATACCTACCATGGCTAATTCAGCTGAAATATCCTTCATAATACTTTCAAAGAATTAACTTTCCCTTCACCTCAGTCCATATTTTTAAGCTCCTTTCATTTTTCTGCTATTTGACATATAGAAAATTATCAGATTTTATTTATAAGCCAGGCAGTATATATTGCAGATTTTTCAATGTTTTGTATTAATTTGGCCAGTAGGTGGAGATGGTGCTCTATTTATATTGCACTTTTTTAGATTTTTTTTTATAGATTCGCCAGCAGGTGTAGTTCGTCCTCTATTTCATTAATGCCATTAAATTCTTTCAGGGCTTCTCATGTCTAGAAGAACACTTTACAAATGCAGTTAGCCACTGTTGTTTTAAATATACAAGACAGCATGTGTTCACTGAGGTAGTATAAAGTAAGCTTAACTTGTATGATCTAGACTTAAAATATTAGGTATGCAGGTGCCTATTTCTACCGTCTACTTAGACCATCTGACACAAACCACACATTCTTTTGGGCTGAGGCACTTCACCAAAGGGTTCTATATTATATCATACATTGGTTTACTAAGGCTGCTTCTGCTAATGGCAGTAGTCAAACTGCCACACCAGGGACTGCATGCTACCATTTATCAAATGTAGTGCTAACTGCACCTGCTGGCCACACTATTTCCATATCGAATTCATTAAGTCTGCTAAATCTCATTGATACTTCATCAAATTCTCATAAAATTTTAGTCACTTCTATAGCACTGGACTACGAATAGACCATCGAACTTTGGTGACATTCGGTTAAACGGGGGCGCTACTGCCACTGTCAAAATATGTCTAAAACTCATAGTTAATGAAGCTGAAATTTCTTTATTTTTCATCAAACCTTCAGAGATTAATCACATATTCATTTACTTTCATTTTCCTGCCATTCCACTTTTAGAAATGTATCAAAGTTCAGTGATACTTCAGGCTGTGTACACTGCAGCAACTGCAATTTCTTTGAACAGCTAGTCACCACATTTCCCTTCTGTTTCTCATCTACCATCTTCCCTTTATCGTACCTTAATCATCATTTCTACGGTAATGTTAAAATGTCAAGTATCATCTTATCATAGTAGCATTTGCAACATTCTGACTATTTAAATGCATTGGCCATCAGTTACAATCTGTACTTCATTACCAATTTAGCGACTGTCCTAATATGTCTAACAACAACCTTGGTTAATGCAGCTGACATCTCCTTATTGTTTATTTAAACATTTAAATATTAATCACCTTTCCATTCATTTAAGTCCATATTTTTAATCTGCTTATACAATCCTGCCATTTGACTTTTAGAAATCTATCAAACTTCAATGTTAATTTAGCCTGTGTACACTGCTGCAATTGTAATATTTCTCCAACAGCTAGTCATCACATTTCCCTTCTGTTTCTCATCTATCGTTTTCCTACTTTCTGCTATTTAAATGCATTGGCCATCAGTTACAGTCTGTACATCATATCCAATTTAACCAGTCTTTTTATGTCTAAGACCAACCTTGGTTAATGCAGCTGACATCTCCTTATTGTTTATTTAAACATTTAAATATTAATCACCTTTCCCTTCATCTAAGTCCATATTATTAATCTGCTTATATATTCCTGCCATTTCACTTTTAGAAATCTATCAAACTTCAATGTTACTTCAGCCTGTGTTCACTGCAGCAATTGCAATATTTCTCCAATAGCTAGTCACCACATTTCCCTTCTGTTTCTCATCTACCTTTTTCCCTTTATCATACCTTGATAAACATTTCTACAGTAATGTTGAAATGTTGCATATCATCTCATAGTAGCATTTCCTATTTTCTGACTATTTAAATGTATTGGCCATCAGTTACAGTCTGTACTTCATTTCCAATTTAGCCACTGTCCTAATATGTCGAAGACCAACCTTGGTTAATAGAGCTGAAATCTCCTTATTGTTCATTTAAAGATTTAAGTATTAATCACCTTTCCCTTCATCTCAGTCCATATTATTAAATTGCTTTCATTTTCCTGCCAGTTCACTTTTAGAAATCTATCAAACATCAATGATGTACACTGCAGCAATTACAATTGTTTCAAACAGCTACTCATCACATTTCCCTTCTGTTTCTCATCTATCCTTTTCCCTTTATCCAACATTGATGAACATTTCTACAGTAATGTTTAAATGTTAGGTATCATTTCGTTGTAGCATGTCCTATTTTCTGACTATTTAAATGCATTGGCCATCAATTATTCTGTACTTCATTTCCAATAATTAGTGAACTTCTAAATTTATGCCATTCACTTCTTTCCTCTTCATTGCTTCTTTCCATTAGCTTTGGACCCGATTGTCACTGCTTGCAGTTATCTTTATTAAGGGTCCAAAGCATGAAATGCTTATGGACCATTATTGTTTTTCTTAGGATTATTATTATTATTATTAAGGGTCCAAAGCATGAAATGCTTATGGACCATTATTGTTTTTCTTACGGTTTTTCTTTTTATTATTATTATTATTTTTTTCCTGCCGTAAAACTGAATGTACAGCCTAAACCGTAAGAGCTAGACCAACCAATCTTGGTCAGATGATGTCAATTCCTACCCGCTACTCAGATTCTCCGACCCAGGCCTGTCAGCCAGATGGGGGCGCTCTAGCGCCCCCCAACGCGTTTCAGTCCATATCTCCTGTCCTATTAGTCCTACAATTAAATTTTTTTTTTCTGCTGATACAGACAGCATTGCTCTACCAACTTGCCATTTGGACTATGAAGCTCCGCCTACTTAGATTTTTCGCTAATTTGCATAATTTGCAAAACTGACCTCTGCCTTCAAGTCCTACCCCGTCTGTCCCAATCAGACAAATGAGTTGTCAAACCAATCAGTTCTCTGAGCTGATCAAGACTTACAAAAATAATCATGAAATTTCTGTATCATATGGTCTTCAGCCACGCCCAAACTTTGCATAAATTTGGCCAGTTTCAGTCTGATTGCTATAACTTGGCTCTGCTTTAACCAATCTTAACCAAATTTTTAATCGTTCCTCCCAGCGCCATTCTGGGGACTAGATATAAAGCTGGCCCCATTTCATCAATAGGGGGCGCTACAACTAAAAACTGCCAATATCTCCTGACTGCCTTGACCAATCAAACTAAAATTTGGCAAATTCGTACTACGACCAATTCTGAGATCAGACATATATCATAGTAGTCATTGATCATAAAATCATGGTCATCATCAGCCAATCAAATTGAAGCAGCCATTTGACAGGCTAAACAATACCGAATCTCAACCAAAACAGGCTGTCACATTTGATTCCTGACCCTTAGCATACCCTGTTAAGGACACCGCAATCATCCAGATGGGGGCGCTACAGCAACAAGTTTTGCATTTCTGCCTATTTCTCCTGAACTGTTAAAGATTAAATTAAGAATTGTTGCTAATCCTATCCACTAGATCATGGCAAATTTAATGTTATAAAGAACTTCATCATAACTATTGCCCTTTTTGCCTATTTTGTAAAAGTCTGAAAACAGGGCTTTTTGTTAGCCTCCTAGGGTTTTCACCAATCCTACACAAATCTGCTATCATTTAAATCTGGAGACAGTCCATATATATAATTATCCAAAAAATCATATACTTTCCATCAGGTATGGCCACCAGCCACACCTGAACCATACTGGTGCCACACCCATTTCAATCAGACAGCTATATCTCAGGTGTACCTCAGCCAATCATCACCAATCTTAAATATATAATGTAGGACATCATTGGGGAAGGGCCCTCCAAATTTGGTGCCGATCGATCAAACGGGGGCGCTACAGCAATATAACATGTCTGTATAAACCTGCAAAATCAGTTCAACTTACTTTGTTCTCATTTTTGATCAAGTGACATAATACTGGTTAGAATATTTTTTCCTGCAAGATCTGTGAGTCATGCCAAATCAAAATATATGCAATGTCCCATGATAGTCATTTGCATTCCCTTGTGATATTTAAAAACTTAATAAATAACATATTGCTATAACTACTACAATGTCCAGCCTAAGTAGGTCATTCTGGTATTAGATCAATCACAACACGGCCCTTATCGATAATATATAAAAATAACTTGACCAATCTGTGTGCTATGGCCACCAACTACACCAAACCTGCACCATTTCCATGCTCATTTCAATCAAACAGCTATATCTGAGGCAGACTTCGTCTGATCATCAACAAATTTGACACACTAATGTACCACTGCACCTCAGACAGACCCTGCAAATTTGGTGCCGATCGGTCAAATAGGGGCACTACAGCTACTGTCTATATATGTCTAAGACCAACCTTAGCAAATTAAGCTGAAATATCCTTCTTTCTCATAAAACCTTCAGCAAATTGTTACCTTTCCCTTCACCTGAGTCCATATTTTTAATTTCCTTTCATTTTTCACCCATTTGCCTTATACAACATTATCAGACTTCATTTACACTTAAGGAGGTCTGAAAATATTAAAGAGCATTTCTAAAATGGAGCGCTGACTCCACCTGCTGGCCAAACTATTTCCATGCCCATTTCAATCAAACAGCTATATCTCTGGCATGCTTCATCCAATCCCCTCAAAATTTAACCCACTGATTTATCACTGGCCCACAGACAGACCCTCCACCTTTCGTGCTGATTGGTCAAATGGGGGCGCTACGGCCACTGTCTAAATATGTCTAAGACCCACCTTGGCTAATGCAGCTGAAATTTCCTTATTTATCATCAAATACTGTAAGATAATCACCTTTCCCTTCATCTTAGTCTATATTTTTAAATTACTTTCATTTTCCTGCCATTAGACTTTTAGAAATGTATCAAACTTCAGTGATGTACACTGCAGCAATTTCAATTTTTTCCAACAGCAAGTCACCACATGTCAATTCTTTCTCATCTACCATTTTCCTACTTTCTGACTATTTCAATGCATTGGCCATCATTTACAGTCTGTACTTCATTTCCAATACAGCCACTGTCTTAATATGTCTAAGACCAACCTTGGTTAATGCAGCTGAAATCTGCTTATTGTTTATTTAAAGATTTAAATATTAATCACCTTTCCCTTCCTCTAAGTCCATATTTTTAATCTGCTTATACAATCCTGCCATTTGACTTTTAGAAATCTATCAAACTTCAATGTTACTTTAGCCTGTGTACACTGCAGCAATTGCAGTATTTCTCCAACAGCTAGTCACCACATTTCCCTTCTGTTTCTCATCTACCCTGTTCCCTTTATCATACCTTAATCAACATTTCTACAGTAATGTTCAAATGTCAGGTATCATCTTATCAGAGAAGCATGTCCTACTTTATGACTATTTAAATGCATTGACCATCAGTTACAGTCTGTACTTCATTTCCAATTTAGCCACTGTCCTTATATGTCACACATCAACCTTGGTTAATGCAGCTGAAATTAGCTTATCTCTCTTCAAATATTGAAATATTAATCACCTTTCCCTTCATCTCAGTCCATATTATTAAATTGCTTTCACTTTCCTGTGTATCAAACTTCAGTGATGTACACTACACCAATGTCAATTTTTTCCAACAGCTAGTCACCACATGTCCGTTCTTTCTCATCTACCATTTTCCTACTTTCTGACTATTTAACCCCCTGGGACCGGCGATCCCGCCGGCGGGATCTGACAGAATTCTCGCGAGACCGTTTAAATAACTCCGCGAGTTTTTGTCATATACACATTTTAAAAATACCCTCAGAAACTTTGGACGGTCTACTTTTCAAATATATATAGGTAGAAACTAAATATATTTTTACAGCTTTGTGATACGAATAGAAAGAACAAGAGTGACTGACTTAAGCGTCTGCGTCTCGAAGCGGCTCTGATCACCCACCCACTTGCAAATCGCGCTATTCGCATGATAATAACATGATAATCCGACAGTTAGTATTGGGTGAAGAAATATGTGAATACGCCCATTGTGACCAAAATAAACAAGAGCACATGTCTGGGTAGTGTTTACACTGATCGGCTACAATATAGCACACGGATACGTCTCTGCCGCTGAAGCTTTGCGCCAGTGTTGCCACTTTCAGCAGCGAAGCTCATACCTGTGTTCATAGCTCAGTGGGCTAAGCCTGTGTGCCTGCAATCACGTGGTCGCCGATTCAAACGCAGCGTATTTAGAACGTGAATAGCGATCTTCCGCTGAGAGCGGTCCTACACGCTCCCGACGCAAGTAAAACAAAGAAAGGTGACACGATTTGCTTTTTTGCCTATTTAACCTAATTTTAAAAACTTTAATACTTCTGACAATGGAAGTTTTGAAAAGAAGACAGATAACGGATTTAGTCAGTGTTTTTTTCATGATTCTACATAATGATTTCAGCGAGATATAAACTGAAATACACGAGAAAGATACGCGGTCGATGATGCCCTCGTCCCCAGAGCGTCAATTATAGTCACTGCATCATATTTATCGCTTTCTATATTTATATAGTCACAGTTTTTCATTTTTCATTCCATCTATCAATAAACTGTGAAAGGGATTTTATTGTTGCTACTTTTCTTGCGTTTCAAACTGCCTTTCCAAAGTGATGGGTGTGGGGTGCAGTGACATTCCAGACTGATGGGCCATTGACAGTATGCAAACTACTACAGGTGTGATGACACCTATCTCATCAATATTCATTGTGAAGACCACTGACTTTGAGAAAAAGAGTGTCACTCCAAAGTTCTAACACTTTAGTAATCAAACCATATAAAATTTCTGAATGTCACTTTCACCTATGTGTAGCCAACCCCTGTGTCTATAAGCTTCAGAGCTCAAAAGTCTTACCTAGAAATGTCTATAATGTGATTTTTTACAATTTCTCAGCATGTCTAAAAATAGGTTTTTGAAAAGTATATGTTTAAAGTTGATTTTAACAAAAAATAGAATAATAACATTCTAAGAGGTCTCAGATTATTGGTGCTGAGTTTGTGCTGAATAAAAGCAAATGTATCACTTTGGGATAAGTGTTTTTTAGATAGGTGAAATATTTTAAAATGTCAAGGCATGTCAGACTACTTCGAAAGTGGAAAAAAGGCCTCAGGCCCCAGGGGGTTAAATGCATTGGCCATCAGTTACAGTCTGTACTTCATTTCCAATTTAGCCACTGTCCTAATATGTCTAACAACAACCTTGGTTAATGCAGCTGACATCTCCTTATTGTTTATTTAAACATTTAAATATTAATCACCTTTCCCTTCATCTAAGTCAATATTTTTAATCTGCTTATATATTTCTGCCATTTAAGTTTTAGAAATCTATCAAACTTCAATGTTACTTCATCCTCTGTACACTGCAGCAATTGCAATATTTCTCAAACAGCTAGTCACCACATTTCCCTTCGGTTTCTCATCTACCCTTTTCCCTTCATCGTACCTTGATAAACATTTCCACGGTAATGTTCAAATGTTAGGTATCATCTCATAGAAGCATTTCCTATTTTCTACCAATTTAAATGCATTGCTCATCAATTACAGACTGTACTTCATTTCCAATAATTAGTGAACTTCTAATTTTATGCCATTCACTTCATTCCTCTTCATTGCTTCTTTCCATTAGCTTTGGACCCGATTGTCACTGCTTGCAGTTATCTTTATTATTATTAAGGGTCCAAAGCATGAAATGCTTATGGACCATTATTGTTTTTCTTAGGATTATTAAGGGTCCAAAGCATGAAATGCTTATGGACCATTATTGTTTTTCTTAGGATTATTATTATTATTATTATTATTATTATTATTAAGGGTCCAAAGCATGAAATGCTTATGGACCATTATTGTTTTTCTTAGGATTATTATTATTATTATTATTATTATTATTATTATTATTATTATTATTATTTTTTTCCTGCCCTAAAACTGAATGTACAGCCTAAACCGTAAGAGCTAGACCAACCAAACTTGGTAAGATGATGTCAATTCCTACCCGCTACTCAGATTCTCTGACCCAGTCCTGTCAGCCAGATGGGGGCGCTCTAGCGCCCCTCAACGCGTTTCAGTCCATATCTCCTGTCCTATTAGTCCTACAATTGAATTTATTTTTTCTGCTGATACAGACAGCTTTGCTCTACCAACTTGCCATTTGGACTATGAAGCTCCACCTACTTAGATTTTTTGCTAATTTGCATAATTTGTGAAACTGGCTTCTGCCTTCAAGTCCTACACTGTTGGACCAAATCAGACACATGAGGTGTCAAACCGATCAGTCCACTGACCTGATCAAAAGCTGTTCAAGAAAGTCTGACATTTGTCAATTTTATGGCCACTAGCCACGCCCAAATCACACCTAAATTTGGCCTATTTCAGTCTGACTGCTATAACTTCTCCATACCTTTGCCTACCTGAACCAAACTTAGAATCCAACCTCCCTGCTCTATTATGGGGTGACCATACAATGCAGCCCACATTTCGTCAATAGGGGGCGCTACAACTAAAAACTGCTGATATCTCCTGGCTGCTTTGACCAATCTAATTGAAATTTGGCAGATATGTACTACGTACAAGCCTGAGGTCAGACAAGTATCATGGCAGTCATTAGTTGTAAAATCCTGGCCACCATTAGCCAATCAAAATCAACCAGCCATTTGACTGGCTAAACAATGAGCAATCCAAACCAAATTTGGGTTCTACATTTGTACTCTGACCCTGAACCCACCCTGTAATGGACATGTCAGTCTGCCATATGGGGGCGCTACAGCACATTTCTGCCTATTTCTCCTGAACTGTTAATTATAAAATTAACAATTGTTGTTTACGCTATCCACTAGCTCATGACAAATTTAATGGCATAAAGAACTTCATCATATCTCTTGCCATTTTTGCCTATTTTGTAAAAGTCTTAAAACAGTACTTTTTCTTAACCTCCTTGGATTTTCACCAAACCTTCATATTTCTGTGATCATTTTAATCAGGAGACAGTCCTTATAAAGAAATATTAAAAAAATCTGAAACTTTCCATGTGGTATGGCCACCAGCCACACCCACACCATACTGGTGCCACACCCATTTCAATCAGACAGCTATATCTGAGGCGTGCCTCAGCCAATCATCACGAAACTTAAATATATATTGTAGGACATTACTGGGGAAGGGCCCTCCAATTTTCATGCCAATCAGTCAAACAGGGGCACTACAGCAATATAACATGTCTGTATAAACCTGCAAAATCAGTTCAAGTTACATTGTTGTCATTTTTGATAAAGTGACATATTACTCGTTAAAATCATTTGTCCTGCAAGTTCTGTTAGTCATGCTAAATCAAGATAGTCCATAATAGTCATTTGAATTACCTTGTGATATTTAAAAACTTAATAAATAACATATTACTATAACTACTACAATGTCTAGCCAAAGTATGTCTTTCTGGTAGTAGATCAATCAGGACACTGCCCTTATGTATAATTTATAAAGATAGCTTCACCTGCCTGTACAGTATGGCCACCAGCCACACTGAACCTACCACATTTCCATGCTCATTTCAATCAAACAGCTAAATATGAGGTATACTTCATATGATCTTCACGAAATTTGACCCACTAATGTACCACTGCACCTCAGACAGACCCTCCAAATTTGGTGCCGATCGGTCAAATGGGGGCGCTACAGCTAATGTGCATATATGTGTAAGACCCACCTTAGCAAATTCAGCTGAAATGTCCTTATTTCTCATCAAATATTGAAAGATTTGTTCCCTTTCCCTTCAACTAGGTCCATATTTTTAATTTTTGTTCATTTTTCACCCATTTGCCTCATAGAACATTATCAGACTTCATTTACACATGAGAAGGCCTAAAAGTTTTAAATAGCATTTCTAAAATGGAGTGTTGACTCCACCTGCTGGCCAAATGATTTCCATGCCCATTTCAATCAAACAGTTATATCTCTGGCATGCTTCATCCAATCCTAACAAAATTTGATTCCCTTCTGTATCAGTGGACTACAGACAGACCTTCCAAATTTGGTGCCGATCAGTCAAACGGGGGCGCTACAGCAATATAACATGTCTTTATAAACCTGCAAAATCAGTACAACTTACATTTATCTCATTTCTGTTCCAGTGACATATGACTGGTTGAAATCTTTTGTATTGCAAGTTCTCTTAGTTATGCCAAATCAAGAAATATGCAATGCCTAATTGTCATTTGCATTCCCTTGTGACATTTAAAAACTTAATAAATAACATATTGCTATAACTACTACAATGTCCAGCCCAAGAAGGTCATTCTGGTAGTAGATCAATCATGACACGGCCCTTATGGATAATTTATAAAAATAACTTGACCTACCTGTATGCTATGGCCACCAACTACACCAAACCTGCACCATTTCCATGCTCATTTCAATCAAACAGCTAAATCTGAGGCATTCTTCATCCAATCCTCATAAAATTTGACCAGCTAATGTAACCATAGACCACAGACAGACCTTCCAACTTTGGTGCCGATCGGTCAAATGGGGGAGCTACAGCCACTGTCTATATATTTCTAAGACCCACCTTAGCAAATTCAGTTGGAATGTCCTTATTTCTCTTCAAACATTCAAAGAATTGTTTGCTTTCCCTTCAACTAGGTCCATATTTTAATTTCTGTTCATTTTTCACCCATTTGCCTCAGAACATTATCAGAATTCATTTAAAATGAGAAGGCCTAAAAGTATTAAATAGCATTTCTAAAATGGAGCGTTGACTCCACCTGCTGGCCACACCATTTCCATTTCCATTTCATTCAAACAGCTAAATCTCAGGCATGCTTCATCTGATCCTTACAAAATTTGAATCACTTCTGTATGACTGGACTACAGACAAATCTTCCAAGTTTGGTGGCGATCAGTCAATCTGGAGCGGTACAGCCACTTTCCTAGTATGTCTAATACCTACCTTGGCTAATTCAGCTGAAATATCCTTCATAATACTTTAAAGGAATTAACTTTCCCTTCACCTCAGTCCATATTATTAAGCTCCTTTCATTTTTCTGCTATTTGACTTATAGAAAATTCAGATTTTAATTATAAGCCAGGCAGTATATATTGCAGATTTTTTGCTTTTTTGTATTAAATTGGCCAGTAGGTGGAGATGGTGCTCTATTTATATTGCAGTTTTTTGGATTTTTTTTTATACATTAGCCAGCAGGTGGAGTTCGTCCTGTATTTCATTAATGGCATTAAATTCTTTCATGGCTTTTCATGTCTAGAAGAATACTTTACAAATGCAGTAAGCCACTGTTGTTTTTTTTAATATACAAGACGGCATGTGTTCACTGAGGTACTGTAAAGTAAGCTTAACTTGTATGATCTAGACTTAAAATATTAGTTATGCAGGTGCCTATTTCTACCATCTACTTAGACCATCTGACACAAAAAACAAATTCTTTTGGGCTGAGGCACTTCAGCAAATGGTTATATATTGTATCTTATATTGTTGTACTAAGGCTGCTTCTGCTAATGGCAGTAGTCAAACTGCCACACCAGGGACTGCATACTACCAATTATCAAATGTAGCGCTAACTCCACCTGCTGGCCTCACTATTTCCATACCGTATTCATTAAGTCTGCTAAACCTCATTCATACTTCATCGAATTCTCACAAAATTTGACTCACTTCTGTAGCACTGGACTATGAATAGACCATCTAACTTTGGTGACATTCGGTTAAATGGGGGCGCTTCTGCCACTGTCAAAATATACTCATAGTTAATGCAGCTGAAATTTCTTTATTTTTCATCAAACCTTCAAAGATTATTGACATTTTCATTTCATTTCACTTTTAGAAATGTATCAAAGTTCAGAGATACTTCAGGCTGTGTACAGTGCAACAATTGCAATTTCTTCCAACAGCTAGTCACCACATGTCCCTTCTGTTTCTCATCTACCCTCTTCCCTTTATCGTACCTTAATCAACATATCAAAGTCAATGTTCAAAATGTCAGGTATTATCTTATCATAGAAGCATTTCCTACTTTTTCTGACTATTTAAATGCATTGGCCATCAGTTACAGTCTGTACTTCATTTCAAATTTAGCCACTGTCAAAATATGTCTAAGATCAACCTTGGTTAATGCAGCTGACATCTCCTTATTGTTTATTTAAACATTTAAATATTAATCACCTTTCCCTTCTTCAAAGTCCATATTTTTAATCTGCTTATAAATTCCTGCCGTTTGACTTTTAGAAATCTATCAAACTTCAATGTTACTTCAGCCTGTGTACACTGCAGCAATTGCAATATTTCTCCAACAACTAGTCACCACATATCCCTTCTGATTCTCATCTACCCTTTTCCCTTTATTGTACCTTGATAAACATTTCTACAGTAATGTTCAAATGTTAGTTATCATCTCATAGTAGCATTTCCTATTTTCTGATTATTTAAATGCATTGCTCATCAATTACAGTCTGTACTTCATTTACAATAATTAGTGAACTTCTAATCTTATGCCATTCACTTCATTCCTCTTCATTGCTTCTGTCCATTTGCTTTGGACCCGATTGTCACTGCTTGCAGTTATCTTTATTATTATTATTATTATTTTTTTCCTGCCCTAAAACTGAATGTACAGCCTAAACCGTAAGAGCTAGACCAACCAAACTTGGTAAGATGATGTCAATTCCTACCCGCTACTCAGATTCTCTGACCCAGCCCTGTCAGCCAGATGGGGGCGCTCTAGCGCCCCTCAACGCGTTTCAGTCCATATCACCTGTCCTATTAGTCCTACAATTGAATTTATTTTTTCTGCTGATACAGACAGCTTTGCTCTACCAACTTGCCATTTGGACTATGAAGCTCCACCTACTTAGATTTTTTGCTAATTTGCATAATTTGTGAAACTGGCTTCTGCCTTCAAGTCCTACACTGTTGGACCAAATCAGACAAATGAGGTGTCAAACCGATCAGTCCACTGACCTGATCAAAAGCTGTTCAAGAAAGTCTGACATTTGTCTATTTTATGGCCACTAGCCACGCCCAAATCACACCTAAATTTGGCCTATTTCAGTCTGACTGCTATAACTTCTCCATACCTTTGTCTACCTGAACCAAACTTAGAATCCAACTTCCCTGCTCTATTATGGGGTGACCATACAATGCAGCCCACATTTCGTCAATAGGGGGCGCTACAACTAAAAACTGCTGATATCTCCTGACTGCTTTGACCAATCTAATTGAAATTTGGCAGATATGTACTACGTACAAGCCTGAGGTCAGACAAGTATCATGGCAGTCATTAGTTGTAAAATCCTGGCCACCATTAGCCAATCAAAATCAACCAGCCATTTGACTGGCTAAACAATGAGCAATCCAAACCAAATTTGGGTTCTACATTTGTACTCTGACCCTGAACCCACCCTGTAATGGACATGTCAGTCTGCCATATGGGGGCGCTACAGCACATTTCTGCCTATTTCTCCTGAACTGTTAATTATAAAATTGACAATTGTTGTTTACGCTATCCACTAGCTCATGACAAATTTAATGGCATAAAGAACTTCATCATATCTCTTGCCATTTTTGCCTATTTTGTAAAAGTCTTAAAACAGTACTTTTTCTTAACCTCCTTGGATTTTCACCAAACCTTCATATTTCTGTGATCATTTTAATCAGGAGACAGTCCTTATAAAGAAATATTAAAAAAATCTGAAACTTTCCATGTGGTATGGCCACCAGCCACACCCACACCATACTGGTGCCACACCCATTTCAATCAGACAGCTATATCTGAGGCGTGCCTCAGCCAATCATCACGAAACTTAAATATATATTGTAGGACATTACTGGGGAAGGGCCCTCCAATTTTCATGCCAATCAGTCAAACAGGGGCACTACAGCAATATAACATGTCTGTATAAACCTGCAAAATCAGTTCAAGTTACATTGTTGTCATTTTTGATAAAGTGACATATTACTCGTTAAAATCATTTGTCCTGCAAGTTCTGTTAGTCATGCTAAATCAAGATAGTCCATAATAGTCATTTGAATTACCTTGTGATATTTAAAAACTTAATAAATAACATATTACTATAACTACTACAATGTCTAGCCAAAGTAGGTCTTTCTGGTAGTAGATCAATCAGGACACTGCCCTTATGTATAATTTATAAAGATAGCTTCACCTGCCTGTACAGTATGGCCACCAGCCACACTGAACCTACCACATTTCCATGCTCATTTCAATCAAACAGCTAAATATGAGGTATACTTCATATGATCTTCACGAAATTTGACCCACTAATGTACCACTGCACCTCAGACAGACCCTCCAAATTTGGTGCCGATCGGTCAAATGGGGGCGCTACAGCTAATGTGCATATATGTGTAAGACCCACCTTAGCAAATTCAGCTGAAATGTCTTTATTTCTCATCAAATATTGAAAGATTTGTTCCCTTTCCCTTCAACTAGGTCCATATTTTTAATTTTTGTTCATTTTTCACCCATTTGCCTCATAGAACATTATCAGACTTCATTTACACATGAGAAGGCCTAAAAGTTTTAAATAGCATTTCTAAAATGGAGTGTTGACTCCACCTGCTGGCCAAATGATTTCCATGCCCATTTCAATCAAACAGTTATATCTCTGGCATGCTTCATCCAATCCTAACAAAATTTGATTCCCTTCTGTATCAGTGGACTACAGACAGACCTTCCAAATTTGGTGCCGATCAGTCAAACGGGGGCGCTACAGCAATATAACATGTCTTTATAAACCTGCAAAATCAGTACAACTTACATTTATCTCATTTCTGTTCCAGTGACATATGACTGGTTGAAATCTTTTGTATTGCAAGTTCTCTTAGTTATGCCAAATCAAGAAATATGCAATGCCTAATGATTGTCATTTGCATTCCCTTGTGACATTTAAAAACTTAATAAATAACATATTGCTATAACTACTACAATGTCCAGCCCAAGAAGGTCATTCTGGTAGTAGATCAATCATGACACGGCCCTTATGGATAATTTATAAAAATAACTTGACCTACCTGTATGCTATGGCCACCAACTACACCAAACCTGCACCATTTCCATGCTCATTTCAATCAAACAGCTAAATCTGAGGCATTCTTCATCCAATCCTCATAAAATTTGACCAGCTAATGTAACCATAGACCACAGACAGACCTTCCAACTTTGGTGCCGATCGGTCAAATGGGGGAGCTACAGCCACTGTCTATATATTTCTAAGACCCACCTTAGCAAATTCAGTTGGAATGTCCTTATTTCTCTTCAAACATTCAAAGAATTGTTTGCTTTCCCTTCAACTAGGTCCATATTTTAATTTCTGTTCATTTTTCACCCATTTGCCTCAGAACATTATCAGAATTAATTTAAACATGAGAAGGCCTAAAAGTATTAAATAGCATTTCTAAAATGGAGCGTTGACTCCACCTGCTGGCCACACCATTTCCATTTCCATTTCATTCAAACAGCTAAATCTCAGGCATGCTTCTCCCAATCTTCACAAAATTTGACTGTCTCCTGCAGGAGTGGACTACAGACAGACCATCTATGTTTGGTGGTGATCGGGCAAATGGGGGCACTACAGCCAATGTTGTATTATGTCTAAGAGCCACCTTAACAGATTCAGCTGAAATGTCCTTATTCCTCATGAAACCTTCAAAGAATTGTTACCTTTCCCTTCACCTTAGTCCATATTTTTAATTTCCTTTCATTTTTTACCAATTTGCCTCATACAACATTATCAGACTTCATTTACAAATGAGAAGGTCAGAAAGTATTTAATATCATTTCAAAAATGGAGCGCTGACTCCACCTGCTGGCCACACCATTTCCATTACCATTTCATTCAAACAGCTAAATCTCAGGCATGCTTCATCTGATCCTTACAAAATTTGATTCACTTCTGTATGACTGGACTACAGACAGATCTTCCAAGTTTGGTGGCGATCAGTCAATCTGGAGCGGTACAGCCACTGTCATATTATGTTTAATACCTACCTTGGCTAATTCAGCTGAAATATCCTTCATAATACTTTCAAGGAATTAACTTTCCCTTCACCTCAGTCCATATTTTTAAGCTCCTTTCATTTTTATGCTATTTGACTTATAGAAAATTATCAGATTTTATTTATAAGCCAGGCAGTATATATTGCAGATTTTTTGTATTAAATTGGCCAGTAGGTGGAGATGGTGCTCTATTTATATTGCAGTTTTTTGGATTTTTTTTTATAGATTAGCCAGCAGGTGGAGTTCGTCCTGTATTTCATTAATGGCATTAAATTCTTTCAGGGCTTCTTATGTCTAGAAGAATACTTTACAAATGCAGTAAGCCACTGTTGTTTTTTTTAATATACAAGACAGCATGTGTTCACTGAGGTACTATAAAGTAAGCTTAACTTGTATGATCTAGACTTAAAATATTAGGTATGCAGGTGCCTATTTCTACCGTCTACTTAGACCATCTGACACAAAAAACTAATTCTTTTGGGCTGAGGCACTTCAGCAAATGGTTATATATTGTATCTTATATTGTTGTACTAAGGCTGCTTCTGCTAATGGCAGTAGTCAAACTGCCACACCAGGGACTGCATGCTACCAATTATCAAATGTAGCGCTAACTCCACCTGCTGGCCTCACTATTTCCATACCGAATTCATCAAGTCTACTAAACCTCATTGATACTTCATCGAATTCTCACAAAATTTGACTCACTTCTGTAGCACTGGACTATGAATAGACCATCTAACTTTGGTGACATTCGGTAAAACGGGGGCGCTTCTGCCACTGTCAAAATATACTAATAGTTAATGCAGCTGAAATTTCTTTATTTTTCATCAAACCTTCAAAGATTATTGACATTTTCATTTCATTTCACTTTTAGAAATGTATCAAAGTTCAGAGATACTTCAGGCTGTGTACAGTGCAACAATTGCAATTTCTTCCAACAGCTAGTCACCACATGTCCCATCTGTTTCTCATCTACCATACTCCCTTTATCGTACCTTAATCAACATATCAAAGTCAATGTTCAAAATGTCAGGTATTATCTTATCATAGAAGCATTTCCTACTTTCTGACTATTTAAATGCATTGGCCATCAGTTACAGTCCGTACTTCATTTCCAATTTAGCCACTGTCTTAATATGTCTAAGACCAACCTTGGTTAATGCAGCTGACATCTCCTTATTGTATATATAAACATTTAAATATTAATCACCTTTCCCTTCATCTAAGTCCATATTTTTAATCTGCTTATACAATCCTGCCATTTGACTTTTAGGAATCTATCAAACTTCAATGTTACTTTAGCCTGTGTACACTGTAGCAATTTCAATATTTCTCTAAAAGCTAGTCACCATATTTCCCTTCTGTCTCTCATTTACCATTTTCCTACTTTCTGACTATTTAAATGCATTGGCCATCAGTTACAGTCTGTACTTCATTTCCAATTTAGCCACTGTCATAATATGTCTAAGATCAACCTAGGTTAATGCAGCTGACATCTGTTTATTGTTTATTTAAACATTTAAATAATAAAAACCTTTCCCTTCATCTAAGTCCATATTTTTAATCCGCTTATATTTTCCTGGCATTTGACTTTCAGAAATCTATCAAACTTCAATGTTTATTCAAGATGTGTATGCTGCAGCAATTGCAATTGTTTCAAACAGCTACTCACCACATTTCCCTTCTGTTTCCCATCTATCCTTTTCCCTTTATCAAACATTGATGAACATTTCTACAGTAATGTTTAAATGTTAGGTATCACATTTCATTGTTGCATGTCCTATTTTCTGACTATTTCAATGCATTGGCCATCAGTTACAGTCTGTACTTCATTTACAATAATTAGTGAACTTCTAATTTTATGCCATTCACTTCTTTCCTCTTCATTGCTTCTTTCCATTAGCTTTGGACCCGATTGTCACTGCTTGCAGTTATCTTTATTATTATTATTTTTCGCGCCCTAAAACTGAATGCACAGCCTAAACCGTAAGTGCTAGACCAACCAAACTTGGTAATATGATGTCAATTCCTACCCGCTACTCAGATTCTCTGACCCAGGCCTGTCAGCCAGATGGGGGCGCTCTAGCGCCCCCCAATGCGTTTCAGTCCATATCTCCTGTCCTATTAGTATTATAATTGAAATTATTTTTTCTGCTGATACAGACAGCTTTGCTCTACCAACTTGCTATTTGGACTATGAAGCTCCGCCTACTTAGATTTTTTGCTAATTTGCATAATTTGTGAAACTGACTTCTGCCTTCAAGTCCTACAATATTGGACCAAATCAGACAAATGAGGTGTCAAACCGATCAGTCCACTTAGCTGATCAAAATAGATTCAAGAAAGTCTGACATTTGTCTATTTTATGGCCACTAGCCATGCCCAAATCCCACCTAAATTTGGCCTATTTCAGTCTGAATGCTATAACTTCTCCATACCTTTGCCTACCTGAACCAAACTTACAATCCAACCTCCCTGCTCTATTATGGGGTGACCATACAATGCAGCCCACATTTCGTCAATAGGGGGCGCTACAACTAAAAACTGCTGATATCTCCTGACTGCTTTGACCAATCTAATTGAAATTTGGCAGATATGTACTACGTACAAGCCTGAGGTCAGACAAGTATCATGGCAGTCATTAGTTGTAAAATCCTGGCCACCATTAGCCAATCAAAATCAACCAGCCATTTGACTGGCTAAACAATGAGCAATCCAAACCAAATTTGGGTTCTACATTTGTACTCTGACCCTGAACCCACCCTGTAATGGACATGTCAGTCTGCCATATGGGGGCGCTACAGCACATTTCTGCCTATTTCTCCTGAACTGTTAATTATAAAATTGACAATTGTTGTTTACGCTATCCACTAGCTCATGACAAATTTAATGGCATAAAGAACTTCATCATATCTCTTGCCATTTTTGCCTATTTTGTAAAAGTCTTAAAACAGTACTTTTTTCTTATCCTCCTAGGATTTTCACCAAACCTACACAAACCTGGTATCATTTAAATCAGGAGACAGTCCCTATATAAAATTATTAAAAAAATCATAAACTTTCCATGAGGTATGGCCACCAGCCACACCCAAACCATAGTGGTGCCACACCCATTTCAATCAGACAGCTATATCTCAGGCCTGCCTCAACCAATCATCATCAAACTTAAATATATAATGTAGGATATTACTGGAGAAGGGCCCTCCAAATTTGGTGCCGATCAGTCAAACGGGGGTGCTACAGCAATATAACATCACTGTATAAACTGCAAAATCAGCTCAACTTACATTTATCTCATTTTTGATCCAGTGACATATTACTGGTTAAAATCTTTTGCCCTGCAAGTTCTGTGAGTCATGTCAAATCAAGAAATATGCAATGTCGCATGATAGTCATTTGCATTCCTTTGTCATATTTAAAAACTTAATTAATAACATATTACTGTAACTACTGCAATGTCCAGCCTAAGTAGGTCAATCTGGTAGTAGAAAAATCAGGACACTGCCCATATGTATAATTTATAAAGATAACTTCACTTGCCTGTACTGTATAGCCACCAGCCACACTGAACCTACAGCATTTCCATGATCATTTCAATCAAACAGCTAAATCAGAGGCATACTTCATCTGATCATCACCAAATTTGACCAACTAATGTAGCACTGCACCTCAGACAGACCGTGCAAATTTGGTGCCGATCGGTCAAATGGGGGCGCTACAGCTACTGTCCATTTATGTCTAAGACCCACCTTAGCAAATTCAGCTGAAATGTCCTTCTTTCTCATAAATCCTTCAAAGAATTTTTACCTTTCCCTACACCTTAGTCCATATTTTTAAGTTCCTTTCATTTTTCACCAATTTGCCTTATACAACATTATCAGACTTCATTTCCAAATGAGAAGGTCAGAAAGCATTTAATATCATTTCTAAAATGGAGCGCTGACTCCACCTGCTGGCCACATTTCCATTCCCATTTCATTCAAACAGCTAAATCTCAGGCATGCTTCATCCGATTCTTACAAAATTTGATTCACTTCTGTATGACTGGACTACAGACAGATCTTCCAAGTTTGGTGGCGATCAGTCAATCTGGAGCGGTACAGCCACTGTCCTAGTATGTCTAATACCTACCTTGGCAAATTCAGCTGAAATATCCTTCATAATACTTTCAAGGAATTAACTTTTCCTTCACCTCAGTCCGTATTTTTAAGCTCCTTTCATTTTTCTGCTATTTGACTTATAGAAAATTATCAGATTTTATTTATAAGCCAGGCAGTATATATTGCAGATTTTTCACTTTTTTGTATTAAATTGGCCAGTAGGTGGAGATGATGCTCTATTTATATTGCACTTTTTTTTATTTTTTTTTATAGATTGGCCAGCAGGTGCAGTTCGTCCTCTATTTCATTAATGCCATTAAATTCTTTCAGGGCTTCTTATGTCTAGAAGAATACTTTACAAATGGAGTAAGCCACTGTTGTTTTTTTTAATATAGAAGACAGCATGTGTTTACTGAGGTACTATAAAGTAAGCTTAACTTGTATGACCTAGACTTAAAATATTAGGTATGCAGGTGCCTATTTCTACCGTCTACTTAGACCATCTGACACAAAAAACAAATTCTTTTGGGCTGAGGCACTTCAGCAAATGGTTATATATTGTATCTTATATTGTTGTAATAAGGCTGCTTCTGCTAATAGCAGTAGTCAAACTGCCACACCAGGGACTGCATGCTACCAATTATCAAATGTAGCGCTAACTCCACCTGCTGGCCTCACTATTTCCATACCGAATTCATTAAGTCTGCTAAACCTCATTCATACTTCATCGAATTCTCACAAAATTTGACTCACTTCTGTAGCACTGGACTATGAATAGACCATCTAACTTTGGTGACATTCGGTTAAACGGGGGCGCTTCTGCCACTGTCAAAATATACTCATAGTTAATGCAGCTGAAATTTCTTTATTTTTCATCAAACCTTCAAAGATTATTGACATTTTCATTTCATTTCACTTTTAGAAATGTATCAAAGTTCAGAGATACTTCAGGCTGTGTACAGTGCAACAATTACTTCCAACAGCTAGTCACCACATGTCCCTTCTGTTTCTCATCTACCCTCTTCCCTTTATCGTACCTTAATCAACATATCAAAGTCAATGTTCAAAATGTCTGGTCTTATCTTATCATAGAAGCATTTCCTACTTTTTCTGATTATTTAAATGCATTGGCCATCAGTTACAGTCTGTACTTCATTTCAAATTTAGCCACTGTCCAAATATGTCTAAGGTCAACCTTGGTTAATGCAGCTGACATCTCCTTATTGTTTATTTAAACATTGAAATATTATTCACCTTTCCCTTCTTCAAAGTCCATATTTTTAATCTGCTTATAAATTCCTGCCATTTGACTTTTAGAAATCTATCAAACTTCAATGTTACTTCAGCCTGTGTACACTGCAGCAATTGCAATATTTCTAAAACAGCTAGTCACCACATTTCCCTTCCGTTTCTCATCTACCATTTTCCTTTATCATACCTTGATAAACATTTCCACAATAATGTTTAAATGTTAGCTATCATCTCATAGTAGCATTTCTTATTTTCTGACTATTTAAATGCATTGGCCATCAGTTACAGTCTATACTTCATTTACAATTTAGCCACTGCCCTAATATGTCTAACAACAACCTTGGTTAATGCAGCTGACATTTCTTTATTGTCTATTTAAACATTTAAATATTAATCATCTTTCCCTTCATCTAAGTCCATATTTTTAATCTGCTTATAAATTCCTGCCATTTGACTTTTAGAAATCTATCAAACTTCAATGTTACTTCAGCCTGTGTACACTGCAGCAATTGCAATATTTCTCCAACAGCTAGTCAATACATTTCCCTTCTGTTTCTGATCTACCTTTTTCCCTTTATCGTACCTTAATAAACATTTCCAAGGTAATGTTTAAATGTTAGATATCATCTCATAGTAGCATTTCATATTTTCTGCCAATTTAAATGCATTGCTCATCAATTACAGTCTGTACTTCATTTCAAATAATTAGTGAACTCCTAATTTTATGCCATTCACTCCTTTCCTCTTCATTGCTTCTTTCCATTAGCTTTGGACCCGATTGTCACTGCTTGCAGTTATCTTTATTATTATTAAGGGTCCAAAGCATGAAATGCTTATGGACCATTATTGTTTTTCTTAGGATTATTATTATTATTATTATTATTATTATTATTATTATTATTATTATTATTTTTTTCCTGCCCTAAAACTGAATGTACAGCCTAAACCGTAAGAGCTAGACCAACCAAACTTGGTAAGATGATGTCAATTCCTACCCGCTACTCAGATTCTCTGACCCAGTCCTGTCAGCCAGATGGGGGCGCTCTAGCGCCCCTCAACGCGTTTCAGTCCATATCTCCTGTCCTATTAGTCCTACAATTGAATTTATTTTTTCTGCTGATACAGACAGCTTTGCTCTACCAACTTGCCATTTGGACTATGAAGCTCCACCTACTTAGATTTTTTGCTAATTTGCATAATTTGTGAAACTGGCTTCTGCCTTCAAGTCCTACACTGTTGGACCAAATCAGACAAATGAGGTGTCAAACCGATCAGTCCACTGACCTGATCAAAAGCTGTTCAAGAAAGTCTGACATTTGTCTATTTTATGGCCTCTAGCCACGCCCAAATCACACCTAAATTTGGCCTATTTCAGTCTGACTGCTATAACTTCTCCATACCTTTGCCTACCTGAACCAAACTTAGAATCCAACCTCCCTGCTCTATTATGGGGTGACCATACAATGCAGCCCACATTTCGTCAATAGGGGGCGCTACAACTAAAAACTGCTGATATCTCCTGACTGCTTTGACCAATCTAATTGAAATTTGGCAGATATGTACTACGTACAAGCCTGAGGTCAGACAAGTATCATGGCAGTCATTAGTTGTAAAATCCTGGCCACCATTAGCCAATCAAAATCAACCAGCCATTTGACTGGCTAAACAATGAGCAATCCAAACCAAATTTGGGTTCTACATTTGTACTCTGACCCTGAACCCACCCTGTAATGGACATGTCAGTCTGCCATATGGGGGCGCTACAGCACATTTCTGCCTATTTCTCCTGAACTGTTAATTATAAAATTGACAATTGTTGTTTACGCTATCCACTAGCTCATGACAAATTTAATGGTATAAAGAACTTCATCATATCTCTTGCCATTTTTGCCTATTTTGTAAAAGTCATAAAACAGTACTTTTTCTTATCCTCCTAGGATTTTCACCAAACCTACACAAATCTGCTATCATTTAAATCAGGAGACAATACGTATATAAAATTATCAAAAAAATCATAAACTTTCCATGAGGTATGGCCACCAGCCACACCCAAACCATAGTGGTGCCACACCCATTTAAATCAGACAGCTATATCTCAGGCCTGCCTCAACCAATCATCATCAAACTTAAATATATAATGTAGGATATTACTGGAGAAGGGCCCTCCAAATTTGGTGCCGATCAGTCAAACGGGGGTGCTACAGCAATATAACATCACTGTATAAACTGCAAAATCAGCTCAACTTACATTTATCTCATTTTTGATCCAGTGACATATTACTGGTTAAAATCTTTTGCCCTGCAAGTTCTGTGAGTCATGTCAAATCAAGAAATATGCAATGTCCCATGATAGTCATTTGCATTCCCTTGTCATATTTAAAAACTTAATTAATAACATATTACTGTAACTACTGCAATGTCCAGCGTAAGTAGGTCAATCTGGTAGTAGAAAAATCAGGACACTGCCCATATGTATAATTTATAAAGATAACTTCACTTGCCTGTACAGTATAGCCACCAGCCACACTGAACCTACAGCATTTCCATGATCATTTCAATGAAACAGCTAAATCAGAGGCATACTTCATCTGATCATCACCAAATTTGACCCACTAATGTAGCACTGCACCTCAGACAGACCCTGCAAATTTGGTGCCGATCGGTCAAATGGGGGCGTGACAGCCACTGTCCATATATGTGTAAGACCTACCTTAGCAGATTCAGCTGAAATGTCCTTATTCCTCATGAAATCTTCAAATAGTTGTTACCTTTCCCTTCAGCTGAGTCCATATTTTTAATTTCCTTTAATTTTTCACCAATTTGCCTTATACAACATTATCAGACTTCATTTACAAATGAGAAGGTCAGAAAGCATTTAATATCTTTTCTAAAATGGAGCGCTGACTCCACCTGCTGGCCACAACATTTCCATTCCCATTTCATTCAAACAGCTAAATCTCAGGCATGCTTCATCCGATCCTTCCAAAATTTGATTCACTTCTGTAAGTCTGGACTACAGACAGATCTTCCAAGTTTGGTGGCGATCAGTCAATCTGGAGCGGTACAGCCACTGTCCTAGTATGTCTAATACCTACCTTGGGTAATTCAGCTGAAATATCCTTCATAATAGTTTCAAGTAATTAACTTTCCCTTCACCTCAGTCCATATTTTTAAGCTCTTTTCATTTTTATGCTGTTTGATTTATAGAAAATTATCAGATTTTATTTATAAGCCAGGCAGTATATATTGCAGATTTTTCACTTTTTTGTATTAAATTGGCCAGTAGGTGGAGATGGTGCTCTATTTATATTGCAGTTTTTTGGATTTTTTTTATACATTAGCCAGCAGGTGTAGTTCGTCCTGTATTTCATTAATAGCATTAAATTCTTTCAGGGCTTCTTATGTCTAGAAGAATACTTTACAAATGCAGTAAGCCACTGTTGTTTTTTTTTATATACAAGACAGCATGTGTTCACTGAGGTACTATAAAGTAAGCTTAACTTGTATGATCTAGACTTAAAATATTAGGTATGCAGGTGCCTATTTCTACCGTCTACTTAGACCATCTGACACAAAAAACAAATTCTTTTGGGCTGAGGCACTTCTGCAAATGGTTATATATTATATCTTATATTGTTGTACTATGGCTGCTTCTGCTAATGGCAGTAGTCAAACTGCCACACCAGGGACTGCATGCTACCAATTATCAAATGTAGCGCTAACTCCACCTGCTGGCCTCACTATTTCCATACCGAATTCATCAAGTCTGCTAAACCTCATTGATACTTCATCAAATTCTCACAAAATTTGACTTACTTCTGTAGCACTGGACTATGAATAGACCATCTAACTTTGGTGACATTCGGTTAAATGGGGGCGCTTCTGCCACTGTCAAAATATATTAATAGTTAATGCAGCTGAAATTTATTTTTCATCAAACCTTCAAAGATTATTGACATTTTCATTTCATTTCACTTTTAGAAATGTATCAAAGTTCAGAGATACTTCAGGCTGTGTACAGTGCAACAATTGCAATTTCTTCCAACAGCTAGTCACCACATGTCCCTTCTGTTTCTCATCTACCATATTCCCTTTATCGTACCTTAATCAACATATCAAAGTCAATGTTCAAAATGTCAGATATTATCTTATCATAGAAGCATTTCCTACTTTCTGACTATTTAAATGCATTGGCCATCAGTTACAGTCCGTACTTCATTTCAAATTTAGCCACTGTCCTAATACTGTATGTCTAAGACCAACCTTGGTTAATGCAGCTGACATCTCATTATTTTTTTAAACATTTAAATATTATTCACCTTTCCTTTATTCAAAGTCCATATTTTTAATCTGCTTATAGAATCATGCCATTTCACTTTTAGAAATCTATCAAACTTCAATGTTACTTTAGCCTGTGTACACTGCAGCAATTGCAATATTTCTCCAACAGATAGTCACCAAATTTCCCTTCGGTTTCTCATCTACCATTTTCCTTTATCATACCTTGATAAACATTTCCACAATAATGTTTTAATGTTAGCTATCATCTCATAGTAGCATTTCGTATTTTCTGACTATTTAAATGCATTGCTCATCAATTACAGTACAGTCTGTACTTCATTTACAAATAAAAGGTGAACTTCTAATTTTATGCCATTAACTTCTTTCCTCTTCATTGCTTCTTTCCATTAGCTTTGGACCCGATTGTCACTGCTTGCAGTTATCTTTATTATTATTATTATTATTTTTCGCGCCCTAAAACTGAATGTACAGCCTAAACCGTAAGAGCTAGACCAACCAAACTTGGTAATATGATGTCAATTCCTACCCGCTACTCAGATTCTCCGACCCAGGCCTGTCAGCCAGATGGGGGCGCTCTAGCGCCCCCCAACGCGTTTCAGTCCATATCTCCTGTCCTATTAGTCCTATAATTGAAATTATTTTTTCTGCTGATACAGACAGCTTTGCTCTACCAACTTGCCATTTGGACTATGAAGCTCCGCCTACTTAGATTTTTTGCTAATTTGCATATTTTGCAAAACTGACCTCTGCCTTCAAGTCCTACCCCGTCTGTCCCAATCAGACAAATGAGGTGTCAAACAAATCAGTTCTCTGAGCTGATCAAGACTTACAAAAACAATCATGAAATTTCTGTATCATACGTTCTTCAGCCACGCCCAAACTTTGCATAAATTTGGCCAGTTTCAGTCTGATTGCTATAACTTGGCTCTGCTTTAACCAATCTTAACCAAATTTGAAATCCTTCCTCCCAGCGCCATTCTGGGGACTACATATAAAGCTGGCCCTATTTCATCAATAGGGGGCGCTACAACTAATAACTGCCAATATCTCCTGACTGCCTTAACCAATCTAATTGAAATTTGGCAGATATGTACTATGTACAAGCCTGAGGTCAGAGAAGTAAAATGGCAGTCATTAGTTGTAAAATCCTGGCCACCATTAGCCAATCAAAATCAAGCAGCCATTTGACCAGCTAAACAATGAGCAATCCAAACCAAATTTGGCTTATACATTTGTATTCTGACCCTGAGCCCACCCTGTAAAGGACATGTCAGTCTGCCATATGGGGGCGCTACAGCACATTTCTGCCTATTTCTCCTGGACTGTTAATTATAAAATTGACAATTGTTGCTTAAGCTATCCACTAGCTCATGACAAATTTAATGGTATAAAGAACTTCATCATATCTCTTGCCATTTTTGCCTATTTTGTAAAAGTCTTAAAACAGTACTTTTTCTTATCCTCCTAGGATTTTCACCAAACCTACACAAATCTGGTATCATTTAAATCAGGAGACAGTCCCTATATAAAATTATTAAAAAAATCATAAACTTTCCATGAGGTATGGCCACCAGCCACACCCAAACCATAGTGGTGCCACACCCATTTCAATCAGACAGCTATATCTCAGGCCTGCCTCAACCAATCATCATCAAACTTAAATATATAATGTAGGATATTACTGGAGAAGGGCCCTCCAAATTTGGTGCCGATCAGTCAAACGGGGGCGCTACAGCAATATAACATCACTGTATAAACTGCAAAATCAGCTCAACTTACATTTATCTCATTTTTGATCCAGTGACATATTACTGGTTAAAATCTTTTGCCCTGCAAGTTCTGTGAGTCATGTCAAATCAAGAAATATGCAATGTCCCATGATAGTCATTTGCATTCCCTTGTCATATTTAAAAACTTAATTAATAACATATTACTGTAACTACTGCAATGTCCAGCCTAAGTAGGTCAATCTGGTAGTAGAAAAATCAGGACACTGCCCATATGTATAATTTATAAAGATAACTTCACTTGCCTGTACAGTATAGCCACCAGCCACACTGAACCTACAGCATTTCCATGATCATTTCAATGAAACAGCTAAATCAGAGGCATACTTCATCTGATCATCACCAAATTTGACCCACTAATGTAGCACTGCACCTCAGACAGACCCTGCAAATTTGGTGCCGATCGGTCAAATGGGGGCGTGACAGCCACTGTCCATATATGTGTAAGACCCACCTTAGCAGATTCAGCTGAAATGTCCTTATTCCTCATGAAATCTTCAAATAGTTGTTACCTTTCCCTTCAGCTGAGTCCATATTTTTAATTTCCTTTAATTTTTCACCAATTTGCCTTATACAACATTATCAGACTTCATTTACAAATGAGAAGGTCAGAAAGCATTTAATATCTTTTCTAAAATGGAGCGCTGACTCCACCTGCTGGCCACAACATTTCCATTCCCATTTCATTCAAACAGCTAAATCTCAGGCATGCTTCATCCGATCCTTCCAAAATTTGATTCACTTCTGTATCAGTGGACTACAGACAGACCTTCCAAGTTTGGTGGCGATCAGTCAAATGGGAGCCATACAACCACTGTCCTAGTATGTCTAATAACTACCTTGGCTAATTCAGCTGAAATATCCTTCATAATACTTTCAAGGAATTAACTTTCCCTTCACCTCAGTCCATATTTTTAAGCTCCTTTCATTTTTCTGCTATTTGACTAATAGAAAATTATCAGATTTTATTTATAAGCCAGGCAGTATATATTGCAGATTTTTGGCTTTTTTGTATTAAATTGGCCAGTAGGTGGAGATGGTGCTCTATTTATATTGCAGTTTTTTGGATTTCTTTTATGGATTAGCCAGCAGGTGTAGTTCGTCCTGTATTTCATTAATGGTATTAAATTATTTCAGGGCGTCTTATGTCTAGAACAATACTTTACAAATGCAGTAAGCCACTGTTGTTTTTTTTAATATGCAAGACAGCATGTGTTCACTGAGGTACTATAAAGTAAGCTTAACTTGTATGATCTAGACTTAAAATATTAGTTATGCAGGTGCCTATTTCTACCGTCTACTTAGACCATCTGACACAAAAAACAAATTCTTTTGGGCTGAGGCACTTCAGCAAATGGTTATATATTGTATCTTATATTGTTGTACTAAGGCTGCTTCTGCTAATGGCAGTAGTCAAACTGCCACACCAGGGACTGCATGCTACCAATTATCAAATGTAGCGCTAACTCCACCTGCTAGCCTCACCATTTCCATACCGAATTCATCAAGTCTGCTAAACCTCATTGATACTTCGTCGAATTCTCACAAAATTTGACTCACTTCTGTAGCACTGGACTATGAATAGACCATCTAACTTTGGTGACATTCGGTAAAACGGGGGCGCTTCTGCCACTGTCAAAATATACTAATAGTTAATGCAGCTGAAATTTCTTTATTTTTCATCAAACCTTCAAAGATTATTGACATTTTCATTTCATTTCACTTTTAGAAATGTATCAAAGTTCAAAGATACTTCAGGCTGTGTACAGTGCAACAATTGCAATTTCTTCCAACAGCTAGTCACCACATGTCCCATCTGTTTCTCATCTACCATATTCCCTTTATCGTACCTTAATCAACATATCAAAGTCAATGTTCAAAATGACAGGTATTATCTTATCATAGAAGCATTTCCTACTTTCTGACTATTTAACTGCATTGGCCATCAGTTACAGTCCGTACTTCATTTCCAATTTAGCCACTGTCTTAATATGTCTAAGACCAACCTTGGTTAATGCAGCTGACATCTCCTTATTGTATATATAAACATTTAAATATTAATCACCTTTCCCTTCATCTAAGTCCATATTTTTAATCTGCTTATACAATCCTGCCATTTGACTTTTAGGAATCTATCAAACTTCAATGTTACTTTAGCCTGTGTACACTGTAGCAATTTCAATATTTCTCTAAAAGCTAGTCACCATATTTCCCTTCTGTCACTCATTTACCATTTTCCTACTTTCTGACTATTTAAATGCATTGGCCATCAGTTACAGTCTGTACTTCATTTCCAATTTAGCCACTGTCATAATATGTCTAAGATCAACCTAGGTTAATGCCATGACATCTGTTTATTGTTTATTTAAACATTTAAATATTAATCACCTTTCCCTTCATCTAAGTCCATATTTTTAATCCGCTTATATTTTCCTGCCATTTGACTTTCAGAAATCTATCAAACTTCAAAGTTTATTCAAGATGTGTATGCTGCAGCAATTGCAATTGTTTCGAACAGCTACTCACCACATTTCCCTTCTGTTTCTCATCTATCCTTTTCCCTTTATGAAACATTGATGAACATTTCTACAGTAATGTTTAAATGTTAGGTATCACATTTCATTGTTGCATGTCCTACTTTCTGACTATTTAAATGCATTGGCCATCAGTTACAGTCTGTACTTCATTTACAATAATTAGTGAACTTCTAATTTTATGCCATTCACTTCATTCCTCTTCATTGCTTCTTTCCATTAGCTTTGGACCCGATTGTCACTGCTTGCAGTTATCTTTATTAAGGGTCCAAAGGACGAAGTCCTTATGGACCATTATTGTTTTTCTTAGGATTTTTCTCTTTTATTATTATTAAGGGTCCAAAGGACGAAGTCCTTATGGACCATTATTGTTTTTCTTAGGATTTTTCTCTTTTATTATTAAGGGTCCAAAGCATGAAATGCTTATGGACCATTATTGTTTTTCTTAGGATTTTTCTCTTTTATTATTATTATTATTATTATTTTTCGCGCCCTAAAACTGAATGTACAGCCTAAACCGTAAGAGCTAGACCAACCAAACTTGGTAATATGATGTCAATTCCTACCCGCTACTCAGATTCTCCGACCCAGGCCTGTCAGCCAGATGGGGGCGCTCTAGCGCCCCCCAACGCGTTTCAGTCCATATCTCCTGTCCTATTAGTCCTATAATTGAAATTATTTTTTCTGCTGATACACACAGCTTTGCTCTACCAACTGGCTATTTGGACTATGAAGCTCCGCCTACTTAGATTTTTTGCTAATTTGCATAATTTGTGAAACTGACTTCTGCCTTCAAGTCCTACAATATTGAACCAAATCAGACAAATGAGGTGTCAAACCGATCAGTCCACTGACCTGATCAAAAGCTGTTCAAGAAAGTCTGACATTTGTCTATTTTATGGCCACTAGCCACGCCCAAATCACACCTAAATTTGGCCTATTTCAGTCTGACTGCTATAACTTCTACATACCTTAGCCTACCTGAACCAAACTTACAATCGAACCTCCCTGCTCTATTATGGGGTCAACGTACAATGCGGCCCACATTTCGTCAATAGGGGGCGCTACAACTAATAACTGCCAATATCTCCTGACTGCCTTAACCAATCTAATTGAAATTTGGCAGATATGTACTATGTACAAGCCTGAGGTCAGAGAAGTAAAACGGCAGTCATTAGTTGTAAAATCCTGGCCACCATTAGCCAATCAAAATCAAGCAGCCATTTGACCAGCTAAACAATGAGCAATCCAAACCAAATTTGGGTTATACATTTGTATTCTGACCCTGAGCCCACCCTGTAAAGGACATGTCAGTCTGCCATATGGGGGCGCTACAGCACATTTCTGCCTATTTCTCCTGAACTGTTAATTATAAAATTGACAATTGTTGCTTAAGCTATCCACTAGCTCATGACAAATTTAGTGGTATAAAGAACTTCATCATATCTCTTGCCATTTTTGCCTATTTTGTAAAAGTCTTAAAACAGTACTTTTTTCTTATCCTCCTAGGATTTTCACCAAACCTACACAAATCTGGTATCATTTAAATCAGGAGACAGTCCATATATAAAATTATTAAAAAAATCATAAACTTTCCATGAGGTATGGCCACCAGCCACACCCAAACCATAGTGGTGCCACACCCATTTCAATCAGACAGCTATATCTCAGGCCTGCCTCAACCAATCATCATCAAACTTAAATATATAATGTAGGATATTACTGGAGAAGGGCCCTCCAAATTTGGTGCCGATCAGTCAAACGGGGGTGCTACAGCAATATAACATCACTGTATAAACTGCAAAATCAGCTCAACTTACATTTATCTCATTTTTGATCCAGTGACATATTACTGGTTAAAATCTTTTGCCCAGCAAGTTCTGTGAGTCATGTCAAATTAAGAATTATGCAATGTCCCATGATAATCATTTGCATTCCCTTGTCATATTTAAAAACTTAATTAATAACATATTACTGTAACTACTGCAATGTCCAGCCTAAGTAGGTCAATCTGGTAGTAGAAAAATCAGGACACTGCCCATATGTATAATTTATAAAAATAACTTCACTTGCCTGTACAGTATAGCCACCAGCCACACTGAACCTACAGCATTTCCATGATCATTTCAATCAAACAGCTAAATCAGAGGAATACTTCATCTGATCATCACCAAATTTGACCCACTAATGTAGCACTGGACCTCAAACAGACCTTCCAAATTTGGTGCTGATCGGTCAAATGGGGGCGTGACAGCCACTGTCCATATATGTGTAAGACCCACCTTAGCAGATTCAGCTGAAATGTCCTTATTCCTCATGAAACCTTCAAATAATTGTTACCTTTCCCTTCAGCTGAGTCCATATTTTTAATTTCCTTTCATTTTTCACCAATTTGCCTTATACAACATTATCAGACTTCATTTACAAATGAGAAGGTCAGAAAGCATTTAATATCATTTCTAAAATGGAGCGCTGACTCCACCTGCTGGCCACACCATTTCCATTCCCATTTCATTCAAACAGCTAAATCTCAGGCATGCTTCATCCGATCCTTACAAAATTTGATTCACTTCTGTATCAGTGGACTACAGACAGACCTTCCAAGTTTGGTGGCGATCAGTCAAATGGGAGCCATACAACCACTGTCCTAGTATGTCTAATAACTACCTTGGTTAATTCAGCTGAAATATCCTTCATAATACTTTCAAGGAATTAACTTTCCCTTCACCTCAGTCCATATTTTTAAGCTCCTTTCATTTTTCTGCTATTTGACTTATAGAAAATTATCAGATTTTATTTATAAGCCAGGCAGTATATATTGCAGATTTTTGGCTTTTTTGTATTAAATTGGCCAGTAGGTGGAGATGGTGCTCTATTTATATTGCACTTTTTTGGATTTTTTTTATAGATTCGCCAGCAGGTGCAGTTCGTCCTATATTTCATTTATGCCATTAAATTCTTTTAGGGCTTCTTATGTCTACAAGAATACTTTACAAATGCAGTAAGCCACTGTTGTTTTGAATATACAAGACGGCATGTGTTCACTGAGGTAGTACAAAGTAAGCTTAACTTGTATGATCTAGACTTAAAATATTAGGTATGCAGGTGCCTATTTCTACCAACTACTTAGACCATCTGACACAAACCATACATTGTCTTGGGCTGAGGCACATCACCAAAGGGTTCTATACTATATCCTATATTGGTGTACTAAGGCTGCTTCTGCTAATGGCAGTAGTCAAACTGCCACACCAGGGACTGCATGCTACCATTTATCAAATGTAGTGCTAACTGCACCTGCTGGTCACACTATTTCCATACCGAATTTATTTAGTCTGCTAAATCTCATTCATACTTCATCTAATTCTCATAAAATTTGACTGACTTCTATAGCACTGGACTACGAATAGACCATCAAACTTTGGTGACATTCGGTTAAACGGGGGCGCTACTGCCACTGTCGAAATATGTCTAAAACTGAGTTAATGTAGCTGAAATTTCTTTATTTTTCATCAAACCTTCAAAGATTAATCACATATTCATTCACTTTCATTTTCCTGCCATTTCACTTTTAGAAATGTATCAAAGTTCAGTGATACTTCAGGCTGTGTACACTGCAGCAATTGCAATTTCTTTGAAAAGCTAGTCACCAAATTTCCCTTCTGTTTCTCATCTACCATCTTCCCTTTATCGTACCTTAATCAACATTTCTACGGTAATGTTAAAATGTCAAGTATCATCTTATCATAGTAGCATTTCCTACATTATGACTATTTAAATGCATTGGCCATCAGTTATAATCTGTACTTCATTTCAAATTTAGCCACTGTCATAATATGTCTAAGATCAACCTTAGTTAATGCAGCTGAAATTAATTTATTTGTCATCAAATATTTAAATATTAATCAACTTTCCCTTCATCCCAGTCCATATTATAAAATTGCTTTCATTTTCCTGCCATTTGACTTTTAGAAATCTATCAAACTTCAGTGATGTACACTACAGCAATTTCAATTTTTCCCAAAAGCTAGTTACCACATGTCCGTTCTTTCTCATCTACCATGTTCCTTATTTCTGACGATTTCTATGCATTGGCCATCAGTTACAGTCTATACTTCATTTACAATTTAGCCACTGTCCTAATATGTCTAACAACCTTGGTTAATGCAGCTGACATCTCCTTGTTGTTTATTTAAACATTTAAATATTAATCACCTTTCCATTCATCTAAGTCCATATTTTTTATCTGCTTATATATTACTGCCATTTCACTTTTAGAAATCTATCAAACTTCAATATTACTTCATCCTGTGTACACTGCAGCAATTGCAATATTTCTCAAACAGCTAGTCACCACATTTCCCTTCGGTTTCTCATCTACCATTTTCCCTTCATCGTACCTTGATAAACATTTCCACGGTAATGTTTAAATGTTAGGTATCATCTCATAGAAGCATTTCCTATTTTCTGCCAATTTAAATGCATTGTTAATCAATTACAGTCTGTACTTCATTTACAATAATTAGTGAACTTCTAATTTTATGCCATTCACTTCATTACTAATCATTACTTCTGCCCATTTGCTTTGGACCCGATTGTCACTGCTTGCAGTTATTTAAGGGTCCAAAGCATGAAATGCTTATGGACCATTGTTTTTCTTACGGTTTTTCTTTTTATTATTATTATTTTTTTTTTCCTGCCGTAAAACTGAATGTACAGCCTAAACCGTAAGAGCTAGACCAACCTATCTTGGTCAGATGATGTCAATTCCTACCCGCTACTCAGATTCTCTGACCCAGTCCTGTCAGCCAGATGGGGGCGCTCTAGGGCCCCTCAACGCATTTCAGTCCATATCTCCTGTCCTATTAGTCCTACAATTGAAATTTTTTTTTCTGCTGATACAGACAGCATTGCTCTACCATCTTGCCATTTGGACTATGAAGCTCCGCCTACTTAGATTTTTTGCTAATTTGCATAATTTGCAAAACTGACCTCTGCCTTCAAGTCCTACCCCGTCTGTCCCAATCAGACAAATGAGGTGTCAAACCAATCAGTTCTCTGAGCTGATCAAGACTTACAAAAATAATCATGAAATTTCTGTATCATATGGTCTTCAGCCACGCCCAAACTTTGCATAAATTTGGCCAGTTTCAGTCTGATTGCTATAACTTGGCTCTGCTTTAACCAATCTTAACCAAATTTTTAATCATTCCTCCCAGCGCCATTCTGGGGACTAGATATAAAGCTGGCCCCATTTCATCAATAGGGGGCGCTACAACTAAAAACTGCCAATATCTCCTGACTGCCTTGACCAATCAAACTAAAATTTGGCAAATTCGTACTACGACCAATTCTGAGATCAGACATATATCATAGTAGTCATTGATCATAAAATCATGGTCATCATCAGCCAATCAAATTGAAGCAGCCATTTGACAGGCTAAACAATACCGAATCTCAACCAAAACAGGCTGTCACATTTGATTCCTGACCCTTAGCATACCCTGTTAAGGACACCGCAATCATCCAGATGGGGGCGCTACAGCAACAAGTTTTGCATTTCTGCCTATTTCTCCTGAACTGTTAAAGATTAAATTAAGAATTGTTGCTAATCCTATCCACTAGATCATGGCAAATTTAATGTTATAAAGAACTTCATCATAACTATTGCCCTTTTTGCCTATTTTGTAAAAGTCTGAAAACAGGGCTTTTTGTTAGCCTCCTAGGGTTTTCACCAATCCTACACAAATCTGCTATCATTTAAATCTGGAGACAGTCCATATATATAATTATCCAAAAAATCATATACTTTCCATCAGGTATGGCCACCAGCCACACCTGAACCATACTGGTGCCACACCCATTTCAATCAGACAGCTATATCTCAGGTGTACCTCAGCCAATCATCACCAATCTTAAATATATAATGTAGGACATCATTGGGGAAGGGCCCTCCAAATTTGGTGCCGATCGATCAAACGGGGGCGCTACAGCAATATAACATGTCTGTATAAACCTGCAAAATCAGTTCAACTTACTTTGTTCTCATTTTTGATCAAGTGACATAATACTGGTTAGAATATTTTTTCCTGCAAGATCTGTGAGTCATGCCAAATCAAAATATATGCAATGTCCCATGATAGTCATTTGCATTCCCTTGTGATATTTAAAAACTTAATAAATAACATATTGCTATAACTACTACAATGTCCAGCCTAAGTAGGTCATTCTGGTATTAGATCAATCACAACACGGCCCTTATCGATAATATATAAAAATAACTTGACCAATCTGTGTGCTATGGCCACCAACTACACCAAACCTGCACCATTTCCATGCTCATTTCAATCAAACAGCTATATCTGAGGCAGACTTTGTCTGATCATCAACAAATTTGACACACTAATGTACCACTGCACCTCAGACAGACCCTGCAAATTTGGTGCCGATCGGTCAAATAGGGGCACTACAGCTACTGTCTATATATGTCTAAGACCAACCTTAGCAAATTAAGCTGAAATATCCTTCTTTCTCATAAAACCTTCAGCGAATTGTTACCTTTCCCTTCACCTGAGTCCATATTTTTAATTTCCTTTCATTTGTCACCCATTTGCCTTATACAACATTATCAGACTTCATTTACACTTAAGGAGGTCTGAAAATATTAAAGAGCATTTCTAAAATGGAGCGCTGACTCCACCTGCTGGCCAAACCATTTCCATGCCCATTTCAATCAAACAGCTATATCTCTGGCATGCTTCATCCAATCCCCTCAAAATATAACCCACTGATTTATCACTGGCCCACAGACAGACCCTCCACCTTTCGTGCTGATTGGTCAAATGGGGGCGCTACGGCCACTGTCTAAATATGTCTAAGACCCACCTTGGCTAATGCAGCTGAAATTTCCTTATTTATCATCAAATACTGTAAGATAATCACCTTTCCCTTCATCTTAGTCTATATTTTTAAATTACTTTCATTTTCCTGCCATTAGACTTTTAGAAATGTATCAAACTTCAGTGATGTACACTGCAGCAATTTCAATTTTTTCCAACAGCAAGTCACCACATGTCAATTCTTTCTCATCTACCATTTTCCTACTTTCTGACTATTTCAATGCATTGGCCATCATTTACAGTCTGTACTTCATTTCCAATACAGCCACTGTCTTAATATGTCTAAGACCAACCTTGGTTAAAGCAGCTGAAATCTGCTTATTGTTTATTTAAAGATTTAAATATTAATCACCTTTCCCTTCCTCTAAGTCCATATTTTTAATCTGCTTATACAATCCTGCCATTTGACTTTTAGAAATCTATCAAACTTCAATGTTACTTTAGCCTGTGTACACTGCAGCAATTGCAATATTTCTCCAACAGCTAGTCACCACATTTCCCTTCTGTTTCTCATCTACCCTGTTCCCTTTATCATACCTTAATAAACATTTCTACGGTAATGTTCAAATGTCAGGTATCATCTTATCAGAGAAGCATGTCCTACTTTATGACTATTTAAATGCATTGACCATCAGTTACAGTCTGTACTTCATTTCCAATTTAGCCACTGTCCTTATATGTCACACATCAACCTTGGTTAATGCAGCTGAAATTAGCTTATCTCTCTTCAAATATTGAAATATTAATCACCTTTCCCTTCATCTCAGTCCATATTATTAAATTGCTTTCACTTTCCTGTGTATCAAACTTCAGTGATGTACACTACACCAATGTCAATTTTTTCCAACAGCTAGTCACCACATGTCCGTTCTTTCTCACCTACCATTTTCCTACTTTCTGACTATTTAAATGCATTGGCCATCAGTTACAGTCTGTACTTCATTTCCAATTTAGCCACTGTCCTAATATGTCTAAGACCAACCTTGGTTAATGCAGCTGACATCTCCTTATTGTTTATTTAAACATTTAAATATGAATCACCTTTACCTTCATCTAAGTCTATATTTTAATCTGCTTATATATTCCTGCCATTTGACTGTTAGAAATCTATCAAACTTCAATGTTTCTCAACACTGTGTACAATGCAGCAAGTGCAATTTCTTTGAACAGCTAATCACCACATTTCCCATCTGTTTCTCATCTACCATTTTCTCTTTATCGTACCTTAATCAACATTTCTACAGTAATGTTAAAATGTCAGGTAACATCTTATGATAGTACCATTTCCTACTTTCTGACTATTTAAATGCATGGGCCATCAGTTACAGCTAGTCTCCACATTTCCCTACTGTTTCTCATCTATCCTTGAAAAACATTTCTACGGTAATGTTAAAATGCTACATATCATCTCAGTAGCATTTCCTATTTTCTAACTATTTAAATGCATTACTAATCAATTACAGTCTATACTTCATTTCAAATAATTAGTGAACTTTTAATTTTATGCCATTTACTTCATTACTATTCATTGCTTCTGTCCATTTGCTTTGGACCCGATTGTCACTGCTTGCAGTTATCTTTATTATTATTATTTTTCGCGCCCTAAAACTGAATGTACAGCCTAAACCGTAAGAGCTAGACCAACCAAACTTGGTAATATGATGTCAATTCCTACCCGCTACTCAGATTCTCCGACCCAGGCCTGTCAGCCAGATGGGGGCGCTCTAGCGCCCCCCAACGCGTTTCAGTCCATATCTCCTGTCCTATTAGTCCTATAATTGAAATTATTTTTTCTGCTGATACAGACAGCTTTGCTCTACCAACTGGCTATTTGGACTATGAAGCTCCGCCTACTTAGATTTTTTGCTAATTTGCATAATTTGTGAAACTGACTTCTGCCTTCAAGTCCTACAATATTGAACCAAATCAGACAAATGAGGTGTCAAACCGATCAGTCCACTGAGCTGATCAAAATATATTCAAGAAAGTCTGACATTTGTCTATTTTATGGCCACTAGCCATGCCCAAATCCCACCTAAATTTGGCCTATTTCAGTCTGAATGCTATAACTTCTCCATACCTTAGCCTACCTGAACCAAACTTACAATCCAACCTCCCTGCTCTATTATGGGGTCAACATACAATGCGGCCCACATTTCGTCAATAGGGGGCGCTACAACTAATAACTGCCAATATCTCCTGACTGCCTTAACCAATCTAATTGAAATTTGGCAGATATGTACTATGTACAAGCCTGAGGTCAGAGATGTAAAATGGCAGTCATTAGTTGTAAAATCCTGGCCACCATTAGCCAATCAAAATCAAGCAGCCATTTGACCAGCTAAACAATGAGCAATCCAAACCAAATTTGGGTTATACATTTGTATTCTGACCCTGAGCCCACCCTGTAAAGGACATGTCAGTCTGCCATATGGGGGCGCTACAGCACATTTCTGCCTATTTCTCCTGGACTGTTAATTATAAAATTGACAATTGTTGCTTAAGCTATCCACTAGCTCATGACAAATTTAATGGTATAAAGAACTTCATCATATCTCTTGCCATTTTTGCCTATTTTGTAAAAGTCTTAAAACAGTACTTTTTCTTATCCTCCTAGGATTTTCACCAAACCTACACAAATCTGGTATCATTTAAATCAGGAGACAGTCCCTATATAAAATTATTAAAAAAATCATAAACTTTCCATGAGGTATGGCCACCAGCCACACCCAAACCATAGTGGTGCCACACCCATTTCAATCAGACAGCTATATCTCAGGCCTGCCTCAACCAATCATCATCAAACTTAAATATATAATGTAGGATATTACTGGAGAAGGGCCCTCCAAATTTGGTGCCGATCGGTCAAACGGGGGCGCTACAGCAATATAACATCACTGTATAAACTGCAAAATCAGCTCAACTTACATTTATCTCATTTTTGATCCAGTGACATATTACTGGTTAAAATCTTTTGCCCTGCAAGTTCTGTGAGTCATGTCAAATCAAGAAATATGCAATGTCCCATGATAGTCATTTGCATTCCCTTGTCATATTTAAAAACTTAATTAATAACATATTACTGTAACTACTGCAATGTCCAGCCTAAGTAGGTCAATCTGGTAGTAGAAAAATCAGGACACTGCCCATATGTATAATTTATAAAGATAACTTCACTTGCCTGTACAGTATAGCCACCAGCCACACTGAACCTACAGCATTTCCATGATCATTTCAATCAAACAGCTAAATCAGAGGAATACTTCATCTGATCATCACCAAATTTGACCCACTAATGTAGCACTGCACCTCAGACAGACCCTGCAAATTTGGTGCCGATCGGTCAAATGGGGGCGCTACAGCTACTGTCCATTTATGTCTAAGACCCACCTTAGCAAATTCAGCTGAAATGTCCTTCTTTCTCATAAATCCTTCAAAGAATTTTTACCTTTCCCTACACCTTAGTCCATATTTTTAAGTTCCTTTAATTTTTCACCAATTTGCCTTATACAACATTATCAGACTTCATTTACAAATGAGAAGGTCAGAAAGCATTTAATATCATTTCTAAAATGGAGCGCTGACTCCACCTGCTGGCCACAACATTTCCATTCCCATTTCATTCAAACAGCTAAATCTCAGGCATGCTTCATCCGATTCTTACAAAATTTGATTCACTTCTGTATGACTGGACTACAGACAGATCTTCCAAGTTTGGTGGCGATCAGTCAATCTGGAGCGGTACAGCCACTGTCCTAGTATGTCTAATACCTACCATGGCTAATTCAGCTGAAATATCCTTCATAATACTTTCAAAGAATTAACTTTCCCTTCACCTCAGTCCATATTTTTAAGCTCCTTTCATTTTTCTGCTATTTGACATATAGAAAATTATCAGATTTTATTTATAAGCCAGGCAGTATATATTGCAGATTTTTCAATGTTTTGTATTAATTTGGCCAGTAGGTGGAGATGGTGCTCTATTTATATTGCACTTTTTTAGATTTTTTTTTATAGATTCGCCAGCAGGTGTAGTTCGTCCTCTATTTCATTAATGCCATTAAATTCTTTCAGGGCTTCTCATGTCTAGAAGAACACTTTACAAATGCAGTTAGCCACTGTTGTTTTAAATATACAAGACAGCATGTGTTCACTGAGGTAGTATAAAGTAAGCTTAACTTGTATGATCTAGACTTAAAATATTAGGTATGCAGGTGCCTATTTCTACCGTCTACTTAGACCATCTGACACAAACCACACATTCTTTTGGGCTGAGGCACTTCACCAAAGGGTTCTATATTATATCATACATTGGTTTACTAAGGCTGCTTCTGCTAATGGCAGTAGTCAAACTGCCACACCAGGGACTGCATGCTACCATTTATCAAATGTAGTGCTAACTGCACCTGCTGGCCACACTATTTCCATATCGAATTCATTAAGTCTGCTAAATCTCATTGATACTTCATCAAATTCTCATAAAATTTTAGTCACTTCTATAGCACTGGACTACGAATAGACCATCGAACTTTGGTGACATTCGGTTAAACGGGGGCGCTACTGCCACTGTCAAAATATGTCTAAAACTCATAGTTAATGAAGCTGAAATTTCTTTATTTTTCATCAAACCTTCAGAGATTAATCACATATTCATTTACTTTCATTTTCCTGCCATTCCACTTTTAGAAATGTATCAAAGTTCAGTGATACTTCAGGCTGTGTACACTGCAGCAACTGCAATTTCTTTGAACAGCTAGTCACCACATTTCCCTTCTGTTTCTCATCTACCATCTTCCCTTTATCGTACCTTAATCATCATTTCTACGGTAATGTTAAAATGTCAAGTATCATCTTATCATAGTAGCATTTGCAACATTCTGACTATTTAAATGCATTGGCCATCAGTTACAATCTGTACTTCATTACCAATTTAGCGACTGTCCTAATATGTCTAACAACATCCTTGGTTAATGCAGCTGACATCTCCTTATTGTTTATTTAAACATTTAAATATTAATCACCTTTCCCTTCATCTAAGTCCATATTATTAATCTGCTTATATATTCCTGCCATTTCACTTTTAGAAATCTATCAAACTTCAATGTTACTTCAGCCTGTGTACACTGCAGCAATTGCAATATTTCTCTAAAAGCTAGTCACCATATTTCCCTTCTGTCTCTCATTTACCATTTTCCTACTTTCTGACTATTTAAATGCATTGGCCATCAGTTACAGTCTGTACTTCATTTCCAATTTAGCCACTGTCATAATATGTCTAAGATCAACCTAGGTTAATGCAGCTGACATCTGTTTATTGTTTATTTAAACATTTAAATATTAATCACCTTTCCCTTCATCTAAGTCCATATTTTTAATCCGCTTATATTTTCCTGCCATTTGACTTTCAGAAATCTATCAAACTTCAATGTTTATTCAAGATGTGTATGCTGCAGCAATTGCAATTGTTTCGAACAGCTACTCACCACATTTCCCTTCTGTTTCTCATCTATCCTTTTCCCTTTATCAAACATTGATGAACATTTCTACAGTAATGTTTAAATGTTAGGTATCACATTTCATTGTTGCATGTCCTATTTTCTGACTATTTAAATGCATTGGCCATCAGTTACAGTCTGTACTTCATTTACAATAATTAGTGAACTTCTAATTTTATGCCATTCACTTCATTCCTCTTCATTGCTTCTTTCCATTAGCTTTGGACCCGATTGTCACTGCTTGCAGTTATCTTTATTATTATTATTTTTCGCGCCCTAAAACTGAATGTACAGCCTAAACCGTAAGAGCTAGACCAACCAAACTTGGTAATATGATGTCAATTCCTACCCGCTACTCAGATTCTCCGACCCAGGCCTGTCAGCCAGATGGGGGCGCTCTAGCGCCCCCCAACGCGTTTCAGTCCATATCTCCTGTCCTATTAGTCCTATAATTGAAATTATTTTTTCTGCTGATACAGACAGCTTTGCTCTACCAACTGGCTATTTGGACTATGAAGCTCCGCCTACTTAGATTTTTTGCTAATTTGCATAATTTGTGAAACTGACTTCTGCCTTCAAGTCCTACAATATTGAACCAAATCAGACAAATGAGGTGTCAAACCGATCAGTCCACTGACCTGATCAAAAGCTGTTCAAGAAAGTCTGACATTTGTCTATTTTATGGCCACTAGCCACGCCCAAATCACACCTAAATTTGGCCTATTTCAGTCTGACTGCTATAATTTCTCCATACCTTAGCCTACCTGAACCAAACTTACAATCGAACCTCCCTGCTCTATTATGTGGTCAACGTACAATGCGGCCCACATTTCGTCAATAGGGGGCGCTACAACTAATAACTGCCAATATCTCCTGACTGCCTTAACCAATCTAATTGAAATTTGGCAGATATGTACTATGTACAAGCCTGAGGTCAGAGAAGTAAAACGGCAGTCATTAGTTGTAAAATCCTGGCCACCATTAGCCAATCAAAATCAAGCAGCCATTTGACCAGCTAAACAATGAGCAATCCAAACCAAATTTGGGTTATACATTTGTATTCTGACCCTGAGCCCACCCTGTAAAGGACATGTCAGTCTGCCATATGGGGGCGCTACAGCACATTTCTGCCTATTTCTCCTGAACTGTTAATTATAAAATTGACAATTGTTGCTTAAGCTATCCACTAGCTCATGACAAATTTAATGGTATAAAGAACTTCATCATATCTCTTGCCATTTTTGCCTATTTTGTAAAAGTCTTAAAACAGTACTTTTTTCTTATCCTCCTAGGATTTTCACCAAACCTACACAAATCTGGTATCATTTAAATCAGGAGACAGTCCATATATAAAATTATTAAAAAAATCATAAACTTTCCATGAGGTATGGCCACCAGCCACACCCAAACCATAGTGGTGCCACACCCATTTCAATCAGACAGCTATATCTCAGGCCTGCCTCAACCAATCATCATCAAACTTAAATATATAATGTAGGATATTACTGGAGAAGGGCCCTCCAAATTTGGTGCCGATCAGTCAAACGGGGGTGCTACAGCAATATAACATCACTGTATAAACTGCAAAATCAGCTCAACTTACATTTATCTCATTTTTGATCCAGTGACATATTACTGGTTAAAATCTTTTGCCCAGCAAGTTCTGTGAGTCATGTCAAATCAAGAATTATGCAATGTCCCATGATAGTCATTTGCATTCCCTTGTCATATTTAAAAACTTAATTAATAACATATTACTGTAACTACTGCAATGTCCAGCCTAAGTAGGTCAATCTGGTAGTAGAAAAATCAGGACACTGCCCATATGTATAATTTATAAAGATAACTTCACTTGCCTGTACAGTATAGCCACCAGCCACACTGAACCTACAGCATTTCCATGATCATTTCAATCAAACAGCTAAATCAGAGGAATACTTCATCTGATCATCACCAAATTTGACCCACTAATGTAGCACTGGACCTCAAACAGACCTTCCAAATTTGGTGCTGATCGGTCAAATGGGGGCGTGACAGCCACTGTCCATATATGTGTAAGACCCACCTTAGCAGATTCAGCTGAAATGTCCTTATTCCTCATGAAACCTTCAAATAATTGTTACCTTTCCCTTCAGCTGAGTCCATATTTTTAATTTCCTTTCATTTTTCACCAATTTGCCTTATACAACATTATCAGACTTCATTTACAAATGAGAAGGTCAGAAAGCATTTAATATCATTTCTAAAATGGAGCGCTGACTCCACCTGCTGGCCACACCATTTCCATTCCCATTTCATTCAAACAGCTAAATCTCAGGCATGCTTCATCCGATCCTTACAAAATTTGATTCACTTCTGTATCAGTGGACTACAGACAGACCTTCCAAGTTTGGTGGCGATCAGTCAAATGGGAGCCATACAACCACTGTCCTAGTATGTCTAATAACTACCTTGGTTAATTCAGCTGAAATATCCTTCATAATACTTTCAAGGAATTAACTTTCCCTTCACCTCAGTCCATATTTTTAAGCTCCTTTCATTTTTCTGCTATTTGACTTATAGAAAATTATCAGATTTTATTTATAAGCCAGGCAGTATATATTGCAGATTTTTGGCTTTTTTGTATTAAATTGGCCAGTAGGTGGAGATGGTGCTCTATTTATATTGCACTTTTTTGGATTTTTTTTTATAGATTCGCCAGCAGGTGCAGTTCGTCCTATATTTCATTTATGCCATTAAATTCTTTTAGGGCTTCTTATGTCTACAAGAATACTTTACAAATGCAGTAAGCCACTGTTGTTTTGAATATACAAGACGGCATGTGTTCACTGAGGTAGTACAAAGTAAGCTTAACTTGTATGATCTAGACTTAAAATATTAGGTATGCAGGTGCCTATTTCTACCAACTACTTAGACCATCTGACACAAACCATACATTGTCTTGGGCTGAGGCACATCACCAAAGGGTTCTATACTATATCCTATATTGGTGTACTAAGGCTGCTTCTGCTAATGGCAGTAGTCAAACTGCCACACCAGGGACTGCATGCTACCATTTATCAAATGTAGTGCTAACTGCACCTGCTGGTCACACTATTTCCATACCGAATTTATTTAGTCTGCTAAATCTCATTCATACTTCATCTAATTCTCATAAAATTTGACTGACTTCTATAGCACTGGACTACGAATAGACCATCAAACTTTGGTGACATTCGGTTAAACGGGGGCGCTACTGCCACTGTCGAAATATGTCTAAAACTGAGTTAATGTAGCTGAAATTTCTTTATTTTTCATCAAACCTTCAAAGATTAATCACATATTCATTCACTTTCATTTTCCTGCCATTTCACTTTTAGAAATGTATCAAAGTTCAGTGATACTTCAGGCTGTGTACACTGCAGCAATTGCAATTTCTTTGAAAAGCTAGTCACCAAATTTCCCTTCTGTTTCTCATCTACCATCTTCCCTTTATCGTACCTTAATCAACATTTCTACGGTAATGTTAAAATGTCAAGTATCATCTTATCATAGTAGCATTTCCTACATTATGACTATTTAAATGCATTGGCCATCAGTTATAATCTGTACTTCATTTCAAATTTAGCCACTGTCATAATATGTCTAAGATCAACCTTAGTTAATGCAGCTGAAATTAATTTATTTGTCATCAAATATTTAAATATTAATCAACTTTCCCTTCATCCCAGTCCATATTATAAAATTGCTTTCATTTTCCTGCCATTTGACTTTTAGAAATCTATCAAACTTCAGTGATGTACACTACAGCAATTTCAATTTTTCCCAAAAGCTAGTTACCACATGTCCGTTCTTTCTCATCTACCATGTTCCTTATTTCTGACGATTTCTATGCATTGGCCATCAGTTACAGTCTATACTTCATTTACAATTTAGCCACTGTCCTAATATGTCTAACAACCTTGGTTAATGCAGCTGACATCTCCTTGTTGTTTATTTAAACATTTAAATATTAATCACCTTTCCATTCATCTAAGTCCATATTTTTTATCTGCTTATATATTACTGCCATTTCACTTTTAGAAATCTATCAAACTTCAATATTACTTCATCCTGTGTACACTGCAGCAATTGCAATATTTCTCAAACAGCTAGTCACCACATTTCCCTTCGGTTTCTCATCTACCATTTTCCCTTCATCGTACCTTGATAAACATTTCCACGGTAATGTTTAAATGTTAGGTATCATCTCATAGAAGCATTTCCTATTTTCTGCCAATTTAAATGCATTGTTAATCAATTACAGTCTGTACTTCATTTACAATAATTAGTGAACTTCTAATTTTATGCCATTCACTTCATTACTAATCATTGCTTCTGCCCATTTGCTTTGGACCCGATTGTCACTGCTTGCAGTTATCTTTATTATTAAGGGTCCAAAGGACGAAGTCCTTATGGACCATTATTGTTTTTCTTAGGATTTTTCTCTTTTATTATTATTATTATTATTATTTTTCGCGCCCTAAAACTGAATGCACAGCCTAAACCGTAAGTGCTAGACCAACCAAACTTGGTAATATGATGTCAATTCCTACCCGCTACTCAGATTCTCTGACCCAGGCCTGTCAGCCAGATGGGGGCGCTCTAGCGCCCCCCAACGCGTTTCAGTCCATAGCTCCTGTCCTATTAGTCCTATAATTGAAATTATTTTTTCTGCTGATACAGACAGCTTTGCTCTACCAACTGGCTATTTGGACTATGAAGCTCCGCCTACTTAGATTTTTTGCTAATTTGCATAATTTGTGAAACTGACTTCTGCCTTCAAGTCCTACAATATTGGACCAAATCAGACAAATGAGGTGTCAAACCGATCAGTCCACTTAGCTGATCAAAATAGATTCAAGAAAGTCTGACATTTGTCTATTTTATGGCCACTAGCCATGCCCAAATCCCACCTAAATTTGGCCTATTTCAGTCTGACTGCTATAACTTCTCCATACCTTAGCCTACCTGAACCAAACTTACAATCCAACCTCCCTGCTCTATTATGGGGTCAACATACAATGTGGCCCACATTTCGTCAATAGGGGGCGCTACAACTAATAACTGCCAATATCTCCTGACTGCCTTAACCAATCTAATTGAAATTTGGCAGATATGTACTATGTACAAGCCTGAGGTCAGAGAAGTAAAATGGCAGTCATTAGTTGTAAAATCCTGGCCACCATTAGCCAATCAAAATCAAGCAGCCATTTGACCAGCTAAACAATGAGCAATCCAAACCAAATTTGGCTTATACATTTGTATTCTGACCCTGAGCCCACCCTGTAAAGGACATGTCAGTCTGCCATATGGGGGCGCTACAGCACATTTCTGCCTATTTCTCCTGGACTGTTAATTATAAAATTGACAATTGTTGCTTAAGCTATCCACTAGCTCATGACAAATTTAATGGTATAAAGAACTTCATCATATCTCTTGCCATTTTTGCCTATTTTGTAAAAGTCTTAAAACAGTACTTTTTCTTATCCTCCTAGGATTTTCACCAAACCTACACAAATCTGGTATCATTTAAATCAGGAGACAGTCCCTATATAAAATTATTAAAAAAATCATAAACTTTCTTTGAGGTATGGCCACCAGCCACACCCAAACCATAGTGGTGCCACACCCATTTCAATCAGACAGCAATATCTCAGGCCTGCCTCAACCAATCATCATCAAACTTAAATATATAATGTAGGATATTACTGGAGAAGGGCCCTCCAAATTTGGTGCCGATCAGTCAAACGGGGGTGCTACAGCAATATAACATCACTGTATAAACTGCAAAATCAGCTCAACTTACATTTATCTCATTTTTGATCCAGTGACATATTACTGGTTAAAATCTTTTGCCCTGCAAGTTCTGTGAGTCATGTCAAATCAAGAAATATGCAATGTCCCATGATAGTCATTTGCATTCCCTTGTCATATTTAAAAACTTAATTAATAACATATTACTGTAACTACTGCAATGTCCAGCCTAAGTAGGTCAATCTGGTAGTAGAAAAATCAGGACACTGCCCATATGTATAATTTATAAAGATAACTTCACTTGCCTGTACAGTATAGCCACCAGCCACACTGAACCTACAGCATTTCCATGATCATTTCAATGAAACAGCTAAATCAGAGGCATACTTCATCTGATCATCACCAAATTTCACCCACTAATGTAGCACTGCACCTCAGACAGACCCTGCAAATTTGGTGCCGATCGGTCAAATGGGGGCGTGACAGCCACTGTCCATATATATGTAAGACCCACCTTAGCAGATTCAGCTGAAATGTCCTTATTCCTCATGAAATCTTCAAATAGTTGTTACCTTTCCCTTCAGCTGAGTCCATATTTTTAATTTCCTTTAATTTTTCACCAATTTGCCTTATACAACATTATCAGACTTCATTTACAAATGAGAAGGTCAGAAAGCATTTAATATCTTTTCTAAAATGGAGCGCTGACTCCACCTGCTGGCCACAACATTTCCATTCCCATTTCATTCAAACAGCTAAATCTCAGGCATGCTTCATCCGATCCTTCCAAAATTTGATTCACTTCTGTAAGTCTGGACTACAGACAGATCATCCAAGTTTGGTGGCGATCAGTCAATCTGGAGCAGTACAGCCACTGTCCTAGTATGTCTAATACCTACCTTGGGTAATTCAGCTGAAATATCCTTCATAATAGTTTCAAGTAATTAACTTTCCCTTCACCTCAGTCCATATTTTTAAGCTCTTTTCATTTTTATGCTGTTTGATTTATAGAAAATTATCAGATTTTATTTATAAGCCAGGCAGTATATATTGCAGATTATTCACTTTTTTGTATTAAATTGGCCAGTAGGTGGAGATGGTGCTCTATTTATATTGCAGTTTTTTGGATTTTTTTTATACATTAGCCAGCAGGTGTAGTTCGTCCTGTATTTCATTAATAGCATTAAATTCTTTCAGGGCTTCTTATGTCTAGAAGAATACTTTACAAATGCAGTAAGCCACTGTTGTTTTTTTTAATATACAAGACAGCATGTGTTCACTGAGGTACTATAAAGTAAGCTTAACTTGTATGATCTAGACTTAAAATATTAGGTATGCAGGTGCCTATTTCTACCGTCTACTTAGACCATCTGACACAAAAAACAAATTCTTTTGGGCTGAGGCACTTCAGCAAATGGTTATATATTATATCTTATATTGTTATACTATGGCTGCTTCTGCTAATGGCAGTAGTCAAACTGCCACACCAGGGACTGCATGCTACCAATTATCAAATGTAGCGCTAACTCCACCTGCTGGCCTCACTATTTCCATACCGAATTCATTAAGTCTGCTAAACCTCACTCATACTTCATCGAATTCTCACAAAATTTGACTCACTTCTGTAGCACTGGACTATGAATAGACCATCTAACTTTGGTGACATTCGGTTAAATGGGGGCGCTTCTGCCACTGTCAAAATATATTAATAGTTAATGCAGCTGAAATTTCTTTATTTTTCATCAAACCTTCAAAGATTATTGACATTTTCATTTCATTTCACTTTTAGAAATGTATCAAAGTTCAGAGATACTTCAGGCTGTGTACAGTGCAACAATTGCAATTTCTTCCAACAGCTAGTCACCACATGTCCCTTCTGTTTCTCATCTACCATATTCCCTTTATCGTACCTTAATCAACATATCAAAGTCAATGTTCAAAATGTCAGATATTATCTTATCATAGAAGCATTTCCTACTTTTTCTGACTATTTAAATGCATTGGCCATCAGTTACAGTCCGTACTTCATTTCAAATTTAGCCACTGTCAAAATATGTCTAAGATCAACCTTGGTTAATGCAGCTGACATCTCCTTATTGTTTATTTAAACATTTAAATATTATTCACCTTTCCCTTCTTCAAAGTCCATATTTTTAATCTGCTTATAAATTCCTGCCGTTTGACTTTTAGAAATCTATCAAACTTCAATGTTACTTCAGCCTGTGTACACTGCAGCAATTGCAATCTTTCTCCAACAGCTAGTCACCACATTTCCCTTCCGTTTCTCATCTACCATTTTCCTTTATCATACCTTGATAAACACTTCCACAATAATGTTTAAATGTTAGCTATCATCCCATAGTAGCATTTCTTATTTTCTGACTATTTAAATGCATTGGCCATCAGTTACAGTCTATATTTCATTTACAATTTAGCCACTGTCATAATATGTCTAACAACAACCTTGGTTAATGCAGCTGACATCTCCTTATTGTTTATTTAAACATTTAAATATTAATCACCTTTCCCTTCATCTAAGTCCATATTTTTAATCTGCTTATAAATTCCTGCCATTTGACTTTTAGAAATCTATCAAACTTCAATGTTACTTCAGCCTGTGTACACTGCAGCAATTGCAATATTTCTCCAACAGCTTGTCACCACATTTCCCTTCTGTTTCTCATCTACCTTTTTCCCTTTATCGTACCTTGATAAACATTTCCAAAGGTAATGTTTAAATGTTAGATATCATCTCATAGTAGCATTTCATATTTTCTACCAATTTAAATGCATTGCTCATCAATTACAGTCTGTACTTCATTTACAAATAATTAGTGAACTTCTAATTTTATGCCATTCACTTCTTTCCTCTTCATTGCTTCTTTCCATTAGCTTTGGACCCGATTGTCACTGCTTGCAGTTATCTTTATTATTATTATTTTTCGCGCCCTAAAACTGAATGCACAGCCTAAACCGTAAGTGCTAGACCAACCAAACTTGGTAATATGATGTCAATTCCTACCCGCTACTCAGATTCTCTGACCCAGGCCTGTCAGCCAGATGGGGGCGCTCTAGCACCCCCCAACGCGTTTCAGTCCATAGCTCCTGTCCTATTAGTCCTATAATTGAAATTATTTTTTCTGCTGATACAGACAGCTTTGCTCTACCAACTGGCTATTTGGACTATGAAGCTCCGCCTACTTAGATTTTTTGCTAATTTGCATAATTTGTGAAACTGACTTCTGCCTTCAAGTCCTACAATATTGGACCAAATCAGACAAATGAGGTGTCAAACCGATCAGTCCACTTAGCTGATCAAAATAGATTCAAGAAAGTCTGAAATTTGTCTATTTTATGGCCACTAGCCATGCCCAAATCCCACCTAAATTTGGCCTATTTCAGTCTGAATGATATAACTTCTCCATACCTTAGCCTACCTGAACCAAACTTACAATCCAACCTCCCTGCTCTATTATGGGGTCAACATACAATGCAGCCCACATTTCGTCAATAGGGGGCGCTACAACTAATAACTGCCAATATCTCCTGACTGCCTTAACCAATCTAATTGAAATTTGGAAGATATGTACTATGTACAAGCCTGAGGTCAGAGAAGTAAAATGGCAGTCATTAGTTGTAAAATCCTGGCCACCATTAGCCAATCAAAATCAAGCAGCCATTTGACCAGCTAAACAATGAGCAATCCAAACCAAATTTCGGTTATACATTTGTATTCTGACCCTGAGCCCACCCTGTAAAGGACATGTCAGTCTGCCATATGGGGGCGCTACAGCACATTTCTGCCTATTTCTCCTGAACTGTTAATTATAAAATTGACAATTGTTGCTTAAGCTATCCACTAGCTCATGACAAATTTAATGGTATAAAGAACTTCATCATATCTCTTGCCATTTTTGCCTATTTTGTAAAAGTCTTAAAACAGTACTTTTTCTTATCCTCCTAGGATTTTCACCAAACCTACACAAATCTGGTATCATTTAAATCAGGAGACAGTCCCTATATAAAATTATTAAAAAAATCATAAACTTTCCATGAGGTATGGCCACCAGCCACACCCAAACCATAGTGGTGCCACACCCATTTCAATCAGACAGCTATATCTCAGGCCTGCCTCAACCAATCATCATCAAACTTAAATATATAATGTAAGATATTACTGGAGAAGGGCCCTCCAAATTTGGTGCCGATCAGTCAAACGGGGGTGCTACAGCCATATAACATCACTGTATAAACTGCAAAATCAGCTCAACTTACATTTATCTCATTTTTGATCCAGTGACATATTACTGGTTAAAATCTTTTGCCCTGCAAGTTCTGTGAGTCATGTCAAATCAAGAAATATGCAATGTCCCATGATAGTCATTTGCATTCCCTTGTCATATTTAAAAACTTAATAAATAACATATTACTGTAACTCCTGCAATCTCCATCCTAAGTAGGTCAATCTGGTAGTAGAAAAATCAGGACACTGCCCATATGTATAATTTATAAAGATAACTTCACCTGCATGTACAGTATGGCCACCAGCCACACTGAACCTACAGCATTTCCATGATCATTTCAATCAAACAGCTTAATCTGAGGCATACTTCATCTGATCATCACCAAATTTGACCAACTAATGTAGCACTGCACCTCAGACAGACCCACCAAATTTGGTGCTGATCGGTCAAATGGGGGCGCTACAGTTACTGTCCATATATGTCTACGACCTACCTTAGCAAATTCAGCTGAAATGTCCTTCTTTCTCATAAAACCTTCAAAGAATTGTTACCTTTCCCTTCACCTTAGTCCATATTTTTCATTTCCTTTCATTTTTCACCAATTTGCCTCATATAACATTATCAGACTTCATTTACACATGGGAAGGCCTAAAAGTATTAAATAGTATTTCTAAAATGGAGCGCTGACTCCACCTGCTGGCCAAACCATTTCCATGCCCATTTCAATCAAACAGTTATATCGCTGGCATGCTTCATCCAATCCTCTCAAAAATTGACCGACTGATTTATCTCTGGCCCACAGACAGACCCTCCACCTTATGTGCTGATTGGTCAAAGGGGGGCGCTACAGCTACTGTCTAAATATGTCTAAGACCAACATAGGCTAATGCAGCTGATATTACCTTATTTCTCATCAAATATTTAAAGATTAATCACCATTACCTTGATCTCAGTTAATATTTTTAAATTGCTTTAATTTTCCTGCCATTAGACTTTTAGAAATGTATCAAACTTCAGTGATACTTCATGCTCTGTACATTGCAGCAATTGCAATTTCTTTGAACAGCTAGTCACCACATTTCCCTTCTGTTTCTCATCTACCGATTTCCATTTATTGTACCTTAATCAACATTTCTACGGTAATGTTCAAATGTCAGGTATCATCTTATAGTAGTATTTCCTACTTTCTGACTATTTAAATGCATTGGCCATCAGTTACAGTCTGTACTTCATTTACAATTTAGCCACTGTCATAATATTTCTAAGACCAACCTTGGTTAATGCAACTGAAATTAGCTTATTTCTCATCAAATATTTAAAAATTAATCACCATTAACCTTCACCTCAGTCAATATTAATAAATTGGTTTCATTATCCTGCCATTTGACTTTTAGAAATGTATCAAACTTCAGTGATGTACACTGCAGCAATTTCAATTTTTTTCCAACAGCTAGTCACCACATGTCTGTTGTTTCTTATCTACCATTTTCTTTCTGACTATTTCAATGCATTGGCCATCAGTTACACTATGTACTTCATTTACAATTTAGCCACTGTCCTAATATGTTTAAGACCAACCTTGGTTAATGCAGCTGACATCTCCTTATTGTTTATTTATACATTTAAATATTAATCACCTTTCCCTTCATCTAAGTCCATATTTTTAATCTGCTTATATGTTACTGCCATTTGACTTTTAGAAATCTATCAAACTTCAATGTTACTTCATCCTGTGTACACTGCAGCAATTGCAATATTTCTCAAACAGCTAGTCACCACATTTCCCTTCGGTTTCTCATCTACCCTTTTCCCTTCATCGTACCCTAATAAACATATCTACGGTAATGTTCAAATGTCAGGTATCATCTTATAGTAGCATTTCCTACTTTCTGACTATTTAAATGCATTGGCCATCAGTTACAGTCTGTACTTCATTTACAATTTAGCCACTGTCAATATTTCTAAGACCAACCTTGGTTAATGCAACTGAAATTAGCTTATTTCTCATCAAATATTTAAAAATTAATCACCATTCCCTTCACCTCAGTCAATATTAATAAATTGGTTTCATTATCCTGCCATTTGACTTTTAGAAATGTATCAAACTTCAGTGATGTACACTGCAGCAATTTCAATTTTTTTCCAACAGCTAGTCACCACATGTCTGTTATTTCTTATCTACCATTTCCTTACTTTCTGACTATTTCAATGCATTGGCCATCAGTTACACTATGTACTTCATTTACAATTTTGCCACTGTCCTAATATGTTTAAGACCAACCTTGGTTAATGCAGCTGACATCTCCTTATTGTTTATTTAGACATTTAAATATTAATCACCTTTCCCTTCATCTAAGTCCATATTTTTAATCTGCTTATATGTTACTGCCATTTGACTTTTAGAAATCAATCAAACTTCAATGTTACTTCATCCTGTGTACACTGCAGCAATTGCAATATTACTCAAACAGCTAGTCACCACATTTCCCTTTGGTTTCTCATCTACCATTTTCCCTTCATCGTACCTTAATAAACATATCTACGGTAATGTTCAAATGTCAGGTATCATCTTATAGTAGCATTTCCTACTTTCTGACTATTTAAATGCATTGGCCATCAGTTACAGTCTGTACTTCATTTACAATTTAGCCACTGTCATAATATTTCTAAGACCAACCTTGGTTAATGCAACTGAAATTAGCTTATTTCTCATCAAATATTTAAAAATTAATCACCATTCCCTTCACCTCAGTCAATATTAATAAATTGGTTTCATTATCCTGCCATTTGACTTTTAGAAATGTATCAAACTTCAGTGATGTACACTGCAGCAATTTCAATTTTTTTCCAACAGCTAGTCACCACATGTCTGTTATTTCTTATCTACCATTTTCTTACTATCTGACTATTTCAATGCATTGGCCATCAGTTACACTATGTACTTCATTTACAATTTAGCCACTGTCCTAATATGTTTAAGACCAACCTTGGTTAATGCAGCTGACATCTCCTTATTGTTTATTTAGACATTTAAATATTAATCACCTTTCCCTTCATCTAAGTCCATATTTTTAATCTGCTTATATGTTACTGCCATTTGACTTTTAGAAATCAAACTACAATGTTACTTCATCCTGTGTACACTGCAGCAATTGCAATATTTCTCAAACAGCTAGTCACCACATTTCCCTTCGGTTTCTCATCTACCCTTTTCCCTTCATCGTACCTTGATAAACATTTCCACGGAAATGTTCAAATGTTAGGTATCATCTCATAGAAGCATTTCCTATTTTCTGCCAATTTAAATGCATTGCTCATCAATTACAGTCTGTACTTCATTTACAATAATTAGTGAACTTCTAATTTTATGCCATTCACTTCATTCCTCTTCATTGCTTCTTTCCATTTGCTTTGGACCCGATTGTCATTGCTTGCAGTTATCTTTATTATTATTATTTTTCGCGCCCTAAAACTGAATGCACAGCCTAAACCGTAAGTGCTAGACCAACCAAAATTGGTAATATGATGTCAATTCCTACCCGCTACTCAGATTCTCTGACCCAGACCTGTCAGCCAGATGGGGGCGCTCTAGCGCCCCCAAACGCGTTTCAATCCATTGCTCCTGTCCTATTAGTCCTATTGTTGAAATTATTTTTTCTGCTGATACAGACAGCTTTGCTCTACCAACTTGCTATTTGGACTATGAAGCTCCGCCTACTTAGATTTTTTGCTAATTTGCATAATTTGTGAAACTGACTTCTGCCTTCAAGTCCTACAATATTGGACCAAATCAGACAAATGAGGTGTCAAACCGATCAGTCCACTTAGCTGATCAAAATAGATTCAAGAAAGTCTGACAATTGTCTATTTTATGGCCACTAGCCATGCCCAAATCCCACCTAAATTTGGCCTATTTCAGTCTGAATGCTATAACTTCTCCATACCTTAGCCTACCTGAACCAAACTTACAATCCAACCTCCCTGCTCTATTATGTGGTCAACATACAATGCGGCCCACATTTCGTCAATAGGGGGCGCTACAACTAATAACTGCCAATATCTCCTGACTGCCTTAACCAATCTAATTGAAATTTGGCAGATATGTACTATGTACAAGCCTGAGGTCAGAGAAGTAAAATGGCAGTCATTAGTTGTAAAATCCTGGCCACCATTAGCCAATCAAAATCAAGCAGCCATTTGACCAGCTAAACAATGAGCAATCCAAACCAAATTTGGGTTATACATTTGTATTCTGACCCTGAGCCCACCCTGTAAAGGACATGTCAGTCTGCCATATGGGGGCGCTACAGCACATTTCTGCCTATTTCTCCTGAACTGTTAATTATAAAATTGACAATTGTTGCTTAAGCTATCCACTAGCTCATGACAAATTTAATGGTATAAAGAACTTCATCATATCTCTTGCCATTTTTGCCTATTTTGTAAAAGTCTTAAAACAGTACTTTTTCTTATCCTCCTAGGATTTTCACCAAACCTACACAAATCTGGTATCATTTAAATCAGGAGACAGTCCCTATATAAAATTATTAAAAAAATCATAAACTTTCCATGAGGTATGGCCACCAGCCACACCCAAACCATAGTGGTGCCACACCCATTTCAATCAGACAGCTATATCTCAGGCCTGCCTCAACCAATCATCATCAAACTTAAATATATAATGTAGGATATTACTGGAGAAGGGCCCTCCAAATTTGGTGCCGATCAGTCAAACGGGGGCGCTACAGCAATATAACATCACTGTATAAACTGCAAAATCAGCTCAACTTACATTTATCTCATTTTTGATCCAGTGACATATTACTGGTTAAAATCTTTTGCCCTGCAAGTTCTGTGAGTCATGTCAAATCAAGAAATATTCAATGTCCCATGATAGTCATTTGCATTCCCTTGTCATATTTAAAAACTTAATTAATAACATATTACTGTAACTACTGCAATGTCCAGCCTAAGTAGGTCAATCTGGTAGTATAAAAATCAGGACACTGCCCATATGTATAATTTATAAAGATAACTTCACTTGCCTGTACAGTATAGCCACCAGCCACACTGAACCTACAGCATTTCCATGATCATTTCAATGAAACAGCTAAATCAGAGGCATACTTCATCTGATCATCACCAAATGTGACCCACTAATGTAGCACTGCACCTCAGAAAGACCCTGCAAATTTGGTGCCGATCGGTCAAATGGGGGCGTGACAGCCACTGTCCATATATGTGTAAGACCCACCTTAGCAGATTCAGCTGAAATGTCCTTATTCCTCATGAAATCTTCAAATAGTTGTTACCTTTCCCTTCAGCTGAGTCCATATTTTTAATTTCCTTTAATTTTTCACCAATTTGCCTTATACAACATTATCAGACTTCATTTACAAATGAGAAGGTCAGAAAGCATTTAATATCTTTTCTAAAATGGAGCGCTGACTCCACCTGCTGGCCACAACATTTCCATTCCCATTTCATTCAAACAGCTAAATCTCAGGCATGCTTCATCCGATCCTTCCAAAATTTGATTCACTTCTGTAAGTCTGGACTACAGACAGATCTTCCAAGTTTGGTGGCGATCAGTCAATCTGGAGCAGTACAGCCACTGTCCTAGTATGTCTAATACCTACCTTGGGTAATTCAGCTGAAATATCCTTCATAATAGTTTCAAGTAATTAACTTTCCCTTCACCTCAGTCCATATTTTTAAGCTCTTTTCATTTTTATGCTGTTTGATTTATAGAAAATTATCAGATTTTATTTATAAGCCAGGCAGTATATATTGCAGATTTTTCACTTTTTTGTATTAAATTGGCCAGTAGGTGGAGATGGTGCTCTATTTATATTGCAGTTTTTTGGATTTTTTTTATACATTAGCCAGCAGGTGTAGTTCGTCCTGTATTTCATTAATGGCATTAAATTCCTTCAGGGCTTCTTATGTCTAGAAGAATACTTTACAAATGCAGTAAGCCACTATTGTTTTTTTTAATATACAAGACAGCATGTGTTCACTGAGGTACTATAAAGTAAGCTTAACTTGTATGATCTAGACTTAAAATATTAGGTATGCAGGTGCCTATTTCTACCATCTACTTAGACCATCTGACACAAAAAACAAATTCTTTTGGGCTGAGGCACTTCAGCAAATGGTTATATATTATATCTTATATTGTTGTACAATGGCTGCTTCTGCTAATGGCAGTAGTCAAACTGCCACACCAGGGACTGCATGCTACCAATTATCAAATGTAGCGCTAACTCCACCTGCTGGCCTCTATTTCCATACCGAATTCATTAAGTCTGCTAAACCTCATTCATACTTCATCGAAATCTCACAAAATTTGACTCACTTCTGTAGCACTGGACTATGAATAGACCATCTAACTTTGGTGACATTCGGTTAAATGGGGGCGCTTCTGCCACTGTCAAAATGTATTAATAGTTAATGCAGCTGAAATTTATTTTTCATCAAACCTTCAAAGATTATTGACATTTTCATTTCATTTCACTTTTAGAAATGTATCAAAGTTCAGAGATACTTCAGGCTGTGTACAGTGCAACAATTGCAATTTCTTCCAACAGCTAGTCACCACATGTCCCTTCTGTTTCTCATCTACCATATTCCCTTTATCGTACCTTAATCAACATATCAAAGTCAATGTTCAAAATGTCAGATATTATCTTATCATAGAAGCATTTCCTACTTTCTGACTATTTAAATGCATTGGCCATCAGTTACAGTCCGTACTTCATTTCAAATTTAGCCACTGTCCTAATACTGTATGTCTAAGACCAACCTTGGTTAATGCAGCTGACATCTCCTTATTATTTTTTTAAACATTTAAATATTATTCACCTTTCCTTTCTTCAAAGTCCATATTTTTAATCTGCTTATAGAATCATGCCATTTCACTTTTAGAAATCTATCAAACTTCAATGTTACTTTAGCCTGTGTACACTGCAGCAATTGCAATATTTCTCCAACAGCTAGTCACCACATTTCCCTTCGGTTTCTCATCTACCATTTTCCTTTATCATACCTTGATAAACATTTCCACAATAATGTTTTAATGTTAGCTATCATCTCATAGTAGCATTTCGTATTTTCTGACTATTTAAATGCATTGGCCATCAGTTACAGTCTATACTTCTTTTACAATTTAGCCACTGCCCTAATATGTCTAACAACAACCTTGGTTAATGCAGCTGACATCTCCTTATTGTTTATTTAAACATTTAAATATTAATCACCTTTCCCTTCATCTAAGTCCATATTTTTAATCTGCTTATAAATTCCTGCCATTTGACTTTTAGAAATCTATCAAACTTCAATGTTACTTCAGCCTGTGTACACTGCAGCAATTGCAATATTTCTCCAACAGCTAGTCACCACATTTCCCTTCTGTTTCTCATCTACCTTTTTCCCTTTATCGTACCTTGATAAACATTTACAAATGTAATGTTTAAATGTTAGATATCATCTCATAGTAGCATTTCATATTTTCTACCAATTTAAATGCATTGCTCATCAATTACAGTACAGTCTGTACTTCATTTACAAATAAAAGGTGAACTTCTAATTTTATGCCATTAACTTCTTTCCTCTTCATTGCTTCTTTCCATTAGCTTTGGACCCGATTGTCACTGCTTGCAGTTATCTTTATTAAGGGTCCAAAGGACGAAGTCCTTATGGACCATTATTGTTTTTCTTAGGATTTTTCTCTTTTATTATTATTATTAAGGGTCCAAAGCATGAAATGCTTATGGACCATTATTGTTTTTCTTAGGATTATTATTATTATTATTTTTTTCCTGCCGTAAAACTGAATGTACAGCCTAAACCGTAAGAGCTAGACCAACCAAACTTGGTAAGATGATGTCAATTCTTACCCGCTACTCAGATTCTCTGACCCAGTCTTGTCAGCCAGATGGGGGCGCTCTAGCGCCCCCCAACGCGTTTCAGTCCATATCTCCTGTCCTATTAGTCCTACAATTGAAATTCTTTTTTCTGCTGATACAGACAGCCATTCCCTACCAACTTGCCATTTGGACTATGAAGCTCCGCCTACTTAGATTTTTTGCTAATTTGCATAATTTGCAAATCCTACTTTTCCCTTCAAGTCCTAGCTTGTTCTACCAAATCAGACAAATGAGGTGTCAAACGAATCAGAACTCTGAGCTGATCAAGAATCATCAACAAAATTCCGACATTTTTATATCCTACGGCCATTAGCCACGCCCAAACAATGGCCAAATTTCGCCCATTTTGGTCTGACGGCTATAACTTGGCAATTCCTTGGCCTACCTTGACCAAATTTGAAATCCTACCTCGCAACACCATCCTGGGGACACGGTCCAAGGCGGGCCGCATTTCGTCAATAGGGGGCGCTACAACTAAAAACTGGCAGTATCTCCTGACTGCCTTGGCCAATCTAACTGAAATTTGGCAGATATGTACTAGGACGCAGCCTGTGGTCAGTCACATACAATGGCAGTAATTCGTCCTTAAAGAGTGGCCGCCATCATCCAATCAAAATCAAGCAGCCATTTGACAGGCTTATCAATGACCAATCTAAATCAAATTTGGGTGATACATTTGTGCTCTCACCCTCTGCCTACCCTGTAAAGGACACCTCACTCGGCCAGATGGGGGCGCTACAGTGACAACTTTTGCGTTTCTGCCTATTTCTCGAGAATGGTGAAGCCTACAATCAACATTTACTGCCAGGTCAATTCAGTACGACATGCCAAATCAAACAACATGTAGAACTTGCTTCTGCACCTTAGCATTTTTACATAATTCATCTTGGTCTGAAAACAAGACATTTCGTTAGCCTCCTAGGATTTTCACCAAACCTACACAAATCTGGTATCATTTAAATCAGGAGACAGTCATAATAAATAAATATTAAAAAAATCCTAAACTTTCCATGAGGTTGGGCCACCAGCCACACCCAAACCATACAGGTGCCATGGCCATTTCAGTCAGACAGCTATATCTCAGGCATGCCTCAGCCAATCATCACCAAACTTTAATATGTTGTGTAGGATACTACTCCGGAAGGCCCCTCCAAATTTGGTGCCAATCAGTCAAACGGGGGCGCTACAGCAATATAACATGTCTGTATAAACCTGAAAAATCAATTCAACTTACATTTATCTCATTTTTGATCAATTGACATATTACTGGTTAAAATCATTTGTGCTGCAATTTCTTTGTGTCATGTCAAATCAAGATATATGCAATGCTCAATGATAGTCATTTGCATTGACATGTGATGTTTAAAAACCTAATAAATGACATATTACTGTAACTCCTACAATGTCCAGCCCAAGTAGCTCATTCTGGTAGTAGATCAATCAGCACACTGCCATTATGTATGATTCATAAAAATATCTTGACCTACCTGTATGCTATGGCCACCAGCTACACCCAACCTGCACCATTTCCATGTTCATTTCAATCAACCATCTAAATCTCAGCCGTGCTTCAACCAATCCTCCCTAAATTTGACCGCTTAATATAGCACTGCACCCCAGAGAGACCCTCCAACTTTAGTGCCAAACGGTCAAATGGGGGCACTACAGCCACTGTCCATATATTTCTAAGACCCACCTTAGCAACTTCAGCTGAAATGTACTTATTTCTCATCAAACATTAAATCTGTTGTTCCCATTCCCTTTACCTAGGTCCATATTTTAAATTTCCTTTCATTTTCCACCGATTTGCCTCATAGAACATTATCAGAATTTATTTACACATGAGAAGGCCTAAAAGTATTAAATAGCCTTTCTAAAATGGAGCGTTGACTCCACCTGCTGGCCACACCATTTCCATTTCCATTTCATTCAAACAGCTAAATCTCAGGCATGCTTCACGCAATCCTCACAAAATTTGACTCACTCCTGCAGCACTGGACTACAGACAGACCTTCTAAGTTTGGTGGTGATCAGTCAAACGGGGGCACTACAGCCAATGTTGTATTATGTCTAAGAGCCACCTTAGCAGATTCAGCTGAAATGTCCTTCTTTCTCATAAAACCTTCAAAGAATTGTTACCTTTCCCTTCACCTTAGTCCATATTTTTAATTTCCTTTCATTTTTCACCAATTTGCCTCATACAACATTATGAGACTTCATTTACACATGAGAAGGCCTGAAATTATTAAATAGTATTTCTAAAATGGAGTGCTGACTCAACCTGCTGGCCAAACCATTTCCATGCCCATTTCAATCAAACAGTTATATCTCTGGCATGCTTCATCCAATCCTCTCAAAAATTGACTGCCTGATTTATCTCTGGCCCACAGACAGACCCTCCACCTTTTGTGCTGATTGGTCAAAGGGGGGCGCTACAGCTACTCTCTAAATATGTCTAAGACCAACATTGGCTAAAGCAGCTGAAATTACCTTATTTCTCATCAAATATTTAAAGATTAATCACCATTACCTTGATCTCAGTTAATATTTTTAAATTGCTTTAATTTTCCTGCCATTAGACTTTTAGAAATGTATCAAACTTCAGTGATACTTCAGGCTCTGTACATTGCAGCAATTGCAATTTCTTTGAACAGCTAGTCACCACATTTCCCTTCTGTTTCTCATCTACCGATTTCCATTTATTGTACCTTAATCAACATTTCTACGGTAATGTTCAAATGTCAGGTATCATCTCATAGTAGCATTTCCTATTTTCTGCTGATTTAAATGCATTGCTCATCAATTACAGTCTGTACTTCATTTCAAATAATTAGTGAACTTCTAATTTTATGCCATTCACTTCTTTCCTCTTCATTGCTTCTTTCCATTAGCTTTGGACCCGATTGTCACTGCTTGCAGTTATCTTTATTATTATTATTATTATTATTTTTCGCGCCCTAAAACTGAATGTACAGCCTAAACCGTAAGAGCTAGACCAACCAAACTTGGTAATATGATGTCAATTCCTACCCGCTACTCAGATTCTCCGACCCAGGCCTGTCAGCCAGATGGGGGCGCTCTAGCGCCCCCCAACGCGTTTCAGTCCATATCTCCTGTCCTATTAGTCCTATAATTGAAATTATTTTTTCTGCTGATACAGACAGCTTTGCTCTACCAACTGGCTATTTGGACTATGAAGCTCCGCCTACTTAGATTTTTTGCTAATTTGCATAATTTGTGAAACTGACTTCTGCCTTCAAGTCCTACAATATTGAACCAAATCAGACAAATGAGGTGTCAAACCGATCAGTCCACTGAGCTGATCAAAATATATTCAAGAAAGTCTGACATTTGTCTATTTTATGGCCACTAGCCATGCCCAAATCCCACCTAAATTTGGCCTATTTCAGTCTGAATGCTATAACTTCTCCATACCTTAGCCTACCTGAACCAAACTTACAATCCAACCTCCCTGCTCTATTATGGGGTCACCATACAATGCGGCCCACATTTCGTCAATAGGGGGCGCTACAACTAAAAACTGGCAATATCTCCTGACTGCCTTGACCAATCTAATTGAAATTTGGCAGATATGTACTACGTCCAAGCCTGAGGTCAGGCAAGTATCATGGCAGTCATTAGTTGTAAAATACTGGCCACCATTAGCCAATCAAAATCAAGCAGCCATTTGACTGGCTAAACAATGAGCAATCCAAACCAAATTTGGGTTGTACATTTGTCCTCTGACCCTGAGCCCACCCTGTAAGGGACATGTCAGTCTGCCATATGGGGGCGCTACAGCGCATTTCTGCCTATTTCTCCTGAACTGTTAATTATAAAATTGACAATTGTTGCTTAAGCTATCCACTAGCTCATGACAAATTTAATGTTATAAAGAACTTCATCATATCTCTTGCCATTTTTGCCTATTTTGTAAAAGTCTTAAAACAGTACTTTTCCTTAACCTCCTTGGATTTTCACCAAACCTTCATATTTCTGTGATAATTTTAATCAGGAGACAGTCCTTATAAAGAAATATTTACAAAATCTGAAACTTTCCATGTGGTATGGCCACCAGCCACACCCAATCCATAGTGGTGCCACACCCATTTCAATCAGACAGCTATATCTCAGGCCTGCCTCAACCAATCATCATCAAACTTAAATATATAATGTAGGATATTACTGGAGAAGGGCCCTCCAAATTTGGTGCCGATCAGTCAAACGGGGGTGCTACAGCAATATAACATCACTGTATAAACTGCAAAATCAGCTCAACTTACATTTATCTCATTTTTGATCCAGTGACATATTACTGGTTAAAATCTTTTGCCCAGCAAGTTCTGTGAGTCATGTCAAATCAAGAAATATGCAATGTCCCATGATAGTCATTTGCATTCCCTTGTCATATTTAAAAACTTAATTAATAACATATTACTGTAACTACTGCAATGTCCAGCCTAAGTAGGTCAATCTGGTAGAAAAATCAGGACACTGCCCATATGTATAATTTATAAAGATAACTTCACTTGCCTGTACAGTATAGCCACCAGCCACACTGAACCTACAGCATTTCCATGATCATTTCAATCAAACAGCTAAATCAGAGGAATACTTCATCTGATCATCACCAAATTTGACCCACTAATGTAGCACTGCACCTCAGACAGACCCTGCAAATTTGGTGCCGATCGGTCAAATGGGGGCGCTACAGCTACTGTCCATTTATGTCTAAGACCAACCTTAGCAAATTCAGCTGAAATGTCCTTCTTTCTCATAAATCCTTCAAAGAATTTTTACCTTTCCCTACACCTTAGTCCATATTTTTAAGTTCCTTTCATTTTTCACCAATTTGCCTTATACAACATTATCAGACTTCATTTACAAATGAGAAGGTCAGAAAGCATTTAATATCATTTCTAAAATGGAGCGCTGACTCCACCTGCTGGCCACACCATTTCCATTCCCATTTCATTCAAACAGCTAAATCTCAGGCATGCTTCATCCGATCCTTCCAAAATTTGATTCACTTCTGTAAGTCTGGACTACAGACAGATCTTCCAAGTTTGGTGGCGATCAGTCAATCTGGAGCAGTACAGCCACTGTCCTAGTATGTCTAATACCTACCTTGGGTAATTCAGCTGAAATATCCTTCATAATAGTTTCAAGTAATTATCTTTCCCTTCACCTCAGTCCATATTTTTAAGCTCTTTTCATTTTTATGCTGTTTGATTTATAGAAAATTATCAGATTTTATTTATAAGCCAGGCAGTATATATTGCAGATTTTTCACTTTTTTGTATTAAATTGGCCAGTAGGTGGAGATGGTGCTCTATTTATATTGCAGTTTTTTGGATTTTTTTTATACATTAGCCAGCAGGTGTAGTTCGTCCTGTATTTCATTAATAGCATTAAATTCTTTCAGGGCTTCTTATGTCTAGAAGAATACTTTACAAATGCAGTAAGCCACTGTTGTTTTTTTAATATACAAGACAGCATGTGTTCACTGAGGTACTATAAAGTAAGCTTAACTTGTATGATCTAGACTTAAAATATTAGGTATGCAGGTGCCTATTTCTACCGTCTACTTAGACCATCTGACACAAAAAACAAATTCTTTTGGGCTGAGGCACTTCAGCAAATAGTTATATATTGTATCTTATATTGTTGTACTAAGGCTGCTTCTGCTAATGGCAGTAGTCAAACTGCCACACCAGGGACTGCATACTACCAATTATCAAATGTAGCGCTAACTCCACCTGCTGGCCTCACTATTTCCATACCGAATTCATTAAGTCTGCTAAACCTCATTCATACTTCATCGAATTCTCACAAAATTTGACTCACTTCTGTAGCACTGGACTATGAATAGACCATCTAACTTTGGTGACATTCGGTTAAACGGGGGCGCTTCTGCCACTGTCAAAATATACTCATAGTTAATGCAGCTGAAATTTCTTTATTTTTCATCAAACCTTCAAAGATTATTGACATTTTCATTTCATTTCACTTTTAGAAATGTATCAAAGTTCAGAGATACTTCAGGCTGTGTACAGTGCAACAATTGCAATTTCTTCCAACAGCTAGTCACCACATGTCCCTTCTGTTTCTGATCTACCCTCTTCCCTTTATCGTACCTTAATCAACATATCAAAGTCAATGTTCAAAATATCAGGTATTATCTTATCATAGAAGCATTTCCTACTTTTTCTGACTATTTAAATGCATTGGCCATCAGTTACAGTCTGTACTTCATTTCCAATTTAGCCACCGTCATAACATGTCTAAGACCAACCTTAGATAATGCAGCTGAAATTAGCTTATTTCTCATGAAATATTTAAAAATTAATCACCTATCCCCTCATCTCAGTCCATATTATTAAATTGCTTTCATTTTCCTGCCATTTCACTTTTAGAAATCTATCAAACTGCAGTGATGTACACTGCAGCAATTTAAATTTTTTCCAACAACTAGTCACCACATGTCCGTTCTTTCTCATCTACCATTTTTCTACTTTCTGTCTATTTAAATGCATTGGCCATCCGTTACAGTCTGTACTTCATTTCCAATTTAGCCACCGTCATAATATGTCTAAGACCAACCTTGGTTAATGCAGCTGACATCTCCTTATTGTTTATTTAGACATTTAAATATTAATCACCTTTCCCTTCATCTAAGTCCATATTTTTAATCTGCTTATAAATTCCTGCCATTTGACTTTTAGAAATCTATCAAACTTCAATGTTACTTCAGCCTGTGTACACTGCAGCAATTGCAATATTTCTCCAACAGCTAGTCACCACATTTCCCTTCTGTTTCTCATCTACCTTTTTCCCTTTATCGTACCTTGATAAACATTTACAAATGTAATGTTTAAATGTTAGATATCATCTCATAGTAGCATTTCATATTTTCTACCAATTTAAATGCATTGCTCATCAATTACAGTACAGTCTGTACTTCATTTACAAATAAAAGGTGAACTTCTAATTTTATGCCATTAACTTCTTTCCTCTTCATTGCTTCTTTCCATTAGCTTTGGACCCGATTGTCACTGCTTGCAGTTATCTTTATTATTTTTTTCCTGCCGTAAAACTGAATGTACAGCCTAAACCGTAAGAGCTAGACCAACCAATCTTGGTCAGATGATGTCAATTCCTACCCGCTACTCAGATTCTCCGACCCAGGCCTGTCAGCCAGATGGGGGCGCTCTAGCGCCCCCCAACGCGTTTCAGTCCATATCTCCTGTCCTATTAGTCCTACAATTAAATTTTTTTTTTCTGCTGATACAGACAGCATTGCTCTACCAACTTGCCATTTGGACTATGAAGCTCCGCCTACTTAGATTTTTCGCTAATTTGCATAATTTGCAAAACTGACCTCTGCCTTCAAGTCCTACCCCGTCTGTCCCAATCAGACAAATGAGGTGTCAAACCAATCAGTTCTCTGAGCTGATCAAGACTTACAAAAATAATCATGAAATTTCTGTATCATATGGTCTTCAGCCACGCCCAAACTTTGCATAAATTTGGCCAGTTTCAGTCTGATTGCTATAACTTGGCTCTGCTTTAACCAATCTTAACCAAATTTTTAATCGTTCCTCCCAGCGCCATTCTGGGGACTAGATATAAAGCTGGCCCCATTTCATCAATAGGGGGCGCTACAACTAAAAACTGCCAATATCTCCTGACTGCCTTGACCAATCAAACTAAAATTTGGCAAATTCGTACTACGACCAATTCTGAGATCAGACATATATCATAGTAGTCATTGATCATAAAATCATGGTCATCATCAGCCAATCAAATTGAAGCAGCCATTTGACAGGCTAAACAATACCGAATCTCAACCAAAACAGGCTGTCACATTTGATTCCTGACCCTTAGCATACCCTGTTAAGGACACCGCAATCATCCAGATGGGGGCGCTACAGCAACAAGTTTTGCATTTCTGCCTATTTCTCCTGAACTGTTAAAGATTAAATTAAGAATTGTTGCTAATCCTATCCACTAGATCATGGCAAATTTAATGTTATAAAGAACTTCATCATAACTATTGCCCTTTTTGCCTATTTTGTAAAAGTCTGAAAACAGGGCTTTTTGTTAGCCTCCTAGGGTTTTCACCAATCCTACACAAATCTGCTATCATTTAAATCTGGAGACAGTCCATATATATAATTATCCAAAAAATCATATACTTTCCATCAGGTATGGCCACCAGCCACACCTGAACCATACTGGTGCCACACCCATTTCAATCAGACAGCTATATCTCAGGTGTACCTCAGCCAATCATCACCAATCTTAAATATATAATGTAGGACATCATTGGGGAAGGGCCCTCCAAATTTGGTGCCGATCGATCAAACGGGGGCGCTACAGCAATATAACATGTCTGTATAAACCTGCAAAATCAGTTCAACTTACTTTGTTCTCATTTTTGATCAAGTGACATAATACTGGTTAGAATATTTTTTCCTGCAAGATCTGTGAGTCATGCCAAATCAAAATATATGCAATGTCCCATGATAGTCATTTGCATTCCCTTGTGATATTTAAAAACTTAATAAATAACATATTGCTATAACTACTACAATGTCCAGCCTAAGTAGGTCATTCTGGTATTAGATCAATCACAACACGGCCCTTATCGATAATATATAAAAATAACTTGACCAATCTGTGTGCTATGGCCACCAACTACACCAAACCTGCACCATTTCCATGCTCATTTCAATCAAACAGCTATATCTGAGGCAGACTTCGTCTGATCATCAACAAATTTGACACACTAATGTACCACTGCACCTCAGACAGACCCTGCAAATTTGGTGCCGATCGGTCAAATAGGGGCACTACAGCTACTGTCTATATATGTCTAAGACCAACCTTAGCAAATTAAGCTGAAATATCCTTCTTTCTCATAAAACCTTCAGCAAATTGTTACCTTTCCCTTCACCTGAGTCCATATTTTTAATTTCCTTTCATTTTTCACCCATTTGCCTTATACAACATTATCAGACTTCATTTACACTTAAGGAGGTCTGAAAATATTAAAGAGCATTTCTAAAATGGAGCGCTGACTCCACCTGCTGGCCAAACTATTTCCATGCCCATTTCAATCAAACAGCTATATCTCTGGCATGCTTCATCCAATCCCCTCAAAATTTAACCCACTGATTTATCACTGGCCCACAGACAGACCCTCCACCTTTCGTGCTGATTGGTCAAATGGGGGCGCTACGGCCACTGTCTAAATATGTCTAAGACCCACCTTGGCTAATGCAGCTGAAATTTCCTTATTTATCATCAAATACTGTAAGATAATCACCTTTCCCTTCATCTTAGTCTATATTTTTAAATTACTTTCATTTTCCTGCCATTAGACTTTTAGAAATGTATCAAACTTCAGTGATGTACACTGCAGCAATTTCAATTTTTTCCAACAGCAAGTCACCACATGTCAATTCTTTCTCATCTACCATTTTCCTACTTTCTGACTATTTCAATGCATTGGCCATCATTTACAGTCTGTACTTCATTTCCAATACAGCCACTGTCTTAATATGTCTAAGACCAACCTTGGTTAATGCAGCTGAAATCTGCTTATTGTTTATTTAAAGATTTAAATATTAATCACCTTTCCCTTCCTCTAAGTCCATATTTTTAATCTGCTTATACAATCCTGCCATTTGACTTTTAGAAATCTATCAAACTTCAATGTTACTTTAGCCTGTGTACACTGCAGCAATTGCAGTATTTCTCCAACAGCTAGTCACCACATTTCCCTTCTGTTTCTCATCTACCCTGTTCCCTTTATCATACCTTAATCAACATTTCTACAGTAATGTTCAAATGTCAGGTATCATCTTATCAGAGAAGCATGTCCTACTTTATGACTATTTAAATGCATTGACCATCAGTTACAGTCTGTACTTCATTTCCAATTTAGCCACTGTCCTTATATGTCACACATCAACCTTGGTTAATGCAGCTGAAATTAGCTTATCTCTCTTCAAATATTGAAATATTAATCACCTTTCCCTTCATCTCAGTCCATATTATTAAATTGCTTTCACTTTCCTGTGTATCAAACTTCAGTGATGTACACTACACCAATGTCAATTTTTTCCAACAGCTAGTCACCACATGTCCGTTCTTTCTCATCTACCATTTTCCTACTTTCTGACTATTTAAATGCATTGGCCATCAGTTACAGTCTGTACTTCATTTCCAATTTAGCCACTGTCCTAATATGTCTAACAACAACCTTGGTTAATGCAGCTGACATCTCCTTATTGTTTATTTAAACATTTAAATATTAATCACCTTTCCCTTCATCTAAGTCAATATTTTTAATCTGCTTATATATTTCTGCCATTTAAGTTTTAGAAATCTATCAAACTTCAATGTTACTTCATCCTCTGTACACTGCAGCAATTGCAATATTTCTCAAACAGCTAGTCACCACATTTCCCTTCGGTTTCTCATCTACCCTTTTCCCTTCATCGTACCTTGATAAACATTTCCACGGTAATGTTCAAATGTTAGGTATCATCTCATAGAAGCATTTCCTATTTTCTACCAATTTAAATGCATTGCTCATCAATTACAGACTGTACTTCATTTCCAATAATTAGTGAACTTCTAATTTTATGCCATTCACTTCATTCCTCTTCATTGCTTCTTTCCATTAGCTTTGGACCCGATTGTCACTGCTTGCAGTTATCTTTATTATTATTTTTTTCCTGCCCTAAAACTGAATGTACAGCCTAAACCATAAGAGCTAGATCAACCAAACTTGGTAAGATGATGTCAATTCCTACCCGCTACTCAGATTCTCTGACCCAGTCCTGTCAGCCAGATGGGGGCGCTCTAGCGCCCCTCAACGCGTTTCAGTCCATATCTCCTGTCCTATTAGTCCTACAATTGAATTTTTTTTTTCTGCTGATACAGACAGCTTTGCTCTACCAACTTGCCATTTGGACTATGAAGCTCCACCTACTTAGATTTTTTGCTAATTTGCATAATTTGTGAAACTGACTTCTGCCTTCAAGTCCTACACTATTGGACCAAATCAGACAAATGAGGTGTCAAACCGATCAGTCCACTGACCTGATCAAAAGCTGTTCAAGAAAGTCTGACATTTGTCTATTTTATGGCCACTAGCCACACCCAAATCGCACCTAAATTTGGCCTATTTCAGTCTGACTGCTATAACTTCTCCATACCTTTGCCTACCTGAACCAAACTTACAATCCAACGTCCCTGCTCTATTATGGGGTGACCATACAATGCAGCCCACATTTCGTCAATAGGGGGCGCTACAACTAAAAACTGGCAATATCTCCTGACTGCTTTGACCAATCTAGTTGAAATTTGGCAGATATGTACTACGTACAAGCCTGAGGTCAGACAAGTATCATGGCAGTCATTAGTTGTAAAATCCTGGCCACCATTAGCCAATCAAAATCAACCAGCCATTTGACTGGCTAAACAATGAGCAATCCAACCCAAATTTGGGTTCTACATTTGTACTCTGACCCTGAACCCACCCTGTAATGGACATGTCAGTCTGCCATATGGGGGCGCTACAGCACATTTCTGCCTATTTCTCCTGAACTGTTAATTATAAAATTGACAATTGTTGTTTACGCTATCCACTAGCTCATGACAAATTTAATGGCATAAAGAACTTCATCATATCTCTTGCCATTTTTGCCTATTTTGTAAAAGTCATAAAACAGTACTTTTTCTTAACCTCCTTGGATTTTCACCAAACCTTCATATTTCTGTGATCATTTTAATCAGGAGACAGTCCTTATAAAGAAATATTAAAAAAAATCTGAAACTTTCCATGTGGTATGGCCACCAGCCACACCCAAACCATACTGGTGCCACACCCATTTCAATCAGACAGCTATATCTGAGGCGTGCCTCAGCCAATCATCACGAAACTTAAATATATATTGTAGGACATTACTGGGGAAGGGCCCTCCAATTTTCATGCCAATCAGTCAAACAGGGGCACTACAGCAATATAACATGTCTGTATAAACCTGCAAAATCAGTTCAAGTTACATTGTTGTCATTTTTGATAAAGTGACATATTACTCGTTAAAATCTTTTGTCCTGCAAGTTCTGTTAGTCATGCTAAATCAAGATAGTCCATAATAGTCATTTGAATTACCTTGTGATATTTAAAAACTTAATAAATAACATATTACTATAACTACTACAATGTCTAGCCAAAGTAGGTCTTTCTGGTAGTAGATCAATCAGGACACTGCCCTTATGTATAATTTATAAAGATAGCTTCACCTGCCTGTACAGTATGGCCACCAGCCACACTGAACCTACCACATTTCCATGCTCATTTCAATCAAACAGCTAAATATGAGGTATACTTCATATGATCTTCACGAAATTTGACCCACTAATGTACCACTGCACTTCAGACAGACCCTCCAAATTTGGTGCCGATCAGTCAAATGGGGGCGCTACAGCTAATGTGCATATATGTGTAAGACCCACCTTAGCAAATTCAGCTGAAATGTCCTTATTCCTCATCAAATATTCAAAGATTTGTTCCCTTTCCCTTCAACTAGGTCCATATTTTTAATTTTTGTTCATTTTTCACCCATTTGCCTCATAGAACATTATCAGACTTCATTTACACATGAGAAGGCCTAAAAGTTTTAAATAGCATTTCTAAAATGGAGTGTTGACTCCACCTGCTGGCCAAATGATTTCCATGCCCATTTCAATCAAACAGTTATATCTCTGGCATGCTTCATCCAATCCTAACAAAATTTGATTCCCTTCTGTATCAGTGGACTACAGACAGACCTTCCAAGTTTGGTGGCGATCAGTCAAACGGGAGCCATACAACCACTGTCGTAGTATGTCTAATACGTACCTTTGGTAATTCAGCTGAAATATCCTTCATAATACTTTCAAACAATTGTTACCTTTCCCTTCACCTGCGTCCATATTTTTAATTTCCTTTCAATTTTCACTAATTTGCCTTATACAACATTATCAGACTTCATTTACAAATGAGGTCAGAAAGCATTTAATATCATTTCTAAAATGGAGCGCTGACTCCACCTGCTGGCCACAACATTTCCATTCCCATTTCATTCAAACAGCTAAATCTTAGGCATGCTTCATCCGATCCTTACAAAATTTGATTCACTTCTGTATGACTGGACTGCAGACAGATATTCCAAGTTTGGTGGCGATCAGTCAATCTGGAGCGGTACAGCCACTGTCCTAGTATGTCTAATACGTACCTTGGCTAATTCAGCTGAAATATCCTTCATAATACTTTCAAGGAATTAACTTTCCCTTCACCTCAGTCCATATTTTTAAGCTCCTTTCATTTTTCTGCTATTTGACTTATAGAAAATTATCAGATTTTATTTATAAGCCAGGCAGTATATATTGCAGATTTTTCGCTTTTTTGTAATAAATTGGCCAGTAGGTGGAGATCGTGCTCTATTTATATTGCACTTTGGATTTTTTTTTTATAGATTCGCCAGCAGGTGCAGTTCGTTCTCTGTTTCATTAATGCCATTAAATTCTTTTAGGGCTTCTTATGTCTAGAAGAATACTTTACAAATGTAGTAAGCCACTGTTGTTTTGAATATACAAGACGGCATGTGTTCACTGAGGTAGTACAAAGTAAGCTTAACTTGTATGATCTAGACTTAAAATATTAGGTATGCAGGTGCCTATTTCTACCGACTACTTAGACCATCTGACACAAACCATACATTGTCTTGGGCTGAGGCACTTCACCAAAGGGTTCTATATTTTATCCTATATTGGTGTACTAAGGCTGCTTCTGCTAATGGTAGTAGTCAAACTGCCACACCAGGGATTGCATGCATACAGCAGGCTAATGTTATACATTATGGCCATTTACTATATAATGTCATTATATTGTAGTATGTTTTTCCTTAAATGTTGCTCAGGACATTGTAATACTTTTTATATGTATATTTCCTTTACTGCCTGTTTCACCTACCGTAATTGAAATTTATTATGACATTTACATGTGTATTTAACATGCTTAAGAATGATGACTGTATGAATGATTATAATATTTATTATTACTCATTAGAGACATAATGGAAAACACATTATACACATTGTAAAATTGCAATTAAATACATCTGTCTTAGCCAAACATTTAGGTTTGTGTCATTCTTGGAGGAGGCTGAAAAAGTACATTGAGACCACAATACTTGAGCCAGCACAATTGACATAATATTTCGCATATGATGTGCATAGCATTCTTACATAAACAGTGTATAAAGAACACAAAGTGTGATAGTAGCACTAATATATATATACTACAAAACTGCCAACATGGCAATATTCTTTTAAATATACAATTTAATGTAAGTCAACACAGGCATCACAAACAAAGCTGGACTGTTATTTTGACATCAATTTAACCATGGCATCATGACTGTGAATTACATAACATATTATGTAGTACAGAAGTGTTACAACACATCATTAATATCTTGTTATTGCAGAGTAAAAGTGAAAATAACTCAATAAATACTACAAAAAAAAATTGTGAGACATCACAGCAGGGGCGCCGCCAGAAATCTTGGGCCCCATGAAAGATTACAATTTTGCTCCCCCCCCCCCCCTTTTTGCGAAAAGGTAAAGCCCCTAACAGGGCCCCATGTCAGTGCTGGGCCCCTAGAATTGTTCTAACCTTCCCCACCCTGGCGGCGCCCCTGCATCATAGCAATAAACATCCACAAGTAATAGCACATTTTACTGAAAGTACCTTTGCTGTCAGACTATAGTGTGTGGAGATGATTTTTGGTGCATTTCACTTCAGGTATCTGTGTGTAATTCATTCTGTCTGTGTGCAGTCTCTGAGTTCTTTAGAGAATGCTTTGCTTGTCGACAAAATGGGCGCAGGGAAACTTGATGTGGTGAGTATGGTGTCAGTGATATGAAGACAAGGCACTGGAAAAGAGAGTAAAACCAGAAAGTTGCATGTCAGCCAATCAGACACTTGCAGTTGTAAAGTAAAACTACTTCACAGACAAAATAATCTTTCAAATATGTAAACTCACCAGGCCAGACCATCTGATTGTTCCAATGTACCAGGCAGTGTGATGTGTTAACGAAACTTGATGTGGTGGGCACGGGGTCATTGTGATCAACAGCAGGCGCTGGAAAAGATTAAAAGATTAAAAGCATAAATTGACATGTAAGTTAGACAAACACTGACAGAGTAAAACTACAACTACACCAAAGAGGAAGAAACCTCTGAAGAAGGCAAACTCACAAGGTCAGCGCCTGCTCCTCTGACCATGTAGCATTCAGTGTGATGTGTCACACTCCCAATGTACAGCTGTATGACGAAGGATGCAGTATAGCAGAGCTTGGACAGACAGATGTCCCTTAGCTTGATCATCAGGGAAGCACATGGCAGTTGTGCCTTAGTGACCTGAGGTTATACATAGGAGAAGGCAGGTTAAAATCTGCAATATAACAATGTAGTAGGGATTTCTGACAATACTTAGTTACACAATTTATAAGCTCATACACTGCAAACTGGTATGTTTTAACTAACATGCCCATGTTAAGTGAGAAAACTGTCACTCACGCACCTTTGCTTTGCCCACCCAGTCATGGCACATCCACTATGTCTAGATAAACATCTCACACTCACTGCTCAGCTTTCCCACTTAGGTATTAGGTCATCCACATGTATGACTGTTTAGTGTTACTTCATTTTAGCTGTTTGAAGAAACACACAAAACATACACATTACTCCAAAAATTGCATCATATACATAATACCATTATATACAGTCAGTGTACATATGTCCAACATTTCCTTTTACAGTGTGAAAGTACACTGTACAACACTACACAGACAGACATCAGTATATGGTCTTACCTTAGCCCATAGATGTCTCTGCCTCTTCGCCCTCTCATCATTCTTTTTGATCAAAGCCTTGCTCTGTGAAAATCTGTATCTTTTTAGCATGTTTTGCAGTACAAGACATTAGTTTGGTACTGTGTACATCTGATGGTACTTCTTCATTTCCTTACATTTAATTCATTGTAATGATATATTCTATGTTATATAAACAACTACAAATTTACATTTTCCAAGTGTGTGGTGCTGTGTAAAGAGGTTCAGTGCACTGTACTGGCCCACAACACAACATTTCTATATAGGCAACAATGCATTTCATGAATAGTCAATTATATGACAGGACATCTAAAATTGTTTATGTTTTTGTGGAAAATTCATACCATCAACAAGTTTGGCATACTGCTGTTGTGAGGCAGTTGACAGAGCACATTACCTCCCTTTTCCAAGCCCATGTCGCGTCCTCTGTGCTAATCTTCCCCTAGCCCCCACACCCACCCCCAGTGCCAGGTGCCCCATCCTCCCTTGCTTCTCGCCCAGCCCCAGCCCTAGCCCTAGGCCCCCTGTCCCAGAAGGTGAAGCCCAACACCCCTCCCTTAAGATTAGCCTATGCTTAATGGTAGGTAACATGTTATATATAAAACTACACATTTACATTTTCGAAAGGTGTGGTGCTTTGTAAAGAGGTTCAGTGCACTGGAGTGGCCCACAACACAGAATTTCTATGTATGCAAGAAAAATTTTTTATGAATAGTCAATTATATTGCAGGATATTTAAAAAAAAAAATTTTTAATTCATAACATTTAAAAAATTTCGCATACTGCTGTTGTGAGGTACTTGACAGAGCACATTACCTCCCTTTTCAAAGCTCACATTGCTTGCTCTGTCCTAATCTTCCCCTAGCCCCCACACCAACCCCCAGTGCCAGGTGGCCCATCCTAGCCCCCTTATGCCTAGCCCTAGTGACTGTCCCGTAACCTTAGTCCTATGCCTAGTGGTAACCCAATCAGCCCACCTCAGACTACTCCCCAGCAACAGGCCGCCATGTGCAGCCTTAGTCCCCCCTGCCCCTGCCCCAGTGCCAGGTCTCTGAAGCCCAGCCACAGCCCCCTACAGCATGGTGCCAGCTGCAGGCCTAGCAACAGCCACCTCAAGGTCGACCCCAACCCCCAAAGCCCAAAATCAGCCTCAGGCTAAATGCCAAGCCCTGAAACACCAGCTCCACTGCTAAACTCTGAGGCCCAGTTGCAGCCTTCTGAAGGCCAGCCACAGTCCTAGCCCACCACAGCCTACTGGCAACCCCAGTGGTAGCTACTGATGGCCAGCCCCAGGCCTAACCTCTAAAGCTTGGCACCAGGCCAAGCCTCCCTGCCAACCCCCCCTAATGACAGCCACAGCCCCAGTCGCAGTGCCAGCCTCCTGAGGCTGATGTACCCCAGAAAACTATCACTGTAGCACAAAACTTATGTTTCTTACTGATAATATCTTTCATACAGTTTCTTACAGATAATGTAGCACCACACATTCATGATAGCTGAAATACGTTGGCATTGCTGAAACAAAAATTCTGTTAGTCAAAATGTCTTTCACATACACATGATCAATCAAAGTGCCTTTCCCAGTGGTTGCTTCTTTCACAAGTTGAGCATACCCATGTTCTTCCATAAAATTAGCAATTGTATTTACTGCCAAATGATTTACTCTATGACAAAATTTTTTGTTTTTTATATAGTTTCTTATAGATAATGTCTTTTATACAGTTTCTTACAGATAATGTAGCACTACACATTCATGATGGCTGAAATACGTCGGCATTACTGAAACAGAGATGCTGTTAGCCACAATGTCTTTCACATACACATGATCAATCAAAGTGCCTTTCCCAGTGGTTGCTTCTTTCACAAGTTGAGCATACCCATGTTCTTCCATAAAATTAGCAATTGTACTTACTGCCAGAAGATTTTCATTGAAGTCGCCCATGATGATTTTTCCACCTTCCACACTGTCCAACCAAGTGATCAACTGCATCAGGTTCTTCTGAAAGATAGTCAGATTATACAAGGGTGGTCTGTATAGTACCAACACTGTTGTTCTTAGTAGGCCCACATTGAACTGCAGACACTCAATGTTGACACACTGCACATCAGTCACAGTACAGTTGGTATATTCTTTATAATACAAACCCACACCACCATGTTGTTGCTTCTTCAGTTCAGCAAAGAAAGCATCACTACCATCATATGCCTGATGTCTGGGTTTCCCATGGTATGAAAATCTAGGCAGCTGTACATCTTCTGTGTCTTCCTCTGAATTTAACCATGTCTCTGTCAAGCAGATGATATCGGCTTCCATATACCTTCTGTCTTGCTTTATGTCATCCAGGTGATATGTAAGTCCTTCAACATTATGCAGAAGAATTGTGCATGATGATGGCATTTCCATGATAGGCTCAATAAATGCAGGCATGCTTTGCATTGCAGTCTCAATGTCTTGTTTTGCATATATAGCAGTCTCCTTAAAGTCTTCTATTATGAGGCCTTCCAGAGAAGTCACACGGCTTAATGCTACATACGCTTGTCCAGCTGCAAATATCTTCTTTAGTGATACAACAGCCTTATCTACTGTTAGACCTTGTACCTTGTGTACTGTACAAGCCCAAGCTAATTTCAATGGAAATTGCCGTCGTGTTCCACCACTGTTTGTCACTCTCTCCTCCTCTGGTTTAATTCGTGTAGCTTTGTCCAACCCTACTTTGAGGCATGGCTTCTTTCCCCTGAGTGACTTTCCAGCTGCTTCATTGTCAAATGTGATGTATATCTCTGATGGAAAATCCTCATCAGTATCAAAGCAGATGTCACTGACTGTGCCAAATGCACCATTTACGAGGCCATCTGAAACATTGATGTTTTTCAGCAGCATTACTCGTGCATTGACACCTACATGTAGTGATTCTGGGAGACATGTCTTCTGAACATTGGCATGATGTCCATGTTTCCTTTCCAGTCTGCCAGTTGCAGCAACCCTTTCAAAATCCTGTGCATGAATGATGACATGGTCTGAGCATATCTTCCGCAGCATATGGTAGTTGTGCTGATCAACTTCGTTATTGGTTGCATAAATATGAAGACCAGTACTGTCTTGTCCTTCGCCTGTCACACATTGTTTCAGCATAGCGATGTCTTCCTCCAGCATTGCATCACCCCTTTTGCGTTTCCTTAGTCGATTCAGCAACTGTGCAAACTCCATATCTTTCTGTCTCATAATTTCAGTCAGCTCCACCATAGCAAAATGATTCTGCCATAGATTCACACCTTTACCCTCAGTATACAAAGCTTTCCCTTTCACAGGACAAAGTTGGTAGAAATCTCCAACAGCAATGATTGAAACATTTCCAAAAGCAGAATAATCTCCAATTTGTTTGATTTGTCTTAATCTGCCATGAATATACGCAAGCAGCTTGTGATCAACCATTGAAATTTCATCTATAATCAATATCTGCAGGTTTCCCAGTTCAGCTCTCAATGAATTTATTTTTTCATCTCCAAGTGGTTCATATGGCAACTTTACATCTGTTGCAATGTGGAAACAGGTGTGTATTGTTGCAGCTTTTATGTTGTAAGCACTAACTCCAGTTGGAGCAGTCAGTAACACGTGTCTCATCTGGATTATGTGACAACTGACGCAAGATACGAGCTGCCTCATACTGTATTGCTTTGATCAAGACTGACTTGCCCACACCTCCAGGTCCAGATATGAATACATGAAATGGTTCTGGGTTTTCACCACGTGCCTTCTGTAAACACCAGTTTCGGATTGTTTGTTATTCAGTGAGCGAAGCAAAGCCAACGCTTCCTGCCTGGACATACCACAAGGATTGTCATGCAACAAATAGCGACTCGTTCTTGGTAACAAATCTGGTATCTCATCACGTTGTTCTCTCATTTCTGGTGTAATGTTGGATTTGCTGGCAAGACACTCTAACCGTTCACGTTCAGTCTCTGGACAAATCTCTGCCCAAGCATCTTCCATTGCACCATGCAGCTGTAGGTCTTCCTGAGCTTTGTCTATTGAACGTGATTCCTTTTCAAAACTTGACATGTTTGACTCCACAACCAGTTTCACTGAATGCAATTCATCATCAAGAAACTTGACACAACCAGTCTCATAGAATTCCTGGTAACTGCCAAAAGTAGAAGGTTTTAACTGTGCATCGAAATAATGTGGCAGAAAAAGTTGCAAAATGCTGTGGTAATATTTTTCTGGGTCCTTTGTGGGTGAAAAGCGAGCATACCGAACAACAGCTGCATCTGTGCGTGTCCTTTTTTTCACAAATCCTAATTTTCTGTCCAACTGCACACTTCCATGGCATGAGCTTTGAGACTTAGATAGTATTCTGTACTCAGATACAAATCTCGCCAGGCACATTCCTGCAAACACTTCTGTTTCTGGTCTAGCTTTATATCTATCAGTGATACTGTTCATCCAAATTCCTTGTTCATCCTCATTCTCACACTCAGCTTTCTTCCGTATGACGTTCAATGGAAGGCTCATTTTTACCACATTTTCTCCAGTTGGGATAAACTGCACCTTTCGTGATCCCTCTTTCAACCTCATGTTAGTCAGACGATAAACACTTTCCTGAGCTGAAACTTCACGATTGTGTAGGAAAACACTGCCAAGTTGCCGAAGAGCTTCTTTTGCATCAAGGTTACCTTGCTGGGTGGCCTCTTTCTGAGCATTTGCCAGGAGGAGTCCCATCTCTCTCTCAGCTTTGGAAATGTAGGAAATGATGTACACAATACATGAATATGCATCGACCACAAACTGAATGTCCATGTTTGCATTCCAACAGCGTAAAAGGTCTCTGTTATATTGGTTCACCCACACTTCACATGGTCTCCTCTTAAGAACAATGGTAGTTTTCTTTGTGATTCTTGAGTACGCAGCTTCAAATATTTCCTGACTGATACCAATTGTACTAAATAAGGAATCAACAGACTCATAGTTGGCATCAGGGTTTAGTACAGCATCCTTCACTTTTTTCATGATAGCATCTGCTACTTCTTTTTTCAGGGGCTGTCCGTCTGTCTGACCATCTCCAAGTTTGCATGATGACACAAATGTTCTGTTGCTTGGAGGACGTGGGAAATTGAATCTACAAGTTTTCCCTTTTTTTTTGCATGTTTTTGAGTGCCTCTTACTATGTTGCTGTACACCACATACAATTTCATGCATTTCATCATTACCCTCTGGCATTTCACATGTCACATAGTGATCAATGAAAGCTGATATTTCATCTTCATCATCTTTGCCAACCTTAGGTGCATCTTCCACCCAAAACAAACAGTGAGTGTGAGGTGATCCTCGTTGTTGAAATTCTATTCTGTAGAAATAATCAACTATTTTGCCAATGGGCTGTGCTTCTGACATGATGACATCTTTCAGAAAGCAGTGGAATCGATAATCAAACATTCTGGCAGCTGTTACAGGATTGTTTTTCAAGAGTGCACACCTTTCTGACCAGTCGAGCTCAGCACTTGATGCATCTATACCATCTTGTTTGAAGATTGCTGTCATCAGTTCTGTCCAGCGTAAATCAGCAGAAGAAAAGGAGCAAAACCATGTGGGAATACCAAGCTGTCTTACCATTGCAAAGAGATCTTTCTGAACACTTTGCCAAAAAACAGGGGTGCCTCTGATTGGTCTTAGAAATTTATAACCTTCATCAAAATTGAACATCTTTTGTAGAGACTCCTTATTTGTCAAAGTTTCTGATGTAACAGTAGACTTATCCCATGCATCATATCCTTTTCTCACAGCAATGGACACATTTGACACAACCTGCTGAAGCTCAGACAAATACTGCCCATAAAATATATAGTCTAAGTTTTTTCCAAAACGTCCATCTGCATTAAGAATTCTTGTATTTAAATACCTAGACAGTGTCAGTTTTTCCTTCCTTCTCTCATGAAAAGTACCTGTTCCTTTTGGGAAAAGGACTGGAAAACATTTAGCTTCATTTGACTCATCAGTTAGAAGCCTCACTGGGTTGTTTCCTTCTGCAGGTGCCATAGACATGATTCCATCAAAGTGCTGATCCAAGATCTCTTGTGCTATGTCTACAGGTTGAAGACACGTATCCATATACATGCCATGTTGTTGTCTATCATGCAGAGTTTCATCCATTTCCTCATCCTCCATGATATTTTCATTACGCTCTTCATCTACATGTATGTCAGTTACATCACTAGGTACTTCTTCAGTTTTCTGCAGGGGATTGATCCAGTCATCATTGAACTGCACATTGCTGTAAAATTTGTTATTCTCTGTAAGATACACCAAAGCCTTCTTGATTTTTTCTGGATGCACAAATTCATATTTGTAATGCCCTTTGTAAGTTAACTTCCGCTTCAGCTTCACACGAATCATAAGGTCATCATCGTTCACTCTTGGTAAAGATTCAGCTACATTCGAAATGCTTGACGGGACACAAGTCACAGGACCATGAACACCATTTTGTCCACCTTTTGGCAAAGACACAATTCTCATGAAAGGAATATGAATACCAATCAGATGTTGTTCCAGAGAATTTAGACACTGCAACTCAGGAGGAACTGGGTCTACAGCTAGACTGTTTCCAACACTCTCTGCTGGCATTTTCCCATCAAGAATCTTTCTATGACATGTGTGACAAATCCACAATGAACTAGTAGGGCCCATCAGACTGCTACAATTGTCAGAACAAGTATCTATACATTTGTGCAAGTATGTGTCAGTGATGCACTGCAATGCCAGTAATGCAACTGTCTGTGATTTTCTTAAGTATTGATCTTTTCTGCATATCACAACTTGGTGCTTAAACAACATTCGATGACATACTGAGCAAATGTATACAGGTCCTGTATTTATTTTGTCTCTGAACTGTTCAATCACATACTGAATATCTTTCCGTTTATCCTTCTCCTTAGTCCTTTTCTCAATATTTTTGCTTTTTACTGTATTAGCAAAATAGCTATTTGTTTTGTATCTATCAACACTTGACTGCTTCACACGTTGCCTGTGTTCAACGTCTGTGGCATATTTCTTGATACTTGACTGCTGCACACGTTGCTTGTGTTCAACGTCTGTGGCATATTTCTTAACACTTGACTGCTGCACACGTTGCCTGTGTTCAATGTCTGTGGCATATTTTTTGACACTTGACTGCTGCAGACGTTGCCTGTGTTCAATGTCTGTGGCATATTTTTTGACACTTGACTGCTGCACACGTTGCCTGTGTTCAATGTCTGTGGCATATTTTTTGACACTTGACTGCTGCACACGTTGCCTGTGTTCAGTGTTTGTGGCATATTTCTTGACACTTGACTGCTGCACACGTTGCCTGAGTTCAATGTCTGTGGCATATTTCTTGACACTTGACTGCTGCACACGTTGCCTGTGTTCAGTGTCTGTGGCATATTTCTTGACACTTGACTGCTGCACACGTTGCCTGTGTTCAGTGTCTGTGGCATATTTCTTCAGACTTGACTGCTGCACACGTTGCCTGTGTTTACTGTCTGTGGCATATTTCTTGACACTTGACTGCTGCACACGTTGCCTGTGTTCAATGTCTGTGGCATATTTCTTGACACTTGACTGCTGCACACGTTGCCTGTGTTCAATGTCTGTGGCATATTTCTTGACACTTGACTGCTGCACACGTTGCCTGTGTTCAATGTCTGTGGCATATTTCTTGAGACTTGACTGCTGCACACGTTGCCTGTGTTCAATGTCTGTGGCATATTTCTTGAGACTTGACTGCTGCACACGTTGCCTGTGTTCAATGTCTGTGGCATATTTCTTGAGACTTGACTGCTGCACACGTTGCCTGTGTTCAATGTCTGTGGCATATTTCTTGAGACTTGACTGCTGCACACGTTGCCTGTGTTCAATGTCTGTGGCATATTTCTTGACACTTAACTTCTGCACACCTTGCCTGTGTTCAATGTCTGTGGCATATTTCTTGACACTTGACTGCTGCACACGTTGTCTGTGTTCAATGTCTGTGGCATATTTCGTGACACTTGACTGCTGCACACGTTGCCTGTGTTCAATGTCTGTGGCATATTTCTTGAGACTTGACTGCTGCACATGTTGCCTGTGTTCAATGTCTGTGGCATATTTCTTCACACTTGACTGCTTCACATGTTGCCTGTGTTCAATATCTGTGGCATATTTCTTGACACTTGACTGCTGCACACATTGTCTATGTTCAGTGTCTGTAGCATATTTACTTACACTTGACTGCTGTACACATTTGCGGTACTCCATATCTGTGGCATACTTACTGATACCTGATTGTTTAGCGTGGTCTCGGTAGTTGTCATCATCATGGTAGCGCTTCATCTTTCTGGCAAGTTGTTCCTCCCTGTATACATCACTTATGTCATACCGTCTTTTTTCTCGTTCCAGTTTTCGTCGACTTGATGCCATTTCAGATGGTGTATTGTCAATTTCAGAGCATCGTGTGGCACAACCGTCAGTATCACGCCCTTTTACACAAGTTACAGCCTCATAATGTGACTCATTACAATGTTTCAGGTATATACCTCTCTGATCAGAACCAATACATGTGGAGTACTTCAACCATTTGTTATTGGAGTATGTGAAAATATGCACACCAAGCAGATCAGCAGCAGCTTGAATCTCTATCTCAGATGCCCAAGTACCAACATATTTCATCCGTGATGCAGTGACATACTCAGTGACAGAAGAGTGACCTTCCCTAAGACAAGCAACATACCTGGATTGATTTCTTAGTATCTGAGCAACAATAGCACATCTAATTTTCCTGTGCTCTTTCTCATTTCCAGTAATAGCAAAAGCCAGAGATCTGAAAAAGCAGTTACCATCACCAGTAATAGGCACCGTTCTGCAAGGGTCACCCATTGGAAACTGTGCAGCCATGTTTACATGACCATGATCAATGTACACCACACCAAGCTTACAGGAAAAACTTCTTTGCTGCTGTGTTGTCAAAGGACTGAAGAAAAACTGCTCACTGCATAGCTCACTGACAAAAACTACATCACCTTCATTGCCCACGTGCATATTAACCTCAGGTTCTGCATCGTCTGTCACATTTGGCCTTACCACACCATATTGGCTCTCTGACATGCTGGCAAACTGCTGGACTCTGGTCATTGAGGAGTTACCGTCTGGATGGTCTGACATGCTGGTAGACTGGTTGAGACTGGTGACTGAGGAGTTACCATCTGGATGCTGCTGCAGGATGCTTCGACTGGTCACACTCACAGCTGTAATCTCAAACTGTTCCCCTGTTGCATCTAAAGACAGTCCTAGGGTATTCACATGGTCTAGCAAAGAATCTATGTCAGAGTGGTACACCAATATACTTCTGCCTGATGCGTCGCTTGCTCCATCTCCTCGTCGGGAATGGGAGTCGATCACCACATACCATGACCCTTGCTTAATGATGGCACATGTATTAACTTTAAGAGTAAAAAGACATGCATCATACTGTGAGAATACTTTTCTTACCGCTTGATCAGCTGACATGAGAATGTTGCACATATCTCCATATTCGCTCACACCAAACAAGCCAACAAACATGTCATCATGGTAGTTTATTTCAAATTTATCACCATTCAATGTGTACTCAGTTGGTAGATCTCTCACAAACAGATACCCAGAAGCATCTCGAATTCTCCCAGCATCTCTGATGGTAGTGTAGAGGTCATCTCCATTCAGCAGGACTTGATCAATGTCTGTGACTGACCAGCTTAAAACATTCTTTATCTTACACATTAGTATGGCAATCAAACTATTAGCAACACATTGCTTGTTACTGTTAACACCAAATTGTGGGTGTCCTTGATGGAAGGAGCCTCTCACAGTACGTGCCTGAGGAAAATGAGGAGATGCACAGATAGTTACACAGTTCATATGCTGCTGTTGAGCCAGGGTACTTTTTTGTTCAGACATTAGCAAGGGTTTTGCCAAGGGTTTTGCCAAGGGTTTTGCCAAAGGTTTTGCCAGACTTGTTGCCAGACTTGTTGCCAGACTTGTTGGAAAATGAGTTGGAAAATGAGTTGGAAAAGGAGTTGCAAAAGGAGTTGGCAAGGAATTAGATGGTTGCATGGATGGTAATATAGATGGTCGTATAGATGGTAATATACCTGCAGCCTTTCTTTTTTGAGGCGGCTGCAAAACCTCGTCATCAGTCAAAGCCTTGTCTTTAGAAAGAGAAGGCATATACAAATCGTCATCAGTCCTAGAAATGGCACCCAAGGTGGGAACCTGGTGGTCATGGCTCGTCGGTAAAGTCACAGTCAGGATCTTTTTGGTTTTCCAGTAGGGGGGAAAAGAAATAACCCCGTCAGTCATAGCCATGACAGAGTCAGGCTGCAGCTGTGCAGCCTGCTGAAGTTGTTGGTCGTGGCTCGTCGGGAAAGTCTCAGTCGTAATCTTTTTGGTATTCCGGTAGGGGGGAAAAGATGTAACCCCGTCATCAGTCATAGCCACATCAAGACTATCAGCAGCTCGCCGCCGGTCTATCAGCCTCTTCTTCGCTGCTGCTGAACGCCGGGACGCCTTAGTGCGAGGCATCTGCAGATTAACAGGGGGGGACAACACAAGGTACACCTGCTTACAACCTCACTTTGCACTAACATCTCAATTATATGTCCTGATAGCTAGTGATAAACACTTGTAATTTGAAATCACAGGTTCAAATCCCCAATAACCAAGGTACCACCAAGTTACCCTCAGCAAAGTACCACCTCCAAGAACCGCTCAAATGATGTATGTCAAGTTGTTCCTCCTTGGATGGAACTTCATAGCATCTTTTCTTCTGCCAGTTTCCAACAGTGTTCCATATAGGTTAGATGTAGATGACATTTTATGGTTGTGCAGTGTGTGTGGTGACTTAGTACTTATCAGTTATCACTAATTTTAATTCATATGTATTACTTAAAGCAATTACAATGCTGTTTTTCTGTGAGAACTATGTACACTGACACACCTCAGCTACTTAGAATCAGTGATGCAGCTAAATTAATATTGAAGTGTCTACACAGTAAACCACACTTTACACATTAAACATTTTATGAAGCATTACAATCTTTATCCTACAATCAATCTCTCACGACTTTCATTGTTAAAATGACACACTTACCTGTGAAGTCACACTGCGAAACAATATTACACAAGCTTCACTTCAACACTAACTTATGGGTTGCTCACATGCATTTCAATTTTTCCTGTCACAAAAATGCAATTTATTACAAATGCTACAAATTACTACTGCCACAGACACAAATATACCTTTGCTCCTTAAAAGCAATATCATGGCCATTTACCATATTGGTCAAAAAAACACCTCTGTCACTACATATTCAACATGCTGTTGTATAAACAACTCTGTTAATTTTAACATTTTAAACCGAATTTAAGGAAGCACTTTTTTTTCCACACAGCATGTACCTACACTATGGAAAAGTCTTCGTACTAGTGTAGCACAAACTAAAACCCTAGGTTCCTTTAAATCAGACCTAGATCAGATTTTAACAACTGTCACATATTAGGCAGTAACACTATTACCTATAAAATACTATAGTTCTCTTCCTATAGCAAATTCATTTACAGCATACAGCTGGAATATGGAATAGTCTTCCACGTAGTTAATTGTAACCCAAAACCCTGGGTTAGCCTACATCAGATAGATAAGATTAACAACTAACATATTAAACAGTAACAATTACCTATGAAATACTATGCTTCTCTTCCTATAGCAAATTCATTTACAGCATACAGCTGGAATATGGAATAGTTTTCCAGGTAGTACATTGTAACCCAAAACCCTGGGTTAGCCTAAATCAAATAAATAAGATTTTAACAACCAACATATTAAACTTCTATTTCAATAGCAAACTTGTGTAGTGGCAATGCTGACTTCTCCAACTGCACAAAGCATACCATTTATCACTTTCTCCTTGGAAATGTCTTTCTCCAGCAGAAATCTGTAGAAAAAAGTGACAGACGACTTTCATAGCATCAACATTTCTCAATAGTCAGTCTTTATTGAAAACACTGTGTACACTTGATAAACCTTCTCCACAGTCATTCTGAAACAACTAGTGGTGGACATCAGCTTCAAAATATTCACCTTTGATCCCTCTGTCGTCAGAGCTCTTCAAAGTCTATAAAGACAAGATGCATAAGTTAATAATTGAGATGTGTATACATTTCATTAGTATACGAAACATTGATACCACAAACATTTCACTGTAGCATTCCAACCAGTCGTTTAATATTAAGTTTCTTTCATGACGGCTTACATTACTAGTGAAATATATATAACATTTTTACTTTAAAATATATGCAGTAAATTCACATCGCCTAAGAGGAATGACAAAAGTGCACCTTACAAACATCGCTGCGATGTAATGCAGCCTCACATACATTTGTCTCACACCGGTCTGTATCTGTTTTCGTACCGTTACATTTCCTAAAGACGCAGGCATGGCGTCATATCTCCTTGCCGGTTCATTCTGTCCAAATTTGCCGTAATCTGCTGCAGTAGTGACTAAACATTCATTGCCCTACTTTACAGTTGACAGGTCTATAACTACGACGTAAACACTACGGGCGTTTAGCATGCAACTTCCGGTAAAACCGCCATTAACTGGTGCCGAATCCTTATCAGCTACATTGCAAAATATGCTACTTTAAAATATATGGCTACATAGATGGGCATGTAGTAAAGCGCCTTCAGACAATTTAATGTTGTGAACTAAATAAAATTATATTTAATTGTTAATTGATAACCGGATAGTGCTCCCATTGAAGATTTCAATATTAAGATTATTTGTCACATATATATGCAGTGAAATGAACCCTGACTGATCTAAAGACTCTGCAAAAAGAGAAAGAGTAAAATACGAGAAATACCAAATCCATTTGTATTCCGTACATGTGCGCATGCTCAGCAAAAAATCTAAAATGGCCGACATGGAAACAGCTCTGTGGCGCATGTATTATAATTTAATTTATAAATTATAAATGCTTTTAAAAACCTTGACACAAAATACACCACCCACAGTGAGAAAACAGCAAAGCGTCAAGCGAATAAAAACATAGCATTACACATATGTTAGTACGTCTACCGTAATTATAAATGTTAAAACACAAAAGTACGACATGCCACAAAAACGTTTAAAACATACTTTGCGCTTCTGAACCAAACTTAAATCTGACCACTTACACGTCATTTACTGTTGCCACGTCCTTATCTGCTACATTACAAAATATATTACTTTAAAACATAAGCGTATAAGAACGAGGATAATGTAAAGCGCAAATGTACAAGATACCTAAAAATGCCGCCACAGAAACAGCTTTCTGTGGCGCATTAACTGTTTCTGTGGCGCATGTAACATCGACGGCACAAATGATTACGCTAGTCAAACACTATTGCCTACTATCAAACTAAACATGTTTTTTTTAAAAGCTTAACACAACATAAACCACCCACAGTTACAAAACAGGAACGCCTCAAAAAGCAAATAAAGCCATAGCATTACACATATGTAATTACGTCTACCGTACTTATAAATGTCACTACACAAAAAGTAAGACATGTCACACACCGCGTTTAAAACATACTTTGCGCTTCCGAACCAAAATTAATTTTCACCACTTACACGTGTTTTACTGTTGCCAAATCCTTATCTGCTGCAGTACAAAATATATCAGTTTAAAACATAAGCATATAATAACATGGATAATGTAAAGCGCAAATGTACAAGATACCTAAAATGGCCGCCACAGAAACAGCTGTCTGTTGCGCATTTCACACTAACTAAACAACCGCTTACGCTGCTCAAACACTATTGCCTGACACCTAACAAAAATATGTTTTAAAACACTAGCGATCACTAAATAAACCACCTACAATTGGAAATCAGCAAAGCGGCCACATACAAATACACCATTACATATATGTATCGTCTTACCTCTTCCAAAGCCAGAAGTAAAATGTACAGGACAAGCCTTGCTTCAGATGGTAGTGGCCACTTACGTAAGCCAATCAAAACCGTAAAAACACGTCCCTGTCTCTCTGTTTACCTACCTCAGCGAAACCAATACACGAAATGGCTGCCACTAAAACGCCCCCTTACGACTATTCTAAAGTAATGCTTAATTACCTTACCACTTTACGTCGTTATTTATTTAAGCTAAATTATACAAACTTAACTCTTCATGTAGTAGCAAACTATTAACATACAAGTAAAGATACTTTTCTAACAAAGACCATAACCGAACTCTTTAAAAGATAAAACTACTGAATTACAACTGCGACACTAACGCAGTTGTAACACAGTAATCCTTTGCGCGCCGTTATGCTTTAAATTTCTTTTAAAATACAAAATATTTATCAAATTTCAATGACAGAAGCACTTCAAGCATGAGCTACCTTTTTCAAAATACAGTACTTTTCGCTTTACCCTAATAACGTCTCATTCCACAAATGCATACAATATGCCAAATGTTACTACATGAAAGTAACCTTTAACCAGAGATACGTTTGCCGTAAGTAAAAAAGCTAAAATATAAAAGTAAAACAGGCCACAGACACACAGCGTTTAAAACATACTCTGAGCTTGTGTACGACAATTTGTCTCATCCACTTACACGTTATTTACTGCTGCCGAATGCTTACCCGCTGCACTACTGACCATGTCACGTTAACACATAGGCCTATATAAGCGAGTATAATGCTTTCGCAGAACTTAATGTTGTGACAGTGCGCTGTACGAGAAATGACTAAATAAGACTATAATTCAGTGCAGTTCCCATTTAAATGATAACCACGCTAAGATGCTATGCCATATATGTCAACATGCTTAGCAAACACATAAAACAAAAAATGGCCGCCATTAAAACAGCTAGTCGTGCCACATTTAACACCCCAAAAACAGACGTTTACGCTGCTCAAACACTATTGCCTAAGACCAAACTAAAAACATTTTTAAAAACCATACCACAAAATAAACCACTTACAATTGGAAAACAGCAAAGCTTGAACATACAAATAAAAATACACCACAAGATATATGTCGCGTCTTACCTCTCGCAAATCCAGAAGTAAAATGTATAGGACAAACCTTGCTTCAGACGTGGGAGTGGTCACGTTTGTCAACCAATCAAAACCATAAAAACAAGTTCCTATAACAGCCACCTTAGCACCTTTAGCTAAATTGTTCTTTCTCAAAAACCTTGAAATAATTGTCACCTTTCCGTTTACCTGACTCCATATTTTAATTTCCTTTCATTTATCGGTGTTGATAGATTATTACAAGTGCGTTTTAGTTGAAATTATTACAAATACATGCTACATCACTCACATAAGTACTGTAAAATATTTTGCCGCTCAACGTTGTAGAGGCTTGTGTGGTTCAGTGGGCTAAGCCGTCTTCCTGTAGTCAATACGTCGCGGGTTCAAATCTAGCCTTAGCACGTCTGTCGATTCTTCAGTTACACGGTGTTCATATATTATTATAAGTGCGTTTTTGTTGAAATTTGTTGCTACAGCACGCACATTAGTACTGTAGAATATTGTGCCACTCAACAGAACCCCCAGCTTCCTGGGCGCCGCTACAGGTTGTTGCCCTTCGCGGACACCTTGCTGTACATGACCAAGTTGAGGGAAGCGTAAAAAGAATTTCCCCACGGGGATTAATAAAGTGTCAATTATTATTATTATTATTATAATTATTATTATTATTGCAACTTCAGTTCCTCACACCGGTCGATAACAATATTGATTATTATATTATTTTCCATGACACTGGGTGTGTGTACCTTACAATGCACTTTTATTTCCATCTGGATTTCACACATTAATACGTTTATTATAACAGATAATTTATCATTTTTATATTTCTGCTATAAAAATTTTCTTCTTGTTTTTTTTTGTTAATGCCCTCAGCATTGTGTCCTAATTTTGTATTTTAAATTTACTTTTTATGTCTCAAACGATTTGTTACGTATGGCGTACGCTTGGGTGAAGTAAGACAATTACTCGTTCAATAAGTCATGTTTTCTATTTACAAGATTGCCTGATGTAAATGGTGCCTTATTGCTACAGTAAACATTCAATACAAAAATAATAATAAGTGCACGTCTATGATGTATATGTTCGACGGCTCAGGCAGGCACTACAAAGTGCTTCATAGGTTAGGTCAAAACTACACATTGGGTTTGTGAAAGCACAGTAGTAGAAAGACATGTGGAGACCTGAAACGACGCACACGTTTACAGTACTAGTTTCTCTTTAACGTCTATAAAAATTCATATGTGGTGTTTCGCTACTTCTGCAGTGCTTCTCACTCTGGCAGCTGCGCAATTTTCTTGCACTTAGCTTTTTCTCCTCTAGGGGATTTTCGCTCGACTTTTCTCGGGTTTGGCGGCATTTTCTACTCTCGCGAATTTTCAGTGTCTATTTTTGTGCCTTCTGCCGCCTAACAGTCTGACACCTCACAGTGCACAGAAACCTTTAGTTGAACCATTCTGCAGCTATGGCTAGCCCTGCGAAAATGGCAAAGGACGACTTCGAGACATTGGAGGGCTTCTTACACTCCGTCTCACCAAACATGGTATCGAAACGAAATTCAAAATATTTCACTGCACTGCTGCAGACTAGCAGAGATAACTTTCACAAAGTTGTCTGCTTTTCTGCAGAAAAGCAGACATGTTTCGCTCAGGCCTCAAAAAACAACACTGCAGTGAGGCTCGTCAACGTGAAGAGAAGCATAAGTAAGTATTAATTTTGTAAAAATAACAGAAAACAGAACAGGAAGATGTGCTTCAAATTAAGTGACCATGTAGCCTAAATAAAGGTGGTGTTTATTTGTCGTTCATGTTTTCTAGGCTTCTCAGATCCGACGGGCTTTGATATTCTTTGCAACAAATCCACCACCTTAGAGGTCGTCAGGCTGCCCTTTCTGCCGAGGGTCCCCCCCAGCAGCATCAAGCAAAACATTGCACAGGTTAAAATGCTAGGACCTAGACAAACTGTGAGTAGATGGAATAATCGTTTGAGTAGTACGATGAAATGGAGTCGTGCGTTGTTTTTGTTACATTGCCAATCATTAAAAGCGCGTAAATCCGTTTTGAGAAATACGATTCTAACGTGCCTCTACACTTAAATTAACGAGGATTACCCTATTTCTGTGGTGCATGAACTACTTTTACCGCACTTTATTTAGTCCTCTTTTTATCGCGGCGTAAAATACATGTAAATAACCGTGCGGTAATTTTCAACTAAATTGCGATATAATACCCATGTCTTGTGAAGTAAGCTATTGTTATAGTATCTTCTAACCAGTCTTATATTTACTATATGTGTCTATAACAGGTGGCTATGCTGGAAGCAAAGGTTTTGGCGCCTGGCAGCTTCACTAAAACCATCAATTTCAACGGCACTGAGTTGGAAGTTACACAATTCCAAATAGGGGATCCAACGGGACAGCTGAAGCTCGCCTTGTGGGACACTCAAATAACAAAGGTGGAACCTCTAAAATCATACAAATTTACAAATTTGTCAACCAGGGAACGGGACGGACGAATAACACTGTCGGGGACTCCGTCCACGTCCATAGAACAAATTAGCGGCCTGGAAGTCCCTGAATCCACTACTGTCGATGAGGCGGAGACACTTTCCGAGCGATCAGGAACTGTAACAGGCATTCAGATATTGTGCAAACTGCGCTGTTCAAAATGCCAAACACCGCAAACTGAGTTTAAACCTAAATCGTCGGTTCAGCGGTGCAGCGGCTGCAAACTACTGCAAAAGTGCACAAACTACAACGCCACATACAGTGGAACTATATCTCTTACGCAAGACGGCAAAGACCACACGGTAACCATTACTAATGCCGCATTGCGTGGTTATTTGACGAAGCAAGGTATCTCCCATCTTCTAAATGATGTTGAAGATATGGAAGAACACTTTATCACTGTAGGGCAGTTTTCTATACTAATAAATGAAGAAGGCCTGATCACAAGTATCACCCAAACAGTTCCAAAGCAACAAGACGGTGATGTCACTGACGATGTTGCTAATTTCAATTAAGTTACCTAGATGTGTGTTCTGGTTTTTTTTTGTGTGAGTTTTCAATCGTCTGCAATATTTTATCTCAGTGGCTGTGTTTTGTTGTTTTTGTGTGTGTGTCTCAAGATTGTTTCATATTTTTTATATAACGTTATTTATATATTTCATAAGTGTTCAATTGTTCCTTTTAAATAAATATATTTTGCGTGTGACGTCTGTGTTCCATATTACAACGACTTAATACCTCAAATCCTTAAATAGCCAGGTTCTTCTTCCAGTACCCATAGTTCCTAAGAGTACTTTGTAAAACGCAACCATATTAATGGGGATTTCCTAGCACACTACATGTTACATTCCAACACGGTTATAACGATTTTCTAGGGCCGGCAGATTTCTTTCGTTATAACCGATTTTCGTTATATCCATTTTCATGTAAGATTGCTATGTATTATAACTGATCGCTAGGCAAATGTATTATCACTGTATAAAATAACACTAACCTTCTAGTTCTCTCTATAAAGCGTTGTTTCATGTAATGATCAAAATGAAACATATTTTTTACTAGCAAGCAACGTGTATTTTGTAATTAAACAACAATTTAGTCCTGTACACAGGTACTGACTGCTGCTCGCTTTGGCTACGCGAGTAAGCTAACGTCTGGCATATTTTAAACTATTAAATCTGGAATGACTGAGGCAACTCGTTATAACCGAATAAAAATTAATTAAAATGTTTCTTTGGGGAAGACAGTAGACATCGTTATAGCCAAATTTTCGCTATAAAAGAATCGCTATATCCGTCTTTTCTTTAACGAATTTAACGTTACTGAAAGTCGGGGATTTGGAGTGGAGGCGGTACAACCGTGTTTTCGTTATAAACCGATTCGTAATAACCGTGCTCGACTGTACACAGCAAAATCCTACTGAGCTAACATTTATAAAGCATACCTCCAAACAGTCTGCCGTATCTTACAAAATAGAGTGCTTCATTGCCACTGAACTGCGAAAAACTTTATATCTATTTCGCTCCCTCAAGAAATGGCATTCATGGCGATTATACTGTGCATCCCGTCTCTTATCATAACACGGTGACTTTATATTTCCCTTAAATCGCGGTTACCCAAATTAGGCTCTTCTACCAATTAACATCTCTACCAGTGACCATTTGTTTTGCAAATGTAACGGCAAAACCCTCTACCTGTAGTGCTTCATTTGCCTCTGTGCATTTGTCCTATGCGTCTTGTTTACATCACATTACTAGACCTTAAATGAACCTGCTGATAGATGATAACCGACAAATAAAACAAAAACTAAAAAAACTTAAGATCAGAAAAGCCTCCATCGAAAACGATCACATCAAAGGCAAGTACTATACAATGTATGGAAGTTGTACACTACTTATGAAACATGTAGTTTTCAAACTAAACCGCGAAACCATCAGGTGCAGTTAAGTGCACATTTCTATAAGGGACTTATACAACAGTACCATTCCTAAAAAAAACACTACAATCTCCTCACGACGAGCACCCCCCCCACATAAACCACAAGCTGCCTGCCCCCTCCTCAACACTATTAACACCTTTTTATTCTGCAAATAAATCACAGTCACTAACTCAAGATCATCCGCCAGCCTAAATGCACTTCTTCATCTCAGGTCTACTGCACTAAAGACTTTATCTGATGGTGTGTTGTAAGATATCGTATACATACTCTGCAATACCATAACTTCAAATACAGTGCAACTATATTTCGATATATGGTGACTGTGGGATCAATTACACAAATATATATAATGTATAAATATAATATATTTATATATTCGAATAAGAAATAAATATTTCATATATGTTCCATGTCTACCACGATATACAAAAATTTATGATAGAATAATAAATGTTCGACTTTTCCGACAATCTTCTACATGTCCACGTAAGTACATTTTTTCCGTCAACACCTCATATATCAGATGATGTACAACTGAAAAGCATGTGTGTCAATGACACACAAAGTCTTACTGTCATTCAAGTAAAACATACACATTTATTATATAAAGATCACATACACAAAACGTGCAAAACCATTTCTATAGCCACTAACACTCGTCACACTTGTTTGTCACAGCACACAGCTCTATGTACTGCGGTTCTTCTAACTCAGACTCTCTCTCTCTCATGCTGCACACACATACACAATATTTCGTTTTTACTTTGAGCGACATTTATAATGCATATATACCTCTGTAATATCATAGTATGTTCCTTGCACCGATATACACCCGTAAATGTTTCTTTTGCCTCTAACGTGTACAACTACGTAAGCGTCTGAAGCGACTCTTTGTGGTTAGAAACGAATCTGTGTATACTTATGTTATACATAAAACCGTTTCAATGTCATACGAAACCATATACACGCACGCAAAAATCTTTCTTATTATTACCAAAACCAATGGCCTGTTTCTATTATGACGTTAACAATATCACTGTACCATAGATAATTAGAAGTCTGTTTTCGTTTAAATTATTTCAAATATATACCTCATGACAAACGTAAGTGTGTGTGTATATTTATGTATATTTATATAGTGCATGTATGTGTTTAGCTCCTAGTGTGTGTATATATACAGCTATATATATGTATATATACACACACTAAATACTTTAAGTACTATGCTAAATATTAAATACTAAATACCATTTATCGAATTTTGCGCTGACTACACCTGCTCGCCACACTATGTCCATACCCAATTTATTGAAACGACTAAATCTCATTCATGCTTCATCCAATCCACACTAAATTTAATGCACTACTGTAGAACTACACCTCAGACAGACCCGCCAGCTTTCCTGCCGCTCCGTCACACGACAGTGCTACAGCCACTGTCCATATATTTCTATGACCCACCTTAGCAAACTCAGATGAAATATTCTTATTTCTCATAAAACCTTTAAACAATTGTCATCTTTCCCTTCGCCTAAGTTAATATTTTTAATTTAATTTCATTTTCACTCATTTGCCTCGTAGAACATTATCAGACTTCATTTAATCTTCAAAAAACTTAAAAGTGTTTAAGCGTGTGGCTCAGTGGCCTAAGCCGTGTCCCTGTAATTACAAGGTGAAACCCAGCCTCAGCACATCTACAAAAAACTGATGTGCGCGTGTGCTTATTTTTTCTTTTAAAGGTGCTTTAGGCAACTGCAATGTATTTCGCTACTCATACAAAACTGAAATACCAATTGCAAAATAAAAACAAATTGGGATTAAATTACATTTCAAATTCCGATATATTACCACCGATATTTTACGATTCCTCAAACCACACTACAGTAGAAATGTCTCTCTGCAAACCCGACGTTTAACCGTGAAACCCCCTTTCATTTGCAAAACAATACGTGTTGATTGTCGCTGATAATGCAACGGCTAGCTTGTGCGGGGAGTGCGGAGGCCCACCTCAGGTGCCAAAAAGTCTCGTAGGATTGCCGAAAGGTTGTGTTCCTAAGCCTTCAAACCTTCTACATTTTCACTCCCCTACTATTCTTTTCATATTACCATTTATTATGGTACTATTTACCACATACACCTTAACCTATAACACATTTTAATTTTAATTGCTTTACACATACACAACCGTTACATTTTTATTTCCATACAGCAGACAATTTACGTCTCCATCGCGGCTCCTACTAGCCTAGCGCCAAGCTTCTCCACAGTCTGACCTTTACTTACAGGACTGACTGACAATTTCAAAGTCCTTCTAATCAACAACCTCCCTTAACCCTCTGAAGTCTGACACCTCTCAGCCACTTTTCAAGTCGTGCAACATGCCTTCACATTTTAACACTGTAAAGTCCGCTATCCTACCAGCGAGATAAAACAAAAATTTCGCCAAACATTTAATTATCTCTACCAGTTTTTGTCGCATTGAAAAAAAAACATAAAAAAACAACACTTAAAACCTTTCACACTTTACTTTTTAAATATATATATATATTTTATATATATACACAAAACAAACTAAATATTTTGAATTGTATACTAAACATTAATTACTAAATACCATTTATCAAATGTAGCGGTGACTGCACCTGCTAGCCACACTATTTCCATACCAAATTCATTCAAACAGTTAAATCTCAATCATGCTTCATCCAATCCTCACAAAATTTGACACACAAATGTAGCACTACACCCCAGACAGACCGTCCAACTTGGGTGCTGATCGGTCAAAAGGGGGAACTAGCAAATTCAGCTAAAATGTCCTTCTTTCTCATAAAACATTAAAAACAATAGTCACCTTTCCCTTCTCCTCAGTTAATATTTTAAATTTCATTTCAATATTATCAGACTTCATATAAACATCAGAACACCTAAAAGTATTTAATGCAATTTCTAAAATGTAGCGCTGACTCCACCTGCTGGCCACACCATTTCCATTCCCATTTCACTCAAACAGCTAAATCTCAGCCATGCTTCATCCAATCCCCACAAAATTGGATTAGATGAATTGACTAACTCTTGCAGCACTGGACTACAGACAGACCTTCTAAGTTTGGTGGTTATCGGTCAAACGGGGGCGCTACAGCCACTGTTGTATTATGTCTAAGAGCCACCTTAGCAGATTCAGCTGAAATGTCCTTATTCCTCATGAAACTTTCAAAGAATTGTTACCTTTCCCTTCACCTTAGTCCAAATTTTTAATTTCCTTTAATTTTGCGCCAATTTCCCTTTTTACCATTATCAAACTTCATTTACACATGACAATGCCTGAAAGTATTAAATAGTATTTCTAAAATGGAGCGTTGACTCCACCTGCTGGCCAATGCCCATTACATGCCCATTTCAATCAAACAGTTATATCTCTGGCATGCTTCATCCAATCCTTACAAAATTTGAATCACTTCTGTATCAGTGGACTACAGACAGACCTTCCAAGTTTGGTGGCGATCAATCAAACGGGAGCCATACAACCACTGTCGTAGTATGTCTAATACGTACCTTTGGTAATTCAGCTGAAATATCCTTCATAATACTTTCAAACAATTGTTAACTTCCCCTTCACCTCAGTCCATATTTTTAAGCTCCTTTAATTTTTCTGCTATTTGACTTATAGAAAATTATCAGATTTTATTTATAAGCCAGGCAGTATATATTGCAGATTTTTCGCTTTTTTGTAATAAATTGGCCAGTAGGTGGAGATCGTGCTCTATTTATATTGCAGTTTGGATTTTTTTTTTATAGATTCGCCAGCAGGTGCAGTTCGTCCTCTATTTCATTAATGCCATTAAATTCTTTTAGAGCTTCTTATGTCTAGAAGAATACTTTACAAATGTAGTAAGCCACTGTTGTTCTGAATATACAAGACGGCATGTGTTCACTGAGGTAGTACAAAGTAACCTTAACTTGTATGATCTAGACTTAAAATATTAGGTATGCAGGTGCCTATTTCTACCGACTACTTAGACCATCTGACACAAACCATACATTGTCTTGGACTGAGGCACTTCACCAAAGGGTTCTATATTCTATCCTATATTGGTGTACTAAGGCTGCTTCTGCTAATGGCAGTAGTCAAACTGCCACACCAGGGACTGCATGCATACAGCAGGCTAATATTATACATTATGGCCATTTACTATATAATGTCATTATAGTGCAGTATGTTTTTCCTTAAATGTTGCTCAGGACATTGTAATACTTTTTGTATGTATATTTCCTTTACTGCCTGTTTCACCTGCCGTAATTTAAACTTATTCTGACATTTACATGTGTATTTAACATGCTTAAGAATAATGACTATATTAATGATTATAATATTTATTATTACTCATTAGAGACATAATGGAAAACAAATTATACACATTGTTAAATTGCAATTAAATACATCTGTCTTAGCCAAACTTTTAGGTTTGTGTCATTGTTTGAGGAGGCTGAAAAAGTACATTGAGACCACAATAGTTGAGCCAGCACAATTGACATAATATTTTGCATATGATGTGCATAGCATTCTTACATAAACAGTGTATAAAGACCAGAAAGTGTGATAGAAGCACACATATATATATATATATACTACAAAACTCTCAACATGGCAATATTCTTTTGAATATACAATTTATTGTACAGTAAGTCAACACAGGCATCACAAACAAAGCTGGACCGTTATTTTGACATCAATTTAACCATGGCATCATGACTGTAAATTACATAACATATTATGTAGTACAGAACTGTTACAACACATCATTAATGTTTTGTTATTGCAGAGTAAAATTGAAAATAACTCAATAAACACTACAAAAAAAATTGTGAGACATCAAAGCAATAAATATCCACAAGCAACAGCACATTTTACTCAAAGTACCTTTGCTGTCAGACTATAGTGCGTGGAGATGATTTCTGGTGCATTTCACTTCAGGTATCTGTGTGTAGTTCATACTGTCTGTGTCCAGTCTCTGAGTCCTTTAGAGAACGCTTTGCTTGTCGACAAAATGGGCGCAGGGAAACTTGATGTGGTGAGTATGGTGTCACTGATATGAAGATAAGGCACTGGAAAAGAGAGTAAAACCAGAAAGCTGCATGTTCATAGTAGCATTTCCTATTTTCTGACTATTTAAATGCATTGCCTATCAGTTACAGTCTGTACTTCATTTACAATTTAGCCACTGTCCTAATATATTTAAGACCAACCTTGGTTAATGCAGCTGACATCTCCATATTGTTTATTTAGACATTTAAATATTAATCACCTTTCCCTTCATCTAAGTCAATATTTTAAATCTGCTTTTATCTTACTGCCATTTGACTTTTAGAAATCTATCAAACTTCAATGTTACTTCTTCCTGTGTACACTGCAGCAATTGCAATATTTCTCAAACAGCTAGTCACCACATTTCCCTTCGGTTTCTCATCTACCCTTTTCCCTTCATCATACCTTAATAAACATTTCCACAGTAATGTTCAAATGTTAGGTATCATCTCATAGAAGCATTTCCTATTTTGTGCCAATTTAGATGCATTGCTCATCAATTACAGTCTGTACTTCATTTCCAATTATTATTAAGGGTCCAAAGCATGAAATGCTTATGGACCATTATTGTTTTTCTTAGGATTATTATTATTATTATTATTATTATTATTATTATTATTATTATTATTATTTTTTTCCTGCCCTAAAACTGAATGTACAGCCTAAACCGTAAGAGCTAGACCAACCAAACTTGGTAAGATGATGTCAATTCCTACCCGCTACTCAGATTCTCTGACCCAGTCCTGTCAGCCAGATGGGGGCGCTCTAGCGCCCCTCAACGCGTTTCAGTCCATATCTCCTGTCCTATTAGTCCTACAATTGAATTTATTTTTTCTGCTGATACAGACAGCTTTGCTCTACCAACTTGCCATTTGGACTATGAAGCTCCACCTACTTAGATTTTTTGCTAATTTGCATAATTTGTGAAACTGGCTTCTGCCTTCAAGTCCTACACTGTTGGACCAAATCAGACAAATGAGGTGTCAAACCGATCAGTCCACTGACCTGATCAAAAGCTGTTCAAGAAAGTCTGACATTTGTCTATTTTATGGCCACTAGCCACGCCCAAATCACACCTAAATTTGGCCTATTTCAGTCTGACTGCTATAACTTCTCCATACCTTTGCCTACCTGAACCAAACTTAGAATCCAACCTCCCTGCTCTATTATGGGGTGACCATACAATGCAGCCCACATTTCGTCAATAGGGGGCGCTACAACTAAAAACTGCTGATATCTCCTGACTGCTTTGACCAATCTAATTGAAATTTGGCAGATATGTACTACGTACAAGCCTGAGGTCAGACAAGTATCATGGCAGTCATTAGTTGTAAAATCCTGGCCACCATTAGCCAATCAAAATCAACCAGCCATTTGACTGGCTAAACAATGAGCAATCCAAACCAAATTTGGGTTCTACATTTGTACTCTGACCCTGAACCCACCCTGTAATGGACATGTCAGTCTGCCATATGGGGGCGCTACAGCACATTTCTGCCTATTTCTCCTGAACTGTTAATTATAAAATTGACAATTGTTGTTTACGCTATCCACTAGCTCATGACAAATTTAATGGCATAAAGAACTTCATCATATCTCTTGCCATTTTTGCCTATTTTGTAAAAGTCTTAAAACAGTACTTTTTCTTAACCTCCTTGGATTTTCACCAAACCTTCATATTTCTGTGATCATTTTAATCAGGAGACAGTCCTTATAAAGAAATATTAAAAAAATCTGAAACTTTCCATGTGGTATGGCCACCAGCCACACCCACACCATACTGGTGCCACACCCATTTCAATCAGACAGCTATATCTGAGGCGTGCCTCAGCCAATCATCACGAAACTTAAATATATATTGTAGGACATTACTGGGGAAGGGCCCTCCAATTTTCATGCCAATCAGTCAAACAGGGGCACTACAGCAATATAACATGTCTGTATAAACCTGCAAAATCAGTTCAAGTTACATTGTTGTCATTTTTGATAAAGTGACATATTACTCGTTAAAATCTTTTGTCCTGCATGTTCTGTTAGTCATGCTAAATCAAGATAGTCCATAATAGTCATTTGAATTACCTTGTGATATTTAAAAACTTAATAAATAACATATTACTATAACTACTACAATGTCTAACCAAAGTAGGTCTTTCTGGTAGTAGATCAATCAGGACACTGCCCTTATGTATAATTTATAAAGATAGCTTCACCTGCCTGTACAGTATGGCCACCAGCCACACTGAACCTACCACATTTCCATGCTCATTTCAATCAAACAGCTAAATATGAGGTATACTTCATATGATCTTCACGAAATTTGACCCACTAATGTACCACTGCACCTCAGACAGACCCTCCAAATTTGGTGCCGATCGGTCAAATGGGGGCGCTACAGCTAATGTGCATATATGTGTAAGACCCACCTTAGCAAATTCAGCTGAAATGTCCTTATTTCTCATCAAATATTCAAAGATTTGTTCCCTTTCCCTTCAACTAGGTCCATATTTTTAATTTTTGTTCATTTTTCACCCATTTGCCTCATAGAACATTATCAGACTTCATTTACACATGAGAAGGCCTAAAAGTTTTAAATAGCATTTCTAAAATGGAGTGTTGACTCCACCTGCTGGCCAAATGATTTCCATGCCCATTTCAATCAAACAGTTATATCTCTGGCATACTTCATCCAATCCTAACAAAATTTGATTCCCTTCTGTATCAGTGGACTACAGACAGACCTTCCAAATTTGGTGCCGATCAGTCAAACGGGGGCGCTACAGCAATATAACATGTCTTTATAAACCTGGAAAATCAGTACAACTTACATTTATCTCATTTCTGTTCCAGTGACATATGACTGGTTGAAATCTTTTGTATTGCAAGTTCTCTTAGTTATGCCAAATCAAGAAATATGCAATGCCTAATGATTGTCATTTGCATTCCCTTGTGACATTTAAAAACTTAATAAATAACATATTGCTATAACTACTACAATGTCCAGCCCAAGAAGGTCATTCTGGTAGTAGATCAATCATGACACGGCCCTTATGGATAATTTATAAAAATAACTTGACCTACCTGTATGCTATGGCCACCAACTACACCAAACCTGCACCATTTCCATGCTCATTTCAATCAAACAGCTAAATCTGAGGCATTCTTCATCCAATCCTCATAAAATTTGACCAGCTAATGTAACCATAGACCACAGACAGACCTTCCAACTTTGGTGCCGATCGGTCAAATGGGGGAGCTACAGCCACTGTCTATATATTTCTAAGACCCACCTTAGCAAATTCAGTTGGAATGTCCTTATTTCTCTTCAAACATTCAAAGAATTGTTTGCTTTCCCTTCAACTAGGTCCATATTTTAATTTCTGTTCATTTTTCACCCATTTGCCTCAGAACATTATCAGAATTAATTTAAACATGAGAAGGCCTAAAAGTATTAAATAGCATTTCTAAAATGGAGCGTTGACTCCACCTGCTGGCCACACCATTTCCATTTCCATTTCATTCAAACAGCTAAATCTCAGGCATGCTTCTCCCAATCTTCACAAAATTTGACTGTCTCCTGCAAGAGTGGACTACAGACAGACCATCTATGTTTGGTGGTGATCGGGCAAATGGGGGCACTACAGCCAATGTTGTATTATGTCTAAGAGCCACCTTAACAGATTCAGCTGAAATGTCCTTATTCCTCATGAAACCTTCAAAGAATTGTTACCTTTCCCTTCACCTTAGTCCATATTTTTTATTTCCTTTCATTTTTCACCAATTTGCCTTATACAACATTATCAGACTTCATTTACAAATGAGAAAGTCAGAAAGCATTTAATATCATTTCTAAAATGGAGCGCTGACTACACCTTCTGGCCACACCATTTCCATTCCCATTTCATTCAAACAGCTAAATCTCAGGCATGCTTCATCTGATCCTTACAAAATTTGATTCACTTCTGTATGACTGGACTACAGACAAATCTTCCAAGTTTGGTGGCGATCAGTCAATCTGGAGCGGTACAGCCACTTTCCTAGTATGTCTAATACCTACCTTGGCTAATTCAGCTGAAATATCCTTCATAATACTTTAAAGGAATTAACTTTCCCTTCACCTCAGTCCATATTATTAAGCTCCTTTCATTTTTCTGCTATTTGACTTATAGAAAATTATCAGATTTTAATTATAAGCCAGGCAGTATATATTGCAGATTTTTAGCTTTTTTGTATTAAATTGGCCAGTAGGTGGAGATGGTGCTCTATTTATATTGCAGTTTTTTGGATTTTTTTTATACATTAGCCAGCAGGTGTAGTTCGTCCTGTATTTCATTAATGGCATTAAATTCTTTCAGGGCTTCTCATGTCTAGAAGAATACTTTACAAATGCAGTAAGCCACTGTTGTTTTTTTTTAATATACAAGACAGCATGTGTTCACTGAGGTACTGTAAAGTAAGCTTAACTTGTATGATCTAGACTTAAAATATTAGTTATGCAGGTGCCTATTTCTACCGTCTACTTAGACCATCTGACACAAAAAACAAATTCTTTTGGGCTGAGGCACTTCAGCAAATGGTTATATATTGTATCTTATATTGTTGTACTAAGGCTGCTTCTGCTAATGGCAGTAGTCAAACTGCCACACCAGGGACTGCATACTACCAATTTTCAAATGTAGCGCTAACTCCACCTGCTGGCCTCACTATTTCCATACCGTATTCATTAAGTCTGCTAAACCTCATTCATACTTCATCGAATTCTCACAAAATTTGACTCACTTCTGTAGCACTGGACTATGAATAGACCATCTAACTTTGGTGACATTCGGTTAAACGGGGGCGCTTCTGCCACTGTCAAAATATACTCATAGTTAATGCAGCTGAAATTTCTTTATTTTTCATCAAACCTTCAAAAATTATTGACATTTTCATTTCATTTCACTTTTAGAAATGTATCAAAGTTCAGAGATACTTCAGGCTGTGTACAGTGCAACAATTGCAATTTCTTCCAACAGCTAGTCACCACATGTCCCTTCTGTTTCTCATCTACCCTCTTCCCTTTATCGTACCTTAATCAACATATCAAAGTCAATGTTCAAAATGTCAGGTATTATCTTATCATAGAAGCATTTCCTACTTTTTCTGACTATTTAAATGCATTGGCCATCAGTTACAGTCTGTACTTCATTTCAAATTTAGCCACTGTCAAAATATGTCTAAGATCAACCTTGGTTAATGCAGCTGACATCTCCTTATTGTTTATTTAAACATTTAAATATTATTCACCTTTCCCTTCTTCAAAGTCCATATTTTTAATATGCTTATAAATTCCTGCCGTTTGACTTTTAGAAATCTATCAAACTTCAATGTTACTTCAGCCTGTGTACACTGCAGCAATTGCAATCTTTCTCCAACAGCTAGTCACCACATTTCCCTTCCGTTTCTCATCTACCATTTTCCTTTATCATACCTTGATAAACACTTCCACAATAATGTTTAAATGTTAGCTATCATCTCATAGTAGCATTTCTTATTTTCTGACTATTTAAATGCATTGGCCATCAGTTACAGTCTATATTTCATTTACAATTTAGCCACTGTCATAATATGTCTAACAACAACCTTGGTTAATGCAGCTGACATCTCCTTATTGTTTATTTAAACATTTAAATATTAATCACCTTTCCCTTCATCTAAGTCCATATTTTTAATCTGCTTATAAATTCCTGCCATTTGACTTTTAGAAATCTATCAAACGTCAATGTTACTTCAGCCTGTGTACACTGCAGCAATTGCAATATTTCTCCAACAGCTTGTCACCACATTTCCCTTCTGTTTCTCATCTACCTTTTTCCCTTTATCGTACCTTGATAAACATTTCCAAAGGTAATGTTTAAATGTTAGATATCATCTCATAGTAGCATTTCATATTTTCTACCAATTTAAATGCATTGCTCATCAATTACAGTCTGTACTTCATTTACAAATAATTAGTGAACTTCTAATTTTATGCCATTCACTTCTTTCCTCTTCATTGCTTCTTTCCATTAGCTTTGGACCCGATTGTCACTGCTTGCAGTTATCTTTATTATTATTTTTTTCCTGCCGTAAAACTGAATGTACAGCCTAAACCGTAAGAGCTAGACCAACCAAACTTGGTAAGATGATGTCAATTCCTACCCGCTACTCAGATTCTCTGACCCAGTCCTGTCAGCCAGATGGGGGCGCTCTAGGGCCCCTCAACGCGTTTCAGTCCATATCTCCTGTCCTATTAGTCCTACAATTGAAATTTTTTTTTCTGCTGATACAGACAGCATTGCTCTACCAACTTGCCATTTGGACTATGAAGCTCCGCCTACTTAGATTTTTTGCTAATTTGCATAATTTGCAAAACTGACCTCTGCCTTCAAGTCCTACCCCGTCTGTCCCAATCAGACAAATGAGGTGTCAAACCAATCAGTTCTCTGAGCTGATCAAGACTTACAAAAATAATCATGAAATTTCTGTATCATACGGTCTTCAGCCACGCCCAAACTTTGCATAAATTTGGCCAGTTTCAGTCTGATTGCTATAACTTGGCTCTGCTTTAACCAATCTTAACCAAATTTGAAATCCTTCCTCCCAGTACCATTCTGGGGACTAGTTATAAAGCTGGCCCCATTTCATCAATAGGGGGCGCTACAACTAAAAACTGCCAATATCTCCTGACTGCATTGACCAATCTAATTGAAATTTGGCAGATATGTACTACAACCAATTCTGAAATCAGACATATATCATAGCAGTCATTGATCATAAAATCATGGTCATCATCAGCCAATCAAAATGAAGCAGCCATTTGACAGGCTAAACAATACCGAATCTCAACCAAAACAGGCTGTCACATTTGATTCCCTACCCTTAGCATACCATGTTAAGGACACCGCAATCAGCCAGATGGGGGCGCTACAGCAACAAGTTTTGCATTTCTGTCTATTTCTCTTGAACTGATAAAGATAGAATTTAGAATTGTTGCTCATCCTATCCACTCGCTCATGGAAAATTTAATGGTATAAAGAACTTCATCATATCTCTTGCCGTTTTTGCCTATTTTGTAACAGTCTGAAAACAGGGTTATTTCTTATCCTCCTAGGATTTTCACCAAACCTACACAAATCTGGTATCATTTAAATCAGGAGACAGTCCCTATATAAAATTATTAAAAAAATCATAAACTTTCCATTAGGTACGGCCACCAGCCACACCCAAACCATAGTGGTGCCACACCCATTTCAATCAGACAGCTATATCTCAGGCATGCCTCAACCAATCATCACCAAACTTAAATATGTAATGTAGGATATTACTGGAGAAGGGCCCTCCAAATTTGGTGCCGATCAGTCAAACGGGGGCGCTACAGCAATATAACATGTCTTTATAAACCTGCAAAATCAGTACAACTTACATTTATCTCATTTCTGTTCCAGTGACATATGACTGGTTGAAATCTTTTGTATTGCAAGTTCTCTTAGTTATGCCAAATCAAGAAATATGCAATGCCTAATGATTGTCATTTGCATTCCCTTGTGACATTTAAAAACTTAATAAATAACATATTGCTATAACTACTACAATGTCCAGCCCAAGAAGGTCATTCTGGTAGTAGATCAATCATGACACGGCCCTTATGGATAATTTATAAAAATAACTTGACCTACCTGTATGCTATGGCCACCAACTACACCAAACCTGCACCATTTCCATGCTCATTTCAATCAAACAGCTAAATCTGAGGCATTCTTCATCCAATCCTCATAAAATTTGACCAGCTAATGTAACCATAGACCACAGACAGACCCTCCAACTTTGGTGCCGATCGGTCAAATGGGGGAGCTACAGCCACTGTCTATATATTTCTAAGACCCACCTTAGTAAATTCAGTTGGAATGTCCTTTTTTCTCTTCAAACATTCAAAGAATTGTTTGCTTTCCCTTCAACTAGGTCCATATTTTAATTTCTGTTCATTTTTCACCCATTTGCCTCAGAACATTATCAGAATTCATTTAAACATGAGAAGGCCTAAAAGTATTAAATGGCATTTCTAAAATGGAGCGTTGACTCCACCTGCTGGCCACACCATTTCCATTTCCATTTCATTCAAACAGCTAAATCTCAGGCATGCTTCTCCCAATCTTCACAAAATTTGACTGTCTCCTGCAGGAGTGGACTACAGACAGACCATCTATGTTTGGTGGTGATCGGGCAAATGGGGGCACTACAGCCAATGTTGTATTATGTCTAAGAGCCACCTTAACAGATTCAGCTGAAATGTCCTTATTCCTCATGAAACCTTCAAAGAATTGTTACCTTTCCCTTCACCTTAGTCCATATTTTTAATTTCCTTTCATTTTTCACCAATTTTCCTTATACAACATTATCAGACTTCATTTACAAATGAGAAAGTCAGAAAGCATTTAATATCATTTCTAAAATGGAGCGCTGACTACACCTTCTGGCCACACCATTTCTATTCCCATTTCATTCAAACAGCTAAATCTCAGGCATGCTTCATCTGATCCTTACAAAATTTGATTCACTTCTGTATGACTGGACTACAGACAAATCTTCCAAGTTTGGTGGCGATCAGTCAATCTGGAGCGGTACAGCCACTTTCCTAGTATGTCTAATACCTACCTTGGCTAATTCAGCTGAAATATCCTTCATAATACTTTAAAGGAATTAACTTTCCCTTCACCTCAGTCCATATTATTAAGCTCCTTTCATTTTTCTGCTATTTGACTTATAGAAAATTATCAGATTTTAATTATAAGCCAGGCAGTATATATTGCAGATTTTTTGCTTTTTTGTATTAAATTGGCCAGTAGGTGGAGATGGTGCTCTATTTATATTGCAGTTTTTTGGATTTTTTTTTATACATTAGCCAGCAGGTGCAGTTCGTCCTGTATTTCATTAATGGCATTAAATTCTTTCAGGGCTTCTCATGTCTAGAAGAATACTTTACAAATGCAGTAAGCCACTGTTGTTTTTTTTAATATACAAGACGGCATGTGTTCACTGAGGTACTGTAAAGTAAGCTTAACTTGTATGATCTAGACTTAAAATATTAGTTATGCAGGTGCCTATTTCTACCGTCTACTTAGACCATCTGACACAAAAAACAAATTCTTTTGGGCTGAGGCACTTCAGCAAATGGTTATATATTGTATCTTATATTGTTGTACTAAGGCTGCTTCTGCTAATGGCAGTAGTCAAACTGCCACACCAGGGACTGCATACTACCAATTATCAAATGTAGCGCTAACTCCACCTGCTGGCCTCACTATTTCCATACCGTATTCATTAAGTCTGCTAAACCTCATTCATACTTCATCGAATTCTCACAAAATTTGACTCACTTCTGTAGCACTGGACTATGAATAGACCATCTAACTTTGGTGACATTCGGTTAAACGGGGGCGCTTCTGCCACTGTCAAAATATACTCATAGTTAATGCAGCTGAAATTTCTTTATTTTTCATCAAACCTTCAAAGATTATTGACATTTTCATTTCATTTCACTTTTAGAAATGTATCAAAGTTCAGAGATACTTCAGGCTGTGTACAGTGCAACAATTGCAATTTCTTCCAACAGCTAGTCACCACATGTCCCTTCTGTTTCTCATCTACCCTCTTCCCTTTATCGTACCTTAATCAACATATCAAAGTCAATGTTCAAAATGTCAGGTATTATCTTATCATAGAAGCATTTCCTACTTTTTCTGACTATTTAAATGCATTGGCCATCAGTTACAGTCTGTTCTTCATTTCAAATTTAGCCACTGTCAAAATATGTCTAAGATCAACCTTGGTTAATGCAGCTGACATCTCCTTATTGTTTATTTAAACATTTAAATATTATTCACCTTTCTCTTCTTCAAAGTCCATATTTTTAATCTGCTTATAAATAAATTCCTGCCGTTTGACTTTTAGAAATCTATCAAACTTCAATGTTACTTCAGCCTGTGTACACTGCAGCAATTGCAATCTTTCTCCAACAGCTAGTCACCACATTTCCCTTCCGTTTCTCATCCACCATTTTCCTTTATCATACCTTGATAAACACTTCCACAATAATGTTTAAATGTTAGCTATCATCTCATAGTAGCATTTCTTATTTTCTGACTATTTAAATGCATTGGCCATCAGTTACAGTCTATATTTCATTTACAATTTAGCCACTGTCATAATATGTCTAACAACAACCTTGGTTAATGCAGCTGACATCTCCTTATTGTTTATTTAAACATTTAAATATTAATCACCTTTCCATTCATTTAAGTCCATATTTTTAATCTGCTTATACAATCCTGCCATTTGACTTTTAGAAATCTATCAAACTTCAATGTTAATTTAGCCTGTGTACACTGCTGCAATTGTAATATTTCTCCAACAGCTAGTCACCACATTTCCCTTCTGTTTCTCATCTATCGTTTTCCTACTTTCTGCTATTTAAATGCATTGGCCATCAGTTACAGTCTGTACTTCATATCCAATTTAACCAGTCTTTTTATGTCTAAGACCAACCTTGGTTAATGCAGCTGACATCTCCTTATTGTTTATTTAAACATTTAAATATTAATCACCTTTCCCTTCATCTAAGTCCATATTATTAATCTGCTTATATATTCCTGCCATTTCACTTTTAGAAATCTATCAAACTTCAATGTTACTTCAGCCTGTGTACACTGCAGCAATTGCAATATTTCTCCAATAGCTAGTCACCACATTTCCCTTCTGTTTCTCATCTACCTTTTTCCCTTTATCATACCTTGATAAACATTTCTACAGTAATGTTGAAATGTTGCGTATCATCTCATAGTAGCATTTCCTATTTTCTGACTATTTAAATGTATTGGCCATCAGTTACAGTCTGTACTTCATTTCCAATTTAGCCACTGTCCTAATATGTCGAAGACCAACCTTGGTTAATAGAGCTGAAATCTCCTTATTGTTCATTTAAAGATTTAAGTATTAATCACCTTTCCCTTCATCTCAGTCCATATTATTAAATTGCTTTCATTTTCCTGCCAGTTCACTTTTAGAAATCTATCAAACATCAATGATGTACACTGCAGCAATTACAATTGTTTCAAACAGCTACTCATCACATTTCCCTTCTGTTTCTCATCTATCCTTTTCCCTTTATCCAACATTGATGAACATTTCTACAGTAATGTTTAAATGTTAGGTATCATTTCGTTGTAGCATGTCCTATTTTCTGACTAATTAAATGCATTGGCCATCAATTATTCTGTACTTCATTTCCAATAATTAGTGAACTTCTAATTTTATGCCATTCACTTCTTTCCTCTTCATTGCTTCTTTCCATTAGCTTTGGACCCGATTGTCACTGCTTGCAGTTATCTTTATTATTATTATTTTTTTCCTGCCGTAAAACTGAATGTACAGCCTAAACCGTAAGAGCTAGACCAACCAAACTTGGTAAGATGATGTCAATTCTTACCCGCTACTCAGATTCTCTGACCCAATCTTGTCAGCCAGATGGGGGCGCTCTAGCGCCCCCCAAAGCGTTTCAGTCCATATCTCCTGTCCTATTAGTCCTACAATTGAAATTCTTTTTTCTGCTGATACAGACAGCCATTCCCTACCAACTTGCCATTTGGACTATGAAGCTCCGCCTACTTAGATTTTTTGCTAATTTGCATAATTTGCAAATCCTACTTTTCCCTTCAAGTCCTAGCTTGTTCTACCAAATCAGACAAATGAGGTGTCAAACGAATCAGAACTCTGAGCTGATCAAGAATCATCAACAAAATTCTGACATTTTTATATCCTACGGCCATTAGCCACGCCCAAACAATGGCCAAATTTCGCCCATTTTGGTCTGATGGCTATAACTTGGCAATTCCTTGGCCTACCTTGACCAAATTTGAAATCCTACCTCGCAACACCATCCTGGGGACACGGTCCAAGGCGGGCCGCATTTCGTCAATAGGGGGCGCTACAACTAAAAACTGGCAGTATCTCCTGACTGCCTTGGCCAATCTAACTGAAATTTGGCAGATATGTACTAGGACGCAGCCTGTGGTCAGTCACATACAATGGCAGTAATTCATCCTTAAAGAGTGGCCGCCATCGTCCAATCAAAATCAAGCAGCCATTTGACAGGCTTATCAATGACCAATCTAAATCAAATTTGGGTGATACATTTGTGCTCTCACCCTCTGCCTACCCTGTAAAGGACACCTCACTCGGCCAGATGGGGGCGCTACAGTGACAACTTTTGCGTTTCTGCCTATTTCTCGAGAATGGTGAAGCCTACAATCAACATTTACTGCCAGGTCAATTCAGTACGACATGCCAAATCAAACAACATGTAGAACTTGCTTCTGCACCTTAGCATTTTTGCATAATTCATATTGGTCTGAAAACAAGACATTTCGTTAGCCTCCTAGGATTTTCACCAAACCTACACAAATCTGGTATCATTTAAATCAGGAGACAGTCCTTATAAATAATTATCCAAAAAAACCTAAACTTTCAATGAGGATCGGCCACCAGCCACACCCAAACCATATTGGTGCCATGGCCAATTCAATCAGACAGCTATATCTTAGGCGTGCCTCAACCAATCATCACCAAACTTAAATATATAATGTAGGACATTACTCGGAAAGGGTCCTCCAAATTTTGTGCCGATCGGTCAAACGGGGGCGCTACAGCAATATAACATGTCTGTATAAACCTGGAAAATCAGTTCAATTTACATTGTTCTTATTTCTGTTCCAGTCACATATTACTGATAAAAATCATTTGTCCTGCAAGTTCTGTGTGTCATTCCAAATCAAGATATATGCAATGCCTAATGATAGTCATTTCCATTCCCTTGTGATATTTAAAAACTTTAAAAATTACATATTGCTATAACTACTACAATATCCAGCTGAAGTACGTCATTCTGGTAGTAGATCAATCAGGAGATGGCCTTTATGTATAATTTATAAAGATATCTTACCCTGCCTGTACATTATGGCCACCAGCCACACTGAACCTACAGCATTTCCATGATCATTTCAATCAAACAGCTAAATCTGAGGCATACTTCGTCTGATCATCACTAAATTTGAGCCACTAATGTACCACTTCACCTCAGACAGACCATACAACTTTGGTGCCGATCGGTCAAATGGGGGCGCTACAGCCACTGTCTATATATTTCTAATACCCACCTTAGCAAATTCAGTTGAAATGATCATATTTCTCATCAATCATTCCAAGAATTGCTCCCTTTCCCTTCAACTAGCTACATCTTTTTAATTTATGTTCTTTTTTCACCTATTTGCCTCATAGAACATTATCAGAATTCATTTACACATGAGAAGGCCTAAAAGTATTAAATAGCATTTCTAAAATGGAGCGTTGACTCCACCTGCTGGCCACACCATTTCCATTTCCATTTGATTCAAACAGCTAAATCTCAGGCATGCTTCACCCAATCCTCACAAAATTTGACTCACTGCTGCAGCACTGGACTACAGAAAGACCATCTAAGTTTGGTGGTGATCAGTCAAACGGGGGCACTACAGCCAATGTATTATGTCTAAGAGCCACTTTTGCAGATTCAGCTGAATTGTCCTTCTTTCTCATAAAACCTTCAAAGAATTGTTACCTTTCCCTTCACCTTAGTCCATATTTTTAATTTCCTTTCATTTTTTACCAATTTGCCTCATACAACATTATCAGACTTCATTTACACATGAGAAGGCCTGAAAGTATTAAATAGTATTTCTAAAATGGAGCGTTGACTCCACCTGCTGGCCACAACATTTCCATTCCCATTTCATTCAAACAGCTAAATCTCAGGCATGCTTCATCCGATCCTTACAAAACTTGATTCACTTCTGTATGACTGGACTACAGACAGATCTTCCAAGTTTGGTGGCGATCAGTCAATCTGGAGCGGTACAGCCACTGTCCTAGTATGTCTAATACCTACCTTGGCTAATTCAGCTGAAATATCCTTCATAATACTTTCAAGGAATTAACTTTCCCTTCACCTCAGTCCATATTTTTAAGCGCCTTTCATTTTTCTGCTATTTGACTTATAGAACATTATCAGATTTTATTTATAAGCCAGGCAGTAAATATTGCAGATTTTTTGCTTTTTTTTATTAAATTGGCCAGTAGGTGGAGATGGTGCTCTATTTATATTGCACTTTTTTGGAATTGTTTTTTATAGATTGGCCAGCAGGTGGAGTTCGTCCTCTATTTCATTAATGCCATTAAATTCTTTTAGGGCTTCTTATGTCTAGAAGAATACTTTACAAATGCAGTAAGCCACTGTTATTTTGAATATACAAGACGGCATGTGTTCACTGAGGTAATATAAAGTAAGCTTAACTTGTATGATCTAGACTTAAAATATTAGGTATGCAGGTGCCTATTTCTACCGACTACTTAGACCATCTGACACAAACCATACATTGTCTTGGGCTGAGGCACTTCACCAAAGGGTTCTATATTCTATCCTATATTGGTGTACTAAGGCTGCTTCTGCTAATGGCAGTAGTCAAACTGCCACACCAGGGACTGCATGCATACAGCAGGCTAATATTATACATAATGGCCATTTACTATAGAATGTCATTATAGTGTAGTGTGGTTTTTGTTAAATGTTGCTCATGACATTGTAATACTTTTTCTATGTGTATTTCCTTTACTGCCTGTTTCACCTACCATAATTGAAATTTATTCAGACATTTACATGTGTATTTAACATGCTTAAGAATGATGACTGTATTAACGATTATATTTATTGTTATTCATTAGAGACATAATGGAAAGCATATTATATACATTGTAAAATTGCAATTAACTACATTTGTCTTAGCCAAACATTTAGGTTTGTGTTATTGTTTGAGGACGCTGAAAAAGTACATTGAGGCCACAATAGTTGAGCCAGCACAATTGACATAATATTTCACATATGATGTGCTTAGCATTCTTACATAAACAGTGTATAAAGACCACAAATTGTGATAGTAGCACTAATATAAATATACTACAAAACTGCCAACATGGCAATATTCTTTTGAATATACAATTTAGTGTACAGTAAGTCAACACAGGCATCACAAACAAAGCTGGACCGTTATTTTGACATCAATTTAACCATGGCATCATGACTGTAAATTACGTAACATATGATATAGTACAGAACTGTTACAACACATCATTAATGTTTTGTTATTTCAGAGTAAAACTGAAAATAACTCAATAAATACTACAAAAAAAATTGTGAGACATCACAGCAATAAATATCCACAAGCAACAGCACATTTTACTCAAAGTACCTTTGCTGTCAGACTATAGTGTGTGTGGAGATGATTTCTGGTGCATTTCACTTCAGGTATCTGTTTGTAGTTCATACTGTCTGTGTGCAGTCTCTGAGTTCTTTAGAGAACGCTTTGGTTGTTGAAAAAATGGGCGCAGGGAAACTTGATGTAGTGACTATGGTGTCACTGATATAAAGATAAGGCACTGGAAAAGAGAGTAAAACCAGAAAGCTGCATGTTCATAGTAGCATTTCATATTTTCTGACTATTTAAATGCATTGGCTATCAGTTACAGTCTGTACTTCATTTCCAATTTAGCCACTGTCCTAATATATTTAAGACCAACCTTGGTTAATGCAGCTGACATCTCCTTATTGTTTATTTAGACATTTAAATATTAATCACCTTTCCCTTCATCTAAGTCCATATTTTTAATCTGCTTATATGTTACTGCCATTTGACTTTTAGAAATCTATCAAACTTCAATGTTACTTCATCCTGTGTACACTGCAGCAATTGCAATATTTCTCAAACAGCTAGTCACCACATTTCCCTTCGGTTTCTCATCTACCCTTTTCCCTTCATCGTACCTTAATAAACATATCTACGGTAATGTTCAAATGTCAGGTATCATCTTATAGTAGCATTTCCTACTTTCTGACCATTTAAATGCATTGGCCATCAGTTACAGTCTGTACTTCATTTCCAATTTAGCCGCTGTCCTAATATGTCGAAGAACAACCTTGGTTAATATACCTGACATCTCCTTATTGTTTATTTAAGCATTTAAATATTAATCACCTTTACCTTCATCTAAGTCCATATTTTTTATCTGCTTATATATTTCTGCCATTTAAGTTTTAGAAATCTATCAAACTTCAATGTTACTTCAGCCTGTGTACACTGCAGCAATTGCAATATTTCTCCAACAACTAGTCACCACATTTCCCTTCTGTTTCTCATCTACCTTTTTCCCTTTATCGTACCTTGATAAACATTTCTACAGTAATGTTCAAAATGTTTCGTATCATCATCTCATAGTATCATTTCCTATTTTCTGACTATTTAAATGCATTGCTCATCAATTACAGTCTATACTTCATTTACAATAATTAGTAAACTTTTAATTTTATGCCATTCACTTCATTACTATTCATTGCTTCTGTCCATTTGCTTTGGACCCGATTGTCACTGCTTGCAGTTATCTTTATTAAGGGTCCAAAGCATGAAATGCTTATGGACCATTATTGTTTTTCTTACGGTTTTTCTTTTTATTATTAAGGGTCCAAAGCATGAAATGCTTATGGACCATTATTGTTTTTCTTAGGATTATTATTATTATTATTATTATTATTATTATTATTATTATTATTTTTATTATTATTATTATTATTATTATTATTTTTTTCCTGCCCTAAAACTGAATGTACAGCCTAAACCGTAAGAGCTAGACCAACCAAACTTGGTAAGATGATGTCAATTCCTACCCGCTACTCAGATTCTCTGACCCAGTCCTGTCAGCCAGATGGGGGCGCTCTAGCGCCCCTCAACGCGTTTCAGTCCATATCTCCTGTCCTATTAGTCCTACAATTGAATTTATTTTTTCTGCTGATACAGACAGCTTTGCTCTACCAACTTGCCATTTGGACTATGAAGCTCCACCTACTTAGATTTTTTGCTAATTTGCATAATTTGTGAAACTGGCTTCTGCCTTCAAGTCCTACACTGTTGGACCAAATCAGACACATGAGGTGTCAAACCGATCAGTCCACTGACCTGATCAAAAGCTGTTCAAGAAAGTCTGACATTTGTCAATTTTATGGCCACTAGCCACGCCCAAATCACACCTAAATTTGGCCTATTTCAGTCTGACTGCTATAACTTCTCCATACCTTTGCCTACCTGAACCAAACTTAGAATCCAACCTCCCTGCTCTATTATGGGGTGACCATACAATGCAGCCCACATTTCGTCAATAGGGGGCGCTACAACTAAAAACTGCTGATATCTCCTGACTGCTTTGACCAATCTAATTGAAATTTGGCAGATATGTACTACGTACAAGCCTGAGGTCAGACAAGTATCATGGCAGTCATTAGTTGTAAAATCCTGGCCACCATTAGCCAATCAAAATCAACCAGCCATTTGACTGGCTAAACAATGAGCAATCCAAACCAAATTTGGGTTCTACATTTGTACTCTGACCCTGAACCCACCCTGTAATGGACATGTCAGTCTGCCATATGGGGGCGCTACAGCACATTTCTGCCTATTTCTCCTGAACTGTTAATTATAAAATTAACAATTGTTGTTTACGCTATCCACTAGCTCATGACAAATTTAATGGCATAAAGAACTTCATCATATCTCTTGCCATTTTTGCCTATTTTGTAAAAGTCTTAAAACAGTACTTTTTCTTAACCTCCTTGGATTTTCACCAAACCTTCATATTTCTGTGATCATTTTAATCAGGAGACAGTCCTTATAAAGAAATATTAAAAAAATCTGAAACTTTCCATGTGGTATGGCCACCAGCCACACCCACACCATACTGGTGCCACACCCATTTCAATCAGACAGCTATATCTGAGGCGTGCCTCAGCCAATCATCACGAAACTTAAATATATATTGTAGGACATTACTGGGGAAGGGCCCTCCAATTTTCATGCCAATCAGTCAAACAGGGGCACTACAGCAATATAACATGTCTGTATAAACCTGCAAAATCAGTTCAAGTTACATTGTTGTCATTTTTGATAAAGTGACATATTACTCGTTAAAATCATTTGTCCTGCAAGTTCTGTTAGTCATGCTAAATCAAGATAGTCCATAATAGTCATTTGAATTACCTTGTGATATTTAAAAACTTAATAAATAACATATTACTATAACTACAACAATGTCTAGCCAAAGTAGGTCTTTCTGGTAGTAGATCAATCAGGACACTGCCCTTATGTATAATTTATAAAGATAGCTTCACCTGCCTGTACAGTATGGCCACCAGCCACACTGAACCTACCACATTTCCATGCTCATTTCAATCAAACAGCTAAATATGAGGTATACTTCATATGATCTTCACGAAATTTGACCCACTAATGTACCACTGCACCTCAGACAGACCCTCCAAATTTGGTGCCGATCGGTCAAATGGGGGCGCTACAGCTAATGTGCATATATGTGTAAGACCCACCTTAGCAAATTCAGCTGAAATGTCCTTATTTCTCATCAAATATTGAAAGATTTGTTCCCTTTCCCTTCAACTAGGTCCATATTTTTAATTTTTGTTCATTTTTCACCCATTTGCCTCATAGAACATTATCAGACTTCATTTACACATGAGAAGGCCTAAAAGTTTTAAATAGCATTTCTAAAATGGAGTGTTGACTCCACCTGCTGGCCAAATGATTTCCATGCCCATTTCAATCAAACAGTTATATCTCTGGCATGCTTCATCCAATCCTAACAAAATTTGATTCCCTTCTGTATCAGTGGACTACAGACAGACCTTCCAAATTTGGTGCCGATCAGTCAAACGGGGGCGCTACAGCAATATAACATGTCTTTATAAACCTGCAAAATCAGTACAACTTACATTTATCTCATTTCTGTTCCAGTGACATATGACTGGTTGAAATCTTTTGTATTGCAAGTTCTCTTAGTTATGCCAAATCAAGAAATATGCAATGCCTAATTGTCATTTGCATTCCCTTGTGACATTTAAAAACTTAATAAATAACATATTGCTATAACTACTACAATGTCCAGCCCAAGAAGGTCATTCTGGTAGTAGATCAATCATGACACGGCCCTTATGGATAATTTATAAAAATAACTTGACCTACCTGTATGCTATGGCCACCAACTACACCAAACCTGCACCATTTCCATGCTCATTTCAATCAAACAGCTAAATCTGAGGCATTCTTCATCCAATCCTCATAAAATTTGACCAGCTAATGTAACCATAGACCACAGACAGACCTTCCAACTTTGGTGCCGATCGGTCAAATGGGGGAGCTACAGCCACTGTCTATATATTTCTAAGACCCACCTTAGCAAATTCAGTTGGAATGTCCTTATTTCTCTTCAAACATTCAAAGAATTGTTTGCTTTCCCTTCAACTAGGTCCATATTTTAATTTCTGTTCATTTTTCACCCATTTGCCTCAGAACATTATCAGAATTAATTTAAACATGAGAAGGCCTAAAAGTATTAAATAGCATTTCTAAAATGGAGCGTTGACTCCACCTGCTGGCCACACCATTTCCATTTCCATTTCATTCAAACAGCTAAATCTCAGGCATGCTTCTCCCAATCTTCACAAAATTTGACTGTCTCCTGCAGGAGTGGACTACAGACAGACCATCTATGTTTGGTGGTGATCGGGCAAATGGGGGCACTACAGCCAATGTTGTATTATGTCTAAGAGCCACCTTAACAGATTCAGCTGAAATGTCCTTATTCCTCATGAAACCTTCAAAGAATTGTTACCTTTCCCTTCACCTTAGTCCATATTTTTAATTTCCTTTCATTTTTCACCAATTTGCCTTATACAACATTATCAGACTTCATTTACAAATGAGAAAGTCAGAAAGCATTTAATATCATTTCTAAAATGGAGCGCTGACTACACCTTCTGGCCACACCATTTCCATTCCCATTTCATTCAAACAGCTAAATCTCAGGCATGCTTCATCTGATCCTTACAAAATTTGATTCACTTCTGTATGACTGGACTACAGACAAATCTTCCAAGTTTGGTGGCGATCAGTCAAACGGGGGCGCTACAGCAATATAACATCACTGTATAAACTGCAAAATCAGCTAAACTTACATTGTTCTTATTTCTGTTTCAGTCACATATTACTGATAAAAATCATTTGTCCTGCAAGTTCTGTGTGTCATTCCAAATCAAGATATATGCAATGCCTAATGATCGTCATTTCCATTCCCTTGTGATATTTAAAAACTTAAAAAATTACATATTGCTATAACTACTAAAATATCAAGCCGAAGTACGTCATTCTGGTAGTAGATCAATCAGGACATGGCCTTTATGGATAATTTATATAAATAGCTTGACCTACCTGTATGCTATGGCCACCAACTACACCAAACCTGCACCATTTCCATGCTCATTTCAATCAAACAGCTAAATCTGAGGCAGACTTTGTCTGATCATCACCAAATTTGACCCACTAATGTAGCACTGGACCTCAAACAGACCTTCCAAATTTGGTGCTGATCGGTCAAATGGGGGCGTGACAGCCACTGTCCATATATGTGTAAGACCCACCTTAGCAGATTCAGCTGAAATGTCCTTATTCCTCATGAAACCTTCAAATAATTGTTACCTTTCCCTTCAGCTGAGTCCATATTTTTAATTTCCTTTCATTTTTCACCAATTTGCCTTATACAACATTATCAGACTTCATTTACAAATGAGAAGGTCAGAAAGCATTTAATATCATTTCTAAAATGGAGCGCTGACTCCACCTGCTGGCCACACCATTTCCATTCCCATTTCATTCAAACAGCTAAATCTCAGGCATGCTTCATCCGATCCTTACAAAATTTGATTCACTTCTGTATCAGTGGACTACAGACAGACCTTCCAAGTTTGGTGGCGATCAGTCAAATGGGAGCCATACAACCACTGTCCTAGTATGTCTAATAACTACCTTGGCTAATTCAGCTGAAATATCCTTCATAATACTTTCAAGGAATTAACTTTCCCTTCACCTAAGTCCATATTTTTAAGCTCCTTTCATTTTTCTGCTATTTGACTTATAGAAAATTATCAGATTTCATTTATAAGCCAGCCAGTATATATTGCAGATTTTTTGCTTTTTTGTATTAAATTGGCCAGTAGGTGGAGATGGTGCTCTATTTATATTGCACTTTTTTGGATTTTTTTTATAGATTCGCCAGCAGGTGCAGTTCGTCCTCTATTTCATTAATGCCATTAAATTCTTTTAGGGCTTCTTATGTCTAGAAGAATACTTTACAAATGCAGTAAGCCACTGTTGTTTTAAATATACAAGACAGCATGTGTTCACTGAGGTACTATAAAGTAAGCTTAACTTGTATGATCTAGACTTAAAATATTAGTTATGCAGGTGCCTATTTCTACCGTCTACTTAGACCATCTGACACAAAAAACAAATTCTTTTGGGCTGAGGCACTTCAGCAAATGGTTATATATTGTATCTTATATTGTTGTACTAAGGCTGCTTCTGCTAATGGCAGTAGTCAAACTGCCACACCAGGGACTGCATACTACCAATTTTCAAATGTAGCGCTAACTCCACCTGCTGGCCTCACTATTTCCATACCGTATTCATTAAGTCTGCTAAACCTCATTCATACTTCATCGAATTCTCACAAAATTTGACTCACTTCTGTAGCACTGGACTATGAATAGACCATCTAACTTTGGTGACATTCGGTTAAACGGGGGTGCTTCTGCCACTGTCAAAATATACTAATAGTTAATGCAGCTGAAATTTCTTTATTTTTCATCAAACCTTCAAAGATTATTGACATTTTCATTTCATTTCACTTTTAGAAATGTATCAAAGTTCAGAGATACTTCAGGCTGTGTACAGTGCAACAATTGCAATTTCTTCCAACAGCTAGTCACCACATGTCCCTTCTGTTTCTCATCTACCCTCTTCCCTTTATCGCACCTTAATCAACATATCAAAGTCAATGTTCAAAATGTCAGGTATTATCTTATCATAGAACCATTTCCTACTTTTTCTGACTATTTAAATGCATTGGCCATCAGTTACAGTCTGTACTTCATTTCAAATTTAGCCACTGTCAAAATATGTCTAAGATCAACCTTGGTTAATGCAGCTGACATCTCCTTATTGTTTATTTAAACATTTAAATATTAATCACCTTTCCCTTCATCTAAGTCCATATTTTTAATCTGCTTATAAATTCCTGCCATTTGACTTTTAGAAATCTATCAAACTTCAATGTTACTTCAGCCTGTGTACACTGCAGCAATTGCAATATTTCTCCAACAGCTTGTCACCACATTTCCCTTCTGTTTCTCATCTACCTTTTTCCCTTTATCGTACCTTGATAAACATTTCCAAAGGTAATGTTTAAATGTTAGATATCATCTCATAGTAGCATTTCATATTTTCTACCAATTTAAATGCATTGCTCATCAATTACAGTCTGTACTTCATTAACAAATAATTAGTGAACTTCTAATTTTATGCCATTCACTTCTTTCCTCTTCATTGCTTCTTTCCATTAGCTTTGGACCCGATTGTCACTGCTTGCAGTTATCTTTATTATTATTATTATTATTATTATTAAGGGTCCAAAGGACGAAGTCCTTATGGACCATTATTGTTTTTCTTAGGATTATTAAGGGTCCAAAGGACGAAGTCCTTATGGACCATTATTGTTTTTCTTAGGATTTTTCTCTTTTATTATTAAGGGTCCAAAGCATGAAATGCTTATGGACCATTATTGTTTTTCTTAGGATTTTTCTCTTTTATTAAGGGTCCAAAGCATGAAATGCTTATGGACCATTATTGTTTTTCTTAGGATTATTATTATTTTTTTCCTGCCCTAAAACTGAATGTACAGCCTAAACCGTAAGAGCTAGACCAACCAAACTTGGTAACATGATGTCAATTCCTACCCGCTACTCAGATTCTCCGACCCAGGCCTGCCAGCCAGATGGGGGCGCTCTAGCACCCCACAACGCGTTTCAGTCCATATCTCCTGTCCTATTAGTCCTACAATTGAAATTCTTTTTTCTGCTGATACAGACAGCCATTCCCTACCAACTTGCCATTTGGACTATGAAGCTCCGCCTACTTAGATTTTTTGCTAATTTGCATAATTTGCAAATCCTACTTTTCCCTTCAAGTCCTAGCTTGTTCTACCAAATCAGACAAATGAGGTGTCAAACGAATCAGAACTCTGAGCTGATCAAGAATCATCAACAAAATTCAGACATTTTTATATCCTACGGCCATTAGCCACGCCCAAACAATGGCCAAATTTCGCCCATTTTGGTCTGACGGTTATAACTTGGCTATTCCTTGGCCTACCTTGACCAAATTTGAAATGCTACCTCGCAACACCATCCTGGGGACACGGTCCAAGGCGGGCCGCATTTCGTCAATAGGGGGCGCTACAACTAAAAACTGGCAGTATCTCCTGACTACCTTGGCCAATCTAACTGAAATTTGGCAGATATGTACTAGGACACAGCCTGTGGTCAGTCACATACAATGGCAGTAATTCATCCTTAAAGAGTGGCCGCCATCGTCCAATCAAAATCAAGCAGCCATTTGACAGGCTTATCAATGACCAATCTAAATCAAATTTGGGTGATACATTTGTGCTCTCACCCTCTGCCTACCCTGTAAAGGACACCTCACTTGGCCAGATGGGGGCGCTACAGTGACAACTTTTGCGTTTCTGCCTATTTCTCGAGAATGGTGAAGCCTACAATCAACATTTACTGCCAGTTCAATTCAGTACGACATGCCAAATCAAACAACATGTATAACTTGCTTCTGCACCTTAGCATTTTTGCATAATTCATATTGGTCTGAAAACAAGACATTTCGTTAGCCTCCTAGGATTTTCACCAAACCTACACAAATCTGGTATCATTTAAATCAGGAGACAGTCCATATATAAAATTATTAAAAAAATCATAAACTTTCCATGAGGTACGGCCACCAGCCACACGCGAACCATACTGGTGCCACACCCATTTCAATCAGACAGCTATATCTTAGGCGTGCCTCAACCAATCATCACCAAACTTAAACATAAAATGTAGGACATTACTGGGGAAGGGCCCTCCAAATTATGTGCCGATCGGTCAAACGGGGGCGCTACAGCAATATAACATGTCTGTATAAACCTGGAAAATCAGTTCAACTTACATTGTTCTTATTTCTGTTCCAGTCACATATTAATTATAAAAATCATTTGTCCTGCAAGTTCTGTGTGTCATTCCAAATCAAGATATATGCAATGCCTAATGATAGTCATTTCCATTCCCTTGTGATATTTAAAAACTTAATAAATTACATATTGCTATAACTGCTGCAATGTCCAGCCCAATTAGGTCATTCTGGTAGTAGATCAATCAGGACACTGCCCTTATGTCTAATTTATAAGGATAACTTCACTTGCCTGTACAGTATAGCCACCAGCCACACTGAACCTACAGCATTTCCATGATCATTTCAATCAAACAGCTAAATCAGATGCATACTTCATCTAATCATCACCAAATTTGACCCACTAATGTAGCACTGCACCTCAGACAGACCCTGCAAATTTGGTGCCGATCGGTCAAATGGGGGCGCTACAGCTACTGTCCATATATGTCTAAGACCCACCTTAGCAAATTCAGCTGAAATGTCCTTCTTTCTCATAAATCATTCAAAGAATTTTTACCTTTCCCTACACCTTAGTCCATATTTTTAAGTTCCTTTCATTTTTCACCAATTTTCCTTATACAACATTATCAGACTTCATTTACAAATGAGAAGGTCAGAAAGCATTTAATATCATTTCTAAAATGGAGCGCTGACTCCACCTGCTGGCCACAACATTTCCATTCCCATTTAATTCAAACAGCTAAATCTCAGGCATGCTTCATCCGATTCTTACAAAATTTGATTCACTTCTGTATGACTGGACTACAGACAGATCTTCCAAGTTTGGTGGCGATCAGTCAATCTGGAGCGGTACAGCCACTGTCATATTATGTGTAATACCTACCTTGGCTAATTCAGCTGAAATATCCTTCATAATACTTTCAAAGAATTAACTTTCCCTTCACCTCAGTCCATATTTTTAAGCTCCTTTCATTTTTCTGCTATTTGACTTATAGAAAATTATCAGATTTTATTTATAAGCCAGGCAGTATATATTGCAGATTTTTCTATTTTTTGTATTAAATTGGCCAGTAGGTGGAGATGGTGCTCTATTTATATTGCAATTTTTTGGATTTTTTTTTATAGACTAGCCAGCAGGTGCAGTTCATCCTCTATTTCTATAATGCCATTCAATTCTGTCAGGGCTTCTCATGTCTAGAAGAATACTTTACAAATGGAGTAAGCCACTGTTGTTTTAAATATACAAGACAGCATGTGTTCACTGAGGTACTATAAAGTAAGCTTAACTTGTATGATCCAGACTTAAAATATTAGGTATGTAGGTGCCTATTTCTACCATCTACTTAGACCATCTGACACAAACCACACATTCTTTTGGGCTGAGGCACTTCACCAAAGGGTTCTATATTATATAATATATTGGTTTACTAAGGCTGCTTCTGCTAATGGCAGTAGTCAAACTGCCACTCCAGGGACTGCATGCTACCATTTATCAAATATAGTGCTAACTCCACCTGCTGGCCACACTATTTCCATACCAAATTCATTTAGTCTGCTAAATCTCATTTATACTTCATCAAATTCTCATAAAATTTGAGTCACTTCTATAGCACTGGACTACGAATAGACCATCCAACTTTGGTGACATTCGGTTAAACGGGGGCGCTACTGCCACTGTCAAAATATGTCTAAAACTCATAGTTAATGCAGCTGAAATTTCTTTATTTTTCATCAAACCTTCAGAGATTAATCACATATTCATTTACTTTCATTTTCCTGCCATTTCACTTTTAGAAATGTATCAAAGTTCAGTGATACTTCAGGCTGTGTACACTGCAGCAACTGCAATTTCTTTGAACAGCTAGTCACCACGTTTCCCTTCTGTTTCTCATCTACCATCTTCCCTTTATCGTACCTTAATCAACATTTCTACGGTAATGTTAAAATGTCAAGTATCATCTTATCATAGTAGCATTTGCAACATTCTGACTATTTAAATGCATTGGCCATCAGTTACAATCTGTACTTCATTTCCAATTTAGCCACTGTCCTAATATGTCTAACCACAACCTTGGTTAATGCAGCTGACATCTCCTTATTGTTTATTTAAATATTTAAATATTAATCACCTTTCCCTTCACCCTTGACCATATTATTAATCTGCTTACATATTGCTGCCATTTGACTTTTAGAAATCTATCAAACTTCAATGTTACTTCAGCCTGTGTACACTGCAGCAATTGCAATATTTCTACCAACAGCTAGTCACCTCATTTCCCTTCTGTTTCTCATCTTCCCTTTTCCTTTTATCAAACATTGATGAACATTTCTACAGTAATGTTTAAAGGTTAGATATCATCATATAATTTTAGCATGTCATATTTTCTGACTATTTAAATGCATTGGCCATCAATTACAGTCTGTACTTCATTTACAATAATTAGTAAACTTTTAAGTTTATGTCATTCACTTCATTCCTATTCATTGCTTCTGTCCATTTGCTTTGGACCCGATTGTCACTGCTTGCAGTTATCTTTATTATTATTATTATTATTTTTCGCGCCCTAAAACTGAATGCACAGCCTAAACCGTAAGTGCTAGACCAACCAAACTTGGTAATATGATGTCAATTCCTACCCGCTACTCAGATTCTCTGACCCAGGCCTGTCAGCCAGATGGGGGCGCTCTAGCGCCCCCCAATGCGTTTCAGTCCATATCTCCTGTCCTATTAGTATTATAATTGAAATTATTTTTTCTGCTGATACAGACAGCTTTGCTCTACCAACTTGCTATTTGGACTATGAAGCTCCGCCTACTTAGATTTTTTGCTAATTTGCATAATTTGTGAAACTGACTTCTGCCTTCAAGTCCTACAATATTGGACCAAATCAGACAAATGAGGTGTCAAACCGATCAGTCCACTTAGCTGATCAAAATAGATTCAAGAAAGTCTGACATTTGTCTATTTTATGGCCACTAGCCATGCCCAAATCCCACCTAAATTTGGCCTATTTCAGTCTGAATGCTATAACTTCTCCATACCTTTGCCTACCTGAACCAAACTTACAATCCAACCTCCCTGCTCTATTATGGGGTGACCATACAATGCAGCCCACATTTCGTCAATAGGGGGCGCTACAACTAAAAACTGCTGATATCTCCTGACTGCTTTGACCAATCTAATTGAAATTTGGCAGATATGTACTACGTACAAGCCTGAGGTCAGACAAGTATCATGGCAGTCATTAGTTGTAAAATCCTGGCCACCATTAGCCAATCAAAATCAACCAGCCATTTGACTGGCTAAACAATGAGCAATCCAAACCAAATTTGGGTTCTACATTTGTACTCTGACCCTGAACCCACCCTGTAATGGACATGTCAGTCTGCCATATGGGGGCGCTACAGCACATTTCTGCCTATTTCTCCTGAACTGTTAATTATAAAATTGACAATTGTTGTTTACGCTATCCACTAGCTCATGACAAATTTAATGGCATAAAGAACTTCATCATATCTCTTGCCATTTTTGCCTATTTTGTAAAAGTCTTAAAACAGTACTTTTTTCTTATCCTCCTAGGATTTTCACCAAACCTACACAAACCTGGTATCATTTAAATCAGGAGACAGTCCCTATATAAAATTATTAAAAAAATCATAAACTTTCCATGAGGTATGGCCACCAGCCACACCCAAACCATAGTGGTGCCACACCCATTTCAATCAGACAGCTATATCTCAGGCCTGCCTCAACCAATCATCATCAAACTTAAATATATAATGTAGGATATTACTGGAGAAGGGCCCTCCAAATTTGGTGCCGATCAGTCAAACGGGGGTGCTACAGCAATATAACATCACTGTATAAACTGCAAAATCAGCTCAACTTACATTTATCTCATTTTTGATCCAGTGACATATTACTGGTTAAAATCTTTTGCCCTGCAAGTTCTGTGAGTCATGTCAAATCAAGAAATATGCAATGTCGCATGATAGTCATTTGCATTCCTTTGTCATATTTAAAAACTTAATTAATAACATATTACTGTAACTACTGCAATGTCCAGCCTAAGTAGGTCAATCTGGTAGTAGAAAAATCAGGACACTGCCCATATGTATAATTTATAAAGATAACTTCACTTGCCTGTACTGTATAGCCACCAGCCACACTGAACCTACAGCATTTCCATGATCATTTCAATCAAACAGCTAAATCAGAGGCATACTTCATCTGATCATCACCAAATTTGACCAACTAATGTAGCACTGCACCTCAGACAGACCGTGCAAATTTGGTGCCGATCGGTCAAATGGGGGCGCTACAGCTACTGTCCATTTATGTCTAAGACCCACCTTAGCAAATTCAGCTGAAATGTCCTTCTTTCTCATAAATCCTTCAAAGAATTTTTACCTTTCCCTACACCTTAGTCCATATTTTTAAGTTCCTTTCATTTTTCACCAATTTGCCTTATACAACATTATCAGACTTCATTTCCAAATGAGAAGGTCAGAAAGCATTTAATATCATTTCTAAAATGGAGCGCTGACTCCACCTGCTGGCCACATTTCCATTCCCATTTCATTCAAACAGCTAAATCTCAGGCATGCTTCATCCGATTCTTACAAAATTTGATTCACTTCTGTATGACTGGACTACAGACAGATCTTCCAAGTTTGGTGGCGATCAGTCAATCTGGAGCGGTACAGCCACTGTCCTAGTATGTCTAATACCTACCTTGGCAAATTCAGCTGAAATATCCTTCATAATACTTTCAAGGAATTAACTTTTCCTTCACCTCAGTCCGTATTTTTAAGCTCCTTTCATTTTTCTGCTATTTGACTTATAGAAAATTATCAGATTTTATTTATAAGCCAGGCAGTATATATTGCAGATTTTTCACTTTTTTGTATTAAATTGGCCAGTAGGTGGAGATGATGCTCTATTTATATTGCACTTTTTTTTATTTTTTTTTATAGATTGGCCAGCAGGTGCAGTTCGTCCTCTATTTCATTAATGCCATTAAATTCTTTCAGGGCTTCTTATGTCTAGAAGAATACTTTACAAATGGAGTAAGCCACTGTTGTTTTTTTTAATATAGAAGACAGCATGTGTTTACTGAGGTACTATAAAGTAAGCTTAACTTGTATGACCTAGACTTAAAATATTAGGTATGCAGGTGCCTATTTCTACCGTCTACTTAGACCATCTGACACAAAAAACAAATTCTTTTGGGCTGAGGCACTTCAGCAAATGGTTATATATTGTATCTTATATTGTTGTAATAAGGCTGCTTCTGCTAATAGCAGTAGTCAAACTGCCACACCAGGGACTGCATGCTACCAATTATCAAATGTAGCGCTAACTCCACCTGCTGGCCTCACTATTTCCATACCGAATTCATTAAGTCTGCTAAACCTCATTCATACTTCATCGAATTCTCACAAAATTTGACTCACTTCTGTAGCACTGGACTATGAATAGACCATCTAACTTTGGTGACATTCGGTTAAACGGGGGCGCTTCTGCCACTGTCAAAATATACTCATAGTTAATGCAGCTGAAATTTCTTTATTTTTCATCAAACCTTCAAAGATTATTGACATTTTCATTTCATTTCACTTTTAGAAATGTATCAAAGTTCAGAGATACTTCAGGCTGTGTACAGTGCAACAATTACTTCCAACAGCTAGTCACCACATGTCCCTTCTGTTTCTCATCTACCCTCTTCCCTTTATCGTACCTTAATCAACATATCAAAGTCAATGTTCAAAATGTCTGGTCTTATCTTATCATAGAAGCATTTCCTACTTTTTCTGATTATTTAAATGCATTGGCCATCAGTTACAGTCTGTACTTCATTTCAAATTTAGCCACTGTCCAAATATGTCTAAGGTCAACCTTGGTTAATGCAGCTGACATCTCCTTATTGTTTATTTAAACATTGAAATATTATTCACCTTTCCCTTCTTCAAAGTCCATATTTTTAATCTGCTTATAAATTCCTGCCATTTGACTTTTAGAAATCTATCAAACTTCAATGTTACTTCAGCCTGTGTACACTGCAGCAATTGCAATATTTCTAAAACAGCTAGTCACCACATTTCCCTTCCGTTTCTCATCTACCATTTTCCTTTATCATACCTTGATAAACATTTCCACAATAATGTTTAAATGTTAGCTATCATCTCATAGTAGCATTTCTTATTTTCTGACTATTTAAATGCATTGGCCATCAGTTACAGTCTATACTTCATTTACAATTTAGCCACTGCCCTAATATGTCTAACAACAACCTTGGTTAATGCAGCTGACATTTCTTTATTGTCTATTTAAACATTTAAATATTAATCATCTTTCCCTTCATCTAAGTCCATATTTTTAATCTGCTTATAAATTCCTGCCATTTGACTTTTAGAAATCTATCAAACTTCAATGTTACTTCAGCCTGTGTACACTGCAGCAATTGCAATATTTCTCCAACAGCTAGTCAATACATTTCCCTTCTGTTTCTGATCTACCTTTTTCCCTTTATCGTACCTTAATAAACATTTCCAAGGTAATGTTTAAATGTTAGATATCATCTCATAGTAGCATTTCATATTTTCTGCCAATTTAAATGCATTGCTCATCAATTACAGTCTGTACTTCATTTCAAATAATTAGTGAACTCCTAATTTTATGCCATTCACTCCTTTCCTCTTCATTGCTTCTTTCCATTAGCTTTGGACCCGATTGTCACTGCTTGCAGTTATCTTTAAGGGTCCAAAGCATGAAATGCTTATGGACCATTATTGTTTTTCTTAGGATTATTATTATTATTAAGGGTCCAAAGCATGAAATGCTATGGAACCTTATTGTTTTTCTTAGGATTATTATTATTATTTTTTTCCTGCCCTAAAACTGAATGTACAGCCTAAACCGTAAGAGCTAGACCAACCAAACTTGGTAAGATGATGTCAATTCCTACCCGCTACTCAGATTCTCTGACCCAGTCCTGTCAGCCAGATGGGGGCGCCTTAGCGTCCCCCAACACGTTTCGGTCGATATCTCCTGTCCTGTTAGTCCTACAATCGAAATTCTTTGTTCTACATATACAGACAGCAAAGCCCTACCCACTTGCCATTTGGACTATGAAGCTCCGCCTACTTAGATTTTTTGCTAATTTGCATAATTTGCAAATCCTACTTTTCCCTTCAAGTCCTAGCTTGTGCTACCAAATCAGACAAATGAGGTGTCAAACGAATCAGAACTCTGAGCTGATCAAGAATCATCAACAAAATTCAGACATTTTTATTTCCTACGGCCATTAGCCACGCCCAAACAATGGCCAAATTTCACCCATTTTGGTCTGACGGCTATAACTTGGCTATTCCTTGGCCAACCTTGACCAAATTTGAAAAGCTACCTCGCAACACCATCCTGGGGACACGGTCCAAGGCGGGCCGCATTTCGTCAATAGGGGGCGCTACAACTAAAAACTGGCAGTATCTCCTGACTGCCTTGGCCAATCTAACTGAAATTTGGCAGATATGTACTAGGACGCAGCCTGTGGTCAGTCACATACAATGGCAGTAATTCGTCCTTAAAGAGTGGCTGCCATCGTCCAATCAAAATCAAGCAGCCATTTGACAGGCTTATCAATGACCAATCTAAATCAAATTTGGGTGATACATTTGTGCTCTCACTCTCTGCCTACCCTGTAAAGGACACCTCACTCGGCCAGATGGGGGCGCTACAGTGACAACTTTTGCGTTTCTGCCTATTTCTTGAGAATGGTGAAGCCTAAAATCAACATTTACTGCCAGGTCAATTCAGTACGACATGCCAAATCAAACAACATGTAGAACTTGCTTCTACACCTTAGCATTTTTGCATAATTCATATTGGTCTGAAAACAAGACATTTCATTAGCCTCCTAGGATTTTCACCAAACCTACACAAATCTGGTATCATTTAAATCAGGAGACAGTCCTTATATATAATTATCCAAAAAAACCTAAACTTTCAATGAGGATCGGCCACCAGCCACACCCAAACCATATAGGTGCCAAGGCCAATTCAATCAGACAGCTATATCTTAGGCGTGCCTCAACCAATCATCACCAAACTTAAATATATAATGTAGGACATTACTCGGAAAGGGCCCTCCAAATTTTGTGCCGATCGGTCAAACGGGGGCGCTACAGCAATATAACATGTCTGTATAAACCTGGAAAATCAGTTCAACTTACATTGTTCTTATTTCTGTTCCAGTCACATATTAATTATAAAAATCATTTGTCCTACAAGTTCTGTGTGTCATTCCAAATCAAGATATATGCAATGCCTAATGATAGTCATTTCCATTCCCTTGTGATATTTAAAAACTTAATAAATTACATATTGCTATAGCTACTGCAATGTTCAGCCAAAGTAGGTCATTCTGGTAGTAGATCAATCAAGACACTGCCCTTATGTCTAATTTATAAGGATAACTTCACCTGCATGTACAGTATGGCCACCAGCCACACTGACCCTACAGCATTTCCATTCTCATTTCAATCAAACAGCTTAATCTGAGGCATACTTCATCTGATCATCACCAAATTTGACCAACTAATGTAGCACTGCACCTCAGACAGACCCACCAAATTTGGTGCTGATCGGTCAAATGGGGGCGCTACAGCAATATAACATCTGTATAAATGTGGAAAATCAGTTCAACTTACATTGTTCTTATTTCTGTTACAGTCACATTTTACTGATAAAAATATTTTGTCCTGCAAGTTCTGTGTGAGATTGCAAATCAAGATATATGCAATGTTACATGATAGTCATTTGCATTCCCTTGTGATTATTAAAAACTTAATAAATAACATATTGCTATAACTACTACAATGTCCAGCCAAACTAGGTCATTCTCATATTACATCAATCATGACATGGTCCTTATAGATAATTTATAAAAATAGCTTGACCTACCTGTATGCTATGGCCACCAACTACACCAAACCTGCACCATTTCCATACTCATTTCAATCAAACAGCTAAATCTGAGGCAGACTTCATCTGATCATCACCAAATTAGACCCACTAATGTAGCACTGGACCTCAAACAGACCTTCCAAATTTGGTGCTGATCGGTCAAATGGAGGCGTGACAACCACTGTCCATATATGTGTAAGACCCACCTTAGCAGATTCAGCTGAAATGTCCTTATTCCTCATGAAACCTTCAAATAATTGTTACCTTTCCCTTCAGCTCAGTCCATATTTTTAATTTCCTTTAATTTTTCAACAATTTGCCTCATACAACATTATCAGACTTCATTTACAAATGAGAAGGTCAGAAAGCATTTAATATCATTTCTAAAATGTAGCGCTGACTCCACCTGCTGGCCACACCATTTCCATTCCCATTTCATTCAAACAGCTAAATCTCAGGCATGCTTCATCTGATCCTTACAAAATTTGATTCACTTCTGTATGACTGGACTACAGACAAATCATCCAAGTTTGGTGGCGATCAGTCAATCTGGAGCAGTACAGCCACTGTCCTAGTATGTCTAATACCTACCTTGGCTAATTCAGCTGAAATATCCTTCATAATACTTTCAAGTAATTAACTTTCCCTTCACCTCAGTCCATATTTTTAAGCTCCTTTCATTTTTATGCTATTTGACTTATAGAAAATTATCAGATTTTATTTATAAGCCAGGCAGTATATATTGCAGATTTTTGGCTTTTTTGTATTAAATTGGCCAGTAGGTGGAGATGGTGCTCTATTTATATTGCAGTTTTTTTAATTTTTTTTTATGAATTAGCCAGCAGGTGTAGTTCGTCCTGTATTTCATTAATGGCATTAAATTCTTTCAGGGCTTCTTATGTCTAGAAGAATACTTTACAAATGCAGTAAGCCACTGTTGTTTTTTTTAATATACAAGACAGCATGTGTTCACTGACGTACTATAAAGTAAGCTTAACTTGTATGATCTAGACTTAAAATATTAGGTATGCAGGTGCCTATTTCTACCGTCTACTTAGACCATCTGACACAAAAAACAAATTCTTTTGGGCTGAGGCACTTCAGCAAATGGTTATATATTGTATCTTATATTGTACTAAGGCTGCTTCTGCTAATGGCAGTAGTCAAACTGCCACACCAGGGACTGCATACTACCAATTATCAAATGTAGTGCTAACTCCACCTGCTGGCCTCACTATTTCCATACCGAATTCATTAAGTCTGCTAAACCTCATTCATACTTCATCGAATTCTCACAAAATTTGACTCACTTCTGTAGCACTGGACTATGAATAGACCATCTAACTTTGGTGACATTCGGTTAAACGGTGGCGCTTCTGCCACTGTCAAAATATACTCATAGTTAATGCAGCTGAAATTTCTTAATTTTTCATCAAACCTTCAAAGATTATTGACATTTTCATTTCATTTCACTTTTAGAAATGTATCAAAGTTCAGAGATACTTCAGGCTGTGTACAGTGCAACAATTGGAATTTCTTCCAACAGCTAGTCACCACATGTCCCTTCTGTTTCTGATCTACCCTCTTCCCTTTATCATACCTTAATCAACATATCAAAGTCAATGTTCAAAATATCAGGTATTATCTTATCATAGAAGCATTTCCTACTTATTCTGACTATTTAAATGCATTGGCCATCAGTTACAGTCTGTACTTCATTTCCAATTTAGCCACCGTCATAACATGTCTAAGACCAACCTTAGATAATGCAGCTGAAATTAGCTTATTTCTCATGAAATATTTAAAAATTAATCACCTTTCCCCTCATCTCAGTCCATATTATTAAATAGCTTTCATTTTCCTGCCATTTCACTTTTAGAAATCTATCAAACTGCAGTGATGTACACTGCAGCAATTTCAATTTTTTCCAACAACTAGTCACCACATGTCCGTTCTTTCTCATCTACCATTTTCCTTCTTTCTGTCTATTTAAATGCATTGGCCATCCGTTACAGTCTGTACTTCATTTCCAATTTAGCCACCGTCATAATATGTCTAAGACCAACCTTGGTTAATGCAGCTGACATCTCCTTATTGTTTATTTAAACATTTAAATATTAATCACCTTTCCCTTCATCTAAGTCCATATTTTTAATCTCATATATTCCTGCCATTTAACTTTTAGAAATCTATCAAACTTCAATGTTACTTCAGCCTGTGTACACTGCAGCAATTGCAATATTTCTCCAACAGCTAGTCACCACATTTCCCTTCCGTTTCTCATCTACCATTTTCCTTTATCATATCTTGATAAACATTTCCACAATAATGTTTAAATGTTAGCTCTCATCTCATAGTAGCATTTATTATTTTCTGACTATTTAAATGCATTGGCCATCAGTTACAGTCTATACTTCATTTATAATTTAGCCACTGTCCTAATATGTCTTACAACAACCTTGGTTAATGCAGCTGACATCTCCTTATTGTTTATTTAAACATTTAAATATTAATCACCTTTCCATTCATCTAAGTCCATATTTTTAATCTGCTTATATGTTACTGCCATTTGACTTTTAGAAATCTATCAAACTTCAATGTTACTTTATCCTGTGTACACTGCAGCAATTGCAATATTTCTCAAACAGCTAGTCACCACATTTCCCTTCGGTTTCTCATCTACCCATTTCCCTTCATCGTACCTTGATAAACATTTCCATGGTAATGTTCAAAATGTTAGTTATCATCTCATAGAAGCATTTCATATTTTCTGCCAATTTAAATGCATTGCTCATCAATTACAGTCTGTACTTAATTTACAAATAATTAGTGAACTTCTAATTTTATGCCATTCACTTTTTTCCTCTTCATTGCTTCTTTCCATTAGCTTTGGACCCGATTGTCACTGCTTGCAGTTATCTTTATTATTATTATTATTATTATTATTATTATTATTATTTTTTTCCTGCCCTAAAACTGAATGTACAGCCTAAACCGTAAGAGCTAGACCAACCAAACTTGGTAAGATGATGTCAATTCCTACCCGCTACTCAGATTCTCTGACCCAGTCCTGTCAGCCAGATGGGGGCGCTCTAGCGCCCCTCAACGCGTTTCAGTCCATATCTCCTGTCCTATTAGTCCTACAATTGAATTTATTTTTTCTGCTGATACAGACAGCTTTGCTCTACCAACTTGCCATTTGGACTATGAAGCTCCACCTACTTAGATTTTTTGCTAATTTGCATAATTTGTGAAACTGACTTCTGCCTTCAAGTCCTACACTATTGGACCAAATCAGACAAATGAGGTGTCAAACCGATCAGTCCACTGACCTGATCAAAAGCTGTTCAAGAAAGTCTGACATTTGTCTATTTTATGGCCACTAGCCACGCCCAAATCGCACCTAAATTTGGCCTATTTCACTCTGACTGCTATAACTTCTCCATACCTTTGCCTACCTGAACCAAACTTACAATCCAATGTCCCTGCTCTATTATGGGGTGACCATACAATGCAGCCCACATTTCGTCAATAGGGGGCGCTACAACTAAAAACTGCTGATATCTCCTGACTGCTTTGACCAATCTAATTGAAATTTGGCAGATATGTACTACGTACAAGCCTGAGGTCAGACAAGTATCATGGCAGTCATTAGTTGTAAAATCTTGGCCACCATTAGCCAATCAAAATCAACCAGCCATTTGACTGGCTAAACAATGAGCAATCCAAACCAAATTTGGGTTCTACATTTGTACTCTGACCCTGAACCCACCCTGCAATGGACATGTCAGTCTGCCATATGGGGGCGCTACAGCACATTTCTGCCTATTTCTCCTGAACTGTTAATTATAAAATTGACAATTGTTGTTTACGCTATCCACTAGCTCATGACAAATTTAATGACATAAAGAACTTCATCATATCTCTTGCCATTTTTGCGTATTTTGTAAAAGTCTTAAAACAGTACTTTTTCTTAACCTCCTTGGATTTTCACCAAACCTTCATATTTCTGTGATCATTTTAATCAGGAGACAGTCCTTATAAAGAAATATTAACAAAATCTGAAACTTTCCATGTGGTATGGCCACCAGCCACACCCAAACCATACTGGTGCCACACCCATTTCAATCAGACAGCTATATCTGAGGCGTGCCTCAGCCAATCATCACGAAACTTAAATATATATTGTAGGACATTACTGGGGAAGGGCCCTCCAATTTTCATGCCAATCAGTCAAACAGGGGCACTACAGCAATATAACATGTCTGTATAAACCTGCAAAATCAGTTCAAGTTACATTGTTGTCATTTTTGATAAAGTGATATATTACTCGTTAAAATCTTTTGTCCTGCAAGTTCTGTTAGTCATGTTAAATCAAGATAGTCCATAATAGTCATTTGAATTACCTTGTGATATTTAAAAACTTAATAAATAACATATTACTATAACTACTACAATGTCTAGCCAAAGTAGGTCTTTCTGGTAGTAGATCAATCAGGACACTGCCCTTATGTATAATTTATAAAGATAGCTTCACCTGCCTGTACAGTATGGCCACCAGCCACACTGAACCTACCACATTTCCATGCTCATTTCAATCAAACAGCTAAATATGAGGTATACTTCATATGATCTTCACAAAATTTGACCCACTAATGTACCACTGCACCTCAGACAGACCCTCCAAATTTGGTGCCGATCAGTCAAATGGGGGCGCTACAGCTAATGTGCATATATGTGTAAGACCCACCTTAGCAAATTCAGCTGAAATGTCCTTATTTCTCATCAAATATTCAAAGATTTGTTCCCTTTCCCTTCAACTAGGTCCATATTTTTAATTTTTGTTCATTTTTCACCCATTTGCCTCATAGAACATTATCAGACTTCATTTACACATGAGAAGGCCTAAAAGTTTTAAATAGCATTTCTAAAATGGAGTGTTGACTCCACCTGCTGGCCAAATGATTTCCATGCCCATTTCAATCAAACAGTTATATCTCTGGCATGCTTCATCCAATCCTAACAAAATTTGATTCCCTTCTGTATCAGTGGACTACAGACAGACCTTCCAAGTTTGGTGGCGATCAGTGAAACGGGAGCCATACAACCAGTGTCGTAGTATGTCTAATACGTACCTTTGGTAATTCAGCTGAAATATCCTTCATAATACTTTCAAACAATTGTTACCTTTCCCTTCACCTGCGTCCATATTTTTAATTTCCTTTCAATTTTCACCAATTTGCCTTATACAACATTATCAGACTTCATTTACAAATGAGGTCAGAAAGCATTTAATATCATTTCTAAAATGGAGCGCTGACTCCACCTGCTGGCCACAACATTTCCATTCCCATTTCATTCAAACAGCTAAATCTCAGGCATGCTTCATCCGATCCTTACAAAATTTGATTCACTTCTGTATGACTGGACTACAGACAGATCTTCCAAGTTTGGTGGCGATCAGTCAATCTGGAGCGGTACAGCCACTGTCCTAGTATGTCTAATACCTACCTTGGCTAATTCAGCTGAAATATCCTTCATAATACTTTCAAGGAATTAACTTTCCCTTCACCTCAGTTCATATTTTTAAGCTCCTTTCATTTTTCTGCTATTTGACTTATAGAAAATTATCAGATTTTATTTATAAGCCAGGCAGTATATATTGCAGATTTTTCGCTTTTTTTGTATTAAATTGGCCAGTAGGTGGAGATGGTGCTCTATTTATATTGCACTTTTTTGGATTTTTTTTTTATAGATTCGCCAGCAGGTGCAGTTCGTCCTCTATTTCATTAATGCCATTAAATTCTTTTAGGGCTTCTTATGTCTAGAAGAATACTTTATAAATGTAGTAAGCCACTGTTGTTTTGAATATACAAGACGGCATGTGTTCACTGAGGTAGTATAAAGTAAGCTTAACTTGTATGATCCAGACTTAAAATATTAGGTATGCAGGTGCCTATTTCTACCGACTACTTAGACCATCTGACACAAACCATACATTGTCTTGGGCTGAGGCACTTCACCAAAGGGTTCTATATTTTATCCTATATTGGTGTACTAAGGCTGCTTCTGCTAATGGCAGTAGTCAAACTGCCACACCAGGGACTGCATGCATACAGCAGGCTAATATTATACATTATGGCCATTTACTATATAATGTCATTATAGTGTAGTATGTTTTTCCTTAAATGTTGCTCAGGACATTGTAATACTTTTTATATGTGTATTTCCTTTACTGCCTGTTTCACCTACCATAATTTGAAATTTATTCTGACATTTACATGTGTATTTAACATGCTTAACAATGATGACTGTATTAATGATTATAATATTTATTGTTATTCATTAGAGACATAATGGAAAACACATTATACACATTGTAAAATTGCAATTAACTACATTTGTCTTAGCCAAACATTTAGGTTTGTGTTATTGTTTGAGGACGCTGAAAAAGTACATTGAGGCCACAATAGTTGAGCCAGCACAATTGACATAATATTTCGCATATGATGTGCATACCATTCTTACATAAACAGTGTATAAAGACCACAAAGTGTGACAGTAGCACTCATATATATATACTACAAAACTGCCAACATGGCAATATTATTTTGAATATACAATTTAGTGTAAGTCAACACAGGCATCACAAACAAAGCTGGATCGTTATTTTGACATCAATTTAACTATGGCATCATGACTGTGAATTACATAACATATTATGTAGTACAGAAGTGTTACAACACATCATTAATATCTTGTTATTGCAGAGTAAAAGTGAAAATAACTCAATAAATACTACAAAAAAAAATTGTGAGACATCACAGCAGGGGCGCCGCCAGAAATCTTGGGCGCCATGAAAGATTACAATTTTGCTCCCCCCCCCCCCCTTTTTGCGAAAAGGTAAAGCCCCTAACAGGGCCCCATGTCAGTGCTGGGCCCCTAGAATTGTTCTAACCTTTCCCCCCCTGGCGGCGCCCCTGCATCATAGCAATAAACATCCACAAGTAACAGCACATTTTACTGAAAGTACCTTTGCTGTCAGACTATAGTGTGTGGAGATGATTTTTGGTGCATTTCACTTCAGGTATCTGTTTGTAATTCATTCTGTCTGTGTGCAGTCTCTGAGTTCTTTAGAGAATGCTTTGCTTGTCGACAAAATGGGCGCAGGGAAACTTGATGTGGTGAGTATGGTGTCAGTGATATGAAGACAAGGCACTGGAAAAGAGAGTAAAACCAGAAAGTTGCATGTCAGCCAATCAGACACTTGCAGTTGTAAAGTAAAACTACTTCACAGACAAAATAATCTTTCAAATATGTAAACTCACCAGGCCAGACCATCTGATTGTTCCAATGTACCAGGCAGTGTGATGTGTTAATGAAACTTGATGTGGTGGGCATGGGGTCATTGTGATCAACAGCAGGCGCTGGAAAAGATTAAAAGATTAAAAGCATAAATTGACATGTAAGTTAGACAAACACTGACAGAGTAAAACTAGAACTACACCAAAGAGGAAGAAACCTCTGAAGAAGGCAAACTCACAAGGTCAGCGCCTGCTCCTCTGACCATGTAGCATTCAGTGTGATGTGTCACACTCCCAATGTACAGCTGTATGACGAAGGATGCAGTATAGCAGAGCTTGGACAGACAGATGTCCCTTAGCTTGATCATCAGGGAAGCACATGGCAGTTGTGCCTTAGTGACCTGAGGTTATACATAGGAGAAGGCAGGTTAAAATCTGCAATATAACAATGTAGTAGGGATTTCTGACAATACTTAGTTACACAATTTATAAGCTCATACACTGCAAACTGGTATGTTTTAACTAACATGCCCATGTTAAGTGAGAAAACTGTCACTCACGCACCTTTGCTTTGCCCACCCAGTCATGGCACATCCACTATGTCTAGATAAACATCTCAGACTCACTGCTCAGCTTTCCCACTTAGGTATTAGGTCATCCACATGTATGACTGTTTAGTGTTACTTCATTTTAGCTGTTTGAAGAAACACACAAAACATAAACATTACTCCAAAAATTGCATCATATACATAATACCATTATATACAGTCAGTGTACATATGTCCAACATTTCGTTTTACAGTGTGAAAGTACACTGTACAACACTACACAGACAGACATCAGTATATGGTCTTACCTTAGCCCATAGATGTCTCTGCCTCTTCGCCCTCTCATCATTCTTTTTGATCAAAGCCTTGCTCTGTGAAATTCTGTATCTTTTTAGCATGTTTTGCAGTACAAGACATTAGTTTGGTACTGTGTACATCTGATGGTACTTCTTCATTTCCTTACATTTAATTCATTGTAATGATATATTCTATGTTATATAAACAACTACAAATTTACATTTTCCAAGTGTGTGGTGCTGTGTAAAGAGGTTCAGTGCACTGTACTGGCCCACAACACAACATTTCTATATAGGCAACAATGCATTTCATGAATAGTCAATTATATGACAGGACATCTAAAATTGTTTATGTTTTTGTGGAAAATTCATACCATCAACAAGTTTGGCATACTGCTGTTGTGAGGCAGTTGACAGAGCACATTACCTCCCTTTTCCAAGCCCATGTCGCGTCCTCTGTGCTAATCTTCCCCTAGCCCCCACACCCACCCCCAGTGCCAGGTGCCCCATCCTCCCTTGCTTCTCGCCCAGCCCCAGCCCTAGCCCTAGGCCCCCTGTCCCAGAAGGTGAAGCCCAACACCCCTCCCTTAAGATTAGCCTATGCTTAATGGTAGGTAACATGTTATATATAAAACTACACATTTACATTTTCGAAAGGTGTGGTGCTTTGTAAAGAGGTTCAGTGCACTGGAGTGGCCCACAACACAGAATTTCTATGTATGCAAGAAAAAATTTTATGAATAGTCAATTATATTGCAGGATATTTAAAAAAAATTTTTTTTAATTCATAACATTTAAAAAATTTCGCATACTGCTGTTGTGAGGTACTTGACAGAGCACATTACCTCCCTTTTCAAAGCTCACATTGCTTGCTCTGTCCTAATCTTCCCCTAGCCCCCACACCAACCCCCAGTGCCAGGTGGCCCATCCTAGCCCCCTTATGCCTACCCCTAGTGACCGTCCCGTAACCTTAGTCCTATGCCTAGTGGTAACCCAATCAGCCCACCTCAGACTACTCCCCAGCAACAGGCCGCCATGTCCAGCCTTAGTCCCCCCTGCCCCTGCCCCAGTGCCAGGTCTCTGAAGCCTAGCCACAGCCCCCTACAGCATGGTGCCAGCTGCAGGCCTAGCAACAGCCACCTCAAGGTCGACCCCAACCCCCAAAGCCCAAAATCAGCCTCAGGCTAAATGCCAAGCCCTGAAACACCAGCTCCACTGCTAACCTCTGAGGCCCAGTTGCAGCCTTCTGAAGGCCAGCCACAGTCCTAGCCCCCCACAGCCTACTGGCAACCCCAGTGGTAGCTACTGATGGCCAGCCCCAGGCCTAACCCCTAAAGCTTGGCACCAGGCCAAGCCTCCCTGCCAACCCCCCCTAATGACAGCCACAGCCCCAGTCGCAGTGCCCAGAAAACTATCACTGCAGCACAAAACTTATGTTTCTTACTGATAATATCTTTCATACAGTTTCTTACAGATAATGTAGCACCACACATTCATGATAGCTGAAATACGTTGGCATTGCTGAAACAAAAATTCTGTTAGTCAAAATGTGTTTCACATACACATGATCAATCAAAGTGCCTTTCCCAGTGGTTGCTTCTTTCACAAGTTGAGCATACCCATGTTCTTCCATAAAATTAGCAATTGTATTTACTGCCAAATGATTTACTCTACGACAAAATTTTTTGTTTTTTATATAGTTTCTTATAGATAATGTCTTTTATACAGTTTCTTACAGATAATGTAGCACTACACATTCATGATGGCTGAAATACGTCGGCATTACTGAAACAGAGATGCTGTTAGCCACAATGTCTTTCACATACACATGATCAATCAAAGTGCCTTTCCCAGTGGTTGCTTCTTTCACAAGTTGAGCATACCCATGTTCTTCCATAAAATTAGCAATTGTACTTACTGCCAGAAGATTTTCATTGAAGTCGCCCATGATGATTTTTCCACCTTCCACACTGTCCAACCAAGTGATCAACTGCATCAGGTTCTTCTGAAAGATTGTCAGATTATACAAGGGTGGTCTGTATAGTACCAAGACTGTTGTTCTTAGTAGGCCCACATTGAACTGCAGACACTCAATGTTGACACACTGCACATCAGTCACAGTACAGTTGGTATATTCTTTATAATACAAACCCACACCACCATGTTGTTGCTTCTTCAGTTCAGCAAAGAAAGCATCACTACCATCATATGCCTGATGTCTGGGTTTCCCATGGTATGAAAATCCAGGCAGCTGTACATCTTCTGTGTCTTCCTCTGAATTTAACCATGTCTCTGTCAAGCAGATGATATCAGCTTCCATATACCTTCTGTCTTGCTTTATGTCATCCAGGTGATATGTAAGTCCTTCAACATTATGCAGAAGAATTGTGCATGATGATGGCACTTCCATGATAGGCTCAATAAATGCAGGCATGCTTTGCATTGCAGTCTCAATGTCTTGTTTTGCATATATAGCAGTCTCCTTAAAGTCTTCTATTATGAGGCCTTCCAGAGAAGTCACACGGCTTAATGCTACATACGCTTGTCCAGCTGCAAATATCTTCTTTAGTGATACAACAGCCTTATCTACTGTTAGACCTTGTACCTTGTGTACTGTACAAGCCCAAGCTAATTTCAATGGAAATTGCCGTCGTGTTCCACCACTGTTTGTCACTCTCTCCTCCTCTGGTTTAATTCGTGTAGCTTTGTCCAACCCTACTTTGAGGCATGGCTTCTTTCCCCTGAGTGACTTTCCAGCTGCTTCATTGTCAAATGTGATGTATATCTCTGATGGAAAATCCTCATCAGTATCAAAGCAGATGTCACTGACTGTGCCAAATGCACCATTTACGAGGCCATCTGAAACATCGATGTTTTTCAGCAGCATTACTCGTGCATTGACACCTACATGTAGTGATTCTGGGAGACATGTCTTCTGAACATTGGCATGATGTCCATGTTTCCTTTCCAGTCTGCCAGTTGCAGCAACCCTTTCAAAATCCTGTGCATGAATGATGACATGGTCTGAGCATATCTTCCGCAGCATATGGTAGTTTTGCTGATCAACTTCGTCATTGGTTGCATAAATATGAAGACCAGTACTGTCTTGTCCTTCGCCTGTCACACATTGTTTCAGCATAGCGATGTCTTCCTCCAGCATTGCATCACCCCTTTTGCGTTTCCTTAGTCGATTCAGCAACTGTGCAAACTCCATATCTTTCTGTCTCATAATTTCAGTCAGCTCCACCATAGCAAAATGATTCTGCCATAGATTCACACCTTTACCCTCAGTATACAAAGCTTTCCCTTTCACAGGACAAAGTTGGTAGAAATCTCCAACAGCAATGATTGAAACATTTCCAAAAGCAGAATAATCTCCAATTTGTTTGATTTGTCTTAATCTGCCATGAATATACGCAAGCAGCTTGTGATCAACCATTGAAATTTCATCTATAATCAATATCTGCAGGTTTCCCAGTTCAGCTCTCAATGAATTTATTTTTTCATCTCCAAGTGGTTCATATGGCAACTTTACATCTGTTGCAATATGGAAACAGGTGTGTATCGTTGCAGCTTTTATGTTGTAAGCACTAACTCCAGTTGGAGCAGTCAGTAACACATGTGTCTCATCTGGATTATGTGACAACTGACGCAAGATACGAGCTGCCTCATAATGTATTGCTTTGATCAAGACTGACTTGCCCACACCTCCAGGTCCAGATATGAATACATGAAATGGTTCTGGGTTTTCACCACGTGCCTTCTGTAAACACCAGTTTCGTATTTTGTAAAAGATTTCAGATTGTTTGTTATTCAGTGAGCGAAGCAAAGCCAACGCTTCCTGCCTGGACATACCACAAGAATTGTCATGCAACATATAGCGACTCGTTCTTGGTAACAAATCTGGTATCTCATCACGTTGTTCTCTCATTTCTGGTGTAATGTTGGATTTGCTGGCAAGACACTCTAACCGTTCACGTTCAGTCTCTGGACAAATCTCTGCCCAAGCATCTTCCATTGCACCATGCAGCTGTAGGTCTTCCTGAGCTTTGTCTATTGAACGTGATTCCTTTTCAAAACTTGACATGTTTGACTCCACAACCAGTTTCACTGAATGCAATTCATCATCAAGAAACTTGACACAACCAGTCTCATAGAATTCCTGGTAACTGCCAAAAGTAGAAGGTTTTAACTGTGCATCGAAATAATGTGGCAGAAAAAGTTGCAAAATGCTGTGGTAATATTTTTCTGGGTCCTTCGTGGGTGAAAAGCGAGCATACCGAACAACAGCTGCATCTGTGCGTGTCCTTTTTTTCACAAATCCTAATTTTCTGTTCAACTGCACACTTCCATGGCATGAGCTTTGAGACTTAGATAGTATTCTGTACTCAGATACAAATCTCGCCAGGCACATTCCTGCAAACACTTCTGTTTCTGGTCTAGCTTTATATCTATCAGTGATACTGTTCATCCAAATTCCTTGTTCATCCTCATTCTCACACTCAGCTTTCTTCCGTATGACGTTCAATGGAAGGCTCATTTTTACCACATTTTCTCCAGTTGGGATAAACTGCACCTTTCGTGATCCCTCTTTCAACCTCATGTTAGTCAGACGATAAACACTTTCCTGAGCTGAAACTTCACGATTGTGTAGGAAAACACTGCCAAGTTGCCGAAGAGCTTCTTTTGCATCAAGGTTACCTTGCTGGGTGGCCTCTTTCTGAGCATTTGCCAGGAGGAGTCCCATCTCTCTCTCAGCTTTGGAAATGTAGGAAATGATGTACACAATACATGAATATGCATCGACCACAAACTGAATGTCCATGTTTGCATTCCAACAGCGTAAAAGGTCTCTGTTATATTGGTTCACCCACACTTCACATGGTCTCCTCTTAAGAACAATGGTAGTTTTCTTTGTGATTCTTGAGTACGCAGCTTCAAACATTTCCTGACTGATACCAATTGTACTAAATAAGGAATCAACAGAGTCATAGTTGGCATCAGGGTTTAGTACAGCATCCTTCACTTTTTTCATTATAGCATCTGCTACTTCTTTTTTCAGGGGCTGTCCGTCTGTCTGACCATCTCCAAGTTTGCATGATGACACAAATGTTCTGTTGCTTGGAGGACGTGGGAAATTGAATCTACAAGTTTTCCCTTTTTTTTTGCATGTTTTTGAGTGCCTCTTACTATGTTGCTGTACACTACATACAATTTCATGCATTTCATCATTACCCTCTGGCATTTCACATGTCACATAGTGATCAATGAAAGCTGATATTTCATCTTCATCATCTTTGCCAACCTTAGGTGCATCTTCCACCCAAAACAAACAGTGAGTGTGAGGTGATCCTCGTTGTTGAAATTCTATTCTGTAGAAATAATCAACTATTTTGCCAATGGGTTGTGCTTCTGACATGATGACATCTTTCAGAAAGCAGTGGAATCGATAATCAAACATTCTGGCAGCTGTTACAGGATTGTTTTTCAAGAGTGCACACCTTTCTGACCAGTCGAGCTCAGCACTTGATGCATCTATACCATCTTGTTTGAAGATTGCTGTCATCAGTTCTGTCCAGCGTAAATCAGCAGAAGAAAAGGAGCAAAACCATGTGGGAATACCAAGCTGTCTTACCATTGCAAAGAGATCTTTCTGAACACTTTGCCAAAAAACAGGGGTGCCTCTGATTGGTCTTAGAAATTTATAACCTTCATCAAAATTGAACATCTTTTGTAGAGACTCCTTATTTGTCAAAGTTTCTGATGTAACAGTAGACTTATCCCATGCATCATATCCTTTTCTCACAGCAATGGACACATTTGACACAACCTGCTGAAGCTCAGACAAATACTGCCCATAAAATATATAGTCTAAGTTTTTTCCAAAACGTCCATCTGCATTAAGAATTCTTGTATTTAAATACCTACACAGTGTCAGTTTTTCCTTCCTTCTCTCATGAAAAGTACCTGTTCCTTTTGGGAAAAGGACTGGAAAACATTTAGCTTCATTTGACTCATCAGTTAGAAGCCTCACTGGATTGTTTCCTTCTGCAGGTGCCATAGACATGATTCCATCAAAGTGCTGATCCAAGATCTCTTGTGCTATGTCTACAGGTTGAAGACACGTATCCATATACATGCCATGTTGTTGTCTATCATGCAGAGTTTCATCCATTTCCTCATCCTCCATGATATTTTCATTACGCTCTTCATCTACATGTATGTCACTTACATCACTAGGTACTTCTTCAGTTTTCTGCAGGGGATTGATCCAGTCATCGTTGAACTGCACATTGCTGTAAAATTTGTTATTCTCTGTAAGATACACCAAAGCCTTCTTGATTTTTTCTGGATGCACAAATTCATATTTGTAATGCCCTTTGTAAGTTAACTTCCGCTTCAGCTTCACACGAATCATAAGGTCATCATCGTTCACTCTTGGTAAAGATTCAGCTACATTCGAAATGCTTGACGGGACACAAGTCACAGGACCATGAACACCATTTTGTCCACCTTTTGGCAAAGACACAATTCTCATGAAAGGAATATGAATACCAATCAGATGTTGTTCCAGACAATTTAGACACTGCAACTCAGGAGGAACTGGGTCTACAGCTAGACTGTTTCCAACACTCTCTGCTGGCATTTTCCCATCAAGAATCTTTCTATGACATGTGTGACAAATCCACAATGAACTAGTAGGGCCCATCAGACTGCTACAATTGTCAGAACAAGTATCTATACATTTGTGCAAGTATGTGTCAGTGATGCACTGCAATGCCAGTAATGCAACTGCCTGTGATTTTCTTAAGTATTGATCTTTTCTGCATATCACAACTTGGTGCTTAAACAACATTCGATGACATACTGAGCAAATGTATACAGGTCCTGTATTTATTTTGTCTCTGAACTGTTCAATCACATACTGAATATCTTTCCGTTTATCCTTCTCCTTAGTCCTTTTCTCAATATTTTTGCTTTTTACTGTATTAGCAAAATAGCTATTTGTTTTGTATCTATCAACACTTGACTGCTTCACACGTTGCCTGTGTTCAACGTCTGTGGCATATTTCTTGACACTTGACTGCTGCACACGTTGCCTGTGTTCAACGTCTGTGGCATATTTCTTAACACTTGACTGCTGCACACGTTGCCTGTGTTCAATGTCTGTGGCATATTTTTTGACACTTGACTGCTGCACACGTTGCCTGTGTTCAATGTCTGTGGCATATTTTTTGACACTTGACTGCTGCACACGTTGCCTGTGTTCAATATCTGTGGCATATTTTTTGACACTTGACTGCTGCACACGTTGCCTGTGTTCAGTGTCTGTGGCATATTTCTTGACACTTGACTGCTGCACACGTTGCCTGAGTTCAATGTCTGTGGCATATTTCTTGACACTTGACTGCTGCACACGTTGCCTGTGTTCAGTGTCTGTGGCATATTTCTTGACACTTGACTGCTGCACACGTTGCCTGTGTTCAGTGTCTGTGGCATATTTCTTGAGACTTGACTGCTGCACACGTTGCCTGTGTTTACTGTCTGTGGCATATTTCTTGACACTTGACTGCTGCACACGTTGCCTGTGTTCAATGTCTGTGGCATATTTCTTGACACTTGACTGCTGTACACGTTGCCTGTGTTCAATGTCTGTGGCATATTTCTTGAGACTTGACTGCTGCACATGTTGCCTGTGTTCAATGTCTGTGGCATATTTCTTCACACTTGACTGCTTCACATGTTGCCTGTGTTCAATATCTGTGGCATATTTCTTGACACTTGACTGCTGCACACATTGTCTATGTTCAGTGTCTGTAGCATACTTACTTACACTTGACTGCTGTACACATTTGCGGTACTCCATATCTGTGGCATACTTACTGATACCTGATTGTTTAACGTGGTCTCGGTAGTTGTCATCATCATGGTAGCGCTTCATCTTTCTGGCAAGTTGTTCCTCCCTGTATACATCACTTATGTCATACCGTCTTTTTTCTCGTTCCAGTTTTCGTCGACTTGATGCCATTTCAGATGGTGTATTGTCAATTTCAGAGCATCGTGTGGCACAACCCTCAGTATCACGCCCTTTTACACAAGTTACAGCCTCATAATGTGACTCATTACAATGTTTCAGGTATATACCTCTCTGATCAGAACCAATACATGTGGAGTACTTCAACCATTTGTTATTGGAGTATGTGAAAATATGCACACCAAGCAGATCAGCAGCAGCTTGAATCTCTATCTCAGATGCCCAAGTACCAACATATTTCATCCGTGATGCAGTGACATACTCAGTGACAGAAGAGTGACCATCTCTAAGACAAGCAACATACCTGGATTGATTTCTTAGTATCTGAGCAACAATAGCACATCTAATTTTCCTGTGCTCTTTCTCATTTCCAGTAATAGCAAAAGCCAGAGATCTGAAAAAGCAGTTACCATCACCAGTAATAGGCACCGTTCTGCAAGGGTCACCCATTGGAAACTGTGCAGCCATGTTTACATGACCATGATCAATGTACACCACACCAAGCTTACAGGAAAAACTTCTTTGCTGCTGTGTTGTCAAAGGACTGAAGAAAAACTGCTCACTGCATAGCTCACTGACAAAAACTACATCACCTTCATTGCCCACGTGCATATCAACCTCAGGTTCTGCATCATCTGTCACATTTGGCCTTACCACACCATATTGGTTCTCTGACATGCTGGCAAACTGCTGGACTCTGGTCATTGAGGAGTTACCGTCTGGATGGTCTGACATGCTGGTAGACTGGTTGAGACTGGTGACTGAGGAGTTACCATCTGGATGCTGCTGCAGGATGCTTCGACTGGTCACACTCACAGCTGTAATCTCAAACTGTTCCCCTGTTGCATCTAAAGACAGTCCTAAGGTATTCACATGGTCTAGCAAAGAATCTATGTCAGAGTGGTACACCAATATACTTCTGCCTGATGCGTCGCTTGCTCCATCTCCTCGTCGGGAATGGGAGTCGATCACCACATACCATGACCCTTGCTTAATGATGGCACATGTATTTACTTTAAGACTAAAAAGACACGCATCATACAGTGAGAATACTCTTCTTACTGCTTGATCAGCTGACATGAGAATGTTGCACATATCTCCATATTCGCTCACACCAAACAAGCCAACAAACATGTCATCATGGTAGTTTATTTCAAATTTATCACCATTCAATGTGTACTCAGTTGGTAGATCTCTCACGAACAGATACCCAGAAGCATCTCGAATTCTCCCAGCATCTCTGATGGTAGTGTAGAGGTCATCTCCATTCAGCAGTACTTGATCAATGTCTGTGACTGACCAGGTTAAAACATTCTTTACCTTACACATCACTATAGCAATCAAACTATTAGCAACACATTGCTTGTTACTGTTGACTCCAAATCGTGGGTGTCCTTGATGGAAGGAGCCTCTCACAGTACGTGCCTGAGGAAAATGAGTAGGTGCACAGACAGTTACAGGGTTCATATGCTGCTGTTGAGCCAGGGTACTTTTTTGTTCAGACATTAGCAAGGGTTTTAGCAAGGGTTTTAGCAAGGGTTTTGCCAAGGGTTTTGCCAATGTTTTTGCCAAACGGCAACGCTTCGGACAACGCTTTGGACAATGCTTCGGACAACGCTTTGGACAATTGTTTGGAACAGAGTTTGACACTTCAAGTGCTGAGTTAGATGGTCTCATGGATGGTTTTTTAGATGGTCGTTTAGATGGTTGTATAGCTGCAGCCTTTCTTTTAGGAGGTGGCTGCACAACCTCGTCAGTCAAAGCCTTGTCTTTATAAAAAGAAGGCATATACAACTCGTCATCAGTCCTACAAATGGCACCCAGGGTGGGAACCTGGTGGTCATGGCTCGTCGGGAAAGTCACAGTCTGGATCTTTTTGGTATTCCAGTAGGGGGGAAAAGAAATAACCCCGTCAGTCATAGCCATGACAGAGTCAGGCCGCAGCTGTACGGCCTGCTCAGGTTGTTGGTCGTGGCTCGTCGGGAAAGTCACAGTCGTGATCTTTTTGGTATTCCGGTAGGGGGGAAAAGACGTAACCCCGTCATCGGTCATAGCCACATCAAAACTATCAGCAGCTCGCCGCCGGTCCATCAGCCTCTTCTTCGCTGCTGCTGAACGCTTGGACGCCTTGGTGCGAGGCATCTGCAAATGAACAAGGGGGGGGGACAACACAAGGCACACCTGCTTACAACCTTACTTTGCACTGACATCTCAATTATACGTCCTGATAGCTAGGGATGTACACTTGTAATTTAAAATCACAGGTTCAAATCCCCAACAAGCAAGGTACCACTGAGTTACCATCAGCAAAGTACCACCTCAAACAACTGCTCGAATGATGCATCTGTCAAGTTGTTCCTCCTTGGATGGAACATCATAGCGTCTTCTCTTCTGCCAGTTTCCAACAGTGTTCCATACAGGTTACATGTCGAAGACATTTTATGGTCGTGCAGTGTGTGTGGTGACTCAGTAATTATCAGATATCACAAAACTAATTTTGATTGATATGTATTAAAACAATTACAATGCTGTTCTGTGAGAACTATGTACACTGACACATCTCAGCTACTAAGAATCAGTGATGAAGCTAAATTAATATTGAAATGTATGGACAGTAAACCACAATTTACACACTAAACATTTTATGAACTGCTCGAATGATGCATCTGTCAAGTTGTTCCTCCTTGGATGGAACTTCATAGCGTCTTCTCTTCTGCCAGTTTCCAACAGTGTTCCATACAGGTTACAGGTCGAAGACATTTTATGCTCGTGCAGTGTGTGTGGTGACTCAGTAATTATCAGATATCACAAAACTAATTTTGATTGATATGTATTAAAACAATTACAATGCTGTTCTGTGAGAACTATGTACACTGACACATCTCAGCTACTAAGAATCAGTGATGAAGCTAAATTAATATTGAAGTGTATGGACAGTAAACCACAATTTACACACTAAACATTTCATGAACTGCTCGAATGATGCATCTGTCAAGTTGTTCCTCCTTGGATGGAACTTCATAGCGTCTTCTCTTCTGCCAGTTTCCAACAGTGTTCCATATGGGTTACATGTAGAAAACATTTTATGGTTGTGCAGTGTGTGGTGACTCAGTAATTATCAGTTATCACAAAACTAAGTTTAATTGATATGCATTACTTAAAGCAATTACAATGCTGTTTTTCTGTGAGAACTATGTACACTGACACATCTCAGCTACTTAGAATCAGTGATGCAGCTAAATCAATATTGAAGTGTCTGGACAGTAAACCACAATTTACACACTAAACATTTTATGAAGCATTACAATCCTTATCCTACAATCAATCTCTAACATGACTTTCATTGTTAAAATGACACACTTACCTGTGAAGTCACACTGCAAAACAATATTACATAAGCTTCACCTCAACACGAACAGATGGGTTTCTCACATGTATTTCAATTTTTCCTGTCACTACAATGCGATTTATTACAAATGCTACAAATTACTAATCTCACAGACACAAATATACCTTAAAATCAATATCATGGCCATTTACCATATTGGGGAAAAAGCACCTCTGCCACTATATATTCAATGTGCTGTTGTATAAACAAGTCTTAATTTTAATATTTTAAATTAAATTTAAGGAAGCACTTTTTTTTTTTTACACAGCATGTACCTACAGTACAGAAAAGTCTTTGTACTAGTGTAGCGCAAACTAAAACCCTAGGTTCCTTTAAATCAAACCTAGATAAGATTACCAACTATAACATATTAAGCAATAACAATCACCTATAAAATACTATGCTTCTCTTCCTACAGCAAATGCATTTACAGCATACTGCTGAAATATGGAATAGTCTTCCAGGTAGTAAATTGTAACCCAAAACCCTGGGTTACCTTAAATCAGATAGATAAGATTTTAACAACTAACATATTAAGCTTCTATTTCTATAGCAAACTGATGTAGTGGCAATGCTCACTTCTCGAAGTGCACAAAGCATACCGTTTATCACTTTCTCCTTGGAAATGTCTTTCTCCAGCAGAAATCTGTAGAGAAAAGTGACAGATGACTTTCATAGCATCAACATTTCTCAATAGTCAGTCTTTATTTAAAACACCATGTACACTTGAAACCTTCTCCTCGGTCATTCTCAAACAACTGGTGGTAGACAGCAGCTTCAAAATATTCACCTTTGATCCCTCTGTCGACAGACCTCTTCAAAGTCTATAAAGACAAGATGTATGACTTAACTGACGTGTATACATTTCATTACTATACGAAACATGGATACCACAAATTTTTTACTGTAGCATTCCAAGCAGTCCTTTAACATTAAGTTTCTTTCATAACGGCTTACATTACTAGTAAAATACGTATTACATTTTTACTGTAAAATATACGTAGTAAATTCACATCGACTGAGAGGAATGACAAAAGTGCACCATACAAACATCGCTGCGATGTAATGCAGCCTCACATACATTTGTTTCACACCGGTCTGTATCTGTTTTCGTACTGTTACAGTTCCTAAACACGCAGGCATGGCTCCTTGCCGGTTAATTCTGTCCGTATTTACCGTGAACTGCTGCAGTAGTAACTAAGCAGTTATTGCCTTACTTTACAAGTCTACAACTACGACGTAAACACTACGGAAGTTTAGCATGCAACTTACGGTAAAACCGTAATGTACTGCTGCCGAATCCTTATCGGATGAATTGCAAAATACATTACTTTACAATATATGGCTACATAGATGGGGATAGAGTGAAGCGCCTTCAGACAATTTAATGTTGTGAAGTAAATAAAAGTATATTTTATTGTAAATTGATTACCAGATAGTGATCCCACTCAAGATTTCAATATTAAGATTCTTTGTCACATACATAGATATAACCAGTACAACATGCACTGAAATGAACCCTGACCGATCTAAAGACTGCAAAAAGAGAAAGAGTAAAAAAATACAAAATACATTTGTATTCCGTACATGTGCGCATGCTCAGCAAAAACAAGACATCTAAAATGGCCGACACGGAAACAGCTTTGTGGCGCATTTAATTATTAAATTTATTTAATAAATTATATATATGTTTTTAAAAACCTTGACACAAAATAAACCACCCACAGTGAGAAAACAGCAAAGCGTCAAGCGAATAAAAACAGCATTACACATATGTAATTACGTCTACCATAATTATAAATGTTAAAACACAAAAGTACGACATGCCACAGACACACAGCGTTTAAAACATACTTTGCGCTTCTGAACCAAACTTAATTTGACCACTTAAACGTGATTTACTGTTGCCACATCCTTATCTGCTGCATTACAAAATATATTACTTCAAAACATAACCGTGTAAGGACGGGGATAATGTAACGCGCAAATGTACATGCTAATCAAAAACAAGATACCTAAAATGGCCGCCACAGAAAGAGCTTTCTGTGACGCAGTTAACACCGATGGAACAAACGATTACGCTGCTGAAACACTATTGCCTAACATCAAACTAAAAATGTTTTAAAAAAAACCTTAACACAAAATAAACCAGCTACAATTGGAAAACAGCAAAGCGTCAACAAGCGAATAAAAACATAGCATTACACATATGCAATTACGTCTACCGTAATTATAAATGCTAAAACACAAAAGTACGACATGCCACAGACACACAGCGTTTAAAACATACTTTGCGCTTCTAAACCAAGATTAATTTTGACCACTTACACGTGTTCTACTGCTGCCAAATCCTTATCTGCTGCATTACAAAATATACCACTTTAAAACGTAAGCGTATAAGAACGGGGATAATGTAAAGCGCAAATGTAAAAGATACCTAAAATGGCTGCCACAGAAACAGGTCTGTCGCGCATTTCACACTACCTAAACGAACGCTTACCCTGCTCAAACACTATTGCCTAACACCGAACAAAAATATGTTTTAAAAAACTGAGGACCACAAAATAAATCACCTATAATTAAAAAAGCAAAGCGTCAACAAACTAATAAAAGCATTACATATATGTAGCGACTTACCTCTTGCAAATCCAGAAATAAAATGCACAGGACAAGCCTTGCTTCAGGTGGGAGTGGTCACTTACGTCAGCCAATCAAAACAAGTCCCTGTCTCTCTGTTAATCTAGCTCAGGGAAACCAATAAACGAAATGGCTGCCACTAAAACGCCCCTTCACGACTACTCTAAATTGATGCTTAATTACCTTACCACTTTACGTAAGTGTAAGGTTTACCACTCATTACACCTTACACTTCTAAGCACTTTATATTTTTATCTTTTACATGAGTTACTTTTACCTGCCTAGGTTGTGGTTTATACGTTGTTTTTCATGCCAAGTCTTGTGCTGTGTGATTTCAACGTTTAATTCAACTGTGATGTGGACTTGTCACTGTATACAGTAAAAGGGGGTCCAGCCTGCTACTAGCAAGCTGGCCATTGAGTGTATAGAGTCATATGTGCAATTTTTTTTCTATCTTGTTCATAGTTATACTTAAACTGTTTTATACTTTTTAATCTATACTTTTAATCTGTATTAAAAACTAAATAACTAATTTAAAATTTCGGTAAGTTAAATATTTTTGTTGCAATTTAAAATCATTCAATATCTGTTGTACGATGTTATATTTTAAATATTATGCAGGTTCTGTATAATTGCATCATAATTTGCATCATCCAATTACACATTCAGAGAGTGAAGACAAAAACACTGCACAACAATTACTTTTACTGTACAATTACTGTAACAACCTGATGTTTTCTTGCCACATGTTGTTTAAGATTCTTCTTATTTAGGCTCATTCTACAGTGAGGACATTCAACACTTACTTGCTTTCTATGGACAGCTTGTTGGCATGGTATGAGTGCTTGATCAGGTTGCCCTGGTGGATGGCCGGCGGGAGACTCTGTTGGATGTCCAGAGGGAGGTACTGGTGGGTGGCCAGCAGGAGGCTCTGTTGGGTGGCCGGCGGGAGGCTCTGTTGGGTGGCCGGCGGGAGGCTCAGCAACAATGGAATGGTGACGGCAATGATGCTTTTGCAGATCACCTTTGTTTACATATACAGCTGTACACAGACAGCAGTGAAAATGTGTAGTCCTCCCACGGCATCCAAGGGTGCAGCTATATATGATATAATCTAAAACAGATTAAAAGCATCATGTTAATAGATGTTCATTGGCCATTATGAATGAACTGAAAAACATAACAAGACCAACCACTCACCACCATACTCAACCGCCCTTGTCCTATGGGAAGCAATGTGGACTGCAAGAGAATTATACTCCTTTGGATTGTACTTGTCCAAAGTGCAAAAAGGGCAAGAAAACAGATTTGAATTTTCACAAATTCTTTGAGGTTGAGGCACCGGATAGTCCTTAATCTGAACAGTGACATGCTGCAAAGACAAAATATGCAGTGTTTAATGATAATATTCTTAATTATTAACTTAATTAGCTTAATTATTTTAACAAAATTAATCTAATAATGTTCAGAGTTTCATACATTACGATTAAAAATGTTTATATATAAAAAAGGTTATAATTAACTGAATTAACTTTATAATATTTTAGATATCTTATTAATTCAAGCATTTTATGTGATCTATTGGTTAAGATGACACCTATAATGGTTTAATGCGTATTTTTTTAGAAGACCAACACACAGACAGCAATTTTCAGTAACATAATATCTGTTGCTGCATTTGCTGAACCTGGGAAATGGAAACTACATCATTCATGACCTACTGGTCCTGGGATCATGTACAGATTGTACTGTGTAGATTATGGTGCTCTGTTTTTTAAAAGGAAACAATAAGTGAGAGACATTAGTGTCTTTCACTCAGTCAGGCTCTTCTTTATCCCAGGAAAAAAATCAATATTTGACACATTACAGATTCCAATTAATATAGCAGGATTCTATTTACTTGCACACTTCAAAACATATCCGCAATTCAGATTCTTATTTCAGTCGGATCAATTTAACCTATCAAACATTTGTTACAGAAGATACATATGCATAAATACGTAAAAAAAATGCTTGTTGAAAACAAAAATGCAGGGATTACATAAAAATTACACAGAATCTTAGCCTAGTGAATATCCCTACACATATACAGCAACGAGAATAAATGATTAAATACTTAAATTAATCGTTTTCCTAAACAATCTTTGAAGATCCTCTATCCTTCATGAGATTTAAAATATAAATAAATAAAACATATCATCAGGGTAGAGATATGGAACACACATACGTAAGCAAACAAAATGAATAATGGCGAGTCGGCCATTTAGAAACGCGAATTGCGAGGCGCCATTTTAATGAAATATTATCAGAAATAATTATAAGCACATAATTAAAAACAATACGTATAACTAAATAGACATTTACTTACCTGGGTCATGTACTGCATCCGATCCGCCGCCATTGTTTCTGAACGCTGTTTCTACACGCCTCCAGAAAGTCCCGTCACAGAGCCAATCAGATACTTACCTTGAAATCCGCCCAGTTGTCGTTATAGCCAATCAGAACAACGCTTTGAAACCGCCCACTCCACTTGAAATCCACCCAGTGATTGTTTTAGCCAATCAGAACAACGCTTTGGAACCGCCCACTGTAATACACTTCCAGTGCTTGAAATCCGCCCACTCGCGTCAGTGTTCTGCAGAGACTAGTACTTGGATTTTTCGTAGGCTTTAGGGATTCTAGAGAAAAACCGTTAGTTGTGTCCGTCATTCTGCAGCTATGGCCAGCCCTGCTAAAATCGCAAAACAGGAGCTCGAGACATTGCAGGGCTTTCTGCACTGCGTGTCGCCAACGATTGTGTCAAAGCGCAATTCTAAATATTTCACGGCACTGCTTCAAACCAGCAGGGACGAATTCCACAAAGTTATTTGCTTTTGTCAAGAAAAGCAGACATCGTTTGCGCAAGCTTCCAAAAACAAGACTGGGGTGAAGCTGACCAACGTCAAGCGAAGTATCAGTAAGTCTTAATTTTCTTAAAATAAAATAAAACAAAACAGGACATTCTGCTTCAAATGAAGTGTCTATTTAACCTAAATCAAGCCGGTATTTACTTGATGTTCATGTTTTCTAGGCTACTCAGATCCTTCAGGATTCGACGTTTTGTGCAACAGAAGCACAACTGTGGAAGTCGTGAACCTGTCTTTTTTACCTAAAATCCCTCCCAGCAGCTCAAAGCTGATCATTGCCAAAATACAAACACTTGGACCCAGGCAAACTGTAAGTAGATATAATAATCTTATAAGTAGTACAATGAAATGTAGTCATACATTGTTTGATTGACATTATTGATGAGAAGCGCGTTATTCTGTTGAAAGAAATACGTTTCTAACGTGCCTGTACAATTAAATTAACCAGTTACTTTGTTTATGTGGTTTATAACTTGTTCTAGCGCAATTTATTAAAACCTCTTTTAACTCGGGATAAAATACATGTAAATGACCCTGCAGTGATATTCAACGAAATTGTGATATGATACATATGTCTTATGAAGTAACCGAACATTAGTATTTTCCGATCAGTCCTATTTAATATATCTCTATCTGTGTGTAACAGGTCGGTGTCCTAAAAGCGAAAATTTTGGCCCCAGGAAGCTACAACAAAGTCGTCAACATAAATGGCAGTGACTTAGAACTTAAGGAGTTCCAAATAGGGGATTCCTCGGGACATCTGAAGCTGACTTTATGGGACCAACAAATTGTTCAAGTGGAACCTCTGAAGTCTTACCAATTTACGAACTTATCCACAAGAGAACGTGAGGGACGGATATATTTGTCGGGGACTCCATCGACCACCATCATAGAAATTGACGACCTGAAAATCGCTGAATTCAATGAACTACCTGACGCTGAAACACTTTCTGAATCGTCAGGAACTATTACTGGCATACAAATTTTGTGCAAACATCGGTGTGCAAAATGCCAAACCGCACAAAATGAGTTTACTGGCAAATCATCTGTACACAGATGCATTGGTTGCAAATTAATGCAGAAGTGTGGTTCATATAACACGACCTACACTGGGACTGTGTCGCTTACAAAAGATGGCACAGATCAAACACTGACCATAACAAATTCTGCAATTCGGACTTATTTCAGTGAGCAGGATATGTGCCATCTTTTACATGATGTACAAGATATGGAAGAGCATTTTATTAATGCGGGTGACTTTTCTGTCCTCCTAAATGAGGACGGACTGATCAGCAAAATCAGGCCGACTGCTGAAAACAAACCTGACGCTGATGATGATGAGGAAGGTACTTCAAATGCAGCTCAGTAGCTGTGTTTTGTAATTTGTATGTGTGTGTGGTTCAAAATTGTTTGATATGTTCTGTATAACGTTATTTATATATTTTATAATTGTTCAATTGTTCCTTTTAAATAAATATATTTTGCGTGTGACGTTGTTTCATAAACTACGTATCGAGACCAGAAGTTTCGGACGCGTTCGGAACGGATCGATCCTGGGTGCCGAAATTGTCTACAGGTAACCTTATTTACTATGAGTGACCGGGTATTTACTATTGTTTGGTGCGGTGAAACAAGACAACTTGTAACGGGCTATTTCTGCTTTTATACTACAAGCTGCTACGTAAGGTCCGTTTGCCTGAGTAACGCGGCTAAGTACCTTGGTACTTTAAGCGGTTACTTAAAATATTGGCATCAATTTCAAACTGATGTGTGCGCGTGTGTTTATTTTTCCTTTTAAAGGTGGTTTATGCAAAGCTTTTGTACAGGTAACCTTATTTACTATACGTGACCGGGTATTTACTGTTGTTCCGTCCGGTAAAAGAAGGCAACTTGTAACGGGCGATTTCTACTTTTATGCTACAAGCTGCTACTTAAAGTCTGTTTCCCTGGGTAACGTGGCTAAGGTACTTTTGGCATTTTAAGTGGTTATTTAAAATATTAGCATCGATTTCAAACTGATGTCTGGGGGTCTGTTTATTTTTTCTTTTAACACTAGAATTCCTGAAAAAATGAGACTCTCCTCACGAGGAGCCCCCCCCTTACTGCCCATACAAGCTGCCCGCCCCCTCTCCAGCACCATTAACACCTTTTGTTTTGCAAATTAATCACAGTCACTCAGTCAAACTCACCCCCAGCCTGAAGTCACTTCTTCAGCTCAGGTCTGCACTAAAGAGTTTATCTAGCGGTGTGTTGTAAGGAATCGAATACATGTGCTTTCATAGAGCATAATTTGAAATATAGTGGAACCCCCAAATGTACTAGGTTAACCGTGCTGTCAATTACACAAATATGTGATATAACAAATAGCCTACATATACTTGATGTATGTTCTTCTCACAACTATTTGTGTAAATTTATGATCAAATAAATTTTAGGTTTTGCAGACAATCTTATACATGTGCATGCATGTACATTTTTGATATAAACACTTCATACGGTACATGTGAAAAAGTTGCATCATTGAGTCATGAGTGCAAGCTGCCAGAAATTTAGACACAGAATATATACATTTGAAGAATCAGATAGTATAAAGATAAAGAGCATATGTCTGTGTGTAGGAGACAGAGACAGACAGTCAGTGTCATTCAAGTGGAAGATATACATTTATTATATAAAATAAACAGATACACAAAAGGTACAAAACCATTTCGTGTGAACTGTTTCCGTGGAAAGTGCACTGTGGCATTGTTTTTATTTTTTTTTATAACAAAAGGTTGAACTTTACACATTACATCGTATAATATTTTTGGCACCCCTCAAGTAAGCAATATTTCATTTTTACTGCGTGACACATTTGTAATGCATATACCGCGCTAATATCATGCCAGTGTCCCTTTACCGATGTACGTAAATCAGTTTAACTTTTAGCTATAACTTTTACAACTGAATAAGGTCACACAGACTGTTGCAGACATGAACTGTATGTACTGTATTTATTATATCAAATACAACTGCTTGAATGTGATACGGAAATATACATACGCGAAGGTTTTCTTTATTGTGCCGTAATATATTTCGACTGCAATCTGTTTCTGAGTAATTAGCCCTTTTCTGTGCTCCAAACATGTAACGTGTGAACTGTTTCCGTGAGAAGTTTACGTTGACATCTCATAATCCCATACATGATTGCACATACGTCCGGAGTAATTTATAGTCTTTTGCGTGCTCATAACTACACAATCTTTTTCGCACGTAGCGATGTCAGTGTGTATACTTGCAAAGTGCAATGTGTCATCTCATAACAGATGGACATAGTAATCAGTAGTTTTTTTTGTGCTCATAACTACGCAATGTTTCACATATAACGTACGAAGCAGAGCATGTGAGCGGAGCCGAGCGGTGAGAATTTCCGCTCCTGGCTCACGAGGCTGTTGGCTCCGCCCGCTCCTCTGCTCTAATTCGCACTAAGCCGCTCCGCTCAACACTAAAATGTCCTCCCGCTCCAGTCAAATCGCTCCACGCTCGATCCAATTTAAAACAGGAACAAATAATCTGCATGCCTAACAAATGTCACCTTAAACCGAAGCCTTATGTCATAAAGAAATATGAGCAACGGCAACATTGCCAGTCAGAACAGAAAATATTTATTTTTAAGCAACCCACCGGCAACAACGGACAGGTTTAGAAATGGCATTCCACACAAAAATAGGCTTATAAATAAAGGAATCAGTGGGTTTAATAGCCTAAAGAATATACATAAACGTTTTAAATTCCTCAATTTTTTTCTGTTGATGCAGCACGTCTCTAAAATAAAATGTAAAATAAAACGTGAAATAAAAAAAAAATCTTATTAGACCTACTTTGAATGACAAAACGAATTTATTTGATTACCAATATTTACTTTATATGCTTTTATACTTTAATTTACTTTATAGACTTGATATGCTACAACCATATAAAACTTACACGCGTTTTGCTCTGGCTTCCGCTTGTTCGCGTAGCACACTCATGTTTCTGAGAAAAGTGATTCCAAAGTGAATCTTTACTAACTGAAACAGTTTCACCACATTGTTGTTCTTGCTGTACATTCTTGTCATCTATACGTTTGATAAGAATAGTACACTTGTATGATTTATCAGTTGCCTTTCTGAAATACTTTGCGAATTCCATCTCGGCCAATTTGTGTAACAGTCTTGATAATTGTACAGATAAATTCTGGGTAGATTTGGGCACGCCTCAGAATTGTAGTGTGAGCGGTATCTGAGCGAAATTGGAGCGAAACAAAGCGACCGCTCCAGCCTTAATTAGAAAACCCGCTCCGCGCTCTGACCAAATTCTGCCCGCTCCGCTCCTCGCTCACGCTCACATGCTCTGGTACGAAGTATCCCTGCAAGGTGCACTGTGCCATTTTTTAACAGGCTGAATGTGTGTTTTAGCACATACCTTTATTGTGTTCCGTAAAATACTTGGACTTAACTTGGACTAAAATACTTCGACTTAACGGTCTTTACACATTCTAAGTTGCAAGTTCCATTTTTTTTTCATTACTTATAAAAATGTTTTGTCTGTTGGCACATTTATAATGCATATACCGCACTAATGTCATGCCAGGGTAATTATAACGATATAAATTAATTAATTTGTCTTTTAGCCCTGATCGAACTTAAAAAAAAAGAAAAATACATTAACACCGATTGTTACAGACAGTAAGCAGATGCATTTATTTATTCCTTCAAATACTTTAGATAAACTGAAATCGCCATTACTAAATCAAGAAAAATGGGGATTAAATTGTAGGCCCTATTTCAAATTACGATTATAATATACATTTATTTTACAATTCCTTAAACCACACTGTTACAAATACGTTTCTGAGGAGAACCGAGGTTGAAACCGTGAAACTTGCTTTCATTTGCAAAACAATAGCTGTTGATTGGCGCTGATGAGGGCGCGGGCAGTTCGTGTGGGGAGTGAGGGGGGGGCTCCACCAGAGGTGCGTCCGAGATTTTTCGTAGGCTTTAGGGATTCTAGTAACAGCGATATTTTACTCAAACCACAGTATAATAGAAACGTCTCTCTGCAGACCTAAGGTTAGAGACGTGAAACTACCTTTCATATGCAAAACAATATGTGTTCATTGGCCCTCATAAAACGACGACTAGCTTGTGCAGGCGGGGGGGGGGGGACATCAGGTGCCAAGAAGTCTCGTAGGCTTGCCGAAACGTAGGCTCCTACTAGCCTGGCGCCAGGCTTCTCCACAGTCTGACCTTTAATTACTTACAGCACTCACTTCAAAGCTCTTCTAATCAACAATCACCCTTAACCCTCTGAAGTCTGACGCCTATCACCGATGTTTCAAGTCCTGTAACATACCTTCACATTTTAACACTGTGGAGTCGGCCATCTCACCAGCAAAATAAAACCAAAATTCCACCAAACGCTTACAAATCTCTACTACATATATATATACAAACACAAACACAAACACACACACTATAAATATTTCACATGATATACTACACATTAAATACTAAATACCATTTATCAAATGTACCGCTAACTACACCTGCTGGCCAAACCAGTTCCATGGCCATTTCAATAAAACAGCTATATCTCTGGCATGCTTCATCCAATCCTCTCAAAATTTGACCCACTGATTTATCACTAGCCCACAGACAGACCATCCACCATTCGTGCTGATTGGTCAAAGGGGAGCGATATGGCCACTGTCTAAATATGTCTAACACCAACTTTGGCTAATGCAGCTGAAATAACCTTATTTCTCATGAAAAATTTAAAGATTCCTTTCCCTTCATCTCAATTAATATTTTTAAGTTGCATTAATTTCCCTGCCATTTGACTTTTAGAAATGTATCAAACTTCAGTGATACTTCAGGCTGTGTACACTGCAGGAATTGCAATTTCTTTGAATAGCTAGTCACCACATTTAACTTCTGTTTCTCATCTACCCTTTTCCCTTTATCATACCTTAATCAACATTTCTACGGTAATGTTAAAATGTCAGTTATCATCTTATCATAGGAACATTTCCTACTTTCTGACTATTTAAATGCATTGGCCATCAGTTACTGTCTGTACTTCATTTCCAATTTAGCCACTGACCTAGTATGTTTAAGACCAACCTTGGTTAATGCAGCTCACATCTCCTGATTGGTTATTTAAACATTTAAATATTAATCACATTTCCCTTCATTTAAGTCCATATTTTTAATCTGCTTCCGCTACAGCAATATAACATCACTGTATAAACTGCAAAATCAGCTCAACTTACATTTATCTCATTTTTGATCAAGTGACATATTACTGGTTAAAATCTTTTGCCCTGCAAGTTCTGTTAGTCATGTCAAATCAAGAAATATGCAATGTCACATGATAGTCATTTGCATTCCCTTGTCATATTTAAAAACTTAATAAATAACATATTACTGTAACTACTGCAATGTCCAGCCTAAGTAGGTCAATCTGGTAGTAGATTAATCAGGACACTGCCCTTATGTATAATTTATAAACATATCTTAACCTGCCTGTACATTATGGCCACCAGCCACACTGAACCTACAGCATTTCCATGATCATTTCAATCAAACAGCTAAATCTGAGGCATACTTCGTCTGATCATCACCAAATTTGACCCACTAATGTACCACTGCACCTCAGACAGACCATACAACTTTGGTGCCGATCGGTCAAATGGGGGCGCTACAGCCACTGTCTATATATTTCTAATACCCACCTTAGCAAATTCAGTTGAAATGATCATATTTCTCATCAATCATTCCAAGAATTGCTCCCTTTCCCTTCAACTAGCTACATCTTTTTAATTTATGTTCTTTTTTCACCTATTTGCCTCATAGAACATTATCAGAATTCATTTACACATGAGAAGGCCTAAAAGTATTAAATAGCATTTCTAAAATGGAGCGCTGACTCCACCTGCTGGCCACACCATTTCCATTTCCATTTCATTCAAACAGCTAAATCTCAGGCATGCTTCACCCAATCCTCACAAAATTTGACTCACTCCTGCAGCACTGGACTACAGAAAGACCATCTAAGTTTGGTGGTGATCAGTCAAACGGGGGCACTACAGCCAATGTATTATATCTAAGAGCCACTTTTGCAGATTCAGCTGAATTGTCCTTCTTTCTCATAAAACCTTCAAAGAGTTGTTACTTTTCCCTTCACCTTAGTCCATATTTTTAATTTCCTTTCATTTTTCACCAATTTGCCTTATACAACATTATCAGACTTCATTTACAAATGAGAAGGTCAGAAAGCATTTAATATCATTTCTAAAATGGAGCGCTGACTCCACCTGCTGGCCACACCATTTCCATTCCCATTTCATTCAAACAGCTAAATCTCAGGCATGCTTCATCCGATCCTTACAAAATTTGATTCACTTCTGTATGACTGGACTACAGACAGATCTTCCAAGTTTGGTGGCGATCAGTCAATCTGGAGCGGTACAGCCACTGTCCTAGTATGTCTAATACCTACCTTGGCTAATTCAGCTGAAATATCCTTCATAATACTTTCAAGGAATTAACTTTTCCTTCACCTCAGTCCGTATTTTTAAGCTCCTTTCATTTTTCTGCTATTTGACTTATAGAAAATTATCAGATTTTATTTATAAGCCAGGCAGTATACATTGCAGATTTTTCGCTTTTTTGTATTAAATTGGCCAGTAGGTGGAGATGGTGCTCTATTTATATTGCACTTTTTTGTAATTGTTTTTTATAAATTGGCCAGCAGGTGAAGTTCGTCCTCTATTTCATTAATGCCATTAAATTCTTTTAGGGCTTCTTATGTCTAGAAGAATACTTTACAAATGCAGTAAGCCACTGTTGTTTTCTATATACAAGATGTCATGTGTTCACTGAGGTACTATAAAGTAAGCTTAACTTGTATGATCTAGACTTAAAATATTAGGTATGCAGGTGCCTATTTCTACCGACTACTTAGACCATCTGACACAAACCATACATTGTCTTGGGCTGAGGCACTTCACCAAAGGGTTCTATATTTTATCCTATATTGGTGTACTAAGGCTGCTTCTGCTAATGGCAGTAGTCAAACTGCCACACCAGGGACTGCATGCATACAGCAGGCTAATATTATACATTATGGCCATTTACTATATAATGTCATTATATTGTAGTATGTTTTTCCTTAAATGTTGCTCAGGACATTGTAATACTTATTGTATGTATATTTCCTTTACTGCCTGTTTCACCTACTGTAATTGAAATTTATTATGACATTTACATGTGTATTTAACATGCTTAAGAATGATGACTGTATTAATGATTATAATATTTATTATTACTAATTAGAGACATAATATAAAACACTATACACATTGTAAAATTGCAATTAAATAGATCTGTCTTAGCCAAAGATTTAGGTTTGTGTCATTGTTTGAGGAGGCTGAAAAAGTACATTGACACCACAATAGTTGAGCCAGCACAATGGACATAATATTTCGCATATGATGTGCATAGCATTCTTACATAAACAGTGTATAAAGACCACAAAGTGTGATAGTTGCACTCATATATATATACTACAAGACTCACAGCATGGCAATATTCTTTTGAATATACAATTTAGTGTAAGTCAACACAGGCATCAGAAACAAAGCTGGACCTTCATTTTGACATCAATTTAACCATGGCATCATGACTGTAAATTACGTAACATATTATGTAGTACAGATCTGTTACAACACATCATTAATGTTTTGTTATTGCAGAGTAAAACTGAAAATAACTTAATAAATACTACAAAAAAAATTGTGAGACATCACAGCAATAAATATCCACAAGCAACAGCACATTTTACTCACAGTACCTTTGCTGTCAAACTATAGTGTGTGTAGATGATTTCTGGTGCATTTCACTTCAGGTATCTGTTTGTAGTTCATACTGTCTGTGTGCAGTCTCTGAGTTCTTTAGAGAACGCTTTGGTTGTCGAAAAAATGGGCGCAGGGAAACTTGATGTGGTGAGTATGGTGTCACTGATATGAAGATAAGGCACTGGAAAAGAGAGTAAAACCAGAAAGCTGCATGTTCATAGTAGCATTTCCTATTTTCAGACTATTTAAATGCATTGGCTATCAGTTACAGTCTGTACTTCATTTACAATTTAGCCACTGTCCTAATATTTTTAAGGCCAACCTTTGTTAATGCAGCTGACATCTCCTTATTGTTTATTTAGACATTTAAATATTAATCACCTTTCCCTTCATCTAAGTCCATATTTTTAATCTGCTTATATGTTACTGCCATTTGACTTTTAGAAATCTATCAAACTTCAATGTTACTTCATCCTGTGTACACTGCAGCAATTGCAATATTTCTCCAACAGCTAGTCACCACATTTCCCTTCTGTTTCTCATCTGCCCTGTTCCCGCTTTCGTACCTTAATCAACATTTCTACGGTAGTGTTCAAATGTCAGGTATCATCTTGTCATAGTAGCATTTCCTACTTTCTGACTATTTAAATGCATTGGCCATCAGTTAGTCTGTACTTCATTTCCAATACAGCCACTGTCTTAATATGTCTAAGACCAACCTTTGTTAATGCAGCTGAAATCTCCTTATTGTTAATTTAAAGATTTAAATATTAATCACCTTTCCCTTCATATAAGTCCATATTTTTTATCTACTTATATATTACTACCATTTCACTTTTAGAAATCTATCAAACTTCAATGTTACTTCAGCCTGTGTACACTGCAGCAATTGCAATATTTCTCTAACAGATAGTCACAACATTTTCCTTCTGTTTTTCATCTACCATTTTCCCTTTATTGTACCTTGATAAACAATTCTACGGTAATGTTAAAATGCTACGAATCATTATCTCATAGTAGCATTTCCTATTTTCTGACTATTTAAATGCATTGGCCATCAGGTACAGTCTGTATTTCATTTACAATTTTGCTGCTGTCCTAATATGTCGAACAACAACCTTGGTTAATACAGCTGACATCTCCTTATTGTTTATTTAAGCATTTAAATATTAATCACCTTTCCCTTCATCTAAGTCCATATTTTTAATCTGCTTATATATTTCTGCCATTTAAGTTTAAGAAATCTATCAAACTTCAATGTTACTTCAGCCTGTGTACACTGCAGCAATTGCAATATTTCTCCAACAGCTAGTCACCACATTTCCCTTCTGTTTCTCATCTACCTTTTTCCCTTTATCGTACCTTGATAAACATTTCTACAGTAATGCTAAAAATGTTACGTATCATCATCTCATAGTATCATTTCATATTTTCTGACTATTTAAATGCATTGCTCATCAATTACAGTCTATACTTCATTTACAATAATTAGTAAACTTTTAATTTTATGACATTCACTTCATTACTATTCATTGCTTCTGTCCATTTGCTTTGGACCCGATTGTCACTGCTTGCAGTTATCTTTATTATTATTTTTTTCCTGCCGTAAAACTGAATGTACAGCCTAAACCGTAAGAGCTAGACCAACCAATCTTGGTCAGATGATGTCAATTCCTACCCGCTACTCAGATTCTCCGACCCAGGCCTGTCAGCCAGATGGGGGCGCTCTAGCGCCCCCCAACGCGTTTCAGTCCATATCTCCTGTCCTATTAGTCCTACAATTAAATTTTTTTTTTCTGCTGATACAGACAGCATTGCTCTACCAACTTGCCATTTGGACTATGAAGCTCCGCCTACTTAGATTTTTCGCTAATTTGCATAATTTGCAAAACTGACCTCTGCCTTCAAGTCCTACCCCGTCTGTCCCAATCAGACAAATGAGGTGTCAAACCAATCAGTTCTCTGAGCTGATCAAGACTTACAAAAATAATCATGAAATTTCTGTATCATATGGTCTTCAGCCACGCCCAAACTTTGCATAAATTTGGCCAGTTTCAGTCTGATTGCTATAACTTGGCTCTGCTTTAACCAATCTTAACCAAATTTTTAATCGTTCCTCCCAGCGCCATTCTGGGGACTAGATATAAAGCTGGCCCCATTTCATCAATAGGGGGCGCTACAACTAAAAACTGCCAATATCTCCTGACTGCCTTGACCAATCAAACTAAAATTTGGCAAATTCGTACTACGACCAATTCTGAGATCAGACATATATCATAGTAGTCATTGATCATAAAATCATGGTCATCATCAGCCAATCAAATTGAAGCAGCCATTTGACAGGCTAAACAATACCGAATCTCAACCAAAACAGGCTGTCACATTTGATTCCTGACCCTTAGCATACCCTGTTAAGGACACCGCAATCATCCAGATGGGGGCGCTACAGCAACAAGTTTTGCATTTCTGCCTATTTCTCCTGAACTGTTAAAGATTAAATTAAGAATTGTTGCTAATCCTATCCACTAGATCATGGCAAATTTAATGTTATAAAGAACTTCATCATAACTATTGCCCTTTTTGCCTATTTTGTAAAAGTCTGAAAACAGGGCTTTTTGTTAGCCTCCTAGGGTTTTCACCAATCCTACACAAATCTGCTATCATTTAAATCTGGAGACAGTCCATATATATAATTATCCAAAAAATCATATACTTTCCATCAGGTATGGCCACCAGCCACACCTGAACCATACTGGTGCCACACCCATTTCAATCAGACAGCTATATCTCAGGTGTACCTCAGCCAATCATCACCAATCTTAAATATATAATGTAGGACATCATTGGGGAAGGGCCCTCCAAATTTGGTGCCGATCGATCAAACGGGGGCGCTACAGCAATATAACATGTCTGTATAAACCTGCAAAATCAGTTCAACTTACTTTGTTCTCATTTTTGATCAAGTGACATAATACTGGTTAGAATATTTTTTCCTGCAAGATCTGTGAGTCATGCCAAATCAAAATATATGCAATGTCCCATGATAGTCATTTGCATTCCCTTGTGATATTTAAAAACTTAATAAATAACATATTGCTATAACTACTACAATGTCCAGCCTAAGTAGGTCATTCTGGTATTAGATCAATCACAACACGGCCCTTATCGATAATATATAAAAATAACTTGACCAATCTGTGTGCTATGGCCACCAACTACACCAAACCTGCACCATTTCCATGCTCATTTCAATCAAACAGCTATATCTGAGGCAGACTTCGTCTGATCATCAACAAATTTGACACACTAATGTACCACTGCACCTCAGACAGACCCTGCAAATTTGGTGCCGATCGGTCAAATAGGGGCACTACAGCTACTGTCTATATATGTCTAAGACCAACCTTAGCAAATTAAGCTGAAATATCCTTCTTTCTCATAAAACCTTCAGCAAATTGTTACCTTTCCCTTCACCTGAGTCCATATTTTTAATTTCCTTTCATTTTTCACCCATTTGCCTTATACAACATTATCAGACTTCATTTACACTTAAGGAGGTCTGAAAATATTAAAGAGCATTTCTAAAATGGAGCGCTGACTCCACCTGCTGGCCAAACTATTTCCATGCCCATTTCAATCAAACAGCTATATCTCTGGCATGCTTCATCCAATCCCCTCAAAATTTAACCCACTGATTTATCACTGGCCCACAGACAGACCCTCCACCTTTCGTGCTGATTGGTCAAATGGGGGCGCTACGGCCACTGTCTAAATATGTCTAAGACCCACCTTGGCTAATGCAGCTGAAATTTCCTTATTTATCATCAAATACTGTAAGATAATCACCTTTCCCTTCATCTTAGTCTATATTTTTAAATTACTTTCATTTTCCTGCCATTAGACTTTTAGAAATGTATCAAACTTCAGTGATGTACACTGCAGCAATTTCAATTTTTTCCAACAGCAAGTCACCACATGTCAATTCTTTCTCATCTACCATTTTCCTACTTTCTGACTATTTCAATGCATTGGCCATCATTTACAGTCTGTACTTCATTTCCAATACAGCCACTGTCTTAATATGTCTAAGACCAACCTTGGTTAATGCAGCTGAAATCTGCTTATTGTTTATTTAAAGATTTAAATATTAATCACCTTTCCCTTCCTCTAAGTCCATATTTTTAATCTGCTTATACAATCCTGCCATTTGACTTTTAGAAATCTATCAAACTTCAATGTTACTTTAGCCTGTGTACACTGCAGCAATTGCAGTATTTCTCCAACAGCTAGTCACCACATTTCCCTTCTGTTTCTCATCTACCCTGTTCCCTTTATCATACCTTAATCAACATTTCTACAGTAATGTTCAAATGTCAGGTATCATCTTATCAGAGAAGCATGTCCTACTTTATGACTATTTAAATGCATTGACCATCAGTTACAGTCTGTACTTCATTTCCAATTTAGCCACTGTCCTTATATGTCACACATCAACCTTGGTTAATGCAGCTGAAATTAGCTTATCTCTCTTCAAATATTGAAATATTAATCACCTTTCCCTTCATCTCAGTCCATATTATTAAATTGCTTTCACTTTCCTGTGTATCAAACTTCAGTGATGTACACTACACCAATGTCAATTTTTTCCAACAGCTAGTCACCACATGTCCGTTCTTTCTCATCTACCATTTTCCTACTTTCTGACTATTTAAATGCATTGGCCATCAGTTACAGTCTGTACTTCATTTCCAATTTAGCCACTGTCCTAATATGTCTAACAACAACCTTGGTTAATGCAGCTGACATCTCCTTATTGTTTATTTAAACATTTAAATATTAATCACCTTTCCCTTCATCTAAGTCAATATTTTTAATCTGCTTATATATTTCTGCCATTTAAGTTTTAGAAATCTATCAAACTTCAATGTTACTTCATCCTCTGTACACTGCAGCAATTGCAATATTTCTCAAACAGCTAGTCACCACATTTCCCTTCGGTTTCTCATCTACCCTTTTCCCTTCATCGTACCTTGATAAACATTTCCACGGTAATGTTCAAATGTTAGGTATCATCTCATAGAAGCATTTCCTATTTTCTACCAATTTAAATGCATTGCTCATCAATTACAGACTGTACTTCATTTCCAATAATTAGTGAACTTCTAATTTTATGCCATTCACTTCATTCCTCTTCATTGCTTCTTTCCATTAGCTTTGGACCCGATTGTCACTGCTTGCAGTTATCTTTATTATTATTAAGGGTCCAAAGCATGAAATGCTTATGGAACCTTATTGTTTTTCTTAGGATTATTATTATTATTATTATTAAGGGTCCAAAGGACGAAGTCCTTATGGACCATTATTGTTTTTCTTAGGATTTTTCTCTTTTATTATTATTAAGGGTCCAAAGCATGAAATGCTTATGGACCATTATTGTTTTTCTTAGGATTATTATTATTATTATTATTATTATTATTATTATTATTATTATTATTATTATTATTATTATTTTTTTCCTGCCCTAAAACTGAATGTACAGCCTAAACCGTAAGAGCTAGACCAACCAAACTTGGTAAGATGATGTCAATTCCTACCCGCTACTCAGATTCTCTGACCCAGTCCTGTCAGCCAGATGGGGGCGCTCTAGCGCCCCTCAACGCGTTTCAGTCCATATCACCTGTCCTATTAGTCCTACAATTGAATTTATTTTTTCTGCTGATACAGACAGCTTTGCTCTACCAACTTGCCATTTGGACTATGAAGCTCCACCTACTTAGATTTTTTGCTAATTTGCATAATTTGTGAAACTGGCTTCTGCCTTCAAGTCCTACACTGTTGGACCAAATCAGACAAATGAGGTGTCAAACCGATCAGTCCACTGACCTGATCAAAAGCTGTTCAAGAAAGTCTGACATTTGTCTATTTTATGGCCACTAGCCACGCCCAAATCACACCTAAATTTGGCCTATTTCAGTCTGACTGCTATAACTTCTCCATACCTTTGTCTACCTGAACCAAACTTAGAATCCAACTTCCCTGCTCTATTATGGGGTGACCATACAATGCAGCCCACATTTCGTCAATAGGGGGCGCTACAACTAAAAACTGCTGATATCTCCTGACTGCTTTGACCAATCTAATTGAAATTTGGCAGATATGTACTACGTACAAGCCTGAGGTCAGACAAGTATCATGGCAGTCATTAGTTGTAAAATCCTGGCCACCATTAGCCAATCAAAATCAACCAGCCATTTGACTGGCTAAACAATGAGCAATCCAAACCAAATTTGGGTTCTACATTTGTACTCTGACCCTGAACCCACCCTGTAATGGACATGTCAGTCTGCCATATGGGGGCGCTACAGCACATTTCTGCCTATTTCTCCTGAACTGTTAATTATAAAATTGACAATTGTTGTTTACGCTATCCACTAGCTCATGACAAATTTAATGGTATAAAGAACTTCATCATATCTCTTGCCATTTTTGCCTATTTTGTAAAAGTCATAAAACAGTACTTTTTCTTATCCTCCTAGGATTTTCACCAAACCTACACAAATCTGCTATCATTTAAATCAGGAGACAGTCCGTATATAAAATTATCAAAAAAATCATAAACTTTCCATGAGGTATGGCCACCAGCCACACCCAAACCATAGTGGTGCCACACCCATTTCAATCAGACAGCTATATCTCAGGCCTGCCTCAACCAATCATCATCAAACTTAAATATATAATGTAGGATATTACTGGAGAAGGGCCCTCCAAATTTGGTGCCGATCAGTCAAACGGGGGTGCTACAGCAATATAACATCACTGTATAAACTGCAAAATCAGCTCAACTTACATTTATCTCATTTTTGATCCAGTGACATATTACTGGTTAAAATCTTTTGCCCTGCAAGTTCTGTGAGTCATGTCAAATCAAGAAATATGCAATGTCCCATGATAGTCATTTGCATTCCCTTGTCATATTTAAAAACTTAATTAATAACATATTACTGTAACTACTGCAATGTCCAGCCTAAGTAGGTCAATCTGGTAGTAGAAAAATCAGGACACTGCCCATATGTATAATTTATAAAGATAACTTCACTTGCCTGTACAGTATAGCCACCAGCCACACTGAACCTACAGCATTTCCATGATCATTTCAATGAAACAGCTAAATCAGAGGCATACTTCATCTGATCATCACCAAATTTGACCCACTAATGTAGCACTGCACCTCAGACAGACCCTGCAAATTTGGTGCCGATCGGTCAAATGGGGGCGTGACAGCCACTGTCCATATATGTGTAAGACCCACCTTAGCAGATTCAGCTGAAATGTCCTTATTCCTCATGAAATCTTCAAATAGTTGTTACCTTTCCCTTCAGCTGAGTCCATATTTTTAATTTCCTTTAATTTTTCACCAATTTGCCTTATACAACATTATCAGACTTCATTTACAAATGAGAAGGTCAGAAAGCATTTAATATCTTTTCTAAAATGGAGCGCTGACTCCACCTGCTGGCCACAACATTTCCATTCCCATTTCATTCAAACAGCTAAATCTCAGGCATGCTTCATCCGAACCTTCCAAAATTTGATTCACTTCTGTAAGTCTGGACTACAGACAGATCTTCCAAGTTTGGTGGCGATCAGTCAATCTGGAGCAGTACAGCCACTGTCCTAGTATGTCTAATACCTACTTTTGGTAATTCAGCTGAAATATCCTTCATAATAGTTTCAAGTAATTAACTTTCCCTTCACCTCAGTCCATATTTTTAAGCTCTTTTCATTTTTATGCTGTTTGATTTATAGAAAATTATCAGATTTTATTTATAAGCCAGGCAGTATATATTGCAGATTTTTCACTTTTTTGTATTAAATTGGCCAGTAGGTGGAGATGGTGCTCTATTTATATTGCAGTTTTTTGGATTTTTTTTATACATTAGCCAGCAGGTGTAGTTCGTCCTGTATTTCATTAATAGCATTAAATTCTTTCAGGGCTTCTTATGTCTAGAAGAATACTTTACAAATGCAGTAAGCCACTGTTGTTTTTTTTAATATACAAGACAGCATGTGTTCACTGAGGTACTATAAAGTAAGCTTAACTTGTATGATCTAGACTTAAAATATTAGGTATGCAGGTGCCTATTTCTACCGTCTACTTAGACCATCTGACACAAAAAACAAATTCTTTTGGGCTGAGGCACTTCAGCAAATGGTTATATATTGTATCTTATATTGTTGTACTATGGCTGCTTCTGCAAATGGCAGTAGTCAAACTGCCACACCAGGGACTGCATGATACCAATTATCAAATGTAGCGCTAACTCCACCTGCTGGCCTCACTATTTCCATGCCGAATTCATTAAGTCTGCTAAACCTCATTCATACTTCATCGAATTCTCATAAAATTTGACAAACTTCTGTAGCACTGGACTATGAATAGACCATCTAACTTTGGTGACATTCGGTTAAACGGGGGCGCTTCTGCCACTGTCAAAATATACTAATAGTTAATACAGCTGAAATTTCTTTATTTTTCATCAAACCTTCAAAGATTATTGACATTTTCATTTCATTTCACTTTTAGAAATGTATCAAAGTTCAGAGATACTTCAGGCTGTGTACAGTGCAACAATTGCAATTTCTTCCAACAGCTAGTCACCACATGTCCCTTCTGTTTCTCATCTTCCATATTCCCTTTATCGTACCTTAATCAACATATCAAAGTCAATGTTCAAAATGTCAGGTATTATCTTATCATAGAAGCATTTCCTACTTTCTGACTATTTAAATGCATTGGTCATCAGTTACAGTCCGTACTTCATTTCAAATTTAGCCACTGTCTTAATATGTCTAAGACCAACCTTGATTAATGCAGCTGACATCTCCTTATTGCTTTTTTAAACATTTAAATATTATTCACCTTTCCCTTCTTCAAAGTCCATATTTTTAATCTGCTTATAGAATCATGCCATTTCAGTTTTAGAAATCTATCAAACTTCAATGTTACTTTAGCCTGTGTACACTGCAGCAATTGCAATATTTCTCCAACAGCTAGTCACCACATTTCCCTTCCGTTTCTCATCTACCATTTTCCTTTATCATACCTTGATAAAAATTTCCACAATAATGTTTAAATGTTAGCTATCATCTCATAGTAGCATTTCGTATTTTCTGACTATTTAAATGCATTGGCCATCAGTTACAGTCTATACTTCTTTTACAATTTAGCCACTGTCCTAATATGTCTAACAACAACCTTGGTTAATGCAGCTGACATCTCCTTATTGTTTATTTAAACATTTAAGTATTAATCACTTTTCCCTTCATCTAAGTCTATATTTTTAATCTGCTTATAGAATTGTACCATTTGACTTTTAGAAATCTTCAATGTTACTTTAGCCTGTGTACACTGCAGCAATTTCAATATTTCTCCAACAGCTAATCACCACATTTCCCTTCTGATTCTTATCTACCATTTTCCCTTTATTGGACCTTAATCAACATTTAAATGTTAAAATGTCAGGTATCATCTTATCATAGTACCATTTCTTACTTTCTGACTATTTAAATGCATTGGCCATCAGTTACAGTCTGTACTTCATTTGCAATTTAGCCACTGTCGTAATATGTCTAAGACCAACCTTGGTTAATGCTGCTGACATCTCCTTATTGTTTATTTAAATATTTAAATATTAATCACCTTTCCCTTCATCTAAGTCAATATTTTTAATCTGCTTATATAATCCTGCCATTTGACTTTTAGAAATCTATCAAACTTCAATGTTACTTTAGCCTGTGTACACTGCAGCAATTTCAATATTTCTCCAACAGCTAGTCACCACATTTCCCTTCTGTTTCTCATCTACCTTTTTCTCTTTATCGTACCTTGAGAAACATTTCCAAGGTAATGTTTAAATGTTAGATATCATCTCATAGTAGCATTTCATATTTTCTGCCAATTTAAATGCATTGTTCATCAATTACAGTCTGTACTTCATTTCAAATAATTAGTGAACTTCTAATTTTATGCCATTCACTTCTTTCCTCTTCATTGCTTCTTTCCATTAGCTTTGGACCCGATTGTCACTGCTTGCAGTTATCTTTATTATTATTATTATTATTTTTCGCGCCCTAAAACTGAATGCACAGCCTAAACCGTAAGTGCTAGACCAACCAAACTTGGTAATATGATGTCAATTCCTACCCGCTACTCAGATTCTCTGACCCAGGCCTGTCAGCCAGATGGGGGCGCTCTAGCGCCCCCCAACGCGTTTCAGTCCATAGCTCCTGTCCTATTAGTCCTATAATTGAAATTATTTTTTCTGCTGATACAGACAGCTTTGCTCTACCAACTGGCTATTTGGACTATGAAGCTCCGCCTACTTAGATTTTTTGCTAATTTGCATAATTTGTGAAACTGACTTCTGCCTTCAAGTCCTACAATATTGGACCAAATCAGACAAATGAGGTGTCAAACCGATCAGTCCACTTAGCTGATCAAAATAGATTCAAGAAAGTCTGACATTTGTCTATTTTATGGCCACTAGCCATGCCCAAATCCCACCTAAATTTGGCCTATTTCAGTCTGAATGCTATAACTTCTCCATACCTTAGCCTACCTGAACCAAACTTACAATCCAACCTCCCTGCTCTATTATGTGGTCAACATACAATGTGGCCCACATTTCGTCAATAGGGGGCGCTACAACTAATAACTGCCAATATCTCCTGACTGCCTTAACCAATCTAATTGAAATTTGGCAGATATGTACTATGTACAAGCCTGAGGTCAGAGAAGTAAAATGGCAGTCATTAGTTGTAAAATCCTGGCCACCATTAGCCAATCAAAATCAAGCAGCCATTTGACCAGCTAAACAATGAGCAATCCAAACCAAATTTGGGTTATACATTTGTATTCTGACCCTGAGCCCACCCTGTAAAGGACATGTCAGTCTGCCATATGGGGGCGCTACAGCACATTTCTGCCTATTTCTCCTGAACTGTTAATTATAAAATTGACAATTGTTGCTTAAGCTATCCACTAGCTCATGACAAATTTCATGGTATAAAGAACTTCATCATATCTCTTGCCATTTTTGCCTATTTTGTAAAAGTCTTAAAACAGTACTTTTTTCTTATCCTCCTAGGATTTTCACCAAACCTACACAAATCTGTTATCATTTAATTCAGGAGACAGTCCCTATATAAAATTATTAAAAAAATCATAAACTTTCCATGAGGTATGGCCACCAGCCACACCCAAACCATAGTGGTGCCACACCCATTTCAATCAGACAGCTATATCTCAGGCCTGCCTCAACCAATCATCATCAAACTTAAATATATAATGTAGGATATTACTGGAGAAGGGCCCTCCAAATTTGGTGCCGATCAGTCAAACGGGGGCGCTACAGCAATATAACATCACTGTATAAACTGCAAAATCAGCTCAACTTACATTTATCTCATTTTTGATCCAGTGACATATTACTGGTTAAAATCTTTTGCCCTGCAAGTTCTGTGAGTCATGTCAAATCAAGAAATATGCAATGTCCCATGATAGTCATTTGCATTCCCTTGTCATATTTAAAAACTTAATTAATAACATATTACTGTAACTACTGCAATGTCCAGCCTAAGTAGGTCAATCTGGTAGTAGAAAAATCAGGACACTGCCCATATGTATAATTTATAAAGATAACTTCACTTGCCTGTACAGTATAGCCACCAGCCACACTGAACCTACAGCATTTCCATGATCATTTCAATGAAACAGCTAAATCAGAAGCATACTTCATCTGATCATCACCAAATTTGACCCACTAATGTAGCACTGCACCTCAGACAGACCCTGCAAATTTGGTGCCGATCGGTCAAATGGGGGCGTGACAGCCACTGTCCATATATGTGTAAGACCCACCTTAGCAGATTCAGCTGAAATGTCCTTATTCCTCATGAAATCTTCAAATAGTTGTTACCTTTCCCTTCAGCTGAGTCCATATTTTTAATTTCCTTTAATTTTTCACCAATTTGCCTTATACAACATTATCAGACTTCATTTACAAATGAGAAGGTCAGAAAGCATTTAATATCTTTTCTAAAATGGAGCGCTGACTCCACCTGCTGGCCACAACATTTCCATTCCCATTTCATTCAAACAGCTAAATCTCAGGCATGCTTCATCCGATCCTTCCAAAATTTGATTCACTTCTGTAAGTCTGGACTACAGACAGATCTTCCAAGTTTGGTGGCGATCAGTCAATCTGGAGCAGTACAGCCACTGTCCTAGTATGTCTAATACCTACCTTGGGTAATTCAGCTGAAATATCCTTCATAATAGTTTCAAGTAATTAACTTTCCCTTCACCTCAGTCCATATTTTTAAGCTCCTTTCATTTTTCTGCTATTTGACTTATAGAAAATTATCAGATTTTATTTATAAGCCAGGCATTATATATTGCAGACTTTTCGCTTTTTTGTATTAAATTGGCCAGTAGGTGGAGATGGTGCTCTATTTATATTGCACATTTTTAGATTTTTTTTTTATAGATTCGCCAGCAGGTGGAGTTCGTCCTCTATTTCATTAATGCCATTAAATTATTTCAGGGCTTCTCATGTCTAGAAGAATACTTTACAAATGTAGTAAGCCACTGTTGTTTTTTAAATATACAAGACAGCATTTGTTCACTGAGGTACTATAAAGTAAGCTTAACTTGTATGATCTAGACTTAAAATATTAGGTATGCAGGTGCCTATTTTTACTGTCTACTTAGATCATCTGACACAAACCACACATTCTTTTGGGCTGAGGCACTTCACCAAAAGGTTCTTTATTATATCATATATTGTTGTACTAAGGCTGCTTCTGCTAATGGCAGTAGTCAAGCTGCCACACCAGGTACTGCATGCTATCATTTATCAAATGTGCTAACTGCACCTGCTAGCAACACTATTTCCATTCCGAATTTGTTTAGTCTGCTAAATCTCATTCATACTTCATCTAATTCTCATAAAATTTGACTGACTTCTATAGCACTGGACTACGAATAGACCATCAAACTTTGCTGACATTCGGTTAAACGGGGGCGCTACTGCCACTGTCGAAATATGTCTAAAACTGTGTTAATGCAGCTGACATCTCCTTATTGTTTATTTAAACATTAAAATATTAATCAACTTTCCCTTCATCTAAGTCTATGTTTTTAATTTGCTTATATATTCCTGGCATTTACCTTTTAGAAATCTATCAAACTTCAGTGATGTACACTGCAGCAATTGCCATTTCTTTGAACAGCTAGTCACCACATTTCCCTTCTGTTTCTCATCTACCATTTTCCCTTTATCGTACCTTGATGAACATTTCTACGGTAATGTTAAAATGTTACGTATCATCATCTCATAGTATCATTTCCTATTCTCTGACTATTTAAATTAATTGGCCATCAGTTACAGTCTGTACTTCATTTACAATTTAGCTACTGTCATAATATGTCTAAGATCAACCTTAGTTAATGCAGCTGAAAATTATTTATCTGTCATCAAATATTTAAATATTAATCAACTTTCCCTTCATCTCAGTCAATATTATAAAATTACTTTCATTTTCCTGCCATTTGACTTTTAGAAATCTATCAAACTTCAGTGATGTACACTACAGCAATTTCAATTTTTCCCAAAAGCTGGTCACCACATGTCCGTTCTTTCTCATCTACCATGTTCCTTATTTCTGACGATTTCTATGCATTGGCCATCAGTTACAGTCTATACTTCATTTACAATTTAGCCACTGTCGTAATATGTCTAACAACCTTGGTTAATGCAGCTGACATCTCCTTATTGTTTATTTAAACATTTAAATATGAATCACCTTTCCCTTCATCTAAGTCCATATTATTTATCTGCTTATATATTACTGCCATTTCACTTTTAGAAATCTATCAAACTTCAATATTACTTCATCCTGTGTACACTGCAGCAATTGCAATATTTCTCAAACAGCTAGTCACCACATTTCCCTTCGGTTTCTCATCTACCATTTTCCCTTCATCGTACCTTGATAAACATTTCCATGGTAATGTTTAAATGTTAGGTATCATCTCATAGAAGCATTTCCTATTTTCTGCCAATTTAAATGCATTGCTAATCAATTACAGTCTGTACTTCATTTACAATAATTAGTGAACTTCTAATTTTATGCCATTCACTTCATTACTATTCATTGCTTCTGCCCATTTGCTTTGGACCCGATTGTCACTGCTTGCAGTTATCTTTATTATTATTATTATTATTTTTTTCCTGCCGTAAAACTGAATGTACAGCCTAAACCGTAAGAGCTAGACCAACCAAACTTGGTAAGATGATGTCAATTCCTACCCGCTACTCAGATTCTCTGACCCAGTCCTGTCAGCCAGATGGGGGCGCTCTAGGGCCCCTCAACGCGTTTCAGTCCATATCTCCTGTCCTATTAGTCCTACAATTGAAATTTTTTTTTCTGCTGATACAGACAGCATTGCTCTACCAACTTGCCATTTGGACTATGAAGCTCCGCCTACTTAGATTTTTTGCTAATTTGCATAATTTGCAAAACTGACCTCTGCCTTCAAGTCCTACCGCGTCTGTCCCAATCAGACAAATGAGGTGTCAAACCAATCAGTTCTCTGAGCTGATCAAGACTTACAAAAATAATCATGAAATTTCTGTATCATACGGTCTTCAGCCACGCCCAAACTTTGCATAAATTTGGCCAGTTTCAGTCTGATTGCTATAACTTGGCTCTGCTTTAACCAATCTTAACCAAATTTGAAATCCTTCCTCCCAGCGCCATTCTGGGGACTAGTTATAAAGCTGGCCCCATTTCATCAATAGGGGGCGCTACAACTAAAAACTGCCAATATCTCCTGACTGCATTGACCAATCTAATTGAAATTTGGCAGATATGTACTACAACCAATTCTGAGATCAGACATATATCACAGCAGTCATTGATCATAAAATCATGGTCATCATCAGCCAATCAAAATGAAGCAGCCATTTGACAGGCTAAACAATACCGAATCTCAACCAAAACAGGTTGTCACATTTGATTCTCGACCCTTAGCATACCATGTTAAGGACACCGCAATCAACCAGATGGGGGCGCTACAGCAACAAGTTTTGCATTTCTGCCTATTTCTCCTGAACTGTTAAAGACAAAATTGAGAATTGTTGCGAATCCTATCCACTAGATCATGGCAAATTTAATGTTATAAAGAACCTCATCATAACTATTGCCCTTTTTGCCTATTTTGTAAAAGTCTGAAAACAGGGTTTTTTCTTATCCTCCTAGGATTTTCACCAAACCTACACAAATCTGGTATCATTTAAATCAGGAGACAGTCCCTATATAAAATTATTAAAAAAATCATAAACTTTCCATTAGGTACGGCCACCAGCCACACCCAAACCATAGTGGTGCCACACCCATTTCAATCAGACAGCTATATCTCAGGCCTGCCTCAACCAATCATCATCAAACTTAAATATGTAATGTAGGATGTTACTGGAGAAGGGCCCTCCAAATTTGGTGCCGATCAGTCAAACGGGGGTGCTACAGCAATATAACATCACTGTATAAACTGCAAAATCAGCTCAACTTACATTTATCTCATTTTTGATCCAGTGACATCTTACTGGTTAAAATCTTTTGCCCTGCAAGTTCTGTGAGTCATGTCAAATCAAGAAATATGCAATGTCCCATGATAGTCATTTGCATTCCCTTGTCATATTTAAAAACTTAATTAATAACATATTACTGTAACTACTGCAATGTCCAGCCTAAGTAGCTCAATCTGGTAGTAGAAAAATCAGGACACTGCCCATATGTATAATTTATAAAGATAACTTCACTTGCCTGTACAGTATAGCCACCAGCCACACTGAACCTACAGCATTCCATTATCATTTCAATGAAACAGCTAAATCAGAGGCATACTTCATCTGATCATCACCAAATTTGACCCACTAATGTAGCACTGCACCTCAGACAGACCCTGCAAATTTGGTGCCGATCGGTCAAATGGGGGCGTGACAGCCACTGTCCATATATGTGTAAGACCCACCTTAGCAGATTCAGCTGAAATGTCCTTATTCCTCATGAAATCTTCAAATAGTTGTTACCTTTCCTTTCAGCTGAGTCCATATTTTTAATTTCCTTTAATTTTTCACCAATTTGCCTTATACAACATTATCAGACTTCATTTACAAATGAGAAGGTCAGAAAGCATTTAATATCTTTTCTAAAATGGAGCGCTGACTCCACCTGCTGGCCACAACATTTCCATTCCCATTTCATTCAAACAGCTAAATCTCAGGCATGCTTCATCCGATCCTTCCAAAATTTGATTCACTTCTGTAAGTCTGGACTACAGACAGATCTTCCAAGTTTGGTGGCGATCAGTCAATCTGGAGCAGTACAGCCACTGTCCTAGTATGTCTAATACCTACCTTCGGTAATTCAGCTGAAATATCCTTCATAATAGTTTCAAGTAATTAACTTTCCCTTCACCTCAGTCCATATTTTTAAGCTCTTTTCATTTTTATGCTGTTTGATTTATAGAAAAATATCAGATTATATTTATAAGCCAGGCAGTATATATTGCAGATTTTTCACTTTTTTGTATTAAATTGGCCAGTAGGTGGAGATGGTGCTCTATTTATATTGCAGTTTTTTGGATTTTTTTTATACATTAGCCAGCAGGTGTAGTTCGTCCTGTATTTCATTAATAGCATTAAATTCTTTCAGGGCTTCTTATGTCTAGAAGAATACTTTACAAATGCAGTAAGCCACTGTTGTTTTTTTTAATATACAAGACAGCATGTGTTCACTGAGGTACTATAAAGTAAGCTTAACTTGTATGATCTAGACTTAAAATATTAGGTATGCAGGTGCCTATTTCTACCGTCTACTTAGACCATCTGACACAAAAAACAAATTCTTTTGGGCTGAGGCACTTCAGCAAATGGTTATATATTATATCTTATATTGTTGTACTATGGCTGCTTCTGCTAATGGCAGTAGTCAAACTGCCACACCAGGTACTGCATGCTACCAATTATCAAATGTAGCGCTAACTCCACCTGCTGGCCTCACTATTTCCATACCGAATTCATTAAGTCTGCTAAACCTCATTCATACTTCATCGAAATCTCACAAAATTTGACTCACTTCTGTAGCACTGGACTATGAATAGACCATCTAACTTTGGTGACATTCGGTTAAATGGGGGCGCTTCTGCCACTGTCAAAATATATTAATAGTTAATGCAGCTGAAATTTATTTTTCATCAAACCTTCAAAGATTATTGACATTTTCATTTCATTTCACTTTTAGAAATGTATCAAAGTTCAGAGATACTTCAGGCTGTGTACAGTGCAACAATTTCTTCCAACAGCTAGTCACCACATGTCCCTTCTGTTTCTCATCTACCATATTCCCTTTATCGTACCTTAATCAACATATCAAAGTCAATGTTCAAAATGTCAGATATCTTATCATAGAAGCATTTCCTACTTTCTGACTATTTAAATGCATTGGCCATCAGTTACAGTCCGTACTTCATTTCAAATTTAGCCACTGTCCTAATACTGTATGTCTAAGACCAACCTTGGTTAATGCAGCTGACATCTCCTTATTATTTTTTTAAACATTTAAATATTATTCACCTTTCCTTTCTTCAAAGTCCATATTTTTAATCTGCTTATAGAATCATGCCATTTCACTTTTAGAAATCTATCAAACTTCAATGTTACTTTAGCCTGTGTACACTGCAGCAATTGCAATATTTCTCCAACAGCTAGTCACCACATTTCCCTTCGGTTTCTCATCTACCATTTTCCTTTATCATACCTTGATAAACATTTCCACAATAATGTTTTAATGTTAGCTATCATCTCATAGTAGCATTTCGTATTTTCTGACTATTTAAATGCATTGGCCATCAGTTACAGTCTATACTTCTTTTACAATTTAGCCACTGTCCTAATATGTCTAACAACAACCTTGGTTAATGCAGCTGACATCTCCTTATTGTTTATTTAAACATTTAAATATTAATCACCTTTCCCTTCATCTAAGTCCATATTTTTAATCTGCTTATAAATTCCTGCCATTTGACTTTTAGAAATCTATCAAACTTCAATGTTACTTCAGCCTGTGTACACTGCAGCAATTGCAATATTTCTCCAACAGCTAGTCACCACATTTCCCTTCTGTTTCTCATCTACCTTTTTCCCTTTATCGTACCTTGATAAACATTTCCAAATGTAATGTTTAAATGTTAGATATCATCTCATAGTAGCATTTCATATTTTCTACCAATTTAAATGCATTGCTCATCAATTACAGTACAGTCTGTACTTCATTTACAAATAAAAGGTGAACTTCTAATTTTATGCCATTAACTTCTTTCCTCTTCATTGCTTCTTTCCATTAGCTTTGGACCCGATTGTCACTGCTTGCAGTTATCTTTATTATTATTTTTTTCCTGCCGTAAAACTGAATGTACAGCCTAAACCGTAAGAGCTAGACCAACCAAACTTGGTACGATGATGTCAATTCCTACCCGCTACTCAGATTCTCCGACCCAAGTCTATCAGCCAGATGGGGGCGCTCTAGCGCCCCCCAACGCGTTTCAGTCCATATCTCCTGTCCTTTTAGTCCTACAATTGAAATTATTTTTTCTGCTGATACAGACAGCTTTGCTCTACCAACTTGCCATATGGACTATGAAGCTCCGCCTACTTAGATTTTTAGCTAATTTGCATAATTTGCAAAACTGACCTCTGCCTTCAAGTCCTACCCCGTCTGTCCTAATCAGACAAATGAGGTGTCAAACCAATCAGTTCTCTGAGCTGATCAAGACTTACAAAAATAATCATGAAATTTCTGTATCATACGGTCTTCAGCCACGCCCAAACTTTGTATAAATTTGGCCAGTTTCAGTCTGATTGCTATAACTTGGCTCTGCTTTAACCAATCTTAACCAAATTTGAAATCCTTCCTCCCAGCGCCATTCTGGGGACTAGATATAAAGCTGGCCCCATTTCATCAATAGGGGGCGCTACAACTAAAAACTGCCAATATCTCCTGACTGCCTTGACCAATCTAATTGAAATTTGGCAGACATGTAATATGTACAAGCCTGAGGTCAGACAAGTATCATGGCAGTCATTAGTTGTAAAATCCTGGCCACCATTAGCCAATCAAAATCAAGCAGCCATTTGACTGGCTAAACAATACCGAATCTCAACCAAAACAGGGTGTCACATTTGATTCCCTAACCTTAGCATACCATGTTAAGGACACCGCAATCAGCCAGATGGGGGCGCTACAGCAACAAGTTTTGCATTTCTGTCTATTTCTCTTGAACTGATAAAGATAGAATTTAGAATTGTTGCGAATCCTATCCTCTCCCTCATGGCAAATTTAATGGTATAAAGAACTTCATCATATCTCTTGCCGTTTTTGCCTATTTTGTAACAGTCTGAAAACAGGGTTTTTTCTTATCCTCCTAGGATTTTCACCAAACCTACACAAATCTGTTATCATTTAAATCAGGAGACAGTCCCTATATAAAATTATTAAAAAAATCATAAACTTTCCATGAGGTACGGCCACCAGCCACACCCAAACCATAGTGGTGCCACACCCATTTCAATCAGACAGCTATATCTCAGGCGTGCCTCAACCAATCATCACCAAACTTAAATATGTAATGTAGGATATTACTGGAGAAGGGCCCTCCAAATTTGGTGCCGATCAGTCAAACGGGGGCGCTACAGCAATATAACATGTCTTTATAAACCTGCAAAATCAGTACAACTTACATTTATCTCATTTCTGTTCCAGTGACATATGACTGGTTGAAATCTTTTGTATTGCAAGTTCTCTTAGTTATGCCAAATCAAGAAATATGCAATGCCTAATGATTGTCATTTGCATTCCCTTGTGACATTTAAAAACTTAATAAATAACATATTGCTATAACTACTACAATGTCCAGCCCAAGAAGGTCATTCTGGTAGTAGATCAATCATGACACGGCCCTTATGGATAATTTATAAAAATAACTTGACCTACCTGTATGCTATGGCCACCAACTACACCAAACCTGCACCATTTCCATGCTCATTTCAATCAAACAGCTAAATCTGAGGCATTCTTCATCCAATCCTCATAAAATTTGACCAGTTAATGTAACCATGGACCACAGACAGACCCTCCAACTTTGGTGCCGATCGGTCAAATGGGGGAGCTACAGCCACTGTCTATATATTTCTAAGACCCACCTTAGCAAATTCAGTTGGAATGTCCTTATTTCTCTTCAAACATTCAAAGAATTGTTTGCTTTCCCATCAACTAGGTCCATATTTTAATTTCTGTTCATTTTTCACCCATTTGCCTCATAGAACATTATCAGAATTCATTTAAACATGAGAAGGCCTAAAAGTATTAAATAGCATTTCGAAAATGGAGCATTGACTCCACCTGCTGGCCACACCATTTCCATTTCCATTTCATTCAAACAGCTAAATCTCAGGCATGCTTCTCCCAATCTTCACAAAATTTGACTCTCTCCTGCAGGAGTGGACTACAGACAGACCATCTAAGTTTGGTGGTGATCGGGCAAACGGGGGCACTACAGCCAATGTTGTATTATGTCTAAGAGCCACCTTAGCAGATTCAACTGAAATGTCCTTATTCCTCATGAAACCTTCAAAGAATTGTTACCTTTCCCTTCACCTTATTCCATATTTTTAATTTCCTTTCATTTTTCACCAATTTGCCTTATACAACATTATCAGACTTCATTTACAAATGAGAAGGTCAGAAAGCATTTAATATCATTTCTAAAATGTAGCGCTGACTACACCTTCTGGCCACACCATTTCCATTCCCATTTCATTCAAACAGCTAAATCTCAGGCATGCTTCATCTGATCCTTACAAAATTTGATTCACTTCTGTATGACTGGACTACAGACAGATCTTCCAAGTTTGGTGGCGATCAGTCAATCTGGAGCGATACAGCCACTTTCCTAGTATGTCTAATACCTACCTTGGCTAATTCAGCTGAAATATCCTTCATAATACTTTCAAGGAATTAACTTTCCCTTCACCTCAGTCCATATTTTTAAGCTCCTTTCATTTTTCTGCTATTTGACTTATAGAAAATTATCAGATTTTATTTATAAGCCAGGCAGTATATATTGCAGATTTTTCACTTTTTTGTATTAAATTGGCCAGTAGGTGGAGATGGTGCTCTATTTATATTGCACTTTTTTGGATTTTTTTTTATAGATTCGCCAGCAGGTGGAGTTCGTCCTCTATTTCATTAATGCCATTAAATTCTTTTAGGGCTTCTTATGTCTAGAAGAATACTTTTCAAATGCAGTAAGCCACTGTTGTTTTGAATATACAAGACGGCATGTGTTCACTGAGGTACTATAAAGTAAGATTAACTTGTATGATCTAGACTTAAAATATTAGGTATGCAGGTGCCTATTTCTACCGACTACTTAGACCATCTGACACAAACCATACATTGTCTTGGGCTGAGGCACTTCACCAAAGGGTTCTATATTGTATCCTATATTGGTGTACTAAGGCTGCTTCTGCTAATGGCAGTAGTCAAACTGCCACACCAGGGACTGCATGCTACCAATTATCAAATGTAGTGCTAACTCCACCTGCTGGCCACACTATTTCCATACCGAATTCATTTAGTCTGCTAAATCTCATTCATACTTCATCGAATTCTCATAAAATTTGACGCACTTATGTAGCACTGGACTACGAATAGACCATCCAACTTTGGTGACATTCGGTTAAACAGGGGTGCTACTGCCGCTGTCAAAATATGTCTAAAACTCATAGTTAATGCAGCTGAAATTTCTTTATTTTTCATCAAACCTTCAAAGATTAATCACATTTTCATTCACTTTCATTTTCCTGCCATTTCACTTTTAGAAATGTATCAAGGTTCAGTGATACTTCAGGCTGTGTACACTGCAGCAATTGCAATTTCTTTGAACAGCTAGTCACCACATTTCCCTTCTGTTTCTCATCTACCATATTCCCTTTATAGGACCTTAATCAACATTTCTACGGTAATGTTAAAATGTCAAGTATCATCTTATCATAGTAGCATTTCCTACTTTCTGACTATTTAAATGCATTGGCCATCAGTTTGAATCTGTACTTCATTTCCAATTTAGCCACTGTCTTAATAAGTCTAACACCATCCTTGGTTAATGCAGCTGACATCTTATTGTTCATTTAAACATTTAAATATTAATCACCTTTCGCTTCATCTAAGTCCATATTTTTAATCTGCTTATATATTTCTGCCATTTAACTTTTAGAAATCAATCAAAGTTCAATGTTACTTCAGCCTGTGTACACTGCAGCAATTGCAATATTTCTCCAACAGCTAGTCACCACATTTCCCTTCTGTTTCTCATCTACCTTTTTCCCTTTATCGTACCTTGATAAACATTTCTACAGTAATGTTAAAAATGTTACGTATCATCATCTCATAGTATCATTTCATATTTTCTGACTATTTAAATGCATTGCTCATCAATTACAGTCTATACTTCATTTACAATAATTAGTAAACTTTTAATTTATGACATTCACTTCATTACTATTCATTGCTTCTGTCCATTTGCTTTGGACCCGATTGTCACTGCTTGCAGTTATCTTTATTATTATTAAGGGTCCAAAGCATGAAATGCTTATGGACCATTATTGTTTTTCTTAGGATTTTTCTTTTTATTATTATTATTATTTTTTTCCTGCCGTAAAACTGAATGTACAGCCTAAACCGTAAGAACTAGACCAACCAAACTTGGTAAGATGATGTCAATTCCTACCCGCTACTCAGATTCTCCGACCCAGGCCTGTCAGCCAGATGGGGGCGCTCTAGCGCCCCCCAACGCGTTTCAGTCCATATCTCCTGTCCTATTAGTCCTACAATTGAATTTTTTTTTTCTGCTGATACAGACAGCATTGCTCTACCAACTTGCCATTTGGACTATGAAGCTCCGCCTACTTAGATTTTTTGCTAATTTGCATAATTTGCAAAACTGACCTCTGCCTTCAAGTCCTACCCCGTCTGTCCAAATCAGACAAATAAGGTGTCAAACCAATCAGTTCTCTGAGCTGATCAAGACTTACAAAAATAATCATGAAATTTCTCTATCATATGGTCTTCAGCCACGCCCAAACTTTGCATAAATTTGGCCAGTTTCAGTCTGATTGCTATAACTTGGCTCTGCTTTAACCAATCTTAACCAAATTTGAAATCTTTCCTCCCAGCGCCATTCTGGGGACTATATATAAAGCTGGCCCCATTTCATCAATAGGGGGCGCTACAACTAAAAACTACCAATATCTCCTGACTGCCTTGACCAATCAAACTAAAATTTGGCAAATCCATACTACGACCAATTCTGAGATCAGACATATATCATAGTAGTCATTGATCATAAAATCATGGTCATTATCAGCCAATCAAATTGAAGCAGCCATTTGACAGGCTAAACAATACCGAATCTCAACCAAAACAGGCTGTCACATTTGATTCCTGAACCTTAGCATACCCTGTTAAGGACACCGCAATCAGCCAGATGGGGGCGCTACAGCAACAAGTTTTGCATTTCTGCCTATTTCTCCTGAACTGTTAAAGATTAAATTGACAATTGTTGCGAATCCTATCCACTAGATCATGGCAAATTTAATGGATTAAAGAAATTCATCATAACTATAGCCCTTTTTGCCTATTTTGTAAAAGTCTGAAAACAGGGCTTTTTGTTAGCCTCCTAGGGTTTTCACCAATCATACACATATCTGGTATCATTTAAATCAGGAGACAGTCCATATATAAAATTATCCAAAACATCATATACTTTCCATGAGGTACGGCCACCAGCCACACCCGAACCATACCGGTGCCACACCCATTTCAATCAGACAGCTATATCTCAGGTGTACCTCTGCCAATCATCACCAATATTAAATATATAATGTAGGACATTACTGGAGAAGGGCCCTCCAAATTTGGTGCCGATCAGTGAAACGGGGGTGCTACAGCCATATAACATCACTGTATAAACTGCAAAATCAGCTCAACTTACATTTATCTAATTTTTGATCCAGTGACATATTACTGGTTAAAATCTTTTGCCCTGCAAGTTCTGTGAGTCATGTCAAATCAAGAAATATGCAATGTCCCATGATAGTCATTTGCATTCCCTTGTCATATTTAAAAACTTAATTAATAACATATTACTGTAACTACTGCAATGTCCAGCCTAAGTAGGTCAATCTGGTAGTAGAAAAATCAGGACACTGCCCATATGTATAATTTATAAAGATAACTTCACTTGCCTGTACAGTATAGCCACCAGCCACACTGAACCTACAGCATTTCCATGCTCATTTCAATCAAACAGCTAAATCAGAGGAAATCTTCATCTGATCATCACCAAATTTGACCCACTAATGTAGCACTGCACCTCAGACAGACCCTCCAAATTTGGTGCCGATCGGTAAAATGGGGGTGCTACAGCTACTGTTCATATATGTCTAAGACCCACCTTAGCAAATTCAGCTGAAATGTCCTTCTTTCTCATAAATCCTTCAAAGAATTGTTACCTTTCCCTACACCTTAGTCCATATTTTTAAGTTCCTTTCATTTTTCACCAATTTGCCTTATACAACACTATCAGACTTCATTTACAAATGAGAAGGTCAGAAAGCATTTAATATCATTTCTAAAATGGAGCGCTGACTCCACCTGCTGGCCACAACATTTCCATTCCCATTTAATTCAAACAGCTAAATCTCAGGCATGCTTCATCCGATTCTTACAAAATTTGATTCACTTCTGTATGACTGGACTACAGACAGATCTTCCAAGTTTGGTGGTGATCAGTCAATCTGGAGCGGTACAGCCACTGTCCTGGTATGTCTAATACCTACCTTGGCTAATTCAGCTGAAATATCTTTCATAATACTTTCAAGGAATTAACTTTCCCTTCACCTCAGTCCATATTTTTAAGCTCCTTTCATTTTTCTGCTATTTGACTTATAGAAAATTATCAGATTTTATTTATAAGCCAGGCAGTATATATTGCAGATTTTTTGATTTTTTGTATTAAATTGGCCAGTATGTGGAGATGGTGCTCTATTTATATTGCAGTTTTTTGGATTTTTTTTTATACATTAGCCAGCAGGTGGTGTTCGTCCTGTATTTCATTAATGGCATTAAATTCTTTCAGGGCTTCTTATGTCTAGAAGAATACTTTACAAATGCAGTAAGCCACTGTTGTTTTCTTTAATATACAAGACAGCATGTGTTCACTGAGGTACTATAAAGTAAGCTTAACTTGTATGATCTAGACTTAAAATATTAGGTATGCAGGTGCCTATTTCTACCGTCTACTTAGACCATCTGACACAAAAAACAAATTCTTTTGGGCTGAGGCACTTCAGCAAATGGTTATATATTGTATCTTATATTGTTGTACTATGGCTGCTTCTGCTAATGGCAGTAGTCAAACTGCCACACCAGGGACTGCATGCTACCAATTATCAAATGTAGCGCTAACTCCACCTGCTGGCCTCACTATTTCCATACCGAATTCATCAAGTCTGCTAAACCTCATTCATACTTCATCGAATTCTCACAAAATTTGACTCACTTCTGTAGCACTGGACTATGAATAGACCATCTAACTTTGGTGACATTCGGTAAAACGGGGGCGCTTCTGCCACTGTCAAAATATACTAATAGTTAATGCAGCTGAAATTTCTTTATTTTTCATCAAACCTTCAAAGATTATTGACATTTTCATTTCATTTCACTTTTAGAAATGTATCAAAGTTCAGAGATACTTCAGGCTGTGTACAGTGCAACAATTGCAATTTCTTCCAACAGCTAGTCACCACATGTCCCATCTGTTTCTCATCTACCATATTCCCTTTATCGTATCTTAATCAACATATCAAAGTCAATGTTCAAAATGTCAGCAATTATCTTATCATAGAAGCATTTCCTACTTTCTGACTATTTAAATGCATTGGCCATCAGTTACAGTCTGTACTTCATTTACAATTTAGCCACTGTCATAATATTTCTAAGACCAACCTTGGTTAATGCAACTGAAATTAGCTTATTTCTCATCAAATATTTAAATATTAATCACCATTCCCTTCACCTCAGTCAATATTAATAAATTGGTTTCATTATCCTGCCATTTGACTTTTAGAAATGTATCAAACTTCAGTGATGTACACTGCAGCAATTTCAATTTTTTCCATCAGCTAGTCACCACATTTCCCTTCTGTTTCTTATCTACCATTTTCATACTTTCTGACTAATTCAATGCATTGGTCATCAGTTACAGTCTGCACTTCATTTGCAATTTAGCCACTGTCATAATATGTCTAACAACAACCTTGGTTAATGCAGCTGACATCTCCTTATTGTTTATTTAAACATTTAAATATTAATCACCTTTCCCTTCATCTAAGTCAATATTTTTAATCTGGTTATATATTTCTGCCATTTAAGTTTTAGAAATCTATCAAACTTCAATGTTACTTCATCCTGTGTACACTGCAGCAATTGCAATATTTCTCAAACAGCTAGTCACCACATTTCCCTTCGGTTTCTCATCTACCCTTTTCCCTTCATCGTACCTTGATAAACATTTCCACGGTAATGTTCAAATGTTAGGTATCATCTCATAGAAGCATTTCCTATTTTCTGCCAATTTAAATGCATTGCTCATCAATTACAGTCTGTACTTCATTTCCAATAATTAGTGAACTTCTAATTTTATGCCATTCACTTCATTCCTCTTCATTGCTTCTTTCCATTAGCTTTGGACCCGATTGTCACTGCTTGCAGTTATCTTTATTAAGGGTCCAAAGCATGAAATGCTTATGGACCATTATTGTTTTTCTTACGGTTTTTCTTTTTATTATTATTATTATTTTTTTCCTGCCGTAAAACTGAATGTACAGCCTAAACCGTAAGAGCTAGACCAACCAATCTTGGTCAGATGATGTCAATTCCTACCCGCTACTCAGATTCTCCGACCCAGGCCTGTCAGCCAGATGGGGGCGCTCTAGCGCCCCCCAACGCGTTTCAGTCCATATCTCCTGTCCTATTAGTCCTACAATTAAATTTTTTTTTTCTGCTGATACAGACAGCATTGCTCTACCAACTTGCCATTTGGACTATGAAGCTCCGCCTACTTAGATTTTTCGCTAATTTGCATAATTTGCAAAACTGACCTCTGCCTTCAAGTCCTACCCCGTCTGTCCCAATCAGACAAATGAGGTGTCAAACCAATCAGTTCTCTGAGCTGATCAAGACTTACAAAAATAATCATGAAATTTCTGTATCATATGGTCTTCAGCCACGCCTAAACTTTGCATAAATTTGGCCAGTTTCAGTCTGATTGCTATAACTTGGCTCTGCTTTAACCAATCTTAACCAAATTTTTAATCGTTCCTCCCAGCGCCATTCTGGGGACTAGATATAAAGCTGGCCCCATTTCATCAATAGGGGGCGCTACAACTAAAAACTGCCAATATCTCCTGACTGCCTTGACCAATCAAACTAAAATTTGGCAAATTCGTACTACGACCAATTCTGAGATCAGACATATATCATAGTAGTCATTGATCATAAAATCATGGTCATCATCAGCCAATCAAATTGAAGCAGCCATTTGACAGGCTAAACAATACCGAATCTCAACCAAAACAGGCTGTCACATTTGATTCCTGACCCTTAGCATACCCTGTTAAGGACACCGCAATCATCCAGATGGGGGCGCTACAGCAACAAGTTTTGCATTTCTGCCTATTTCTCCTGAACTGTTAAAGATTAAATTAAGAATTGTTGCTAATCCTATCCACTAGATCATGGCAAATTTAATGTTATAAAGAACTTCATCATAACTATTGCCCTTTTTGCCTATTTTGTAAAAGTCTGAAAACAGGGCTTTTTGTTAGCCTCCTAGGGTTTTCACCAATCCTACACAAATCTGCTATCATTTAAATCTGGAGACAGTCCATATATATAATTATCCAAAAAATCATATACTTTCCATCAGGTATGGCCACCAGCCACACCTGAACCATACTGGTGCCACACCCATTTCAATCAGACAGCTATATCTCAGGTGTACCTCAGCCAATCATCACCAATCTTAAATATATAATGTAGGACATCATTGGGGAAGGGCCCTCCAAATTTGGTGCCGATCGATCAAACGGGGGCGCTACAGCAATATAACATGTCTGTATAAACCTGCAAAATCAGTTCAACTTACTTTGTTCTCATTTTTGATCAAGTGACATAATACTGGTTAGAATATTTTTTCCTGCAAGATCTGTGAGTCATGCCAAATCAAAATATATGCAATGTCCCATGATAGTCATTTGCATTCCCTTGTGATATTTAAAAACTTAATAAATAACATATTGCTATAACTACTACAATGTCCAGCCTAAGTAGGTCATTCTGGTATTAGATCAATCACAACACGGCCCTTATCGATAATATATAAAAATAACTTGACCAATCTGTGTGCTATGGCCACCAACTACACCAAACCTGCACCATTTCCATGCTCATTTCAATCAAACAGCTATATCTGAGGCAGACTTCGTCTGATCATCAACAAATTTGACACACTAATGTACCACTGCACCTCAGACAGACCCTGCAAATTTGGTGCCGATCGGTCAAATAGGGGCACTACAGCTACTGTCTATATATGTCTAAGACCAACCTTAGCAAATTAAGCTGAAATATCCTTCTTTCTCATAAAACCTTCAGCAAATTGTTACCTTTCCCTTCACCTGAGTCCATATTTTTAATTTCCTTTCATTTTTCACCCATTTGCCTTATACAACATTATCAGACTTCATTTACACTTAAGGAGGTCTGAAAATATTAAAGAGCATTTCTAAAATGGAGCGCTGACTCCACCTGCTGGCCAAACTATTTCCATGCCCATTTCAATCAAACAGCTATATCTCTGGCATGCTTCATCCAATCCCCTCAAAATTTAACCCACTGATTTATCACTGGCCCACAGACAGACCCTCCACCTTTCGTGCTGATTGGTCAAATGGGGGCGCTACGGCCACTGTCTAAATATGTCTAAGACCCACCTTGGCTAATGCAGCTGAAATTTCCTTATTTATCATCAAATACTGTAAGATAATCACCTTTCCCTTCATCTTAGTCTATATTTTTAAATTACTTTCATTTTCCTGCCATTAGACTTTTAGAAATGTATCAAACTTCAGTGATGTACACTGCAGCAATTTCAATTTTTTCCAACAGCAAGTCACCACATGTCAATTCTTTCTCATCTACCATTTTCCTACTTTCTGACTATTTCAATGCATTGGCCATCATTTACAGTCTGTACTTCATTTCCAATACAGCCACTGTCTTAATATGTCTAAGACCAACCTTGGTTAATGCAGCTGAAATCTGCTTATTGTTTATTTAAAGATTTAAATATTAATCACCTTTCCCTTCCTCTAAGTCCATATTTTTAATCTGCTTATACAATCCTGCCATTTGACTTTTAGAAATCTATCAAACTTCAATGTTACTTTAGCCTGTGTACACTGCAGCAATTGCAGTATTTCTCCAACAGCTAGTCACCACATTTCCCTTCTGTTTCTCATCTACCCTGTTCCCTTTATCATACCTTAATCAACATTTCTACAGTAATGTTCAAATGTCAGGTATCATCTTATCAGAGAAGCATGTCCTACTTTATGACTATTTAAATGCATTGACCATCAGTTACAGTCTGTACTTCATTTCCAATTTAGCCACTGTCCTTATATGTCACACATCAACCTTGGTTAATGCAGCTGAAATTAGCTTATCTCTCTTCAAATATTGAAATATTAATCACCTTTCCCTTCATCTCAGTCCATATTATTAAATTGCTTTCACTTTCCTGTGTATCAAACTTCAGTGATGTACACTACACCAATGTCAATTTTTTCCAACAGCTAGTCACCACATGTCCGTTCTTTCTCATCTACCATTTTCCTACTTTCTGACTATTTAAATGCATTGGCCATCAGTTACAGTCTGTACTTCATTTCCAATTTAGCCACTGTCCTAATATGTCTAACAACAACCTTGGTTAATGCAGCTGACATCTCCTTATTGTTTATTTAAACATTTAAATATTAATCACCTTTCCCTTCATCTAAGTCAATATTTTTAATCTGCTTATATATTTCTGCCATTTAAGTTTTAGAAATCTATCAAACTTCAATGTTACTTCATCCTCTGTACACTGCAGCAATTGCAATATTTCTCAAACAGCTAGTCACCACATTTCCCTTCGGTTTCTCATCTACCCTTTTCCCTTCATCGTACCTTGATAAACATTTCCACGGTAATGTTCAAATGTTAGATATCATCTCATAGAAGCATTTCCTATTTTCTACCAATTTAAATGCATTGCTCATCAATTACAGACTGTACTTCATTTCCAATAATTAGTGAACTTCTAATTTTATGCCATTCACTTCATTCCTCTTCATTGCTTCTTTCCATTAGCTTTGGACCCGATTGTCACTGCTTGCAGTTATCTTTATTATTATTATTATTTTTTTCCTGCCGTAAAACTGAATGTACAGCCTAAACCGTAAGAGCTAGACCAACCAAAATTGGTAAGATGATGTCAATTCCTACCCGCTACTCAGATTCTCTGACCCAGTCCTGTCAGCCAGATGGGGGCGCTGTAGGGCCCCTCAACGCGTTTCAGTCCATATCTCCTGTCCTATTAGTCCTACAATTGAATTTTTTTTTTCTGCTGATACAGACAGCATTGCTCTACCAACTTGCCATTTGGACTATGAAGCTCCGCCTACTTAGATTTTTTGCTAATTTGCATAATTTGCAAAACTGACCTCTGCCTTCAAGTCCTACCCCGTCTGTCCCAATCAGACAAATGAGGTGTCAAACCAATCAGTTCTCTAAGCTGATCAAGACTTACAAAAATAATCATGAAATTTCTGTATCATACGGTCTTCAGCCACGCCCAAACTTTGTATAAATTTGGCCAATTTCAGTCTGATTGCTATAACTTGGCTCTGCTTTAACCAATCTTAACCAAATTTGAAATCCTTCCTCCCAGCGCCATTCTGGGGACTAGTTATAAAGCTGGCCCCATTTCATCAATAGGGGGCGCTACAACTAAAAACTGCCAATATCTCCTGACTGCATTGACCAATCTAATTGAAATTTGGCAGATATGTACTACAACCAATTCTGAGATCAGACATATATCATAGCAGTCATTGATCATAAAATCATGGTCATCATCAGCCAATCAAAATGAAGCAGCCATTTGCCAGGCTAAACAATACCGAATCTCAACCAAAACAGGCTGTCACATTTGATTCCCTACCCTTAGCATACCATGTTAAGGACACTGCAATCAGCCAGATGGGGGCGCTACAGCAACAAGTTTTGCATTTCTGTCTATTTCTCTTGAACTGATAAAGATAGAATTTAGAATTGTTGCTCATATTATCCACTCGCTCATGGAAAATTTAATGGTATAAAGAACTTCATCATATCTCTTGCCGTTTTTGCCTATTTTGTAACAGTCTGAAAACAGGGTTTTTTCTTATCCTCCTAGGATTTTCACCAAACCTACACAAATCTGGTATCATTTAAATCAGGAGACAGTCCCTATATAAAATTATTAAAAAAATCATAAACTTTCCATTAGGTACGGCCACCAGCCACACCCAAACCATAGTGGTGCCACACCCATTTCAATCAGACAGCTATATCTCAGGCGTGCCTCAACCAATCATCACCAAACTTAAATATGTAATGTAGGATATTACTGGAGAAGGGCCCTCCAAATTTGGTGCCGATCAGTCAAACGGGGGCGCTACAGCAATATAACATGTCTTTATAAACCTGCAAAATCAGTACAACTTACATTTATCTCATTTCTGTTCCAGTGACATATGACTGGTTGAAATCTTTTGTATTGCAAGTTCTCTTAGTTATGCCAAATCAAGAAATATGCAATGCCTAATGATTGTCATTTGCATTCCCTTGTGACATTTAAAAACTTAATAAATAACATATTGCTATAACTACTACAATGTCCAGCCCAAGAAGGTCATTCTGGTAGTAGATCAATCATGACACGGCCCTTATGGATAATTTATAAAAATAACTTGACCTACCTGTATGCTATGGCCACCAACTACACCAAACCTGCACCATTTCCATGCTCATTTCAATCAAACAGCTAAATCTGAGGCATTCTTCATCCAATCCTCATAAAATTTGACCAGCTAATGTAACCATAGACCACAGACAGACCCTCCAACTTTGGTGCCGATCGGTCAAATGGGGGAGCTACAGCCACTGTCTATATATTTCTAAGACCCACCTTAGCAAATTCAGTTGGAATGTCCTTATTTCTCTTCAAACATTCAAAGAATTGTTTGCTTTCCCTTCAACTAGGTCCATATTTTAATTTCTGTTCATTTTTCACCCATTTGCCTCATAGAACATTATCAGAATTCATTTAAACATGAGAAGGCCTAAAAGTATTAAATAGCATTTCTAAAATGGAGCGTTGACTCCACCTGCTGGCCACACCATTTCCATTTCCATTTCATTCAAACAGCTAAATCTCAGGCATGCTTCTCCCAATCTTCACAAAATTTGACTGTCTCCTGCAGGAGTGGACTACAGACAGACCATCTATGTTTGGTGGTGATCGGGCAAATGGGGGCACTACAGCCAATGTTGTATTATGTCTAAGAGCCACCTTAACAGATTCAGCTGAAATGTCCTTATTCCTCATGAAACCTTCAAAGAATTGTTACCTTTCCCTTCACCTTAGTCCATATTTTTAATTTCCTTTCATTTTTCACCAATTTGCCTTATACAACATTATCAGACTTCATTTACAAATGAGAAAGTCAGAAAGCATTTAATATCATTTCTAAAATGGAGCGCTGACTACACCTTCTGGCCACACCATTTCCATTCCCATTTCATTCAAACAGCTAAATCTCAGGCATGCTTCATCTGATCCTTACAAAATTTGATTCACTTCTGTATGACTGGACTACAGACAAATCTTCCAAGTTTGGTGGCGATCAGTCAATCTGGAGCGGTACAGCCACTTTCCTAGTATGTCTAATACCTACCTTGGCTAATTCAGCTGAAATATCCTTCATAATACTTTAAAGGAATTAACTTTCCCTTCACCTCAGTCCATATTATTAAGCTCCTTTCATTTTTCTGCTATTTGACTTATAGAAAATTATCAGATTTTAATTATAAGCCAGGCAGTATATATTGCAGATTTTTTGCTTTTTTGTATTAAATTGGCCAGTAGGTGGAGATGGTGCTCTATTTATATTGCAGTTTTTTGGATTTTTTTTTATACATTAGCCAGCAGGTGGAGTTCGTCCTGTATTTCATTAATGGCATTAAATTCTTTCAGGGCTTCTCATGTCTAGAAGAATACTTTACAAATGCAGTAAGCCACTGTTGTTTTTTTTAATATACAAGACGGCATGTGTTCACTGAGGTACTGTAAAGTAAGCTTAACTTGTATGATGTAGACTTAAAATATTAGTTATGCAGGTGCCTATTTCTACCGTCTACTTAGACCATCTGACACAAAAAACAAATTCTTTTGGGCTGAGGCACTTCAGCAAATGGTTATATATTGTATCTTATATTGTTGTACTAAGGCTGCTTCTGCTAATGGCAGTAGTCAAACTGCCACACCAGGGACTGCATACTACCAATTATCAAATGTAGCGCTAACTCCACCTGCTGGCCTCACTATTTCCATACCGTATTCATTAAGTCTGCTAAACCTCATTCATACTTCATCGAATTCTCACAAAATTTGACTCACTTCTTTAGCACTGGACTATGAATAGACCATCTAACTTTGGTGACATTCGGTTAAACGGGGGCGCTTCTGCCACTGTCAAAATATACTCATAGTTAATGCAGCTGAAATTTCTTTATTTTTCATCAAACCTTCAAAGATTATTGACATTTTCATTTCATTTCACTTTTAGAAATGTATCAAAGTTCAGAGATACTTCAGGCTGTGTACAGTGCAACAATTGCAATTTCTTCCAACAGCTAGTCACCACATGTCCCTTCTGTTTCTCATCTACCCTCTTCCCTTTATCGTACCTTAATCAACATATCAAAGTCAATGTTCAAAATGTCAGGTATTATCTTATCATAGAAGCATTTCCTACTTTTTCTGACTATTTAAATGCATTGGCCATCAGTTACAGTCTGTACTTCATTTCAAATTTAGCCACTGTCAAAATATGTCTAAGATCAACCTTGGTTAATGCAGCTGACATCTCCTTATTGTTTATTTAAACATTTAAATATTATTCACCTTTCCCTTCTTCAAAGTCCATATTTTTAATCTGCTTATAAATTCCTGCCGTTTGACTTTTAGAAATCTATCAAACTTCAATGTTACTTCAGCCTGTGTACACTGCAGCAATTGCAATCTTTCTCCAACAGCTAGTCACCACATTTCCCTTCCGTTTCTCATCTACCATTTTCCTTTATCATACCTTGATAAACATTTCCACAATAATGTTTAAATGTTAGCTATCATCTCATAGTAGCATTTCTTATTTTCTGACTATTTAAATGCATTGGCCATCAGTTACAGTCTACATTTCATTTACAATTTAGCCACTGTCATAATATGTCTAACAACAACCTTGGTTAATGCAGCTGACATCTCCTTATTGTTTATTTAAACATTTAAATATTAATCACCTTTCCCTTCATCTAAGTCCATATTTTTAATCTGCTTATAAATTCCTGCCATTTGACTTTTAGAAATCTATCAAACTTCAATGTTACTTCAGCCTGTGTACACTGCAGCAATTGCAATATTTCTCCAACAGCTTGTCACCACATTTCCCTTCTGTTTCTCATCTACCTTTTTCCCTTTATCGTACCTTGATAAACATTTCCAAAGGTAATGTTTAAATGTTAGATATCATCTCATAGTAGCATTTCATATTTTCTACCAATTTAAATGCATTGCTCATCAATTACAGTCTGTACTTCATTTACAAATAATTAGTGAACTTCTAATTTTATGCCATTCACTTCTTTCCTCTTCATTGCTTCTTTCCATTAGCTTTGGACCCGATTGTCACTGCTTGCAGTTATCTTTATTATTATTTTTTTCCTGCCGTAAAACTGAATGTACAGCCTAAACCGTAAGAGCTAGACCAACCAAACTTGGTAAGATGATGTCAATTCTTACCCGCTACTCAGATTCTCTGACCCAGTCTTGTCAGCCAGATGGGGGCGCTCTAGCGCCCCCCAACGCGTTTCAGTCCATATCTCCTGTCCTATTAGTCCTACAATTGAAATTCTTTTTTCTGCTGATACAGACAGCCATTCCCTACCAACTTGCCATTTGGACTATGAAGCTCCGCCTACTTAGATTTTTTGCTAATTTGCATAATTTGCAAATCCTACTTTTCCCTTCAAGTCCTAGCTTGTTCTACCAAATCAGACAAATGAGGTGTCAAACGAATCAGAACTCTGAGCTGATCAAGAATCATCAACAAAATTCCGACATTTTTATATCCTACGGCCATTAGCCACGCCCAAACAATGGCCAAATTTCGCCCATTTTGGTCTGACGGCTATAACTTGGCAATTCCTTGGCCTACCTTGACCAAATTTGAAATCCTACCTCGCAACACCATCCTGGGGACACGGTCCAAGGCGAGCCGCATTTCGTCAATAGGGGGCGCTACAACTAAAAACTGGCAGTATCTCCTGACTGCCTTGGCCAATCTAACTGAAATTTGGCAGATATGTACTAGGACGCAGCCTGTGGTCAGTCACATACAATGGCAGTAATTTGTCCTTAAAGAGTGGCCGCCATCATCCAATCAAAATCAAGCAGCCATTTGACAGGCTTATCAATGACCAATCTAAATCAAATTTGGGTGATACATTTGTGCTCTCACCCTCTGCCTACGCTGTAAAGGACACCTCACTTGGCCAGATGGGGGCGCTACAGTGACAACTTTTGCGTTTCTGCCTATTTCTCGAGAATGGTGAAGCCTACAATCAACATTTACTGCCAGGTCAATTCAGTACGACATGCCAAATCAAACAACATGTAGAACTTGCTTCTGCACCTTAGCATTTTTGCATAATTCATATTGGTCTGAAAACAAGACATTTCGTTAGCCTCCTAGGATTTTCACCAAACCTACACAAATCTGGTATCATTTAAATCAGGAGACAGTCCTTATAAATAATTATCCAAAAAAATCCTAAACTTTCAATGAGGATCGGCCACCAGCCACACCCAAACCATATAATTGCCATGGCCAATTCAATCAGACAGCTATATCTTAGGCGTGCCTCAACCAATCATCACCAAACTTAAATATATAATGTAGGACATTACTCGGAAAGGGTCCTCCAAATTTTGTGCCGATCGGTCAAACGGGGGCGCTACAGCAATATAACATGTCTGTATAAACCTGGAAAATCAGTTCAATTTACATTGTTCTTATTTCTGTTCCAGTCACATATTACTGATAAAAATCATTTGTCCTGCAAGTTCTGTGTGTCATTCCAAATCAAGATATATGCAATGCCTAATGATAGTCATTTCCATTCCCTTGTGATATTTAAAAACTTTAAAAATTACATATTGCTATAACTACTACAATATCCAGCTGAAGTACGTCATTCTGGTAGTAGATCAATCAGGAGATGGCCTTTATGTATAATTTATAAAGATATCTTAACCTGCCTGTACATTATGGCCACCAGCCACACTGAACCTACAGCATTTCCATGATCATTTCAATCAAACAGCTAAATCTGAGGCATACTTCGTCTGATCATCACTAAATTTGAGCCACTAATGTACCACTTCACCTCAGACAGACCATACAACTTTGGTGCCGATCGGTCAAATGGGGGCGCTACAGCCACTGTCTATATATTTCTAATACCCACCTTAGCAAATTCAGTTGAAATGATCATATTTCCCATCAATCATTCCAAGAATTGCTCCCTTTCCCTTCAACTAGCTAAATCTTTTTAATTTATGTTCTTTTTTCACCTATTTGCCTCATAGAACATTATCAGAATTCATTTACACATGAGAAGGCCTAAAAGTATTAAATAGCATTTCTAAAATGGAGCGTTGACTCCACCTGCTGGCCACACCATTTCCATTTCCATTTGATTCAAACAGCTAAATCTCAGGCATGCTTCACCCAATCCTCACAAAATTTGACTCACTGCTGCAGCACTGGACTACAGAAAGACCATCTAAGTTTGGTGGTGATCAGTCAAACGGGGGCACTACAGCCAATGTATTATGTCTAAGAGCCACTTTTGCAGATTCAGCTGAATTGTCCTTCTTTCTCATAAAACCTTCAAAGAATTGTTACCTTTCCCTTCACCTTAGTCCATATTTTTAATTTCCTTTCATTTTTTACCAATTTGCCTCATACAACATTATCAGACTTCATTTACACATGAGAAGGCCTGAAAGTATTAAATAGTATTTCTAAAATGGAGCGTTGACTCCACCTGCTGGCCACAACATTTCCATTCCCATTTCATTCAAACAGCTAAATCTCAGGCATGCTTCATCCGATCCTTACAAAACTTGATTCACTTCTGTATGACTGGACTACAGACAGATCTTCCAAGTTTGGTGGCGATCAGTCAATCTGGAGCGGTACAGCCACTGTCCTAGTATGTCTAATACCTACCTTGGCTAATTCAGCTGAAATATCCTTCATAATACTTTCAAGGAAGTAACTTTCCCTGCACCTCAGTCCATATTTTTAAGCGCCTTTCATTTTTCTGCTATTTGACTTATAGAAAATTATCAGATTTTATTTATAAGCCAGGCAGTAAATATTGCAGATTTTTTGCTTTTTTTTATTAAATTGGCCAGTAGGTGGAGATGGTGCTCTATTTATATTGCACTTTTTTGGAATTGTTTTTTATAGATTGGCCAGCAGGTGGAGTTCGTCCTCTATTTCATTAATGCCATTAAATTATTTCAGGGCTTCTTATGTCTAGAAGAATACTTTACAAATGCAGTAAGCCACTGTTGTTGTTTTTTAATATACAAGACAGCATGTGTTCACTGAGGTACTATAAAGTAAGCTTAACTTGTATGATCTAGACTTAAAATATTAGGTATGCAGGTTCCTATTTCTACCGTCTACTTAGACCATCTGACACAAAAAACTAATTCTTTCGGGCTGAGGCACTTCACCAAATGGTTATATATTGTATCTTATATTGTTGTACTAAGGCTGCTTCTGCTAATGGCAGTAGTCAAACTGCCACACCAGGGACTGCATGCTACCAATTATCAAATGTAGCGCTAACTCCACCTGCTGGCCTCACTATTTCCATACCGAATTCATCAAGTCTGCTAAACCTCATTGATACTTCATCGAATTCGCACAAAATTTGACTCACTTCTGTAGCACTGGACTATGAATAGACCATCAAACTTTGGTGACATTCGGTTAAACGGGGGCGCTACTGCCACTGTCGAAATATGTCTAAAACTGAGTTAATGTAGCTGAAATTTCTTTATTTTTCATCAAACCTTCAAAGATTAATCACATATTCATTCACTTTCATTTTCCTGCCATTTCACTTTTAGAAATGTATCAAAGTTCAGTGAAACTTCAGGCTGTGTACACTGCAGCAATTGCAATTTCTTTGAACAGCTAGTCACCACATTTCCCTTCTGTTTCTCATCTACCATCTTCCCTTTATCGTACCTTAATCAACATTTCTACGGTAATGTTAAAATGTCAAGTATCTTATCATAGTAGCATTTCCTACATTATGACTATTTAAATGCATTGGCCATCAGTTATAATCTGTACTTCATTTCAAATTTAGCCACTGTCCTAATATGTCTAACATCAACCTTGGTTAATGCAGCTGAAATTAATTTATTTGTCATCAAATATTTAAATATTAATCAACTTTCCCTTCATCTCAGTCCATATTATAAAATTGCTTTCACTTTCCTGCCATTTGACTTTTAGAAATCTATCAAACTTCAGTGATGTACACTACAGCAATTTCAATTTTTCCCAAAAGTTAGTCACCACATGTCCGTTCTTTCTCATCTACCATGTTCCTTATTTCTGACGATTTCTATGCATTGGCCATCAGTTTCAGTTTATACTTCATTTACAATTTAGCCACTGTCCTAATATGTCTAACAACCTTGGTTAATGCAGCTGACATCTCCTTATTGTTTATTTAAACATTTAAATATTAATAACCTTTCCCTTCATCTAAGTCCATATTTTTTATCTGCTTATATATTACTGCCATTTCACTTTTAGAAATCTATCAAACTTCAATATTACTTCATCCTGTGTACATTGCAGCAATTGCAATATTTCTCAAACAGCTAGTCACCACATTTCCCTTCGGTTTCTCATCTACCATTATCCCTTCATTGTACCTTGATAAACATTTCCACGGTAATGTTTAAATTTTAGGTATCATCTCATAGAAGCATTTCCTATTTTCTGCCAATTTAAATGCATTGCTAATCAATTGCAGTCTGTACTTCATTTACAATAATTAGTGAACTTCTAATTTTATGCCATTCACTTCATTACTATTCATTGCTTCTGCCCATTTGCTTTGGACCCGATTGTCACTGCTTGCAGTTATCTTTATTATTATTTTTTTCCTGCCATAAAACTGAATGTACAGCCTAAACCGTAAGTGCTAGACCAACCAAACTTGGTCAGATGATGTCAATTCCTACCCGCTACTCAGATTCTCTGACCCAGTCTTGTCAGCCAGATGGGGGCGCTCTAGCGCCCCTCAACACGTTTCAGTCCATATCTTCTGTTCTATTAGTCCTACAATTGAAATTATTTTTTCTTCTGATACAGACAGCCATTCCCTACCAACTTCTCATTTGGACTACGAAGCTCCGCCTACTTAGATTTTTTGCTAATTTGCATAATTTGCTAATCCTACTTCTGCCCTCAAATCCTACCCCGTCTGTCCAAATCAGACATATGAGGTGTCAAACCAATCAGTTCTTTGAGCTGATCAAGACTTATAAAATAAAATCCTAAAATTTCTGTATCATATGGCCTTCAGCCATGCCCAAACTCCACCAAAATTTGGCCAGTTTCAGTCTGACTGCTATAACTTGGCCCTGCTTTAGCCGATCTTAACCAAATTTGCAATGCTACCTCCCAGCACCATTCTGGGTAGTAGATATAAAGCTGGCCACATTTCATCAATAGGGGGCGCTACAACTAAAAACTGCCAATATCTCCTGACTGCATTGACCTATCTAATTGAAATTTGGCAGATATGTACTACAACCAATTCTGAGATCAGCCATATATCATAGCAGTCATTGATCATAATATCATGGTCATCATCAGCCAATCAAAATGAAGCAGCCATTTGACAGGCTAAACAATACCGAATCTCAACCAAAACAGGCTGTCACATTTGATTCCCGAACCTTAGCATACCCTGTTAAGGACACCGCAATCAGCCAGATGGGGGCGCTATAGCAACAAGTTTTGCATTTCTGCCGATTTCTCCTGAACTGTTAAAGATTAAATTGAGAATTGTTGCGAATCATATCCACTAGATAATGGCAAATTTAATGTTATAAAGAACTTCATCATAACTCTTGCCCTTTTTGCCTATTTTGTAAAAGTCTGAAAACAGGGCTTTTTGTTAGCCTCCTAGGGTTTTCACCAATCCTACACAAATCTGGTTTCTTTTAAATCTGGAGACAGTCCATATATAAAATTATCCAAAAAATCATATACTTTCCATGAGGTACGGCCACCAGCCACACCGGAACCATACTGGTGCCACAACCATTTCAATCAGACAGCTATATCTCAGGTGTACCTCAGCCAATCATCACCAATCTTAAATATATAATGTAGGACATTATTTGGGAAGGGCCCACCAAATTTGGTGCCGATCGATTAAACGGGGGCGCTACAGCAATATAACATGTCTGTATAAACCTGCAAAATCAGTTCAACTTACTTTGTTCTCATTTTTGATCAGGTGACATAATACTGGTTAAAATCTTTTGCCCTGCAAGTTCTTTTAGTGATTTCAAATCAAGAAATATGCAATGTCTCATGATAGTCATTTGCATTCCCTTGTGATATTTAAAAACTTAATAAATATCATATTACTGTAACTACTGCAATGTCCAGCCCAAGGAGGACAATCTGGTAGTAGATCAATCAGGACACTGCCCTTATGTATAATTTATAAAGATATCTTCACCTGCCTGTACAGTATGGCCACCAGCCACACTGAACCTACAGCATTTCCATGATCATTTCAATCAAACAGCTAAATCTGAGGCATACTTTGTCTGATCATCACCAAATTTGACCGACTAATATACCACTGCACCTCAGACAGACCCTCCAACTTTGGTGCCGATCGGTCAAATGGGGGCACTACAGCTACTGTCCATATATGTCTAAGACCCACCTTAGCAGATTCAGCTGAAATGTCCTTATTCCTCATATAACCTTCAAAGAATTGTTACCATTCCCTTCACCTGCGTCCATATTTTTAATTTCCTTTCAATTTTCACCAATTTGCCTTATACAACATTATCAAACTTCATTTACAAATGAGAAGGTCAGAAACCATTTAATATCATTTTAAAAATGGAGCGCTGACTCCACCTGCTGGCCACACAATTTCCATTACCATTTCATTCAAAACAGCTAAATCTCAGGCAAGCTTTATCTAATTCTTACAAAATTTGATTCACTTCTGTATCACTGGACTACAGACTGACCTTCGAAGTTTGGTGGCAATCAGTCAATCAGGAGCGGTACAGCCACTGTCCTAATATGTCTAATAACTACCTTGGCTAATTCAGCTGAAATAATCTTCATAATACTTTCAAAGAATTGTTTACTTTCCCTTCACGTCAGTACATATTTTTAAGCTCCTTTCATTTTTCTGCTATTTGACTTATAGAAAATTATCAGATTTTATTTATAAGCCAGGCAGTATATATTGCAGATTTTTCACTTTTTTGTATTAAATTGGCCAGTAGGTGGAGATGGTGCTCTATTTATATTGCAGTTTTTTCGATTTTTTTTTATACATTAGCCAGCAGGTGGTGTTCGTCCTGTATTTCATTAATGTCATTAAATTCTTTCAGGGCTTCTCATGTCTAGAAGAATACTTTACAAATGTAGTAAGCCACTGTTGTTTTTTTTAATATACAAGACAGCATTTGTTCACTGAAGTACTATAAAGTAAGCTTAACCTGTATGATCTAGACTTAAAATATTAGGTATGCAGGTGCCTATTTCTACCGTCTACTTAGACCATCTGACACAAAAAACAAATTCTTTTGGGCTGAGGCACTTCAGCAAATGGTTATATATTGTATCTTATATTGTTGTACTAAGGCTGCTTCTGCTAATGGCAGTAGTCAAACTGCCACACCAGGGACTGCATGCTACCAATTATCAAATGTAGCGCTAACTCCACCTGCTGGCCTCACTATTTCCATACCGAATTCATTAAGTCTGCTAAACCTCATTCATACTTCATCGAATTCTCACAAAATTTGACTCACATCTGTAGCACTGGACTATGAATAGACCATCTATCTTTGGTGACATTCGGTTAAACGGGGGCGCTTCTGACACTGTCAAAATATACTCATAGTTAATGCAGCTGAAATTTCTTTATTTTTCATCAAACCTTCAAAGATTATTGACATTTTCATTTCATTTCACTTTTAGAAATGTATCAAAGTTCAGAGATACTTCAGGCTGTGTACAGTGCAACAATTGCAATTTCTTCCAACAGCTAGTCACCATATGTCCCTTCTGTTTCTCATCTACCCTCTTCCCTTTATCGTACCTTAATCAACATATCAAAGTCAATGTTCAAAATGTCATGTATTATCTTACCATAGAAGCATTTCCTACTTTTTCTGACTATTTAAATGCATTGGCCATCAGTTACAGTCTGTACTTCATTTCAAATTTAGCCACTGTCCAAAAATGTCTAAGATCAACCTTGGTTAATGCAGCTGACATCTCCTTATTGTTTATTTAAACATTTAAATATTATTCACCTTTCCCTTCTTCAAAGTCAAAATTTTTAATCTGCTTATAAATTCCTGCCATTTGACTTTTAGAAATCTATCAAACTTCAATGTTACTTCAGCCTGTGTACACTGCAGCAATTGCAATCTTTCTCCAACAGCTAGTCACCACATTTCCCTTCCATTTCTAATCTTCCATTTTCCTTTATCATACCTTGATAAACATTTCCACAAAAATTTTTAAATGTTAGCTATCATCTCATAGTAGCATTTCTTATTTTCTGACTATTTAAATGCATTGGCCATCAGTTACAGTCTATACTTCATTTACAATTTAGCCACTGTCCTAGTATGTCTAACAACAACCTTGGTTAATGCAGCTGACATCTCCTTATTGTTTATTTAAACATTTAAATATTAATCACCTTTCCCTTCCTCTAAGTCCATATTTTTAATCTGCTTATAAATTCCTGCCATTTGACTTTTAGAAATCTATCAAACTTCAATGTTACTTCAGCCTGTGTACACTGCAGCAATTGCAATCTTTCTCCAACAGCTAGTCACCACATTTCCCTTCCATTTCTAATCTTCCATTTTCCTTTATCATACCTTGATAAACATTTCCACAAAAATTTTTAAATGTTAGCTATCATCTCATAGTAGCATTTCTTATTTTCTGACTATTTAAATGCATTGGCCATCAGTTACAGTCTATACTTCATTTACAATTTAGCCACTGTCCTAGTATGTCTAACAACAACCTTGGTTAATGCAGCTGACATCTCCTTATTGTTTATTTAAACATTTAAATATTAATCACCTTTCCCTTCCTCTAAGTCCATATTTTTAATCTGCTTATAAATTCCTGCCATTTGACTTTTAGAAATCTATCAAACTTCAATGTTACTTCAGCCTGTGTACACTGCAGCAATTGCAATATTTCTCCAACAGCTAGTCACCACATTTCCCTTCTGTTTCTCATCTACCTTTTTCCCTTTATTGTACCTTGATAAACATTTCCACGGTAATGTTCAAATGTTAGGTATCATCTCATAGAAGCATTTCCTATTTTCTGCCAATTTAAATGCATTGCTCATCAATTACATTCTGTACTTTATTTCCAATAATTAGTGAACTTCTAATTTTATGCCATTCACTTCATTCCTTTTCATTGCTTCTTTCCATTAGCTTTGGACCCGATTGTCACTGCTTGCAGTTATCTTTTTTCTTAGGATTATTATTATTTTTTTCCTGCCCTAAAACTGAATGTACAGCCTAAACCGTAAGAGCTAGACCAACCAAACTTGGTAAGATGATGTCAATTCCTACCCGCTACTCAGATTCTCCGAACCAGTCCTGTCAGCCAGATGGGGGCGCTGTAGCGCCCCCCAACACGTTTCAGTCCATATCTGCTGTGCTATTAGTCATACAATTGAAATTCTTTTTTCTGCTGATACAGACAGCCATTCCCTACCAACTTCCCATTTGGACTATGAAGCTCCGCCTACTTAGATTTTTTGCTAATTTGCATAATTTGCAAATCCTACTTCTGCCCTCAAGTCCTACCCCGTCTGTCCAAATCAGACATTTGAGGTGTCAAACCAATCGGTTCTTTGAGCTGATCAAGTCTTATTAAAAAAAATCCTAAAATTTCTGTATCATACGGCCTTCAGCCATGCCCAAACTCTACCTAAATTTGCCCAGTTTCAGTCTGACTGCTATAACTTGGCCCTGCTTTAGCTGATCTTAACCAAATTTGAAATCCTACCTCCCAGTGCCATTCTGGGGAGTAGATATAAAGCTGGCCCCATTTCGTCTATAGGGGGCGCTACAACTAAAAACTGCCAATATCTCCTGACTGCCTTGACCAATCAAACTAAAATTTGGCAAATACATAATACAACCAATTCTGAGATCAGACATATATCATAGCAGTCATTGATCATAAAATCATGGTCATCATCAGCCAATCAAATTGAAGCAGCCATTTGACAGGCTAAATAATACCGAATCTCAACCAAAACAGGCTGTCACATTTGCTTCCCGAACCTTAGCATACCCTGTTAAGGACACCGCAATCAGCCAGATGGGGGCGCTACAGCAACAAGTTTTGCATTTCTGCCTATTTCTCCTGAACTGTTAAAGATTAAATTGAGAATTGTAGCGAATCCTATGCACTAGGCCATGGCAAATTTAATGTTATAAAGAACTTTATCATAACTGTTGCCCTTTTTGCCGATTTTGTAAAAGTCTGTAAACAGGGCTTTTTGTTAGCCTCCTAGGGTTTTCACCAATCCTACACAATTCTGGTATCATTTAAATCTGGAGACAGTCCATATATAAAATTATCCAAAAAATCATAAACTTTCCATTAGGTACGGCCACCACCCACACCCGAACCATACTGGTGCCACACCCATTTCAATCAGACAGCTATATCTCAGGTGTACCTCAGCCAATCATCACCAATCTTAAATATATAATGTAGGACATTATTGGGGAAGGGCTCACCAAATTTTGTGCCGATCGGTCAAACGGGGGCGCTACAGCAATATAACATCACTGTATAAACTGCAAAATCAGCTCAACTTACATTTATCTAATTTTTGATCCAGTGACATATTACTGGTTAAAATCTTTTGCCCTGCAAGTCCTGTGAGTCATGTCAAATCAAGAAATATGTAATGTCCCATGATAGTCATTTGCATTCCCTTGTGATATTTAAAAACTTAATAAATTACATATTGCTACAACTACTACAATATCCAGCCCAAGTAGGTCATTATGGTAGTAGATCAATCATGACACTGCCCTTATGTATAATTTATAAAGATAGCTTCACCTGCCTGTACAGTATGGCCACCAGCCACACTGAACCTACCACATTTCCATGCTCATTTCAATCAAACAGCTAAATATGAGATATACTTCATATGATCTTCACGAAATTTGACCCACTAATGTACCACTGCACCTCAGACAGACCCTCCAAATTTGGTGCCGATCAGTCAAATGGGGGCGCTACAGCTAATGTGCATATATGTGTAAGACTCACCTTAGCAAATTCAGCTGAAATGTCCTTATTTCTCATCAAATATTCAAAGATTTGTTCCCTTTCCCTTCAACTAGGTCCATATTTTTAATTTTTGTTCATTTTTCACCCATTTGCCTCATAGAACATTATCAGACTTCATTTACACATGAGAAGGCCTAAAAGTTTTAAATAGCATTTCTAAAATGCAGTGTTGACTCCACCTGCTGGCCAAATGATTTCCATGCCCATTTCAATCAAACAGTTATATCTCTGGCATGCTTCATCCAATCCTTACAAAATTTGATTCACTTCTGTATCAGTGGACTACAGACAGACCTTCCAAGTTTGGTGGCGATCAGTCAAACGGGAGCCATACAACCACTGTCGTAGTATGTCTAATACGTACCTTTGGTAATTCAGCTGAAATATCCTTCATAATACTTTCAAACAATTGTTACCTTTCCCTTCACCTGCGTCCATATTTTTAATTTCCTTTCAATTTTCACCAATTTGCCTTATACAACATTATCAGACTTCATTTACAAATGAGGTCAGAAAGCATTTAATATCATTTCTAAAATGGAGCGCTGACTCCACCTGCTGGCCACAACATTTCCATTCCCATTTCATTCAAACAGCTAAATCTCAGGCATGCTTCATCCGATCCTTACAAAATTTGATTCACTTCTGTATGACTGGACTACAGACAGATCTTCCAAGTTTGGTGGCGATCAGTCAATCTGGAGTGGTACAGCCACTGTCCTAGTATGTCTAATACCTACCTTGGCTAATTCAGCTGAAATATCCTTCATAATACTTTCAAGGAATTAACTTTCCCTTCACCTCAGTCCATATTTTTAAGCTCCTTTCATTTTTCTGCTATTTGACTTATAGAAAATTATCAGATTTTATTTATAAGCCAGGCAGTATATATTGCAGATTTTTCACTTTTTTGTATTAAATTGGCCAGTAGGTGGAGATGGTGCTCTATTTATATTGCACTTTTTTGGATTTTTTTTTTATAGATTCGCCAGCAGGTGCAGTTTGTCCTCTATTTCATTAATGCCATTAAATTCTTTTAGGGCTTCTTATGTCTAGAAGAATACTTTATAAATGTAGTAAGCCACTGTTGTTTTGAATATACAAGACGGCATGTGTTCACTGAGGTAGTATAAAGTAAGCTTAACTTGTATGATCTAGACTTAAAATATTAGGTATGCAGGTGCCTATTTCTACCGACTACTTAGACCATCTGACACAAACCATACATTGTCTTGGGCTGAGGCACTTCACCAAAGGGTTATATATTATATCCTATATTGCTGTACTAAGGCTGCTTCTGCTAATGGCAGTAGTCAAACTGCCACACCAGGGACTGCATGCTACCATTTATCAAACTCCACCTGCTGGCCACACTATTTCCATAATTAATTCATTCAGTCTGCTAAATCTCAATCATACTTCATCCAATTCTCAAAATTTGACTCCTGTAGCACTGGACTATGAATAGGCCATCCAACTTTGGTGACTTTCGGTTAAACGGGGGCACTACTGCCACTGTCAAAATATGTCTAAAACTTATAGTTAATGCAGCTAAAATTTCTTTATTGTTCATCAAACCATCAAAGATTAATCATATTGTCAGCGCTCGTCGGGGAGGCGAGCAGGGAAGCAGGCGAGAGCAGCCAGGAAGTCAGGTAAACTTGGTTTTATTAACCAAAAGACGGACATCCACGGACAATACAGACAATACAATGCAGACATGGCAGACATGGGGAGACGTGGACTAATATACACAAGACTAGGCAGGAATAACAGGACACAGACGATCACAATTGGTAATCACACGAGGTAACGAGGTGGGCGTGGCACACATCGGGAGCGGACGGAGCGGGGCGTGACACATATATTCATTCACTTTCATTTTCCTGCCATTTCACTTTTAGAAATGTATCAAAGTTCAGTGATACTTCAGGCTGTGTACACTGCAGCAATTGCAATTTCTTTGAACAGCTAGTCACCACATATCCCTTCCGTTTCTCATCTACGCTCTTCCCTTTATCGTACCTTAATCAACATTTCTACGGTAATGTTAAAATGTCAAGTATCATCTTATCATAGTAGCATTTCCTATTCTCTGCCTATTTAAATGCATTGGCCATCAGTTACAGTCTGTACTTCATTTCCAATTTAGCCTCTGTCCTAATATGTCTAAGACCAACCTTGGTTAATGCAGCTGGCATTTCCTTATTGTTTATTTAAACATTTAAATATTTATCACCTTTCCCTTCATCTAATTACATATTTTTAATCTGCTAATATATTACTGCCCTTTAACTTTTAGAAATCTATCAAAATTCAATGTTACTTCAGCCTGAGTACAATGCAGCAATTTCAATATTTCTCTAAAAGCTAGTCACCATATTTCCCTTCTGTTTCTCATTTACCATTTTCCTACTTTCTGACTATTTAAAGGCATTGGCCATCAGTTACAGTCTGTACTTCATTTTCAATTTAGCCACTGTCCTAATATGTCGAACAACAATCTTGGTTAATGCAGCTGACATCTCCTTATTGTTTACTTAAACATTTAAATATTAATCACCTTTCCCTTCATCTAAGCCCATATTTTTAATCTGTTTATACATTCCTGACATTTGACTGTAAGAAATCTATCAAACTTCAATGTTTCTTCACACTGTGTACACTGCAGCAATTGCAATTTCTTTGAACAGCTAATCACCACATTTCACTTCTGTTTCTCATCTACCATTTTCCCTTCATATGCAATCAACATTTCTACGGTACTGTTCAAATGTCAGGTATCATCTTATCATAGTAGCATTTCCTACTTTCTGACTATTTAAATGCATTGGCCATCAGTTACAGTCTGTATTTCATTTCCAATTGAGCCACTGTCCTAATATGTTTAACACCAACCTTGGTTAATGCAGTTGACATCTCCTTATTGTTTATTTAAACATTTAAATATTAATCACCTTTCCCTTCATCTAAGCCCATATTTTTAATCTGTTTATACATTCCTGACATTTGACTGTAAGAAATCTATCAAACTTCAATGTTTCTTCACACTGTGTACACTGCAGCAATTGCAATTTCTTTGAACAGCTAATCACCACATTTCCCTTCTGTTTCTCATCTGCCCTGTTTCCTATTTCCTACCTTAATCAACATTTCTACAGTAATGATGAAATGTCAGGTATCATCTTATCATAGTAGAATTTCCTACTTTCTGACTATTTAAATCAGGGGTGTCCAATCTTATCCGCAAAGGGCCGGTGTGTATGCAGGTTTTTGGGATAACCTGTAAGTCAGCTGTTCAAACCCAGGTGTGAGGACTCTTCAGCCAATCAGTCCTCTAATTAGTAATCTAATTAGGCAGTTGCAGCGAAAACCCGCATACACACCGGCCCTTTGCGGATAAGATTGGACACCCCTGATTTAAATGCATTGGCCATCAGGTACAGTCTGTACTTCATTTCCAATATAGCCACTGTCATAATATGTCTAAGACCAACCTTGGTTAATGCAGCTGACATCTCTGTATTGTTTATTTAAACATTTAAATATTAATCACCTTTCCCTTCATCTAAGTTCATATTTTTTACCTGCTTATATATTACTGCCATTTGACTTTTAGAAATCTATCAAACTTCAATGTTACTTCAGCCTGTGTACACTGCAGCAATTGCAATATTTCTACAACAGGTAGTCACCACATTTCCCTTCTGATTCTCATCTACCCTTTTCCCTTTATCGTACCTTTATAAACATTTCTACGGTAATGTTTAAATGTTACGTATCATCATCTCATAGTAGCATTTTCTATTTTCTGCCAATTTAATTGTATTGCTCATCAATTACAGTCTGCACTTCATTTCCAATAATTAGTGAACTTCTAATTTTATGCCATTCACTTCATTCCTCTTCATTGCTTCTGTCCATTTGCTTTGGACCCGATTGTCACTGCTTGCAGTTATTAAGGGTCCAAAGCATGAAATGCTTATGGACCATTATTGTTTTTCTTACGGTTTTTCTTTTTATTATTATTATTATTTTTTTCCTGCCGTAAAACTCCTGCCGCTCTAGCGCCCCCCAACGCGTTTCAGTCCATATCTCCTGTCCTATTAGTCCTACAATTGAATTTTTTTTTTCTGCTGATACAGACAGCATTGCTCTACCAACTTGCCATTTGGACTATGAAGCTCCGCCTACTTAGATTTTTTGCTAATTTGCATAATTTGCAAAACTGACCTCTGCCTTCAAGTCCTACCCCGTCTGTCCCAATCAGACAAGTGAGGTGTCAAACCAATCAGTTATCTGAGCTGATCAAGACTTACAAAAATAATCATGAAATTTCTGTATCATACGGTCTTCAGCCACGCCAAAACTATGTATAAATTTGGCCAGTTTCAGTCTGATTGCTATAACTTGGCTCTGCTTTAACCAATCTTAACCAAATTTGAAATTCTTCCTCCCAGCGCCATTCTGGGGACTAGATATAAAGCTGGCCCTATTTCATCAATAGGGGGCGCTACAACTAAAAACTGCCAATATCTCCTGACTGCCTTGACCAATCAAACTAAAATTTGGCAAATACATACTATGACCAATTCTGAGATCAGACATATATCATATTAGTCATTGATCATAAAATCATGGTCATCATCAGCCAATCAAATTGAAGCAGCCATTTGACAGGCTAAACAATACCGAATCTCAACCAAAACACGCTGTCACATTTGATTCCCGAACCTTAGCATACCCTGTTAAGGACACCGCAATCAGCCAGATGGGGGCGCTACAGCAACAAGTTTTGCATTTCTGCTGATTTCTCCTGAACTCTTAAAGATTAAATTTAGAATGGTTGCGAATCATATCCACTAGATCATGGCAAATTTAATGTTATAAAGAACTTCATCATAACTATTGCCCTTTTTGCCTATTTTGTAAAAGTCTGAAAACAGGGCTTTCTGTTAGCCTCCTAGGGTTTTCACCAATCCTACACAAATCTGTTATCATTTAAATCAGGAGACAGTCCATATATAAAATTATTAAAAAAATCATAAACTTTCCATGAGGTATGGCCACCAGCCACACCCGAACCATACTGGTGCCACACCCATTTCAATCAGACAGCTATATCTTAGGCATGCCTCAACCAATCATCACCAAACTTAAATATATAATGTAGGACATTACTGGGGAAGGGCCCTCCAAATTTTGTGCCGATTGGTCAAACGGGGGCGCTACAGCAATATAACATGTCTGTATAAACCTGGAAAATCAGTTCAACTTACATTGTTCTTATTTCTGTTACAGTCACATATTACTTATAAAAATCTTTTGTCCTGCAAGTTCTGTGTGTCATTCCAAATCAAGATATATGCAATGCCTAATGATAGTCATTTCCATTCCCTTGTGATATTTAAAAACTTAATAAATTACATATTGCTATAACTACTGCAATGTCCAGCCAAAGTAGGTCATTCTGGTAGTAGATCAATCAGGACACTGCCCTTATGTCTAATTTATAAGGATAACTTCACCTGCATGTACAGTATGGCCACCAGCCACACTGAACCTACAGCATTTCCATGCTCATTTCAATCAAACAGCTTAATCTGAGGCATACTTCATCTGATCATCACCAAATTTGACCCAGTAATGTAGCACTGCACCTCAGACAGACCCACCAAATTTGGTGCTGATCGGTCAAATGGGGGCGCTACAGTTACTGTCCATATATGTCTACGACCTACCTTAGCAAATTCAGCTGAAATGTCCTTCTTTCTCATAAAACCTTCAAAGAATTGTTACCTTTCCCTTCACCTTAGTCCATATTTTTCATTTCCTTTCATTTTTCACCTATTTGCCTCATATAACATTATCAGACTTCATTTACACATGAGAAGGCCTAAAAGTATTAAATAGTATTTCTAAAATGGAGCGCTGCCTCCACCTGCTGGCCAAACCATTTCCATGCCCATTTCAATCAAACAGTTATATCGCTGGCATGCTTCATCCAATCCTCTCAAAAATTGACCGACTGATTTATCTCTGGCCCACAGACAGACCCTCCACCTTATGTGCTGATTGGTCAAAGGGGGGCGCTACAGCTACTCTCTAAATATGTCTAAGACCAACATAGGCTAATGCAGCTGATATTACCTTATTTCTCATCAAATATTTAAAGATTAATCACCATTACCTTGATCTCAGTTAATATTTTTAAATTGCTTTAATTTTCGTGCCATTAGACTTTTAGAAATGTATCAAACTTCAGTGATACTTCATGCTCTGTACATTGCAGCAATTGCAATTTCTTTGAACAGCTAGTCACCACATTTCCCTTCTGTTTCTCATCTACCGATTTCCATTTATTGTACCTTAATCAACATTTCTACGGTAATGTTCAAATGTCAGGTATCATCTTATAGTAGCATTTCCTACTTTCTGACTATTTAAATGCATTGGCCATCAGTTACAGTCTGTACTTCATTTACAATTTAGCCACTGTCATAATATTTCTAAGACCAACCTTGGTTAATGCAACTGAAATTAGCTTATTTCTCATCAAATATTTAAAAATTAATCACCATTCCCTTCACCTCAGTCACTATTAATAAATTGGTTTCATTATCCTGCCATTTGACTTTTAGAAATGTATCAAACTTCAGTGATGTACACTGCAGCAATTTCAATTTTTTTCCAACAGCTAGTCACCACATGTCTGTTATTTCTTATCTACCATTTTCTTACTTTCTGACTATTTCAATGCATTGGCCATCAGTTACACTATGTACTTCATTTACAATTTAGCCACTGTCCTAATATGTTTAAGACCAACCTTGGTTAATGCAGCTGACATCTCCTTATTGTTTATTTAGACATTTAAATATTAATCACCTTTCCCTTCATCTAAGTCCATATTTTAAATCTGCTTATATGTTACTGCCATTTGACTTTTAGAAATCTATCAAACTTCAATGTTACTTCATCCTGTGTACACTGCAGCAATTGCAATATTTCTCAAACAGCTAGTCACCACGTTTCCCTTCGGTTTCTCATCTACCCTTTTCCCTTCATCGTACCTTAATAAACATATCTACGGTAATGTTCAAATGTCAGGTATCATCTTATAGTAGCATTTCCTACTTTCTGACTATTTAAATGCATTGGCCATCAGTTACAGTCTGTACTTCATTTACAATTTAGCCACTGTCATAATATTTCTAAGACCAACCTTGGTTAATGCAACTGAAATTAGCTTATTTCTCATCAAATATTTAAAAATTAATCACCATTCCCTTCACCTCAGTCACTATTAATAAATTGGTTTCATTATCCTGCCATTTGACTTTTAGAAATGTATCAAACTTCAGTGATGTACACTGCAGCAATTTCAATTTTTTTCCAACAGCTAGTCACCACATGTCTGTTATTTCTTATCTACCATTTTCTTAATTTCTGACTATTTCAATGCATTGGCCATCAGTTACATTATGTACTTCATTTACAATTTAGCCACTGTCCTAATATGTTTAAGACCAACCTTGGTTAATGCAGCTGACATCTCCTTATTGTTTATTTAGACATTTAAATATTAATCACCTTTCCCTTCATCTAAGTCCATATTTTTAATCTGCTTATATGTTACTGCCATTTGACTTTTAGAAATCTATCAAACTTCAATGTTACTTCATCCTGTGTACACTGCAGCAATTGCAATATTTCTCAAACAGCTAGTCACCACATTTCCCTTCGGTTTCTCATCTACCCTTTTCCCTTCATCGTACCTTGATAAACATTTCCACGGTAATGTTCAATTGTTAGGTATCACATTTCATTGTTGCATGTCCTATTTTCTGACTATTTAAATGCATTGGCCATCAGTTACAGTCTGTACTTCATTTCCAATAATTAGTGAACTTCTAATTTTATGCCATTCACTTCATTCCTCTTCATTGCTTCTTTCCATTAGCTTTGGACCCGATTGTCACTGCTTGCAGTTATCTTTATTATTATTTTTCTGCCCTAAAACTGAATGCCCAGCCTAAACCGTAAGTCCTAGGCTGACCAAACTTGGTAGGATGATTGCAATTCCTACCCACTACTCAGGTTATCCGACCCGTCCGACTCAGCCAGAGGGGGGCGCCGTAGCACCCCCCAACACGTTTTGGACGATATCTCCTGTCCTGTTTGTCCTACCATCGAAATTCTTTTTTCTCCTGATGCAGACAGCCATGCCCTACCAAAAAGTCAATGGGACCATGAAGCTCCGCCTACTTAGATTTTTTGCTAATTTGCATAATTTGCAAATCATACTTTTTCCTTAAAGTCCTGGCTTGTCCTACCAAATCAGACAAAAGAGGTGTCAGACGAATCAGAAATCTCAGCTGATCAAGAATCATCCACAAAATTCAGACATTTTTATATCATACGGCCATTAGCCACGCCCAAACAATATCAAAATTTGGCTCATTTTGGTCTGACTGCCATAACTTGGCCGTGCCTTGGCCTACCTTGACCAAATTTTAAATCCTACCTCTATACTATATTGTGGGGACACTCTCCAAAGCGGGCCTCAAATCGTCAATAGGGGGCGCTACAAATACCAAATTCTCATATCTCCTGACTGCCTTGGCCAATCCAACTGAAATTTGGCAGACTTATACTAGGACCCAGCCTGAGGACAGAAACGTACAATGCCAGTCATAAATCATAAAAGATTGGCCGCCATTAGCCAATCAATATGAAGCAGCCATTTGACAGGCTTAACGATGACCAATCAAACCAAAATTTGGCTGGTTCATTCATCCTCTGACCATCTGCAAACCCTGTAAAGGACAACTGACTCGGCCAGATGGGGGCGCTACAGTGGCCCTATTTGCATTTCTGCCTATTTCTACAGAACTATCAAGCCTACAGTTGAAATTGATGGCCCGTCCAATTCAATATGTCATGCCAAACCCATCCACATATGTAACTTGGTTATACATTGTTATGTATTTGCATGATTTATATTTGTCTGAAAACAAGCTTTTTCATTAACCTACTTTGATTTTTGCTACATCTACATAAATCTGTTGTCATTCAAATCAGGAGACAGTCCTTTTAAAGATTTTGGCAAAAAATCTTAAACTTTCAGTAAGGTACGTTCAATAGCCAAACCATGACCATACTGGTGCCATGTCCATTTCAATCAGACAGCTATACCTCAGGCATGCTTCAGCCAATCATTACCAAATTTATCTCACTAATGTAGGGCTGTAACCCAGACAGACCCTCCAAATTTCATGTCGATCGGTCAAACGGGAGCGCTACAGCCACTGGTTATATATGTCTAAGACCAACCTAGGCTAATTCAGCTAAAATGAGTTACCAGGTCAGGTAGGAAGGTGTCCAGCGATCCTCACCCATTTTACCAACAGCAGCGGGTGGCTCAGTGGGCTAAACTTGCGTGCTTGTAATCAGAGGGTCGCTGGTTCGAACCCAGCTTCGGTGGGTACTTGAGCTAGGCAGCCTGATCTGCGCAGCATGCACTCCGTAAAGCAAGCTGCGGAGACGTAAAGGTGTTTTCCACATGAGGGAAAAAAAATAAAATAAAATTTTTATTTAACCAGCCATTCAGACAGGCTCAGGCACTCTTCCAAAAGGGTTCGATTATAAATTTTTTTCTTCCCTAAAACTTAATGCCCAGCCTAAACCATAAGTCCTAGGCTGACCAAATTTGGCAGTAAGATGCCAATTGCTACCCACTACTCAGCCCCTCCGAATCATCGCAATTAGTCAGAGGGGGGCGCCGTTGCGCCCCACAACACGTTTTGGTCGATATCTCTTGTCCTACTTGTCCTACACTTAAATTTTATTTCAAAGTTCAATTCACTTTGTTGTGCCAAATCCAGTAATATATATAACTTGGTTCTCCATCTTTGTGTTTTTGCATGATTTATATTTGTCTGAAAAAAGGACATTTTGTTACCCTCGTTGGATTTTCGCCCAACCTACTTAAATCTGTTGTCATTCAAATCAGGAGACAGTCGTTTTAAAGATTTAGAGAATAAAACTTAAACTTTCGGTAAGGTACGGCCAAAAGCCACACCAAGACCATACTGGTGCCACGTCCATTTCAATCAGAAAGCTATATCTCAGGCATGCTTCAACCAATCATTACCAAATTTGGGGTCCTATTGTAGGGCTGTAACCCAGAGAGACCCTCCGATTTTTGTGTCAATCGGTCAAACGGGAGCGCTGCGGCCACTGTTTATATATGTCTAGACCAACCTAGGCTAATTCAGCTAAACTGAGTTACCAGATCAGTTCGGAAGGTGTCTACCGATCTCACCCATCTTACATCAGCAGCGCGTGGCTCAGTGGGCTAATCTTGTGTGCTTGTAATCAGAGGGTCGCCGGTTCGAACCCAGCTTCGGTGGGTACTTGAGCTAGGCAGCCCGATGTGCACAGCATGCTCTCCGTAAAGCAAGCTGGGGAGACATATCGGCATTTTCCCCATGACGGTCAATGAAGCTTCTATTTTTGTTATTAAACTAGCCATTCAGATGGGCTTAGGCACTCCTCCAGAGGGTTCGATTATAATTATTTTTCTTCCCTAAAACTGAATGCCCAGCCTAAACCGTAAGTCCTAGGCTGACCAAATTTGGCAGTAAGATTCCTATTGCTACCCATTACTCAGCCTCTCCGACCCATATCAGTCAGTCAGAGGGGGGCGCCGTTGCGCCCCACAACACATTTTGGTCTATATCTCCTGTCGTACTTGTCCTACACTTAAATTTTATTGCCAGTCAAATTCACTATGTCGTGACAAATCCAGTAACATATATAGTCATATCTCATTAGACCTATGCTGATTCTGCATCCTGTTATGGCTGACTAATTCTGTCTGACTTTCTACTACCATGGCCGCCAGATCTCTGCCCTTATTCCTCTACTGTCCTACCAGTCCGATTGTCCTACGCTTTTGACCCTTTAGTAACTGCTTGCAGTTTCTAGTTTTTCTTAGGATTATTATTATTTTTTTCCTGCCCTAAAACTAAATGTACAGCCTAAACCGTAAGAGCTAGACCAACCAACCTTGGTCAGATGATGTCAATTCCTACCCGCTACTCAGTTTTTCCGACCCAGGCCTGTCAGCCAGATGGGGGCGCCGTAGCGCCCCCCAACACGTTTCGGTCGATATCTCCTGTCCTATTAGTCCTACATTCGAAATTATTTTTTCTGTATATACAGACAGCCTTGCCCTACCAACTTGCCATTTGGACTATGAAGCTCCGCCTACTTACATTTTTTGCTAATTTGCATAATTTGAAAATCCTACTTTTTCCTTAAAGTCCTAGCTTGTCCTACCAAATCAGACAAATGAGGTGTCAAATGAATCAGAACTTTGAGCTGATCAAGAATTATAAAAAAAATCTGACATTTGTGTATCCTACTGCCATTAGCCACGCCCAAACAATATCAAAATTTGGCTCATTTTGGTCTGACTGCCATAACTCGGCCGTGCCTTGGCCGACCTTGACCAAATTTTAAATCCTACCTCTATACACTATTCTGGGGACACTCTCCAAAGCGGGACTCAATTCGTCAATAGGGGGCACTACAAATACCAAATTCTCATATCTCCTGACTGCCTTGGCCAATCCAACTGAAATTTGGCAGACATATACTAGGACCCAGCCTGAGGACAGAAACGTACAATGCCAGTCATAAATCATAAAAGATTGGCCGCCATTAGCCAATCAAAATCAAGCAGCCATTTGACAGGCTTAACGATGACCAATCAAACCAAAATTTGGCTGGTTCATTCATCCTCTGACCCTCTGCATACCCTGTAAAGAACAACTCACTCGGCCAGATGGGGGCGCTACAGTGGCCCCATTTGCATTTCTGCCTATTTCTACAGAACTATCAAGCCTACAGTTGAAATTGATGGCCAGTCCAATTCAATATGTCGTGCCAAACCCATCAACATATGCAACTTGGTTATACATCGTTGCGTATTTGTATGATTTATATTAGTCTGAAAACAAGATTTTTCATTAACCTCCTTTGATTTTTGCTACACCTACATAAATCTGGTGTCATTCAAATCAGGAGACAGTCCTTTTAAAGATTTTGAGAAAAAAACTTAAACTTTCAGTAAGGTACGGCCAATAGCCAAACCATGACCATACTGGTGCCATGTCCATTTCAATCAGACAGCTATACCTCAGGCATGCTTCAGCCAATCATTACCAAATTTATCTCACTAATGTAGGGCTGTAACCCAGACAGACCCTCCAAATTTCGTGTCGATCAGTCAAACGGGAGCGCTACAGCCACTGGTTATATATGTCTAAGACCAACCTAGGCTAATTCAGCTAAAATGAGTTACCAGGTCAGGTAGGAAGGTGTCTACCGATCTCACCCATCTTACCTAAAGCAGCGTGTGGTGCAGCGGGCTAAGTCTGTGTGTCTGTAATCAGAGGGTCGCTGGTTCGAACCCAGCTTCGGTGGGTTCTTGAAACAGCCTACTCTCCATAAAACAAGTTCAGGGAGACATAAAGGCATTTTCCCCACGATGATCAATGAAGCTTCTTTTTTATTTTTAAAACAGACATTAAGACAGGCATAGGCACTACACCACAGGGTTCTGCATTCTGTCCAACATGTACTGACCTGTTATGCCTACACTAAAAGGATCTCATCAAAATTTCTACCAACTACTACGACCATCTCACCAAAACCAGTCCTGCTCTTTACTACATCTACTATCACATTAGACCTACACTTAATCTACATCATGTTATGATATTATAGTTATGTCTGACTTTCTACTATGCTGGACAGTCCTGCAGTCTTCCACCGTTATTACCATATTACTTGTCCTACCTATCCTACCAGTCCGATCATCCTACACTTTGGACCCTTTCGTAACTGCCTGCAGTTTCTAGTTTATCTTGCTTTCTTAAAATAACCAATAAATTTTTGTGCTAGTGCTCTGTTTTAGTCCATGAATTAAGTCCTGCATAGAAATGTGTAGTGGCAGAACATTTAAACAACTGGATCGCATTTTAAAACATAATCTTATGTAGACATCACACCTCTCCCGGAAGACTCCCGCAAATGCACCACAACTCCCTCACACCCCCGAATGATGTGCAGCATCCCGGAAATCTGTCCACACAGAAATAAAAGCAATCAAACGCAGGGAAGTGGCCACGTGCCTACGGATTGTATGTTGGGCGTGGCTACGGATAGTCTGCCGCCGCCCCACAACTTTCACAGCCAGCACCCCCTCCCATCCCTAAGGTGGGATAATTCAGACATCCCAACCTGCAAAAACTCAATTCAGGGAGGTGCCCCCAACCCCCCGACAAGGAGGGAGATAACTTCAACAAACTTGATTTCAGAGTTTAATTTGTTCATTAATTTTCTCTAGTCAGCGCACTAAATTACGAATGTCAATATTATGTATTTTGACAATAATATAAGTAGATTATTCTACCATTTATGCAAATTCCTTTATTATATTCCATTGCTACTTTACAAAAGTCTTCAAGGAATCTTTCATGACAGCATTAGCAACTAACCAAGTGTTTAACTAGTGTAGACTTGAATAATACAGCACATGAAATGACACTTGTTAAAAACTCACCTCAACATGCCTTTTACAATCGTTTAAACCGTTGTAACCCCCCCCCCCCCTTTCAGCCACCAAAGGGGGTACACGCGACTACAAGCTGACCACGTTAACTAGATCCTGGGTTCTAAGTTCACTAGAGGTGGCTGTGACTCCCTGTTTACCCGCGAGGTGTTATGCGACGAGATTTTGTTCCCTTAGACCGAACATTTAAAACACAAATAATAGATTTAGCAGCGCGGTGCCTCCACTGTGGGAATATTGAACTGAGATGAAGCTAATCAGTTCATAACATATTCCCCCAGAATATAAAACAAAACCACCACATCCTCAATAAAGTCATTCAACACTACTTAAACATAACCGGGCTATTTATTGAGCCCTATTCAGCAAGGAAGAAAGAAAACAACAGCTCCAATATGACCACTAAAGTAAAGAGGAAAAAAAAACATAGAGCAGCGTACCCTTAAACGGTAAACCTACATTTACATTTCGCTGCAATGCAATTAAAGTATAAGCATAAGAAAAACCTGTTGCACAGCGTGGTGCGTTGGGGCCCAGTCGTTGGTGCACTTTTTATTCCACAACTTTGTTCGGGATCAAAAGAAAAGAAAACTCAATGCCGAGCAGTGGGCGCAGGCGAGTTCCGGCGAGCAGGGCTTCCTTCGGCGTTGTGCCAATCCACACGGCGTCGCGTTGCCGACCTCCCTTGCAGCCGTATACCTCCTGGTCTCCGGCACCGGGGCAAAACAGCAAAACACTCCGGGCGACACTTTTTTTTTCTTTTCCCGAAGGGCGAAACCGAAACTTGCTCCGTCTCCTCTCAAATCCTGCTCCGACCCTCTTCACGTCCTGCCCCGACGACTCTCCAACGTGTTGGCACTCTCTTAGCCGCGCAGTTCCTTAACACGTCTTTCGTATTGGTCCATGTACATCATATTTGCAACCCATCAACATGGATGAACAGGATTGGCCACTGTTATGTGTCCAAAACGCGGCAACTCTTGCCCTGGCATTCTGGGAAATGTAGTCCGTACAGAACACAGTAACAAAAACATGCAATTTCCTGTCTAACATTGTCACAGGTCCTTACACCGTCATGGGCAATGCTGAAATCACTGTTGCAAACAGTACAGCGCGCGCAACATTGTCATTATTTTCATCCATATTAGACAAGGATACACTTTTGTGTAGTCTGAAGTGAAATGCGTTTTATATTTTCGTTTTTTGGGGCACTCTCTCTCTGTCATGATCAGGGGTGCCCAAACATTTTCCCTTAGAGGGCCAAAATGAAAATCTATCGGAGGACCGCGGGCCAAATGTAATATTTTACACAAAATAAAAACACTAATAGTAAAGTAAAGTACTTTTATTTATCAAACAGTTATCTAACCTTCCTTTCTGTGTAAATAACATTAAACAAAATATGACAAATAAGTCATATATAGGCATTTAGAGCACGTCTAAACTTTTGTAATCACATGTAGTGCAAAATGTCAAAGAGTGCATGTCCAACAGCAACACAACAACAGTAGCAACAATATAAGCAAAGACTCATGGGACTTTTTGTAAATTGTTAAAATATGACTATTTATGAAGTGTGGAAATGTACATATGTGCAGATATACTCTACATTACCCTTATAGTTGCTTGTATTTCCAGACATCCCAATCTGCAAAAACTCATTTCAGGGAGGTCCCCCCCCCCCCGCCAAGAAGGGAAATGACTTTATTTCACACAAGAGAATTTCTACATTGGCCATATGTATAATTATTTGTTAATTAATTTTCTCTAGTCAGCACACTAAATTTCGAAGGCTCCACTGAACCGATAACTTCGGTCCTCGAGAAGTTAAATAAAATCCCGCCCGCACTGAAATCTGATTGGCTTATTTTGCTAAGAAGACCAATCAGGATGCTCTATGTCTAGCACGGGCTACATGAACAGGCATACACGCAGGGATCCATACATACGCACGCTCTCTCTCTCTCTCTCTCATTCCGTCGTGCGCGCGATTTTCTCAAGTGCGCGATGGACACGTTACTGTCTCGCGCGCATGCTCTTGTGTGCTTGCTCTAGTTTCCGGGACATTTTATTCAATTTGCGGGCATCAGGGAGCCGCTATCAATATGCGGGAGACTCCCGGAACTTCCGGGAGACTTGGGATGTCTGTATTTCAATTTTAGTCTTAGATATTTCAAATGTAATCAAAGCACCATGAGTGAGGACTGTATAATATACAGTCGAACCCACTTATCTCGACCTCGGCTAACTCGCCAACCCTATTAAGTCGACGTTTTTGAAGTGGAACCGCCAAATTCACTTATTGCAATAGCATTTCTCATCGGTTATGTCGATTCTTTTATGTCGCCGAACCCTAATATCTCGAGCACGAAAGAGGGCCAAAATCGCCACCTAACATCGGTTATCTCGATCCCCGTGACTAATCGCCGGCTTTTTAAAATGTATCACAAGTGCTAACCAGCGCGTATTCAAATCGCATTCGCATGGTAATTCGCTGAACAACGCAGGTGAAACGCGATCTAGGTAAATCCCCATCAAAACCAAAGCCAAGCATATCTGCATGCAGCAATGACAACGAAGGTGAAGAAGATGCGGACGAAGATTTGGAACCAATTACCTCTGCCGGTGAGGTGATAGAAATGCTACAAAAAATTCGACAGTATGGTTCTTTTGTAGGGGATGGACTGTTTTAGACAGCATAAATAATATCGAAGCATTTGTTTTCAAGCAGACTGTTAAAGGCAAAAAGCAACAAAGCATTTTAGACTTTGTAAAGAAACCATATTAACTGCGTGTACGATACATTTCAGAGCTGTCAGAGCGAAATGACTTGTGAATGTAATTTTGACACTGCAGATTTGCTTTTTGTAACAACGGACTACACCCCGCAGGTTTTTTTGTGATTTTGTGAGCGATCTTTGTGTTTGCAATGTTGGATAATATAATTAAAGGTTTGTATCGAGAATCGACGGTGGTTTTTATTGTATACTGGTAAATCTCCGCTTTTAGTTGGTGCACATATGCCTTTTGTTGTTAGCCGACATGTATGTGCATTTTTATAGCATGCCGATCGCGTCATCAAACAAATCACGGCAACGCCAAAAACCCGTGCATGTACATTATAATTTATTAACGCACATAAATACATTTCAAGCATATCTTAATACAGTATATTGCCGCCATATTGGTTTTCGGTTATCTCGGTCATCGGTTATCTCGACGCTTTTTGGCAACCCCCTAGGCCGGCGACATAACCGGGTTCGACTGTATATTAGTTAGGCCAACGTACACTAAAAAGTAAACGCACTGATAGCTACACTGGGATTCTTGCTTTAAGAATTTTTGAAACAAATTTTAGTACAGTATAATTTAAAATTTTAGATATTCATTGGCGGGCCAATCTAAATAGTACGGCGGGCCAACCTTGGCCCGCGGGCCCCACTTTGGGCACCCCTGGTCATGATGCTCCACTGAACCGATAACTTCGGTCCTCGAGAAGTTAAATAAAAGCCCGCCCGCATTGAAATCTGATTGGCTTATTTTGCTAAGTAAACTAATCAGGATGCTGTCTGTCTAGCACGGGCTACAGGCACACACGCAGGGATCCACACATATGCACGTTTTATCTTTCTCTCTCTCGCTCATTCCGTCGTACGCGCGCGTCTCTCAAGTGCGCGATGCACACGCTACTGTCTCGCATGCATTCTCTTGTTTACTTGCTCTTCTTTCCGGGATATTTTATTCAATTTGCGGGTATCAGGGAGTCGCTGTCAATATGTGGGAGACTCACGGAACTTCCGGGAGACTCGGGATGTCTGGATAACTGCTTATTGGTACTATAATGATAGCTGTTAATTTTCAGGGAGCTGTGATGATATTCGAAATTGTGCAGGGTTATATAAGTACTGTGAAGCTGTCGTTATCCAGTTAAATGTTTAAAAATATTTATTATTTTATCATATTTTATGTATACTTTCAGTTTATTCACGGGTCTTTCCTGCATTCATCTTACCATCCATCCATGCCTACTTTAAAATCAGACAGATTGCTTAACTTGCACATGTCCAATTACGCGTACATATTTTATTGCTGCAGATAATTAAGGTAGGTAATACAACGCTGAAGGTTAGATGTATAGTACAATTACATACGTACAACATGTGGTCATTTCAGTCAGACAAACGTTTAAAATGGAAAACGAGCTTTCCGTTTTTACCGGCAATTTCCATAGCATGTCTTAGTCGAAGTACTACACTGCCATCTATTGGACAAGTCAGGTTACTGAATCGTGAAATGCGTCTGTACTAAAATGGATAATATCTTCAGTCATGTTTTCTTTTGGGACCACTACAAGAGGATTATCAGTATGAAGGTTTATCAATAAAGATAATTTATTAAAATAAATATTACAGGGCTCTCCCTGAAAATAAGATGCTCTTAGCTTCCAAAGCCAAGGACACATTCTAGTGATTTTCCAGGAGACTGGACCTAACTAACCTGGGGCCTTATGAAAAACAATCAATCAGTTCATGTTGAAGCTCACATGGTGTGGAGAACAAGAAACACAAGTAAGGGAGAAAGGCAAGGTGCAAAGCATACACAAGCAGTGTAACGACATATCAGTTACAATGTATGATTAAACATACATCATTTCTCACAGTATGAATAGTGGCCCGTTGCTCCTACTATAGCCTCACGCCTCCAGGGTCATGGGTTCAATCTGTACCCCTGCTGTAATAAACAGTGAAGTTATTACAGTAACATGATGTTTATCAGTAAAATAGTACAATACTGTAGAAAAAATGCTTTCTGGGCAATAATTATTGAGAACCTTGCCGATAAAATACTGTAATGTACTGTAATTCTGTACATGAACTTCAAAAAAATAAACTGTAGAATTTACTCAGATTGAATGATGTAACAATTTGCACTCACTTTTTTGGGTTGACTTTAAACTTTAAAGTATACCCAATTCTAGGAAACATTTTAAATAAATAAAGCTATAATCTACCTACTGTCACAGTACCATCCTGTAAGATTTACTAAAATCAATTAATATTTCAATATTAATATTAATTAATTTGAATATTAACATTAATTAATATTTCAAATCAATATTTGTACTCACTCATTTGGGTAAATTGGGGTATTATTTTTTATGAGTAAAGTAAACCGAAGTTTAGCAAATAACATACCTAATGTATTTAAAGGGCCCTTTTCAGCATTCAACGCAAAGTGGTACCAGGTTTGAAACAAGGGTCTTTGCCAGCATGGCCTGATACAGTTTTCTGTCCCTTTGGGAGTAAAGGTCTTTGCTCAAGAGCTCAATAATATGGCTATTCTGACAAGACTGGGCTGTTCTGCAGCTGTGGTATATTTCACCCACCGTCGAAACTCTCCCAAATACTGACCTTGCAAGATGTTCTGTCTTGGTGGGATGTGCTCCATGGAGTGACATAGAATAAAAAACCTCAATGCTTTCTAACATCCCCACCATAAGAACACACATTAAGTCCTGCTCATACTAATTCTGGTATCTAAACCATCAGCTTTTCAGGACTCTTTGGCAATTACACATCTCAAAACACACAAAGCCAACTGATACAGAGCAATCAGTTTAAACAACCAAAGGAATTCTGAAATAAAACAAGCGATATGTGGTGGAGACTAATATCTGTGGCATTCCATTCTCAACTGCAGTGGGATTCTAAATATTATGTAAACATGGATATCCAAAAATTAAGCCTAATTAAAATCGAAATATTAAATGAGCAGAATGATTAAATTTGTTGTTCTATCCCAAGTTGTGATTAAAAAGCACTGAGGCTGCCCCCCATTATATCTGCTCTAGGGAAATGCATTTCTGCGGCCACTAGGGGAGCTCTCACCTTCTCTCAGCCCTGCTAAATAATGTTGCATAGTCTAACAAGCTTTATAATCTGTGTCAATGAGCAGTGCCTTACCGGAAATGCTTTCCCTGGGAATTATTGTAAACATGTATTACGTATTATAGGAGAAATACTTGTAAATGAATTAGATTTATTAACTGGCTTCTGAAATTAGGAATTGTAAATGAACTGACCTTAATGAGCACTAATTAAATTAATTAAGAGACATTGCAATTCATTCCACATGAAGAGTTACAACTTAAGCTAAATCCGCTTAAATCATTTAGAGCATAGTCATAGTAATCAATGAAACACCTATACACACACACACACACACATATCCTTATGGGGACCGCTCATTCATTTCTATGGGAAAAATGATAATGCTAACTTAACCCCTACTCAGCCCTAACCATAAGCATAAGTAGGCAACCAAAATACAAGAGTTTTTGCATTTTTAGTTTTTTCATTGCAATCACGGATTTTTATAAAATAGAGTTTTCCCTTATAGGGACCAGGACCAGCTACACCTGTACTATTACACAGGCTACATGTGAAGAATGTGAGACAAAAAAGAAGAGCATTTAGACAGCCAGAGAATGTTAACTGCCAGTTTAATTATATTTATTACAGAGCTTATTGAATTGTTCAGTGAAATAAATCCATCCATCATCCATCCATCTAGCAAACGGGCTGGTAGCCTCTCCTCAGCAGCATATGGCACAAGGTTGGTGCTCACCCTGGACGGGAGGCCAACTCAAATGTAATAGTGAATACTGAAAATAGGACAGTGATGTAAACAGGAGAGATGAATATTTATTAATTTGTCTGTAATTTGATTAATTAATCACTTAATTCACGTTCCACAGCCACTTGTCCCATGTAGGGTTACAGGTCTCTGGAATATAAACCTGAAAATAATGGGCGCAATGCAAGGAGGAACCCAGGAGGGGGTGGCAAACCCATCGCATGGCAGGGAATAACCCAGATGGGGAATAAGCAGAGTGCAGGGAATAAGCAGAGGGTGGTGCCAACCCATCACAGGGCAGGGAAAATGCCAGGAGGGGGGTGCCAACCCATCACAGGGCAGGGAAAAAGCCAGGAGGGGGGTGCCAACCTATCACAGGGCAGGGAATAACCCAGATGGGGACACCAGCCCTTTCGGAGTGCAGGGAATAAGCAGAGGGCGGTGCCAACCCATCACAGGGCAGGGAAAATGCCAGGAGGGGGGTGCCAACCCATCACAGGACAGGGAAAAAGCCAGGAGGGGGGTGCCAACCTATCACAGGGCAGAGAATCTCCCAGGAGGGGCGGCAGTCCATCACAAGGCATGGCAGTTCATTAGATCACAAAAACCTGCTTTGTCAGTTAGACTGCGAAAGGCATTCCTAAAACTCATTTAAAAATAATGAAAAATACTAGAGTAGCTGGTTGGATACAGAACAACAAATTAGGGTTATGAGCATCTCTCCGGGATCCACCCATCTATCTTCTAACCTCTCATCCTGGTGAGCGCTGTGGGGCCTGGAGCCTATCCCAAACAGGACAGGACACGGGGATGGAGTACACCCTGGACAGGATGCCAGTCATACAGAGGACACATAGACACTAATACAGCCAACTGGACCACATCTACCTCTTCTAAAACATCCATATAGTTTCCTGTCTCTTTCTGACAGCTTTCACCATTTTTCTTTTGCTCCAGTTCTTTGTACTTTTTGAGGTCACAGGTTTTAGTATCAGTACCTTTGCAATCTAGAGGAATGTTACCCTCCAACTATGAATTATTGTTTGTGGTCAAAATCACCCCATTTGTGTTAATTTGCACAAATTATAGTATAAATCGATATATTCCAGATCAATTTTTAAAGTGATTTCAAGAAAGGCCTGAAATATCATTATCGACCATCATGTGACCCCAAAAGCCGTTGGAAAGCCAGTAAGAGGCCCATATGATGCTTATAGCTGAAAATAGGACAATATGCTGTTTTTGTTAAAAATATCACAGTGCAGTTGTTTTAAAAATAAATCAATGGCTTTGCACAAAATTTTTTATGTGTTTTGTCTAATAAAAACCTGAAGTATCTGAACTTGAACCAATACTGAGCAAAATATCACCACTTACTTTTATGAATGTACGCATTATCTGTGATGTAGAATAAAACACTATGGCTCAAGAAAACAGTCCATTTCTGTATTTTAACAAGATAAATGTTAAAGTAAGAAAAGATGACAAAATATTTCAAACTACATTTTAGAACAGCAAAATCAAATATACTGTATACTGATAAAATTGCAAAAACATAAACATCAGTATATCAAACAAATAACACCAAAATCCCAAAGATGAATGAACACTGAACAATAACTAATCACAAACACTGCAAATGCTCTGCACAAGTGTGACAGAATGCAAGAAATGTAGATGTATGTGGTTTGCTAACATAACATACAAGTAGCACAAAGTGTGGTCGTCTTGCATCTGGTGATCCTGTGCGGGGACGTCATTCACAGAAAGCGTACAAAAATGGATGCTGATTTGTAAGTTGGGGCTTTTCTCCTCTATATGTGGGGAACCCCTGTTCAAACAGATGCAATTAACAGGAAACTTCTTCTAACTTAAGGTGTGAAATGCTTCATCTGAGAAAACTAGACTTAGGAAACAGGGAGCATCAGCGACAAGTTAATGACTGACATCTCATACAGCCATATTGCAAACAAATACACACATAATGAGGATACAACATGAAACGGTCTGGGGGAGGGGGAAACATTTCCACATGTAGGGGGATAGAGGCATTTAATTATTTACAGAAAATTCCGTGTAGCCAGTGTAGGAACCTGAGGTCAGTTTAACACAGATCACTGTCCGTGGTGCTGAAATCTCTACTTGATCGGCTGGTGCTGAATGAATAGGACGGCTGGCCAACATATCTCACTGTGTGATTCCACTGACTGGTACCTTCTAATGCATGGGATTTTTAACAATGAGGAAAATAATTAAAAAAAAAGTTATTACAGGAAACAATATTTACATGCCTGTAGCTTTCATCTCTCACGACAGGAAACCCAAAAACTATTACTTTGTCAGGGATCCGGGGCGCGAGAACGAGGCATGGTGCACAGAAAGGGTGGACGATCCACTGGCGGCTCCAAGAACAAAAAGGGGTTTATTAAATAAAACAGAAAACACTACAAACACAGCAAAAACCAAAAGGACCACGAGGGGTCAAAAACTAAAGGGGATAAATAAAGACTAAATAACAAAAACCTAATACACGTTGAACACTGAAAATCTCAAAACCATCAAACAACGACAATCAACAACACACAATCACAATCAATGAACCACTGGGGAACTGAACAGAATCAGGAACTAAAATACTAAGGGGTAACGAGACTAACACAGGACAGGTGAGGCTAATTAACAAAGACCAGGGAAACAGGGCACAGGTGAAACTAATAAACTCAAAAGGAACTGATAACAGGGAAACTAAGAACTAACCAAGGAAACAGAAACTAACACTGGGGAATTACAGAACAGGTAAAGACACAAGCAGGGGCACAAGGAACAAAACCAAATACAACGTCACCAGATACAGGAACTAGAAAAACTCAAATGAAACACTAGGGAGCAAAATACAAAGACAGAGGAGGTGGGACTCAAACACAGGACAGAAGGGTACACACAACTGGATGCTCAACACATTGAGCCATATGACAAGACAGGCAACAGGGGAGAACAAAGACTAACATAAAGAACAGGATGACCAGCGACACCTGCTGGTCAAACGGGGAAGGGACAGAGTGGGACAACAGGAGGGGCTGACCCTGACAGACATACAGTAAAACCGGTCTAAGTCGACACTCGCGGGACCAGCTTAAAAGTGACGACTTAGAGAATTGACGAGATACACCTAAGTCGACACTTCGGCGACTTATGTCTATCTCGCCGTTTTGCCGACTAGTAAATATAACACCATACCTCTACTACACCGCACTATACACGCGAGACTTAAGACCAGGGAGCGACTAGTGCGATAGGTGGGGATTCCCCGTTTCTACATTGCCGTGGTGACAAGCAGGCGGCGGGAAGGCAGCGATTTGGGTATCGACTTACAGGTAGGAAAATCCATTCATTTGTGTTGTTCGGGACCGAGATTTAGGTGACGACTAAGGGAATTTGACGACTTACAAGCGGCGAGCTACACAAGGAATTTTAAAGGAAACATCATTAGGAAAAATCGGGACTTTTGCTTGAGCGTCGACTTGTGCACATTGACGAGTTACAAGATGGCGACTTAGACCAGTTTTACTGTACATTCATGTTATATCAAGTATATCACATACTCATTTAAAATCACAAAACACACCTGATTTAATCTCTATATTTTAATTATTTCAATAGTATTGCTTAATTACAGCAGTTAAACATTATCTGTATTACAATGGTACAGAAAAGTTGGGCTTTGGCTTTCCTGAGAGAAGTATGGCCTTGCCAGGATAGATGTCCTGTATGATTTGCGTTCTCTTTCATGCAATTATAGACACGTTTGTATTCATCTTCCTGGAGACCATCCATTCATTTCTGTGGTCAAAACACTTTTTTTAGATTTTTGATTGCAGTCACAGATTTTTTTAAAATTGAGTTTCCCTTTGGGGGACTGAAAAAGCTGGTCTCCACATCGTCAAAATTTCAGGTTTTGTTGCATTGTGGGGACATTTGGTCCCCAAAATTTAATATATACATAATGCACACACACACACACTCACACATTGGTCTTCCTATCTAAATGGGGATCGTCCATTCATTTCTATGGGAAAAACCCTAATCCCAGTCACGACACCCTTAATCCCTACCCACCCCTAACCTTAACCATAAGTAACCAACCCAAATACAAGACTTTTGGCATTTTTACTTTTTTGATTGCATTCACAGATTTTTATAAAACTGACGTTATCCAAATGGGGACCTCAAAAGATGTCCCCAAAAGTATGGAAATTTTAGGTTTTACTACACTTTGGGGACAATTTGGTCCTCAAATGTGATCAATGCAAATCCACACACACACACACACACAGGTTTGTAAGTATATCTTTGTGGGGACTGTCCATTCATTTCTATGGGGAAAACTCTAATTCCAGCATCGCAACCTTAACCCCTACTCAGTCCAAACATTAACCATAAGTATGACTTTTGGCATTTTTACCTTTTTGATTGCATTCACAGATCTTTGTGGGAACCTGAAAAATGATCCACACAACTTAAAAATAACAGGTTTTTATCACATTGTGGGGAACATTTGGTCCCCACAATGTAATATAAACATAACCCCCCACTCACACATACACATTCTGCTCTTTTCACCAGCCTTTTATCAAGTTCGGTGCTCTGAGTGTCAAAATGGTGCACAGCTTTGCACGTCCTTCATATGGTGTTGCAGCCATATTACACACATAAAATTCATCCGTGAAATGTACTGTATATGTGCATATGTAAATAACAAGTAAACATGAAAATGATACCTAATAATTTATTTCAAAGTATTTGTTAATATAAGCTTCATTAATTTTGATAGGAAAACTGAATGATGAATTGTCTATGTCAGTCTTTAATTACAGGGAGAGACTATGTAAATGAGATATACGACACGGCTGAGGGAGGGCATATTTCAGTTCAGGTGGGTAAATTTTGGAACAGGTCAATGTAATTAAGCACAATATTTTTTTTCCCCATTTTATCTTGTTTTGCTTGAGTGTTTGGAATGTCTTCCTTCCTTTCAAGATCGACAGAATATGCCATAGTTCTTGCATTCGTAGATTTTGTTTGGAAAAATAAAGTACAAAATTTTAGTACAAATCTCGTTTTGGTTGACGTGTTGTTATAATTATGCAAAAATATTGAAAATTGTACAAATAAAGTTTGTTATAACAAGATGTATTATGACTTTTGATTGATACTGAACTTCAGTCTGTATACTTCCTGTTGATTTTCATTTTCAGCATTACATCATCATCACCAGAATTATAGAATTCTATTGACACATCACTACAGACTGTAATTCATTCCGCTTCATACTATCGCAAGAGTTAGCTGTGTTGGTCTTCAGTTAAAACGTATTTGCTACTTGCAGTGATTATGGAGCAGGTGAGTTTTAACATGAATATTTATAACAGCTTTTACTTAGCTTAACTGAAATTATTATCAGGACAGACTAACTTGATCCATAAGTAATTTCTTAAAACTGCCTTTATGGCTTTGCAGAAAAACGAGAACAAACGCAGAGAGGGAAAGTACAGCCTGCGGGAGATGATCCTGTTAACACAGAAGTTGGCTGACTACTGTGTGGAGGATCTACCAAAGTCTGGCAGGGCTCCAAGGACCACCAAGAAGGAACGCCTGGAAGGGTCAGGAGGACTGGAAAGGCTGAAGGTCAAATATATAAAAAATGCTGCAGTCCTTCCTGACCTCCAAGCCTCCCCATCCACAACACCAGAAACAAAACTGGACCTTCTTTCCTTGCCGGTCCAAAACGAAGAGCCCCTTCTTGTCCATGGTCTTCCGGAGAAGCAGTACCAGGACGTGTACCATGCGGTGGTGGACCCCCTGCTGCATCACCGGTCTGGGCAGCCCCGCTCCTACTCCCTCAAGAGAGCCTGCAAAATTAAACGGCGGCTGCACCGGGCGCAGTTTAATGCGGGGCAGCTCCGCCAGGACATCCATCATGTTGCGGCCTTTGGTGGGTCCTGCGCCACTTCCCTGTCGATGTGTCTGCTTGGGGCCCTGGATAATAGCAGGTGGAGGAGGCGGCAGTGGAGGAGGAGGTGGGGGTGGAGGCGGCGGCGGAGGAGGAGCGGTGCAGGAGTAGGGGGTGGAGGAGGCGGGCGGTGGTGCAGGAGGCGGCGGTGATGGCGGCAGTGAAGAAGAAGGCAGGCGGTGGAGGGGGCGGAGGAGAAGGCGGCGGTGCAGGATGAGGCGGCAGTGGTGGAGGAGGAGGCGGGGGTGGAGGCGGCGGCGGAGCGGTGCAGGAGGAGGGGGCGGAGGAGGAGGCGGGCGGTGGTGCAGGAGGCGGCGGTGAAGGAGGAGGCAGGCGGTGCAGGGGGCGGAGGAGGAGGCGGCGGCGGGCGGTGGTGCAGGAGGCGGCGATGATGGCGGCGGTGAAGGATGAGGCGGCAGTGGTGGAGGGGGCGGAGAAGGAGGCGGCGGTGGAGGAGGAGAAGGAGGCGTCCACTGTGTCAGTCCCCTCCTTGGCACTGGCGTCCCACCTGGCGACCTCAGCACCGGGCGCATTTTAATGCGGGGCAGCTCCGCCAGGACATCCACCATGTTGGGGCCTTTGGTGAGTCCTGCGCCACTTCCCTGTCGATGTCTCTGCTTGCGGCCCTGGATACTAGCAGGTGGAGGAGGCAGCAGTGGAGAAGGAGGAGGCAGTGGAGGAGGAGGAGGAGACGGCGGCGGTGGTGGCGGAGGAGGCAGCGGTGGAGGAGGCGGAGGAGGGGGCGGGAAACAGCTTGGAGCTGAAGTGGGGACTACAAGAGGAGTCCCAGTGGTCTACGAACTGCTCCGGGATATATGTGGGTCAGTCAGGGCACCAGCAAGCACGGAGATCTCGGTCCGGAAACGGCCAACCTTGTCTTCGAGGGCTGCAATCTTTTTCCAAACTGCCGCCCACTCGGACCCTGCCTCTGCTGCAACAGCAGCATGCTGGAGATCCCCGTGTCCACTGGGGAGGTGGATGCCACTCCCAACCTTTGCAGGGGCGTTGCCATTTATAGCAACCCCCGTTGCAACACTTGAGGATGTCTTAACAAAGCACTGGGAAAGAAAAAAAACTCCAGTTGCAAAAAACGCAGTGTAACAAGCGATCTTCCTTGGTCGAAAAAAAACTGAATTCGGAACGGAATCAAATCCAAAAAAAACAGTCTGCACACAAAGTACAGAGAGTTAGATGTCTTACTTAAACATCACACAAAATTATATTTTTTTCCATCATCCATTAGCATACAGCGCAATCTCAGATTCACATTAGGCCATACTATACAGATTTCCTGAATAACATTAATGTACACATATACATGTATATATTTATATTTGCACATTATAAACATTTCAACCTGCAATGGTACTAACAGGGTGGCTAAACTGAATAACACCATATCACAGTCAACGTATTCCGATTAATCAGCAAGTAGCCTTATAGGTAGCTTTAGCATTTTACATACAACTACAAAAAATGATACATTAGCAAAGAAAATAATCAACCACACAATCAACAAAGGTTCACATTCATATCCTGACTGTTTTTCCTTCACACTAATGATCCCTATATCTATATTTTCCTTAACATTTAACCAAACAGGTATATTGACCTACCAGGATATCCAAAAGAGAGCAATTGCACCAAAATCTTTCTATCCACTAATTGCTGCAATTGTATGCTTCGGCCAAAAAAAATAAACAGTGCTCTAAACGTTGATATCTACACAAATATATATATATGTAGATATATACCTTTATTTCTCTAAGTTGCCGTTCACTCTTTTTTCCGCTCTCTTTACCCACCTTCCTCCGTCTAGAAAAACCCGCCGAAAAAAAAACTCCCACCCTACCTTTCGGCACTCAGGAACGTCTTAAAGAGACAGCTGCCCACTTTGGTATACACACACTTATTGTAAGGTTCATGTCTCCCTCTTTACAAATTACGCTCTATAATAGCTTCAAATCCTTATGGTAGCTTTATAGACCTGGCTACATTTGGTTTTGTTATTATTATTATTGCTATTAGTATTATTATTTTAAGAATGAAGCTAAATAATATAGCTGCCCACTAATATGTCACTTATGGGTTAAAATGCAGAGGACACATTTCGTCGTTGTGTGATGTGCCAAGAATGGCACTTGATCACAAAGTACAAATACTTTTTTACTTGCCAACATTCATAAGCAACGTTATTTTTCAGTACAGTTGCGGTTTTTATAAATCTTGGTGATTAATATTCGCGGAGAGCGTGGCGTTTCCATTTTTCTATAACATTTATATTGTTAAAGGAAACACAGCTTAGCAAGCTGTTTAATTTTAATGACTGATTGTTTAACATTGGTTTAAAGTTGACTGCTGCTACTTTAGCAACAGCTCGGCATGCGCTCTCTGAGCTGATCCTAATCACTTTCATCCTTGATATTTCAGTCAGTCATGAATGGAGGTGTTTGTGAGAAACTGATTTATTTGTTTTTTTTAAAAGATCCTTTATAAACACTGCAATACTTACTGCAGAAAATGATTTTACGCAATGTCCTGCAGTCCAGTTATGAAATACTAATCTAACGACATACAATGTGCATGCAGCCCACAGAAACGCTGTCTGTGCGCAGCCTGCTGGCAAAAAGCGGAACTACAGTTACAGCAAATAAGGCAGAACGGAAACATCGGCGTCACTCCTTGGACTGATGATAGCTTATAAATAGTTCTCAGTAATCGCTTGTGTGATTATAAATCTGCTGTGTGTTATGTCATGTATAGTGGTTAATGTTTATTGTTTTGTGTATTGTGTGTGTATGTGTGCGCGCGCCCACCGTGTGTATGAGGAGTAAACGGGGCGACGTGCATGGTGAGCAGTGCCGGTGTGTGGGTTGTAGTAGTGCCATTGTAATAAACGCATGCATCTGATGATTAATTATTGCGAGCATGACTCAGCGACCCACTATTAAAATACTGTGGCGATCCGATTGGAGCTGGTGCGGGGCGTCACGAATTTCCCAGCATGCCCCGGTGTTCAACTGTTAATTAGGTCTTGGTTTTGTCCTTAATATAGTGTTTCGTGATGTTTAAAGTTTGCCTTGTGTTTATTTAGTTTATGTCCTTATCTTAGGTATTAGTTGGTATGGTTGGTGTGCATGCTCCCATAATCGGGATTAAGGTTGTCAGTAGTGGGGAGTGGACCGGCAGTGTGAATGAGGAGCAGCGGAGGGGGCGTTGCTGAGTTGTGTGCTGCATAACGCTCCTACCAATTCATGTAAATGAGGTATGGATAGTGCACCGGCTACCCCAACAGCTTTGTTCAAAGCTAAATTATTTAATAAAGAGGCTGTTCAACAAAAGCTGCCTGCCTTGGAGTCACTTCCGGAGCTTTGCCACATTGGTGTCAGAAGTGGGATGGACCAGCCAGAAGAGGATTTCGAGGAAGGAGCCCAGAGAACAGCGAGCTGGGGAACCGAGCCTAGTGCCTTCCCCAGACAACCAGTGGGCTCAAGCACTGCAGGGCGACCCGAGGGCAGAGTGGCAGTGGCACGCTATGCTAGTCCACCTCACTACTCGCTGCTCGAGGGCGGGCTACCCAACGAGGCTTGCGCCACAATGCAGGCGGGGCGAGCAGTGGTGAAGCTGCCACGATACAATGGGCGGGTACCATTGGAGCCGTACCTGGCCCAGGTTGAGTTGGCAGCATGGCACAACGCTTGGAGCCCACATGAGGTGGCGGTACATCTGGCCTTGGCACTGGAGAGTGATGCGCTTCAGGTTCTGTTGGACCTTCCCCTTGCGGAACAGCGAAACCGTGACCGACTGATAGCAGCTCTGCGGCAGAGGTTCGGTCGGCGGCAGAGTGCTGAGGTGGCTCGCGAAGCATTGACGAGTCGCCGGAGGAGACCTGGGGAAGCATGGGGAGCGATGGCAGGGGACCTGCTGACTGCTGCCAGGGACGGTTACCCACAGTTCCCACCGGAGGCGCATGAGCAGTTGGCGCTCCACGCCTTTGTAAAGGCGGTGACTCCTGAGCGGCTACAGCAGCATGTCAGACTGCAGGCACCCGTCACATTGGCGGCGGCTTTACAAGAGACCGAGAGAGCCGAGGGCCCAATCAGTTGCGAGGAGACCGGAAAGGCGAGCCTGTTTTCGATGTGGCCTCATTGGACACCTCGCTCGGAATTGCCCTGCACCAACGCCATTGAGTCTACAAGGGGAGCAGGCGGGAAACGCCATGGGGGCTGCGCAGTGAGGGGTGCGCCTCCCCCCCAGGCGATTACCCCTCCAAAGGAAACAACCACACAGGAGAGAGTGGGCCGTCTGGGGAAGACGGAAGGTCTCTACATGTTGTGTTGGTTAGACGGTGTTTGCTGCAAGGCCCTCGTGGATACAGGATCAACGGTCACGCTGGTCCGGCCGGGAGTACTGCCGGGAACGGAGGGGCAATCGCCTAAGGGTTGGGTCACCACGGCCGTCCGCCTTGTGACGGTCACCGGAGCACCCGCAGCCATACGGGGCAGGAAGATGGTGGAGATCAGCGCAGGTGGGGTGACCCTTCAGCAGGAGGTGTGGTTAGCAGACATCACTGATGACTGCATTGTGGGGCTGGACTTGCTGTTGCGCTGGGGAGCAACGGTGGATGTGTCGGAAGGTGAGCTGCGGCTCGGGGCGTGCACTGTCTCCCTCTGGCGTGGCAGGACCAACGAACCACTGCCCCAACCCCGGGCGAAGATGGCTACACCCCGGAGCGAGCCGTCAGAGGAGACTCGGAAGGCAGTCCGTGAGCTTCTGGCACATGAAGGAGCAGGGCTAACTGAGGGGCAGCGCCAGCTGTTGCAGACGGTGCTTGGGGAGAATGTGGATTTGTTCGCGGCCTCCGACCTGGATTGTACCCGAACCTCCCTCGTCCGACATCACATCGACACGGGAAGCGCTACCCCCATCCGACTGCGGCCTCACTGCCTGGCTCTCCCCAAGAGGGAAATCGCAGAACAAAAAGTAAGGGAAATGGCTACCGCCGGCGTGATTTCTCCCTCCAACAGCCCGTGGGCGGCACCGGCCGTGCTGGCGAAAAAGAAAGATGGGGGCTGGCGTTTCTGCGTTGACTACCGTCATCTAAATGATGTTACCCGCAAGGATTCCTATCCCTTGCCGCGAGTTGACGACGCACTGGATTGGATCTCTGGGTCGGCGTGGTTCACGTCCCTGGATCTACGGAGCGGCTACTGGCAGGTCGAGATGGACGAAGACTCCAAGGCCAAGACCGCCTTCTCCGTGGGACAAGGACTGTGGCAGTTCAACGTCATGCCCTTCGGGCTCTGTAATAGCCCAGCCACCTTCGAGCGCCTGATGGAGCAGGTACTGGCAGACATCCCCCGAAGCCGGTGCGTGGTGTACCTGGACGACATACTGGTACACGCGCCGACCTACCATCAGGCGCTGGAGAACCTGAGAACCGTGTTGGGGGCTATTAGGAGGTCGGGACTACGCCTCAACCCTAGGAAGTGCACATTCCTAAGGAGGGAAACCAAATTCCTGGGGCATGTGGTCAGTGGGCAGGGCGTAGCAACTGATCCCGAGAAGATTGCAGCGGTGCGAGGTTGGCCCACTCCGGCCAATACTAAGGAGGTTCGGAGTTTTCTAGGGCTGGCCTCGTACTACCGCCGATTTGTGAAGGGTTTTGCTTCGATCGCACGACCACTCCACCACCTGACAGAGCTGGGACGACGGTTCGAGTGGACGGAGGAGTGTGACGCGGCCTTCCGGCAGCTCCGGAAGGCATTGGGAGAGGCCCCAGTGCTCATGTGTCCAGATCCGACCCTACCCTTCATCTTGGACACTGACGCCAGCTACGAGGGGATCGGAGCTGTCCTTTCACAACCAACGGAAAGCGGGGAACGAGTGGTTGCATACTATAGCCGGGCCAATAGTCGACCAGAGCGCAATTACTGCGTCACCCGGAAGGAGCTGCTGGCAGTGGTGCGGGGGGTCAGGCATTTCCGTCCATATCTCCATGGGCGGCACTTTAAGTTGCGCACCGACCACGCTTCCCTGACCTGGCTTCTGAGTTTCCGTAGCCCTGAGGGGCAGCTCGCTCGTTGGCTGGAGGAGCTCCAGGAGTATGATTTCACCATTGAGCACCGGCCGGGGCGGCTGCACGGGAATGCAGATGCTCTGTCCCGGCGGCCCTGCGAGGTGGAGGAATGCCGTCACTGCCGGCGGGCTGAGGAGCAGGAACACCAAGAGCAGCGAGTGGCGGCAATGGACGTGAGCCCCCCCCCACTGGAGGAGTTCAGCAGAGACCGGTTGGCCCAGGCACAGGTGGCTGATCCCACTCTTGGACAGGTCTTGCTGTGGCTACAACAACGGCACTGTCCAGAATGGGCCCAGGTCGCCGCTGAAGGGCCAGAGCTCAAGATTTACCGGTCCCATTGGCGATCACTGGAGCTTAAATGTGGGCTTGCATACCGGAGGTGGCAGCACCCAACGGGTCACAGGGACGTATGGCAGTTACTGGTGCCCCAAGCACTCCAGCAGGAGGTACTACGGTCAGTACATGGTGCTGTGGGGGTCGGGCACTTTGGGGTTACCAAAACTCTGGGGAAGTTGAGGGCCCAGTTCTACTGGCCGGGGTGCAGGCAGGACGTGGAGCAGTACGTCCATTTGTGCGATGCCTGTACAGCAAAAAAAGGACCGGGTCAGCAGTCGAGGGCTCCCATGCAACCCTATGTGGTGGGAGCACCCATGGAGAGGGTCGGGGTGGACATACTTGGCCCATTTCCGCAAACAGAGGCGGGAAACCGGTACGTGCTCGTGGCCATGGACTATTTCACTAAGTGGCCCGAGGCATACGTGGTCCCAGACCAAAGTGCGCTCACTACCGCAACCAAACTGGTGGAGGAGTTCTTCAGCCGGTTTGGCGTGCCGGAAGAGCTCCACAGCGACCAGGGGCGGAACTTTGAGTCGGAGGTGTTCGGGAAGGTATGCCAGCTGGTTGGTGTACACAAGACGCGCACTACTCCTCTTCATCCTCAGAGTGATGGGTTGGTTGAGCGATTCAACCAGACCTTGGCTACTCAGCTGGCCATCGTTGTGGACCACCATCAACGTGACTGGGATCGCCACCTGCCCCTGATCCTGTGGGCATACCGGGCATCAGTGCAGGAAACCACCAGTTGTACTCCTGCTGCACTGATGTTTGGGAGGGAGCTCCGTACCCCCACCAGTTTGGCCTTTGGCGCCCCTCCGGAGCCAGAAATACCAGGGGGGGCCGGGCCGGAGTACCTCCGACAGCTGCGGGAGCGGTTGCGGACCACCCATGCTCTGACCAGGGGGCAGCAGGGTGCCGCCACCCTACGACAGAAGAGGGCATATGACATGCGAAGCAGGGGGCGGGACTTTGACCCCGGGGACCAGGTTTGGGTTTACTGCCCCTCCCGGAAGAAGGGACGGAATCCAAAACTGGACAGTCATTGGAAGGGGCCAGGTGAGGTAGTAGACAAGGTGACTGAAGTCGTTTACCGGGTGCGCCAGCCGGACCCCCGGATGACTGTGGTGGTTCACCGGGATAGGCTGGCACGGCCGGGGACGGCTGTCCCCTTAAGGGGGGGTAATGTGGCGATCCGATTGGAGCTGGTGCGGGGCGTCACGAATTTCCCAGCATGCCCCGGTGTTCAACTGTTAATTAGGTCTTGGTTTTGTCCTTAATACAGTGTTTCGTGATGTTTAAAGTTTGCCTTGTGTTTATTTAGTTTATGTCCTTATCTTAGGTATTAGTTGGTATGGTTGGTGTGCATGCTCCCATAATCGGGATTAAGGTTGTCAGTAGTGGGGAGTGGACCGGCAGTGTGAATGAGGAGCAGCGGAGGGGGCGTTGCTGAGTTGTGTGCTGTATAACGCTCCTACCAATTCATGTAAATGAGGCATGGATAGTGCACCGGCTACCCCAACAGCTTTGTTCAAAGCTAAATTATTTAATAAAGAGGCTGTTCAACAAAAGCTGCCTGCCTTGGAGTCCCTTCCGGAGCTTTGCCACAATACTTTATTAGAAATATTATAGTGTGTGTGTGTGTGTGTGTGCGCCCGCGCATGTTTGCTAGCCTGGCGCCGCTGAGTAATGTGACAGCTGGGAGCGGCAATTGAGAGCAGCAGCGCGAACACACAGCCGCAGTGCATTCGGGAGAGAGATTGAAACTGAAGTATCGATCTCATTAAACTGGTATTGATCAATATAAATACCAACATTATTATCGATATTATCAATACTTGGATCGATCCGCCCACCACTATCGGACAGTATTGCTGTGTTATAATCACTTCACCATAAATGTTAAACCTAGTGTTACTGTTTCTGTCATGTTGTCGATATCAAACAGTAAACGTTGTAATGGGTTGTTTCTATATATGTGCTTTTAAACAGTATGCCTACATGTGGGGCTAACAGAACACATCTACCCTATAGGTATACATATATACTATAAACCTGTTGTGGGTTATAAAGCCAAATAAGGAAAAATAACAGTGGGCTATAGGTAGCATAGTGAGCACATTAACGTCGCCTCGCTATTGAGAAACATGGCGCAGACATCGGGGGAATGTCGAATCAATGTTCGATAGCGATGTTTCTGCAACAGATGCTTTGACGATGGATTGTCAGGCATCGCGGAGACAATGCCAATGCCTGGTAGTTATATCATTTTAGTGTTGCAGCTGTGACAATGCGAAACAATACAACTGACAAAATTACAAAATTAGCCGAAAAGGACGCATTTGTAACTTAATATTTAAAGGAAAGACAAAAGTAACAAGTCCATTTAAATTTCGGTACTGTTAATTGTGTTATTTAACTTGAAAGGGTATTTAGTTATATTACTCCTTACAGCCAAAAGTAGTGGAATTATAGTAACGTGTTACTTCCAAAGATTATTAGGCAGCTGTTTGCTAATGCTAACGTTAGCATTGCGTCATTTTGCTTCTTCCACTCTAAGATAAGATAAGGTTAGCTTTATTGTCATTATGTAAATAAAATGAGATGTCTTTAGAGCAAGCCTGTGGAGGCTATGTTAAGGATAAAACTGTAAACATGGGTAAACAAGACATAATATCGGCATAAGTGCATAGATCCACCTCTGTATTTTTAGGAAGATTAGCAATACACGAAATTTTCTTTCAAGTGTGGTAAATATTCAGTTTTAAATGAAAACCACATGTGAGATATTGTCTGCCCCATTGCATTAAGCCCTCCATCAGACCCCCATGAATCCTAACGGAATGGGTCGCTTTTCGCTGTGAATTCTGGGAGTCTGTGCAACGTCGGGACCGCAGCTCTCGCGTTACTTCTAAAAGGGGAAGGAATTATATTCAAAGTCTTTAATAGCGCCAGATTTTAACAAACGATTAAATTATGTCGATATAAACTGTATTGTGTCCTCCTTTATCTGGTTTTGATAATATATCGATATTCCGTAAATATCCGATAAACAGCCCAGCACTAATTGGTCCGTCTTGTTTCATTGCCACCCAGAAACTTGTGTGGATTGCTCCAGAAAACAGCCCTGGTTCCATTAGCCCCGGTAAGAATGGCAAAACGATGGCCAGAGTAACTCAACACTTGAAGAATGAAAGTCAGAATAGGGCTGTCTGGTGTTGTTGAGTCTTGTATTCTGTGACAATCATCTTGTTTTGGAAGTGTGTGTCTTGGAATACTTAAAAATAAAATATTCATAAGGGATGGATGTAGTTTTACTTACTGTAATAGATCATGTTAGTTACCATGAAACGGTAAACATACGGGGCTCTAATCCACATGGTTACTGTATTGTATAATGGAATCGGTAAATTCTGCTGCTGTGATGTGTTTAAACATCACAGATAATCATTGTGAAATAGTAAGATAACAGGTGAATATGTCCCCATAATGTAAATCAGAAAAGACAGAATTCTTACTTTAGGTACACTGAGAGTAAAGAAATAATGCAATTTATGGAAGTCGCAAGATATAATACGTATATTAGTTTGTATATTTAGTGTCTGTCCTGTGCTGCCTTATGCTGTCTTACACAGTCTTAATTACTTCTGTGTAAGAAGTGAAATTTTCTTTGTGTTATCCATATGTTGACTATGTGCACCTGTCTTTTTATGTCTGCACATTGAGCCTGGAGATACGCAATTTTGTTCAGCTATGCTTCCATTGTTGTACTGTTTTATGGTGTGAATGACATTAAAGTTCACTTATATAAATGATTTGACTCAATAGTCAGTTCCTGATGCCAGCATTTGGATTGAGTGGGCTGCTAGCCTTGGTGCACATGAACCTTTCCAGCGTTGCTATTCTCTATAGTAAATGCTGTTCTGCATATCAGGCAATCTGTGCACTGACTGGCGTGTTTTTATAGGTGAAATACCCCTACGGAAATGCAGGCGACCCAATCAGAGACCAGCACGTAAGTCTCCCAAGCATTCGTTTCCTGTCTCCAATGAGACAATGAGACGGCAGTATTTTTCTCAATGTGCAGTACTGACTGCCAAGTGTGCTGTCTGTCTGTCACTAATCAATTGATTTGACTCTTGTATTTTTACACTTTATTTTGCATAATTGTACCGTCATTCTTTTATCAGGACGAAGGAGGAAACCTAAAGGACGGAAGGGGCCATAAGAACATAAGAACTATACAAATGAGAGGAGGCCATTCGGCCCATCGAGCTCGCTTGGGGAGAACTTAACTAATAGCTCAGAGTTGTTAAAATCTTATCTAGCTCTGATTTAAAGGAACCCAAGGATTCAGCTTGCACTACGTTATCAGGAAGACTATCCCATACTCTGACTACACGCTGTGTAAAGAAGTGCTTCCTCAAATTTGTTTTAAAATGTTCTCCCGCTAATTTCCACCTATGGCCACGAGTTCTTGTATTTGAACTAATGCTGAAGTAACTATTCGGTTGAACAGCATCTAAACCTGTTAGAATCTTATAGACCTGGATCATGTCTCCTTTGCTTGAGGCTGAACAGATTTAGCTCAACTAACCTTTCCTCGTATGACATTCCTCTAAGACCAGGAATCATTATTGTGGCCCTACGCTGCACCTTTTCTAAGGCCGCAATGTCCTTTTTAAGATATGGTGACCAAACCTGCACACAATATTCTAGGTGAGGTCTCACCAAGGAATTGTATAATCTTAGCATTACCTCCCTTGACTTAAACTCCACACACCTGGAGCAGAGCATGTGAGCGGAGCGTGAGCGAGGAGCTGGAGCGGTCGCTCTGTCTCGCTCCAATTTCGCTCCGATACCGCTCACACTACGACTCTGAGGCGTGCGCAAATCTTCCCAGAATTCATATGGTTGTAGCATATCAAGTCTATAAAGTAAATAAAATTATAAAAGCCTATAATTTGTTAATCAAATAAATTAGTTTGTCATTCAAATTAGGTTTAACAGGATTTTTTTAATTTACGTAACGCTGTCAGTGAAATTTTATTTTGTAGAGATAGAAGCAGCAGCAGCATCAACAGAAAATAACTGAGGAATTTAAAACGTGGATGCGCTTAGCCTGTATATTCTTTAGGCTATTAAGCCCACTGATTCCTTTATTTTAAAGCCTATTTTGTGTGGAATGCCATTGCCAAACCTGTCCGTTGTTGCCTATATGTTGTTTAAAAAAAAATATTTTCTTTTCTGAGTGCCGTTGCTCGCATTTCTTTATGATATAAGGCATCGGTTTAAGGTGACATTTGTTAGGCATGCAGATTATTTGCCCCTCTTTTAAATTGGAGCGAGCGTGGAGCGATTTGACTGGAGTGGGAGGAAATTTTAGTGGAGCAAGGAGCGGTGTTGAGCGGAGCGACTTAGTGCGAATTAGAGCGGAGGAGCGGGCGGAGCCAACAGCCTCGTGAGCGAGGAGCGGAAATTCTCACCGCTCCACTCCGCTCACATGCTCTGACCTGGAGATATACCACAACATCCTATTGGCTTTTTTTATTGCTTCCCCGCACTGGCGAGAATGAGACATGGAAACATCAACATACACACCAAGGTCTTTCTCATAATCAGCTACCTAATAATCAGAATATTTGGCCTTAGAACTGTTAAGGATGTGAAATTTGGTCTCCGTTATCCAGCTACATTCCGTATCACATTTGATGGCGAGGAAAAAACCTTTACCGATCCCCATCGGGCCATCTCGTATATAAAGACTACCATTCTCCTCCATCATGATCAGGTACAGACATAACTTTCAAAAACGGTCAGTGTTTTTTAAGTGACCAAACTGTACAGGTTTATTTCACCGTCAGTGTCAAAGTTGAATTAACCAGGTCTATAGCCTACTAAATGCAGATAGTGCTATGTTGCTCAATTTATGAGAAAGACATTTATTTTCCCTTTTTTCTCTCGGTTCTTATGAGTCTATGGAAAGGTTTGGTGTAGGCACTTTTTTCAACATGCCGGGAATTCTTGTTCTCTGCCTCATATAAATAGGCTATGACGTATGAATAGTTGATTTTCTTGAGCTGCTTTTGTTTACTATAATTTTAAACCATTAAACCATAGTATTTCATATTAGGCTACTGAATTGAAAACCAATGGTCATAAATGGGCTGCTCTTTGATAGTACACTATGTTTAGTGGCCTAATATTAGTTTAGGCCTACTTCATTTGAGACATTGCGAAATACATGGTATTTTGCACTATATAGTGGTACCTCGGTTCTCGAACTTAATCCGTTCCGGACTCCGGATCGAATCCTAAAAAGTTTGAGTTCTGATCTAATTTTTCCCATAAGAAATAATGGAAAACCAATTAATTTGTTCCCGGCCCCCCGAAATTACACCTAAATATGTGTGTGTGTTTTTTTAAGCAATTCAACACAAAATGAACAGGATAAAACAAGAAGAGCATTTTTTTTTCTTCATGGCTTCCAAAACGATAAAGATATTATCCCAACATTACCCTGTCCTGCCCCGATCGTCCGCTCCTTCCGTGTGCCACGCCCCCTCGTTAACCTCGTGTGGGATCCCCATGTGATCAGCTGTTTCTGGTTGTTGTCATTAGTCCTCTGTATTAAGTCCGCTTGTAAATTTTGTTTCCCCAGTCCGGTCATTGGGTGCGTTCGACTTGCTTACAGTACTGGCTTAAAGCAACGCATTCTGATCCTGACGCAATGCATTACAGTTAGATGCATTGCGACCTCTCACCAGGCTGCACAAACTGGAACCGCCTCCGTGACGACACACCTTTGCCCTTATTGACTGAAGAGTTTAGTTACATGCATGACATTTGTATCCCAGGCAGTTCTGATGCGTAATCTGCTATTTCTCCCGAATATCACGTAAAGCAGTGAGAACTGGTTTTCAGTTTTCAATTTACCTGGTAAAATAAAGTTTAAATAAATGACATAAATGCTCTAATAGTACACGTAAGTTAGTGGTTTATTTATTGTTAGTTACTGTAATGTTGCGCTGCTTTATTTGGTTAATCGTCAAGTCTGTGAAGAAGACATTCAAGTAAGAATTGCATTGTAGTATGACTCATTTCCTGGCGCGTACAATTTATATTAGGTCAGCGTTCATGGTTCGACTTCTGATATTCAGATCGAGTTCTAGGTCAAACTGGTTTGTTCGACTTTCAAGAAATTCGAGTTCTAGTGAGTTTGAGAACCGAGGTACCACTGTATATATATTTCTGAATGTGATTGCTCGCTGTGCTTTGGGTCGTTTTTGGTTAAATTAGAGACCCAAGTTAGAATTTTGCACTGTTTTGCTCTTGGGATATGCACTGTGTTCGGGATAGTGCTGGGGGGTGGGGGTGGTGGTGTTTTTGTACTTAAAGTCTCTTTTTTATTTTGTTGTTTTTTTTGTCTTTCATTTTGTCCATTAGTGGTTACACTTTGTTTCGAACATGACATCTACCAGAGTCACAGAATTAATTTACTGCAACTCAGATTAGGTCTGCTGGATATTACCAGTATTAAATATGGCTAATTCAAATATGGCTCCTGGGAGGAGTGGTCAGTCAGTTAAGTTTACTAATTGGAATGTGAAAGGCCTAAATCATCCTATCAAATGCACCAAGGTCCTTGCTCATCTTAAGTTTTTAAAAACGGATATAACCTTCTTAACTGAGACGCACATGCGCAGATCAGATCATTTGAGTTTAAAAAGAGGCTGGGTTGGACAAGTGTTCCATTCAACCTTTCGGAGTAGGGCCAGGGGGGCTGGAATCTTGATCAACAAATCAGTATCATTTGAAGCGTCTGAAACAATATTGGACCCCAATGGCCGCTTTGTTATTGTGGTGGGTAAACTGTACCGTTTGCCTGTGATATTAGCTTGTATATATGCTCCAAATTGGGATGATTCTAAGTTCATGAACAATTTTCTATTGACCGTACCATACCTGGACACTCATGAGCTTATTTTAGCTGGTGACTGTAACTGTGTAATTAACCCAGTATTGGATAGATCCTCCAATCGCCCAATTGGTACTTCAGAAACAGCTGAATGCATAGACATTTTTTACAATCTTGCAAGGTGTCTGACCCATGGAGATTTCTTTATCCTACAAAGAGGGAATACTCTTTTTATTATTCACGTATAGATTATTTCTTTATACATACATACATACATCTCTACTCCCATTGGTAAAAGAATGTGTTTATAACAGTATAGTAATATCAGATCATGCACCTGTAACACTGGTCCTGACCTTCCCCTATCATAGACCTAGCAGATTCAGATGCAGGCTCACTTCACTTCTTTTGTCAGACGAATCATTTATTGCCTTCGTAAATGCTCATATAGATATATTTTTAGAAACTAATGTAAATGAAGAGACCTCCCCTTCCTTACTTTGGGAGACGCTCAAGGCTTACCTGAGGGGCCAAATTATCTCCTACAATGCTTCTGTTCATAAAGCACAGGTAGCTAGGCAAACATAACTTTTGGAATTCATCTCTAGAGTAGACAAAGCCTATGCCACTGGTCCAGAGCTATATAAATGGCGGATGATGTATCAGGCTGAATTTGATCTGCTCTTAACTGGACAGGCGGAACGGGCTCTGTTAAAAACCAGACATATGTCTTATGAGTATGGGGAGAAACCAAGCAGGGCTCTGGCTTATAGTTTAAAACAGACATCTAGTACTCAAGTAATTGCCCAGATTGATTCTGACACAGGACTATTATCAGATCCCTTAGATATTAATAAGCAGTTTAGTGATTTCTATTTTAATTTGTATTAAACACCCTTTTGATCTGAGTTTAATGGATAGGTTCTTTGAAGACCTGAATATACCCACCGTGGATGAGAATGTAAGAGAATCCTATTTCCTTACATGAAATTAATAAAGCTATCACATGCATGCAGATTGGGAAATGTCCAGGCCCGGACGGCTTTCCTACAGAATTTTATAAAAAGTCTGCAGCAAAATTAAACCCTTTACTCAAGGATGTATTTGATGACAGCTTAAAGTCCCAATGCCTGCCTCCAACTCTACGTCAGGCATCAATATCCTTACTTCTGAAGAAGGGCAAGGATCCTCTCGCTTGCTCCTCCTACCGTCCAATTAGTCTCCTTAATGTTGATGTTAAGATACTGGCTAAGGTGTTGGCTCTCCATCTTGAATCTGTATTACCCTCCATTGTGTCATCTGATCAAACTGGTTTAATTAAAAATAGACAGTTGTTTTTTTAATATTAGGCGTGTATTTAATATCCTTTACACATCATCTTCGTCTGAGTGCCCAGAGGTACTCCTATCTTTAGATGCTGAGAAATCCTTTGATCATGTTGAATGGAACTATTTGTTTTATGTTCTGAAGCGGTTTGGCTTTGAGGATATTTTTATTTCTTGGGTGAAATTGCTGTACTCCTCGCCTTTGGCTTCAGTTAGAACCAATGACACTTATTCACCATACTTCCCTCTTCAGCGTGGGACTAGACAAGGTTGTCCCCTTTCTCCATTGCTTTGTGCACTTATAATGGAACCTCTTGCAGCCACTATTAGGCACCATAATGATATGAAGGGGATTTTAAGATCAAAAAAGGAACACAAAATTTCTTTATATGCGGATGATGTACTTCTTTTTGTGTCTGATCCTCTCACATCTATGCCACATATTCTTACTACCCTCAAGGTTTTTGGTAGCTTCTCTGGCTATAAACTCAACCTTGGCAAAAGTGAGCTCCTACCCATCAATACAGCTGCCAGGCAGATTTTGTTTCATTCATCACCATTTAAAGTGACTACTAATAGACTAAATTATCTGGGTGTAAGTGTTACCACTCTCAGCTTATGAAAGCCAATTTCACCCCACGTCTGGAGTGCACCCAAAAGGATCTTACATGCTGGTCCACACTGCCATTATCATTAGCTGGGCGAATTAGTATAATTAAAATGAACATCCTTCCCAAGTTCCTATTTTTATTTCAGTGTATTCCCTGTTTTCTTACAAAAACATTTTTTACAAAACTTGATAGAGTTATTTCAACTTTTATCTGGAATAATAAAACACCTAGAATCAGGAAGTTGTTTCTGCAAAGACCTAAAAGATATGAAGGAATTGCTCTGCCAAATTTTCTAATTTATTATTGGGCTGCTAATATCAAATGCCTACTGAATTGGCGTTGGGACACATCCTCTATTGATCTTCCAGGCTGGCTGCAAATCGAATCTACTTCTTGTGGTCCAATCTCACTTTCAGCTCTTTTGTGTTCATCTATTCCTTTACATGCACCCCAGACCTGCCGGAATCCAGTAGTGCTTCATTCACTAAGGATCTGGTCTCAGTTTCGTAAACATTATGGCCTAGCCTCCATGTCTGTTTATGCCCCTGTCATGGCCAACCTGCTATTTCCAGCTTCTCTATTAGATAATGCATTCAGACAATGGTTTAAAAATGGAGTGTTGAATATTAAGACGTTATTTAAGGATGGCGTCTTCATGTCATTTGATCAGGTTAGACAGGAGTTTGCTCTGCCAGCAAATAACTTTTTCAGACACCTACAAGTTAGACATTTCACACAGAATAACGTCAGTCATTTTCCTTCACTACCTCAGACATCATTTCTTGATTCAATCATAGAAAGTCAGCCAGAGGTTAGGGGAACCGTCTCAAAGCTGTACACAAATATATTTGACATGGAAGGTTCTTCACTGACAATAGTAAAAGAAGGATATGGGTACAACTATTAATGATGGTCAATGGTCTAACATACTTCAAAGAATCCACTCCTCCTCTATTTGTGCGAGGCACTGCCTCATTCAGTTCAAGATTGTACATAAACTTCACATGTCTGGGGTTAAGTTACCCAAGATTTACCCGGGGGTTAATCCTATTTGTGACAGATGTAGACAAGCACCTGCTACTCTCTTTCACACTTTTTGGTCATGTCCAAGTATGACTGCATTCTGGTCTTCAATATTTGAGGTGTATTCTGTGATTTCGGGGGTAACCTTTGACCTTTGTCCTTTTATCGGACTTTTTGGCGTACCATTGAATGATCTCCCATTACGAAAGACATAATTAAATTGTATAGCCTCCCTTTTGGCTCGGCGACTCATTCTTTTAAATTGGAAAAATTAGGAACCCCCCCTCCTTTGTTAGATGGATATGTGATGTCATGTTTTTCCTTAAGATCGAAAAGATTAGATATGCATTGCATGTATGAGTGGGAAAGTTTGATATGGTATGGCATCCTTTCATTTCTCATATAGAACAGCTGACAATGCACCTTGACTCTGGATAATGTGTGATGTGTTTTTTTTTTTGATTTGTCTTGTGGTGTTACGTTTATTTGTCTTAATGCTTGAATTTGTGGGGGTTTTTTTTGTATGTCTGAAAAAACCAATAAAAAATACATTGACACAAAAAAGAAACAATTGCATAACATAGGATACGATAAAATCAAGATAGGATAGGTTAAAAGAAGAAGTTTAAGATAAGATTGTATAAGATAAAGGATAGGATTAAGATAATGATAAGTAGAGATAAGGTTAAGATAACATTATATAACATAGGATACGATAAAATTAGGATAGGTTAAGATAAGGTTAGAATAAGATTGTATAGCATAAAATAATATATAATAAGGATAGGATAGGTTGTATAACATTAGATAACATAGGATATGATAAAATTAGGATAAGATTGTAAAAATCGAACGCGAGAAATCGTGAAATTTACGTGATGTCCCCTTGTCCGCATCTGAAAACGAACACGGAAAAGTGAAGCATCAATTGGCCTTAAGTGTCACGCCAGATGCGTTAGTTGGCAACCCTGTTAAGCCCCTTAGACCCCGTCCATGAAAGAATCATGATGGCCATTGAAAGGATGCAGGCAGACACTGGAAACAGTATTGAACACCTGGTCCAGACCATTCAAAAAAATCCCCCAGGCCCGGCGTCCATGGAGAACATGTGTTTTGAGAAGCCCTGCAGGACAGTGCAAGAGCTTGAGGGATTCAAATTACAGTTGGAGGGCCCAGAACAAAAACAAAAGATGAAATGTTGATATGCTATATTGCTGTTTAAAAGGGTTTGTCTCATTGCAACACTAAGAATTGTTTGTAAGTATTTATCTTCATATGTTGTATAGATCCGTTTTTTAGTCTGATGGGAGGCTGCAGCATTGGGGACGTTGTGAGGAGAATCCTCAGAAAGATAGCTACAAACGAGGTCTGGTCACGTTACAGCCTGAAAGGCCGAAAAGGAAAGCTGTCCTTCTTGGGAACAGCACTCCACCATGTTGTTTTAAGTAAGCTTCTAAAAGACCCTTCTTCTTATAATCATGCATATGTTTTAAACAGAAAATTAAAAACCACATATATCGCTAAATGAATTACCTAGTATGTTAAACGGTTAGATTTCACAAAATGGTGTCCATTACATTGCATAGACTCATTATTTAATATTTATTAAATACTGCATTTTTTCTAGGAGCTTGTGCTGCACTATTTCTGAGGGTTAGTGAGAAGGACATTGAAAATTATATAGAGGATACCCTAAAACACGCAGCATGGGTGAACTTCAGTTTCATTTATTTAAAATATTTTATTTCCTAAATTTGGGTATACTTTTCTTTAAAAAAAACAGTTTAAATATACCTTTCAATTATATTCATTATGTCTTAAAGTAATTATGACAATGCTATTTTTTCTTTTTTATCAGACATCTAATTTTTTTAGGTTTTATTCACCTGACATGTTTCGACGTTCACTGTCGTCTTCCTCAGAGTGTTACCGGATGTTGTCGGTAACTCATTAGTTATCAGCTGATGTTCTCGAAGGCGTGGCCTTCCCGTCTGGATTGACGGATCGGTCACGCCTTCAGCTGACCTCACGGTATCAGACATCATTCAACTCCTGCAATTCATTGCCTCATCCACTTACTTTCAATTCAGAAATACAATTTATAGACAAAAGGAAGGTTTTGCTATGGGAGACCCACTATCGGCCATTATGTGTGGTTTCTTCATGGAAGAATTGGAGCAGAAAGCACTCGCCACTATACCAGTAGAATACAGACCAACATTATGGAAACGATATGTGGATGACATATTGGAAAAAGTAAAAACAGGATACACCCAACAACTCACAGACCATCTCAACACTATTGACAGCACCGGCAACATAAAATTCACACATGAAGAGGAAACGGACCAGACAATAGCATTTTTAGACCTAAAAATACTACACACAGAGGATGGAGAAATAAAAATCAAAGTACACAGAAAACCCACACACACGGACCAATACTTAAACTGGACTTCTGAACATCCCGTTATACATAAATTATCAGTAGTTAGAACATTACATCAACGTGCAGAAATAATCACAGATAAACAGGATAAAGAGCGGGAGGAATTGCATATACAACATGCATTGAAGGTATGTCAATACACATAGTGGGCAATATCTAAAGGGGCAAATCAGGTCAAGAACAAAAACTTACCGAAGAAGGAGAATAAGCAAAGCAAAAAACAAGAACACAGAGGAGTGGTAATCTTGCCATACATCAGAGGAGTAACAGAATGTATTCAAAGAGTTTTTAGGAAGTATAACATTAATACAATTGTCAAACCACACACAATACTCCGTCAGATATTGGTTCATCCTAAAGATAAAGTACATCCTTAAAACAAATGCAATACTATTTATGAGATCCCATGTAAATCATGTAATAAAACTTATATTGGGGAGACAGGGAGGAGTTTCTCTACAAGGAAGAGCGAACATAAGAAGGAGTGTGAAAAGGAGACAGCAATAAGACAAACCCGGACCGTAAAAGAAAAGGCACAACAGGTAAACTACAAATCAGCCATAACAGATCATTGCAAAAGGGAGAACCACATCATGGATTGGGGAAATGCCAAAGTCATCCGCACAGAAGACAACAAACATCAGCGCTGGATCAGGGAGGCCATGGAGATCCGGAAACGAAGCCCGAGGACCATCAACCGGGATGAGGGAGCATACATGCTCTCACACACCTGGAGTGACATCCTACAGGGGACGAACAGACAGCTGAAGGCGTGACCGATCCGTCAATCCAGACGGGAAGGCCACGCCTTCGAGAACATCAGCTGATAACTAATGAGTTACCGACAACATCCGGTAACACTCTGAGGAAGACGACAGTGAACGTCGAAACATGTCAGGTGAATAAAACCTAAAAAAATTAGATGTCTGATAAAAAAGAAAAAATAGCATTGTCATAGTTTAAATATACGCCAAGATACAGTAAGTGAGTGCAAAAATGCTGCCTTATTTAATTAGCGTAAATCCTACAAGTCTTTTCAGTGTTATTATAACAGTAACATACTGTAAAGTAGATTACAGCAGATGAACTGTATTAATAAATTAATAGTAAACTACTGCAACCCTCCTACCAGTAGTTTGCTTTAAATTTACATGTCAATTTTTTTGCATATATTTTAAGGGGCCAGGCTGCAGCTGAGGGCAGCGTGTGGCTCAGCCGACTAAGTATCTGACCATATGATCCAAAGGTTCATATCCAGCCTCAGCTGAGTAACTCCATGTCTTTGGACTCTTGAGCAAAGCCCTTGATTCCCAATGGGGCAGAAAATGTGCATCAGGCTTGTGTGAGCAAAGACACTTGCATCATGCCTGGTACCACTTTGTATCAGATGCTGATTATGGTCCTATAATTGGCATTGGGGAAATTGGGGAAAGCATTTGGGTTTATTGTACTGATAAAAAAGATTTACCCAAATTTCCCAAAATTTGCGAGTGCAAAAAATGTTGCCTTAATTAATATGAGTAAATCCTAGAGGATATTTTTTTCAGTGTGGTACACCCTCCATGCACAAGATGGCACCTCTAATGTTCGAAATCTGTGTGGTGGGCAGGGGTACTTCCTGACCCTGATAGCGAGATGGAAGTAACGTTACCACTGGACCATGACTATCCTGTAACTCCGTCGACATCAGTGATGGCATCCGACTTGGCAGAAGAGAATTAAATTTTGAAGAAAAAAATTCAGGAACTACAACTGCAGTCAAGATTTGGCCTAGAACGCCTTGCCGGGTCTGATGAGGACATTCGTTTTTACACAAGGAAGGTCCATGTCCTGAAAAATCGTTTTGTAATCAAGACGTCCCTCATTGCATCGAATTAATGTATATTGTTAATATGAAGTTAAATTAACCCCAATGTAACTGTTTCATTGCTAGATTTGCATCATATCAGCATAACTGCTTTGGCTCTCAGCGGAGGAGGACGCACTTCTCTCCCTCTCCCTCCCCTCATCTTCCCTGCTTTGCTCCTCTCGTCTCGTCTAGTCTACTGTCTTTTGTTTTGAGAGACTCTCTCAGCCCTGCTCTCCAAACTAAGAAGAATCATGGATTTGATCAACTGGTCTCTCAGCACAATTGACACCATCTTCTCGGGGGAACCTGACTGTCCTGCAGGAACGTACGCAGCTGGCTACACGATGGACGGATGGGAGAAGTGGAGGGTCGTGTGTCTGTTAGCTCTTTCCGTGGAGGACATGGAAGATATCTACCTATTCGGAACCATGATTACAGGTCTGATGCTGATTGGATTAGGCATTGCCCTGGTTTATCGAAGATTGAAGAAAACGGTGACTATGTATCGCAAATTGGATAACATCACTATGACGATTCATCGCAAATTGGATAACATCACTGTGACTATTGATCGCAAATTGGATAACATCGCTGTGACTATTGATCACAAATTGGATAACATCGCTGTGACTATTGATCGCAAATTGGATAACATCGCTGTGACTATTGATCGCAAACTGGATAACATCACGGAGAAGCTCACAACTTTGCAAAGGATTTTGGATGGCGGAGACCAGCGTGGACATTAGAAGAGCTGTGAAATTACAGCTTCTCGCCCGGAAACCCAAACAACCCTATCCTATCTGCTTTTGGCTCCCCCCTAATCAGCATTGGCCTCGGCCAAAGCCGCTGCTGAATTAACAACTCCCCCGGAAGAACAAGGCAGTGAGACTCTCTTGCATTCCTCTCCCCCAATCCCAAGGACACCTGGATACACACACACATATACATACGTACAGATATGCACTCACCGCACCCTCCCCCCATCCCACCACGCCTTTGCCGCTTCATACCCCCAGTGTGAACAGGGGGGTCTGTGACCAGCCTCTATGGCTGCAGGACCGGATGACTGTTTGTCTATGCTGGACTACCTCCACCTCCCCATTCCCCTCCCCTGTTGCAAGTCACAACTTTTTATGTTGTAAGGTGTAGTGACCATGTGCTTATGTTGCTGAGGTGTTTTTTCTGTTCCTACTATGTCCTCCCTACTGGAGTACAGTCTGGGGGCTGTTTTTTTATTCTCCTCCTCTCTCCTCATGTAATTCTGTTTTCTCTGTTCTTCCTATATCCCCTGTCTTCCTGACCTGTCTACCCCCTATAATGTGATGTTTGTGTATATTTATGGTCGGGTTGATGGCCAGTTTTTTTCACTGGTACTTGTGACTAGAGACATGGTGTATTGCAACAGCAATAAAGGGTTTCATCATCATCATCATCATCATCACTTCCAGGCCTTTTGGCAACTTGTGCAGCCAGCCTTGAAGACCAAGATGGTGCGGGTCACCAGGGCCAGTGCAGCTAAGCTATGTTATCAGGGTCTCGTGGATTAATGCATACTACACTAAATAAGACTTTAGCCTGAAAGCTTAGCCTATTGGTGCTTAATGGAAATATGAACTAATGCAAAGGTGATCACAAAGGCTGCAATTAATCATGTTATATAGCCCCAACCCATTTAAGTTTCATCTTTAACTATTTCATTTAGGTGGTAAATATACTTTTATATAAGCAGTAAAACTAATTGTACGTTTGCAGTACTTTTGCTAATTTTAGTTAACTTTCTTTCTTATCTCTAACAGAAACTTCAGCCCATGGACAGCAGCGTGTGGCTCAGTGGGCTAAGCCGTGTGCTTGTAATCACAAGGTCACCGGTTCAAACCCAGCCTCAGCACGTTTGTGGGTCCTTGAGCAAGGCCCTTAACCCCCAGCTCCATGGGCGCTGCTACAGGTGGCTGCCCTTCACGGACAGCTTACTCTACAAAGAGCAAGTTGTAGGAGGCGTAAAAACAATTTTTTATTGCGATCAATAAAGTATCAATTATTATTATAGACGAGTTGCTTCTGTTCCTAATGCATCTCTCCGTGGCTCTGCCTCTCTGCGATCATGCCAACCATTTTGGTATCCACCGCACCACTGTCAGCAGAATTATAACGACCTGGACACACTTTCGGTACCACCTGCTTGGTTCTATCTGTCTGTAGCTACCAAAAGAAGCCATACAAGCTAAATTACCACCAGAGTTTTCCCCATATGCAAACACACAAGTGATGCTGGACTGTACAGAAATCTTTTGTCAAACACCATCATCTCTTGTTCTGCACAGCTGACATGGGCATTATGGTGGACATGGGGTTTCTTGTGGACACTCTTGTATCCTGCAAGGTTTACCGGTCTGCTGTCCTGTCAAAGAAAACTCAGATGAGTAAACAGGATGTTGAACAAACACAGTCCATCGCCCGTTTGCGGGTTCATGTTGAAAGGTGTATCCGGAGAGTTAAGGAGAACAAACTTTTTGAGAAAGTAATTCCCTTATCTGCGTGTGGAAGTATTGATCAGTTGTTCCGTGTGGGTTGATTCTTGGTAAACCAACAGAATGTCGCTTGTCAAGGCATGGGCAACTGGACAGTGAATGTCTGTACTCAACTCAAAAGCCTAGACTGCCACCTGACTGGACATTTCTCTGTGAGCTTTCATATGCTGTTTTGTATTTTGTCATGTTAACAGTGCTGTTTGTTTTTTGTACCCTGTGATATACCTTTCAGTAAAATATCTGAAATATTTACATAATGGTTACATTTGCTTTTTATCGTCTCTTACATTGTTACTTATAGTAACGTGTTACTGGAATTTGATTCTTTTTTAGTAACGGAGTAATTTAACGCCTTATAATTTTAAAATTGATAATTAGATTACTGTTACAATTTCAAGTAACTTTACGTTACCACTGCATTACCAATAAAATCAAGTGCTTTAACATCTATATTGTAAAAACAGAAATAATAATTCACAGTAACCCGTCAGCGGCAGGCAGATGTCTGTCTGACAGTCGCACGCGCGACGTCATCTACGGGAGACCTACATGCATGAGAAACCAGCTCAAACAAAAACAAAGTGAGCATAGCGAGTGAGAAGTATGCCTTCAGGAGCTGGAAATATAGCCATTATTTTGAATTCATTATTTGTTTTTATGTGTTATGTTTTTGTGTATTATGTGTTATTAAACACTCTAAATGATTTAAGTGGATTTAGCTTAAGTTGTAACTTTTCATGTGGAATGAACTGCAATGTCTCTGAATTAATTTAATTATTACTCATAAGGTCAGTTCATTTACAATTCCTAATTTCAGGAGCCAGTTAATAAATCTAATTCATTTACAAGTATTTCTCCTATAATACGTAATACATGTTTACAATAATTCCCAGAGAAAGCATTTCCGGTAAGGCACTGCTCATTGACACAGATTATAAAGCTTGTTAGACTATGCAACATTATTTAGCAGGGCCGAGAGAAGGTGAGAGCTCCCCTAGTGGCCGCAGAAGTGCATTTCCCTAGAGCAGATATAATGGGTGGCAGCCTCATTGCTTTTTAATCACAACTTGGGATAGAACAACAAATTTAATAATTTTGCTCATTTAATATTTCGATTTTAATTAGGCTTCATTTTTGGATATCCATGTTTACATAATATTTAGAATTACAAATCTACTAAATCAAAGGCAGTACCATGTCATGCTATGCAAATATACATCCAACACTATTGGTCTACAGGGCAGTGGGCAGTTCCAAGACCCACACAGCAAAGAATATCACTGCTCAGGCTCTTTTCTGCAAATATAAGGCTACAAGGCCAAGTGTGGGTAATCAAAATGGCCTTACATTAACAAGTACATCACCCCAAAAAAGCATTACATGAGCAATCACAGCTATTCCATTTTTTTTTTATCTCAACAGAGAACATCTTGCAAGGTCAGTATTTGGGAGAGTTTGCTTCATGATGGTGGGTGAAATATACCACAGCTGTAGAACAGCCCAGTCTTGCTTTTTAATCACAACTTGGGATAGAACAACAAATTTAATAATTTTGCTCATTTAATATTTCGATTTTAATTAGGCTTCATTTTTGGATATCCATGTTTACATAATATTTAGAATCCCACCGCAGTTGAGAATGGAATGCCACAGATATTAGTCTCCACCACATATCATTGCTTGTTTTATTTCAGAATTCCTTAGGTTGTTTAAACTGATTGCTCTGTATCAGTTGTCTTTGTGTGTTTTGAGATGCATAATTGCCAAAGAGTCCTGAAAAGCTGATGGTTTAGATACCAGAATTAGTATAAGCAGGACTTAATGTGTGTTCTTATTGTGGGGATGTTAGAAGACATTGAGGTTTTTTATTCTATCTACATCCAATCTTAGCCTCCCACCCAAGATCACTCCATGGAGCACGAACCAACACATCCCACCAAGATCCATTTTAGCTGTGGTAGCCAATATATTTGGGGATTTATGCACTTGTCCTATTCAACATCATAACAGTGAATTACAAATCTACTAAATCAAAGGCAGTACCATGTCATGCTATGCAAATATACATCCAACACTATTGGTCTACAGGGCAGTGGGCAGTTCCAAGACCCACACAGCAAAGAATATCACTGCTCAGGCTCTTTTCTGCAAATATAAGGCTACAAGGCCAAGTGTGGGTAATCAAAATGGCCTTACATTAACAAGTACATCACCCCAAAAAAGCATTACATGAGCAATCACAGCTATTCCATTTTTTTTTATCTCAACCGAGAACATCTTGCAAGGTCAGTATTTGGGAGAGTTTCCTTCATGACAGTGGGTGAAATATACCACAGCTGTAGAACAGCCCAGTCTTGGCAGAATAGCCACATTAATGAGCTCTTGAGCAAAGACCTTTACTCCCAAAGGGACAGAAAACTCTATCAGGCCATGCTGGCAAAGACCCTTGTTTCAAACCTGGTACCACTTTCCGTTGAATGCTGAAAAGGACCATTTAAATACATTAGGTATGTTATTTGATAAACTTGGGTTTACTTTACTCATAAAAAATAATACCCCAATTTACCCAAACGAGTGAGTACAAATATTGATTTGAAATATTAATTAATGTTAATATTGAAATTAATTAATATTAATAATGAAATATTAATTGATTTGAGTAAATCTTATAGGATGGTACTGTGACAGTAGGTAGACTATAGCTTTATTTATTTAAAATGTTTCCTAGAATTGGGTATAAAGTCAACCCAAAAAAGTGAGTGCAAATTGTTACATCATTCAATCTGAGTAAATTCTACAGTTTATTTTTTTGCAGTTCATGTACAGAATTACAGTACATTACAGTATTTTATCGGCAAGGTTCTCATAAATATTGCGCAGAAAGCATTTTTTCTACAGTATTGTACTATTTTAAACAGTATGTTACTGTAATAATGTCACTGTTTATTACAGCAGGGGTGCAGATTGAACCCATGACCCTGGAGGCATGAGGCTATAGTAGGAGCAACGGGCCACTATTCATACTGTGAGAAATGATGTATGTTTAATCATACATTGTAACTGATATGTCGTTACACTGCTTGTGTATGCTTTGCACCTTGCCTTTCTCCCTTACTTGTGTTTCTTGTTCTCCACACCTTGTGAGCTTCAACATGAACTGATTGATTGTTTTTCATAAGGCCCCAGGTTAGTTAGGTCCAGTCTCCTGGAAAATCACTAGAATGTGTCCTTGGCTTTGGAAGCTAAGAGCATCTTATTTTCAGGGAGAGCCCTGTAATATTTATTTTAATAAATTATCTTTATTGATAAACCTTACAACGGTTACAACGGTTTAAACGATTGTAAAAGGCATGTTGAGGTGAGTTTTTAACAAGTGTCATTTCATGTGCTGTATTATTCAAGTCTACACTAGTTAAACACTTGGTTAGTTGCTAATGCTGTCATGAAAGATTCCTTGAAGACTTTTGTAAAGTAGCAATGGAATATAATTAAGGAATTTGCATAAATGGTAGAATAATCTACTTATATTATTGTCAAAATACATAATATTGACATTCGTAATTTAGTGCGCTGACTAGAGAAAATTAATGAACAAATTAAACTGTGAAATCAAGTTTGTTGAAGTTATCTCCCTCCTTGTCGGGGGGTTGGGGGCACCTCCCTGAATTGAGTTTTTTGCAGGTTGGGATGTCTGAATTATCCCACCTTAGGGATGGGAGGGGGTGCTGGCTGTGAAAGTTGTGGGGCGGCGGCAGACTATCCGTAGCCACGCCCAACATACAATCCGTAGGCACGTGGCCACTTCCCTGCGTTTGATTGCTTTTATTTCTGTGTGGACAGATTTCCGGGATGCTGCACATCATTCGGGGGTGTGAGGGAGCTGTGGTGCATTTGCGGGAGTCTTCCGGGAGAGGTGTGATGTCTACATAAGATTATGTTTTAAAATGCGATCCAGTTGTTTAAATGTTCTGCCACTACACATTTCTATGCAGGACATAATTCATGGACTCAAACAGAGCACTAGCACAAAAATTTATTGGTTATTTTAAGAAAGCAAGATAAATTACTGCGCATATGATACAGTAAAATGAGGTCAGTAAGAGCTTTTTTTAACGTTAGTACTGCCTAAATCTCATTATTGCGGCGCGTGTCACTCAGACGTAAACACGCGAGAGTATGACAGACTGCGGTCAACGACGTTGTGTGGCGCGAGCGGCAGGTCTCCTATAAGGGAGATGTCCGACGTTTGAGCTCCGGCAAATAAAACCAAAGCCGGATTTATTTTGATAATTTCTGCTTAGGCTTTATTAAACTAATACATGTATGTTTCGTGGTAACATGTACTTATTGATGTAGCTGAATTTCGATAATTTAGAAGTTAATTGCGAATTTTTACCTGGTTAGCTACACTAAACCCTAATGCTGTAACTAATTGATTGAACTGAGTTGTATTAACTTAAATAATTACAATTAGTTTATATTAATTAAAATTTATGAGTATTTAGAACTTTTTTCTTATTTATGAGTTTGTAAAAATTAAACCTTTCAAGTAAGATGTAAAATTTTGCTGGTTTAATTTAAACAAAATGTCTCTAAAGTTTTATTAACTGAAAATCTTTCAGCCTTGTGATTTTGCGTATGACGTCATCCAGGTTCACGTAAACTGTCTTGCCCGCGCTTATTCCTCGTTTGTTTCTTTCAAGATGGCGGATCGGCCTCGCTTCACACTACAGTAAGTAAAATATCCAAATATACAAATCCAATGAATCTTAAGCAAGTGTTTTTTAATCCATATAATCACAGTAATATTTAAAAGTAATTTAGATGTGTTGGATTATAGAGTACGCTGTAGCTTGTGGGTCAATAAGATAAACTTTTAACGTTAGTTCAGTGTTGGGAGCTGTTACTGACCGGCACAATGTTTGTAAATTCAGGTAAAATTGAAATTAAAACATTTATGCCGCACTTATTTTTAAAACTGCGTTATACACAACATCCCAGCCAACACATCCATGTGGGGCCCGCATGGGATGCACTTGGGCTGACATGGGAAACCCAAGTGGGGCCCAGTCAATTTTGTCCACAGTTTCCTTGGTGGCCCCACATGGGCTAATGATGAGCCCTTGATGGGCTCCATATACACTGGAAAAAAAGAACATGTTGGATTTACTTAATTCAATAGTGGACAGTGGTTGCACACAGATGTTTTGCTTTGGCAGCAACTTGAACAATTGAGTTAGTGTTAATACCCCCAGAGGTAAGTTGACATCCATCCAACTGCCTTGATCCTAGGCGAAAGCTGCCCCGATACGTCTAGGTGGTGACACTCCATCCTACAGGGTTGACATGATGCATTTTCCTGAAGCACACAGAGGACACTTCGGGTTTTAGGTAAGTGTGCTTTGTTTTTCTGTGTGTGTGTTTTATTTGGTATGGATTTTATTTATTGGCATGTAAAGATTTTACTGAGCACTGTTTTGGTTGATCACTTAGCACTTATTCATCAATATTAACATTAGGGGTGTGCATTGGCACTGCCCTCACGATTCGATTATGATTCACCAGGTAACGATTCGATTCAATTCGATTCGATGATGCATTGCGATCCATCAAAATTCTACTGCACACAAGGCAAATTTTATATCAGTTATGAGGCAATACAAGCAGATATTAAACAACAGATTTTATTGGCTGCTATGTCTCTCCTGTATCTTTGACATAAAAGTTATTAAATTAAATAAAATGTAATTAAATAAAATGGTACAGGGTATTGGATATGGCATTTTCAAACCTGAAAAAGAAAACAATCAAAATCAGTGCTTTCAGTGCTTTGAATGAGATGTTTCTCTTCTCTCTGCTTAAGAACCATTTGAAATTAAATAAATAGAGCAATAAAATAACAGCCAACTTTTTTCAGCAGTGAACATAAATATTTTTTTTTACACACAGTAAAATAGCAGCTCTAAGACAGGCCACTTCCTGAAGTTCTGTGCAAATATTAAAATAATAAGTAGCACTATTTTAACAACAACCACCCAGGAATAAAAATATTCAGTGCAACAACACACAGTAACCACTTATTACTGTGAAACTTTTTTCAAGTAGTAAAGTGCAAACTATTCTCAACAAAACAGCAGCTTAGCAGCTTTAAGACAATGGCAATTATATGCCTGCCCTGATCCTACCTCACATCAACTGCATACAACAAAATATCAAGATGTGAAATACAGTAATGTAAACCAAAAATAAAGTGTGTAGGCTTAGCCTACTACCAAATTTGTGCAAACAAACATCTTCTTCCGTCTGAGTTCAACATCACCATCATCAACAATCCGTTTCAGAGTGAGGAATGTCCGCTTTCCAAGCTTTGGGCGCGTTTTTAATAACCCGTCTATCGCGGTCATCTCCCTCCGCCTCAGCCATCTTGCTCGTTGTTGTTGTTATTCCGCCGGAACCGGAAGTATTTGAAACTTCACAACTTTATTTTCCGCCAGAAAATAAACAGTGACATAATCGATTATGGCACTTTGCCGCATCGATGCTGAATCGTTCATGCCCCGCATCGCGATGCATCGCCGAATTGATTATTGTTGACACCCCTAATTAACATTATTAATATTTATTAACATTTTGATCTGTTGTGCTGTTTATTGTGCGATTAGCCTATTTTATTCCCAAGGTTACTGATTTTATGTGTTTTGGGAAGGTGTATGATGCCGTTTTAGCCCAACCCTTGTGCAGAGCTTGGAAGTCTGCGGATGTGTTCCTTTTTAACCCTCTGGAGTCTAGGGGTAGGGGACACACTTTCACTAACTGGGGCATGCTCACACATTTCATTCAATATCAAAAACTTAATTCCTGGCAAATAAATTATTTCTTATATATTTGGTTTGGCAACAAACTCATCTTAATCTTAGTGTACTTTGTAAATATGTTAGATTTATGTGAAGTTTGTAATTTGACATTCAAAGTATAGACATTGCAAAATGCAGTTTGGAACACTTGCAGAAACATTATAAAACTACATTTTACGCAATGCTGGCAGTTTGTTTTGATCCCAGATATCTGATCACCAAAGTCTTGGCTACACGAAGATGACTAAATGGTGTAGTTGCAATATTTATTTGGATAAATAAACAAGAAAAACCTAACTCATGTAACTATTTCTGGCTCCTTTCATTGAATATGTAGCAACTTTCATGTGTATGATTGAGCCATTGTCACCTGGCCACATCCCTCCCCCCTTTTATGGCGCTGAAGGGGATGTATCTGGATTGCGTTTCACCGTTGCGCTGTTCATCAAATTACCATGCGAATGCAATCTGAATACGCGCTAATGTGGCTATTTAGTATGTGAATAGCGATCTTCGGGTGACAGCGGTACTACACACCCCCGATGCAGATAAAACAAAGTAAGGTGACATGATTTAGTTTTTTGCCGATTTAACCTAATTTTAAAAAGTTTAATACTTCCAACAATGGACGTTTTGAAAAGAATGCAGATTACTGATTTAGTCAGCATTTTTTTCATGTTTCTATAATAAGATTTCAGCGAGTTATGAACTGAAATACACAAGAGAGATCGCTGCATTGCCAACGATGCCGTCGACTCTAGAGGATTAGAGGTCTTAACTTTTTAATAGCATGCATATAAGGTGACATTTTAATTGTTTTATTGACCATATAATTGTAATTAGGTTAAAATGGTGTATAATTGTATTTGCTGGTCTTATTGCCCTTTTCCTGTTTTATGGGTAATAGTTCTGCAGGTACACACAGAAAAATAAAGGTGCTAACTGGAACCGAAAATGGTTCTTTAGAGTGATGCCATAGAAGAACCATTTTTGGTTCCATAAAGAACCTTTCAAACCAAGGTTCTTTAAAGAACCTTTTCCTTAAATGTTCTTTAAGGAACCCACAAAAGTGCCACGAAGAACCATCAAAAATGGTTCTTCGAGGTACCTTTTCTGGTTCTTTGAAGAACTTACAGGGAAAAAGGTTCTTTATAGAACCCTTCTCAAAAATGTTCTTTGTGGGCCCAGATGGTTCAATAAAGAACCCTGTTCAAATGGTACTTTAGTTAACATTATTAGAAGAACCATTTTTATTATTTAACATTGCAATATTGTGTAAAGCCGAGAAAGAAATGCAAATAGAAGTTCAGTTTCTAAATAAATAAAATGGAAAATCAACTAAAGTCCTAATATCATACAATGTGCTTTTTAAGAAATATTCAGGGCATTGGCAACACTCTGCACAGCTATTGGTACACGTGTTGTTAAAGTGTCAAGCTTCAGAATAAACATCTCTAAAAATAAAAACATTTAAAGCTTAAAGCTGACAGGGATATGCAATGCTGTAGACATGATAGAGGGCCAACAAAACAGCCATGGCCAAAGAAATGTCTGTCTCTCCATTGTCCGCTGTCATTTTGTGACCATCCATCATGACGGTAACATCTGTGCTGTCACTCAGGGGCTTGCCATCAATGCTGCTCAAGATGATCGTAGGTGTTGGGCTTATCGGTTCCTGAAACAAAACATTTGGGACTTAAATCTGTATTCTGTAGACCTGTCATGTTTACAAATCATAATTACAAATCACACCTTTCTCCTATGTTTAGTTGCATACAAAATCACAGTTTGTTAACAACAAAATTACTTAATACATTAGATGTATTTTTTTTTGTGGGACATAGCAGTGGTATTTGTCCTGTAATTGAAAATGCACTTAATATCTAATTATTTCTAAATTCACATTTCCTATCTCGCAAAATAGCGGTATGGGCAACAATAGTCTCTAAAAAGAATTTGACTTTGGTAATATGGAACTTGTTTGGATTTTCCAAAACCGACACAATGCAAACAAATTTTACAAAAATAAGGTTCACCTAAATAATGTGTTTTTTTCTTTTTAGATTTTACCTTAGATGGCCAATTTTTTTTATTGGGGAATTTGTTTGGTTGTACTGATCAGTAAGCTGCAAAAGTCTTAATAACTGACATAAAAAAGAATCATGATAAGATCATAGGTTGTGATCCTGCATGAAAAAAAAATGTGATGAAACCTTTCCCGTGTTGCCCAAACCTACAGCACATATAAAAAGCTAATAATCTAAGTACACATTTCGCATTTTCAAAAGAACAAATTCAAGACTGTCCACCACAAGCACAAAATGACTAACCTTATCTATTACAAACAGCTGGGGTGTGTTTTCCTTGAAGATGGATGGTAGGAGGAGTATAACTGCATTCACCAATTGGCCTGTAAATCACAAATAATTTAACAAAACTCACAAATTTGATTCGGCAAAGTTTTGAAACACTCATACCAATCTGAAATGAATGTGGCTTAAAGACCTAAAACAGATTAAGTGAAATCTGAAATAAATAAGGGGAACTTCTTATCCTAATTACATGCTACCATCAAAAGGAAAACACTGGATATAAACCACAAATACTTGTAATACAATGTGGTAGAATTACCTAAAACAATTAATTATAATAGCTTCATGAGGCTTAATGACCTAAAAGTAAGGTGCAATGGGAAAAAATTTGCATTATTTATTCTGTTGCTTATTATTTAACATGAAGCCCCGTTAACAACCACAGCGTCTGTACAGTTAACCCACACATATTCTTCATTATCTAATTTAAGGTGTACTTGATCGTAAGACCATGAATTTGATTAACTTGACTTGGCACTTAGACAACAAAAGTAACAGTGGAAGGAGGGCTGATGACCTAATTAATAGGGTTAAACAGACTACCTTAGACTAGCAACAGTTCTTTCAGATACAATGAGAAATATTGTACTCTGGTAGATTTAACTATCCTCCTATCTGATTTAGTCTTTCAGTGTATTATAAGAGACTTGTGTAGCTTACCATTTCGTCCAGTATCAGTCTGGCTCTCATCAACAGACTGCAGGCAAAGCCTCTTCAGGTTGCTTTCAGGTGCCATGGACACAAGCTGGCTTGCCAGCTTATTGAACCCTTTGATGACCTGCTTGTCCACATCAATCTTAAGAAGTGCTGATGCTTCTTCACACAGCTGAAACAAAACATGCAGTTTAAATGAATTAATGCTATTGGTGTTTTGAAGCAAATATGGGACAAATAATTTATTCTATTCAATGCAAAGTGCAGAATTACATATGTACTAAACTGATGCACATTAACATCTTAACTCACCAAGACTGGAATAGAAAAGAAGGGGAATTCTTGTAAGACCTCTGCAGTGGTGTGCTGTTGAATATAGTTTCTTCTGTACCTTTGTACTCTGTGGAGGTACTGGCGAATGATGTCCAAATTGGGCCTCATCTTTTGGCACTCCTGCTTTATTGCTGCAATATGGTGGTTACAACTCCTTTGGTCCTTTATATATATTTGGTCCTTTATATATATTTGTAAAATTGTAATTTAAATGATACCAACAACCATTAAAATTATCAGTTATAGTCACCCATCAAACTCAGTGGTAGGGCTCTAAACAAAACCTAATTGGTTACATTGCAAACTATAGTCACAACAGATCGTTCTCACCTAATCAATTTAATTCTTATTTATAGCCAAGGTTTGTCAGTGCAATACGTTCCCAGGACGGAACAAACTTACTAATTTGCAGATCTTAACCGTTTGCTAACAATGGTATTTCGGGTGACCAAATAATCCTTGAACAGGATTTGTAAACTACTATTTCAATTAAAAGAACCTGGATTTCACTTGAGTGCTGAATTCTTGCTGAGTCTCCTGTAACCATGCATGTGTTACTTAATGTTAATGTGAAACAGGCTGGATAAGTCTTTCAATCAAGGAAACAAACCAGTTAAGCACAAGAAGAAATGAACTAATTAGTCGAGCACAGGAGCTTTTCGGTTTTAAAGCAGTTCGGAAAAACCCGAAGTTTGCGTCCAGGATAGGCTCTGGACCCCCCGCGACCCTGTATAGGATAAGCGGTTTCAGATGATGGATGGATGGATAACCCGAAGTAGCTCTAAGTGTCCGGGATGATATGGATTATCACCACAATAGTATTTATTTTAAATAAAAATCCTTCAGTAAACAACCGTCACAGCAATTGAGCGTTTAAAGCAGAAAACCCTGAATCGTGGAATAAATTTCCTCCATACGATTGGCCACAGACCCTCACATAAAATAAAAAAAAAAACTTCAACTACTTTGAAGTTCTTATTGGTAGTCATACGGAAAAAAAAAACTCCCTATCGTCAAATTAGTAAAATCGTTCGGAATGTCAAAAAATTACTCTTGGGACTTTTTTTTTATCCGATCCTCATAGTTCATTTTAAATTGCCTTCTGATGGTTAAATTATTCCAAAACATTTTTCCCCATTTAAAAAATTTATTTGATGAATACCTTACTGCTCCCGTACTGTAGTGTTCTGCGTTACTGCTCCCGATTGTTCTGAGAAAAAAACCGCGTAACCCCCTCGCACGAGCCGCACTCTACCAGGACTCGTCAGCCGCATGCGCATGCACAGGTTGTGGAAGCCACAAAACCATAGGGATTTTACTCTGATATTTCGGACAAAAATTAAAAATGTATTTTAAGAAAACAATTACAACGACACTAAAAGTATCATACTGAATTATACATGGGATTCTCAAGTAGCAAGACTACAATAGTATTTTCTTGTAAAACGTACTTTCATGATCTTCGTTGTATTTACAAATTCAGAAAAACCTTCATCTTCTCCTTTTCAGTGCAGCTTATGGAGAGGTACAATTATTTTGCAAATTTATACCCCCACCATCACCACCATCCAATAACTCAAATAAGAATTAAGAACCCTTCAATATCCCAAAGAACCATATGACTAACACGTAGAACCATCCACTACATAAAATGGTTCTTTAGTAGGTTATGGTTCTTTATGGAACCACACAGACTTCTAAAGAACCATTATTTTTCTGTGTGTAGTTCTATTTGTTTAATATTATCTTTGAAAGTCTTATTGTACTGTGTTGGCATGATTTGCATAGTGTAGGAATGATTCAGCCTCATACATTGTGATTATGTGTTAATGTAAGTAGTACAAGCATAATATTTATTATTCATGTATTTGAGTTGATTTACATTTTGTTTTGGTATGAAAAGGTTATTTTGATACGTCCCCCATGGAGGGGACCACATATTGAACAGATTTTTGGAACAGGGAGCCGGAAGTGGGGCTTGCCCCGTCCGCTCCAGGCATCGACCCGGTATTGCAGTGCTTCCGGGAACGGTGCACCTCTACTGCCCCCTGTTGTTGAAAGGCAGAACTGACTAACTGACTGAGTGGGTGACTAATAGACTGAGTGCCTCTGGATGGCCAGCTAATTAGCTGCATGTGCTGTGAGGGAGGGGCCCTGTCCGTGCGTGGCCCCCGTTTCCTTCCGGTTTTCTTTTTTATTTTTTTTTTATTTTAAAGTGAGGTGACACGCTGTTTGTGTGGTGGACAGCTGTGCTGAGGTAAGGCATGACGTCATCTTTGCCTTTTGAATTTTCCCTCATGTTTGTTTAAATGATTTGTTTCTTGAGAGGACAGGGAGGAGTCGGGGCCCCGACACAGATGGCTGCGACGCCCCTGGGCATTCTACTCTGAGCGGGGGCGTCACGGAGACCCGGCTAACGGGGACCTGCTAAGCGGCAGCCCCATATCGACTCGGGTCTCTCTTCATCCCGTATAAATCTTTCACTTTTTACTAAAGATTTCCGTGGGGTATAGTCATAGTTGTTTGGGTTAATTCTGACTACCGCAAAAGTTTACAAGCCCTATTTTGGCAAGAGCTAATCATAAGAGCTAATCCTAATCATTTTCATCCTTGCCGTTTTAATCACTCATGAATAGATGCGTTTGTTTTAAGCATTTTAAATTTAATTAAATACTGCAATACTAATTGCAGAAATACATCTTTTCCAATATTGTGCAGCCTAATAATGAAGTACTTAATGAAGATATCTAACAACATACGATGCAACATTCAACAGGGGGTAGTGAAGTGATATGTGGCGGATCAAAGTGCCAATTCGATGTGGGGCAGTGATTAGCATGTGGAGAATGCTGCAGCAGTATTACAAAATCAGCAACTCTTTTAAAAATAATAGTGATATAAATATATTATTTATTAATAAGTATATAGAATCAGTACACTAAGTATATAAATATAAGCATATAAAGTATATAAGTACATAAAGTTTAAGTATATAAAGTTTAACTATATAAAGTATATAAGTCTTAAGTATAAAAATGATACAAGTATAAAAAGTTTAAGAGCTCAGAAGACCGCTTCTCCTACTCATCAGAGTGGTTCTGGTGCTTGAACTTCTTTTTCAGAGCCTCTGATAAGATGGAAGTAATGTCGTCTGAGGCCCCTGTGTCAGTCCCCTCCTTGGCACTGGCGTCCCACCTGGCAACCTCAGCACCGGGCGCAGTTTAATGTGGGGCAGCTCCGCCAGGACATCCACCATGTTGGGGCCTTTGGTGGGTCCTGCGCCACTTACCTGCCGATGACTCTGCTTGGGGCCCTGTATACTAGCAGGTGGAGGAGGAAGATGCGGTGGTGGGGGAGGGGGCGGGAAACAGCTTGGAGCTGAAGTGGGGACTATAAGAGGAGTCCCAGTGGTCTCCGAACTGCTCCGGGATATATGTGGGTCAGTCAGGGCACCAGCAAGCACGGAGATCTCAGACCATAAACGGCCCACCTCGTCTTCGAGGGCAGCAATCTTTTTCCAAATTGCTGCCCACTCGTACCCTGCCTCTGCTGCAACAGCAGCATGCTGGAGATCCTCGTGTCCACTGGGGAAGATGGATGCCACTCCCGACCTTTGCAGGGGCGTTGCCATTTATAGCAACCCCCGTTGCAACAGTCGAGGATGGTGTAGTGGGCTTGCGCACACGAAAGCTGGAATGCTTAAAGCATCCCAGACAGGTGTGTAGAAAACCACGCAAGTGACTGAAAGGAGCCATTGCAGACGTTATTTAAAGCAATGGAACACAAACAGTAAATGAAGATCACCCAAATAAAGACTGAGAGAAATAAAAATTACAGCTTCTGCTTCCAGATATACGTAGCAATAACCAATGAGCACGCAGAACCATTCGAGGTCAACTTAGCCGACAGTTTCACGTTCTAAAATTTACAGGATACAGTGTTACCTCAGTCCTCGAATTTAAATCTTTAATTTTTTTTTCCCTCCCAAAATGGCGGCGCGTGCACACACTGCGGCTTCTCTCTCTCCCGACTAAACAGTGTTTTCATGTTTTTCGTCCTGGAAGTTGCAGTGTTTTTGTACGTCTTTGTCGCATTTATCTGTTCTTAAGCCCGTATATAGCCGAACATTTTTGCTCAACATCGGCAGAAACAAACTTTTTAAGTTGGACTCTGTGGACACCGAAGAGCTGTATGATCTGGGTTTGCTCCGCAGGCCTACTCAATCACCGACCCCCACTCCTGCACCTCGCCCAAAATGGAGGTGCCTTAAGCGGCGTGAGAGGAAGCAGAAGAGGGGTAAGAGCGGAGGTATTCGAGCTAGGCTGGTGGCTTGCCCACACAAACCCGCTATCTCCTCCATCGTTCTGGCTCATTGGATAACAAACTGGACTACATCCGACTACTATGTTCATCTCAGAGGAATGTAAAGGACTGTTGTATTTTTGTGTTCACGGAAACATGGCTCAGTGACTGTGTCCCGGACCGCGGCATTCAGCTTGACCAGCTAACATGCTACCGTGCTGACAGAGTTGTCGTCGCGGGAGGTAAGACCCGCGGTGGCGGGCTTTGTGTTTACATCAATGACGCCTGGTGCTGCGATGCTGTTGCGGTCTGCAAATACTGCTCACCAGTGTTGGAGTTTATGGTTATTAAGTGCCGGCCGTTCTATCTACCGAGGGAATATACAGCTATACTGTTGTTTGCTGTGTATATCCCTCCCGCCTCCAATGGCAGCAACAGGAGGGAGGCACTGAATGAACTGTACCAGCACATCAGTGAGCAGCAGACAGCCCACCCAGATGCTTTTTTCATCTTAGCTGGGGATTTCAATCATGCAGACTTAAAGAGTGTGTTTCCCAAAATACAGCAACACATAGACTTTCCTACATGGGGGAAATAACACACTGGACCTTGTTTACACCACCCAAAGAGGAGCTTACAAGGCTTTCCCCCTCCCCCAGCTCGGTGCCTCAAACCACATTACTGTCATGCTAATGCCTGCTTACAGACCGCTTGTTAAAGTCACCAAACCGATTCGAAGAAGATACAAGTGTGGCCGGAAGGGTCTTCAGAGGCTTTATAGGACTGCTGTAACACCACAGACTGGAGTATGTTTAAGCAGGCTGCCACATACAACAACACCACTGACCTCCAGGAGTACTCAGAGACTGTTACAGCCTACATTAACAAATGCACTGAGGATGTAACAGTCACCAAAACCATCACTGTCCGTGCCAACCAAAAGCCATGGATGACAGGGGAGGTCTACAGGCTGCTGAAAGCTCGGAACGTTGCCTTCAGAGCTGGAGATGAGGCAAACCTGAAGACAGCTAGTGCCAACCTGTCCCGTGGCATCAGAGAGGCTAAGAGACAGTACTCCAGAGGAATATCCCATCGCTTCAAAGACAGCAGAGACACATGGAGTCTATGGCCATCACAGATTACAAGCCCCCACCACAGACCTGTGATAGCACCATCTCTCTGCTGAATAGCATCAGTGCACAGAAGACCCCTCCCTCTCCTGGTGACTCTGTCCCCAGACAGTGTGAGAAGATCCCTCAGCAGGGTCAACGCACGCAAAGCTCCGGGTCCTGACAACATTCCTGGTCGCATACTGAGAGACTGTGCAGTGGAACTCACTGATGTCTTTACAGACATCTTTAACATCTCACTCAACCAGGCTATCGTCCCCATTTGTTTCAAAACCACCATCATTATTCCAGTCCCAAAAAAGTCATCCCCCTCCTGCTTTAACGACTACCACCCTGTTGCACTTACTCCCATCTAGGGCTGTCGCGGTTAGGAAATTTCCCTTGCGGTTTTTATGGGTGGCTCAATAGCGCGGTATGCGGTATTACCGCCGTTTAAAAATAAATAAATAAATAAAAATCTTGATTTTACTGCATACAAAGCTCTATTGCTGAGTTATGTAGCATATATTGTTGCTTTTTAACTGACAGAGACAAAACATTTTTTGTTTATTTTTTTAATGCCAAACAGCAATAAGAACATGCCTTTTCCAATTTAAAAAACGAAATCAAATCATTCTAAAGTAGGCTAACAATAAACAATAAGAAATTATTTTTTCCAATTTGAAAAACGAAAAAAGGTTTCTCCACTGTATTGAATGGAACCATCTCCTCAACTAGATACTGTGTAACAGCGGCTGTAAGACATTTATACCGGTTACTTTCACGGTTGTATTTGACCGATTTCGCAAAGGCTTCAGCTACTCCAAACTGTCGGCTAGTACCGGCCTCAGCTGTTCTTTTTGATGTTGCTCCGCGACCTGATGCTGGAAGAGGCAGCTGCGCTTCAATGGCTGGATGACAGTTAGCGAGATGACACCGCAAATTAGATGTATTGCCGCGTGTCACAGGGACCTTTTTTGCCACAAATTTTACAAATCGGTTCATCTAAATTTGCCGGCTCACCCTTTTTTTTTGGTTGAAAGCCGAAATGTTCCCAAACTGGTGACGTGACATTAGGTTTTGGGGCGAGAGCGCCTGCCATCGTTTCAGTATTCAAAATCAACGAAACCCCGGATATTAACAGTTCGCGGGAAAATGACACTCGTAACACTCTGGCATCATTATTAATTTATTTAACATTCAATACAGGTGATGAATTGTAAAACAATAAGGCCACAGCCTCATGAAGAAGAAGGAAAAAAAAAATTAACCCTGTCCCTGCGGTTGCCGCGGTTTCTGCGGTTGCATTCCTTCCTCTGCGGTTGGCTTGTCAATAGCGCGGTATTACAATATTGCGGTTATCGCGACAGCCCTACTCCCATCCTCATGAAGTGCTTTGAACGACTAGTCATGCAGCACATTAAGTCTGTCCTGCCCCCCTCCTTGGACCCCTTCCAGTTTGCGTATCGGACCAACCGCTCGACCGATGACGCCATCCTCACTGTACTCCATTCAGCACTCACACATCTGGATAAAAAAGACTCATATGTCCGAATGCTGTTCATAGACTTCAGTTCAGCATTTAACACTATAATCCCCCAACAGCTCACTCAAAAACTTGTCCAGCTGGGGCTCAACACCTCACTGTGAAACCAGTTGCTGGATTTCCTTACCGGAAGACCACAAGCAGCACGGGTCGGCAGTAACATCCAGCACCATCATTCTTAACATGGGGGCCCCTCAGGGATGTGTGTTGAGCCCCCTCCTCTTTACTCTGCTGACCTACGACTGCACACCGTCACACAGCTCCACGGAAGAGCCAAGGCCCCACGTTCCCACGACAGCCACATCCCCACCCCCACCCCAGCAGGAGGAGGAGGGAGGTCCCAGGCGCAGCCCCCGCAGCCAAAAGGGCACGAGCCCCAGAGAACCAGAGGCAACAGGCAGCCGACCCCACGAGGGTGACAGCCGCTCCTGCACAGGCCAAGGCCAGGGCCCCAGGACCCCAAGCGGCCGGGAGACGACCGGCCCCCGGCAGAGAACCGAGCCCCCCCAGGCCACCACCCGGGGAGGAGGGCCAGCAACCATGCCAAGGAGGCAGCCGCGCCCAGGAAGGAGCAGCTAGCCCCGGACCCAGGCCCACACAGACACACCTCTCAGCCATACACATAGACCATACACCCACTCACACAACATACACAGAGACAAAAAGACATAAGCCCATCCACTCCGGACCGCCCTCCGCCATGCGGGGGAACGGGCGCCGCCAGCCGGACGACTACCCGAGTGCCCCCCCCACCATCGTGGGCAGGGAGCAGGGGTGTAGGAAGACCCGCCCACTCTCCTCCCCCACGCATCTGTGTGAGAGGTGGAGTGTTGGATGCATGTGTTGGTGCATGCGAGTGCATGTGGTGTAAGGGATGAGTATGACTGTTGAGAAACTTGAGATGGATTTAAAATTGACGGGGGAAGCGAGGAGAAGCGCTGCTTGCGAACAGCTCTCCTCCTCATCACCCCCCCCCCCCCCCCAAGACCCTCAATGTATATGGTGTGAGTAAAATTGAGGGGCGGGCAGCAGTGAAGAGGTGAGTGAGACCACTTCAGCGACCCCACCCACCAACCTCTGAGTAGTGCCCCCACCCCCCAAGGCCCTGTGTGTATACTGATATGTGATGACTAAAGTGCAATTAAAACAAGGGGAGGCAGAGGGCCGCGCAGCACAGCACAGCGAGTAAGGCCATGTGGATGGCCCCCTCACTGCGTGCACGGCACATTCCCAGGTTTGCAGGGGATAAGTGGAGACCTAGTTATTTTTAAAAAGTCCCACCAGGCTGTTAATGAGGTGTTAATACTAAGGCTCTTAAAACACTTATAACACTTAATGGTAGGACTTATAAAAGGCAGATCAGACAATTTTACTTCTCCGCAGATTGCTTGTTCTAAGTCCAGCCATGGACTATCTACCGGGCTTGATTTGATCCAATTTGTTATATACTGCAGTCTGTTGGCTAAGAAGTAGTGATAGAAACTTGGTAGTTCTAGACCACCATTACCTTTGGCTTTTTGCAGAGTTTTCAAGCTGATTCGTGATGGTTTGTTCTTCAATAAAAATGACAAGATGCTTGAGTCTAGTGATTTAAGGGTTTATTATTGATCATTGAGAACAAGTAATTGATTTTAGGCAGGACCATCATTTTAATGGTGGCAACTCTTCCAATGAGTGATATAGGTAGAGATTTCCACTGCACAAGATCCTCTTCCACCTTTTTTAACAAAGGAATATGATTCATCTGTACTAGATCTGAGAGCCTGGTGGAAAAATGTATGCCTAAGTATCTAAGGTTACCTGACTGTAAAGGAGTAGTCGTTGTGTTTTGGAAACTACAATTCAAAGGCAAAACTGTTGATTTGCTCCAGTTGACGGAGTAGTCTGATATAGATGAGAACTGATCTATAAGTGATATTGTCTTCAGAAGAGAGGTTGGAGAATTCCTAAGAAAAAGTAATACGTCATCTGCATAAAGGCTTATCTTATGGTCTGTTTTTTCTGTTTGAATTCCTTTAATATCTACATTTTGTCTAATTAGTATGTTGTTTTTAATTGTATTTTATCATTATAATATTTCATGGCCAATTTTAATATTGTCACTTTGAATGTCAGGGGTTTGAGGAACGTTTTAAAACGCACGTTGGTTTTTAATCAGCCGGCATCTTCCCCTTCAGCATTTGTTTTCTGCAGGAAGTCCACCTCCGGGACCAGCGGGACAAGGCTCTCTTTTCACGACAATGGAAGAGGGGTAGATGCTACTGGAGCGTAGGTGGTGTCCACTCCTCAGGCGTCGGGATTCTTTTTGGCGACCGCGCCTTTGAGGAAGTAAGTTAATTTACCGCTCTTCAAGGCAGGGTTTTGGGAGTGGGCGCCACATGGAGGGGACAGCGCCTCCGGGCCATATGCATCTATGCTCCAGTGGAGGCCTCGTCCCGTATAACTCTCTCTGAAGAGTTGTCCCTGTTCTGTGTCACAGATCGACACTTGATTTTAGGAGGGGACTTTCACATCGCGTTGGAGGGTAGAGAGGATGTCAGCTCAGGGCATTTTCGCCATTTTATTCGTTCCTTTAAACTTGTGGATGGTTTTAAAACATGCAACCCCAGCATGCCGGGCTTCACCTGGCATAATAGTCGCGGAGCCAGCAGTCGCATCGACTACATTTTAGCTTCACCCCCCATTGTTTTTGAAAAGGTGTCCTTCTCCCCACAGTGGCCCACTGACCACTTGGCAGTGGAGGCCACTGCCTCCATAGATGCTCCTGTATATGGGGGCGGCTATTGGAAAATGAACCTGCAGATTCTGGAGGAGAGCGATTTGACACCTTTTCTTAGATCACTTCTCCGAGTGGCAGAAGGACAAGCCTACCTTCCCCTCTGTGGCCGAATGGTGGGAGAGTGTGAAGGACAGGATCCGAACCTTCTCCATGCAGTATAGCAAGCAGCGCAGGATGGAGAAGAAATTCTCCATTCTGCAGCTGGAGAGAAGGTTGCGGGATGAATACGCCACTTACAACAATGGGGGCATGTATTAGGATGAATTCACGGACGATTACGTCACCCACGTGGCATGGAATTAATCCTTTTACTATAATATTCTGGGAAGTTGTAATTGTGGATTAATTCTGATCGTATGTGGACTGATCGTCCTGAAATTCAGATCAATCGTCCATGATTCACCCCGAATGTTACTAGACTGCACGAACATCTTATTTACTGATCCCCTGTAAAACCTAATTTTGCCATAAATAACTTGGGCTCATAAAAAGAAGCCAGGATGCTCATCTTGCATCAAAAGCATGCATTTGAGATGATATTTTAATTGTATAAATGGCCATATGTGTTTATTTAGATTTTAATGGTGTGTAAATATATTGGTTGCTTTTATTGCTTTTTTTTGCTTATTTTATGGTGAATGGTTCTGCAAATAGTTTGTTTAATACTATTTTAAAATATTTTTTAGCAATGTCTTATTGTATTGGCATTCACTTGTATGATATGGGAAAATTTCAGCCTGTTATATTATGACTATTTCTGAATATCATTGTTTTAGTAGGAAAATGTTGTTTTTAATTCCCTTGTTGACAGTGCCAATTTTTTAAGTGCAGTTTCTATTATATGTTTTAATGTGTTTGTGTCGATGTAAATAATTGTGCAGAACTGTTTAATAAAGTATTTGGATCTGAAAAAAAAATCTGTTTTATCAGTTTAATATCTGATCCGTCCCCTATGGAGGGGACCACATATTAAACGGATTTTTGGAACAGGGAGCCGGAAGTGGGGCTTGCCCCGTCCGCTCCACGCATCGACCCGGTATTGCTGTGCTTACGGGAACGGTGCACCTCTACTGCCCCCTGTTGTTGAAAGGCAGAACTGACTGACTGACTGACTGACTATATAAAGTACATGATCTTACCAAACTGACATTTCTGATTTTGCTAACAATCATGTACAGTAAATTTAAAAGCTTTTTGTTTTGTCATAAATTATTTATGCTATTTTACAATGCAGATAAAGTATTCCTGTCGATACAAGGAGGATATTTTTTTTTTCTCGATGGATGTCGTTTTGAACCTAATGGTTTTTTTGGAAGAGCAGTATATAGTTACTGCCTACATTTTTTGCTGTGCATGTGATTTTGATGAGAATATTAAATTTTTATATCTCTGCGTAGATTTTTTTCAGCAATAATTGAGTCTATCCTTGTGTATTTAAGGTTTTGGTAATTCATGATTACCAAATAAGATTTGGTGTCATTGTACAAATATAAGAAGATTCAGTGTGCAGTTACCAGGTTACAGATAAACAAACAAATAAATAAAATGGCATCAGAAGAGAAGTACGATGTCAGTAAAATGTGTGAAAGTAGTGGAATGTGAAAAATGTGTGTGCATATAAGTCTCCACATGTATAAATCGGCTGTATAGCATAACGAAAAGGAGTGGTGGATAACTTACATAAAGTGCTTACTCTCCATAACGACAATGAGTCATGTACGGCGTAAGATAAATATTAAATGAGTCAACCCTTCGAACTCGACAAACACAAAATGCGTTAACTTTGGATATGCATAATGCACACACAAAAATCATATGTCTTTGGAATCGAGAGAACTATCAGATAACTTCAACATGTTACCAAATGGATGCAAAATCAAAGATAGGCTATTAATTTCTGCCTGGCACTAACCTTGTATTCCTCTGTCACATGACCGGTGGGAAGTAGGACCCGAATGCAAGCTGTAGGGCAGAACCCCCTTTGCGGGGAGCTTTTCTGGCAGGCAGGCTTGGGCACAGAGACGCAAACAGACAAGGACAGAACTGGAGAACATTGGTCTGGGCTCTTTAGCAAACTAAGGAATGGGAAAACACAAGGCAGCTGGTAGTGACTGACAGAAGGACAGGAACATGAGGTGAGACTAATAAAGACCAAGCGTGGCTCATTAGGGCCACGTCAGGGAGGAGAACTGGAGAGTAAGGTTGATAGGACGGGCAGGCCATGACAGTAACTAATCCTGTGCCCTCCTGGTGCAAAGGTATCATTAAGGGGACACACAGACCAGGGCAAAACCAAGGACAGCAGGGGAGACAAACCGCCAGGACACAACTCATGACAGGCCAGGTAACCCGACAGGGATGCAGACTAGGGACCAAAAGACAAATAGCGGGTGTCAGTGAGCAAGTGGCAACAAAGGAAACAGAAGAAGGAGACAAAGGGAGGGATTGGGCACCAAAAGGACCAAAGGTGGCACAGGACAGACAGGGCAGGACACAACCAGACAAGCAATGGAACCAGTGCAACAAGAATAAGGCCAGGAGAGGGAGCCAGGGGGAACCTAAAGTGGGAAGCAAGAGTGACTGGAGTGGGGGCTGGAAGAGTGAAATCGGGCTAAGAGGTGAAACCAGGGAGAGCCACGGGGAAGCAAGACTACAGATCAAGCTCCGAGGTGCCGCAGAAGGGTCACGGCCAGGGGGGCCTTCGGAGTCCTGTCTGGGCCTGTAGAAGGACGAGCTCCTCTCGTCTGCGGCAGCCGAGGGAAGAACAGCATCGGTAGACGGCGAGGGGTCGGCAGAGCCGGAGGGCATCGAGGAGCAGGCAGGACAGGAACCGGAACACACCGTGGACTCTGCAGAACAAAAGCACAGGCCAGTACCAGTGCTGGAGGAAACCACAGGTGGTTCCTTTCGGGAACCAATGGATGGGGTCCCCCGAAAGATCCCCTTGGACCGAGCTGGGATCAGGCAGTAAGTCTGGGTAGCATACCCCCGATTTTTCCTCCTGGAGCCGAGCCCCCGACCAGTTTTCCGTTGACCCTGCCGTTGTCGCGACGATAACCTCCTCGGCTGGGGAAACTCTGGTCACGGGGCTGACACCACGGACTGGGACATAGGGCAAGAACTGGAGGGTCCCACTCCATGTCCTCCGGGGGAATGTCCTCCGGGCCGCCTGTGCCTTAATCCATACTAAATGTAATTAAACAGAATGAAGTTTAAAAGAATAAAATGGTAAAGAGAGGAAAATTTAATGTGTAAGTTTCAAAAAACGGGCTCTTGCTTTTATCCAGATGTTTGCAGGCGTTGTGACTCTGTGATGAATGGTGACGTATGAGATCCTGAGAATGGGCTACGCCTCCAAAGGTGAGTGGCAGGTGGCATTTCCCAGGAATTACAGGCTGGAGATGTCTGAGGAGCTCTCCTGGAGTGAAGACAGAAAGAGAAGAAGGGAACAAGCAGAGGGTGTGGGGAGAAAAAGACTGCAGATCCAGTTACAGGTGAATTGTACAAATGCCCTTGAAGTCTTGGTCCATGACGGATCCTAGTTTTAATTTAAAAAAAAAAAGACAATAAATTATTTAAAAATAGAGCTTATCATTAGTGATCGACCGATATTGATTTTTTATTACCGATACCGATACCAATTATTTGCATGTTTATGTGCCCGATAACCGATATTCAGAACCGATATTTATTTACTGTTACACTTCTGTTTTTGACACTATATGATTACAACACCACTGAACTGAACAAACTGTTTTATTTATAACAATCACTCCCTCCTTCCATACAAATCAAAATTCTTATTTATACACCAATAAATAGAGGGGTCTGAAAGTGCAAAAAATACAAGTGCACTGTTACTAAAGTGTTTTTGTTCAAAAATAAAATCAATGAGGTAAAAAAAAAAAAAGTGTTGAACATTAGCAGTGTTTCATGTTAAATTTAATATTCATATTACAACAAAAATATTTTATGAAAAGCATGAGCAGCAACACTTCTGAGCAACAATAAGCAAAATAAATATAGAATGTCTGTTTTCAAGCACAGGAGTCATATCAACTTTACAGAAATGTATACAACTTCATTTTAAACTACAGTTTTATTAAGTTTATAAAGCTGTTTATAGGCTAAAGAGTGAAGAATAATTTGCTGGATAATGTTAATTTACTGAATAATATTCTGAAATATTGAAATATAACAAACAAAACAGTTTTTTTTATTGCTTTTCTGATATGTTATATCACAATTACATTTTAAAAAAAAAAAACGTTTTTGTCGTTCTAGATTATGAAATGCGTGCTAACAAAGCGCATTCAATTTCTTAGTTAAATTTATTTAGAAGATGTTTATTAGCGGAATGATGGTTAAATAGTAAATGTTAATATAATTCGGGGTGTTTTAGTGAATCTTGTTAAAAGTTATATGCGGTGGCTGTGCTGGAGCATTTCATGAGCATCAACCCGGTGAGTGAACAGCAAAATGGAAGCGACTTCACGAGACGAATGATGAGCATATAGACGCTTGTTAGTGGCTGTATTTAATTCAGGCAAGTTACGTCTTTATTGGAACAGGACATGACGGTTTATCTTAGCATTCGACTTCACGAGACTAATGATAAGCATGTAGACAACAGAGAGAGAATTAAATTCAGCGCTTTTATTTACAACATGTGCTTATTAACCCTCAATGGTTCCTTGGGGTGCGTTCTGCACCCCCTGCCCATTTCTATGGATACTACCATGTTGTTATTAAAATTACAGCAGTTATCCTCTAGGACATTGTAAGTGCACCAGTTTTACATACGGTCATGCAGAAAATGATAGAAAAAGTGTTGATGTCAATTATCGCTGGCATACTTTCTTCGGGGGTGCAAAATGCACCCCAAAAAAAACTTAATTTATGACAGATGTCTGTGGAGATTCTCAGTTATCCAGGTCATGGTTATCCTAAAAAAGGGTTATGCAATAGCAACTGGACTTTGTTTTTCATAGAAGAAGTGTTGCACTCCATCCAGAGTGCTTTCTCAATTCTGACTGACTGGTTGGCATAGCAGGTTGATGAACCCTGTAGAATCCTCAAGTTGTTAGCACTAGATGGTCACCTGTGGGTTGTTGTTGTTCCCCCTGGCTTTCATGTGTTTCACTGATACCACCTGAGGCTGAGCGTGAACGACTGTGGAAGCGTCTGGGCAAAATTGAAAGAACTGCATTGTAGGTAGGTGATAGACGTCTTAGGCCACCTCCTCTGTTCAACGACGGTCATTCATTTGAAGCAGTTGTCCTCTCGGTCCACCTACAATGCAGTTCTTTCAACTTTGCCAAGACGCATTCCAAAGTCGTTCACGCTCAGCCTCAGGTGGTATCAGTGAAACACATGAAAGCCAGGAGGAACAACAAAAACCCACAGGTGGCCATCTAGTGCTAACAACTTGAGGATTCCACAGGGTTCATCAACCTGCTATGCCAGTCAGTCAGAATTGAGAAAGCACTCTGGATGGAGTGCAAAACGTCTTCTATGAAAAACAAAGTCCAGTTGCTATTACATAACCCTTTTTACGGTTAATTTATGACATTGATATGATCGACAAATTCAGTTAATTAGTGATAATTGCTACTATAATTTTTTATGTTATTATATTCTAGAACATTTTCAGATATTAAAAAAAGTCAGCCATTTTGTTTTGTTTACATTTCAACTGTTAGAAAAGATATACTGTAACACCATGGCTAGGTATTCCACAGCTGAAGCTCTTCGACACATTCTGCAAGAGGATACAGTCGGAATGTGCATTATATGACCAGTCCCCTCTGCTGCCCCCCCACTGCCGCAACCCCTTTAACTGCACTATCTCACTGCGTAAGCTGTGCAAGCATCATGCAGTTAACTAATAAATGTATCTTAACTTTAGTTAATTGAATTTGAGCTTGGTACCATTGAATTATATATGCCAATGGATAGGGGTGCAACTTGAACCCCAAGGACCTGGAACGTAACTTTCTGACAAGGACCCATTGAGGGTTAATGGCCGTATATTATTTAATTCAGGCAAAGTTACGTCTTGATTGTGACAGGATTTGACGGATTATCTTACGTGACTCTGTGAGTTCGTCTTTATTTCTCAGAAGTCAAGCTGCATAAACTACATGTCATTTATGTAATACATCTAATTTGTGCATTAATAGCTGTTATGTTAAATAAAGTTTACTAAATATAGCAAAGCAAGTAAGTATACTTTACCTGTGCACGCAGTTGTTTCCCCTCAGATGCCGTGCTGCAATAGCGATCATGCACGTAATTCTCAAAACACCCACAAGATGGCGGCGTGTATCGGTGAACCCGATATTACAAAACCGATAACCGATTATGGTAAAATGCTTAAATATCGGGGAAAATATCAGTAAATCGATGTATCGGTCGATCTCTACTTATCATTTACATCTGTCTAGGAGTTAAAACACATAAAATCAATTAACTTACCTGATGATTTTGGAACTTCTGACCCCAAATCAAAATAATATAGATTATAACTAAATGCATCGTTTTATTTGGGAAAAAGGGATAAATTAAATAAAAGGTTAACTTTGGAATCTAAAGCAAAAACAGCAATTTCACATCAGGAATAAATATCATTTCAAGGGTCTTCAGTACATTTTTCCTGTGTCTGCTCCCTTTACACGTAGATAGTGATATAAACATGTACCTCTAAAATATATTATGTTCAGTTTATAAGCTTAATTATTTCATTTGTAACAAACAAGCACAATACACAAGTGCCCTAAAGCCCAACACATGGTTCAGAAGCCTCCTACCCCACCTTACACCAGCCACATGGACACCATCTGTCCAACTGGGCATCCTCAGTGTCTTGTGCCTCCTGAAACATCACATCAGTTTCTTCTTCTTCCTCACATCCTTCTTCCTGAATGGTTTCCAGCAATGATCTGCCTCCTTGTGACAAAGTATATCCCAAAACATTCCCTCTCTTTTCTCTCCTTCTCCCTTAACCTCCTCCACATTCACTCCCACCTCACATCCATTCTCCTCACCTCCATTTACCATATGCATTACATCCATAGCAGCCTCTGCCCCCTCCATCTCACCATCAGAGGCATTCCCCTCAAATTTACCCCTTTCTGATATCTCCTTATTTTCCCAAGTAGCCCTTTCTAGGGCTACTGACAGTTTGGCTGCCATTAAAAAGGCCCATTAGTGATATGAAACTGTGTGATGCTACCTTTACGTCAAGATATCTCAGCAACGACTTAAAAACCAAAGACCAAATTTTCTGGATATTTTCATGATATTATTAGCTAGCTTTATTAAAAAATTGATCAATTTTGAAATATAGGTTTTTTTCTTATTGAATTTTAAGGCACATGATCGAGCTGGACAATAGCTTCAAAACAATATGAGGACCATTTCTGTGCAGCTTATATTAAGGTAAATATAGCCAGTCAAAGTCATAGCCATCAGTCATCAGGGTAACAGACTTAGAGCCGCCACTAACAATAACAGACTTTCTAACTTCCATCCCAAAAACTGCTCTCCAGAATTTATGTAGGTTGTCAGAGTCTGAGCTTACTTTCACCCTCCTGACCCACAAATGGGAGAAATATTTACTGCTCAACACAGACTCTAACTTTTGGACACAAACACATTTGGAATGACTCAGAATGCCAGCGTTCAGCTGATACAGTATAACATTCCTCATAGAACACACTACACAGGACAAAGGCTGTTCCAGATGGGTATCAGGGATACTGACAGATGCACAATCTGCACGAATGACTCTCCAGATAATTATTTGCACACTATGTGGTACTGAGCACCTGTTAACAAATTTTGGCTAAAGATTTGTGCAGAACTATCGATATACTTGGAGGATACCATCCCTGCCCCCCCCCCCTCACTTTGTCTGCTGGGTGATCTCACTAAAATTCATATGGGCAAAAAAGAAACATCGCACATGCTCCTCACTGTCCTAATCATCGCCAAATAAACGATCCCCATGAACTGGAAGTCAAAAGAGAAATTAACCATAATGCAATTTAAAAATCTTCTGCTAGATCACATTTCTATGGAGAGAATGTCTGCCTGTACAAAACATCGACTGACAGAATTTGAATACACTTGGACCCCAATAATTAATTTCATCACAGTGCTATTGGGGGCAGTGGGGCTTCGCCACTCCGGCCTCGGGGCCAGGGCCGGGCGTCCTGGCTAATGCGGGTCTCTGGTGTCCCACCGGTGGGGGTCGCTGTCCCTGAGCGGGTGCGGGTCTGACCTGGGGGGGTGGCATTGGGTGGGGGTGTACTGAGGGGGATGTGGGATGGGGGGGCCATCAGGCTCGTCTGCACCCCCGCGCTGGTGTGGGCGGGTCCGGGGCCGAGGCTCGGTAGCTGGGGTGACATGCTGGCTCCCGAGGGGGGGGGCTGCCGGGGTGGTCCAGAGATGGGAATATCCCACGGGCTGGAGGGCACTGTGATGGGGGGTGGGGGGAGAGGGGCTGTGGTGGGTTGCCCGGGGGCAGGGGGGTCGCGGGTTCCCTGTCCGAACGGAGTGGCTTCCTGCCCGCCGGGGTGTGTGGGGTGTCTTGGTACTGGGGGCCCGTCTGGGGCCCCGTTGCACGTGGCGGGTCTTCGTCCCACCGCCCTGCTTGCCGGGTGGGGACAGGGACAGGAATCGATGAGGGGTCGGTTGGGGACCCGACCCCTAAGAGGGGGCCCATGCCTCACGTGCCCCGGTTGTGCCCCTGTCTCCTACACTCACATCACAATACACTAGAGGGTCTGGGGGCGGTTCAGGGCGGTGGGGGCCGAAGGGCTGGGTTATGCCACATGGCCTGGCCCACAGACCCTACCATTGGCCAATGTGCCGCCATCCAATCTTAATTGCAGAACCACCCAATTTTAATGCATCTCAGTTCTCCATACAGCCCATCCAGCCCTGATACACCTGGGATGGGGCGCATGGGATTCAGCCAGCGGTGGAGCTCCTGCCCTGACCACCCCCCCACTTTTTATGCACCACAGTTTTTAGATTGCACACACTTCAGTTCACACACTCATTCACACACACCAACATGTACACACCTTGTACACACACTGAGCGGGGGGGGCGATGGGGGCCTGTGGGGGGGGCGCGGGTGTCCTTCCAGACCTTCTTGGTTCTGGGCCCGGCTCGCGATAGGGCTGGGGGTTGTGGGCTGGGCCGGTGGCTCCCCGTCTGGTGTCCTCTGGTGGGGCCCCTCATGCGGGGGGGGGGGGGCTGTTGTCCTGGAAATATATGGAATTGAAATACTGCCCATCTCTTTACAAAAGCAGTTTCAATCTCTGATGCTAGAACTACTAAGCCTGCGCAAATCTGCGTAAATTCCCTAGAACTACTAAGCCTGCGCAGATTTGTTCAGGCCTTCAGCTCCATTGTCCTCCTGCTTTTGTTGTGCAAACACACTAATTACCTGTGAACCCTGACACATTTGCATTTATTTACTCAGACTCCTAGTTCAAATACAAGGGAGCCCAAACCTATGTGTGTAACATGGAAACCTTCACAAAAGCCTGCCATATCTATACAAAATAACCCACACACTGACTGACCTGCAAATATGAAAGACACACATTCACAAAATATATGGAAAGACAAGTCTATTTTATTTATAAAAAATAGAGTGAAAATAGAATGAAAAGTTGCTAATAGAATTAAATGAATAGAATGAAAACATGCTTAGACATCAGTCTCCAATGTAAGTTTGTACACAAATGTCATAAGCTGAGTGAAGTCATGGTCCATGGTTGATAACAAGCTCATACACATACAGAAAGAAGTAATGTCATTTCATTTTGATTGGCTGTCACTGAATTATAAAACCAAAAGTGAATTTTGTTTTTGTGTGATCTCTCCAGCTTTGCATGTTCTCTCCTCTGGCTGTTCATGTAAAAAAAATGTTAAAAAAAAAAAAGATCAGTTCCTCAGTTCCAGGTTAATCTCTGTCTGTTTCAAAGTCTGTGTTTGCAGCGTTTGCAGACCCAATGACTATCTTCCCTGCATTTGGCGCAGGTGAATTTGTGACACTTTACGCAGGCAAACCAGCTGCGATTTCTGCTGCAGCTCTCATGTACCTGGCACTGAGTTGTCCGTACAGGTCCTCGCACAGCAGCAGCAAATGCTGCAGCAGCGTTCCTCTCTGTCTCCATTGCCTTTTGCTGCATGAATCGGCAACGGAGTTCCTTGGCTAGAAGACTCAGAAACAATCTTCTTTTGCCTTTCCACCCTGTGCATGCCTTGTACAGAACGTAGGCATTCACCGCCGCCAGGTCCAGCATGTTGTAAAATACAGCTACTGGCCACCTGCGTGTTGCTGCTCGTACTGAATACATGCGCACCGATGGAGGAAGTTCACGGCGAACTTTATTCACCGTGTCCAGTAGAGTCGTGTTGCGCTGAAGCAGTCTGTGTGACAGAGACAGTGAGGTGAAGAAATTGTCCGTTATGACATTTCTCCCGTCGTCCAGAAATGGCTCCATCAGACTCATGACCACGTTCTCTGCCAGCCTGTCCCCCTTCTGACGACTGGGGTCCTTTCCCAAGTAAGGGGACACGTTGCAGACGTATTTGGTTTCCAAATCCGTCGCCATCCAGAACTTGATCCCACATTTCTCCGGCTTTGATGCGATATACTGTGTGAATGGACAACGAACCTTGGTCGGGAACAGCTGTTCGTCTATGGTCATGTGTTCTCCTGGAGTGAATCTCTCAGCACAGTTCTTAGTGAAGCGTGTCCAGATGTCAGATATCGCAGCAAATCTGTCTGTTTTCACCCGTTCTGCCCGCGTGTCCTTGTCATCAAATCGAAGGTGCTGCATAATTGAAAGGAATCTATCTCGGGACATTGTCTCTTTGATTACTGGCACTAGAAAGTTTTCCGACCAGCAATCCACAATGGCGCCAACGGGACACATGATTACTCTCACAAACAGAATAGAAATGAATGCCATCAGTTCATTAATTGTCAGCTTCCAATCCGGCTCTGTTCTGCGGGCGTGACGGACCGTACACTCTGTGATGGTCTGCAGCATTCCCACATCTAACAGGCAGAGGAAGCTTTGGAGCACACTTGTAATTTTACGCTGTCGGAAGATAAACAAATAGAGACTGGTAAATTTACATGAACCTCACTCTAAATGGGTTTATATAAATAATACATGGGTTTATATAAATATCACATGTGCTTTGGCGATGACAAACCTTAGCAGACTCTGTGGGTCCAGTGTGCGCAGTGAAGCGCGAGCGATGTGCTGATGCACTGGGCGTTCCGCTTCCAATGTCCTCCTCTACCCACACAGTGCCGCCTATTGCCGTCTGGCTCGGACTGGGCTTCCCGGTACCACGGCGCATCTTCCGTGGAGGCATGTCGGGTTCTTGTTCCATCTCTGTTTCGGACTCTTCCGATGAGTCATCTGTGAGCTGCCGGGCAAACGAAACCTGGCCTCCGTCAGAGTCTGCTGCATCCATTTCCTGCAGCAGGGCCAAAGCCTGAGGCGCGGAGAGGCTCTTCCTGCGTGGCAGTGATGCGGAGGCCATCCTGATGTGCGTCTTCAGAAATGCGAAGGAGAAATGATTCTCCCGCCTCGGTCGCTCTGCTTTTATGCACAGCACTGTGCTGTAGTTATGCAAACAGCAATGCCACTCCCTCACATACACAGTCATAATGGACAGCGTCACACCTTTTGGCCACTCCTACAGCATTTATATGTTGTGAAAAGCCGGCCTAATTGCATACAGTCTGCCATACTGCCATCATTGCCATGTCAATGGAATGCTGGCAAAAGTGCCAATTGCCCTCACATTGAAATGGATGTGCTAATTGGCTGGCTTTTCAGCTGTCCATACCACTGAAAAGCCAAAAAAGCCCCTTGATTACAGTATCGGTCTGTCATCACTTGCCATGTCAATGGAACGCTGCAAAAGTGCCAATTGCCTTCTGATTGCGCTTCTAGCCTAGGAACTCCATTGCAGATTCATGCAGCAAAAGGCAATGGAGACAGAGAGGAACGCTGCTGCAGCGTTTGCTGCTGCTGTGCCAGGACCTGTACAGACAACTCAATGCCAGGTACAAGAGAGCTGCAACAGAAATCGCAGCTGGTTTGCCTGCGTAAAGTGTCACAAATTCACCTGCACCAAATGCAGGGACGATGGTCACTGGGTCTGCAAACGCTGCAAACACAGACTTTGAAACAGACAGACAGACAGACAGACTGTGTGGGAGAGTAACCACTGAGACAAAAGGCAGAAAAATGATGAAGAGATGAACCTGGAACTGAGGGACTGATAACATTTTTTTTCCACAATTTTTGCTATTTTTACATGAACAGCCAGAGGAGAGAACATGCAAAGCTGGAGAGATCACACAAAAACAAAATTCACTTTTGGTTTTATAATTCAGTGATGGCCAATTAAAATGAAATGACATAATTTCATTCTGTATGTGTATGAGCTTGTTATCAACCATGGACCATGACTTCACTCAGCTTATGACATTTGTGTACAAACTTACATTGGAGACTGATGTCGTAGCATGTTTTCATTCTATTCATTTCATTCTATTAGCAACTTTTCATTCTATTTTCACTCTATTTTTTATAAATAAAACAGACTTGTCTCTCCATATATTTTGTGAATGTGTGTCTTTCATATTTGCAGGTCAGTCAGTGTGTGAGATATTTTGTATAGATATGGCAGGCTTTTGTGAAGGTTTCCATATTACACACATAGGTTTGGGCTGCCATGGATTTGAACTAGGAGTCTGAGTAAATAAATGCAAATGTGTCAGGGTTCACAGGCAATTAGTGTGTTTGCACAACAAAAGCAGGAGGACAATGGAGCTGAAGGCCTGAACAAATCTGCGCAGGCTTAGTAGTTCTAGGGAATTTACACAGATTTGCGCAGGCTTAGTAGTTCTAGGGAATTTACGCAGATTTGTGCAGGCTTAGTAGTTCTAGCATCAGAGATTGAAACTGCTTTTGTAAAGAGATGGGCAGTATTTCAATTCCATATATTTCCAGGACAACAGCCCCCCCCCCCCCCCCATGAGGGGCCCCACCAGAGGACACCGGACAGGGAGCCACCGGCCCAGCCCACCAGAAAGTAAAAAGCGCATTAATCATTAATTGCAATGTGTTTGAGTGCAGACAAGAGCACGGACAGCATTAGGAGAGCCGGACATTGTTGCAAATTGCACTGTAATGTTGGCCCATACATCCACACTAGAGAAACTTAAAACACTGTCTTGACAGTCAGTTAAAACCAGCCACAGCCTAAGGATTAATGGAGCTCAGAATGGGCTGGGATATCCCTGATCTGTCTGCCGGTTCCTGCTGGTATGTTCCAGGGCCAATTCATCACTCAATCCCATCAGAATCACTCTTGGCTCTGAAACAGCTGATAAGCCACAAATCATCACTGGGAAAATAATCATCGTGATCTATAAATACTCCCTCTCTTCATATTTGGCCACACACAACGTCCTCAAACAAAGCTAAATACTGTACGCCGTAATGATGCCGCGTGTGACATATTTAGACAGGGGTCTAGTTATACCTATTATATGTGGGGCACACATGTCGCGGCCTACATTGACTTGTCCGTACGCACACCTCTAACCTTGTACAGAATAAATATTTTGGTATATATAATGTCATTCATTTAAAATGATAAAACAAATGCTGACTGTTAGTTGTACATTGTGGAGTTTTCAGTTACAGCTGTCTGTATTTCCCGTAATCCTATGTCATTGTTCCTATTTGAACAATCTCTGCCTCTTGCACAACCAGGCCCAGCACACAGCTCAGGTAAACCTGTGCAATCATCTCGCGCTGCGATCTTTGTGCATTTTCAGTCTCGGTGCATTGCCAGTTTTTTTTTTTAACTGTACAGTGTATAGTACATTATAATACTTACAGAGGATGAAGGTTAACATTGACAAGGATAGGATAGGACTTTATTGATCCCACAGTGGGGAAATGTGTGCGTTACCACAGCTCTAGACAGAATAAGAATACAAGAAAAAAAAGAAAAATAAATAATAAAAAATACAATAAGATCAACACTAAATACAGCAGTAGTGCCTATGTACACCCATACACAGTATGTAATATATGGATAGTGGGTTGTGGGAAAAAGTGCAAGTAATAATAAATAACAACCATTTCACTATAAGGTGCATTATGTATGAAGTGGTAAGTAGTGGTGACCATAGAGGTAAGTATCTGGGTGACTCATGACATCATGATATGTTATAGAGTCTAACTGCTGTCGGGATGAATGATCTGCGAAAGCGCTCCTTTCTGCAGCGAGGGTGTATCAGTCTCTGACTGAAGGAGCTGCTCAGCACACTCACAGTCTCATGCAGAGGGTGATGTGGGTTGTTCATGATGGATGTCAGCTTAGCTAACATCCTCCTCTCACCCACCACCTCCACAGTCTCCAGAGGGCATCCCAGCACAGAGCTAGACTTCCGCACCAATTTGTTAATCCTGCTTCTGTCCCTTTCCGTGCATCCGCTCCCCCAGCATGCCACTGCATAGAAAAGGGCGGATGCTACCACAGAATCGTAGAATGTCCTTAACAGGGTCCTGCATACTCCGAAGGACCTCAGTCTCCTCAGTAGGTAGAGTCGACTCTGGCCCTTCTTGTCAGGGTCAGCCCCCCACTGTGATCCTTCCGTGCCCCTTCCCCGTTTGACCAGCAGGTGGTGCTGGTCATTCCGTCCTTCACGTCAGTCCTTGTTCTCCCCTGTCTCCTGTCTGGTCTTGTGGCTCAATGTATTAATCATGTGCTGTCTGTTTGCCCCTCGGTCCTGAGTTCCCTCTTGTCTTATGTTTGAATCCTGCCTCCTGTTTTTGTATTTTGCTCCCTAGTGTTTTAGTTGAGTTTGTCCAGTTATTGTATTTGGTGATTTTGTATTTGGTTTTTGGTTTTGTTCCTTGTGCCTCTGCTTGTGTCTTTACCTGTTTAGATTCCCCAGTGTTAGTATCTGTTTCCTTGGTTAGTTATTAGTTTCCCTGTTTTCAGTTCCTTTTGAGTTCATTAGTTTCACCTGTGCCCTGTTTCCTTGGTTTTGTTAATTAGCCTCACCTGTCCTGTGTTAGTCTCGTTACCCATTAGTATTTTAGTTCCTGCCTGTGTTCAGTTCCCCAGTGGTTCATTGTCTTCAGTATGTCTATGTCCATGATTGTCGTTGGTTTTGATATTTTCAGTGTTCTGCGTGTATTCGGTTTTTGTTATTTAGTCTTGTTTAATCCCCTTTCTGTTTTTGACCCCTTGTGGTCTTTTTGGTTTAGTTGTGTTTATAGTGTTTTCAGTTTTGTTTAATAAACCCCGTTTTTGTGTTCGTGGAGCCGCCAGTGGGTCGTCCACCCTTTTTTGTGCCTGCACCATGCCGCGTTCCCGTTCCCGAGCCGCCGGCATTCATGACACTTCTTATACAGGACGTCTGTATTTGTTGTCCAGTCCAGTTTATTGGTGAGGTGAACACCCAGGTACTTGTAAGAGTCCACTACCTCAATGACTTTTCCCTGGATGCTCACCATTGTTGGAGGGGGTGCCTTCCTCCTAAAATCTATGACCATCTCCTTCGTCTTGCTGGCGTTGATTTGGAGAGCATTAGTCTCGCACCAGCCGACAAAGTCACTGATGACCCCCCTGTATTCCTGATCGTTCCCGTCTGATACGCATCCGATGATGGCTGTATCATCCGAGAACTTTTGTAGGTGGCACTGGTCTGAATTATAACGGAAGTCAGAAGTGTACAGGCTGAACAGGAAGGGTGAGAGAACCGTGCCCTGCGGCGTGCCCGTGCTGCAGATTACCGTCTCAGACACACAGTCATGGAGCCTCACATACTGCGGTCGGTTGGTTAGGTAGTCGATGGTCCATGCAGTCAGCTGCTTGCCCACACCGGCTCCCTCCAGCTTCCCTCTCAGTAGTGCAGGCTGGATAGTGTTGAAAGCACTGGAGAAGTCAAAAAACATGACCCTCACAGTGCTCCCTGCCTGCTCTAGGTGAGAGAGGACTCGGTGCAACATGTAGATGACAGCATCATCCACCCCTATTCCAGACCGGTATGCAAACTGTAGGGGGTCAATCGCTGAGCTCATCAGTGGGCGGAGGTGGTGCAGGATGATCCTCTCCATGGTCTTCATCAGATGAGAAGTCAAGGCCACAGGTCTAAAATGGTTGGGCTCCTTGGGGTGTGCAATTTTCGGCACCGGGATGACACAGGAAGTCTTCCACAGTTCAGGAATCCTCTCCAAACTCAGGCTCAGATTGAAGATATGCTGAACCACCTGACAGAGCTGGTCTGCACATTCCCTGAGCAGTCTGGCGCAGATTCCGTCCGGACCTGCTGCCTTCCTTGCCTTCGTCCTCTTGAGCTGGCTTCTCACCTGATCGACTGTGAGGCAGATATCAGGCTGGGCTGGGTTGGGGGATGGGGCTGGCTGTCTTGTGGGTAGATATGTAGATGGGGGTGAAACTAGGTGGTGGTGTGAGGAGAGCTCTGGTAACAATGGGGTTGCACCAGGACCGAGGGGGGGCAGCATAACGAGGGGGGTTGATGGAAGCTGGGGGGTGGGGGAGGTGGTTGATGGCCCCGAGTCGAATCTGTTGAAAAAAAGATTCAAGTCGTTGGCCCCCCCCTGGTCAGCAGACACTGTGGCTCCTCCAGTGTCTTTGAAGTGTCCAGAGATTTTTTTCATGTTCCTCCAGACTTCTCTGACGTTATTCTGTTGGAGTTGGTTTTCCATCTTCTTCCTGAAGTGCTTCTTGCCACCTCGGATCTTATATTTGAGATCCTTTTGAACTCTCCTCAGCTTTTCTTTGTCTCCAGATCTGAAAGCTCTCTTCTTCTCATTCAGCAGAGCCTTCAGTTCTGAGGTCACCCACGGTTTATTGTTAGAGAAACACCATACCTTCTTGGTAGGAACAGTATTCTCAACACAGAAATTTATGTAGTCCGTGACGCAGTGGGTGAGTGCGTCGATGTCCTCACCGTGGGGCCTGCAGAGTTCCTGCCAGTCCGTGCATTCGAAACAGTCTCTCAGGGCCTCACTGCATTCCTCAGACCACAGCCTTATTACCTTCCTAGTGGGGGGTTTCCTTTTCACCATAGGGGTGTAAATAGGTTGAAGGATGACCAGGTTGTGATCTGAGTGGCCAAGCGGGGGGAGGGGAGCTGCGCTGTAAGCCTGCTTTGTGTTGGCAAACAATAGGTCCAGGGTTTTGTTGTCCCTTGTCTGGCAGTCCACATACTGGGAGAAGTTAGGGAGAGTGGCAGGTAGTGAGGCATGATTGAAGTCCCCAGAGATAATAACGAGGGACTGCGGATGTGAAGTCTGTAGCTGTGAAACCGTGGAGTGAATGTGCTCACAGGCTGTCGTAGCATCGGCCGAGGGAGGGATGTAGACAGTCAGCACAATAACATGAGAAAACTCTCGGGCCAGGTGGTATGGCCGAACGCTAACCGCTAACAGTTCAATGTCTTTGGTACAGCGCTGCTCCCTCACAGTTATGTGTCCCGGATTGCACCATCTCTCATTGACGTACATTGCTAGTCCCCCACCCCTCCTCTTACCACTGTAACTTGCGCTCCTGTCCGCTCTCACCAGTTGAAAGCCATCCAAAGTTACGACGGAGTCCGGTGTGTGGTCCGTGAGCCAGGTCTCAGTGAACAGCAGGAGGCTGCTCTGCTGGTACTCCCACTGCAGTCTGGTTAGCGCTGTTAGCTCTTCCATCTTGTTTGGTAAAGATCTTACATTACCCATGAGAATGGATGGAATGCTCGGTTTGTACTGTCTCCTTCTCTCCCGGTACTTCGCTCCAGCCCTACATCCCCTCCTCCGACGCCGTAGTTCCTTCGGAATCTCTGGGCGCTCCTCCGGGAGTACCCTGCTGTTACGCAGCGCTAATAGCTGCTCCCTGCAGTAAACAGTGAGGTGGCTCACGGGTTCTCCAGATGCGGTGGTAAAAAGTCCCAAAAGGAGTAGAAAGCATGCTACTACTCTCAAGAAATTTTGTAGGTCCATGTCGGATTGCAATCGGAAGTAAACACGACCACGAGAGTCGGGAAGAAAAGACTTAAAACAAACTTAAAAACAAAAAAAGAAAGAAACGAACTGGGAGCTGAGGTAACCAGCTGCCTACCGTGGCGCCATCTTGGAAAAAAAGAAAGAAAAAAAAAAAACGTCTTACAAGAGGGCTACAGTAAAGAAAACAAAAGTTTCAAGGCAACATGAAGGTAATGCACAATTAGGGATGTGCAATTTCTGAGGCATGTATTCAAAATAAGTATTTTAATTGGAAAATTGTATTTTATAATTCATATTTAAATTGTTTATAAAATAAATGTCTTTTTTTCTAAAGACTTTGATCAGTATTTTTGTACTTTGAAAATACGAGAAATACTATATATGCATGATAACGTCACGTGTGCAAAATGTTTGTGCATATACAGGGATGAAGCTTTTTTAGACATTTTAAAGAATGGACATTAGCGCCGATAGCTAGTTGATCACTTGTGTTGAGCCAAAAGACTTGCAGGCTCCATTTTTAGGGCCTATTCATGTTTAAACTTTTAAAGGTCTTGCTGAGTGTAGAGCTGAAATTGTGCTTGTCTCAGAGGCTTGAGAGTACAGCAAGGGAAGACGAAGTGTCTCCGGGACGACCACAGGCAACCTGGCACTGCCCGGGCAGATGAAAGAAGGAGGGCACAGAGCCAGGTTGGGCACCACAGCGCTATCCAGCCCATGGTTGCCGACGGCCACATTCCACCAGAACCCCCCAACACTAACTCCCCGGGGAACTTCCAAGCAGCAGAGCAGATCCCAACAGCCGAGGATTAAAGGAAAGGAGAGATTCTGGCAGGAAGAAGATCTTGTGGCCAAAGTTTGGAGAACAGATGTGTTACAAATGAAATATCACATTAAGCCTGGGTTATTTCACCATTTTCATTACAGGGAAATTTGTGAAACTCATATTTGAAATAAAAGTATGTGCTACAGCTTAATCATTTTTTCATACATTATTTTGTATTTTCAAAATGTCTTTATTGTAAACTGCACAGCATGTGCCGCTGTGAGCACTATCCCCCGTACAGGAACTATGAATAAGAAGCCTTTAACCTGGGCAGAAAATACATTGTTTGTAAGTCGGTCTTAATGAAACCAGTTTCAGAGGGCATTAAGTTGAAAAACACACAGTGAAATATCTAATAATAATAATAATATCTGAACATTCAAACACAGCATACAACTCAGTTTGCAAATTTAAATTTTATTTTAAAGAACTGTGTAATTTCAGAGCCAAATGCCGTGTGCCCACAAATATTTCAATTATTAGTGTTTATTATAAATGCCAAATACACTCCTGGAGCCTTCGATTTAGCATACACAGTGCCCTCTACAGGATCCTGTCGTAACAGCATCTCCTTCAACCTCGTTCACGAAATATGCGTTTTTTTCACAAAATGTTTTTCTTTATAAATCCCATAAATGTGTGTATGAATGCTTACCATCTTTTTTCAATCACATTTATAAATGAGTTCCCAGATTAATCTGTTTACTTGAAAACATCTTAATTGCATTAAGGCATGTAAACGTAGCCACCTAACAAAGATAAAGATAATGTTTATTGTCATTGTCACTTGGACAACAAAACTGAAAATGCAATTCAAGTCAATGTGAGGTATAAAAAGAGTAATAAAATATTACAAAATATACAAATTGCACTGAATACTGCATTGACTATACCGATTGCATTGAATAACCATACTGCACTGATTAAATATAAGAAATTAACTGTTACGTTTTGCATTTAACGCCATGATTGCTTTGGGGAAAAAAGCGATTTGTCCTGGTTTTCATGGCTCTGTATCTCTTGCCTGATGGCAAAAGCTGAAAGAGACAGTGATGTGATGAATCCTGTGAAATGTCCAAAGCTTTTTTCCAGCATCGGGAGGTGTAGATCTGTTCCAGGGAGGGGAGAGGGCAGCCAATCGTTTTCTCCGCTGCCATGATGACCCTGTGGAGAGCTTTCATGTCTGAGGAAGTGCAGCTGCCGTACCACTCTCCATGGAACAGTGGTAAAAGGCAAGGAGCAGATTTCTGGGGAGACGGTTCTTTCTGAGGATTCTCAGAAAAAACAGTCTCTACTGCGCTTCTTCAGCAACTCCTTAGTGTTCTTAGGTAACTTGGTGACTTAGCAAACTGCATGTTCCTCATATCCTCTGTATGGACCTTAGAGCTGTAGGGAACTTGTAAATTCTAAAGGGTTCACAAACTTCTAAGAACCATTGTACTCTAATTTATTGTATGCATGACCATTGGCTAAGATATGTGATCATTGTTTGGCTGTAGTGGAGGATGACTGATATTCTGCAAAGTACTCAATTTCAGTAAATCAACAGAGTGTCTTGCTGAGTGATTATAAGGGGATTGAATAATGTTTATTGCATCTGTATTTCACAGACGGCTATGAAGAGGGCAGGAGGAAGGCCAAAGAGGCAGAGACGATCCCATATGGAAAAGTTTTGTTAAAAACATCTGTGATTCTTATATGTTCCAACAGAAAACCGTAAGGGACTTATATGTTGCAAAAACCACATATACAAAATGCATAATATTTGTGTATTAACAATCATATATGTTATATATGTCCAGCATTTGACTAAAGCCTTATAGATTTTCAAGATGTAAAAATATAGGGAAAGAATGCTAATTTAATATGAATGCCAGCCACATCTTTTGAGAGGTGTATAAAACATAGTGCAGTTTACCCAGTTTCCCTCTTTGAACTGTTGCCCTCTGGTCGACAGTGCAGAACGCGGCCAGGCACAGCAACAGTTTCTTCTCTCAGGCAGTCCATCTCAGACAATAATTGTGGAACACACAACACTTTTTGTACACTTATACATTTATTTATCTAACATACTGTCACACCCAGCTCTGTCCGATCCTCGTGTGTGCCACGCCCACCTCGTTCCCGGATTGTCAACACCTGTGCCTTGTTTCGTTTGATCTTTCCTGTGTATGTAGTCCGCGTCTGAGTACGTCTCATCAGATCCGTCATTGTATTGTCATGTCTGCTGTTCGATGTCTGCCCGTATCCCGTAATAAACCCCGTTTTGTGCGTATTACCGGCTCTGCTCGCCTGCTTCCCGGCTCGCCTGCTCCACGTGACACATACATACTTAATTTATATTTTTTAGATTTCAAATTTGCACATAATATACAAAAATGTCTATTGTAATATTGACTGAAATCATGTATGATAATTATATGTAGAGTTATAAAAATATTATTGCTGTAATATAAACAATTAGGTGGAAACATACACTGTAGAAAAAAAAAGTAATTTTACAGAAAATAACCGTCATTTTTTACAGTAGTTTCTCTTTTTTAAAAGCTGTCTGCAAAACTCTGTAAAATTGCAGAAATTATCCCTGAATTAATAAACCAACCTTTATTTTACGCATAACGCAAGTAATGAAAAATTACACATATTTCACATTTTTAAAAGGAAAAATACTGTTTAATTTATACTGTATGTTTCCCACTTTCTCAAATTACGTACAAATTTATGTAAAATCACAACATTTAACTGTAATTTAAAAAGTAATTCATAATTTAAAGATTTATGGCCATACTAAAAATTTAGCATTTTTCTTTGTAATTTTGAGGTAAATACTATTAGTTTTACATTACTTTGACATTTAACTCCTAAGTCCAATGTTTTTTTTAATTACTTTTAAAAAGATTATCCAGAATGGAATTGCACAGGTGAGGCAGCAGCAGCCCATCACTTTTACGTAGACTGTCAGCTCCATGTCTTCCAAAAGCATGAATTAGTAAATATAGAGGACTGATATACTCAGCATCCATGCATGTGTTAGTCCACCCCCCCACAATGAGACCACATCATCACTTTTTTTTTTCTTTTAATAACTTTTGCATATTGTGGGTGTGTCTATGTAAAATAGGTTGCTATTCTTTATATACACTAAAGAGAGGTATTACATAATATTGGCATGAAAAACCTTAGTTGAAACCGGCAAAAAAAAATGAGTTAGCGCTCACTTAAAATGGTAAAGTATGAACGTGAGTTTATAATTTTTTTCTGGATGAACTGAACTTTTAATTAGTTAACATGAAGTGTGAACTTGCACTGATTATTGCTTAAAACACTATCAGACTATCATAGTTCTGGGTCAGTGCTTCAAAATCTAAGCCACATACGGTGTCCCACAGGGGTCAGTACTGGGCCCACTACTTTTTACACTATACATGCTACCGCTTGGTAACATTATTAGAAAACATGGTGTTGGGTTTCATTGTTATGCAGATGATACACAGTTATATATATCTGTTAACCCTGATGATACATCACTCCTATCTCGGTTAGAAGATTGTCTGTTAGATATTCGGTGCTGGATGGCAAAAAATTTTCTAACGTTAAACACAGAAAAAACAGAAGTACTGGTGATTGGTCCCAAGGCTGCAAGAAATAAGTTTCACCACCTCAGCATTAGTGGCCTTCCTACACAACCTAACACAGTGGTTAGAAATCTTGGTCTTCTAGTAGATTCAGATCTATGTTTTGATGCTCACATAAAAAGTATTACTAGAACTGCATTTTATCATCTACGAAACATAGCCAAGCTTCGTAAGATGCTCTCACTTCGTGATGCAGAAAAATTAATACATGCCTTCGTAACTACCAGACTAGACTACTGTAATGCCCTCCTTTCTGGTTGCCCGTCTGGTTCCTTAAATAAACTTCAGCTGGTACAAAATGCGGCAGCCAGAGTTCTCACAAACACTAAAAAATTTGATCACATCACACCAGTCTTATCCTCCCTTCATGGTTACCAGTTAAGTCTCGGATTGACTATAAAATACTGCTGTTAACCTATAAAGCACTGAATGGCCTTGCACCAGACTACCTTAATAATCTGCTGACCACATACAATCCCCCACGCTTGCTTTGATCTCAAGGTGCGGGATATCTGTTAGTACCTAGGGTAGAAAGATCTACGGCAGGCTGCAGAGCTTTCTCCTATAGAGCTCCTCAGCTGTGGAACGGTCTTCCACCGGATGTGCGGGTTTCAGGCTCATTTTCAATATTCAAGTCTAGACTAAAAACACACCTATTTAGTTTAGCTTATAGGGACACTAGTTCTAGCTCTAGCTAGCTTCTCACTCCCAGTTAAACCTATAGTGTGAGGTGTAGAGCTGGGTGGGGATCGGTGCCATTGGCTTTGGATAAACTGAATTGACAGTGCTGTCACTCTAGCTTCACAATTGCTTGTGGGATTGGAGTGCTGACATTTCAGGGACTCCCCATGCCTGCATTCCCATCTGCCTCTCCCTCCTACTTATGCTGCCATAGCCATATCTGCCGGAGCATTGCACTTCATATTGCACTCATCTAACTTTTAGCACTGCCTATAGTCTCCCTTACTTTGACTAATTGCATTTATTTCCACCACCTTCTCCTGGGTGGTGCTACCTGGAGCCTTCAATCTATCAAGATGTCCAGCACACCCTGCAACATGTGACGTCGCCACTGCCAATGACGACCGTGCATCCAGCTCGCCGTTCTGCCAGTGTCATCTTCCTTGTATGACCCGCTCCCTGCCTTCTGGCTGCCTGGCGATTGGAGGAAGTGTTGGCACCGGCTTGTCATCTCCCCCCTGCTCCCCGTTTGTGTTTCAGACTAAACTGTATTTGACTCTCCCTGCCGGCCCCTGGAGGATGGGCTCCCCCTTTGAGTCTGGTCCCTCCCAAGGTTTCTTCCTTCTAGGGAGTTTTTCCTTGCCACTGTCGCCTATGGCTTACTCACTGGGGGCTTTGGGTGGGGATGCTGTAAAGCGCTTTGGGACAATGTAATGTTGTGATAATGCGCTATACAAAAATAAATTTGTTGTTGTTGTTGTTGTAAGCCAACCGTCTGCGCGCATGCGCACAGCAGCCCAACCGCTTCTAGCTCAGTGCACAGCCCGCAGCCTTGGCGCACTTTTCAAATCGCGCCACTGATCTTCATTTTGAACAGCCGCTCCTCTTAAGCATTTGACGGCGAGTAAGGTACGCTGCACAACCTGGACCAACAGCATTTCCATGGTAAGAACTTCAGTGCCTTTTAATGAAAACTGAAAACGTGAATTCAGTACAAATTTCTCTAACACTATATGTTGTGTATAGTTAAATGCACGAACTGTACTAAAATGTTCACATTTTGTAAATGCACGAAAATATTCACATGATTCTGTTACCTCACAGCAGAGAAGACGTAGGGATTCTGACTTCTTCCCTTTGCATGTTCGCAATTGTATTCAGGTGCGTATCTCACTTATACGATCACAGGATGTTATTATTATTTTTTTTTATCAATTTATTATTGTTTTTATTGTATAAGATTGTACTGAACACACTGGAGAATTTAAGTACACTCAGTATGGAGAACTGAAGCCCTGACTGCTATATATTTGCTTAACTATTTTTGTCATGTTGAATGTTTAACGCATATTTACGCTCTGAAGGTGGCGTGATGCCTCTGACTATATCCCCTTTGCATGTTCACAACTGTATACAGCCAGAATAAAGCAGTGGACTGAGAGGGTGGACCAAATGCAGACTCCTGTGTCCTTAATCTTCATATATATTTATGCTGACTGGTCATCTCCATGTGCTGTTCAGCTGGGACTGTGGAAATTCCACCAGTACAAAGGGGCGTCCTTCACAACAGCTCGGTCAGTATTGAACCAATTCTTTTCTTTTTTATTATTATTTTTTGGCTACAGATGATGCACAAAGACTTCTAAAAACAAGGCTATAGGTTTCATCATGTCAGAGTTCCCTTTAAGACTGTGTACACAGCCAGCTATTTAAAAAAAATATATATATTTTTTAAATAATTCTGGCCTCATAGATGTGCATATAGTTACACTCTGGAGCCCTGTCCGGTTGCTTAACCATTTAAATCCTATGGAAGCAGCAAGGGTGTGCTTCCATGTCTTATCCATTTTGGCTTTGTGTTTATTTTTTTTTTATAAATAATGAATATATATTTTTTTAATAATTCTGGCCTCATAGATGTGCATATAGTTACACTCTGGAGCCCTGTCCGGTTGCTTAACCATTTAAATCCTATGGAAGCAGCAAGGGTGTGCTTCCATGTCTTATCCATTTTGGCTTTGTGTTTATTTTTTTTTTTATAAATAATGAATGGTGGAATCTACATTTTTGTGCACTTGTGGTTAGATGTATTTTAGAACCAGGTAAGCACCAGATGATTTTTATCATGTCCTGACATGTATTAGGTGAGACCAGAGATGGAGATTTCAGGTCCAAAGAGTACAGATCCAGACCAAGATTTCATTTCCACCACCCAGTTGAGTATAAAAAGTCTCAGTCACAGAGTACTCAACCTCTGGGTGAGACCCATCTCTTCACCTCAAAATAGAAACACTTTCTACTGTTTTTTTTTTTTAACCTTTGAATCCTAGTTAACCTTTTCTTTTGAATGTTAAATTTTAATGTTCTTGTCTTCTCTCTCCCACCCCACCCCTCCTTGATGCACCAAGGATCCAGTGGACTACTGCCAGTTTAGAAGAGGATAACTCTTTACTGTCACCTTTCACGATTTCACTGTATGTTTGGTCAGGAGGGCTTGCAACATTATTAAAAAAAAAATTGTGCAAGCTACACCTCTGCAACATTGTCCCGGACTTGTATTGCATTTTGGTGGTCCAACTGACAGGGAGGTAAGAAGCAAACTTTAAACTTTAAACTTCGAATAATGTTGCGAGAGGCATTTGCAGTGGACCCTCCCAACCACTCCCACACTTGATCACCATGTTTAAAAACTATAGGTCTATACCATACTGTAGGCCTAATTCTACAAAACTGAATCTTTGCATTGTATTTAGTGCCATAGGCATACTTGTATTGCACTGTTATAATTCTCTATGGTTTTATCGGTTTCATCTTCTAAAATAAGTGTTTAGTCTTAAGCTTAAAGGAAAACACCAGCTTTTTGATTTGCTCATTTGCAGTCAACCCCAGAGTTACATAAGAGGGTGCATATGCTTCTCTTCTCTCTTTTTGCAATGCCCAGTCTGACACCATTTGCCTAGCATAATTCACTAGAAATGGATGCCATCCTTTTTAGGAGTTGTAGGCTATAGCTAGACATCTACTCCCAGTGAATTACACTAAACTAGATTAACAGTGTCAGACTGGGTATTGCAAACACAGCTAAGAGAAGGGTATGCACCCTCTTATCTAACTCTGAGGTTGACTGCAAATTGGCTAATTTTTTTTAAAAACATGCCATTTTCCTTTAACACTTCACTTAATTTAAGTTTTTTCACTTAATTCAAATTACTATATTTTACTTTAATTTTATGGTTTTTGTTTGGCAGCCATTGCTGCCAGTCATCTGATATTTTTTACAGATATTTTTTTGCTTTATTGAAGGTGCTTGATAATATATTTGTAAAAAAAAAACCTGTAAAATAAATGTATTTCTCTGCTGAACTTCCGGTGTGGTCATTTTATTGAAGGTGATTTGTTGCAAGAATTTAGGAGATATCTGTAAAATAGCAATATTTAACTGTTGAACTTTTGGCACTGCCCTTTTAATTAAGGTATTTGATCACAATAATATTAAGAAAAAGCATAAAATAACAGTATTTCTCTTCTGAACTTATAGAACTGCCCTTTTAATCAAGGTATTTGATCATAATAATATTAAGAAAAGCTGTAAAATAACAGTATTTATCTGCTGAACTTTTGGAATTGCCCTTTTAAGTAAGGTATTTGATCATAATAATATTAATTTTTTTTATGTAAAAGAATAACGGACATTTTTTGTAAATTTAATGTTTTTGCACTTCATCCATCCATCCATCCATCATCTGCCGCTTGTCCGGGGTTCGGGTCGCGGGGGTAGCAGCTTCAGTAGGGGCACCCAGACCTCCCTCTCCCCAGCTAACCCCACCAGCTCCTCGGGGGGGACACCGAGGCGTTCCCAGGCCAGCCGAGAGATATAATCCCTCCAGCGAGTCCTGGGCCTGCCTCGGGGCCTCCTCCCTGTAGGACAGGCACTGAAAACCTCTCCGGGTAGCCGCCCAGGAGGCATCCGCACCAGATGTCCAAACCACCTCAACTGGCTCCTTTCGACGTGAAGAAGCAGCGGTTCTACTCTGAGGCCCTCCCGGATATCCGAACTTCTCACCCTATCCCTAAGGGAGAGCCCAGACACCCTGCGGAGAAACCTCATTTCGGCCGCTTGTATTCGCGATCTCGTTCTTTCGGTCATTACCCATAGCTCATGACCATAGGTGAGGGTAGGGACAAAGATGGACCAGTAGATCGAGAGCTTGGCTTTTTGGCTCAGTTCTTTCTTAGCCACGACGGACCGGTTAAGCGCCTGCAGAACTGCAGATGCCGCTCCGATCCGTCTATCCAGCTCCCGATCTCGCCTACCCTCACTCGTGAACAAGACCCCGAGATACTTAAACTCCTCCACTTGAGGCAGTACGTCTTCCCCAACCCGAAGAGGGCAAACCACCCGTTTCCGGCTGAGAACCATGGTCTCGGACTTGGAGGTGCTAATCCTCATCCCTGCCGCTTCGCACTCGGCTGCGAACCGCCCCAGTGCCTGCTGGAGATCCCCAGCAGATGAAGCCAACAGGACGACATCGTCTGCAAAAAGCAGCGAGGCAATCCTGAGGTCACCAAACTGGACACCCTCGACGCCTTGGCTGCGCCTAGAAATCCTGTCCATAAATATGATAAACAGGACCGATGACAAAGGGCAGCCCTGGCGGAGCCCAACACGCACCTGGAACACGTCCGACTTATTGCCGGCAATGCGGACCAAGCTTCTGCTCCGTTCGTACAGGGACCGGATCGCCCACAACAGTGGACCCCGGACCCCATACTCTCGAAGCACCCCCCACAGAGCACCTCGGGGAACCCGGTCGTAAGCCTTTTCCAAATCCACAAAACACATGTAGACTGGATAGGCAAACTCCCAGGCCCCCTCCAGTACCCTTGCAAGGGTATAAAGCTGGTCCAGTGTTCCACGACCAGGACGAAAACCGCATTGTTCCTCCTGAATCCGAGATTCGACTATCGATCTCACCCTCCTCTCCAGTACCCTGGAATAGACCTTCCCAGGGAGGCTGAGAAGTGTGATCCCCCTGTAGTTGGAACACACCCTCCGGTCCCCTTTCTTAAATAAGGGGACCACCACCCCGGTCTGCCAATCCAGCGGCACTGTCCCTGACCTCCACGCACTGTTGAGAAGGCGTGTCAGCCACGACAGCCCCACAACATCTAGAGCCTTCAGGTACTCCGGGCGGATCTCGTCCACCCCCGGGGCCCGGCCACCACGGAGTTGTTTAACCACCGCGGCCACCTCAGCCTCAGTGATGGGCAAGCCCCCCCCAGCACCCTCGGGCTCTGTGCCCTCAGATGTCTCAAAGGCAGTATGCGTAGATGTATCTGAGGCAGGGTTGAGGAGGTCCTCAAAGTATTCCTTCCACCTCCGGATGATGTCCCCAGGTGAGGTCAACAGCCCCCCCACCCCACTATAAATAGTAGGAACCAGGAGCTGCTTCCCCCTCCTGATACTCCGTATGGTTTGCCTGAACCTTTTTGAGGCCGACCGAAAGTCACTTTCCATGGCCTCACCGAACTCCTCCCACGCCCGGGTTTTTGCTTCTGCGACCGCCCGAGCCGCGTTCCGCCTGGCCCGCCGGTACCCGTCAGCTGCCTCCGGAGACCCCCGGGCTAATAATTCCCGGTAAGCCTCCTTCTTCAGCTTCACGGCCCCCCTCACCTCTGGTGTCCACCATCGGGTACGGGGGTTACCGCCACGACAGGCACCGACCACCCTGCAGCCACAGCTCCGTACGGCCGCTTCCACAATGGAGGTCCGGAACAGTGTCCATTCGGACTCAATGTCCCCTACCTCCCCCGGCATGCAGTCGGAATTTTGCCGGAGGCACGAGTTAAAGCTCCAGCGAACAGGAGCCTCTGCCAGACGTTCCCAGCAGACCCTCACTATGCGCTTGGGCCTACCAGGTCTGACCGGCTTCCTCCCCCGCCACCTGAGCCAACTCATCACCAGGTGGTGATCAGTTGACAGCTCTGCCCCTCTCTTTACCCGAGTGTCCAAGACGGAGGGCCGCAGATCAGTTGATACGATTATAAAATCGATCATCGACCTGTAGCCCCGGGCATGTTCGTACCATGTCCACTTATGGACACCCTTATGCTCGAACATGGTGTTTGTTATGGACAAACCATGCATTGCACAGAAGTCCAATAACAGAACACCACTCGGATTCAGATCAGGGAGGCCGTTCCTCCCAATCACCCCCTTCCTGGTCACACTGTCATTGCCCACGTGAGCGTTGAAGTCCCCCAGCAAAACGATGGAATCCCCCCGCGGCACGCCAAATAGCATACCGCTAAGGGAATCCAAGAAGGCCTTAATGCACCGAGCTGTGGGGCCACCAATAGCCCCACCCCAGCCCGGCGTCGCTCACCCGCCGCAACTCCAGAGTAAAAGAGCGTCCAGCCCCTCTCCAGGAGATTGGTTCCAGAACCCAAGCTATGCGTTGAGGTGAGCCCGACTATATCTAGTCGATACCTCTCAACCTCACGCACAAGCTCAGGCTCCTTCCCCACCAGAGAGGTGACATTCCATGTCCCGAAAGCCAGTTTTGTCAGCCGGGGATCGGACCGCCAGGGCCTCCCTTGGCCGCCACCCGATCCACAATGCACCGAACCCCTGACATTCCCCTTGCGGGTGGTGGGCCCACCTGGGGACAGTCCCGCGTGCCTCTTTCGGGCTGTGCCCGGCCGGGCCCCACGGGCCAAGGCCCGGCCACCAGGCGCTCGCCAACGGGCCCCTCCCCCAGGCCTGGCTCCAGGGTGGGGCCGCGGTGACCCTAGTCCGGGCAAGGGAAACGGGACTTTGGTTTTTAACTTTTTCATGGGGTTCTTTCGGATTGCTCTTTGTCTGGCCCCTCCCCTGGGACCTTTTTGCCTTGGGAGACCCTACTAGGGGCTATTGCCCCCGACAACCTAGCCCCCAGGTTCACGGAGGCACGCAAACCCCTCCACCACGATAAGGTGGCAATCCAAGGAGGAGGTTTTTGCACTTCATTTGAAATAAAACATTTTACTGTAATTTTACAGTTTTTGTTTGGCAGCCGCTGCTGCCAGTCATTTTACCGTTTTTTTACGAGATTTTTTTTTACAGTGTATAAAGCTTGAAGAGCAGGCACACAGTTTCCCTATTAAAACAATATGAAATACCTCTAAACAAATGACACAGAATGTAAATAAATCCTATATGACTTCAATTAGACTAGTATATGATTTAATATAAGAACTTTAAATGATTTGTATATGAAAATTAGTAAGTTTCTTTATTCTTTTAGTAATACCATATACCTTTACATATTGTTTTCATGTAAAACTCATATAATATTTTATGCAGTTTTCATATATGACCCAAAAATTCCATTACATGTTTAATGTGTGCTTTTTAATATGAAAGTGGCCATAACCGGTCTGATTTTATATAGGACATATATTGGACTTGTATGAAACACAGAAGGCAATTCTGGCTGAATTAAGTAAGAAAAATATATGGTTGCTGTATATGAATCATACAGTTTTTTTTCATATGGGAAATACCGAAATAACAGTTGCTGCTAAACTGTTTTATTCATTGTTTGAATCGTCAGTGGCTATGTCCTGCTCATTTTCAAAGAAAGAGAGGTCTGTCACCTCTTGATTAAACTTTTGTGAAGCAATGCTAATTCTTGGCTGTTCCCCGTACCTTGCTAAAACTTCACACTTCTGCATTCCAAGGGGCGCCTTGCAACGGCTTATCAGTATCCTGTAAAACAAAACTATCACATATAATTTCAGCGTAAAACATGCTGTCAGTGTTTTTACCATTAGAAAATAATGCATTATTATATAAAATAGCACGTCGACAAGCACAACTAATGTTTTATCCCTTAAATTAAGATAACTAAGGCATTATTCTGCCAAATATTTTAAAATATGTTTTTGATGCTTGATGCTGCTTACTATAGTTCCTATACGGACCTACTCCCCGGATGGTTTTTTTGCAATGAGCTGCGTGAACGACTAAGTTAGTGTGTTATGGCTTGGACACACATCGCTGTCCTATACTTTCACGGGGCCCCTGAAGTTAAACTCTAAAGCCCCCCGATAGCAAAATACAACTAAATACGTCTTTTAAGTTATTTACTCGTTTTGATTACCTATCCGTTGGTGAAATTAGCTAAATGTTGTTGTGGTTTTTCGCGATGAGCTGCACGCTCCGTTTGTTGCTACCGTTTGGAAATGGTTGCCTTACGAATCATTATTCTTTGTTTGATGCATGGTTTCGTGTAAACATCCGCGATTGTTTATGACTATACCATATGTCCAAAGTGGCCTGGGAGCGGAAAATTTATGTTAAAAACACATAGATTCATTCCCTAAAACTTATTGTCTAGGCTGTTCACATTGAAAAGTGCTTCATTACTTTAAAAACATCACGTTTAAGGGGTCTTATTTGAAATAGCGTTCGCTCCGTTTGTTGTTACCATTTTGAAATGGTTGCCTTACGAATCATTATTCTTTGTTTGATGTACGGTTTCGGGAAATACATCGGCGCTGGTTTATGACATTACGACAAATGGATAATAGCCTGGGAACGGGGTACCAGCAAATGGATAATTGTCTTGTGAACGGACTGTTTGATTCTACCCCCATGTTTCCTCTGACAGGTGCGAATTTCCGTGCATGCCTGCTGTGATATGCTTGACAGACACGTTTGATGTTTTAGCCCTTAAAAATAATATACCCGTTGCCTTATTCTAACATGGTATGTTGCTAAATACTGTTCACCAGTTCCTACAGCTATTAAATGCATCTAGGTCGCCATTTTTAACGTGTGTCTGCGTCAGGGCGCCTGCATCACGCGTGCTGCCCCCACTGGGCCGGTTTCACAGCATGTTCTGCAAAGTGTGAACATGAGTTTCCTGCCGCACCTGTAAGGCAGAACCAGTAGGTAAAGGCCTCTCGGTGGGTAAACTTTGGCTTTGATCAGCCCAAAATAGTTTTCAATGCTGTCAAAATCACTGTAAATGATTACAGGGTGGCCTACAGGGTACTCCTTAAACTTGTTGACTGAGGGGTAAAGGCTATTAAAGTCGTAGTAATCTATGCGCTCATCACTCTGTGCTTTATAGTACAGTTGCAGAGCGTTAGTTCTGCCACCAAACAGAAATTTGGAGGTAGGAAGCAACAGATGAGTCCAATGGTTTAGCTTGGTTTCATTTATTGAGATATCTTTCTATGCGAGCTCGGGGAGACTCTCCACAGACAGTTCTGAGAAGTTCTCCAAATAGCAGACGCAGCTGCTTTCATTTTATATTGACAGACAAATGACCTTTCTCTGCAACCACAACCGGAAGACCCATGTCTGCTTTTGCACATTCTATGCTCAGGACAAGCTTTTGATCTAGCACAAGCATCTTATATTTACCATATATGGAATAAAAATTCATCTCTTGTCTAGCTTAACATGGGTAAGGTCTAAAACCCCTCCCCAGTCACTTGCATCTGTTTCTTCGAGCATAGCAACCTTATTTTGCAGCCTAACTTCCTTAGTAACCATCAGACATCATGCTTGGTGGTAATTTTCCACTACATTCCCCCCTTTGATACAAAATCATTCTTGTATCACACACTGACGTCGTCCTCGTCCGAGGAGTAAGGGTTCCCAGGAGCAGTCCATTCCAGCTGGGCATGAGAGGCAGCAGAACGTGCTGTCTGCTGCTTCTTCCTCTGTGGTGGAACATCCTGCATAAGCTGTACCATCTGATGATGTGACGCCCGAGGATGAAATTGAGCCATAGTAGAACAACATGGTATACAGCATGGAACAAATAAGCACACACAGACAAGCAATAAAACAATAGGGAGAGCAGAGAGGATAATCAAGGTCCACTTCCCAAACCATGGCTGGAACACATTCAGGGGCCATGGCCATATGCCATTATCATGAGACTCCTGACTGTACAGCGCATGGGCGACCTCATGCATTTTGGCGATGGCCTGTGACAAATTTCCGTTGTCCTCATCATTTGGGGGAATGTACGTGCAGCAATGGTCTCCCACCATAGCGCAAACTCCTCCTTCCTTGGCTAGCAGTATGTCTAGGGCTAATCTATTTTGGGTGGTCATTAATCGGACAGCCGTGAGTTCCTCTTTCACTGCAGTGAATGCAACAATGGAGGAAACGGTTGTTCCACTGAGTGAGGAATCAAAGTGCATACCAAACAATGACCAGAAACGTTTTGTTGCATCACCGAGAAATTTGCAAATTGCCAATACGAATTCAGTTGAGGCATATGATATGTTTTTGTTCCTACACCCTTTTTATCATCTCTGCTTTCCTTTAGATTCACATGATCATACATATACCCTACATAAGCAATGATAGAACACAAAATTACACAACCAATAATAATGCTTATAGCTGGGGCCCAATACCCCAATCTACGTCTCCAAATCATAGTCTTTCAGGAGGACTAAAGATCTCTTGCAGTGCGACTGATGGACCCAGGAGGAGATACCGTCGACCTTCACGGCGTTAGGTGTAGAGAGAAGGACTTGGTATGGTCCTCGCCACCTCGGTTGATGCCAATGCTTCCGGCGCAGGTCCTTGATCAGGATCCACTCTCCTGGTCCTATGGTCTCTGGCTGATTTGGCTCCGGTCCGACCTGAGCAGCCCTGATCTGGCTATGGATCCTCTTCAAGGAAATCTGTAAACTAGACACATAGGGTAGTAAATCGCCATCAACAGTTTCTAACGTGAGCGTGCCTCCCGGGTATGGGAGCGGCACTGGTCTCCCGGTGAGCACCTCAAATGGAGCTAACCCCATTCCACTATGTGTTCTTCCCCTGTCACACCCGACTGGACATCAAGGAGGGTGTGAGTGTCATGTAATACCGGTGAAGGCATGAGCGCCACTGGGGCATCAGTGTGTAAGGCTGCCCTCTTAGCCCACCAATCGGACCAGAAGTTACCAATGCTGACCGGGTCAGAGCACCCCGTGTGAGCCTTACACTTAACCACAGCAATGGAGTGAGGCAGTTGGATGGCAGAAAGGAGGTCTCGGACTAACTCATGGTGCTGTATTGGTTTACCTGTGCTGGTGAGGAAGCCCCTCTGTTTCCAGAGGGCTCAATGGTCATGGCATACCCCGAATGCATACCTGGAATCTGTGAATATCGTGACATCCTCACCTGCGAACTGGCGGCAGGCCTGGGCTAGGGCGAACAGCTCTGCAGCCTGTGCTGACCAGGTGGATGGTAACTTACCTCCAGACAGCAATTGGCCCTCTGACGCAACCACAGCGTAAGAGGTAGATGGGCTCCCATCAGGGAGCCTAAGGGAGCACCCATCCACAAAAATGAACTCAGAATTTGGCAATGGGTCTTCACCCAGGTCTGATCTAGGCTTAGCGAGGGATTGAGCAACCCCAACACAGTCATGAGGGGAACCTTCCATTTCAGTGGGAAGAAGTGTGGCCGGGTTTATTGTGGAACACCTTTGGAGGGTCACATTGGCGAGAGTAAGCAGGATGTTTTGGTAGTGAATCAGACGCGCAGTGGTAAGGTGAGATGTTTTAGCCTGCGTTATCAGGGCATGCACAGCATGCGAGGTGTGCACCACAAGGGGATGCATTTGGACTAAATCTGCAGACATGAGGACTGCCTCCGCAGTGGCTGCCACAGCTCTGAGGCAGGCTGGCAGAGAGCTGGCCACCGTGTCCAGACGTTTAGAATAATACGCAATGGGGCGCAACCTGTCACCATGAATCTGGCCAAGGACGGCGGTCATGAAACCATGCCGTTCATCCACATACAATTGAAATGGCTTGGAAAAATTTGGTACTCCTAAAGCGGGCGCATCGCATAGCGCTTGTTTAAGGTCAGAGAACGCCGTCTCAGCCTTAGTCGTCCAGTCCAGTCTGTCATTAGGTCTAAGTCCTTGTCCCCCATGCATAAGGTCTAGTAAAGGTTGGGATCTTTCAGCAAAATCCTGGATCCAGGGACGGCAGTAGCCGACCATTCCCATCCATTTCATCAATTGCCTTTTAGTATCTGGGATGGGGGCCTTGCGAATCCCTTCTACCCGTTTTAGACCTAGGCGTCTGCCTAGGTGATTGAGGACATGTCCGAGATATTGAACCTCTTGTTTGACTAACTGCAGTTTTGCCTTTGAGGTTTTATGGCCATTTTGGGCTAGAAACAGCAACAGCGCTTTGGTATCTTGCTCACAACTCTGCCTAGTGGTGGAACACAACAGCAGGTCATCTACATATTGAATTAGGGTGCTCCCGCCCGGGGGCTTGAACCCCTCTAAGTTCTTTCCTAATTCTTGAGCATAAACGCTAGGTGACTCAGTGTACCCCTGGGGCATCACTGTCCACGTATAACGCTTGCCTCTAAAGGTGTGCGCGAACCAGTACTGTGAGTCTGGGTGAACAGGGATAGAGAAAAATGCATTTGCTAGATCAATAACAGAAAACCACTGTTTTTTTTTACTGGTATGGATGATAGGATAGTTACTGGATTAGGAACAATAGGTGCACGGGGATGTATGGCGTCATTCACCCCCCTCAGGTCCTGTACAAACCGCCAGGATCCATCTGCCTTCCTCACAGGCAGGATCGGGGAATTAACGGGGGAGTAGGGAATTTCCTTCAGAGCCCCCTTTTGTACCAGTTCTTGGTGCACCATGGTGATACCCTTCTCTGCCTGAGGTGAGAGTGGGTACTGAGCTTTTACTGGTCTGTGGTTGGACTTTGGCTGGACTTGCAGTGGTGCCGCGGTGCAGATTCTCCCAAAGTCATTCTTGCCACTTGCCCATAGGGTTTCTGGTATCTCAGACAGCCACTCAGGTTCAGTTGGTGGGGCTGGTAGGTTCATGGTCTGGCGATGTTCTTCAGAGAGGAACGCTTCTCTCCTGACATCTACTGTGAGGGAGATGGTATGTCTTTGAATGGTTCCATCAGTAGTAATACTTCGGCCATCCTCGACTTGAATCCAGTCTTGTCTCTCTTCACAGTCTTTGATCCATGGGCCTAGGTCTTTCCATTGGTGGGCGTCAGTTTTTCCCAGTGACACATGGGGCATATGATGATCGAAGATCCATGTACTTTGATCTTGGTTGAGCTGGACAGACATGCCGGCCATGGACGCGCTTACATACAGAAACTTCATTAACACGGTCCCAGGGGGTTTCTGTTCTTCCAGGAAGAACATCATCCATTCCCTTATCTCATGGTCGCAGTGTGAACTATAGAGAGCCGTGCAATGGAGGATAGGGGGTTGTTCAAGTGAGTGTGGCACCTTGTCTCGACCAATGGTGTTATCAGTGAGGACCCATGCGGCGTAGCATGGCTTGCTTTCTTGGGAGACATACAATCCAAGTGGGGGAGAGGTCAGGTGGACTCCCCTCTCGTCCAAATCAATTTTGCATTGCAGTTTACATAGTAGGTCTCTGCCCAAAAGGTTAACTGGACAGTGGTTATTCAACAGGAAGGCGTGATGGACAGGACCGGACCTTGTGGCAATGGATAACGGAACAGTCTCTAACAAGGTGTGGGGTAGGCCAGAGGACCCCACAACTGTCACATGATTTCTAGACTTAGGGACTCCAGGGAGGTCTGTGTCTTTCACTGTGGACTTGGTAGCTCCTGTGTCCACTAAGAAGACAACAGCATGATCATCAATCTCGAGGGTTATCGTGGGGTCCTCCCTTGATGTCTCTGTGAGGGACAGGAACTGGCCGTTTCCTGGTCCCTCAGTCCCCTCGCCTCTTCATTGTGGACCATATGTACCCCACTGGGGTGGGGGCCCCTCCCACTTGGTTTGGGTCTGGCAGACTGTTGACCACCTCCTTCAGTTCACTTAGATCCCAGTTCCTCTGCACCTGTACCATCCTGTCGTCTCTGGGGTTTGGCATTTCCACCAAGGGGAACTGTCTTGGCACTCCAACAGGTGCCCTTTGCTCTTCAGTCAGAGGCTGTTGCATGCGTTGTTGAATACGCTCACTCCTTCGAGGAGGAGTATCTTCTTCATCTTCTGCCGAATCTGCAGCTCTTGCGGCTTGCGCTGGCGAGTATGCAGGGGGCGGATCCTGTCTCGCTGGAGGTGGCAGGATTTCCTGAGCAGGGGGAGCTGGCGGCGCTGAAGGGAGGGGTGGGTAGATGCAGCTGTCTTCCGCTTTCATTTTTCGCACAACAGACGCACTGCCTTTGCCTCTATCTTCCCAATGGGCACACACTCATGGAATCCACGTGGAAAAGATGTGTTTTCACCACGTGGAAAAGATGGGTAATTTAGGCGTAAAAGGCAAGTTGAATTCCACGTGGATGTTGACACATGGAATCCACGTGTTTTCACCACGTGGAAAAGACGTGGAATTTAGGTGTAAAGGCAAGTTGAATTCATGTGGATGTTGGCCCGTGGAAAATACATGTTGTGTTCAACGTAAATTCCACAAAGTTCAAAATGTCTACAAAGCAGACACAAATCACATAAAAGTTTTGTCATATTTTTATCAATTATTTAGTCATATTTCAAAACAAACAATACAAAATGCACATAAAAACTGGGTGTAGTACATAATACTGACATAACATAAAAATGCCAATACTAATTAAGACTAATGAAACAAACAGAACAGCTACACTGTAATCCCGAATAAGTTGGCAAAACTCAAAAAAATTGAGGTAATCAGTTACATCAAATTTTTTAAGTTATGAAATTTCCAATTTTTTAACTAAGCAGAAAAATCTAGTTTTGAGTTTGTTGTACTCTTGCAAAATAATTTGTTCTTACTTAAAATACCCAAGTTACCCTGTTTATACATTTTGAGATCAATTAACTTATTTTTTTTAATATCTACATTACAAGTCAATAGTGGACAGTGGTTGTACACAGATGTTTTGCTTTGGCAGCAACTTGAACAATTCAGTTAAAGTATTAATCTTTATTAACTCTAATAGTGTTTAATTTACACCATAAGGTAAGTCAATGAGTCTCCACCTCCAAACATCTGCCCCATTTTAATATGCGTACAAGTCATGAGGATCAGAAGAGTCAGCCCAGATTTACCCACCATCATGAGAAAGATTCAGACCAACATAGCCTTTTCTTTTTTTATGCATGTCCCCCCCCCTTACTTCAGCTCTTTATACCCAAAGAACTGTGCTCATGTAAGTTGGAGTATATTGAAAAGCTGTTGTTATAAATGTATTTATTCAAGCATCAATAAGGTGTCTTCAGTTAGGGTATGAAAGAACCAGTTTTCTTGAGAACCACCTCTGGTATAAAAGGGCTGAGGAAAGGTGAGAGCTATCTTAATGGTAGATGGAGTGTATTTCTGCTAAAGCATATATAATGTGTGGTGGCCTTATTGGCTTTAGACCACAACTTGGGGTAGAAGAACAAATCAAATCACTTTGCTCATTTAATATTCAGATCTTCATTAAGCTTCATTTTTAGAAACCCACCACGATTGAGGATGGTATGGCACTGATATTAGTCTTTACCACATTTCATTATTAGTTGTTCTGCGTTGCCTGTGTATGCTATTTTGTCTGAGTATTGTAGTACTTATCTATGTGCATCCCCACATAAACCTCAATTGTAGAGGTACTGTACAAATGTCCTTTCTAGAAAGCCTATGAACAAAATAACAGATTTTTCACAGTAACATGCGTTCTCTAGTTAAGCCATAGAGGCAAAAACCATTTAGCCTGGTCACCAGGTAGTACACAAGAGTGTTACGTGCCGTAAGTTCTAGGAGGAGCCCTGCCGACTCTCCGGACCTCCCGCCTCTGCCCCATTCGTCGACTGCGAGTTGGCCCCGCCCCCTCGTCTCGACTCCGCCTACGTCTCCTGCGATGCGTCAGGCATCACTTCCGGTCCGGATACTGAAAAGCCGGACAAGAGTTACCTCGAGAGCTCTGCTCATTGCTTGTTTATTGGATTGTTTGTTGGATATTTGGATTACTGTGTATGACTGCTTTCTTTCTTGACTACGGCTTTCGCTTTTTCCCCTTCTCGGTACTGTCGCTTTGGTTTATTGATTTACTGGTTTTGATCTCTCGCCCGGCTCTCGACTATTCTCCTTTGCTCGCCCCCTCGGATACTGTGACTTCTTGTCCTTGTGTACTGGCTGTTTGTTTGTCTCATTTTGGTGCGTAAAGAGTGATTGCTTTTTTTGGTTTTGCGGATCGTGGTTATCGTGTGTTTTTGGTTAGGGAGTCAGGCGTAGTATTTGTCATTTGTTTACTTGTTTTCACTTAGGTATTAGCTTAGTTGGGACGTGTTCGTTTAGCTGTTTTTGTTTGTTGTTTTGGCATAGATCACTCCCGAAGTTCGTTGCACCTCGTGTTTGTGAACGTGTTTGTGAAAAATAAAAAAACCATAAAAAAAGAACCTCTTGTGTCCCTTGTACCCGTTCCCTTATTCCCTGGTTGTCTTGTCTTCCCCTTTCCCTATCCCTTACCTTTCTGGCGGTCCCTGACCCTAGACCGGGGATCGTAACAAGAGCCATTTCTGTGGTTTTTGTTCTCTTGCCCTATTCATCGCAATCGTGGTGGGTTTAAAAAAAAAAAAAACTATTCACTCAAAGACAGTACTGTATCAGGCTATGCAAATATATACCCAGCACCATTGGTCTACAGGGGAGTAGGCGGTTCCAGGAACTGTACAGAAAAGGGTATTACAAATGTCCTGACACCTTTCTGCATATGTTAATCATCTAAGGGCAAAATCAGCAATCAAATACACGCCTATCCCTTTAAACGATATACCACTCAGAAAAAGTGCCCAGTTTGTTTCCTAAAGTTTTTCCTCTGACTTGATGTCAACATGCAATAAAATCACACATAAGGGAAAAAAAAAAATAAAAAATCACCAGGACCACAGCTTTTTTAATCTCCAGGAACAGTCAGAACTGAACCAGCAAAGCTTTAAAATAAAAACAAGAAAAAGCTGTAAGGTCCTTTTTGGTCAGAGTCTTTCTCATGATGGTGGGTAAATCTGGGCTGGCTCTTCTGATCCTCATGACTTGTGCGCATATTAAAATGGGGCAGATGTTTGGAGGTGGAGACTCATTGACTTACCTTATGGTGTAAATTAAACACTATTAGAGTTAATAAAGATTAATACTTTAACTCAATTGTTCAAGTTGCTGCCAAAGCAAAACATCTGTGTACGACCACTGTACACTATTGACTTGTAATGTAGATATTAAAAAAAATAAGTTAATTGATCTCAAAATGTATAAACAGGGTAACTTGGGTATTTTAAGTAAGAACAAATTATTTTGCAAGAGTACAACAAACTCAAAACTAGATTTTTCTGCTTAGTTAAAATTGGAAATTTCATAACTTAAAAAATTTGATGTAACTGATTACCTCAATTTTTTTGAGTTTTGCCAACTTATTCGGGATTACAGTGTAGCTGTTCTGTTTGTTTCATTAGTCTTAATTAGTATTGGCATTTTTATGTTATGTCAGTATTATGTACTACACCCAGTTTTTATGTGCATTTTGTATTGTTTGTTTTGAAATATGACTAAATAATTGATAAAAATATGACAAAACGTTTATGTGATTTGTGTCTGCTTTGTAGACATTTTGAACTTTGTGGAATTTACGTTGAACACAACATGTATTTTCCACGGGCCAACATCCACATGAATTCAACTTGCCTTTACACCTAAATTCCACGTCTTTTCCACGTGGTGAAAACACGTGGATTCCATGTGTCAACATCCACGTGGAATTCAACTTGCCTTTTACGCCTAAATTACCCATCTTTTCCACGTGGTGAAAACATCTTTTCCACATGGATTCCATGAGTGTGTGCCCACTGGGACACTATAATATTTCTAATAAAGCATTTTAATAGTGGGTCGCTGAGCCATGCTCACAATAATTAACCCTCTGGAGCCTAGGGGTAGGAAACACACTTTCACTGACTGGGGCATGGTCACACATTTCTTCAAATATCATAAACTTAATTCATGACAAATAAATTATTTCTTATATATTTGGTTTGGCAACAAACTCATCTTAATCTTAGTGTACTTTGTAAATATGTCAAATTTATGTGAAGTTTGTAATTTGACATTCAAAGTATAGACATTGCAAAATGCAGTTTGGAACACTTGCAGAAACATTATAAAAGTACATAGTAAGCAATGCTGGCAGTTTGTTTTGATCCCAGATATCTGATCACCAAAGTCTTGGCTACATGAAGATGACTAAATGGTGTAGTTGCAACATTCATTTTGATAAATAAATAAGAAAAACCTAACTCATGTAACTATTTCTGGCTCCTTTCATTGAATATGTAGCAACTTTAATGTGTATGAATGAACCATTGTCACCTGGCCACGTCCCTACCCCCCTTTTATGGCACTGATGGGGACGTACAGTATCTGGATCGCGTTTCACCATTGCGCTGTTAATCAAATTACCATGCGAATGCGATTTGAATGCGCGCTACACGCCCCCGATGCAGGTAAAACAAAGTAAGGTGACATGGTTTACTTTTTTGCCGATTCAACCTAATTTAAAAAACTTTAATACTTCCGTCAATGGATGTTTTGAAAAGAAGACAGATTACGGATTTTTCATGATTCTACATTAAGATTTGTGGGATTCAATAGAATTATAAAGAACATACAATGAATAGAGGAAAAGGAGAATATAGCTTAAAGCAGGGCATGATGAAAGGAGGGGGTTGATTCTAAAATAATACAACTAACAGAAATCAGGAACTGACAGTGTGCGAGCAGGGCAGGGTGACCTCGTCCCAGACAGTTGGAAAAGAGGAACAGATGCTTATTTTAACTTTTGCTTAACAAAAGGGGGCTGCAAAAATGCTGACACAATAAGATGCTGGGAGGGGGGACATGTGCTAACTGACAAACAGAAGCAAATGTAAAAACATGTTGATGTCACGTAGCAGGGAAAATACCAAAAGAGGGGGGAACACGTACCCGGAGGGCTATAAAAAGACAGCCGATAACTATTGTTCGAGCTTCTTACTGTACATGCTGAATGTATGTCAGATAGTCGCTCCCTGATTGTAATCAGTCAGAGAATAAACTGGTGACTTGCAACTACTCCTCGTCTCAGCTGTGAATCTCTTCTCATCCACGGACCCGGTGGAGACTACTTACTCCAACAGATTTCAGCGAGATATAAACTGAAATAGACGCGAAAAGTACGTTGCATCGCCGACGATGCACTCGACCCCAGAGGGTAAAACAGCAGGGATAGTTCGGGGTTTAATCATCAGATGCATGCGTTTATTATGGGCCTATTCATGTAATGAAAGGCCCATATTACTCTTCACCTAGTAAACTACATTTTGCCAATTTGCACTAAGCCCGTGAAAGGCACGGAGCTCACTTTGGTGCCACATCGTAGGGCTTACTTAGCTGCACGGATTGACATATCGATTGTCTCCGTACTTCTTACGGATTGCGTGCAATTGCCTCTCAAAGTCGAAAAAAAAACTTTATTATTATTATGGGCCTATTCATGTAATGAAAGGCCCATATTACTCTTCACCTAGTAAATTACATTTTGCCAATTTGCGCTGAGCCCGTGAAAGGCACGGAGCTCAATTTCCTGCCAAATCGTAGAGCTTGGTTAGCCGGACGGATTGACATATCGATTGTCTCCGTACTCCTTACGGATAGCGTGCAATTGTCTCTCAAAGTCGAAAAAAAAACTTTATTATCATTATGGGCCTATTCATGTAATGAAAGGCCCATATTGCTCTTCTTATGGGCCTATTCATGTAATGAAAGGCCCATATTGCTCTTCACCTAGTAAATTACATTTAGCCAATTTGCGCTGAGCCCGTGAAAGGCACGGAGCTCACTTTGGTGGCAAATCGTAGGGCTTACCTTGCCGGACGGATTGACATATCGTTTGTCTCCGTACTGCTTTCGGATTGCGTGTAATTCCCTCTCAAAGTCGAAAAAAAAACTTTATTATTATGGGCCTATTCATGTAATGAAAGGCCCATATTGCTCTTCACCTAGTAAACTACATTTTGCCAATTTGCGCTGAGCCCGTGAAAGGCACGGAGCTCACTTTGGTGCCAAATCGTAGGGCTTACTTAGCTGCACGGATTGACATATCGTTTGTCTCCGTACTGCTTACGGATTGTGTGTCATTCCCTCTCAAAGTCGAAAAAAAAACTTTATTATTATGGGCCTATTCATGTAATGAAAGGCCCATATTGTTCTTCACCTAGTAAACTACATTTTGCCAATTTGCGCTGAGCCCGTGAAAGGCACGGAGCTCACTTTGGTGCCAAATCGTAGGGCTTACTTAGCTGCACGGATTGACATATCGTTTGTCTCCGTACTGCTTATGGATTGCGTGCAATTGCCTCTCAAAGTCGAAAAAAAAACTTTATTATTATTATTATTATGGGCCTATTCATGTAATGAAAGGCCCATATTACTCTTCACCTAGTAAACTACATTTTGCCAATTTGCGCTGAGCCCGTGAAAGGCACGGAGCTCACTTTGGTGCCAAATCGTAGGGCTTGATTAGCCGGACGGATTGACATATCGAATGTCTCCGTACTCCTTACGGGTTGTGTGCAGTTGCCTCTCAAATTCGAAAAAAAAACTTTATTATTATTATTATGGACCTATTCATGTAATGAAAGGCCCATATTACTCTTCACCTAGTAAACTACATTTTGCCAATTTGCGCTGAGCCCGTGAAAGGCACGGAGCTCACTTTGGGGCCAAATCGTAGGGCTTACTTAGCTGCACGGATTGACATATCGTTTGTCTCCGTACTGCTTACGGATTGCGTGCAATTGCCTCTCAAAGTCGAAAAAAAAACTTTATTATTATTATGGGCCTATTCATGTAATGAAAGGCCCATATTACTCTTCACCTAGTAAATTACATTTAGCCAATTTGCGCTGAGCCCGTGAAAGGCACGGAGCTCACTTTGGTGCCAAATCGTAGGGCTTACCTAGCCGGACGGATTGACATATCGCTTGTCTCCGTCCTCCTTACGGATTGCGTGCAATTGCCTCTCAAAGTCGAAAAAAACTTTATTATGGGCCTATTCATGTAATGAAAGGCCCATATTACTCTTCACCTAGTAAATTACATTTTGCCAATTTGCGCTGAGCCCGTGAAAGGCACGGAGCTCACTTTGGTGCCAAATCGTAGGGCTTACTTAGCTGCACGGTTTGACATATCGTTTGTCTCCGTACTGCTTACGGATTGCGTGCAATTGCCTCTCAAAGTCGAAAAAAAACTTTATTATTTATTATGGGCCTATTCATGTAATGAAAGGCCCATATTACTCTTCACCTAGTAAACTACATTTTGCCAATTTGCGCTGAGCCCGTGAAAGGCACGGAGCTCACTTTGGTGCCAAATCGTAGGGCTTACTTAGCTGCACGGATTGACATATCGTTTGTCTCCGTACTGCTTACGGATTGCGTGCAATTGCCTCTCAAAGTCGAAAAAAAACTTTATTTATTATTATGGGCCTATTCATGTAATGAAAGGCCCATATTGCTCTTCACCTAGTAAACTACATTTTGCCAATTTGCGCTGAGCCCGTGAAAGGCACGGAGCTCACTTTGGGGCCAAATCGTAGGGCTTACTTAGCTGCACGGATTGACATATCGTTTGTCTCCGTACTGCTTACGGATTGCGTGCAATTGCCTCTCAAAGTCGAAAAAAAAACTTTATTATTATTATGGGCCTATTCATGTAATGAAAGGCCCATATTACTCTTCACCTAGTAAATTACATTTAGCCAATTTGCGCTGAGCCCGTGAAAGGCACGGAGCTCACTTTGGTGCCAAATCGTAGGGCTTACCTAGCCGGACGGATTGACATATCGCTTGTCTCCGTCCTCCTTACGGATTGCGTGCAATTGCCTCTCAAAGTCGAAAAAAACTTTATTATGGGCCTATTCATGTAATGAAAGGCCCATATTACTCTTCACCTAGTAAATTACATTTTGCCAATTTGCGCTGAGCCCGTGAAAGGCACGGAGCTCACTTTGGTGCCAAATCGTAGGGCTTACTTAGCTGCACGGTTTGACATATCGTTTGTCTCCGTACTGCTTACGGATTGCGTGCAATTGCCTCTCAAAGTCGAAAAAAAACTTTATTATTTATTATGGGCCTATTCATGTAATGAAAGGCCCATATTACTCTTCACCTAGTAAACTACATTTTGCCAATTTGCGCTGAGCCCGTGAAAGGCACGGAGCTCACTTTGGTGCCAAATCGTAGGGCTTACTTAGCTGCACGGATTGACATATCGTTTGTCTCCGTACTGCTTACGGATTGCGTGCAATTGCCTCTCAAAGTCGAAAAAAAAACTTTATTATGGGCCTATTCATGTAATGAAAGGCCCATATTGTTCTTCACCTAGTAAACTACATTTTGCCAATTTGCGCTGAGCCCGTGAAAGGCACGGAGCTCACTTTGGTGCCAAATCGTAGGGCTTACTTAGCTGCACGGATTGACATATCGATTGTCTCCGTACTTCTTACGGATTGCGTGCAATTGCCTCTCAAAGTCGAAAAAAAACTTTATTTATTATTATGGGCCTATTCATGTAATGAAAGGCCCATATTGTTCTTCACCTAGTAAACTACATTTTGCCAATTTGCGCTGAGCCCGTGAAAGGCACGGAGCTCACTTTGGTGCCAAATCGTAGGGCTTACTTAGCTGCACGGATTGACATATCGTTTGTCTCCGTACTGCTTACGGATTGCTTGCAATTGCCTCTCAAAGTCGAAAAAAAACTTTATTATTTATTATGGGCCTAATCATGTAATGAAAGGCCCATATTACTCTTCACCTAGTTATGGGCCTATTCATGTAATGAAAGGCCCATATTGTTCTTCACCTAGTAAACTACATTTTGCCAATTTGCGCTGAGCCCGTGAAAGGCACGGAGCTCACTTTGGTGCCAAATCGTAGGGCTTACTTAGCTGCACGGATTGACATATCGTTTGTCTCCGTACTGCTTACGGATTGCGTGCAATTGCCTCTCAAAGTCGAAAAAAAAACTTTATTATGGGCCTATTCATGTAATGAAAGGCCCATATTACTCTTCACCTAGTAAACTACATTTTGCCAATTTGCACTGAGACCGTGAAAGGCACGGAGCTCACTTTGGTGCCAAATCGTAGGGCTTACTTAGCTGCACGGATTGACATATCGTTTGTCTCCGTACTGCTTACGGATTGCGTGCAATTGCCTCTCAAAGTCGAAAAAAAACTTTATTATTTATTATTATTATTTATTATTCTTCCGTGATTTTCGGCAATTAATGCGGGTCGTACCGTAGCGTGCAGCCAGGCAATCTATATATCAAAAGTGAGTCCTTGGTTGTGTGAGGTGTGCTATTACTTTTCTGTGCAGAATATGTTACCATGGCGACGTTATTCACGTTAAAACACACTAAAAATCCCATAGGAATGCATTAAATGCTAACTTTTACCTAGCATTAGCCATGTGAATAGTAGTAAGGCGCGTCTTTTTTCATGGGAGTGAATGGCCCATTGGCTTCAATGCATTTCAGTCAAAGTTGTCCCACTCGGCCAGCGTTCATACCAGAGCAACAAGACTTGGTATTCAACCTTAGGCATCATCACCCAACACTCCAAGTCCAACATCTTGACCCACACTCGTCTTTCATCCCTCGTTCTCTCCTATTGACTTTAATGCATTTCGTTCAAAGTTTTCCTGCTAGGCCAGGGTTTATGCCACAACAATAAGACTCGTTATTAAACCTCAGGCACAATCACCCAACACTTTAAGACCCCCATCCTGACCCGCACTCGTCCTTCATCCCTCGATCTCTCACATTGACTTCAATGCATTTCAGTCAAAGTTTTCCTACTCGGCCAGCGTTCATACCACAGCAACAAGACTCGGTATTCAACCTCAGGCCTCATCACCCAACACCCCAAGTCCAACATCTTGACCCGCACTCGTCTTTCATCCCTCGTTCTCTCCCATTGACTTCAATGCATTTCAGTCAAAGTTGTCCCACTCGGCCAGCGTTCATACCACAGCAACAAGACTCGGTATTCAACCTCAGGCCTCATCACCCAACACCCCAACTCCACCATCTTGACCCGCACTCGTCTTTCATCCCTCGTTCTCTCCCATTGACTTCAATGCATTTCAGTCAAAGTTTTCCCACTGGGCCAGTGTTCATACCACAGCAACAAGACTCGGTATTATACCGTAGGCCTCATCACTCAACACCGCAAGTCCAACATCTTGACCCGCACTCGTCTTTCATCCCTCGTTCTCTCCCATTGACTTCAATGCATTTCAGTCAAAGTTTTCCCACTGGGCCAGTGTTCATACCACAGCAACAAGACTCGGTATTATACCGTAGGCCTCATCACTCAACACCGCAAGTCCAACATCTTGACCTGCACTCGTCTTTCATCCCTCGTTCTCTCCCATTGACTTCAATGCATTTCAGTCAAAGTTTTCCCATTGGGCCAGTGTTCATACCACAGCAACAAGACTCGGTATTATACCGTAGGCCTCATCACTCAACACCGCAAGTCCAACATCTTGACCCGCACTCGTCTTTCATCCCTCGTTCTCTCCCATTGACTTCAATGCATTTCAATCAAAGTTTTGCCAATTAGCCAGTGTTAATGCCACAGCAACAAGACTTGGTATTCAACCTCAGGCCTCATCACCAAACACCTAGCAACTGCCTAGCAACCACCTAGCAACACCTTAGCAACTACCTACAATTTCATAGCAACACCTTAGCAACCATCTAGCTATGCCTAGCAACCAGCTACTGAGCCCATAGCAACACCGTCTGACAACATAGCAACCACCTAGCAATACCTTAGCAACCACCTAGAATTGCATAGCAGCACCATAGCAACCATCTAGCTATGCCTAGCAACCAGCTACTGAGACCATAGCAACGCCTTCTGACATCATAGCAACCCACTTGCAGCACCTAGCAACCACCTAGCAACACCATAGCAACCACCTAGAATTGCATAGCAACACCATAGCAACCATCTAGCTATGCCTAGCATCCAGCTACTGAGACCATAGCAATGCCTTCTGACGCCATAGCAAACACCTTGCAGCACCTAGCAACCTCGTAGCAACGCCTAGCAACCAGCTACCAACACCCTTGCAATGCCTAATAACAACATTGCAACCACCTAGCAATGCCTAGCGGCACTTCAGCAACCGCCTAGAAGCACCATAGCACCGAACTAGCAACATCATAGCAGTCACCTAGCAGTGCACAGACCAGCCACTTTATTAGTAGCACAGGCTCTTCCACAGCCAGCGGAATAGGCCCATCTCAAAATTTCTTCAGGAATTTTCGTTTCTAGTTATTATTATTATTTATTATTATTCTTCCGTGATTTTCGGCAATTAATGCGGGTCGTACCGTAGCATGCAGCCAGGCAATCTATATATCAAAAGTGAGTCCTTGGTTGTGTGAGGTGTGCTATTACTTTTCTGCGCAGAATATGTTACCATGGCGACGTTATTCATGTTAAAACACATTAAAAATCCCATAGGAATGCATTAAATGCTAACTTTTACCTAGCATTAGCCATGTGAATAGTAGTAAGGCGCATCTTTTTTCATGGGAGTGAATGGCCCATTGGCTTCAATGCATTTCAGTCAAAGTTGTCCCACTCGGCCAGCGTTCATACCAGAGCAACAAGACTTGGTATTCAACCTTAGGCCTCATCACCCAACACCCCAAGTCCAACATCTTGACCCGCACTCGTCTTTCATCCCTCGTTCTCTCCCATTGACTTCAATGCATTTCAGTCAAAGTTTTCCCACTGGGCCAGCGTACATACTACAGCAACAAGACTCGGTATTCAACCTCAGGCCTCATCACCCAACACCCCAAGTCCACCATCTTGACCCGCACTCATCTTTCATCCCTCGTTCTCTGCCATTGACTTCAATGTATTTCAGTCAAAGTTGTCCCACTCGGCCAGCGTTCATACCACAGCAACAAGACTCGGTATTCAACCTCAGGCCTCATCACCCAACACCCCAAGTCCACCATCTTGACCCGCACTCATCTTTCATCCCTCGTTCTCTGCCATTGACTTCAATGTATTTCAGTCAAATATTTCCTACTCGGCCAGTTTTCATGCCACAGCAACAACACTCGGTATTCAACCTCAGGCCTCATCACCCAACACCCCAAGTCCAACATCTTGACCCGCACTCGTCTTTCATCCCTCGTTCTCTCCCATTAACTTCAATGCATTTCAGTCAAAGTTGTCCCACTCGGCCAGCGTTCATACCACAGCAACAAGACTCGGTATTCAACCTCAGGCCTCATCACCCAACACCCCAAGTCCAACATCTTGACCCGCACTCGTCTTTCATCCCTCGTTCTCTCCCATTGACTTCAATGCATTTCAGTCAAAGTTGTCCCACTCGGCCAGCGTTCATACCACAGCAACAAGACTCGGTATTCAACCTCAGGCCTCATCACCCAACACCCCAAGTCCAACATCTTGACCCGCACTCGTCTTTCATCCCTCGTTCTCTCCCATTGACTTCAATGCATTTCAGTCAAAGTTGTCCCACTCGGCCAGCGTTCATACCACAGCAACAAGACTCGGTATTCAACCTCAGGCCTCATCACCAAACACCTAGCAACTGCCTAGCAACCACCTAGCAACACCTTAGCAACTACCTAGAATTGCATAGCAACACCATAGCAACCATCTAGCTATGCCTAGCAACCACCTAGCAACCAGCTACTGAGACCATAGCAACGCCTTCCGACACCATAGCAACACCTTAGCAACCACCGATAATTGCATAGCAACACCATAGCAACCATCTAGCTATGCCTAGCAACCAGCTACTGAGACCATAGCATTGCCTTCTGATGCCATAGCAACCACCTTGCAGCACCAAGCAACCACCATGCAACACCATAGTAACCACGTAGCAACGCCTAGCATCCAGCTGCCAACACCTTTGCAATGCCTAATAACAACATTGCAACCACCTAGCAATGCCTAGCGGCACTTCACTAACCACCTACCTGCACCGTACCACCTAACTTGCAAATCTTAGCAATCACCTAGCAGTGCACAGACCAGCCACTTTATTAGTAGCACAGGCTCTTCCTCGGTCAGCAGAATAGGCCCATCTCAAAATTTCTTCAGGAATTTTCGTTTCTAGTTATGGGCCTATTCATGTAATGAAAGGCCCATATTACTCTTCACCTAGTAAACTACATTTTGCCAATTTGCACTGAGACCGTGAAAGGCACGGAGCTCACTTTGGTGCCAAATCGTAGGGCTTACTTAGCTGCACGGATTGACATATCGTTTGTCTCCGTACTGCTTACGGATTGCGTGCAATTGCCTCTCAAAGTCGAAAAAAAACTTTATTATTTATTATTATTATTTATTATTCTTCCGTGATTTTCGGCAATTAATGCGGGTCGTACCGTAGCGTGCAGCCAGGCAAGCTATATGTCAAAAGTGAGTCCTTCATAGTGTGAGGTGTGCTATTACTTTTCTGCGCAGAATATGTTACCATGGCGACGTTATTCACGTTAAAACACACTTAAAATCCCATAGGAATGCATTGAATGCTAACTTTTACCTAGCATTAGCCATGTGAATAGTAGTAAGGCGCATCTTTTTTAATGGGAGTGAATGGCCCATTGACTTCAATGCATTTCAGTCAAAGTTGTCCCACTCGGCCAGCGTTCATACCAGAGCAACAAGACTTGGTATTCAACCTTAGGCCTCATCACCCAACACCCCAAGTCCAACATCTTGACCCGCACTCGTCTTTCATCCCTCGTTCTCTCCCATTGACTTCAATGCATTTCAGTCATAGTTTTACCACTCGGCCAGCATTCATACCATAACAACAAGACTCGGTATTCAAGCTTAGGCCTCATCACCCAACACATTAAGACCACCATCTTGACCCGCACTCGTTTTTCATCCCTCGTTCTCTCCCATTGACTTCAATGCATTTCTGTCAAAGTTTCATTATTTGGCCACTACTTCTGCCACAGCTACAAGACTGAATAATTAAATCAATAAGTAAAAGCAACAGCTCTTCCTCGGTCAGCAGAATAGGCCCATCTCAAAATTTCTTCAGGAATTTTCGTTTCTAGTTATTATTATTATTCTTCCGTAGATTTTCGGCAATTAATGCGGGTCGTACCGTAGCGTGCAGCCAGGCAATCTATATATCAAAAGTGAGTCCTTGGTTGTGTGAGGTGTGCTATTACTTTTCTGCGCAGAATATGTTACCATGGCGACGTTATTCACGTTAAAACACGCTAAAAATCCCATAGGAATGCATTAAATGCTAACTTTTACCTAGCATTAGCCATGTGAATAGTAGTAAGGCGCGTCTTTTTTCATGGGAGTGAATGGCCCATTGGCTTCAATGCATTTCAGTCAAAGTTGTCCCACTCGGCCAGCGTTCATACCAGAGGAACAAGACTTGGTATTCAACCTTAGGCATCATCACCCAACACTCCAAGTCCAACATCTTGACCCGCACTCGTCTTTCATCCCTCGTTCTCTCCCATTGACTTCAATGCATTTCAGTCATAGTTTTACCACTCGGCCAGCATTCATACCATAACAACAAGACTCGGTATTCAAGCTTAGGCCTCATCACCCAACACATTAAGACCACCATCTTGACCCGCACTCGTTTTTCATCCCTCGTTCTCTCCCATTGACTTCAATGCATTTCAGTCAAAGTTTTCCCACTGGGCCAGTGTTCATACCACAGCAACAAGGCTCGGAATTCAACCTTAGGCCTCATCACCCAACACCCCAAGTCCAACATCTTGCCCCGCACTCGTCTTTCATCCCTCGTTCTCTCCCATTGACTTCAATGCATTTTGGTCAATGTTTTCCTACTTGGCCAGTGTTCATACCACAGCAATAAGACTAGGTATTCAACCTCAGGCCTCATCACCCAACACCCCAAGTCCACCATCCTGACCCGCACTCGTCTTTCATCCCTCGTTCTCTCCCATTGACTTCAATGCATTTTGGTCAAAGTTTCATTATTTGGCCACTGCTCCTGCCACAGCTACAAGACTGAATAATTAAATCAATAAGTAAAAGCACCTGCTCTTCCTCGCTCAGCAGAATAGGCCCATCTCAAAATTTCTTCAGGAATTTTCGTTTCTAGTTATGGGCCTATTCATGTAATGAAAGGCCCATATTGTTCTTCACCTAGTAAACTACATTTTGCCAATTTGCGCTGAGCCCGTGAAAGGCACGGAGCTCCCTTTGATGCCAAATCGTAGAGCTTACTTAGCTGCACGGATTGACATATCGTTTGTCTCCGTACTGCTTACGGATTGCGTGCAATTGCCTCTCAAAGTCGAAAAAAAACTTTATTTATTATTATTATTATTATTCTTCCGTAGATTTTCGGCAATTAATGCGGGTCGTACCGTAACGTGCAGCCAGGCAATCTATATATCAAAAGTGAGTCCTTGGTTGTGTGAGGTGTGCTATTACTTTTCTGCGCAGAATATGTTACCATGGCGACGTTATTCACGTTAAAACACACTAAAAATCCCATAGGAATGCATTAAATGCTAACTTTTACCTAGCATTAGCCATGTGAATAGTAGTAAGGCGCATCTTTTTTCATGGGAGTGAATGGCCCATTGGCTTCAATGCATTTCAGTCAAAGTTGTCCCACTCGGCCAGCGTTCATACCACAGCAACAAGACTCGGTATTCAACCTTAGGCCTCATCACCCAACACCCCAAGTCCACCATCTTGACCCGCACTCGTCTTTCATCCCTCGTTCTCTCCCATTGACTTCAATACATTTTAGTCAAAGATTTCCTACTCGGTCAGTGTTCATACCACAGCAACAAGACTAGGAATTCAACCTTATTCCTCATCACCAAACACCTTAAGACCACCATCTTCACCCGCACTCGTCTTTCATCCCTCGTTCTCTCCCATTGACTTCAATGCATTTCAGTCAAAGTTTTCCCACTGGGCCAACGTTTATGCCACAGCAACAAGATTCGGTATTCAACCTTAGGCCTCATCACCCAACACCACAAGTCCAACATCTTGACCCACACTCGTCTTTCATCCCTCGTTCTTTCCCATTGACTTCAATGCATTTCAGTCAAAGTTGTCCCTCTCGGCCAGCGTTCATACCACAGCAACAAGACTCGGTATTCAACCTTAGGCCTCATCACCCAACACCCCAAGTCCACCATCTTGACCCGCACTCGTCTTTCATCCCTCGTTCTCTCCCATTGACTTCAATGCATTTCAATCAAAGTTTTGCCACTTGGCCAGTGTTAATGCCACAGCAACAAGACTTGGTATTAAACCTCAGGCCTCATCACCAAACACATAGCAACTGCCTAGCAACCACCTAGCAACAGCTTAGCAACTACCTACAATTTCATAGCAACACCTTAGCAACCATCTAGCTATGCCTAGCAACCAGCTACTGAGACCATAGCAACACCTTCTGACAACATAGCAACCACCTAGCAACACCTTAGCAACCACCTAGAATTGCATAGCAACACCATAGCAACCATCTAGCTATGCCTAGCAACCAGCTACTGAAACCTTAGCAACGCCTTCTGACATCATAGCAACCCACTAGCAGAACCTAGCAACCACCTAGCAACACCTTAGCAACCACCTAGAATTGCATAGCAACACCATAGCAACCATCTAGTTATTATTATTATTCTTCCGTAGATTTTCGGCAATTAATGCGGGTCGTACCGTAACGTGCAGCCAGGCAATCTATATATCAAAAGTGAGTCCTTGGTTGTGTGAGGTGTGCTATTACTTTTCTGCGCAGAATATGTTACCATGGCGACGTTATTCACGTTAAAACACACTAAAAATCCCATAGGAATGCATTAAATGCTAACTTTTACCTAGCATTAGCCATGTGAATAGTAGTAAGGCGCATCTTTTTTCATGGGAGTGAATGGCCCATTGGCTTCAATGCATTTCAGTCAAAGTTGTCCCACTCGGCCAGCGTTCATACCACAGCAACAAGACTCGGTATTCAACCTTAGGCCTCATCACCCAACACCCCAAGTCCACCATCTTGACCCGCACTCGTCTTTCATCCCTCGTTCTCTCCCATTGACTTCAATGCATTTCAGTCAAAGTTTTCCCATTCGTCCAGCGTTCAAACCACAGCAACAAGACTCGGTATTCAACCTTAGGCCTCATCACCCAACGCCCCAAGTCCACCATCTTGACCCGCACTCGTCTTTCATCCCTCGTTCTCTCCCATTGACTTGAATGCATTTCAGTCAAAGTTTTCCCACTGGGCCAGTGTTCATACCACAGCAACAAGACTCGGTATTATACCGTAGGCCTCATCACTCAACACCGCAAGTCCAACATCTTGACCCGCACTCGTCTTTCATCCCTCGTTCTCTCCCATTGTCTTCAATGCATTTCAGTCAAAGTTTTCCCACTGGGCCAGCGTTCATACCACGGCAACAAGACTCGGTATTTAACCTTAGGCCTCATCACCCCACACCCCAAGTCCAACATCTTGACCCGCACTCGTCTTTCATCCCTCGTTCTCTCCCATTGACTTCAATGCATTTCAGTCAAACTTGTGCTATTCAGCCACTGTTCATGCCACATCATCAACACTTAATATTAAACCTTTGGCCTCATCACCAAACGCCCACCAGCACCGTAGCAACCACCTAGCGATGCCTAGCAACACCATAGCAACCACCTATAATTACATAGCAACTTCATAGCAACCACATAACAATGCCTAGCTACCAGCTACTGACACCATAGGAACGCCATCGCACAACCTAGCAACCACCTAGCAACACCATAGCAACCACCTACAATTGCATAGCAACACCATAGCAACCACCTAGCTATGCCTAGCAACCACCTAGCAACCAGCTACTGAGACCATAGCAACGCCTTCTGACACCATAGCAACCACCTAGCAACACCATAGCAACCACCGATAATTGCATAGCAACACCATAGCAACCATCTAGCTATGCCTAGCAACCAGCTACTAAGACCATAGCGACGCCTTCTGACATCATAGCAACCACCTTGCAGCACCTAGCAACCACCTAGCAACACCTTAGCAACCACCTACAATTGCATAGCTACACCATAGCAACCATCTAGCTATGCCTAGCAACCAGCTACTGAGACCATAGCAACACCTTCTGAGGCCATAGCAACCACCTTTCAGCAGCTAGTAACCACCTAGCAACACCATAGCAACCACCAAAAAATGCCTAGCAACACCATCGGAACCATTTAGCTATGCCTAGCAACCAGCTGCTGAGACCACAGCAAGGCCTTCTGATGCCATTGCAAACACCTTGCAGCACCTAGCAACCAACATGCAACACCTTAGCAACCACCCAAAATTGCATAGCAACACCATAGCAACCATCTAGCTATGCCTAGCAACCAGCTACTGAGACCATAGCAACACCTTCTGAGGCCATAGCAACCACCTTTGAGCAGCTAGTAACCACCTAGCAACACCATAGCAACCACCAAAAAATGCATAGCAACACCATAGCAACCATTTAGCTATGCCTAGCAACCAGCTGCTGAGACCATAGCAAGGCCTTCTGATGCCATTGCAAACACCTTGCAGCACCTAGCAACCACCTTGCAACACCATACAACCATGTAGCAACGCCTAGCAACCAGCTACAAACAGCATTGCAATGCCTAATAACAACATTGCAATCACCTAGCAATGCCTAGCGGCACTACAGCAACCGCCTAGCAGCACCATAGCACCAAACTAGCAACATCATAGCAATCACCTAGCAGTGCACAGACCAGCCACTTTATTAGTAGCACAGGCTCTTCCTCGGTCAGCAGAATAGGCCCATCTCAAAATTTCTTCAGGAATTTTCGTTTCTAGTTATTATGGGCCTATTCATGTAATGAAAGGCCCATATTGTTCTTCACCTAGTAAACTACATTTTGCCAATTTGCGCTGAGCCCGTGAAAGGCACGGAGCTCACTTTCGTGCCAAATCGTAGGGCTTACTTAGCTGCACGGATTGACATATCGATTGTCTCCGTACTTCTTACGGATTGCGTGCAATTGCCTCTCAAAGTCGAAAAATAAAAACTTTATTTATTATTATTATTATTCTTCCGTAGATTTTCGGCAATTAATGCGGGTCGTACCGTAACATGCAGCCAGGCAATCTATATATCAAAAGTGAGTCCTTGGTTGTGTGAGGTGTGCTATTACTTTTCTGCGCAGAATATGTTACCATGGCGACGTTATTCACGTTAAAACACACTAAAAATCCCATAGGAATGCATTAAATGCTAACTTTTACCTAGCATTAGCCATGTGAATAGTAGTAAGGCGCATCTTTTTTCATGGGAGTGAATGGCCCATTGGCTTCAATGCATTTCAGTCAAAGTTGTCCCACTCGGCCAGCGTTCATACCACAGCAACAAGACTCGGTATTCAACCTTAGGCCTCATCACCCAACACCCCAAGTCCACCATCTTGACCCGCACTCGTCTTTCATCCCTCGTTCTCTCCCATTGACTTCAATACATTTTAGTCAAAGATTTCCTACTCGGCCAGTGTTCATACCACAGCAACAAGACTAGGAATTCAACCTTAGTCCTCATCACCAAACACCTTAAGACCACCATCTTCACCCGCACTCGTCTTTCATCCCTCGTTCTCTCCCATTGACTTCAATGCATTTCAGTCAAAGTTTTCCCACTGGGCCAACGTTTATGCCACAGCAACAAGATTCGGTATTCAACCTTAGGCCTCATCACCCAACACCACAAGTCCAACATCTTGACCCACACTCGTCTTTCATCCCTCGTTCTTTCCCATTGACTTCAATGCATTTCAGTCAAAGTTGTCCCTCTCGGCCAGCGTTCATACCACAGCAACAAGACTCGGTATTCAACCTTAGGCCTCATCACCCAACACCCCAAGTCCATCATCTTGACCCGCACTCGTCTTTCATCCCTCGTTCTCTCCCATTGACTTCAATGCATTTCAATCAAACTTGTGCTATTCAGCCACTGTTCATGCCACATCATCAACACTTAATATTCAACCTTAGGCCTCATCACCAAACGCCTAGCAGCACTGTAGCAACCACCTAGCGATGCCTAGCAACACCATAGCAACCACCTATAATTACATAGCAACTGCATAGCAACCACATAGCAACGCCTAGCTACCAGCTACTGACACCATAGGAACGCCATCCCACAACCTAGCAACCACCTTGCAGCACCTAGCAACCACCTAGCAACACCATAGCAACCACCTAGAATTGCATAGCAACACCATAGCAACCATCTAGCTATGCCTAGCAACCAGCTACTGAGAACATAGCAACGCCTTCTGACATCATAGCAACCCACTTGCAGCACCTAGCAACCACCTAGCAACACCTTAGCAACCACCTAGAATTGCATAGCAACACCATAGCAACCATCTAGCTATGCCTAGCATCCAGCTACTGAGACCTTAGCAACGCCTTCTGACATCATAGCAACCCACTTGCAGCACCTAGCAACCACCTAGCAACACCTTAGCAACCACCTACAATTGCATAGCAACACCATAGCAACCATCTAGCTATGCCTAGCAACCAGCTACTGAGACCTTAGCAACGCCTTCTGACATCATAGCAACCACCTAGCAACACCTTAGCAACCACCTAGAATTGCATAGCAACACCATAGCAACCATCTAGCTATGCCTAGCAACCAGCTACTGAGACCATAGCAACGCCTTCTGACACCATAGTAACCACCTTGCAGCACCTAGCAACCACCTAGCAACACCATAGCAACCACCAAAAAATGCATAGCAACACCATAGCAACCATTTAGCTATGCCTAGCTACCAGCTACTGAGACCATAGCAAGACCTCCTTATGCCATAGCAAACACCTTGCAGCACCTAGCAACCACCATGCAACACCATAGCAACCACGTAGCAACACCTAGCAACCAGCTACCAACACCGTTGCAATGCCTAATAACAACATTGCAACCACCTAGCAATGCCTAGCGCCACTTCAGCAACCGCCTAGAAGCACCATAGCACCGAACTAGCAACATCATAGCAATCACCTAGCAGTGCACAGACCACCCATTTTATTAGTAGCACAGGCTCTACCACGGTCAGCGGAATAGGCCCATCTCAAAATTTCTTCAGGAATTTTCGTTTCTAGTTATTATTATTATTATTTATTATTCTTCCGTGATTTTCGGCAATTAATGCGGGTCGTACCGTAGCGTGCAGCCAGGCAATCTATATATCAAAAGTGAGTCCTTCATGGTGTGAGGTGTGCTATTACTTTTCTGCGCAGAATATGTTACCATGGCGACGTTATTCACATTAAAACACACTTAAAATCCCATAGGAATGCATTGAATGCTAACTTTTACCTAGCATTAGCCTGACTAACCATGTGAATAGTAGTAAGGCGCATCTTTTTTCATGGGACTGAATGGCCCATTGACTTCAATGCATTTCAGTCAAAGTTGTCCCACTCGGCCAGCGTGCATACCACAGCAACAAGACTCGGTATACAACCTTAGGCCTCATCACCCAACACCGCAAGTCCAACATCTTGACCCGCACTCGTCTTTCATCCCTCGTTCTCTCCCATTGACTTCAATGCATTTCAATCAAAGTTTTGCCAATTAGCCAGTGTTAATGCCACAGCAACAAGACTTGGTATTCAACCTCAGGCCTCATCACCAAACACCTAGCAACTGCCTAGCAACCACCTAGCAACACCTTAGCAACTACCTAGAATTGCATAGCAACACCATCGCAACCATCTAGCTATGCCTAGCAACCAGCTACTGAGACCATAGCAACGCCTTCTGATATCATAGCAACCCGCTTGCAGCACCTAGCAACCACCTAGCAACACCTTAGCAACCACCTATAATTGCATAGCAACACCATAGCAACCATCTAGCTATGCCTAGCAACCAGCTACTGAGACCATAGCAACACCTTCTGACATCATAGCAACCCGCTTGCAGCACCTAGCAACCACCTAGCAACACCTTAGCAACCACCTAGAATTGCATAGCAACACCATAGCAACCATCTAGCTATGCCTAGCAACCAGCTACTGAGACCTTAGCAACGCCTTCTGACATCATAGCAACCCGCTTGCAGCACCTAGCAACCACCTAGCAACACCATAGCAACCATCTAGCTATGCCTAGCAACCAGCTACTGAGACCATAGCAACACCTTCTGACAACATAGCAACCACCTAGCAACACCTTAGCAACGACCTAGAATTGCATAGCAACACCATAGCAACCATCTAGCTATGCCTAGCAACCAGCTACTGAGACCATAGCAACACCTTCTGACAACATAGCAACCACCTAGCAACACCTTAGCAACCATCTATAATTGCATAGCAACACCATAGCAACCATCTAGATATGCCTAGCAACCAGCTACTGAGACCATAGCAACACCTTCTGACAACATAGCAACCACCTAGCAACACCTTAGCAACCATCTATAATTGCATAGCAACACCATAGCAACCATCTAGATATGCCTAGCAACCAGCTACTGAGACCATGGCAACGCCTTCTGACATCATAGCAACCAACTTGCAGCACCTAGCAACCACCTAGCAACACCTTAGCAACCACCTAGAATTGCATACCAACACCATAGCAACCATCTAGCTATGCCTAGCAACCAGCTACTGAGACCATAGCAACGCCTTCTGACATCATAGCAACCCACTTGCAGCACCTAGCAACCACCTAGCAACACCATAGCAACCACCAAAAAATGCATAGCAACAACATAGCAACCATTTAGCTATACCTAGCAACCAGCTACTGAGAGCATAGCAACACCTTCTGAGGCCATAGCAACCACCTTTCAGCAGCTAGTAACCACCTAGCAACACCATAGCAACCACCAAAAAATGCATAGCAACACCATAGCAACCATTTAGCTATGCCTAGCAACCAGCTGCTGAGACTATAGCAAGGCCTTCTGATGCCATTGCAAACACCTTGCAGCACCTAGCAACCACCATGCAACACCATAGCAACCATGTAGCAACGCCTAGCAACCAGCTACCAACACCCTTGCAATGCCTAATAACAACATTGCAACCACCTAGCAATGCCTAGCAGCACCGTAGCAACTAACTTGCAAATCTTAGCAATCACCTAGCAGTACACAGACCACCCATTTTATTAGTAGCACAGGCTCTGCCACGATCAGCGGAATAGGCCCATCTCAAAATTTCTTCAGGAATTTTCGTTTCTAGTTATGGGCCTATTCATGTAATGAAAGGCCCATATTGTTCTTCACCTAGTTATTATTATTATTCTTCCGTGATTTTCGGCAATTAATGCGGGTCGTACCGTAGCGTGCAGCCAGGCAAGCTATATATCAAAAGTGAGTCCTTCATGGTGTGAGGTGTGCTATTACTTTTCTGCGCAGAATATGTTACCATGGCGACGTTATTCACGTTAAAACACACTTAAAATCCCATAGGAATGCATTGAATGCTAACTTTTACCTAGCATTAGCCTGACTAACCATGTGAATAGTAGTAAGGCGCATCTTTTTTCATGGGAGTGAATGGCCCATTGACTTCAATGCATTTCAGTCAAAGTTGTCACACTCGGCCAGCGTTCATACCACAGGAACAAGACTCGGTATTCAACCTTAGGCCTCATCACCCCACACCCCAAGACCACCATCTTGACCCGCACTCGTCTTTCATCCCTCGTTCTCTCCCATTGACTTCAATACATTTCAGTCAATGTTTTCCCACTCGGCCAGCGTTCATACCACAGCAATAAGACTCGGTATTCAACCACAGGCATCATCACACAACACCTTAAGACCACCATCCTGACCCGCACTCGTCTTTCATCCCTCGTTCTCTCCCATTGACTTCAATGCATTTCAGTCAAAGTTTTCCCACTGGGCCAGCGTTCATACCACAGCAACAAGACTCTGTATTTAACCTTAGGCCTCATCACCACACACCCCAAATCCAACATCTTGACCCGCACTCCTCTTTCATCCCTCGTTCTCTCCCATTGACTTCAATGCATTTCAGTCAAACTTGTGCTATTCAGCCACTGTTCATGCCACATCATCAACACTTAATATTAAACCTTAGGCCTCATCACCAAACGCCTAGCAGCACCGTAGCAACCACCTAGCGATGCCTAGCAACACCATAGCAACCACCTATAATTACATAGCAACTGCATAGCAACCACATAGCAACGCCTAGCTATCAGCTACTGACACCATAGGAATGCCATCAAACAACCTAGCAACCACCTTGCAGCACCTAGCAACCACCTAGCAACACCATAGCAACCACCTACAATTGCATAGCAACACCATAGCAACCACCTAGCTATGCCTAGCAACCATCTAGCAACCAACTACTGACACCATAGCAACGCCTTCCGACACCATAGCAACCACCTAGCAACACCTTAGCAACCATCTAAAATTGCATAGCAACACCATAGCAACCACCTAGCTATGCCTAGCAACCACCTAGCAACCAGCTACTGAGACCATAGCAACGCCTTCTGACACCATAGCAATCACCTAGCAACACCATAGCAACCACCGATAATTGCATAGCAACACCATAGCAACCATCTAGCAATGCCTAGCAACCAGCTACTAAGACCATAGCGACGCCTTCTGACATCATAGCAACCACCTTGCAGCAGCTAGCAACCACCTAGCAACACCATAGCAACCACCAATAAATGCATAGCAACACCATAGCAACCATCTAGCTATGCCTAGCAACCAGCTACTGAGACCATAGCAACGCCTTCTGACACCATAGCAACCACCTAGCAACACCATAGAAACCACCGATAATTGCATAGCAACACCATAGCAACCATCTAGCTATGCCTAGCAACCAGCTACTGAGACCATAGCAACGCCTTCTGACAACATAGCAACCACCTAGCAACACCATAGCAACCACCGATAATTGCATAGCAACACCATTGCAACCATCTAGCTATGCCTAGCAACCAGCTACTAAGACCATAGCGACGCCTTCTGACATCATAGCAACCACCTTGCAGCAGCTAGCAACCACCTAGCAACACCATAGCAACCACCAATAAATGCATAGCAACACCATAGCAACCATCTAGCTATGCCTAGCAACCAGCTACTGAGACCATAGCAACGCCTTCTGACACCATAGCAAACACCTTGCAACAGCTAGCAACCACCTAGCAACACCATAGCAACCACCAAAAAATGCATAGCAACACCATAGCAACCATTTAGCTATGCCTAGCAACCAGCTGCTGAGACCATAGCAAGGCCTTCTGATGCCATTGCAAACACCTTGCAGCACCTAGCAACCACCATGCAACACCATAGCAACCATGTAGCAACGCCTAGCAACCAGCTACCAACACCGTTGCAATGCCTAATAACATTTCAACCACCTAGCAATGCCTAGCGGCACTACAGCAACCGCCTAGCAGCACCATAGCACCAAACTAGCAACATCATAGCAATCACCTAGCAGTGCACAGACCAGCCACTTTATTAGTAGCACAGGCTCTTCCTCGGTCAGCAGAATAGGCCCATCTCAAAATTTCTTCAGGAATTTTCGTTTCTAGTTATGGGCCTATTCATGTAATGAAAGGCCCATATTGTTCTTCACCTAGTAAACTACATTTTGCCAATTTGCGCTGAGCTCGTGAAAGCCACGGAGCTCACTTTGGTGCCAAATCGTAGGGCTTACTTAGCTGCACGGATTGACATATCGTTTGTCTCCGTACTGCTTACGGATTGCGTGCAATTGCCTCTCAAAGTCGAAAAAAAACTTTATTATTTATTATGGGCCTATTCATGTAATGAAAGGCCCATATTGTTCTTCACCTAGTAAACTACATTTTGCCAATTTGCGCTGAGCCCGTGAAAGGCACGGAGCTCCCTTTGATGCCAAATCGTAGAGCTTACTTAGCTGCACGGATTGACATATCGTTTGTCTCCGTACTGCTTACGGATTGCGTGCAATTGCCTCTCAAAGTCGAAAAAAAACTTTATTTATTATTATTATTATTATTCTTCCGTAGATTTTCGGCAATTAATGCGGGTCGTACCGTAACGTGCAGCCAGGCAATCTATATATCAAAAGTGAGTCCTTGGTTGTGTGAGGTGTGCTATTACTTTTCTGCGCAGAATATGTTACCATGGCGACGTTATTCACGTTAAAACACACTAAAAATCCCATAGGAATGCATTAAATGCTAACTTTTACCTAGCATTAGCCATGTGAATAGTAGTAAGGCGCATCTTTTTTCATGGGAGTGAATGGCCCATTGGCTTCAATGCATTTCAGTCAAAGTTGTCCCACTCGGCCAGCGTTCATACCACAGCAACAAGACTCGGTATTCAACCTTAGGCCTCATCACCCAACACCCCAAGTCCAACATCTTGACCCACACTCGTCTTTCATCCCTCGTTCTCTCCCATTGACTTCAATGCATTTCAGTCAAAGTTTTCCCACTGGGCCAGTGTTCATACCACAGCAACAAGACTCGGTATTATACCGTAGGCCTCATCACTCAACACCGCAAGTCCAACATCTTGACCCGCACTCGTCTTTCATCCCTCGTTCTCTCCCATTGACTTCAATGCATTTCAGTCAAAGTTTTCCCACTGGGCCAGTGTTCATACCACAGCAACAAGACTCGGTATTATACCGTAGGCCTCATCACTCAACACCGCAAGTCCAACATCTTGACCCGCACTCGTCTTTCATCCCTCGTTCTCTCCCATTGACTTCAATGCATTTCAGTCAAAGTTTTCCCACTGGGCCAGTGTTCATACCACAGCAACAAGACTCGGTATTATACCGTAGACCTCATCACTCAACACCGCAAGTCCAACATCTTGACCCGCACTCGTCTTTCATCCCTCGTTCTCTCCCATTGACTTCAATGCATTTCAGTCAAACTTGTGCTATTCAGCCACTGTTCATGCCACATCATCAACACTTAATATTAAACCTTTGGCCTCATCACCAAACGCCTACCAGCACCGTAGCAACCACCTAGCGATGCCTAGCAACACCATAGCAACCACCTATAATTACATAGCAACTGCATAGCAACCACATAGCAATGCCTAGCTACCAGCTACTGACACCATAGGAACGCCATCGCACAACCTAGCAACCACCTTGCAGCACCTAGCAACCACCTAGCAACACCATAGCAACCACCTACAATTGCATAGCAACACCATAGCAACCACCTAGCTATGCCTAGCAACCACCTAGCAACCAGCTACTGAGACCATAGCAACGCCTTCTGACACCATAGCAACCACCTAGCAACACCATAGCAACCACCAAAAAATGCATAGCAACACCATAGCAACCATTTTGCTATGCCTAGCAACCAGCTACTCAGGCCATAGCAACGCCTTCTGACACCATAGCAAACACCTTGCAACAGCTAGCAACCACCTAGCAACACCTTAGCAACCACCTATAATTGCATAGCAACACCATAGCAACCATCTAGCTATGCCTAGCAACCAGCTACTGAGACCATAGCAACGCCTTCTGACATCATAGCAACCCGCTTGCAGCACCTAGCAACCACCTAGCAACAACTTAGCAACCACCCAGAATTGCATAGCAACACCATAGCAACCATCTAGCTATGCCTAGCAACCAGCTACTGAGACCTTAGCAACGCCTTCTGATATCATAGCAACCCACTTGCAGCACCTAGCAACAACCTAGCAACACCATAGCAACCACCAAAAAATGCATAGCAACACCATAGCAACCATTTAGCTATGCCTAGCAACCAGCTACTGAGACCATAGCAACACCTTCTGCGGCCATAGCAACCACCTTTCAGCAGCTAGTAACCACCTAGCAACACCATAGCAACCACCAAAAAATGCATAGCAACAACATAGCAACCATTTCGCTATGCCTAGCAACCAGCTGCTGAGACCATAGCAAGGCCTTCTGATGCCATTGCAAACACCTTGCAGCACCTAGCAACCACCATGCAACACCATAGCAACCATGTAGCAACGCCTAGCAACCAGCTACCAACACCCTTGCAATGCCTATTAACAACATTGCAACCACCTAGCAATGCCTAGCGGCACTACAGCAACCGCCTAGCAGCACCATAGCACCAAACTAGCAACATCAAAGCAATCACCTAGCAGTGCACAGACGAGCCACTTTATTAGTAGCACAGGCTCTTCCTCGGTCAGCATAATAGGCCCATCTCAAAATTTCTTCAGGAATTTTCGTTTCTAGTTATGGGCCTATTCATGTAATGAAAGGCCCATATTACTCTTCACCTAGTAAATTACATTTTGCCAATTTGCGCTGAGCCTGTGAAAGGCACGGAGCTCACTTTGGTGGCAAATCGTAGAGCTTGGTGAGCCGGACGGATTGACATATCGCTTGTCTCCATCCTCCTTACGGATTGCGTGCAATTGCCTCTCAAAGTCGAAAAAAAACTTTATTTATTATTATTCTTCCGTGATTTTCGGCAATTAATGCGGGTCGTACCGTAGCGTGAAGCCAGGCAATCTATATATCAAAAGTGAGTCCTTGGTTGTGTGAGGTGTGCTATTACTTTTCTGCGCAGAATATGTTACCATGGCGATGTTATTCACGTTCAAACACACTTAAAATCCCATAGGAATGCATTGAATGCTAACTTTTACCTAGCATTAGCCTGACTAACCATGTGAATAGTAGTAAGGCGCATCTTTTTTCATGGGAGTGAATGGCCCATTGGCTTCAATGCATTTCAGTCAAAGTTGTCCCACTCGGCCAGCGTTCATACCAGAGCAAGAAGACTCGGTATTCAACCTTAGGCCTCATCACCCAACAACTTAAGACCACCATCCTGACCCGCACTCGTCTTTCATCCCTCGTTATTATTTATTATTCTTCCGTGATTTTCGGCAATTAATGCGGGTCGTACCGTAGCGTGCAGCCAGGCAGTCTATATATCAAAAGTGAGTCCTTGGTTGTGTGAGGTGTGCTATTACTTTTCTGCGCAGAATATGTTACCATGGCGACGTTATTCACGTTCAAACACACTTAAAATCCCATAGGAATGCATTGAATGCTAACTTTTACCTAGCATTAGCCTGACTAACCATGTGAATAGTAGTAAGGCGCATCTTTTTTCATGGGAGTGAATGGCCCATTGACTTCAATGCATTCCAGTCAAAGTTGTCCCACTCGGCCAGCGTTCATACCACAGCAACAAGACTTGGTATTCAACCTTAGGCCTCATCACCCAACACCCCAAGTCCAACATCTTGACCCGCACTCGTCTTTCATCCCTCGTTCTCTCCCATTGACTTCAATGCATTTCAGTCATAGTTTTACCACTCGGCCAGCATTCATACCATAACAACAAGACTCGGTATTCAAGCTTAGGCCTCATCACCCAACACCCCAAGTCCACCATCTTGACCCGCACTCGTCTTTCATCCCTCGTTCTCTCCCATTGACTTCAATGCATTTCAGTCAAAGTTTTCCTATTCGGCCAGTGTTCATACCACTGCAACAAGACTAGCTATTCAACCTCAGGCCTCATCACCCAACACCCCAAGACCACCATCTTGACCCGCACTCGTCTTTCATCCCTCGTTCTCTCCCATTGACTTCAATGCATTTCAATCAACGTTTTGCCACTTGGCCAGTGTTAATGGCACAGCAACAAGACTTGGTATTAAACCTCAGGCCTCATCACCAAACACATAGCAACTGCCTAGCAACCACCTAGCAACACCTTAGCAACTACCTACAATTTCATAGCAACACCTTAGCAACCATCTACCTATGCCTAGCAACCAGCTACTGAGACCTTAGCAACGCCTTCTGACATCATAGCAACCCACTTGCAGCACCTACCAACCACCTAGCAACACCTTAGCAACCACCTAGAATTGCATAGCAACACCATAGCAACCATCTAGCTATGCCTAGCAACCAGCTACTGAGACCTTAGCAACGCCTTCTGACATCTTAGCAACCCACTTGCAGCACCTAGCAACCACCTAGCAACACCATAGCAACCACCTAGAATTGCATAGCAACACCATAGCAACCATCTAGCTATGCCTAGCAACCAGCTACTGAGACCTTAGCAACGCCTTCTGACATCTTAGCAACCCACTTGCAGCACCTAGCAACCACCTAGCAACACCATAGCAACCACCTAGAATTGCATAGCAACACCATAGCAACCATTTAGCTATGCCTAGCAACCAGCTGCTGAGACCATAGCAAGGCCTTCTGATGCCATTGAAAACACCTTGCAGCACCTAGCAACCACCATACAACACCATAGCAACCATGTAGGAACACCTTAGCAACCATCTAGCTATGCCTAGCAACCAGCTACTGAGACCATAGCAACACCTTCTGACAACATAGCAACCACCTAGCAACACCTTAGCAACCACCTAGAATTGCATAGCAACACCATAGCAACCATCTAGCTATGCCTAGCAACCAGCTACTGAGACCATAGCAATGCCTTCTGACATCATAGCAACCCACTTGCAGCACCTAGCAACCACCTAGCAACACCATAGCAACCACCTAGAATTGCATAGCAACCAGCTACCAACACCCTTACAATGCCTAAAAACAACATTGCAACCACCTAGCAATGCCTATCGGCACTACAGCAACCGCCTAGCAGCACCATAGCACCAAACTAGCAACATCATAGCAATCACCTAGCACTGCACAGACCAGCCACTGTATTAGTAGCACAGGCTCTTCCACGGTCAGCAGAATAGGCCCATCTCAAAATTTCTTCAGGAATTTTCGTTTCTAGTTATGGGCCTATTCATGTAATGAAAGGCCCATATTACTCTTCACCTAGTAAATTACATTTTGCCAATTTGCGCTGAGCCCGTGAAAGGCACGGAGCTCACTTTGGTGCCAAATCGTACAGCTTGGTTAGCCGGACGGATTGACATATCGATTGTCTCCGTAATCCTTACGGATTGCGTGCAATTCCCTCTCAAAGTCGAAAAAAAACTTTATTTATTATTATTCTTCCGTGATTTTCGGCAATTAATGCGGGTCGTACCGTAGCGTGCAGCCAGGCAATCTATATATCAAAAGTGAGTCCTTCATGGTGTGAGGTGTGCTATTACTTTTCTGCGCAGAATCCGTTACCATGGCGACGTTATTCACGTTAAAACACACTAAAAATCCCATAGGAATGCATTGAATGCTAACTTTTACCTAGCATTAGCCTGACTAACCATGTGAATAGTAGTAAGGCGCATCTTTTTTCATGGGAGTGAATGGCCCATTGACTTCAATGCATTTCAGTCAAAGTTTTCCCACTGGGCCAACGTTTATGCCACAGCAACAAGACTCGGTATTAAACATTAGGCCTCATCACCCAACACCCCAAGTCCAACATCTTGACCCACACTCGTCTTTCATCCCTCGTTCTCTCCCATTGACTTCAATGCATTTCAGTCAAAGTTTTGCCACTTGGCCAGTGTTAATGCCACAGCAACAAGACTCGATATTCAACCTTAGGCCTCATCACCAAACACCTTAAGACCACCATCCTGACCCGCACTCGTCTTTCATCCCTCGTTCTCACCCATTGACTTCAATGCATTTCAATCAAAGTTTTGCCACTTGGCCAGTGTTAATGCCACAGCAACAAGACTTGGTATTAAACCTCAGGCCTCATCACCAAACACCTAGCAACTGCCTAGCAACCACCTAGCAACACCTTAGCAACTACCTACAATTTCATAGCTGTAGGATCACACATGCACATATCACAGGGCCTAAATTCCAGGTGGCCTGAGACAAGGCCGAGCCTGGTACGAGAGGCACCAAAGGGGGGTTACACACACAAACACACACACACAGATAACCAGGGAGGCTAGCACTCCAACTTTTATTGCCCAAAGATTTAGGGACCTACAGACAAGCAGAGTGGACTTCACGGACAGGGGTCCCTCGACTTGGCACCCAACCCCCTCCACATACACTCTGCCTTACATTTCACTCACCCAACAGACAAACACCCTAAAGGAAGTTTCATTTAAGTTTGGCTTTTGTATACCCTGTATATTGATTTACTCACGACTACTAGTCTCAATATACAGATACGTTATGTTTGTATGTGTCCTAACTTTTAGAGAGTCTTCTGTGTTAAAAACCCCCCCTTCTCTTCCAACATTCCTTTGTGGTCCTTATCTGATCTTGGTGAACAGTCACCAAGTTTCTTTGTTCCTACCATGCTATGTTAAAAGAACTGAATTAAGGTGTATCTTATCCATTCTGGAGAAGATGAATTGGCACAAGCCACACCAAACAAAATATGTTGTTTCCAGATGTGCAACTTATATTGATATTACCACAAACTAACGGCCACGCCTATCTATGGATAAGATGTGCTGTTTGTAATAGGAATATTCGATGTAATATCCGCACAAAGTGTAACATCTGTTGAGGTGCAACCCAAAACCCCTGTATCCTATACTGATATGAATCAGTCACATAGATACAATAATTAATTGTTTAATCAATTAATGCAGATGGTATGAGGTATGTACCTGTGAAGCTGGTATGGCATGTTTGGTATCAAACTGATTGTTAATCACCCCTGATTCCAAATCTGGTCAGTGATTACCATAAAAGTGGATGTATCAAAAGTTATAACAGCTTAATGAAAATCATCAGTAAAGGTAGAATCTGGCGGGCCATAAATCCCCAAAAGGACTGATACAGACCCCCTTCCGAAAGCCCGCCAAATGGATGGCCAGCCATTGGGCCAGGAGTCGAATTCCTGGTCATCCCTATTCATGAACTTTAGACCATAAAAATCCTGGCACCTCAGAACAAAGGAGGAGCAGAACAACCGCCAACCAGAGCAGAACAACTGCCAGCCGGCGCAGAGAAAACCATCCGCCCGAAGGAGAACATCAGCCCGGGAGAAGAGAAACCCACAAGAAGCCCTCCGGTGAAGGCCCAGCTGAACAGAGAACAGCACCCAAGACAAAGCTTCACCAGGAGAGAGAATCTAAAAGGGACTCCACTCCACTGCTCCAAACGCCGCGCCTTCCTGAGTGCCATCAGCTCAGCAGCTCTGCCATCAACTGCCAAGACCCCCCCCCACTCTTCAACCAAGTAAACCAACTTCCTTTCATTCTAACAACTTAAGCTGTTCTGTTTAACCTGCTATAAGACTTTAGGGTCGTGTTTCCACAAACTATGCTTGCTTTGCAGAACAGTATTTCCCATTTCAGGTTACTCATTTAAATCCGGTCATTGCATTTTCATAATTACATTGTTTGTTTTATTCCGTTATTTCGTGTTTGTTGTTTGTGTTAGGTGTAATGTCTGTCTTATGTCAGTTGTAGTGTTAGCTAGGAATAAATGCATGTCTTTTACACAACTTTACCCTCCGTCATTGTGTGTCTCATAATAAGTTCCTGCCATTGTGCGATCTTGCTACACGCTCTGAACCTCAAACTCGCCTGAAACATCGCGAGACTCTCTCTCATTGGCCGTGAGGGGAGCTTCGCTACCAATCGTGTACATTACCTGCTGATGCAGCTCACTGGACGAGCCTTCTAACCCAGGTTACTAAGCGATACTGGTAATTAGTGAATCCCATTTAAGTCTCACATTAACAGACTCACAGGGATACCGCAATTGAGTTTGGAGGAGCCGACCATTCGGCATAACGATTGATTAATAATCAGCATTAAATAATAATTAATTAAACTTTAATTAATTCAAACATATTGGTGGAGAATATTACAATTTATTTGAGCTATTAATTCCTACATTAATGGTGGAGAATGCGGGCACAAGGTTCAAACTTTTTGTGAGCACACAATTTAAACTTTTTATGACCGAACGTGCAGTTGAATAAGCGCTACTGTGAACAGGTTGCAAAGTTGAGGATTAACACTAGGTTTACTGAGCTTTTTATTTTCTGGTGAGAATTCCCTCGGCCCGACCTCGGGTGGAGAGGCCATTAGCTCCATTGTCCTCCTGCTTTTGTTGTGCAAAAACACTAGTTACCTGTGAACCCTGCCACATTTGCATTTCTTTACCGCCACTGCTGCTGGCAAGCTTGCCATGTCTATACAAAATATCCCACACTCTGACTGACCCACAAATATGAAAGACACAATTTCACAAAATATAGAAACACAAGTGTTTTATTTGTCAAAAATAGACTGAAAACAGAATCAATAATAATAAAAGAAGTAAAAAAAAATTCTCAGTCCCTCAGTTCCTCTTCATCATCTCAGTGGTTTCATAGTCAGTGTTTGCAGCGTTTGCAGACCCAGTAACCTCCGTGCCTGCATTTGGCGCAGGTGAATTTGCAACACTTTGCGCAGAGATATCTGCTGCGATTCCTGTTGCAGCTCTCTTGTACCTGGCACTGAGTTGTCTGAACAGTTCCTGGCACAGCAGCAGCAAATGATGCAGCAGCTGCAAAAGCTTCCCTCTCTGCTTCCATTGCCTTTTGCAGCATGAATCGGTTACGGAGTTCCATGGCTAGAAGACTCAGAAATGATCTTCTTTTGCCTTTCCACCCTGTGCACGCCTTGTACAGAACATAGGCATTCACTGCCGCCAGGTCCAGCATGTTACACAATATGGCTACTGGCCACCTGTGTGTTGCTGTTTGTACTGTATACTTGCGTGCCATCTGGTCCAACACATCTACACCACACTGTAAAAGCAGAGAGAGAGAGAGAGACATGAGTATATTTTTTCCTACCCGATATAGGCCTGTATAGTACATATCAGGAAACATTGTAGCACTGGTATAAAATTATATGCACATTCACATACCTTCATATGGTTGTAGTCTGTTATCGTGTTGGGTTTCCTCTTTATACCATCCCCGATCATCATGTCTCGGTGCAAGGAACTCAGAAGACACACAGTTTTCTTTTTTTTTGGTGCGTAGATTGTCAAGGAGACACTGCCGCTTCTAAACACTAACGTGCAGAATTTCTCTCGGCCTGCAGTGTCCTTTGCCGATGGAGGAAGCTCATGACAAGCTTTATTCATCGTGCCCAGTAGTGTGGTTTTGCGCTGAAGCAGTCTGTGTGACAACGACAGTGAGGTGAAGAAATTGTCTGTTGTGACATTTCTCCCGTCATCCAGAAATGGCTCCATCAGACTCATGACCACGTTCTCTGCCAGCCTCTCCCCCTTCTGACGATTGGGGTCCTTTCCCAAGTAAGGGGATGCATTGCAGACGTATTTGGTCTCCAAATCCGTCGCCATCCAGAACTTGATTCCAAATTTGTCCGGCTTGGATGCGATATACTGTGTGAATGGACAACGAACCTTGGTCGGGAACAGCTGTTCATCTACGGTCATGTGTTGTCCTGGAGTGAAACTCTCAATACAGTTCCTAGTGAAGCATTTCCAGATGTCCGAGATCGCCGCAAATCTGTCTGTTTTCACCCGTTCTGCCCTCGTGTCCTTGTCGTCAAATCGAAGGTGTTTCATGATGGAAAGGAATCTATCTCGGGACAACATGGCAAGCTTGCCAGCAGCAGTGAGGGTAAAGAAATGCAAATGTGGCATGGTTCACAGGTAACTAGTGTTTTTGCACAACAAAAGCAGGAGGACAATGGAGCTAATGGCCTCTCAACCCGAGGTTGGGCCGAGGGGATTTTACGTAGATTTGCGTAGGTTTAGGAAACCTAGTGTTAATTGCACTCACGGCAGTCCGAAGGCATTTAAGCGGGATTATACGGGCTTATTATTTTTATTTCTATTATTAGTAGTTATTTTCTTTTGTTTTATTTTCGGTTATTTTATTTTAGGTTTCATTCGTTTTAAACTGCAGTAAACTTAAACCCTATATCTGACGAGATTCTCAGGTATAGCGCGTTGTTTCCAGGATAGATTCGGACGAGTTTCTCCCTTTCTATAAATCCTGGCAGAGATCTCTCTTTCTATTAGCGAACAGGAATTCTTGTTAAGAGGATCTATCCTGAATTCTGTTGCTAGGACTCCCTGAGATAAGACCGATAGCTTAGCTACCTATCAGGATCTTTCTCGTATGTGTGTGCCTGCTTTAGACAAAGCAAGTTTAACAACACTTTGCGCTGTGAGCCAAGTGTGTGTGTTATTTAGAATTTGGGAGTCTCCAGTGCTTGAGACCCGCCGCGGTTAAGCACCATTTGCGACGAGATATAGTGCACTCGCTATTTAGATCTGTCGCCGTAACGCGAGCGCTGTCTCGCTTCAGCAATTATTTTAAGGGGTTTTAAACTGCGCAAGACGCAGAAGTTAGCCGCAAGCGGCGTGTGCATACGTTAAAAGTGTATGTCACTCATCTAGCGTCGGCAATCGCCTAGCAACCGTCTTGGTTACGAGTGCAGTCAGCGAACGCCACTCTAACCACTTAAAGGTCAGAGCCCTGAAGGCCTGCCTGACGCCATTTGTTTTTTTTCTCCTGGGTCACCAGTGACCCCACCCCTTAGGCTCACGTACCTGGGACCCCCCCCCCCCACAAAGGGAGCAACGTCCCATTGAGCCTCTAGTGGTCAGGCATTGAACTACCACTCCATTTCGAAATTGCGCCTCTAGTGGTCAGGCATTGAACTACCACTCCATTTCGAAATTGCGCCTCTAGTGGTCAGGCATTGGACTACCACTCCATTTCGAAATTGCGCCTCTAGTGGTCAGGCATTGGACTACCACTCCATTTCGAAATTGCGCCTCTAGTGGTCAGGCATTGAACTACCACTCCATTTCGAAATTGCGCCTCTAGTGGTCAGGCATTGAACTACCACTCCATTTCGAAATTGCGCCTCTAGTGGTCAGGCATTGAACTACCACTCCATTTCGAAATTGCGCCTCTAGTGGTCAGGCATTGGACTACCACTCCATTTCGAAATTGCGCCTCTAGTGGTCAGGCATAGAACTGCCACTCCATTTCAAAAGTGTGCCTCTAGTGGTCAGGCATAGAACTACCACTCCATTTCGAAATTGCGTCTCTAGTGGTCAGCCATAGTAGTGTAACAACATCTGAGTTGGGTCTCTAGTGGTCAACACCGGTAATACCAACACACATAATTGGACACACAGGTTCTTGCCTGAAAGCAGGAATCAACTTCACAGACCAAATCGATTAGATCACAACACATTAACATCTAATTAGGTTATTGCTGCATAACTAATTGATGTTTACAATTAAACAATAAGAAACAATTAATTTGGTTTGATTTCTGTGTTACCTTTTTGATTTATTTTAGGTTTTATTTCAATTTATGCTTTCATTCACTCTCTCTCCCCCAACAAGGAGACTTGCATAGAAGTTCAACCATTATTAATAACAGTAAACCAGTTACACATCAGGGAGGCACTGAGGTTTTGGACGTGATCGGTTGAGCTTTTCCTGTGCTGAGTGCTTACCATTCGCTCTCTGTTGGTTGAGCTTACCTGTAGCTCTGCTGTCACTGCTTACGATCGTACAGTTTGTCAGAACCGAAGGGAAGTTCTCAGCAATTGGACGCCCAAAAGCGCGCCAGCTGGGCTGCACCCGCTGACTCATTAAGGGCAAGGTTGGCAGGTATCTCGGGAGGTCATTACAAGTTTGAGCAGGACCTCGTCTAGGGTGAAGTTCAGGAGAACAGCCCTAGCTTGGACTCTCAATCGGTTGGGTGACACCCGAGTGCCGTTGCGCCGTCTCTTGTTCGAGTCAGGGCCAAAAGTGCGCCCGATAAGCTGAGCCCCACCTGGGTTGTTTCAGTTGTGCGTACAGAACACCCCCTTCCAAGTTGACAGTGCTGGGGATCGGGGGAGTGGGAGCTGGACTTGGGCCTGCTTGGCTGGGATTGAGTTTGTGGGACGTGCCCTACTCAGGAGGGACACCTGACAGCGTTCAAACCTCTCTAACTGCATGACTAGCTTAACACCGCAACACCTCATATAGGGACAAATAAAGCAGAACCTGCTAGTGGTCCCCCTTCTGGTCAAAGCGGAGTTGTACAACAGAGCCCAACCCAGGGGTAATCTGATCTGCAACAGCAAGCTACGTTTGAATGCAGTCCCATTGGTTTGAAGCTGTTATTTCTCATTTCCTGTTCCCAACTTCTCCTGTGGTCTTCTGACACTGTCAGTAGCCACAGATCTGCAATTTCCAGGATAAGGCTTTATCCTTTCCCCCTCACTAGGGCATCTCTCAGGCCCTAGAGTAACTCACACTGTTCTAACTTGCAACAACTTCTCCCAGGGAACAATTTTGCTTTGTTTATTTTGTCGTGGGTAACTATTCCCGTGGTTCACTACACCCGTCCAGTTACCCATTGACAGACCCCAGTTCTACTTTATTTTATTTTGTTGGTTTAATTTGTTCGCCCAGATTTAGGTGTCAAGCCACCCACCTAGGCAACACCCAGCTTGAGTAACAGATTTCTGCGGCCACCCTCCTGTTGACCGAGTCACAATGATCCACATGGAAGGCCCACTGGACCAGTGGAAAGATTTTGGTATCTGGCCTGAAGATGTGACTCCCAACTTGCCGCCCGGTCATGTCGATCTCACATGGTCCAAAGAAGCTGACCAAATTGAGGACGACATTGCCGAACTTATGGACATGCCACCCACTCAGAAATGCGGGAGTAAAGAGCTAACCAAAATACTCGGCTCCCTCGCACACAAACTACTAGCCAGGCTGAAGATGAATGAAGAGGGAACGTCCCGTCTCCAGCAAAGGGTGCAAGCACTCCAACAGCAGGAGGAAAACACCCAACGACTACTGGCAGAGACACAGAGAGATACCGCCCAGGCCCAACATCACATTGGGAATCTGGAGCAAGAACTCCAAAAGAGAAGCTCTCCACCCCATGAGGAGGAGGAGACGGAAGAAGGCGAGATGCCTCACACCAGCAAAAAGCTTCAACATGCCCTGGAAGAGCTCAGAGCTGAAGCTGACCAGCAAAAACAGCAAGCCAGAGCCACCAGAGAAAACCTTGAAGCCAGACTGGACCAGGCCGACACCCTGCTGGACAGAGCCCACGCGGAGCTCAAGAAAAAGGATGGTCAGATCCAGGCCCTGGAAAACCATCTGGCCGAGGCACAGAGATGTCTGCACAAGATGAATCACCAACTGATCAGCTCCCAGGAACAGCTCACCGATGCCAGAATGAAACATCGGGCTGACGCAGAAGAGATTGACCAGTTGAGACGGGGACTGAAGCAAGCATATGAGGTGAAGTCAGAATTTGGAACATCCTACGATTCAGTGATGGCACCGACTTCCTCTCCAACAATGCTGTCTCCCCCAAGGCACTCAGACCGCGCTCAAGGGACCTCTCATTGGGACAAGGTACCGCCTTGCCCAACACCGGACCTTGAGGAACCAAGAACCCAGAAGGTCCCTCTCGGAGAAGACACCACGGATGGAACAGGCCTACCAAAGCGAACGTTACACCAGCACCGTGCTACCACAAAGGAGCTTGACAAAGTAGCTCGGAATACCCCAAATCCCAGAGGAGGCCACGACATTCATGCCTACCTCCAAGACATTGACTTCCACCTCCAAAGACTGGACAATGTGACCAATGAGGACAGAGTCTACCTCATCAGGATCACATCTAGCCTGGAAGTCCGCAGCTTCTTGGATCGACAACCTAGTCGAATCAAAGCCGACGCCACGCTGCTACACGAAGCACTGACTCGGGAGTTTGCTGATCCTGAGTCAGAACAAGGTATCGCCGTCGCCTTTGATGTTAAACAGAGCAGACAAGAAGCTCCCCAAGCCTACTACAATCGCCTTCGTCGGGCATATTTTGGGTCCAGAAATGAGCCAGACATGGAAGAAGATGCGAACTTCAAGGCTCTCTTCCTTCGGAACCTCCACCCAACCATTAACCACTACCTGGGGCTCATGGCTTGTCCCCGCACCATGACAAGTCAACAACTGCGAGACCTGGCGATCAAGGCGTACCACAAACAAAGAGCAGCAAGCCACGGTGAGCATTACTCTGGTGCGCCCCCACCGCAGTCAAAGACTCAGCCAGACTGGTGGGAGACACGGCGCTATCCTAACAAGGGTAAGCTAAGACCAATGGAGCCATGGAACAAGTGGAGAGACCGACAGGGAAACCAGTTTCCTAAGCTAAGCTCTCCCCCAAGTTCCCAACGGAATCCACCACAGAATTGGCAAGACAGAAGGAGAGGTTATGATCCAGACTCGAGGCCTGGACGAACCAAGGAAGAAGAAGAGGCTAATCTACTACAGTTGCTGCGTGATTTCTTTACTCAGCATCCCCTCAAGGGTCAAGAGGACTTTCGGAAGAAAGATCCAAAATGACTAGGACGGAAGCACAAATCACGCAGGACCCCACAACCCTCACCTGAACCCACACCAGACAATGCCTACAAACTCCCTCAGAGGTCAGCCCCAAATGACACTCAACAGTCATCGGCCTTCCCTACCAGAGATATTGGAACAACTGAAGAAGTCCCACCTCAATTAGAAAGTGCTACTGACTCATGCCCAGTAAGAGCACCTGATGTTGCCGTCACCAACACAGAGCTTGATCAAGGGGATGAGCCCCCGCTGGTGCCCGGCAGCACTGTCCTGGTTGTGTGCCTTGACTCAGAGCACCAATCTGACTGTGGCGACGCCTCACCATTTCCTGGCCAGGCCCCTGTGCCACAGCTTCTGGGTGACCTGATGGAAAGGGGGGTAGCCAAGAAATTCTACCTCTCCATCACCCTGGAAGATGTTCTCACCCTCGAGGCCCTCATCGACACTGCAGCAGACATCACCCTCATGTCAGCCAGTCTCTTCTACCAGGTGCAGCACCTAGCCGCCCAGAAGAACAAAACCCTCCAGCCGAGGAAATGCTCTTTGGACGTGCAGGCATATTCACCAGTGGGCACCAGGATGGATCACATGATCCCCCTCGATTTGTCCATCGGCCCCATGAATGTAATGCACCCTGTATACATTTCCCAGCTTGAGTCCATTCCATTCCTCATTGGGAAAGATTTGCTGAACCGGTTCGAGCCATCGTTAGACTTCCAACGTCTGAAAATTTGGGCTCAAGTTAGAGAACCGCTGCCACTGTGGACACCTGACACAGCCACATGGGAATGTCAAACCCTGGCTGTCTCCTCAGACCTCACTCCACACCATGGAGAGAACGCAGCAGGAGATCAGTGTCTTGACACAAGAGACCCATACCAGCATCATGACTCCTTCCTGTGCAGGCTGGACCCTACCCAGGGATCCTTCTGCCCCAAGATCGGGAAATGCATGTGGCTCCAAGGCACGGAAGTCACAGATGTGGTCATGACCATGGAGGTAGAAGTGTCACCAGTGACAAAAGAGACTGTATGTCACGTGGAGCTTGCTGACGACCAACACCTGACAATCCATGCCATAACTGCCCAGCCTGACGCAGTACAGGCACCCAGCTGCCATAACTATTCTCAGGAGGGACCAGCAGCACCCAACATTGTGGACACGCCCACACCAATGGAACTGCCGCGACACCACTACTTTGAGGAAAATATCTGTCAAGACATGATCACCATTTATGTAGATGGGTGCGTATTCAAACATCAGGGGACCCTGAAAGCTAGAACTAGCATTCCGTGGCTCAATGACGACCCTGTCCCACCACAACAGCTCAAGCTTGGTCCTCACACATCACAGTACGCAGAGCTGGCAGCAATCTTAATCACCCTGGAGATGGCCTCCGAACGTGAAGTAAAGGACCTGCTGATCTGCAAAGACTTCAGCTATGCACGTCTCAACTTCATGTGCCATCTCCCTCACTGGACACGGAATGGCTTCAAGACATCAGGGAACAAGCCGGTCAAACACAAAGACCTCCTGCATACGTGCGATGCTCTGATTACTGCACGAAACACGCAGATCTATTGGAAGAAGGTCAGCTGTCATTCCAGACTCCCAGGACTGGACAAGACATACAATGACCACACGGATGCACTCGCTAAAGCAGGAGCACTGCATGGTGACTGTCCCCTCCCACCCACCCATGCTGTCCAGGTCGTCACCCACAGCCGAGCGCCTACCTTGATGCCAGAGGCCTCACTTCTGGAACTTTCCCTTCAGGTCTCCAACTCTGACATCGTCTCCCTCCAGCCCACTGATGCTGTGCTCAACAAGGTCTGCGATCACCTCCGCGACCTCTCTGCTAACTCGATCTCCACAACTGATCAGGCATCCCTTCCTGACCTCCATCACCTGATCATGGCTTTACCCTTTCTTCATCTTGCCGAGGGCGTACGTCTTGATGTCCCTGATGCCCACACTTCACCACGGCTCGTGGTCCCTCAGGCACAAAGGGGGGTCATGCTACTGTACGCCCACGACGCACCCTGTGCAGGACACCGCAATGCCAAAACAACCTACAAGGCACCTCTGCAGCGACGGGGTATCAATTTCCCATGGTCAGATCTACAGATTGACTGGGTAGGACCCCTGACGAGATCAGCTCGCGGAAACAAATACTTCCTCACAGTCACCTGTCAGTTCACTAAGTGGGTAGAATGCCTCCCGGCACCCAACGACACAGCCCGGACAACGGCATATCTGCTCACGAACCATGTGTTCTCCAGGTTTGGCCTCCCACTGAAAGTCAACTCAGACCGAGGCACCCACTTCACGGCCGAAGTGATGCAGGACATTTGGAAACTGTTGGGGATCAAAGCCCAGTTCCACATCAGCCACCATCCTATGGCATCCGGCCAAGTAGAACGGACCAACCGAACCGTCGTCGGTATGCTCAAGAAATATGTGGCATCCAATCAGAAAGATTGGGATGTGAAATTGCCTCTGGTGGTCATGGCAATCAGAGCCACACCCCACAAGTCCACAGGAGTGTCCCCCTTCGAACTGATGACGGGACGACAAATGACACTCCCTCTCCACCTGCTCTACCAACCTGGTGACAACAATCTCATCACAGCCTACACCACACAACAATATCTGGACAGCCTGCACCAGCATTTGAGAGCTTCCTTTGCATTCGCCCAACAAAACCTGCAAAGAACCGCAGAGGGCAGGAAAGCCTACTATGACCAGAAAACCTCACAAGATGAACTCCAAGTGGGAGACAAAATCTGGTACTATAGGTTTGTGCAACCAAACTCAGCACAAAGACTTTCCAGGAAGCTTCTACCACGCTGGTAGGGACCACATGAGATCGTGGACAAACTGTCACCTGTGGCTTACCGAATCCGAACCAACAAAGGCACCCACGAAACATGCCTCAAGTGGGTTCATCGGAATCAAATCAAGAAACACCAAGCCCAGAGAAAGCCTGAAACACCCACCAACCAGTCTTCTCAAGACGAAGCCAGCAGCTTGGAATAAACCACATTCCGACCAAAAGAAAGACATCTTTTCAGTCTGAAATCTCCCCAAACTCCCAAGGAGAAAGACCAAAGAGAAAGGGGAGGAAAGATGGTCACAGATAGGGTAGATTAAGGTGGTGGGCCTGACTACTGATATCTGGGTGACCTTTTCAGTTTTTGCCGTACTTATCTGTTTCTTTCTTTTGATAGCTTTTCATTTTATTTTGGTTGTTGTTTTTGGTAAGGACCTGGGGTGGCTCACGCGTGCCCGGGAAATTACTGAAGAGGATCCGGTTTTGCAATTTTCTTTGTCCCGTTTGTTTCTTTGCAATTGTTCTCTGGCCGAGAATTGTTGCCCACTATTTCTTTCTCCTGTTCTCTTTTGCACCGGTGTGCACAACATTCAGAGTCTCGACTCACCACCTCACTCCTAACCTGGTCTTTTATTTTCTACCCCCTATTACTAGGATGATGCTGCCCCCGCTATTAGCATTACTCTGCCTAGGAGGCTGAGGCTCCAGTCTGACACGGCGTTCCCTGGACCTCCGCCTGGCACCGTCTTCCGGGGACAGCCCGGTCTCGTGACTACCAACTGTTGTACCCACACAGAAAGAGTATTCGTCTGACGATGTCAACCGAGCCCATTACCTGCACGAGAGACCCCAAACTAGTGGGACAGGTGTCAGATGGACTCAGGATGCCCTGCATCATGCTGCCGCTGACACTACCCACAGGTTGGAGCAGTAACCCAATGACCGTGACCCAAGCTGAGTCCAATCGATGGCCCAAGAGGCTCCTGAGCACCCTGCTGGGAGCTGCAGCAGCCGTTGGCAACCTGTTCGACATAAGATTCACCACTCCTCGCGGTCCCAGAAGCCAGGCGCCAGCCCCTGCGCCTCCTCCCTGTCCATCCTGTCACTGTGCCACCCAGAGTGCCAAACAATGGGATGTCAACAATGCCTCGTTGCATGGTGGTGATCCTGTTTCAACTTCCGTCGCCTGAATGATGGCAATGCCATCATCAGCCGAAAGGGGGGATATGTAGGATCACACATGCACATATCACAGGGCCTAAATTCCAGGTGGCCTGAGACAAGGCCGAGCCTGGTACGAGAGGCACCAAAGGGGGGTTACACACACAAACACACACACACAGATAACCAGGGAGGCTAGCACTCCAACTTTTATTGCCCAAAGATTTAGGGACCTACAGACAAGCAGAGTGGACTTCACGGACAGGGGTCCCTCGACTTGGCACCCAACCCCCTCCACATACACTCTGCCTTACATTTCACTCACCCAACAGACAAACACCCTAAAGGAAGTTTCATTTAAGTTTGGCTTTTGTATACCCTGTATATTGATTTACTCACGACTACTAGTCTCAATATACAGATACGTTATGTTTGTATGTGTCCTAACTTTTAGAGAGTCTTCTGTGTTAAAAACCCCCCCTTCTCTTCCAACATTCCTTTGTGGTCCTTATCTGATCTTGGTGAACAGTCACCAAGTTTCTTTGTTCCTACCATGCTATGTTAAAAGAACTGAATTAAGGTGTATCTTATCCATTCTGGAGAAGATGAATTGGCACAAGCCACACCAAACAAAATATGTTGTTTCCAGATGTGCAACTTATATTGATATTACCACAAACTAACGGCCACGCCTATCTATGGATAAGATGTGCTGTTTGTAATAGGAATATTCGATGTAATATCCGCACAAAGTGTAACATCTGTTGAGGTGCAACCCAAAACCCCTGTATCCTATACTGATATGAATCAGTCACATAGATACAATAATTAATTGTTTAATCAATTAATGCAGATGGTATGAGGTATGTACCTGTGAAGCTGGTATGGCATGTTTGGTATCAAACTGATTGTTAATCACCCCTGATTCCAAATCTGGTCAGTGATTACCATAAAAGTGGATGTATCAAAAGTTATAACAGCTTAATGAAAATCATCAGTAAAGGTAGAATCTGGCGGGCCATAAATCCCCAAAAGGACTGATACAGACCCCCTTCCGAAAGCCCGCCAAATGGATGGCCAGCCATTGGGCCAGGAGTCGAATTCCTGGTCATCCCTATTCATGAACTTTAGACCATAAAAATCCTGGCACCTCAGAACAAAGGAGGAGCAGAACAACCGCCAACCAGAGCAGAACAACTGCCAGCCGGCGCAGAGAAAACCATCCGCCCGAAGGAGAACATCAGCCCGGGAGAAGAGAAACCCACAAGAAGCCCTCCGGTGAAGGCCCAGCTGAACAGAGAACAGCACCCAAGACAAAGCTTCACCAGGAGAGAGAATCTAAAAGGGACTCCACTCCACTGCTCCAAACGCCGCGCCTTCCTGAGTGCCATCAGCTCAGCAGCTCTGCCATCAACTGCCAAGACCCCCCCCCACTCTTCAACCAAGTAAACCAACTTCCTTTCATTCTAACAACTTAAGCTGTTCTGTTTAACCTGCTATAAGACTTTAGGGTCGTGTTTCCACAAACTATGCTTGCTTTGCAGAACAGTATTTCCCATTTCAGGTTACTCATTTAAATCCGGTCATTGCATTTTCATAATTACATTGTTTGTTTTATTCCGTTATTTCGTGTTTGTTGTTTGTGTTAGGTGTAATGTCTGTCTTATGTCAGTTGTAGTGTTAGCTAGGAATAAATGCATGTCTTTTACACAACTTTACCCTCCGTCATTGTGTGTCTCATAATAAGTTCCTGCCATTGTGCGATCTTGCTACACGCTCTGAACCTCAAACTCGCCTGAAACATCGCGAGACTCTCTCTCATTGGCCGTGAGGGGAGCTTCGCTACCAATCGTGTACATTACCTGCTGATGCAGCTCGCTGGACGAGCCTTCTAACCCAGGTTACTAAGCGATACTGGTAATTAGTGAATCCCATTTAAGTCTCACATTAACAGACTCACAGGGATACCGCAATTGAGTTTGGAGGAGCCGACCATTCGGCATAACGATTGATTAATAATCAGCATTAAATAATAATTAATTAAACTTTAATTAATTCAAACATATTGGTGGAGAATATTACAATTTATTTGAGCTATTAATTCCTACATAGCAACACCTTAGCAACCATCTAGCTACGCCTAGCAACCAGCTACTGGGACCATAGCAACACCTTCTGACAACATAACAACCACCTAGCAACACCTTAGCAACCACCTAGAATTGCATAGCAACACCATAGCAACCATCTAGCTATGCCTAGCAACCAGCTACTGAGACCGTAGCAACGCCTTCTGACATCATAGCAACCCAATTGCAGCACCTAGCAACCACCTAGCAACACCTTAGCAACCACCTAGAATTGCATAGCAACACCATAGCAACCATCTAGCTATGCCTAGCAACCAGCTACTGAGACCATAGCAACGCCTTCTGACATCATAGCAACCCAATTGCAGCACCTAGCAACCACCTAGCAACACCTTAGCAACCACCTAGAATTGCATAGCAACACCATAGCAACCATCTAGCTATGTCTAGCAACCAGCTACTGAGACCATAGCAATGCCTTCTGACATCATAGCAACCCACTTGCAGCACCTAGCAACCACCTAGCAACACCATAGCAACCACCTAGAATTGCATAGCAACCAGCTACCAACACCCTTGCAATGCCTAATAACAACATTGCAACCACCTAGCAATGCCTATCGGCACTACAGCAACCGCCTAGCAGCACCATAGCACCAAACTAGCAACATCATAGCAATCACCTAGCAGTGCACAGGCTCTTCCACGGTCAGCGGAATAGGCCCATCTCAAAATTTCTTCAGGAATTTTCGTTTCTAGTTATGGGCCTATTCATGTAATGAAAGGCCCATATTACTCTTCACCTAGTAAATTACATTTAGCCAATTTGCGCTGAGCCCGTGAAAGGCACAGAGCTCACTTTGATGGCAAATCGTAGGGCTTACTTAGCTGCACGGATTGACATATCGTTTGTCTCCGTACTGCTTACGGATTGCGTGCAATTGCCTCTCAAAGTCGAAAAAAAACTTTATTATTATGGGCCTATTCATGTAATGAAAGGCCCATATTGTTCTTCACCTAGTAAACTACATTTTGCCAATTTGCGCTGAGCCCGTGAATGGCACGGAGCTCACTTTCGTAGCAAATCGTAGGGCTTGCCTAGCCGGACGGATTGACATATCGCTTGTCTCTGTACTCCTTACGGATTGCGTGCAGTTGCCTCTCAAAGTCGAAAAAAAAACTTTATTATTATTTATTTATTATGGGCCTATTCATGTAATGAAAGGCCCATATTGTTCTTCACCTAGTAAACTACATTTTGCCAATTTGCGCTGAGCCCGTGAAAGGCACGGAACTCACTTTGGTGCCAAATCGTAGGGCTTACTTAGCTGCACGGATTGACATATCGTTTGTCTCCGTACTGCTTACGGATTGCGTGAAGTTGCCTCTCAAAGTCGAAAAAAAAACTTTATTATTATTATGGGCCTATTCATGTAATGAAAGGCCCATATTGTTCTTCACCTAGTAAACTACATTTTGCCAATTTGCGCTGAGCCCGTGAAAGGCACGGAGCTCACGTTGGGGCCAAATCGTAGGGCTTACCTTGCCGGACGGATTGACATATCGTTTGTCTCCGTACTGCTTACGGATTGCGTGCAATTCCCTCTCAAAGTGGAAAAAAAACTTTATTATTTATTATTATGGGCCTATTCATGTAATGAAAGGCCCATATTGTTCTTCACCTAGTAAACTACATTTTGCCAATTTGCGCTGAGCCCGTGAAAGGCACGGAGCTCACTTTGATGCCAAATCGTAGGGCTTGCCTGGCCGGACGGATTGACATATCGCTTGTCTCCCTACTGCTTACGGATTGCGTGCAATTCCCTCTCAAAGTGGAAAAAAAACTTTATTATTTATTATTATGGGCCTATTCATGTAATGAAAGGCCCATATTGTTCTTCACCTAGTAAATTACATTTAGCCAGTTTGCGCCGAGCCCGTGAAAGGCACGGAGCTCACTTTGGTGCCAAATCGTAGGGCTTGCTTAGCCGGACGGATTGACATATAGTTTGTCTCCGTACTGCTTATAGATTGCGTGCAATTGCCTCTCAAAGTCGAAAAAAAAACTTTATTATTATTATGGGCCTATTCATGTAATGAAAGGCCCATATTGTTCTTCACCTAGTAAACTACATTTTGCCAATTTGCGCTGAGCCCGTGAAAGGCACGGAGCTCACTTTCGTGCCAAATCGTAGGGCTTACTTAGCTGCACGGATTGACATATCGCTTGTCTCCGTCCTCCTTACGGATTTCGTGCAATTCCCTCTCAAAGTCGAAAAAAAACTTTATTATTTATTATGGGCCTATTCATGTAATGAAAGGCCCATATTGTTCTTCACCTAGTTATGGGCCTATTCATGTAATGAAAGGCCCATATTGTTCTTCACCTAGTAAACTACATTTTGCCAATTTGCGCTGAGCCCGTGAAAGGCACGGAGCTCACTTTGGTGCCAAATCGTAGGGCTTCCTTAGCTGCACGGATTGACATATCGTTTGTCTCCGTACTGCTTACGGATTGCGTGCAATTGCCTCTCAAAGTCGAAAAAAAAACTTTATTATTATTTATTATTATTATTCTTCCGTGATTTTCGGCAATTAATGCGGGTCGTACCGTAGCGTGCAGCCAGGCAATCTATATGTCAAAAGTGAGTCCTTGTTTGTGTGAGGTGTGCTATTACTTTTCTGCGCAGAATATGTTACCATGGCGACGTTATTCACGTTAAAACACACTAAAAATCCCATAGGAATGCATTAAATGCTAACTTTTACCTAGCATTAGCCATGTGAATAGTAGTAAGGCGCATCTTTTTTCATGGGAGTGAATGGCCCATTGACTTCAATGCATTTCAGTCAAAGTTGTCCCACTCGGCCAGCGTTCATACCAGAGCAACAAGACTTGGTATTCAACCTTAGGCCTCATCACCCAACACCCCAAGTCCAACATCTTGACCCGCACTCGTCTTTCATCCCTCGTTCTCTCCCATTGACTTCAATGCATTTCAGTCATAGTTTTACCACTCGGGCAGCATTCATACCATAACAACAAGACTCGGTATTCAAGCTTAGGCCTCATCCCCCAACACATTAAGACCACCATCTTGACCCGCACTCGTTTTTCATCCCTCGTTCTCTCCCATTGACTTCAATGCATTTCAGTCAAAGTTTTCCCACTGGGCCACAGTTCATACCACACCAACAAGACTCGGTATTATACCGTAGGCCTCATCACTCAACACCGCAAGTCCAACATCTTGACCCGCACTCGTCTTTCATCCCTCGTTCTCTCCCATTGACTTCAATGCATTTCAGTCAAAGTTTACCCACTCGGCCAGCGTTCATGCCACAGCAACAAGACTCGGTATTCAACCTCAGGCCTCATCACCCAACACCCCAAGTCCACCATCTTGACCCGCACTCATCTTTCATCCCTCGTTCTCTCCCATTGACTTCAATGTATTTCAGTCAAAGTTGTCCCACTCGGCCAGCATTCATACCACAGCAACAAGACTTGGTATTCAACCTCAGGCCTCATCACCAAACACCTAGCAACTGCCTAGCAACCACCTAGCAACACCTTAGCAACTACCTAGAATTGCATAGCAACACCATAGCAACCATCTAGCTATGCCTAGCAACCAGCTACTGAGACCATAGCAACGCCTTCTGACATCATAGCAACCCACTTGCAGCACCTAGCAACCACCTAGCAACTCCTTAGCAACCACCTAGAATTGCATAGCAACACCATAGCAACCATCTAGCTATGCCTAGCAACCAGCTACTGAGACCATAGCAACGCCTTCTGACATCATAGCAACCCACTTGCAGCACCTAGCAACCACCTAGCAACACCTTAGCAACCACCTAGAATTGCATAGCAACACCATAGCAACCATCTAGCTATGCCTAGCAACCAGCTACTGAGACCATAGCAACGCCTTCTGACATCATAGCAACCCACTTGCAGCACCTAGCAACCACCTAGCAACACCTTAGCAACCACCTAGAATTGCATAGCAACACCATAGCAACCATCTAGCTATGCCTAGCAACCAGCTACTGAGACCATAGCAACGCCTTCTGACATCATAGCAACCCACTTGCAGCACCTAGCAACCACCTAGCAACACCTTAGCAACCACCTAGAATTGCATAGCAACACCATAGCAACCATCTAGCTATGCCTAGCAACCAGCTACTGAGACCATAGCAACGCCTTCTGACATCATAGCAACCCACTTGCAGCACCTAGCAACCACCTAGCAACACCTTAGCAACCACCTATAATTGCATAGCAACACCATAGCAACCATCTCGCTATGCCTAGCAACCAGCTACTGAGACCATAGCAACGCCTTCTGACATCATAGCAACCCACTTGCAGCACCTAGCAACCACCTAGCAACACATTAGCAACCACCTAGAATTGCATAGCAACACCATAGCAACCATCTAGCTATGCCTAGCAACCAGCTACTGAGACCATAGCAACGCCTTCTGACATCATAGCAACCCACTTGCAGCACCTAGCAACCACCTAGCAACACCATAGCAACCACCTAGAATTGCATAGCAACACCATAGCAACCATCTAGCTATGCCTAGCAACCAGCTACTGAGACCATAGCAACGCCTTCTGATATCATAGCAACCAGCTTGCAGCACCTAGCAACCACCTAGCAACACCTTAGCAACCACCTATAATTGCATAGCAACACCATAGCAACCATCTAGCTATGCTTAGCAACCAGCTACTGAGACCATAGCAACAACTTCTGATATCATAGCAACGCACTTGCAGCACCTAGCAAACACCTAGCAACACCATAGCAACCACCTAGAATTGCATAGCAACACCATAGCAACCATCTAGCTATGCCTAGCAACCAGCTACTGAGACCATAGCAACGCCTTCTGACATCATAGCAACCAGCTTACAGCACCTAGCAACCACCTAGCAACACCTTAGCAACCACCTAGAATTGCATACCAACACCATAGCAACCATCTAGCTATGCCTAGCAACCAGCTACTGAGACCATAGCAACGCCATCTGACATCATAGCAACCCACTTGCAGAACCTAGCAACCACCTAGCAACACCTTAGCAACCGCCTATAATTGCATAGCAACACCATTGCAACCATCTAGCTATGCCTAGCAACCAGCTACTGAGACCTTAGCAACGCCTTCTGACATCATAGCAACCGACTTGCAGCACCTAGCAACCACCTAGCAACACCATAGCAACCACCAAAAAATGCATAGCAACACCATAGCAACCATTTAGCTATGCCTAGCAACCAGCTACTGAGACCATAGCAACACCTTCTGAGGCCATAGCAACCACCTTTCAGCAGCTAGTAACCACCTAGCAACACCATAGCAACCACCAAAAAATGCATAGCAACACCATAGCAACCATTTAGCTATGCCTAGCAACCAGCTGCTGAGACCATAGCAAGGCCTTCTGATGCCATTGCAAACACCTTGCAGCACCTAGCAACCACCATGCAACACCATAGCAACCATGTAGCAACGCCTAGCAACCAGCTACCAACACCCTTGCAATGCCTATTAACAACATTGCAACCACCTAGCAATGCCTAGTGGCACTACAGCAACCGCCTAGCAGCACCATAGCACCAAACTAGCAACATCATCGCAATCACCTAGCAGTGCACAGACCAGCCACTTTATTAGTAGCACAGGCTCTTCCTCGGTCAGCAGAATAGGCCCATCTCAAAATTTCTTCAGGAATTTTCGTTTCTAGTTATTATTATTATTCTTCCGTAGATTTTCGGCAATTAATGCGGGTCGTACCGTAGCGTGCAGCCAGGCAATCTATATATCAAAAGTGAGTCCTTGGTTGTGTGAGGTGTGCTATTACTTTTCTGCGCAGAATATGTTACCATGGCGACGTTATTCACATTAAAACACACTAAAAATCCCATAGGAATGCATTAAATGCTAACTTTTACCTAGCATTAGCCATGTGAATAGTAGTAAGGCGCGTCTTTTTTCATGGGAGTGAATGGCCCATTGGCTTCAATGCATTTCAGTCAAAGTTGTCCCACTCGGCCAGCGTTCATACCACAGCAACAAGACTAGGTATTCAACCTCAGGCCTCATCACCCAACACCCCAAGTCCACCATCTTGACCCGCACTCGTCTTTCATCCCTCGTTCTCTCCCATTGACTTCAATACATTTCAGTCAAAGTTGTCCCACTCGGCCAGCGTTCATACCACAGCAAGAAGACTCGGTATTCAACCTCAGGCCTCATCACCCAACACCCCAAGTCCACCATCCTGACCCGCACTCGTCTTTCATCCCTCGTTCTCTCCCATTGGCTTCAATGCATTTCAGTCAAAGTTGTCCCACTCGGCCAGCGTTCATACCACAGCAACAAGACTCGGTATTCAACCTCAGGCCTCATCACCCAACACCCCAAGTCCAACATCTTGACCCGCACTCGTCTTTCATCCCTCGTTCTCTCCCATTGACTTCAATGCATTTCAGTCAAAGTTGTCCCACTCGGCCAGCGTTCATACCACAGCAACAAGACTCGGTATTCAACCTTAGGCCTCATCACCCAACACCCCAAGTCCACCATCTTGACCCGCACTCGTCTTTCATCCCTCGTTCTCTCCCATTGACTTCAATGCATTTCAGTCAAAGTTTTCCTACTCGGCCAGTGTTCACGCCACAACAATAACACTCGGTATTAAACCTTAGGCCTCATCACCAAACACCTTAAGACCACCATCTTCACCAGCACTCCTCTTTCATCCCTCGTTCTCTCCCATTGACTTTATTGCGTTTCGGACAAAGTTTTCCTACTAGGCCAGGGTTTGTGCCACAACAATAAGACTCGTTATTAAACCTCAGGCACCATCACCAAACACATAGCTACTGCCTAGCAACCACCTAGCAACACCTTAGCAACCACCTAGAATTGCATAGCAACACCATAGCAACCATCTAGCTATGCCTAGCAACCAGCTACTGAGACCTTAGCAACGCCTTCTGACATCATAGCAGCCCAATTGCAGCACCTAGCAACCACCTAGCAACACCTTAGCAACCACCTAGAATTGCATAGCAACACCATAGCAACCATCTAGCTATGCCTAGCAACCAGCTACTGAGACCTTAGCAACGCCTTCTGACATCATAGCAGCCCAATTGCAGCACCTAGCAACCACCTAGCAACACCTTAGCAACCACCTAGAATTGCATAGCAACACCATAGCAACCATCTAGCTATGCCTAGCAACCAGCTACTGAGACCTTAGCAACGCCTTCTGACATCAAAGCAGCCCAATTGCAGCACCTAGCAACCACCTAGCAACACCTTACCAACCACCTAGAATTGCATAGCAACACCATAGCAACCATCTAGCTATGCCTAGCAACCAGCTACTGAGACCTTAGCAACGCCTTCTGACATCATAGCAGCCCAATTGCAGCACCTAGCAACCACCTAGCAACACCTTAGCAACCACCTAGAATTGCATAGCAACACCCTAGCAACCATCTAGCTAAGCCTAGCAACCAGCTACTGAGACCTTAGCAACGCCTTCTGACATCATAGCAACCCACTTGCAGCACCTAGCAACCACCTAGCAACACCTTAGCAACCACCTAGAATTGCATAGCAACACCATAGCAACCATCTAGCTATGCCTAGCAACCAGCTACTGAGACCTTAGCAACGCCATCTGACATCTTAGCAACCCACTTGCAGCACCTAGCAACCACCTAGCAACACCTTAGCAACCACCTAGAATTGCATAGCAACACCATAGCAACCATCTAGCTATGCCTAGCAACCAGCAACTGAGACCATAGCAAGGCCTTCTGACATCATAGCAACCCGCTTGCAGCACCTAGCAACCACCTAGCAACACCTTAGCAACCACCTTGAATTGCATAGCAACACCATAGCAACCATCTAGCTATGCCTAGCAACCAGCTACTGAGACCATAGCAACGCCTTCTGACATCATAGCAACCAGCTTGCAGCACCTAGCAACCACCTAGCAACACCATAGCAACCACCTAGAATTGCATAGCAGCACCATAGCAACCATCTAGCTATGCCAAGCAACCAGCTACTGAGACCATAGCAACACCTTCTGAGGCCATAGCAACCACCTTTCAGCAGCTAGTAACCACCTAGCAACACCATAGCAACCACCAAAAAATGCATAGCAACACCATAGCAACCATTTAGCTATGCCTAGCAACCAGCTGCTGAGACCATAGCAAGGCCTTCTGATGACATTGCAACCACCTAGCAATGCCTAGCGGCACTACAGCAACCGCCTAGCAGCACCATACCACCAAACTAGCAACATCATAGTAATCACCTAGTAGTGCACAGACCTGCCACTTTATTAGTAGCACAGGCTCTTCCTCGGTCAGCGGAATAGGCCCATCTCAAAATTTCTTCAGGAATTTTCGTTTCTAGTTATGGGCCTATTCATGTAATGAAAGGCCCATATTGTTCTTCACCTAGTAATTTATTATTATTCTTCCGTGATTTTCGGCAATTAATGCGGGTCGTACCGTAGCGTGCAGCCAGGCAATCTATATATCAAAAGTGAGTCCTTCATGGTGTGAGGTGTGCTATTACTTTTCTGCGCAGAATATGTTACCATGGCGACGTTATTCACGTTAAAACACACTTAAAATCCCATAGGAATGCATTGAATGCTAACTTTTACCTAGCATTAGCCATGTGAATAGTAGTAAGGCGCATCTTTTTTCATGGGAGTGAATGGCCCATTGGCTTCAATGCATTTCAGTCAAAGTTGTCCCACTCAGCCAGCGTTCATACCACAGCAACAAGACTCGGTATTCAACCTTAGGCCTCATCACCAAACACCCCAAGTCCACCATCTTGACCCGCACTCGTCTTTCATCCCTCGTTCTCTCCCATTGACTTCAATGCATTTCAGTCAAAGTTTTCCCACTCGGCCAGCGTACATACTACAGCAACAAGACTCGGTATTCAACCTTAGGCCTCATCACCCAATGCCCCAAGTCCACCATCTTGACCCGCACTCGTCTTTCATCCCTCGTTCTCTCCCATTGACTTCAATACATTTCAGTCAAAGTTTTCCCACTCGGCCAGCGTTCATACCACAGCAATAAGACTCGGTATTAAACCACAGGCATCATCACACAACACCTTAAGACCACCATCCTGACCCGCACTCGTCTTTCATCCCTCGTTCTCTCCCATTGACTTCAATGCATTTCAGTCAAAGTTGTCCCACTTGGCCAGCGTTCATACCAGAGCAACAAGACTTGGTATTCAACCTTAGGCCTCATCACCCCACACCCCAAGTCCAACATCTTCACCCGCACTCGTCTTTCATCCCTCGTTCTCTCCCATTGACTTCAATGCATTTCTGTCAAAGTTTCATTATTTGGCCACTACTTCTGCCACAGCTACAAGACTGAATAATTAAATCAATAAGTAAAAGCACCAGCTCTTCCTCGGTCAGCAGAATAGGCCCATCTCAAAATTTCTTCAGGAATTTTCGTTTCTAGTTATTATTATTATTCTTCCGTAGATTTTCGGCAATTAATGCGGGTCGTACCGTAACGTGCACCGAGGCAATCTATATATCAAAAGTGAGTCCTTCATGGTGTGAGGTGTGCTATTACTTTTCTGCGCAGAATATGTTACCATGGCGACGTTATTCACGTTAAAACACACTTAAAATCCCATAGAAATGCATTGAATGCTAACTTTTACCTAGCATTAGCCTGACTAACCATGTGAATAGTAGTAAGGCGCATCTTTTTTCATGGGAGTGAATGGCCCATTGGCTTCAATGCATTTCAGTCAAAGTTGTCCCACTCGGCCAGCCTTCATACCACAGCAACAAGACTCGGTATTCAACCTCAGGCCTCATCACCCAACACCCCAAGTCCAACATCTTGACCCGCACTCATCTTTCATCCCTCGTTCTCTGCCATTGACTTCAATGTATTTCAGTCAAATATTTCCTACTCGGCCAGTGTTCATGCCACAGCAACAACACTCGGTATTCAACCTCAGGCCTATTCACCCAACACCCCAAGTCAACCAACTTGACCCGCACTCGTCTTTCATCCCTCGTTCTCTCCCATTGACTTCAATGCATTTCAGTCAAAGTTTTCCTACTGGCCCAGCGTTCATACCACAGCAACAAGACTCGGTATTCAACCTTAGGCCTCATCACCCAACACCCCAAGTCCACCATCTTGACCCGCACTCGTCTTTCATCCCTCGTTCTCTCCCATTGACTTCAATGCATTTCAGTCAAAGTTGTCCCACTGGGCCAGCGTTCATACCACAGCAACAAGACTCGGTATTCAACCTTAGGCCTCATCACACAACACCTTAAGACCACCATCCTGACCCGTACTCGTCTTTCATCCCTCGTTCTCTCCTATTGACATCAATGCATTTCTGTCAAAGTTTCCCTATTTGTCCACTGCTCCTCTCACTGCTACAAGACTAAATAATTAAATCAATAAGTAAAGGCACCTGCTCTTCCTCGGTCAGCAGAATAGGCCCATCTCAAAATTTCTTCAGGAATTTTCGTTTCTAGTTATGGGCCTATTCATGTAATGAAAGGCCCATATTGTTCTTCACCTAGTAAACTACATTTTGCCAATTTGCGCTGAGCCCGTGAAAGGCACGGAGCTCACTTTCGTGCCAAATCGTAGGGCTTACTTAGCTGCACGGATTGACATATCGTTTGTCTCCGTACTGCTTACGGATTGCGTGCAATTGCCTCTCAAAGTCGAAAAAAAAACTTTATTATTATTATGGGCCTATTCATGTAATGAAAGGCCCATATTGTTCTTCACCTAGTAAACTACATTTTGCCAATTTGCGCTGAGCCCGTGAAAGGCACGGAGCTCACTTTGGTGCCAAATCGTAGGGCTTACTTAGCTGCACGGATTGACATATCGTTTGTCTCCGTACTGCTTACGGATTGCGTGCAATTGCCTCTCAAAGTCGAAAAAAAAACTTTATTATTATTATGGGCCTATTCATGTAATGAAAGGCCCATATTGTTCTTCACCTAGTAATTATTATTTATTATTATTCTTCCGTGATTTTCGGCAATTAATGCGGGTCGTACCGTAGCGTGCAGCCAGGCAATCTATATATCAAAAGTGAGTCCTTGGTTGTGTGAGGTGTGCTATTACTTTTCTGCGCAGAATATGTTACCATGGCGACGTTATTCACGTTCAAACACACTTAAAATCCCATCGGAATGCATTGAATGCTAACTTTTACCTAGCATTAGCCTGACAAACCATGTGAATAGTAGTAAGGCGCATCTTTTTTCATGGGAGTGAATGGCCCATTGGCTTCAATGTATTCCAGTCAAAGTTGTCCCACTCGGCCAGCGTTCATACCACAGCAACAAGACTCGGTATTCAACCTTAGGCCTCATCACCCAACACCCCAAGTCCAACATCTTGACCCGCACTCGTCTTTCATCCCTCGTTCTCTCCCATTGACTTCAATGCATTTCAATCAAAGTTTTCCCACTCGGCCAGCGTTCATGCCACAGCAACAAGACTCGGTATTCAACCTTAGGCCTCATCACCCAACACCCCAAGTCCAACATCTTGACCCACACTCGTCTTTCATCCCTCGTTCTCTCCCATTGACTTCAATGCATTTCAGTTAAAGTTTTGCTATTCGGCCAGCGTTCATGCCTCAGCAACAAGACTCGGTATTTGACCTCAGGCCTCATCACCCAACACCCCAAGTCCACCATCTTGACCCGCACTCGTCTTTCATCCCTCGTTCTCTCCCATTGACTTCAATGCATTTCAATCAAAGTTTTCCTACTCGGCCATTGTTCATACCACAGCAACAAGACTCGGTATTCAACCTTAGGCCTCATCACCCAGCACCCCAAGTCCACCATCTTCACCCGCACTCGTCTTTCATCCCTCGTTCTCTCCCATTGACTTCAATGCATTTTAGTCAAAGTTTTCCCACTCGGCCAGCGTTCATACCACAGCAACAAGACTCGGTATTCAACCTTAGGCCTCATCACCCAACACCCCAAGTCCAACATCTTGACCCGCACTCGTCTTTCATCCCTCGTTCTCTCCCATTGACTTCAATGCATTTTAGTCAAAGTTTTCCCACTCGGCCAGCGTTCATACCACAGCAACAAGACTCGGTATTCAACCTTAGGCCTCATCACCCAACACCCCAAGTCCAACATCTTGACCCGCACTCGTCTTTCATCCCTCGTTCTCTCCCATTGACTTCAATACATCTCAGTCAAAGTTTTCCCACTCGGCCAGCGTTCATACCACAGCAATAAGACTCGGTATTCATCCACAGGGATCATCACACAACACTTTAAGACCACCATCCTGACCCGCACTCGTCTTTCATCCCTCGTTCTCTCCCATTGACTTCAATGCATTTCAGTCAAAGTTTTCCCACTGGGCCAGCGTTCATACCACAGCAACAAGACTCGGTATTCAACCTTAGGCCTCATCACCCAACGCCCCAAGTCCACCATCTTCACCTGCACTCGTCTTTCATCCCTCGTTCTCTCCCATTGACTTCAATGCATTTCAGTCAAAGTTTTCCCACTGGGCAAGTGTTCATACCACAGCAACAAGACTCGGTATTACACCGTAGGCCTCATCACTCAACACCCCAAGTCCACCATCTTGACCCGCACTCGTCTTTCATCCCTCGTTCTCTCCCATTGACTTCAATGCATTTCAATCAAAGTTTTGCAAATTAGCCAGTGTTAATGCCACAGCAACAAGACTTGGTATTCAACCTTAGGCCTCATCACCAAACACCTTAAGACCACCATCTTCACCCGCACTCGTCTTTCATCCCTCGTTCTCTCCCATTGACTTCAATGCATTTTAGTCAAAGTTTTCCCACTCGGCCAGCGTTCATACCACAGCAACAAGACTCGGTATTCAACCTTAGGCCTCATCACCCAACACCCCAAGTCCAACATCTTGACCCGCACTCGTCTTTCATCCCTCGTTCTCTCCTATTGACTTCAATACATCTCATTCAAAGTTTTCCCACTCGGCCAGCGTTCATACCACAGCAACAAGACTAGGTATTCAACCTTAGGCCTCATCACGCAACACCTTAAGTCCACCATCTTGACCCGCACTCGTCTTTCATCCCTCGTTCTCTCCCATTGACTTCAATGCATTTCAATCAAAGTTTTGCCAATTAGGCAGTGTTAATGCCACAGCAACAAGACTTGGTATTCAACCTCAGGCCTCATCACCAAACACCTAGCAACTGCCTAGCAACCACCTAGCAACACCTTAGCAACTACCTACAATTTCATAGCAACACCTTAGCAACCATCTAGCTATGCCTAGCAACCAGCTACGGAGCCCATAGCAACACCTTCTGACAACATAGCAACCACCTAGCAACACCTTAGCAACCACCTACAATTGCATAGCAACACCATAGCAACCATCTAGTTATTATTTATTATTCTTCCGTGATTTTCGGCAATTAATGCGGGTCGTACCGTAGCATGCAGCCAGGCAAGCTATATATCGAAAGTGAGTCCTTCATGGTGTGAGGTGTGCTATTACTTTTCTGCGCAGAATATGTTACCATGGCGACGTTATTCACGTTAAAACACACTAAAAATCCCATAGGAATGCATTATATGCTAACTTTTACCTAGCATTAGCCATGTGAATAGTAGTAAGGCGCATCTTTTTTCATGGGAGTGAATGGCCCATTGGCTTCAATGCATTTCAGTCAAAGTTGTCCCACTCGGCCAGCGTTCATACCAGAGCAACAAGACTTGGTATTCAACCTTAGGCCACATCACCCAACACCCCAAGTCCACCATCTTGACCCGCACTCGTCTTTCATCCCTCGTTCTCTCCCATTGACTTCAATGCATTTCAGTCAAAGTTTTCCTATTCGGCCAGTCTTCATACCACAGCAACAAGACTCGGTAATCAACCTTAGGCCTCATCACCCAACACCCCAAGTCCAACATCTTGACCCGCACTCGTCTTTCATCCCTCGTTCTCTCCCATTGACTTCAATACATCTCAGTCAAAGTTTTCCCACTCGGCCAGCATTCATACCACAGCAATAAGACTCGGTATTCATCCACAGGGATCATCACACAACACTTTAAGACCACCATCCTGACCCGCACTCGTCTTTCATCCCTCGTTCTCTCCCATTGACTTCAATGCATTTCAATCAAAGTTTTGCCAATTAGCCAGTGTTAATGCCACAGCAACAAGACTTGGTATTCAACCTCAGGCCTCATCACCAAACACCTAGCAACTGCCTAGCAACCACCTAGCAACACCTTAGCAACTACCTACAATTTCATAGCAACACCTTAGCAACCATCTAGCTATGCCTAGCAACCAGCTACGGAGCCCATAGCAACACCTTCTGACAACATAGCAACCACCTAGCAACACCTTAGCAACCACCTAGAATTGCATAGCAACACCATAGCAACCATCTAGCTATGCCTAGCAACCAGCTACTGAGACCTTAGCAACGCCTTCTGACATCATTGCAACCCACTTGCAGCACCTAGCAACCACCTAGCAACACCTTAGCAACCACCTATAATTGCATAGCAACACCATTGCAACCATCTAGCTATGCCTAGCAACCAGCTACTGAGACCTTAGCAACGCCTTCTGACATCATAGCAACCGACTTGCAGCACCTAGCAACACCATAGCAACCACCAAAAAATGCATAGCAACACCATAGCAACCATTTAGCTATGCCTAGCAACCAGCTACTGAGACCATAGCAACACCTTCTGCGGCCATAGCAACCACCTTTCAGCAGCTAGTAACCACCTAGCAACACCATAGCAACCACCAAAAAATGCATAGCAACAACATAGCAACCATTTCGCTATGCCTAGCAACCAGCTGCTGAGACCATAGCAAGGCCTTCTGATGCCATTGCAAACACCTTGCAGCACCTAGCAACCACCATGCAACACCATAGCAACCATGTAGCAACGCCTAGCAACCAGCTACCAACACCCTTGCAATGCCTATTAACAACATTGCAACCACCTAGCAATGCCTAGCGGCACTACAGCAACCGCCTAGCAGCACCATAGCACCAAACTAGCAACATCAAAGCAATCACCTAGCAGTGCACAGACGAGCCACTTTATTAGTAGCACAGGCTCTTCCTCGGTCAGCATAATAGGCCCATCTCAAAATTTCTTCAGGAATTTTCGTTTCTAGTTTATTATTATTATTCTTCCGTGATTTTCGGCAATTAATGCGGGTCGTACCGTAGCGTGCAGCCAGGCAAGCTATATGTCAAAAGTGAGTCCTTCATGGTGTGAGGTGTGCTATTACTTTTCTGCGCAGAATATGTTACCATGGCGACGTTATTCACGTTTAAACACACTAAAAATCCCATAGGAATGCATTAAATGCTAACTTTTACCTAGCATTAGCCATGTGAATAGTAGTAAGGCGCATCTTTTTACATGGGAGTGAATGGCCCATTGGCTTCAATGCATTTTAGTCAAAGTTGTCCCACTCGGCCAGCGTTCATACCAGAGCAACAAGACTTGTTATTCAACCTTAGGCCTCATCACCCAACACCCCAAGTCCAACATCTTGACCCGCACTCGTCTTTCATCCCTCGTTCTCTCCCATTGACTTCAATGCATTTCAGTCATAGTTTTACCACTCGGCCAGCATTCATACCATAACAACAAGACTCGGTATTCAAGCTTAGACCTCATCACCCAACACATTAAGACCACCATCTTGACCTGCACTCGTTTTTCATCCCTCGTTCTCTCCCATTGACTTCAATGCATTTCAGTCAAAGTTTTCCCACTGGGCCAGTGTTCATACCACAGCAACAAGGCTCGGTATTATACCGTACGCCTCATCACTCAACACCGCAAGTCCAACATCTTGACCCGCACTCGTCTTTCATCCCTCGTTCTCTCCCATTGACTTCAATGCATTTCAGTCAAAGTTGTCCCACTCGGCCAGCGTTCATACCACAGCAACAAGACTCGGTATTCAACCTCAGGCCTCATCACCCAACACCCCAAGTCCAACATCTTGACCTGCACTCGTCTTTCATCCCTCGTTCTCTCCCATTGACTTCAATGCATTTCAGTCAAAGTTGTCCCACTCGGCCAGCGTTCATACCACAGCAACAAGACTCGGTATTCAACCTCAGGCCTCATCACCCAACACCCCAAGTCCAACATCTTGACCCGCACTCGTCTTTCATCCCTCGTTCTCTCCCATTGACTTCAATGCATTTCAGTCAAAGTTGTCCCACTCGGCCAGTGTTCATACCACAGCAATAAGACTTGGTATTCAACCTCAGGCCTCATCACCAAACACCTAGCAACTGCCTAGCAACCACCTAGCAACACCTTAGCAACTACCTACAATTTCATAGCAACACCTTAGCAACCATCTAGCTATGCCTAGCAACCAGCTACTGAGCCCATAGCAACACCTTCTGACAACATAGCAACCACCTAGCAACACCTTAGCAACCACCCAGAATTGCATAGCAACAGCATAGCAACCATCTAGCTATGCCTAGCAAACAGCTACTGAGACCATAGCAACGCCTTCTGACATCATAGCAACCCGCTTGCAGCACCTAGCAACCACCTAGCAACTCCTTAGCAACCACCTAGAATTGCATAGCAACACCATAGCAACCATCTAGCTATGCCTGGCAACCAGCTACTGAGACCATAGCAATGCCTTCTGACACCATAGCAACCACCTTGCAGCACCTAGCAACCACCTAGCAACACCATAGCAACCACCAAAAAATGCATAGCAACACCATAGCAACCATTTAGCTATGCCTAGCTACCAGCTACTGAGACCATAGCAAGACCTCCTGATGCCATAGCAAACACCTTGCAGCACCTAGCAATCACCATGCAACACCATAGCAACCACGTAGCAACACCTAACAACCAGCTACCAACACCCTTGCAATGCCTAATAACAACATTGCAACCACCGAGCAATGCCTAGCGGCACTTCAGCAACCGCCTACAAGCACCATAGCACCGAACTAGCAACATCATAGCAATCACCTAGCAGTGCACAGACCAGCCACTTTATTAGTAGCACAGGCTCTTCCACGGTTGCTGTGGCATTAACACTGGCTAGTTGGCAAAACTTTGATTGAAATGCATTGAAGTCAATGTGAGAGAACGAGGGATGAAAGACGAGTGCTGGTCAAGATGGTGCAACACCATAGCAACCATTTAGCTATGCCTAGCAACCAGCTACTGAGACCATAGCAACGCCATCTGACAACATAGGAACCACCTAGCAACACCTTTGCAACCACCTAGAATTGCATAGCAACACCATAGCAACCATCTAGTTATGGGCCTATTCATGTAATGAAAGGCCCATATTGTTCTTCACCTAGTAAACTACATTTTGCCAATTTGCGCTGAGCCCGTGAAAGGCACGGAGCTCACTTTGGTGCCAAATCGTAGGGCTTACTTAGCTGCACGGATTGACATATCGATTGTCTCCGTACTTCTTACGGATTGCGTGCAATTGCCTCTCAAACACGAAAAAAAAACTTTATTATTATTATTCTTCCGTGATTTTCGGCAATTAATGCGGGTCGTACCGTAGCATGCAGCCAGGTAATCTATATATCAAAAGTGAGTCCTTCATGGTGTGAGGTGTGCTATTACTTTTCTGCGCAGAATATGTTACCATGGTGACGTTATTCACGTTAAAACACACTAAAAATCCCATAGGAATGCATTGAATGCTAACTTTTACCTAGCATTAGCCTATACCTAACTAACCATGTGAATAGTAGTAAGGATCGTCTTTTTTCATGGCAGTGAATGGCCCATTGACTTCAATGCATTTCAGTCAAAGTTGTCCCACTCGGCCAGCGTTCATACCACAGCAACAAGACTCGGTATTCAACCTTAGGCCTCACCACCCAACACCCCAAGTCCAACATCTTGACCCGCACTCGTCTTTCATCCCTCGTTCTCTCCCATTGACTTCAATACATTTTGGTCAAAGTTTTCCTACTCGGCCAGCGTTCATACCACAGCAACAAGACTAGGTATTCAACCACAGGCATCATCACACAACACCTTAAGACCACCATCCTGACCCGCACTCGTCTTTCATCCCTCGTTCTCTCCCATTGACTTCAATGCATTTAAGTCAACGTTTTCCCACTGGGCCAGTGTTCATACCACAGCAACAAGACTCGGTATTATACCATAGGCCTCATCACTCAACACCGCAAGTCCAACATCTTGTCCCGCACTCGTCTTTCATCCCTCGTTCTCTCCCATTGACTTCAATGCATTTCAGTCAAAGTTGTCCCACTCGGCCAGCGTTCATACCACAGCAACAAGACTCGGTATTCAACCTCAGGCCTCATCACCCAACACCCCAAGTCCACCATCTTGACCCGCACTCGTCTTACATCCCTCGTTCTCTCCCATTGACTTCAATGCATTTCAGTCAAAGTTGTCCCACTCGGCCAGCGTTCATACCACAGCAACAAGACTCGGTATTCAACCTCAGGCCTCATCACCCAACACCCCAAGTCCACCATCTTGACCCGCACTCATCTTTCATCCCTCGTTCTCTCCCATTGACTTCAATGCATTTCACTCAAAGTTTTCCCACTAGGCCAGCATTCATACCACAGCAACAAGACTCGGTATTCAACCTCAGGCCTCATCACCCAACATCCCAAGTCCACCATGTTGACCCGCACTCGTCTTTCATCCCTCGTTCTCTCCCATTGACTTCAATGTATTTCAATCAAAGTTTTGCCACTTGGCCAGTGTTAATGCCACAGCAACAAGACTTGGTATTACACCTCAGGCCTCATCACCAAACACCTAGCAACTGCCTAGCAACCACCTAGCAACACCTTAGCAACTACCTACAATTTCATAGCAACACCTTAGCAACCATCTAGCTATGCCTAGCAACCAGCTACTGAGCCCATAGCAACACGTTCTGACAACATAGCAACCACCCAGCAACACCTTAGCAACCACCTAGAATTGCATAGCAACACCATAGCAACCATCTAGCTATGCCTAGCAACCAGCTACTGAGACCATAGCAACGCCTTCTGACATCATAGCAAGCCATTTGCAGCACCTAGCAACCACCTAGCAACACCTTAGCAACCACCTAGAATTGCATAGCAACACCATAGCAACCATCTAGCTATGCCTAGCAACCAGCTACTGAGACCATAGCAACGCCTTCTGACATCATATCAACCACCTTGCAGCAACTTGCAACCACCTAGCAACACCATAGCAACCACCAAAAAATGCATAGCAACACCATAGCAACCATTTTGCTATGCCTAGCAACCAGCTACTGAGACCATAGTAACACCTTCTGACGCCATAGCAAGCACCTTGCAGCAGCTAGCAACCACCCAGCAACACCATAGCAACCACCAAAAAATGCATAGCAACACCATAGCCACCACGTAGCAACGCCTAGCAACCAGCTATCAACATCCTTGCAATGCCTAATAACAACATTGCAACCGCCTTGCAATGCCTAGCGGCAGTTCAGTAACCACCTACCAGCACCGTACCACCTAACTTGCAAATCTTAGCAATCACCTAGCAGTGCACAGACCAGCCACTTTATTAGTAGAACAGGCTCTTCCTCGGTCAGCAGAATAGGCCCATCTCAAAATTTCTTCAGGAATTTTTATTATTTATTATTCTTCCGTAGATTTTCGGCAATTAATGCGGGTCGTACCGTAGCGTGCAGCCAGGCAATCTATATATCAAAAGTGAGTCCTTGGTTGTGTGAGGTGTGCTATTACTTTTCTGCGCAGAATATGTTACCATGGCGACGTTATTCACGTTAAAACACATTAAAAATCCCATAGGAATGCATTAAATGCTAACTTTTACCTAGCATTAGCCATGTGAATAGTAGTAAGGCGCATCTTTTTTCATTTATTATTATTATTCTTCCGTGATTTTCGGCAATTAATGCGGGTCGTACCGTAGCGTGCAGCCAGGCAATCTATATATCAAAAGTGAGTCCTTCATGGTGTGAGGTGTGCTATTACTTTTCTGCGCAGAATATGCTACCATGGCAACGTTATTCACATTAAAACACACTTAAAATCCCATAGGAATGCATTGAATGCTAACTTTTACCTAGCATTAGCCTGACTAACCATGTGAATAGTAGTAAGGCGCATCTTTTTTCATGGGAGTTAATGGCCCATTCACTTCCATGCATTTCAGTCAAAGTAGTCCCACTCGACCAGCGTTCATACCACAGCAACAAGACTCGGTATTCAACCTTAGGCCTCATTACCCAACACCCCAAGTCCACCATCTTGACCCACACTCGTCTTTCATCCCTCGTTCTCTCCCATTGACTTCAATGCATTTCAGTCAAAGTTGTCCCACTCCGCCAGTGTTCATACCACAGCAACAGGACTCGGTATTCAACCTTAGGCCTCATCACCCAACACCCCAAGTCCACCATCTTGACCCGCACTCGTCTTTCATCCCTCGTTCTCTCACATTGACTTCAATGCATTTCAATCAAAGTTTTGCCAACTAGCCAGTGTTAATGCCACAGCAACAACACTTGGTATTCAACCTTAGGCCTCATCACTCAACACCTTAAGACCACCATCTTCACCCGCACTCGTCTTTCATCCCTCGTTCTCTCCCATTGACTTCAATGCATTTTAGTCAAAGTTTTCCCACTGGGCCAGCGTTCATGCCACAGCAACAAGACTCGGTAATCAACCTTAGGCCTCATCACCCAACACCCCAAGTCCAACATCTTGACCCGCACTCGTCTGTCATCCCTCGTTCTCTCCCATTGACTTCAATGCATTTCAATCAAAGTTTTGCCAATTAGCCAGTGTTAATGCCACAGCAACAAGACTTGGTATTCAACCTCAGGCCTCATCACCAAACACCTAGCAACTGCCTAGCAACCACCTAGCAACACCTTAGCAACTACCTACAATTTCATAGCAACACCTTAGCAACCATCTAGCTATGCCTAGCAACCAGTTACTGAGCCCATAGCAACACCTTCTGACAACATAGCAACCACCTAGAATTGCATAGCAACACCATAGCAACCATCTAGCTATGCCTAGCAACCAGCTACTGAAACCATAGCAACGCCTTCTGACATCATAGCAACCCATTTCCAGCACCTAGCAACCACCTAGCAACACCTTAGCAACCACCTAAAATTGCATAGCAACACCATAGCAACCATCTAGCTATGCCTAGCAACCAGCTACTGAGACCTTAGCAACGCCTTCTGACATCATAGCAATCCACTTGCAGCACCTACCAACCACCTAGCAACACCTTAGCAACCGCCTAGAATTGCATAGCAACACCATAGCAACCATCTAGTTTATTATTATTATTCTTCCGTGATTTTCGGCAATTAATGCGGGTCGTACCGTAGCGTGCAGCCAGGCAATCTATATATCAAAAGTGAGTCCTTCATGGTGTGAGGTGTGCTATTACTTTTCTGCGCAGAATATGCTACCATGGCAACGTTATTCACATTAAAACACACTTAAAATCCCATAGGAATGCATTGAATGCTAACTTTTACCTAGCATTAGCCTGACTAACCATGTGAATAGTAGTAAGGCGCATCTTTTTTCATGGGAGTTAATGGCCCATTCACTTCCATGCATTTCAGTCAAAGTGGTCCCACTCGACCAGCGTTCATACCACAGCAACAAGACTCGGTATTCAACCTTAGGCCTCATTACCCAACACCCCAAGTCCACCATCTTGACCCGCACTCGTCTTTCATCCCTCGTTCTCTCCCATTGACTTCAATGCATTTCAGTCAAAGTTGTCCCACTCCGCCAGTGTTCATACCACAGCAACAGGACTCGGTATTCAACCTTAGGCCTCATCACCCAACACCGCAAGTCCACCATCTTGACCAGCACTCGTCTTTCATCCCTCGTTCTCTCACATTGACTTCAATGCATTTCAATCAAAGTTTTGCCAACTAGCCAGTGTTAATGCCACAGCAACAAGACTTGGTATTCAACCTTAGGCCTCATCACTCAACACCTTAAGACCACCATCTTCACCCGCACTCGTCTTTCATCCCTCGTTCTCTCCCATTGACTTCAATGCATTTCAGTCAAAGTTTTCCCACTGGGCCAGCGTTCATGCCACAGCAACAAGACTCGGTAATCAACCTTAGGCCTCATCACCCAACACCCCAAGTCCAACATCTTGACCCGCACTCGTCTGTCATCCCTCTTTCTCTCCCATTGACTTCAATGCATTTCAATCAAAGTTTTGCCAATTAGCCAGTGTTAATGCCACAGCAACAAGACTTGGTATTCAACCTCAGGCCTCATCACCAAACACCTAGCAACTGCCTAGCAACCACCTAGCAACACCTTAGCAACTACCTACAATTTCATAGCAACACCTTAGCAACCATCTAGCTATGCCTAGCAACCAGCTACTGAGCCCATAGCAACACCTTCTGACAACATAGCAACCACCTAGAATTGCATAGCAACACCATAGCAACCATCTAGCTATGCCTAGCAACCAGCTACTGAGACCTTAGCAACGCCTTCTGACATCATAGCAACCGACATGCAGCACCTAGCAACCACCTAGCAACACCATAGCAACCACCAAAAAATGCATACCAACACCATAGCAACCATTTAGCTATGCCTAGCAACCAGCTACTGAGACTATAGCAACACCTTCTGAGGCCATAGCAACCACCTTTCAGCAGCTAGTAACCACCTAGCAACACCATAGCAACCACCAAAAAATGCATAGCAACACCATAGCAACCATTTAGCTATGCCTAGCAACCAGCTGCTGAGACCATAGCAAGGCCTTCTGATGCCATTGCAAACACCTTGCAGCACCTAGCAACCACCATGCAACACCATAACAACCATGTAGCAATGCCTAGCAACCAGCTACCAGCACCATTGCAATGCCTAATAACAACATTGCAACCACCTAGCAATGCCTAGCGGCACTACAGCAACCGCCTAGCAGCACCATAGCACCAAACTAGCAACATCATAGCAATCACCTAGCAGAGCACAGACCAGCCACTTTATTAGTAGCACAGGCTCTTCCTCGGTCAGCAGAATAGGCCCATCTCAAAATTTCTTCAGGAATTTTCGTTTCTAGTTATGGGCCTATTCATGTAATGAAAGGCCCATATTGTTCTTCACCTAGTAAACTACATTTTGCCAATTTGCGCTGAGCCCGTGAAAGGCACGGAGCTCACTTTGGTGCCAAATCGTAGGGCTTACTTAGCTGCACGGATTGACATATCGATTGTCTCCGTACTTCTTACGGATTGCGTGCAATTGCCTCTCAAAGTCGAAAAATAAAAACTTTATTTATTATGGGCCTATTCATGTAATGAAAGGCCCATATTACTCTTCACCTAGTAAACTACATTTTGCCAATTTGCGCTGAGCCCGTGAAAGGCACGGAGCTCACTTTGGTGCCAAATCGTAGGGCTTACTTAGCTGCACGGATTGACATATCGTTTGTCTCCGTACTGCTTACGGATTGCGTGCAATTGCCTCTCAAAGTCGAAAAAAAACTTTATTATTTATTATTATTTATTATTCTTCCGTGATTTTCGGCAATTAATGCGGGTCGTACCGTAGCGTGCAGCCAGGCAAGCTATATGTCAAAAGTGAGTCCTTCATAGTGTGAGGTGTGCTATTACTTTTCTGCGCAGAATATGTTACCATGGCGACGTTATTCACGTTAAAACACACTTAAAATCCCATAGGAATGCATTGAATGCTAACTTTTACCTAGCATTAGCCATGTGAATAGTAGTAAGGCGCATCTTTTTTAATGGGAGTGAATGGCCCATTGACTTCAATGCATTTCAGTCAAAGTTGTCCCACTCGGCCAGCGTTCATACCAGAGCAACAAGACTTGGTATTCAACCTTAGGCCTCATCACCCAACACCGCAAGTCCAACATCTTGACCCGCACTCGTCTTTCATCCCTCGTTCTCTCCCATTGACTTCAATGCATTTCAGTCATAGTTTTACCACTCGGCCAGCATTCATACCATAACAACAAGACTCGGTATTCAAGCTTAGGCCTCATCACCCAACACATTAAGACCACCATCTTGACCCGCACTTGTTTTTCATCCCTCGTTCTCTCCCATTGACTTCAATGCATTTCAGTCAAAGTTTTCCCACTGGGCCAGTGTTCATACCACAGCAACAAGGCTCGGAATTCAACCTTAGGCCTCATCACCCAACACCCCAAGTCCACCATCCTGACCCGCACTCGTCTTTCATCCCTCGTTCTCTCCCATTGACTTCAATAGATTTTAGTCAAAGTTTTCCTACTCGGCCAGGGTTTATGCCACAACAATAAGACTCGGTATTAAAACTCAGGCACCATCACCCAACACCTTAAGACCCCCATCCTGACCCGCACTCGTCCTTCATTTATTATTATTATTCTTCCGTGATTTTCGGCAATTAATGCGGGTCGTACCGTAGCGTGCAGCCAGGCAATCTATATATCAAAAGTGAGTCCTTCATGGTGTGAGGTGTGCTATTACTTTTCTGCGCAGAATATGCTACCATGGCAACGTTATTCACATTAAAACACACTTAAAATCCCATAGGAATGCATTGAATGCTAACTTTTACCTAGCATTAGCCTGACTAACCATGTGAATAGTAGTAAGGCGCATCTTTTTTCATGGGAGTTAATGGCCCATTCACTTCCATGCATTTCAGTCAAAGTGGTCCCACTCGACCAGCGTTCATACCACAGCAACAAGACTCGGTATTCAACCTTAGGCCTCATTACCCAACACCCCAAGTCCACCATCTTGACCCGCACTCGTCTTTCATCCCTCGTTCTCTCCCATTGACTTCAATGCATTTCAGTCAAAGTTTTCCCACTGGGCCAGCGTACATACTACAGCAACAAGACTCAGTATTCAATCTCAGGCCTCATCACCCAACGCCCCAAGTCCACCATCTTGACCTGCACTCGTCTTTCATCCCTCGTTCTCTCCCATTGACTTCAATAGATTTTAGTCAAAGTTTTCCTACTCGGCCAGGGTTTATGCCACAACAATAAGACTCGGTATTAAACCTCAGGCACAATCACCCAACACCTTAAGACCCCCATCCTGACCCGCACTCGTCCTTCATCCCTCGTTCTCTCACATTGACTTCAATGCATTTCTGTCAAAGTTTCATTATTTGGCCAATACTACTGCCACAGCAACAAGACTAAATAATTAAATCAATAAGTAAAAGCACCAGCTCTTCCAAGGTCAGCGGAATAGGCCCATCTCAAAATTTCTTCAGGAATTTTCGTTTCTAGTTATGGGCCTATTCATGTAATGAAAGGCCCATATTGTTCTTCACCTAGTAAACTACATTTTGCCAATTTGCGCTGAGCCCGTGAAAGGCACGGAGCTCACTTTGGTGCCAAATCGTAGGGCTTACTTAGCTGCACGGATTGACATATCGTTTGTCTCCGTACTGCTTACGGATTGCGTGCAATTGCCTCTCAAAGTCGAAAAAAAAACTTTATTATTATTATGGGCCTATTCATGTAATGAAAGGCCCATATTGTTCTTCACCTAGTAAACTACATTTTGCCAATTTGCGCTGAGCCCGTGAAAGGCACGGAGCTCACTTTGGTGCCAAATCGTAGGGCTTACTTAGCTGCACGGATTGACATATCGTTTGTCTCCGTACTGCTTACGGATTGCGTGCAATTGCCTCTCAAACACGAAAAAAAAACTTTATTATTATTATTCTTCCGTGATTTTCGGCAATTAATGCGGGTCGTACCGTAGCATGCAGCCAGGTAATCTATATATCAAAAGTGAGTCCTTCATGGTGTGAGGTGTGCTATTACTTTTCTGCGCAGAATATGTTACCATGGTGACGTTATTCACGTTAAAACACACTAAAAATCCCATAGGAATGCATTGAATGCTAACTTTTACCTAGCATTAGCCTATACCTAACTAACCATGTGAATAGTAGTAAGGATCGTCTTTTTTCATGGCAGTGAATGGCCCATTGACTTCAATGCATTTCAGTCAAAGTTGTCCCACTCGGCCAGCGTTCATACCACAGCAACAAGACTCGGTATTCAACCTTAGGCCTCATCACCCAACATCCCAAGTCCACCATCTTGAACCGCACTCATCTTTCATCCCTCGTTCTCTCCCATTGACTTCAATGCATTTCAGTCAAAGTATTCCCACTCGGCCAGCGTTCATACCACAGCAACAACACTCGGTATTCAACCTTAGGCCTCATCACCCAACACCCCAAGTCCACCATCTTCACCCGCACTCGTCTTTCATCCCTCGTTCTCTCCCATTGACTTCAATGCATTTCAGTCAAAGTTTTCCCACTCGGCCAGCGTTCATACTACAGCAACAAGACTCGGTATTCAACCTTAGACCTCATCACCCAACACCCCAAGTCCACCATCTTGACCCGCACTCGTCTTTCATCCCTCGTTCTCTCCCATTGACTTCAATACACTTTAGTCAAAGTTTTCCTACTCGGCCAGTGTTCATACCACAGCAACAAGACTAGAAATTCAACCTCAGGCCTCATCTCTCAACTCCTTAAGACCACCATCTTCACCCGCACTCGTCTTTCATCCCTCGTTCTCTCCCATTGACTTCAATGCATTTCAGTCAAAGTATTCCCACTCGGCCAGCGTTCATACCACAGCAATAACACTCAGTATTCAACCTCAGACCTCATCACTCAACTCCTTAAGACCACCATCTTCACCCGCACTCGTCTTTCATCCCTCGTTCTCTCCCATTCACTTCAATACATTTCAGTCAAAGTTTTCCCACTCGGCCAGCGTTCATACCACAGCAATAAGACTCGGTATTCAACCACAGGCATCATCACACAACAACTTAAGACCACCATCCTGATCCGCACTCGTCTTTCATCCCTCGTTCTCTCCCATTGACTTCAATGCATTTCAATCAAAGTTTTGCCAATTAGCCAGTGTTAATGCCACAGCAACAAGACTTGGTATTCAACCTCAGGCCTCATCACCAAACACCTAGGACCTGCCTAGCAACCACCTAGCAACACCTTAGCAACTACCTACAATTTCATAGCAACACCTTAGCAACCATCTAGCTATGCCTAGCAACCAGCTACTGAGCCCATAGCAACACCTTCTGACAACATAGCAACCACCTAGCAACACCTTAGCAACCACCTATAATTGCATAGCAACACCATAGCAACCATCTAGCTATGCCTAGCAACCAGCTACTGAGACCATAGCAACGCCATATGACATCATAGCAACCCACTTGCAGCACCTAGCAACCACGTAGCAACACCTTAGCAACCACCTATAATTGCATAGCAACACCATAGCAACCATCTAGCTATGCCTAGCAACCACCTACTGAGACCATAGCAACGCCTTCTGACATCATAGTAACCACCTTGCACCACCTAGCAACCACCTAGCAACACCATAGCAACCACCAAAATATGCATAGCAACACCATAGCAACCATTTAGCTATGCCTAGCTACCAGCTACTGAGACCATAGCAAGACCTCCTGATGCCATAGCAAACACCTTGCAGCACCTAGCAACCACCATGCAACACCATAGCAACCAGCTACCAACACCGTTGCAATGCCTAATAACAACATTGCAACCACCTAGCAATGCCTAGCGGCACTTCAGCAACCGCCTAGAAGCACCATAGCACCGAACTAGCAACATCATAGCAATCACCTAGCAGTGCACAGACCAGCCAGTTTATTAGTAGCACAGGCTCTTCCACGGTCAGCGGAATAGGCCCATCTCAAAATTTCTTCAGGAATTTTCGTTTCTAGTTATTATTATTATTCTTCCGTAGATTTTCGGCAATTAATGCGGGTCGTACCGTAGCGTGCAGCCAGGCAATCTATATATCAAAAGTGAGTCCTTGGTTGTGTGAGGTGTGCTATTACTTTTCTGCGCAGAATATGTTACCATGGCGACGTTATTTACGTTAAAACACACTAAAAATCCCATAGGAATGCATTAAATGCTAACTTTTACCTAGCATTAGCCAAGTGAATAGTAGTAAGGCGCATCTTTTTTCATGGGAGTGAATGGCCCATTGGCTTCAATGCATTTCAGTCAAAGTTGTCCCACTCGGCCAGCGTTCATACCAGAGCAACAAGACTTGGTATTCAACCTTAGGCCTCATCAGCCAACACCCCAAGTCCAACATCTTGACCCGCACTCGTCTTTTATCCCTCGTTCTCTCCCATTGACTTCAATGCATTTCAATCAAAGTTCTCCCACTCGGCCAGCGTTCATACCACAGCAACAAGACTCGTTATTCAACCTTAGGCCTCATCACGCAACACCTTAAGTCCACCATCTTGACCCGCACTCGTCTTTCATCCCTCGTTCTCTCCCATTGACTTCAATGCATTTCAATCAACGTTTTGCCACTTGGCCAGCGTTCATACCACAGCAACAAGACTAGGTATTCAACCTTAGGCCTCGTCACACAACACCTTAAGACCACCATCCTGACCCGTACTCGTCTTTCATCCCTCGTTCTCTCCTATTGACATCAATGCATTTCTGTCAAAGTTTCCCTATTTGTCCACTGCTCCTCTCACTGCTACAAGACTAAATAATTAAATCAATAAGTAAAGGCACCTGCTCTTCCTCGGTCAGCAGAATAGGCCCATCTCAAAATTTCTTCAGGAATTTTCGTTTCTAGTTATTATTATTATTCTTCCGTAGATTTTCGGCAATTAATGCGGGTCGTACCGTAACGTGCAGCCAGGCAATCTATATATCAAAAGTGAGTCCTTGGTTGTGTGAGGTGTGCTATTACTTTTCTGCGCAGAATATGTTACCATGGCGACGTTATTCACGTTAAAACACACTAAAAATCCCATTGGAATGCATTAAATGCTAACTTTTACCTAGCATTAGCCATGTGAATAGTAGTAAGGCGCATCTTTTTACATGGGAGTGAATGGCCCATTGGCTTCAATGCATTTTAGTCAAAGTTGTCCCACTTGGCCAGCGTTCATACCAGAGCAACAAGACTTGGTATTCAACCTTAGGCCTCATCACCCAACACCCCAAGTCCAACATCTTGACCCGCACTCGTCTTTCATCCCTCGTTCTCTCCCATTGACTTCAATGCATTTCAGTCATAGTTTTACCACTCGGCCAGCATTCATACCATAACAACAAGACTCGGTATTCAAGCTTAGGCCTCATGACCCAACACATTAAGACCACCATCTTGACCCGCACTCGTTTTTCATCCCTCGTTCTCTCCCATTGACTTCAATGCATTTCAGTCAAAGTTTTCCCACTGGGCCAGTGTTCATACCACAGCAACAAGGCTCGGTATTCAACCTTAGGCCTCATCACCCAACACCCCAAGTCCAACATCTTGCCCCGCACTCGTCTTTCATCCCTCGTTCTCTCCCATTGGCTTCAATGCATTCCAGTCAAAGTTGTCCCACTCGGCCAGCATTCATACCACAGCAACAAGACTCGGTATTCAACCTTAGGCCTCATCACCCAACACCCCAAGTCCAACATCTTGACCCGCACTCGTCTTTCATCCCTCGTTCTCTCCCATTGACTTCAATGCATTTCAGTCAAAGTTTTCCCACTCGGCCAGCGTTCATGCCACAGCAACAAGACTCGGTATTCAACCTTGGGCCTCATCACCCAACACCCCAAGTCCACCATCCTGACCCGCACTCGTCTTTCATCCCTCGTTCTCTCCCATTGACTTCAATGCATTTCTGTCAAAGTTTCATTATTTGGCCACTACTACTGCCACAGCAACAAGACTAAATAATTAAATCAATAAGTAAAAGCACCAGCTCTTCCAAGGTCAGCGGAATAGGCCCATCTCAAAATTTCTTCAGGAATTTTCGTTTCTAGTTATTTATTATTATTATTCTTCCGTGATTTTCGGCAATTAATGCGGGTCGTACCGTAGCGTGCAGCCAGGCAAGCTATATGTCAAAAGTGAGTCCTTCATGGTGTGAGGTGTGCTATTACTTTTCTGCGCAGAATATGTTACCATGGCGACGCTATTCACGTTAAAACACACTAAAAATCCCATAGGAATGCATTAAATGCTAACTTTTACCTAGCATTAGCCATGTGAATAGTAGTAAGGCGCATCTTTTTACATGGGAGTGAATGGCCCATTGGCTTCAATGCATTTTAGTCAAAGTTGTCCCACTCGGCCAGCGTTCATACCAGAGCAACAAGACTTGTTATTCAACCTTAGGCCTCATCACCCAACACCCCAAGTCCAACATCTTGACCCGCACTCGTCTTTCATCCCTCGTTCTCTCCCATTGACTTCAATGCATTTCAGTCATAGTTTTACCACTCGGCCAGCATTCATACCATAACAACAAGACTTGGTATTCAAGCTTAGGCCTCATCACCCAACACATTAAGACCACCATCTTGACCCGCACTCGTTTTTCATCCCTCGTTCTCTCCCATTGACTTCAATGCATTTCAGTCAATGTTTTCCCACTCGGCCAGTATTCATACCACAGCAACAAGACTCGGTATTCAACCTTAGGCCTCATCACCCAACACCCCAAGTCCAACATCTTGCCCCGCACTCGTCTTTCATCCCTCGTTCTCTCCCATTGGCTTCAATGCATTCCAGTCAAAGATGTCCAACTCGGCCAGCATTCATACCACAGCAACAAGACTCGGTATTCAACCTTAGGCCTCATCACCCAACACCCCAAGTCCAACATCTTGACCCGCACTCGTCTTTCATCCCTCGTTCTCTCCCATTGACTTCAATGCATTTCAGTCAAAGTTTTCCCACTCGGCCAGCGTTCATGCCAGAGCAACAAGACTCGGTATTCAACCTTAGGCCTCATCACCCAACACCCCAAGTCCACCATCCTGACCCGCACTCGTCTTTCATCCCTCGTTCTCTCCCATTGACTTCAATGCATTTCTGTCAAAGTTTCATTATTTGGCCACTACTTCTGCCACAGCTACAAGTCTGAATAATTAAATCAATAAGTAAAAGCACCAGCTCTTCCTCGGTCAGCAGAATAGGCCCATCTCAAAATTTCTTCAGGAATTTTCGTTTCTAGTTATTATTATTATTCTTCCGTAGATTTTCGGCAATTAATGCGGGTCGTACCGTAACGTGCACCGAGGCAATCTATATATCAAAAGTGAGTCCTTCATGGTGTGAGGTGTGCTATTACTTTTCTGCGCAGAATATGTTACCATGGCGACGTTATTCACGTTAAAACACACTTAAAATCCCATAGAAATGCATTGAATGCTAACTTTTACCTAGCATTAGCCTGACTAACCATGTGAATAGTAGTAAGGCGCATCTTTTTTCATTTATTATTATTATTCTTCCGTGATTTTCGGCAATTAATGCGGGTCGTACCGTAGCGTGCAGCCAGGCAAGCTATATGTCAAAAGTGAGTCCTTCATAGTGTGAGGTGTGCTATTACTTTTCTGCGCAGAATATGTTACCATGGCGACGTTATTCACGTTAAAACACACTTAAAATCCCATAGGAATGCATTAAATGCTAACTTTTACCTAGCATTAGCCATGTGAATAGTAGTAAGGCGCATCTTTTTTCATGGGAGTGAATGGCCCATTGGCTTCAATGCATTTCAGTCAAAGTTGTCCCACTCGGCCAGCGTTCATACCACAGCAACAAGACTCGGTATTCAACCTCAGGCCTCATCACCCAACACCGCAAGTCCAACATCTTGCCCCACACTCGTCTTTCATCCCTCGTTCTCTCCCATTGACTTCAATGCATTTCAGTCAAAGTTGTCCCACTCGGCCAGCGTTCATACCACAGCAACAAGACTTGGTATTCAACCTTAGGCCTCATCACCCAACACCCCAAGTCCACCATCTTGACCCGCACTCATCTTTCATCCCTCGTTCTCTCCCATTGACTTCAATGCATTTCAGTCAAAGTTTTCCCATTCGTCCAGCGTTCAAACCACAGCAACAAGACTCGGTATTCAACCTTAGGCCTCATCACCCAACACCCCAAGTCCACCATCTTGACCCGCACTCATCTTTCATCCCTCGTTCTCTCCCATTGACTTCAATGCATTTCAGTCAAAGTTTTCCCATTCGTCCAGCGTTCAAACCACAGCAACAAGACTCGGTATTCAACCTTAGGCCTCATCACCCAACGCCCCAAGTCCACCATCTTGACCCGCACTCGTCTTTCATCCCTCGTTCTCTCCCATTGACTTCAATGCATTTCAGTCAAAGTTTTCCCACTGGGCCAGTGTTCATACCACAGCAACAAGACTCGGTATTATACCGTAGGCCTCATCACTCAACACCGCAAGTCCAACATCTTGACCCGCACTCGTCTTTCATCCCTTGTTCTCTCCCATTGTCTTCAATGCATTTCAGTCAAAGTTTTCCCACTGGGCCAGCGTTCATACCACGGCAACAAGACTCGGTATTTAACCTTAGGCCTCATCACCCCACACCCCAAGTCCAACATCTTGACCCGCACTCGTCTTTCATCCCTCGTTCTCTCCCATTGACTTCAATGCATTTCAGTCAAACTTGTGCTATTCAGCCACTGTTCATGCCACATCATCAACACTTAATATTAAACCTTTGGCCTCATCACCAGACGCCTACCAGCACCGTAGCAACCACCTAGCGATGCCTAGCAACACCATAGCAACCACCTATAATTACATAGCAACTGCATAGCAACCACATAGCAATGCCTAGCTACCAGCTACTGACACCATAGGAACGCCATCGCACAACCTAGCAACCACCTTGCAGCACCTAGCAACCACCTAGCAACACCATAGCAACCACCTACAATTGCATAGCAACACCATAGCAACCACCTAGCTATGCCTAGCAACCACCTAGCAACCAGCTACTGAGACCATAGCAACGCCTTCTGACACCATAGCAACCACCTAGCAACACCATAGCAACCACCGATAATTGCATAGTAACACCATAGCAACCATCTAGCTATGCCTAGCAACCAGCTACTAAGACCATAGCGACGCCTTCTGACATCATAGCAACCACCTTGCAGCAGCTAGCAACCACCTAGCAAGACCATAGCAACCACCAAAAAATGCATAGCAACACCATAGCAACCATTTTGCTATGCCTAGCAACCAGCTACTCAGGCCATAGCAACGCCTTCTGACACCATAGCAAACACCTTCCAACAGCTAGCAACCACCTAGCAACATCTTAGCAACCACCTATAATTGCATAGCAACACCATAGCAACCATCTAGCTATGCCTAGCAACCAGCTACTGAGACCATAGCAACGCCTTCTGACATCATAGCAACCCGCTTGCAGCACCTAGCAACCACCTAGCAACACCTTAGCAACCACCCAGAATTGCATAGCAACACCATAGCAACCATCTAGCTATGCCTAGCAACCAGCTATTGAGACCATAGCAACGCCTTCTGACATCATAGCAACCAGCTTGCAGCACCTAGCAACCACCTAGCAACACCTTAGCAACCACCTACAATTGCATAGCAACACCATAGCAACCATCTAGCTATGCCTAGCAACCAGATACTGAGACCATAGCAACGCCTTCTGACATCATAGCAACCCACTTGCAGCACCTAGCAACCACCTAGCAACACCTTAGCAACCACCTAGAATTGCATAGCAACACCATAGCAACCATCTAGCTATGCCTAGCAACCAGCTACTGAGACCATAGAAATGCCTTCTGACGCCATAGCAACCACCTTGCAGCACCTAGCAACCACCTAGCAACACCATAGCAACCACCTAGAATTGCATAGCAACACCATAGCAACCATCTAGCTATGCCTAGCAACCAGCTACTGAGACCATAGCAACGCCTTCTGACATCATAGCAACCCACTTGCAGCACCTAGTAACCACCTAGCAACTCCTTAGCAACCACCTAGAATTGCACAGCAACACCATAGCAACCATCTAGCTATGCCTAGCAACCAGCTACTGAGACCATAGCAACGCCTTCTGACAACACAGCAACCACCTAGCAACACCTTAGCAACCACCTAGAATTGCATAGCAACACCATAGCAACCACCTAGCTATGCCTAGCAACCAGCTACTGAGACCTTAGCAACGCCTTCTGACATCTTAGCAACCCACTTGCAGCACCTAGCAACCACCTAGCAACACCATAGCAACCACCTAGAATTGCATAGCAACACCATAGCAACCATCTAGCTATGCCTAGTTATGGGCCTATTCATGTAATGAAAGGCCCATATTGTTCTTCACCTAGTAAACTACATTTTGCCAATTTGCGCTGAGCCCGTGAAAGGCACGGAGCTCACTTTGGTGCCAAATCGTAGGGCTTACTTAGCTGCACGGATTGACATATCGATTGTCTCCGTACTTCTTACGGATTGCGTGCAATTGCCTCTCAAAGTCGAAAAATAAAAACTTTATTTATTATGGGCCTATTCATGTAATGAAAGGCCCGTATTGTTCTTCACCTAGTAAACTACATTTTGCCAATTTGCGCTGAGCCCGTGAAAGGCACGGAGCTCACTTTGGTGCCAAATCGTAGGGCTTACTTAGCTGCACGGATTGACATATCGTTTGTCTCCGTACTGCTTACGGATTGCGTGCAATTGCCTCTCAAAGTCGAAAAAAAAACTTTATTATTATTATTATTCTTCCGTGATTTTCGGCAATTAATGCGGGTCGTACCGTAGCGTGCAGCCAGGCAAGCTATATATCAAAAGTGAGTCCTTCATGGTGTGAGGTGTGCTATTACTTTTCTGCGCAGAATATGTTACCATGGCGACGTTATTCACGTTAAAACACACTTAAAATCCCATAGGAATGCATTGAATGCTAACTTTTACCTAGCATTAGCCTGACTAACCATGTGAATAGTAGTAAGGCGCATCTTTTTTCATGGGAGTGAATGGCCCATTGACTTCAATGCATTTCAGTCAAAGTTGTCCCACTTGGCCAGCGTTCATACCACAGCAACAAGACTCGGTATTCAACCTCAGGCCTCATCACCCAACACCCCAAGTCCAACATCTTGACCAGCACTCGTCTTTCATCCCTCGTTCTCTCCCATTGACTTCAATGCATTTCAGTCAAAGTTGTCCCACTTGGCCAGCGTTCATACCACAGCAACAAGACTCGGTATTCAACCTCAGGCCTCATCACCCAACACCCCAAGTCCAACATCTTGACCCGCACTCGTCTTTCATCCCTCGTTCTCTCCCATTGACTTTAATGCATTTCGGTCAAAGTTTTCCTACTAGGCCAGAGTTTATGCCACAACAATAAGACTCGGTATTAAACCTCAGGCACCATCACCCAACACCTTAAGACCGCCATCCTGACCCGCACTCGTCCTTCATCCCTCGTTCTCTCACATTGACTTCAATGCATTTCTGTCAAAGTTTCATTATTTGGCCAATACTTGTGCCACAACAACAATACTAAATAATTAAATCAATAAGTAAAAGCACCAGCTCTTCCTTGGTCAGCAAAATAGGCCCATCTCAAAATTTCTTCAGGAATTTTCGTTTCTAGTTATTTATTATTATTATTCTTCCGTGATTTTCGGCAATTAATGCGGGTCGTACCGTAGCGTGCAGCCAGGCAAGCTATATATCAAAAGTGAGTCCTTCATGGTGTGAGGTGTGCTATTACTTTTCTGCGCAGAATATGTTACCATGGCGACGTTATTCACGTTAAAACACACTTAAAATCCCATAGGAATGCATTAAATGCTAACTTTTACCTAGCATTAGCCATGTGAATAGTAGTAAGGCGCATCTTTTTTCATGGGAGTGAATGGCCCATTGGCTTCAATGCATTTCAGTCAAAGTTATCCCACTCGGCCAGCGTTCATACCAGAGCAACAAGACTCGGTATTCAACCTTAGGCCTCATCACCCAACACCCCAAGTCCACCATCTTGACCCGCACTCGTCTTTCATCCCTCGTTCTCTCCCATTGACTTCAATGCATTTCAGTCAAAGTTTTCCCACTCGGCCAGTGTTCATACCACAGCAATAAGACTGGGTATTCAACCTCAGGCCTCATCACTCAACACCCCAAGTCCACCATCTTGACCCGCACTCGTCTTTCATCCCTCGTTCTCTCCCATTGACTTCAATGCATTTCAGTCAAAGTTTTCCCACTCGGCCAGTGTTCATACCACAGCAATAAGACTTGGTATTCAACCTCAGGCCTCATCACCAAACACCTAGCAACTGCCTAGCAACCACCTAGCAACATCTTAGCAACTACCTACAATTTCATAGCAACACCTTAGCAACCATCTAGCTATGCCTAGCAACCAGCTACTGAGCCCATAGCAACACCTTCTGACAACATAGCAACCACCTAGCAACACCTTAGCAACCACCTAGAATTGCATAGCAACACCATAGCAACCATCCAGCTATGCCTAGCAACCAGCTACTGAGACCATAGCAACGCCTTCTGACATCATAGCAACCAGCTTACAGCACCTAGCAACCACCTAGCAACACCTTAGCAACCACCTAGAATTGCATAGCAACCATCTAGCTATGCCTAGCAACCAGCTACTGAGACCATAGCAACGCCATCTGACATCATAGCAACCCACTTGCAGCACCTAGCAACCACCTAGCAACACCTTAGCAACCACCTATAATTGCATAGCAACACCATAGCAACCATCTAGCTATGCCTAGCAACCAGCTACTGAGACCATAGCAACGCCTTCTGATATCATAGCAACCCGCTTGCAGCACCTAGCAACCACCTAGCAACACCTTAGCAACCACCTATAATTGCATAGCAACACCATAGCAACCATCTAGCTATGCCTAGCAACCAGCTACTGAGACCATAGCAACACCTTCTGAGGCCATAGCAACCACCTTTCAGCAGCTAGTAACCACCTAGCAACACCATAGCAACCACCAAAAAATGCATAGCAACACCATAGCAACCATTTAGCTATGCCTAGCAACCAGCTGCTGAGACCATAGCAAGGCCTTCTGATGCCATTGCAAACACCTTGCAGCACCTAGCAACCACCTTGCAACACCATACAACCATGTAGCAACGCCTAGCAACCAGCTAAAAACAGCATTGCAATGCCTAATAACAACATTGCAATCACCTAGCAATGCCTAGCGGCACTACAGCAACCGCCTAGCAGCACCATAGCACCAAACTAGCAACATCATAGCAATCACCTAGCAGTGCACAGACCAGCCACTTTATTAGTAGCACAGGCTCTTCCTCGGTCAGCAGAATAGGCCCATCTCAAAATTTCTTCAGGAATTTTCGTTTCTAGTTATTATTATTATTCTTCCGTAGATTTTCGGCAATTAATGCGGGTCGTACCGTAACGTGCAGCCAGGCAATCTATATATCAAAAGTGAGTCCTTGGTTGTGTGAGGTGTGCTATTACTTTTCTGCGCAGAATATGTTACCATGGCGACGTTATTCACGTTAAAACACACTAAAAATCCCATAGGAATGCATTAAATGCTAACTTTTACCTAGCATTAGCCATGTGAATAGTAGTAAGGCGCATCTTTTTTCATGGGAGTGAATGGCCCATTGGCTTCAATGCATTTCAGTCAAAGTTGTCCCACTCGGCCAGCGTTCATACCACAGCAACAAGACTCGGTATTCAACCTTAGGCCTCATCACCCAACACCCCAAGTCCAACATCTTGACCCACACTCGTCTTTCATCCCTCGTTCTCTCCCATTGACTTCAATGCATTTCAGTCAAAGTTTTCCCACTGGGCCAGTGTTCATACCACAGCAACAAGACTCGGTATTATACCGTAGGCCTCATCACTCAACACCGCAAGTCCAACATCTTGACCCGCACTCGTCTTTCATCCCTCGTTCTCTCCCATTGACTTCAATGCATTTCAGTCAAAGTTTTCCCACTGGGCCAGTGTTCATACCACAGCAACAAGACTCGGTATTATACCGTAGGCCTCATCACTCAACACCGCAAGTCCAACATCTTGACCCGCACTCGTCTTTCATCCCTCGTTCTCTCCCATTGACTTCAATGCATTTCAGTCAAAGTTTTCCCACTGGGCCAGTGTTCATACCACAGCAACAAGACTCGGTATTATACCGTAGACCTCATCACTCAACACCGCAAGTCCAACATCTTGACCCGCACTCGTCTTTCATCCCTCGTTCTCTCCCATTGACTTCAATGCATTTCAGTCAAACTTGTGCTATTCAGCCACTGTTCATGCCACATCATCAACACTTAATATTAAACCTTTGGCCTCATCACCAAACGCCTACCAGCACCGTAGCAACCACCTAGCGATGCCTAGCAACACCATAGCAACCACCTATAATTACATAGCAACTGCATAGCAACCACATAGCAATGCCTAGCTACCAGCTACTGACACCATAGGAACGCCATCGCACAACCTAGCAACCACCTTGCAGCACCTAGCAACCACCTAGCAACACCATAGCAACCACCTACAATTGCATAGCAACACCATAGCAACCACCTAGCTATGCCTAGCAACCACCTAGCAACCAGCTACTGAGACCATAGCAACGCCTTCTGACACCATAGCAACCACCTAGCAACACCATAGCAACCACCAAAAAATGCATAGCAACACCATAGCAACCATTTTGCTATGCCTAGCAACCAGCTACTCAGGCCATAGCAACGCCTTCTGACACCATAGCAAACACCTTGCAACAGCTAGCAACCACCTAGCAACACCTTAGCAACCACCTATAATTGCATAGCAACACCATAGCAACCATCTAGCTATGCCTAGCAACCAGCTACTGAGACCATAGCAACGCCTTCTGACATCATAGCAACCCGCTTGCAGCACCTAGCAACCACCTAGCAACAACTTAGCAACCACCCAGAATTGCATAGCAACACCATAGCAACCATCTAGTTATTATTTATTATTCTTCCGTGATTTTCGGCAATTAATGCGGGTCGTACCGTAGCGTGCAGCCAGGCAATCTATATATCAAAAGTGAGTCCTTGGTTGTGTGAGGTGTGCTATTACTTTTCTGCGCAGAATATGTTACCATGGCGACGTTATTCACGTTAAAACACACTTAAAATCCCATAGGAATGCATTGAATGCTAACTTTTACCTAGCATTAGCCATGTGAATAGTAGTAAGGCGCATCTTTTTTCATGGGAGTGAATGGCCCATTGACTTCAATGCATTTCAGTCAAAGTTGTCCCACTCGGCCAGCGTTCATGCCACAGCAACAAGACTCGGTATTCAACCTTAGGCCTCATCACCCAACACCCTAAGTCCAACATCTTGACCCGCACTCGTCTTTCATCCCTCGTTCTCTCCCATTGACTTCAATGCATTTCAGTCAAAGTTTTCCTATTCGGCCAGTGTTCATACCACAGCAACAAGACTATGTATTCAACCTCAGGCCTCATCACCCAACACCCCAAGACCACCATCTTGACCCGCACTCGTCTTTCATCCCTCGTTCTCTCCCATTGACTTCAATGCATTTCTGTCAAAGTTTCCCTATTTGTCCACTGCTCCTCTCACTGCTACAAGACTAAATAATTAAATCAATAAGTAAAGGCACCTGCTCTTCCTCGGTCAGCAGAATAGGCCCATCTCAAAATTTCTTCAGGAATTTTCGTTTCTAGTTATGGGCCTATTCATGTAATGAAAGGCCCATATTGTTCTTCACCTAGTAAATTACATTTTGCCAATTTGCGCTGAGCCCGTGAAAGGCACGGAGCTCACTTTGGTGCCAAATCGTAGGGCTTGATTAGCTGGACGAATTGACATATCGTTTGTCTCCAGGCTCCTTACGGATTGCGTGCAATTCCCTCTCAAAGTGGAAAAAAAAACTTTATTATGGGCCTATTCATGTAATGAAAGGCCCATATTACTCTTCACCTAGTAAACTACATTTTGCCAATTTGCACTGAGACCGTGAAAGGCACGGAGCTCACTTTGGTGCCAAATCGTAGGGCTTGATTAGCCGGACGGATTGACATATCGAATGTCTCCGTACTGCTTACGGATTGCGTGCAGTTGCCTCTCAAAGTCGAAAAAAAAACTTTATTATTATTATTTATTATGGGCCTATTCATGTAATGAAAGGCCCATATTACTCTTCACCTAGTAAATTACATTTTGCCAATTTGCACTGAGCCCGTGAAAGGCACGGAGCTCACTTTGGTACCAAATCGTAGGGCTTACCTAGCCGGACGGAATGACATATCGATTGTCTCCGTACTCCTTACGGATAGCGTGCAATTGTCTCTCAAAGTCGAAAAAAAACTTTATTATTTATTATTTATTATTTATTATTCTTCCGTGATTTTCGGCAATTAATGCGGGTCGTACCATAGCGTGCAGCCAGGCAATCTATATATCAAAAGTGAGTCCTTGGTTGTGTGAGGTGTGCTATTACTTTTCTGCGCAGAATATGTTACCATGGCGAAGTTATTCACGTTAAAACACACTAAAAATCCCATAGAAATGCATTAAATGCTAACTTTTACCTAGCATTAGCCATGTGAATAGTAGTAAGGCGCATCTTTTTGCATGGGAGTGAATGGCCCATTGGCTTCAATGCATTTCAGTCAAAGTTGTCCCACTCGGCCAGCGTTCATAACAGAGCGACAATACTCGGTATTCAACCTTAGGCCTCATCACCCAACACCCCAAGTCCAACATCTTGACCCGCACTCGTCTTTCATCCCTCGTTCTCTCCCATTGACTTCAATGCATTTCAGTCAAAGTTTTCCCACTGGGCCAACGTTTATGCCACAGCAACAAGACTAGGTATTAAACCTTAGGCCTCATCATCCAACACCACAAGTTCAACATCTTCACCCGCACTCGTCTTTCATCCCTCGTTCTCTCCCATTGACTTCAATAGATTTTAGTCAAAGTTTTCCTACTCGGCCAGGGTTTATGCCACAACAATAAGACTCGGTATTAAACCTCAGGCACCATCACCCAACACCTTAAGACCCCCATCCTGACCCGCACTCGTCCTTCATCCCTCGTTCTCTCACATTGACTTCAATGCATTTCTGTCAAAGTTTCATTATTTGGCCAATACTACTGCCACAGCAACAAGACTAAATAATTAAATCAATAAGTAAAAGCACCAGCTCTTCCAAGGTCAGCGGAATAGGCCCATCTCAAAATTTCTTCAGGAATTTTCGTTTCTAGTTATTATTATTCTTCCGTAGATTTTCGGCAATTAATGCGGGTCGTACCGTAGCGTGCAGCCAGGTAATCTATATATCAAAAGTGAGTCCTTGGTTGTGTGAGGTGTGCTATTACTTTTCTGCGCAGAATATGTTACCATGGCGACGTTATTTACGTTAAAACACACTAAAAATCCCATAGGAATGCATTAAATGCTAACTTTTACCTAGCATTAGCCAAGTGAATAGTAGTAAGGCGCATCTTTTTTCATGGGAGTGAATGGCCCATTGGCTTCAATGCATTTCAGTCAAAGTTGTCCCACTCGGCCAGCGTTCATACCAGAGCAACAAGACTCGGTATTCAACCTCAGGCCTCATCACCCAACACCCCAAGTCCAACATCTTGACCCGCACTCGTCTTTCATCCCTCGTTCTCTCCCATTGACTTCAATGCATTTCAGTCATAGTTTTACCACTCGGCCAGCATTCATACCATAACAACAAGACTCGGTATTCAAGCTTAGGCCTCATCACCCAACACATTAAGACCACCATCTTGACCCGCACTCGTTTTTCATCCCTCGTTCTCTCCCATTGACTTCAATGCATTTCAGTCAAAGTTTTCCCACTGGGCCAGTGTTCATACCACAGCAACAAGGCTCTGAATTCAACCTTAGGCCTCATCACCCAACACCCCAAGTCCAACATCTTGCCCCGCACTCGTCTTTCATCCCTCGTTCTCTCCCATTGGCTTCAATGCATTCCAGTCAAAGTTGTCCCACTCGGCCAGCATTCATACCACAGCAACAAGACTCGGTATTCAACCTTAGGCCTCATCACCCAACACCCCAAGTCCAACATCTTGACCCGCACTCGTCTTTCATCCCTCGTTCTCTCCCATTGACTTCAATGCATTTCAGTCAAAGTTTTCCCACTCGGCCAGCGTTCATGCCACAGCAACAAGACTCGGTATTGAACCTTGGGCCTCATCACCCAACACCCCAAGTCCAGCATCCTGACCCGCACTCGTCTTTCATCCCTCGTTCTCTCCCATTGACTTCAATGCATTTCTGTCAAAGTTTCATTATTTGGCCACTACTTCTGCCACAGCTACAAGACTGAATAATTAAATCAATAAGTAAAAGCACCAGCTCTTCCTCGGTCAGCAGAATAGGCCCATCTCAAAATTTCTTCAGGAATTTTCGTTTCTAGTTATTATTTATTATTCTTCCGTGATTTTCGGCAATTAATGCGGGTCGTACCGTAGCGTGCAGCCAGGCAAGCTATATATCAAAAGTGAGTCCTTCATGGTGTGAGGTGTGCTATTACTTTTCTGCGCAGAATATGTTACCATGGCGACGTTATTCACGTTAAAACACACTTAAAATCCCATAGGAATGCATTGAATGCTAACTTTTACCTAGCATTAGCCATGTGAATAGTAGTAAGGCGCATCTTTTTTCATGGGAGTGAATGGCCCATTGGCTTCAATGCATTTCAGTCAAAGTTGTCCCACTCGGCCAGCGTTCATACCACAGCAACAAGACTCGGTATTCAACCTTAGGCCTCATCACCCAACACCCCAAGTCCAACATCTTGACCCACACTCGTCTTTCATCCCTCGTTCTCTCCCATTGACTTCAATGCATTTCAGTCAAAGTTTTCCCACTGGGCCAGTGTTCATACCACAGCAACAAGACTCGGTATTATACCGTAGGCCTCATCACTCAACACCGCAAGTCCAACATCTTGACCCGCACTCGTCTTTCATCCCTCGTTCTCTCCCATTGACTTCAATGCATTTCAGTCAAAGTTTTCCCACTGGGCCAGTGTTCATACCACAGCAACAAGACTCGGTATAATACCGTAGGCCTCATCACTCAACACCGCAAGTCCAACATCTTGACCCGCACTTGTCTTTCATCCTTCGTTCTCTCCCATTGACTTCAATGCATTTCAATCAAAGTTTTGCCACTTAGCCAGTGTTAATGCCACAGCAACAAGACTTGGTATTCAACCTTAGGCCTCATCACTCAACACCTCAAGTCCAACATCTTGACCCGCACTTGTCTTTCATCCTTCGTTCTCTCCCATTGACTTCAATGCATTTCAGTCAAAGTTTTCCTATTCGGCCAGTGTTCATACCACAGCAACAAGACTAGGTAATCAACATTAGGCCTCATCACTCAACACCTCAAGTCCAACATCTTGACCCGCACTTGTCTTTCATCCTTCGTTCTCTCCCATTGACTTCAATGCATTTCAGTCAAAGTTTTCCCACTGGGCCAGCGTTCATACCACGGCAACAAGACTCGGTATTTAACCTTAGGCCTCATCACCCCACACCCCAAGTCCAACATCTTGACCCGCACTCGTCCTTCATCCCTCGTTCTCTCCCATTCACTTCAATGCATTTCAGTCAAAGTTGTCCAACTCGGCCAGCGTTCATACCACAGCAACAAGACTCGGTATTCAACCTTAGGCCTCATCACCCAACGCCTTAAGACCACCATCTTGACCCACACTCATCTTTCATCCCTCGTTCTCTCCCATTGACTTCAATGCATTTCAGTCAAAGTTTTCCCACTGGGCCAACGTTCATGCCACAGCAACAAGACTCGGTATTAAACCTTAGGCCTCATCATCCAACACCACAAGTCCAACATCTTGACCCGCACTCGTCTTTCATCCCTCGTTCTTTCCCATTGACTTCAATGCATTTCAGTCAAAGTTTTCCCACTGGGCCAGCGTTCATACCACAGCAACAAGACTCGGTATTCAACCTTAGGCCTCATCACCCAACACCCCAAGTCCACCATCTTGACCCGCACTCGTCTTTCATCCCTCGTTCTCTCCCATTGACTTCAATGCATTTCAATCAAAGTTTTGCCACTTGGCCAGTGTTAATGCCACAGCAACAAGACTTGGTATTAAACCTCAGGCCTCATCACCAAACACATAGCAACTGCCTAGCAACCACCTAGCAACACCTTAGCAACTACCTACAATTTCATAGCAACACCTTAGCAACCATCTAGCTATGCCTAGCAACCAGCTACTGAGACCATAGCAACACCTTCTGACAACATAGCAACCACCTAGCAACAACTTAGCAACCACCTATAATTGCATAGCAACACCATAGCAACCATCTAGCTATGCCTAGCAACCAGCTACTGAGACCTTGGCAACGCCTTCTGACATCATAGCAACCCACTTGCAGCACCTAGCAACAACCTAGCAACACCATAGCAACCACCAAAAAATGCATAGCAACACCATAGCAACCATTTAGCTATGCCTAGCAACCAGCTACTGAGACCATAGCAACACCTTCTGAGGCCATAGCAACCACCTTTCAGCAGCTAGTAACCACCTAGCAACACCATAGCAACACCATAGCAACCATGTAGCAACGCCTAGCAACCAGCTACCAACACCGTTGCAATGCCTAATAACAACATTTCAACCACCTAGCAATGCCTAGCGGCACTACAGCAACCGCCTAGCAGCACCATAGCACCAAACTAGCAACATCATAGCAATCACTTAGCAGTGCACAGACCAGCCACTTTATTAGTAGCACAGGCTCTTCCTCGGTCAGCAGAATAGGCCCATCTCAAAATTTCTTCAGGAATTTTCGTTTCTAGTTATTTATTATTCTTCCGTGATTTTCGGCAATTAATGCGGGTCGTACCGTAGCGTGCAGCCAGGCAATCTATATATCAAAAGTGAGTCCTTGGTTGTGTGAGGTGTGCTATTACTTTTCTGCGCAGAATATGTTACCATGGCGACGTTATTCACGTTAAAACACACTTAAAATCCCATAGGAATGCATTGAATGCTAACTTTTACCTAGCATTAGCCATGTGAATAGTAGTAAGGCGCATCTTTTTTCATGGGAGTGAATGGCCCATTGGCTTCAATGCATTTCAGTCAAAGTTGTCCCACTCAGCCAGCGTTCATACCACAGCAACAAGACTCGGTATTCAACCTTAGGCCTCATCACCAAACACCCCAAGTCCACCATCTTGACCCGCACTCGTCTTTCATCCCTCGTTCTCTCCCATTGACTTCAATGCATTTCAGTCAAAGTTTTCCCACTCGGCCAGCGTACATACTACAGCAACAAGACTCGGTATTCAACCTTAGGCCTCATCACCCAACGCCCCAAGTCCACCATCTTGACCCGCACTCGTCTTTCATCCCTCGTTCTCTCCCATTGACTTCAATACATTTCAGTCAAAGTTTTCCCACTCGGCCAGCGTTCATACCACAGCAATAAGACTCGGTATTAAACCACAGGCATCATCACACAACACCTTAAGACCACCATCCTGACCCGCACTCGTCTTTCATCCCTCGTTCTCTCCCATTGACTTCAATGCATTTCAGTCAAAGTTGTCCCACTTGGCCAGCGTTCATACCAGAGCAACAAGACTTGGTATTCAACCTTAGGCCTCATCACCCCACACCCCAAGTCCAACATCTTCACCCGCACTCGTCTTTCATCCCTCGTTCTCTCCCATTGACTTCAATGCATTTCTGTCAAAGTTTCATTATTTGGCCACTACTTCTGCCACAGCTACAAGACTGAATAATTAAATCAATAAGTAAAAGCACCAGCTCTTCCTCGGTCAGCAGAATAGGCCCATCTCAAAATTTCTTCAGGAATTTTCGTTTCTAGTTATTATTATTATGGGCCTATTCATGTAATGAAAGGCCCATATTACTCTTCACCTAGTAAACTACATTTTGCCAATTTGCACTGAGCCCGTGAAAGGCACGGAGCTCACTTTGGTGCCAAATCGTAGGGCTTACTTAGCTGCACGGATTGACATATCGTTTGTCTCCGTACTGCTTACGGATTGCGTGCAATTGCCTCTCAAAGTCGAAAAAAAACTTTATTATTTATTATTATTATTTATTATTCTTCCGTGATTTTCGGCAATTAATGCGGGTCGTACCGTAGCGTGCAGCCAGGCAAGCTATATGTCAAAAGTGAGTCCTTCATAGTGTGAGGTGTGCTATTACTTTTCTGCGCAGAATATGTTACCATGGCGACGTTATTCACGTTAAAACACACTTAAAATCCCATAGGAATGCATTGAATGCTAACTTTTACCTAGCATTAGCCATGTGAATAGTAGTAAGGCGCATCTTTTTTAATGGGAGTGAATGGCCCATTGACTTCAATGCATTTCAGTCAAAGTTGTCCCACTCGGCCAGCGTTCATACCAGAGCAACAAGACTTGGTATTCAACCTTAGGCCTCATCACCCAACACCCCAAGTCCAACATCTTGACCCGCACTCGTCTTTCATCCCTCGTTCTCTCCCATTGACTTCAATGCATTTCAGTCATAGTTTTACCACTCGGCCAGCATTCATACCATAACAACAAGACTCGGTATTCAAGCTTAGGCCTCATCACCCAACACATTAAGACCACCATCTTGACCCGCACTCGTTTTTCATCCCTCGTTCTCTCCCATTGACTTCAATGCATTTCAGTCAAAGTTTTCCCACTGGGCCAGTGTTCATACCACAGCAACAAGGCTCGGAATTCAACCTTAGGCCTCATCACCCAACACCCCAAGTCCAACATCTTGCCCCGCACTCGTCTTTCATCCCTCGTTCTCTCCCATTGGCTTCAATGCATTCCAGTCAAAGTTGTCCCACTCGGCCAGCATTCATACCACAGCAACAAGACTCGGTATTCAACCTTAGGCCTCATCACCCAACACCCCAAGTCCAACATCTTGACCCGCACTCGTCTTTCATCCCTCGTTCTCTCCCATTGACTTCAATGCATTTCAGTCAAAGTTTTCCCACTCGGCCAGCGTTCATGCCACAGCAACAAGACTCGGTATTGAACCTTGGGCCTCATCACCCAACACCCCAAGTCCACCATCCTGACCCGCACTCGTCTTTCATCCCTCGTTCTCTCCCATTGACTTCAATGCATTTCTGTCAAAGTTTCATTATTTGGCCACTACTTCTGCCACAGCTACAAGACTGAATAATTAAATCAATAAGTAAAAGCAACAGCTCTTCCTCGGTCAGCAGAATAGGCCCATCTCAAAATTTCTTCAGGAATTTTCGTTTCTAGTTATTATTTATTATTCTTCCGTGATTTTCGGCAATTAATGCGGGTCGTACCGTAGCGTGCAGCCAGGCAATCTATATATCAAAAGTGAGTCCTTCATGGTGTGAGGTGTGCTATTACTTTTCTGCGCAGAATATGTTACCATGGCGACGTTATTCACATTAAAACACACTTAAAATCCCATAGGAATGCATTGAATGCTAACTTTTACCTAGCATTAGCCTGACTAACCATGTGAATAGTAGTAAGGCGCATCTTTTTTCATGGGACTGAATGGCCCATTGACTTCAATGCATTTCAGTCAAAGTTGTCCCACTCGGCCAGCGTGCATACCACAGCAACAAGACTCGGTATACAACCTTAGGCCTCATCACCCAACACCGCAAGTCCAACATCTTGACCCGCACTCGTCTTTCATCCCTCGTTCTCTCCCATTGACTTCAATGCATTTCAATCAAAGTTTTGCCAATTAGCCAGTGTTAATGCCACAGCAACAAGACTTGGTATTCAACCTCAGGCCTCATCACCAAACACCTAGCAACTGCCTAGCAACCACCTAGCAACACCTTAGCAACTACCTAGAATTGCATAGCAACACCATCGCAACCATCTAGCTATGCCTAGCAACCAGCTACTGAGACCATAGCAACGCCTTCTGATATCATAGCAACCCGCTTGCAGCACCTAGCAACCACCTAGCAACACCTTAGCAACCACCTATAATTGCATAGCAACACCATAGCAACCATCTAGCTATGCCTAGCAACCAGCTACTGAGACCATAGCAACGCCTTCTGACATCATAGCAACCCGCTTGCAGCACCTAGCAACCACCTAGCAACACCTTAGCAACCACCTATAATTGCATAGCAACACCATAGCAACCATCTAGCTATGCCTAGCAACCAGCTACTGAGACCTTAGCAACGCCTTCTGACATCATAGCAACCCGCTTGCAGCACCTAGCAACCACCTAGCAACACCATAGCAACCATCTAGCTATGCCTAGCAACCAGCTACTGAGACCATAGCAACACCTTCTGACAACATAGCAACCACCTAGCAACACCTTAGCAACGACCTAGAATTGCATAGCAACACCATAGCAACCATCTAGCTATGCCTAGCAACCAGCTACTGAGACCATAGCAACACCTTCTGACAACATAGCAACCACCTAGCAACACCTTAGCAACCATCTATAATTGCATAGCAACACCATAGCAACCATCTAGATATGCCTAGCAACCAGCTACTGAGACCATAGCAACACCTTCTGACAACATAGCAACCACCTAGCAACACCTTAGCAACCATCTATAATTGCATAGCAACACCATAGCAACCATCTAGATATGCCTAGCAACCAGCTACTGAGACCATGGCAACGCCTTCTGACATCATAGCAACCAACTTGCAGCACCTAGCAACCACCTAGCAACACCTTAGCAACCACCTAGAATTGCATACCAACACCATAGCAACCATCTAGCTATGCCTAGCAACCAGCTACTGAGACCATAGCAACGCCTTCTGACATCATAGCAACCCACTTGCAGCACCTAGCAACCACCTAGCAACACCATAGCAACCACCAAAAAATGCATAGCAACAACATAGCAACCATTTAGCTATACCTAGCAACCAGCTACTGAGAGCATAGCAACACCTTCTGAGGCCATAGCAACCACCTTTCAGCAGCTAGTAACCACCTAGCAACACCATAGCAACCACCAAAAAATGCATAGCAACACCATAGCAACCATTTAGCTATGCCTAGCAACCAGCTGCTGAGACTATAGCAAGGCCTTCTGATGCCATTGCAAACACCTTGCAGCACCTAGCAACCACCATGCAACACCATAGCAACCATGTAGCAACGCCTAGCAACCAGCTACCAACACCCTTGCAATGCCTAATAACAACATTGCAACCACCTAGCAATGCCTAGCAGCACCGTAGCAACTAACTTGCAAATCTTAGCAATCACCTAGCAGTACACAGACCACCCATTTTATTAGTAGCACAGGCTCTGCCACGATCAGCGGAATAGGCCCATCTCAAAATTTCTTCAGGAATTTTCGTTTCTAGTTTATTATGGGCCTATTCATGTAATGAAAGGCCCATATTACTCTTCACCTAGTAAACTACATTTTGCCAACTTGCGCTGAGCCCGTGAAAGGCACGGAGCTCACTTTGGTGCCAAATCGTAGGGCCTGCTTAGCTGGACGGATTGACATATCTTTTGTCTCTGTACTCCTTACGGATTGCGTGCAATCGCCTCTCAAACACGAAAAAAAAACTTTATTATTATTATTCTTCCGTGATTTTCGGCAATTAATGCGGGTCGTACCGTAGCATGCAGCCAGGTAATCTATATATCAAAAGTGAGTCCTTCATGGTGTGAGGTGTGCTATTACTTTTCTGCACAGAATATGTTACCATGGTGACGTTATTCATGTTAAAACACACTAAAAATCCCATAGGAATGCATTGAATGCTAACTTTTACCTAGCATTAGCCTATACCTAACTAACCATGTGAATAGTAGTAAGGATCGTCTTATTTCATGGCAGTGAATGGCCCATTGACTTCAATGCATTTCAGTCAAAGTTGTCCCACTCGGCCAGCGTTCATACTACAGCAACAAGACTCGATATTCAACCTTAGGCCTCATCACGCAACACCTTAAGACCACCATCTTGACCCACACTCGTCTTTCATCCCTCGTTCTCTCCCATTGACTTCAATGCATTTCAGTCAAAGTTTTCCCACTGGGCCAGCGTTCATACCACAACAACAAGACTCGGTATTCATGCTTAGGCCTCATCACCCAACACATTAAGACCACCATCCTGACCCGCACTCGTCTTTCATCCCTCGTTCTCTCCCATTGGCTTCAATGCATTTCAGTCAAAGTTGTCCCACTCGGCCAGCGTTCATACCAGAGCAACAAGACTTGGTATTCAACCTTAGGCCTCATCACCCAACACCCCAAGTCCAACATCTTGACCCGCACTCGTCTTTCATCCCTCGTTCTCTCCCATTGACTTCAATGCATTTCAGTCAAAGTTTTCCTACTCGGCCAGTGTTCATGCCACGTCAATAAGACTCGGTATTCAACCTCAGACATCATCACGCAACACCTTAAGACCACCATCCTGACCCGCACTCGTCTTTCATCCCTCGTTCTCTCCCATTGACTTCAATGCATTTCAATCAAAGTTTTGCCAATTAGCCAGTGTTAATGCCACAGCAACAAGACTTGGTATTAAACCTCAGGCCTCATCACCAAACACTTAGCAACTGCCTAGCAACCACCTAGCAACACCTTAGCAACTACCTACAATTTCATAGCAACACCTTAGCAACCATCTAGCTATGCCTAGCAACCAGCTACTGAGACCTTAGCAACGCCTTCTGACAACATAGCAACCACCTAGCAACACCTTAGCAACTACCTACAATTTCATAGCAACACCTTAGCAACCATCTAGCTATGCCTAGCAACCAGCTACTGAGACCATAGCAACACCTTCTGACAACATAGCAACCACCTAGCAACACCTTAGCAACCACCTAGAATTGCATAGCAACACCATAGCAACCATCTAGCTATGCCTAGCAACCAGCTACTGAGACCATAGCAATGCCTTATGACACCATAGCAACCACCTTGCAGCACCTAGCAACCACCTAGCAACACCTTAGCAACCACCTATAATTTAATAGCAACACCATAGCAACCATCTAGCTATGCCTAGCAACCAGCTACTGAGACCTTAGCAACGCCTTCTGACATCATAGCAACCCACTTGCAGCACCTAGCAACCACCTAGCAACACCTTAGCAACCACCTATAATTTAATAGCAACACCATAGCAACCATCTAGCTATGCCTAGCAACCAGCTACTGAGACCATAGCAATGCCTTATGACACCATAGCAACCACCTTGCAGCACCTAGCAACCACCTAGCAACACCTTAGCAACCACCTATAATTTAATAGCAACACCATAGCAACCATCTAGCTATGCCTAGCAACCAGCTACTGAGACCTTAGCAACGCCTTCTGACATCATAGCAACCCACTTGCAGCACCTAGCAACCCACTTGCAACACCTTAGCAACCACCTAGAATTGCATAGCAACACCATAGCAACCATCTAGCTATGCCTAGCAACCAGCTACTGACACCATAGCAATGCCTTTTGACACCATAGCAACCACCTTGCAACACCTTAGCAACCACCTAAAATTGCATAGCAACACCATAGCAACCATCTAGCTATGCCTAGCAACCAGCTACTGAGACCTTAGCAACGCCTTCTGACATCATAGCAACCCACTTGCAGCACCTAGCAACCACCTAGCAACACCTTAGCAACCACCTAAAATTGCATAGCAACACCATGGCAACCATCTAGCTATGCCTAGCAACCAGCTACTGAGACCATAGCAATGCCTTCTGACGCCATAGCAAACACCTTGCAGCACCTAGCAACCACCATGCAACACCATAGCAACCACGTAGCAACGCCTAGCAACCAGCTACCAACACCCTTGCAATGCCTAATAACAACATTGCAACCACCTAGCAATGCCTAGCGGCACTTCAGCAACCGCCTAAAAGCACCATAGCACCGAACTAGCAACATCATAGCAATCACCTAGCAGTGCACAGACCAGCCACTTTATTAGTAGCACAGGCTCTTCCTCGGTCAGCAGAATAGGCCCATCTCAAAATTTCTTCAGGAATTTTCGTTTCTAGTTATTTATTATTATTCTTCCGTGATTTTCGGCAATTAATGCGGGTCGTACCGTAGCGTGCAGCCAGGCAATCTATATATCAAAAGTGAGTCCTTCATGGTGTGAGGTGTGCTATTACTTTTCTGCGCAGAATATGTTACCATGGCGACGTTATTCACGTTAAAACACACTTAAAATCCCATAGGAATGCATTGAATGCTAACTTTTACCTAGCATTAGCCATGTGAATAGTAGTAAGGCGCATCTTTTTTCATGGGAGTGAATGGCCCATTGGCTTCAATGCATTTCAGTCAAAGTTGTCCCACTCAGCCAGCGTTCATACCACAGCAACAAGACTCGGTATTCAACCTTAGGCCTCATCACCAAACACCCCAAGTCCACCATCTTGACCCGCACTCGTCTTTCATCCCTCGTTCTCTCCCATTGACTTCAATGCATTTCAGTCATAGTTTTACCACTCGGCCAGCATTCATACCATAACAACAAGACTCGGTATTCAAGCTTAGGCCTCATCACCCAACACATTAAGACCACCATCTTGACCCGCACTCGTTTTTCATCCCTCGTTCTCTCCCATTGACTTCAATGCATTTCAGTCAAAGTTTTCCCACTGGGCCAGCGTTCATACCACAGCAACAAGACTGGATATTCAACCTTAGGCCTCATCACCGAACACCACAAGTCCACCATCTTGACCCGCACTCGTCTTTCATCCCTCGTTCTCTCCCATTGACTTCAATGCATTTCAGTCAAAGTTGTCCCACTCGGCCAGCGTTCATACCACAGCAACAAGACTCGGTATTCAACCTTAGGCCTCATCACCGAACACCACAAGTCCACCATCTTGACCCGCACTCGTCTTTCATCCCTCGTTCTCTCCCATTGACTTCAATGCATTTCAGTCAAAGTTGTCCCACTTGGCCAGCGTTCATACCACAGCAACAAGACTCGGTATTCAACCTCAGGCCTCATCACCCAACACCCCAAGTCCAACATCATGACCTGCACTCGTCTTTCATCCCTCGTTCTCTCCCATTGACTTCAATGCATTTCAGTCAAAGTTTTCCCACTGAGCCAGCGTTCATACTACAGCAACAAGACTTGGTATTAAACCTCAGGCCTCATCACGAAACACCTAGCAACTACCTTGGAACCACCTAGCAACACCTTAGCAACCACCTACAATTTCATAGGAACACCTTAGCAACCATCTAGCTATGCCTAGCAACCAGCTTCTGAGACCATAGCAACGTCTTATGACACCATAGCAACCACCTTGCAGCAGCTAGCAACCACCTAGCAACACCATAGCAACCACCAAAAAATGCATAGCAACACCATAGCAACCATCTAGCTATGCCTAGCAACCAGCTACTGAGACCATAGCAACGCCTTCTGACATCATAGCAACCCACTTGCAGCACCTAGCAACCACCTAGCAACACCTTAGCAACCACCTAGAATTGCATAGCAACACCATAGCAACCATCTAGCTATGCCTAGCAACCAGCTACTGAGACCATAGCAATGCCTTATGACACCATTGCAACCACCTTGCAACAGCTAGCAAGCACCTAGCAACACCATAGCAACCACCAAAAAATGCATAGCAACACCATAGCAACCATTTAGTTATGCCTAGCGACCAGCAACTGAGACCATAGCAACGCCTTCTGATGCCATAGCAAACACCTTGCAGCACCTAGCAACCACCATGCAACACCATAGCAACCACCTATAATTGCATAGCAACAACATAGCAACCACGTAGCAATGCCTAGCAAACAGCTACCAACACACTTGCAATGCCTAATAACAACATTGCAACCACCTAGCAATGCCTAGCGGCACTTCAGCAACCGCCTAGAAGCACCATAGCACCGAACTAGCAACATCATAGCAATCACCTAGCAGTGCACAGACCAGCCACTTTATTAGTAGCACAGGCTCTTCCTCGGTCAGCAGAATAGGCCCATCTCAAAATTTCTTCAGGAATTTTCGTTTCTAGTTATTATTATTCTTCCGTGATTTTCGGCAATTAATGCGGGTCGTACCGTAGCGTGCAGCCAGGCAATCTATATATCAAAAGTGAGTCCTTGGTTGTGTGAGGTGTGCTATTACTTTTCTGCGCAGAATATGTTACCATGGCGACGTTATTCACGTTAAAACACACTAAAAATCCCATAGGAATGCATTAAATGCTAACTTTTACCTAGCATTAGCCATGTGAATAGTAGTAAGGCGCATCTTTTTTCATGGGAGTGAATGGCCCATTGGTTTCAATGCATTTCAGTCAAAGTTGTCCCACTCGGCCAGCGTTCATACCAGAGCAACAACACTTGGTATTCAACCTTAGGCCTCATCACCGAACACCCCAAGTCCAACATCTTGCCCCGCACTCATCTTTCATCCCTCGTTCTCTCCCATTGACTTCAATGCATTTCAGTCAAAGTTTTCCCACTGGGCCAGCGTACATACTACAGCAACAAGACTCGGTATTCAACCTCAGGCCTCATCACCCAACGCCCCAAGTCCACCATCTTGACCAGCACTCGTCTTTCATCCCTCGTTCTCTCCCATTGACTTCAATAGATTTTAGTCAAAGTTGTCCCACTCCGCCAGTGTTCATACCACAGCAACAAGACTCGGTATTAAACCTCAGGCACCATCACCCAACACCTTAAGACCCGCATCCTGACCCGCACTCGTCCTTCATCCCTCGTTCTCTCACATTGACTTCAATGCATTTCTGTCAAAGTTTCATTATTTGGCCAATACTACTGCCACAGCAACAAGACTAAATAATTAAATCAATAAGTAAAAGCACCAGCTCTTCCAAGGTCAGCGGAATAGGCCCATCTCAAAATTTCTTCAGGAATTTTCGTTTCTAGTTATTATTATTCTTCCGTAGATTTTTGGCAATTAATGTGGGTCGTACCGTAACATGCAGCCAGGCAAGCTATAAGTCAAAAGTGAGTCCTTGGTTGTGTGAGGTGTGCTATTACTTTTCTGCGCAGAATATGTTACCATTGCGACGTTATTCACGTTAAAACACAGTAAAAATCCCATAGGAATGCATTAAATGCTAACTTTTACCTAGCATTAGCCATGTGAATAGTAGTAAGGCGCATCTTTTTTCATGGGAGTGAATGGCCCATTGGCTTCAATGCATTTCAGTCAAAGTTGTCCCACTCGCCCAGCGTTCATAACAGAGCAACAAGACTTGGTATTCAACCTTAGGCCTCATCACCCAACACCCCAAGTCCACTATCTTGACCGGCACTCGTCTTTCATCCCTCGTTCTCTCCCATTGACTTCAATGCATTTCAGTCATAGTTTTACCACTCGGCCAGCATTCATACCATAACAACAAGACTCGGTATTCAAGCTTAGGCCTCATCACCCAACATCTTAAGACCAAGGACTTGACCCGCACTCGTCTTTCATCCCTCGTTCTCTCCCATTGGTTTCAATGCATTTCAGTCAACGTTGTCCCACTCGGCCAGTGTTCATACCACAGCAACAAGACTCGGTATTTAACCTTAGGCCTCATCACCCAACGCCCCAAGTCCCCCATCTTGCCCCGCACTCGTCTTTCATCCCTCGTTCTCTCCCATTGACTTTAATGCATTTCTGTCAAAGTTGTCCCACTCCGCCAGTGTTCATACCACAGCAACAAGACTCGGTATTCAACCTTAGGCCTCATCACCCAACACCTCAAGTCCACCATCTTCACCCACACTCGTCTTTCATCCCTCGTTCTCTCCCATTGACTTCAATGCATTTTAGTCAAAGTTTTCCAACTGGGCCAGCGTTCATACCACAGCAACAAGACTCGGTATTCAACCTTAGGCATCATCACCCAACACCATAACACCCCCATCCTGGCCCGCACTCGTCTTTCATCCCTCGTTCTCTCCCATTTACTTCAATGCATTTCAGTCAAAGTTGTCCCACTCGGCCAGAGTTCATACCACAGCAACAAGACTCGGTATTCAACCTTAGGCCTCATCACCCAACACCCGAAGTCCACCATCTTGACCCGCACTCGTCTTTCATCCCTCGTTCTCTCCCATTGACTTCAATGCATTTCAATCAAAGTTTTGCCATTTAGCCAGTGTTAATGCCACAGCAACCAGACTTGGTATTAAACCTCAGGCCTCATCACCAAACACCTAGCAACTGCCTAGCAACCACCTAGCAACACCTTAGCAACTACCTACAATTGCATAGCAACACCATAGCAACCATCTAGCTATGCCTAGCAACCAGCTACTGAGACCATAGCAACGCCTTCTGACATCATAGCAACCCACTTGCAGCACCTAGCAACCACCTAGCAACACCTTAGCAACCACCTATAATTGCATAGCAACAACATAGCAACCATCTAGCTATGCCTAGCAACCAGCTACTGAGACCATAGCAATGCCTTCTGACGCCATAGCAACCACTTTGCAGCACCTAGCAACCACCTAGCAACACCATAGCAACCACCAAAAAATGCATAGCAACACCATAGCAACCATTTAGCTATGCCTAGCAACCAGCTACTGAGACCATAGCAACGCCTTCTGATGCCATAGCAAACACCTTGCAGCACCTAGCAACCACCATGTAACACCATAGCAACCACCTATAATTACATAGCAATAACATAGCAACCACATAGCAATGCCTAGCAACCAGCTACCAACACACTTGCAATGCCTAATAACAACATTGCAACCACCTAACAATGCCTAGTGGCACTTCGGTAACCACCTAGCAGCACCGTAGCAACTAATTTGCAAATCTTAGCAATCACCTAGCAGTACACAGACAAGCCATTTTATTAGTAGCACAGGCTCTTCCACAGTCAGCGGAATAGGCCCATCTCAAAATTTCTTCAGGAATTTTTATTATTTATTATTCTTCCGTGATTTTCGGCAATTAATGCGGGTCGTACCGTAGCGTGCAGCCAGGCAATCTATATATCAAAAGTGAGTCCTTCATGGTGTGAGGTGTGCTATTACTTTTCTGCGCAGAATATGTTACCATGGCGACGTTATTCACGTTAAAACACACTTAAAATCCCATAGGAATGCATTGAATGCTAACTTTTACCTAGCATTAGCCATGTGAATAGTAGTAAGGCGCATCTTTTTTCATGGGAGTGAATGGCCCATTGGCTTCAATGCATTTCAGTCAAAGTTGTCCCACTCGGCCAGCGTTCATACCAGAGCAACAAGACTTGGTATTCAACCTTAGGCCTCATCACCCAACACCCCAAGTCCACTATCTTGACCCGCACTCGTCTTTCATCCCTCGTTCTCTACCATTGACTTCAATGCATTTCAGTCATAGTTTTACCACTCGGCCAGCATTCATACCATAACAACAAGACTCGGTAATCAACCTTAGGCCTCATCACCCAACACCTCAAGTCCAACATCTTGACCCGCACTCGTCTTTCATCCCTCGTTCTCTCCCATTGACTTCAATGCATTTCAGTCAAAGTTTTCCCACTGGGCCAGCGTTCATACCACGGCAACAAGACTCGGTATTTAACCTTAGGCCTCATCACCCCACACCCCAAGTCCAACATCTTGACCCGCACTCGTCTTTCATCCCTCGTTCTCTCCCATTGACTTCAATGCATTTCAGTCAAACTTGTGCTATTCAGCCACTGTTCATGCCACATCATCAACACTTAATATTAAACCTTAGGCCTCATCACCAAACGCCTAGCAGCACCGTAGCAACCACCTAGCGATGCCTAGCAACACCATAGCAACCACCGATAATTACATAGCAACTGCATAGCAACCACATAGCAACGCCTACCTACCAGCTACTGACACCATAGGAACGCCATCACACAACGTAGCAACCACCTTGCAGCACCTAGCAACCACCTAGCAACACCATAGCAACCACCTACAATTGCATAGCAACACCATAGCAACCACCTAGCTATGCCTAGCAACCATCTAGCAACCAGCTACTGACACCATAGCAACGCCTTCCGACACCATAGCAACCACCTAGCAACACCTTAGCAACCATCTAAAATTGCATAGCAACACCATAGCAACCACCTAGCTATGCCTAGCAACCACCTAGCAACCAGCAACTGAGACCATAGCAACGCCTTCTGACACCATAGCAACCACCTAGCAACACCATAGCAACCACCGATAATTGCATAGCAACACCATAGCAACCATCTAGCTATGCCTAGCAACCAGCTACTGAGACCATAGCAACGCCTTCTCACATCATAGCAACCAGCTTACAGCACCTAGCAACCACCTAGCAACACCTTAGCAACCACCTATAATTGCATAGCAACACCATAGCAACCGTCTAGCTATGCCTAGCAACCAGCTACTGAGACCATAGCAACGCCTTCTGATATCATAGCAACGCACTTGCAGCACCTAGCAACCACCTAGCAACACCATAGCAACCACCTACAATTGCATAGCAACACCATAGCAACCATCTAGCTATGCCTAGCAACCAGCTACTGAGACCATAGCAACGCCTTCTGACATCATAGCAACCCACTTCCAGCACCTAGCAACCACCTAGCAAGACCTTAGCAACCACCCATAATAGCATAGCAACACCATAGCAACAATCTAGCTATGCCTAGCAACCAGCTACTGAGCCCATAGCAACACCTTCTGACAACATAGCAACCACCTAGCAACACCTTACCAACCACCTATAATTGCATAGCAACACCATAGCAACCATCTAGCTATGCCTAGCAACCAGCTACTGAGATCTTAGCAACGCCTTCTGACATCATAGCAACCCACTTGCAGCACCTAGCAACAACCTAGCAACACCATAGCAACCATTTAGCTATGCCTAGCTACCAGCTACTGAGACCATAGCAAGACCTCCTGATGCCATAGCAAACACCTTGCAGCACCTAGCAACCACCATGCAACACCATAGCAACCACGTAGCAACACCTAGCAACCAGCTACCAACACCCTTGCAAAGCCTAATAAAAACATTGCAACCACCTAGCAATGCCTAGCGGCACTTCAGCAACCGCCTAGAAGCGCCATAGCACCGAACTAGCAACATCATAGCAATCACCTAGCAGTGCACAGACCAGCCACTTTATTAGTAGCACAGGCTCTTCCACGGTCAGCGGAATAGGCCCATCTCAAAATTTCTTCAGGAATTTTCGTTTCTAGTTACAATTGCACTACTACAACCCACACACCGGCACTGCTCACCGTGCACGTCGCCCCGTTTACTCCTCATACACACGGTGGACGCACGCACACATACACACACACTACACACAACAATAAACATTAACCACTATACATGACATAACACACAGCACATTTATAATCACACAAGCGATTACTTATAACTATTTATAAGCTATCATCAGTCCAAGGAGTGACGCCGATGTTTCCGTTCTGCCTTATTTGCTGTAACTGTAGTTCCGCTTTTTGCCAGCAGGCTGCGCACAGACAGCATTTCTGTGGGCTGCACATGGTATGTAGTTAGATTAGTATTTCATAACTGCACTGCAGGACATTGCGTAAAATCATTTTCTGCAGTAAGTATTGCAGTGTTTATAAAGGATCTTTTAAAAAATAATAATAATAATAATAATAAATCAGTTTCTCACAAACACCTCCATTCATGACTGACTGAAATATCAAGGATGAAAGTGATTAGGATCAGCTCAGAGAGCCCATGCCGAGCTGTTGCTAAAGTAGCAGCAGTCAACTTTAAACCAATGTTAAACAAATACTAGTCTGAAAACAATCAGTCATTAAAATTAATCAGCTTGCTAAGTTGTGTTTCCTTTAATAATATAAATGTTATAGAAAAATGGAAACCGCACGAATATTAATCACCAAGATTTATAAAAACCGCAACTGTACTGAAAAATAACGTTGCTTATTAATGTTGGCAAGTAAAAAGTATTTGTACTTTGTGATCAAGTGCCATTCTTGGCACATCACACAACGACGAAATGTGTCCTCTGCATTTTAACCCATATGTGACATATTAGTGGGCGGCTATATTATTTAGCTTCATTCTTAAAATAATAATACTAATACCAATAATAATAATAACAAAACCAAATATCCTGTAAATTTTAAAATGTGAAATGGTCGGCTAAGTTGACCTCGAACGGTTCTGCGTACTCATTGTTTTTTTTTTTTTTTTTTTTCGTTTCTTGTTTTAAGAAACTGAAGCCACCCAATCAGCGTGCCAATGTAGTGACGTCAAGCGAAGGTTCAGAGAGATTCTAGAATTTATAGTTATTGCTACGTATATCTGGAAGCAGAAGCTGTAATTTTTTTTATTTCTCTCAGTCTTGATTTGGGCTTGGTTGGTGATTACTGTTCCTGTTCAATTCCTTTAAATAACTTCGGCAATGGCTCCTTTCAGTCGCTTGCGTAGTTTTCTACGCACTTGTCTGAGAAGCTTGAAGCGTTCCAACTTTCGTGTGGGCAAATCCACTGCACCATGCTCAAGTGTTGCAACGGGGGTTGCTACAAATGGCAACGCCCCTGCAACGGTCGGGAGTGGCATCCACTTCCCCAGTGGACACGGGGATCACGGGGATCAGTGGGCGGCAGTCTGGGAGAAAATTACAGCCCTCGAAGACGAGGTGGGCCGTTTACGGTCCGAGATCTCCCAGCTTGCCGGTGCCCTGACTCACCCAAATATGCCCCGGAGCAGTTCGGAGACCACTCTTATAGTCCCCACTTCAGCTCCAAGCTGTTTCCCGCCCCCTCCTCCTCCTCCACCGCCGCCTCCTCCTCCTCCGCCTGCTAATATCCAGGGCCCGAAGCAGAAGAGGAGTCATCCTCAGGGAAGTGGCACAGGACCCACCAATGGCCCCAGCATGGTGGATGTTCTGGCGGAGCTGCCGCACATTAAACTGCGCCCAGTGCAGAGGTCGCCAGGTGGGACGCCAGTGACCAGGAGGGGACCGACGCAGGGGACGCCCATGCCCTCAGAGGACTTTGCTGCCATTTTAGCAGAAGCACTGAAGAAAAAGTTTAAGCATCAGAACCACTCTGATGAGTAAGAGCAGCAGTCCTCTGAGGCCTTTAAACCTTTTTTACTTAAACTTTTTTTACTTAAATTTTTTATACTTATAACATTTTTATACTTATAACATTTTTATACTTATATCATTTTTATACTTAAGATTTTTATACTTATATACTTTATATACTTAAACTTTATATACTTATACTTTGTGTACTGATTCTATATACTTATTAATAAATAATATATTTATATCACTATTATTTTTAAAAGAGTTGCTGATTTTGTAATACTGCTGCAGCATTCTCCACATGCTAATCACTGCCCCACATCGAATTGGCACTTTGATCAGCCACGAATCACTTCACTACCCCCTGTTGAATGTTGCATCGTATGTTGTTAGATATTTCGTAGTAGTAAGTACTTCATTATTAGGCTGCACAATATTGGAAAAGATGTATTTCTGCAATGAGTATTGCAGTATTTATTTAAATTGAAAATGCTTAAAACAAACCAATTTCTCACAAACACATCTATTCATGAGTGATTTAAACGGCAAGGATGAAAATGATTAGGATTACCTCTTATGATTAGCTCTTGCCAAAATAGGGCTTGTAAACTTTTGTGGTACTCAGAATTAACCCAAACAACTATGACTCTATAATCCTCTATAATCACTCTCACTCTGTCACACTTAAATCAAACTCCAGACCTCACATGTAATGAGCAAAGTTTTCTTCTTTATTCAGCAATCCAGCATAGTGTTCCAGCCACACTCGGGTACAATGCGCAATGCACCCCGCACCCAGAAATCAGCAGGTTAATATACTATAAGACGAATTCCTCTATATGGACTTCTAAGTCCTAATTGGTTACCAAACATCTGCAAACCAGGTTTCGAACATACAACAAACATAATACGCCACCTCTATTGGTCTACTTCAAGGATGTTCAACTTCCAATCCTCGTTAGGCCTAGGCCTCCTATGAGTCCCACACATAAGCCTATCTATCCAGCCTAGGAAGGAGGGCAAAAACCCTAAACATTAGGGAAATTCCACTCCCAACCCAGCAAAAAGGTGCAACCCCCCCTTCGGTGTCCATGGCTGGCATGACTCACTACGCTATCAGTAAGGGAAACCCCAACCCTATATTACCTAAATAAAGACTTCAGCGTAAACATATACAACCCTTATGGGTACATAACTTGCTTGTGTGTTCAAATGCTACCATACAACAAACTGCGTCTAGCATAGTACAGCAGCTACATTTCAAGGCCTCCTGCAGGTCCCCTTTCTCCCCCCGGCGATGTTCCCTTCAGCCCAGTTCTACAAGGTCTGTGGCCTGCAAAGCTGGTTCCGTGCAGGTGGCTGCGAGGCAAGGACACACGGCACCATCCCCAAAACAACAAAACCTGAGACACAAGAACAATCCTACAATGCCTCCCAACCCTGGCCTACCATCACTTTAAATTTCCCTTCCACACTTTGAACTAATGTTAAACATATACTACATAATCCTGAAAAGGAGTGGTCACTAAAATTAAACAGCGAAGAGAAAGCGAAGAACAGTGAGAGGACACCACTGTTTATGGTGTCCTCATCGACCCTTCGCTTGACCCTCTATAGCACAGGTGTCAAACTCCAGTCCTGGAGGGCCGGAGCCCTGCACATTTTTGGGTTTCCCCTCATTTAACACACCTGATTCAACTCCTTGTGCTAATTACCACACAGCTCTTGAGCTGAATCATTTGTGGTGGAACAGGGAAAGAACTAAGCTACACAGGGCTCTGGCCTCCCAGGACTGGAGTTTGACACCCCTGCTCTATAGTCTGCCTACAGAACCAACAGACCTGTGGACGATGCAGTTAACACTGGACTCCATTTCTTACTCCGACACTTGGAGTGCCCTGAGACATATGTTAGGATTCTGTTTGTGGACTTTAGCTTTGCATTTAATACTATTCTATCGGAGCTAATGCGGACTGAACTCTCACAACTGTCTGTGCCTGATCCAAAATAACATATTATAACCACGATGGCCCAGTTTTACGCTACAATCATTGAGTCCATCCTCACCTGCTCCATCACAGCCTGGTTTGGATCAGCCACTGAACGAGACAAGGCCAGACTGCAACACATCATCCACTCAGCAGAGCGAATAATCGGCAGTAACCTGCCTACCCTCCAGACACTTTACATCACCAGAACCAGGAAACGGGCATACAAAATCTTTGAGGACCCATCTCACCCTGCTCACCACATCTTTCAAGCCTTACCCTCCATGAGAAGACTCATGGCAATCAGAACCAAGACCACAAGACACGCCAAGAGCTTCTCCCCTCAGGTAGTCTCTGTCATTAACCAAACCAGTCTCTGAATGGACGTTCAATTAATCGTCAGCTGCAGTGAAATATCCACCAGCATAACCAGTGAACAACTGATAAACTTCCTCTATGATTATATTCTGCACTCTTGCACATTATGCACACATACTGCAAACTCTGTATACATATTGCACTCTTGCACATATAGTTGACTTGGCTGCTAATTAATAACGGCACCATTTAAGAGCCCTTTAAATTATTATGCCATTTATGTAGTTTATATTCATACTACAATTATTACTATGTACACACATATATAAATATCATAATACCATCATCACTGCCATTTATAAAATTAATTATCGTGTAATTATCATATTACCTAATTGCCAATCTATTGTTTATTACCTTTCTGCATATGTCTTTGCTAAACGTGGTATGTTCTTTGTAATGTCATGTAAAAGCACCACCAAGGCAAATTCCTTGTATGGAAACATATCTGGATTCCGATTCTACATCCTTCATCAGTACTAGAAAACTTCCATCCAGCGTTGCATTTCACTTTGACGCTGTCGCTTTTGAAACACTTTTCTGTGATCTAGCTCTTGTTTTGGTCACCGGCTATCATCCAACAAAAGGTTCATTTCAGCTCTCCTAATCTGACATAAACCACACTCACAAACACTTTCGGGTTACTGTGCCACCGGGAAGGGATGGACTCCGGTCAGGATGGGTTTCCAGCATTTCCTATCCTGGCTGTTCTCTTTAGGGACAAACACAAGAATGGAGTCTACCCAGCTGGAAATTGTATGTTCCCTGTACGTTCAGAGAACGTACCCATTGGTGTAAAGGACGTCGCTGTGTAACCTTCCCAGAATGTTCCCGGGATGTCACGATGTGGAGTTCTTTAGACGTTCGGGGAACATCATTTTGGGAAAATTCGGGGAACTTTCAGGACGTGTTGGTAACGTTTCGGGTCCTATGTGGTCTTTTCATCACTTTCCCAGGATTTTTATAGATCTTGAGTGACAATTACAGTAACCTTTAGGGGACCTACCTGGAATGTTATTTTTTAGTCCTTGCACCACCTTCTCAAAGCTAGGGCTGTACGATCACATCACCATATGTGATCTTTCCACGAGTAATACTGAGATTTTTATGCAACAGAAAAGGAGAGATTACCCAAAATAACCTGTAATGAAATAGGACTTGTTATTATCTACCAATTAACATAGTGTGACAAATAGGTTAGTGGTGTTACCCCGAGCTGCAACAACAGACACAAAACAGTACCTAATCCAATGAGTAATATTGTGCATGCGCACATCACAATCATGTGGAGGTGGATTTTTCGTACAGCACAACTCAGATCGTTTGCAGAACTTTAGTAACATTACAGGGACTTTTGCACAACATTTAGGTGACTTAAAGTTTAATATATGCAATACCAAAACGTGTTTACACTATAAAACAATTATATCCAATGCATTTCAGTTCTTATTATTTCTTTTATTGTTCATAATTCGAGTGAGAGAGAGAGAGAGAGAGAGAGAGAGAGAGAGAGAGAGAGAGAGATGTTTTGGTTTTGGACCAAAATGACTCAGATTATGTAAAACAATTATTTAAACAAATTATTTACATGAAACAATTACTTCAGTCACTGTAGTAACATCTAAAATGTTCTTTTCTCAAACTGAGCTGAAACCATCCAAAAACACTATCAATAAAAAAGAAAGAAACGTTTGAGAGAAAACTCCGTCACTGTCTTCAATTTGATATCGTGTAGATGGCCCAGGTTCTTCTTCCGCTGCCTGAAAATCATAAATAACAATATTTCCCAGTCACTTCGTTTACTTTTTAATTGCTTTTGATTACCCTTAGGTGAACAGGCTATGAGGTAACTTAGCATATTAACCAAATGTGTTTGCCATGTAAAGTGTGGAAATATAAGACAAAACTGAGATTATTAGTGGTTAGACTATGAGTAGGTGTCCATGAATTTGAGACAGAAACAAAGGTTTAATAGAGACACAAGGTGAAGGGTAATTAAAGTAACCAGTTACACTAATATCTTGGATGTCCTCCTGTGTTGCCATAAAATGTTACAGCACCTTTGTCACGACCGGGTGACGGGCGAGCGAGTGGGATGCGGAAAAGCAGGAGCAGGGAGACCGCAATCCAAGGGCAACGGGGTTTATTATGGAGAACAAGCAGACAGGGGAGCACTCGGTTAACAACGTCAATGACAGACCTGGGGAAACAGACTCGAACGCGGACTGAAACACACAAGACAAGCCGAAATAACAGGAAATAGGTGATCACAATCAGGGTAGTGCACGTGAGTAATGAGGGGACGTGGCACACACGAGGATCGGACGAGCTGGGCGTGACGACCTTGGCTTGTCCGATTTAAGTGAACAGGTACTACGAATTTAAAAATGGCATCAATGTGCAGTGCAGTTTTAAGTGTTAACTGCTCCGAAGAAAAACAAAAAAAACTTACAGGTATTGGGTGGATCTTTGCACGGTGAGGTGCGTGTTTTAGGGTATCCCCTATATAATTTTCAATGTCCTTCTCGCTAACCCTCGGAAATTGTGCAGCACAAGCTCCTAGAAAAAATGCAGTATTTAATAAATATTAAACAATGGGTCTATGCAATGTAATGGACATTTTGTGAAATCTAACCGTTTAACATACTAGGTAATTTAAAACAACATGGTGGAGTGCTGTTCCCAAGAAGGACAGCTTTCCTTTTCGGCCTTTCAGGCTGTAACTGTGACCAGACCTCGTTTGTAGCCATCTTTCTGAGGGTTCTCCTCACAACGTCCCCAATGCTGCAGCCTCCCATCAGACTAAAAAAACGGATCTATACAACATATGAAGATAAATACTTAAAAACAATTCTTAGTGTTGCAATTAGACAAACCCTTTTAAACAGCAATATAGCATATCAACATTTCATCTTTTGTTTTTGTTCTGGGCCCTCCAACTGCAATTTGAATCCCTCAAGCTCTTGCACTGTCCTGCAGGGTTTCTCAAAACACATGTTCTCCATGGACGCCGGGCCAGGGGGATTTTTTTGAATGGTCTGGACCAGGTGTTCAATACTGTTTCGAGTGTCTGCCTGCATCCTTTCAATGGCCATCATGATTCTTTCATGGATGGGGTCTAGGGGGCTTAACAGGGTTGCCAACTAACGCATCTGGCGTGACACTTAAGGCCAATTGATGCTTCACTTTTCCGTGTTCGTTTTCAGATGCGGACAAGGGGACGTCACGTAAATTTCACAATTTCTCGCGTTCGATTTTTACAATCTTATCCTAATTTTATCATATCCTATGTTATCTAATGTTATACAACCTATCCTATCCTTATTATATATTATTTTATGCTTATCGTAAGCTATCCTAATTTTATCGTATCCTATGTTATGTTATATAATGTTATCTTAACCTTATCTCTACTTATCATTATCTTAATCGTATCCTTTATCTTATACAATCTTATCTTAAACTTCTTCTTTTAACCTATCCTATCTTGATTTTATGGTATCCTATGTTATGCAATTGTTTCTTTTTTTTGTCAATGTATTTTTTATTGGTTTTTTCAGACATACAAAAACCCCCCACAGGTACAAGCATTAAGACAAATAAACATAACACCACAAGACAAAAAAAAAAAAAAGTAGTCACTCAGTTACTTTGTACACATCACACATTATCTAGAGTCAAGGTGCATTGTCAGCTGTTCTATATGAGAAATAAAAGGATGTCATACCATATCAAACTTTCCCACTGATCCATGCAATGCATATCTAATCTTTTCAATCTTAAGGAAAAACATGACATCACATATCCATCTAACAAAGGAGGGGGGGTTTCTCATTTTTCCAATTTAAAAGAATGAGTCGCCGAGCCAAAAGGGAGGAGTAGGCTATACAATTTAATTGTGTCTTTCGTAATGGGAGATCATTCAATGGTACGCCAAAAAGTCCGATAAAAGGACAAAGGTCAAAGGTTACCCCCGAAATCACAGAATACACCTCAAATATTGAAGACCAGAATGCAGTCATACTTGGACATGACCAAAAAGTGTGAAAGAGAGTAGCAGGTGCTTGTCTACATCTGTCACAAATAGGATTAACCCCCGGGTAAATCTTGGATAACTTAACCCCAGACATGTGAAGTCTATGTACAATCTTGAACTGAATGAGGCAGTGCCTCGCACAAATAGAGGAGGAGTGGATTCTTTGAAGTATGTTAGACCATTGACCATCATTAATAGTTGTACCCATATCCTTCTTTTACTATTGTCAGTGAAGAACCTTCCATGTCAAATATATTTGTGTACAGCTTTGAGACGGTTCCCCTAAGCTCTGGCTGACTTTCTATGATTGAATCAAGAAATGATGTCTGAGGTAGTGAAGGAAAATGACTGACGTTATTCTGTGTGAAATGTCTAACTTGTAGGTATCTGAAAAAGTGATTTGCTGGTAGAGCAAACTCCTGTCTAACCTGATCAAATGACATGAAGACGCCATCCTTATATAACATCTTAATATTCAACGCTCCATTTTTAAACCATTGTCTGAATGCATTATCTAATAGAGAAGCTGGAAATAGCAGGTTGGCCATGACAGGGGCGTAAACAGACATGGAGGCTAGGCCATAATGTTTACGAAACTGAGACCAGATCCTTAGTGCAGGGCTTAAAGTATTCCGGCACCGTGCCGGATCTCCGGCGTGCGGCCGTGAGGGAAAAAAATAATAATATTTTAGAGCCTGCGCATGCGGTTTAATATTTTCGAGCCAATTTATTTCACCTACCAATCATATGAGAGGAACGCAGCTTTAACTAACGTTACAAGCCTATCAGAAGCAGAGAAGGGCGGGTCCTTGCAACACGGTATGATTGACACCCATACGTCAATGTCACGTTAGCGTTGTCGGAGAAAAAAAAATGGAGCGCAAGTTTATGAAGCCTGGGGATGATGTCCTAGCAATAGATAAAGGACTCAAAAATAAATGGTGCTGGGTGTGGATTGAAGAAAGTAGAAATGGCGAGCCTTTTGGCAGTTGGTGCAAGAAACTGAGAGAGCCCGGGGCTTGTTTCTGCACGATTTGCTGGAGGAAGCTACTGTATGCCAGCAGCGGTAAGAAAGTGCTTGCTTGTCATGATTTAGACTCCGGTCATAGAGCCGCTGCCCGTGCACTCAAACTTACCACGACGTTGCCGGGAGCAACTGTTACAGCTGACACACTGTTGTCTATGACTGACCGTGTCTGCGATTTAAAAATACGTTTGTGCACATTTATAGCAGAACATGATTTGGCATTCAGAATTTCGCATCCACTGGTCACCCTGTGTAAAAAACTGGCAGAAGACAAAAAAGCGTTAACTAGCCTGTCGGTTTCAAATCAACATGCGAGTTACATGAACACTCATGGAATTGCATTACAGTTCAAAAAATGTTTGTCTGAGAAGCTAAAAAAATGCATGTTCTCACTCAATGTTGATGAAGCAACAACCTTGAATATGGATAAAACACTCAATGTGCTTGTTTGCTTTTTTGATAATGAAAGCAACAGAGTAATAACACAACATCTGGCAAGCAGAAAAGTCAACATTGCAAATGCCCCAAACCTTATGCTGGAACTTAAAGATGTCATGCAGACTTATGGTCTTGAGTGGAGACAAGTTACCAGCATCCTCCTTGACAACTGTGCAGTCATGAGAGGAAAAAAGTCTGGCCTTGAAACTCAAGCAAGGAAGGCGAACCCATACCTCCTTGACGTATCTGGAGACAATGCTGCCAAGGCCCTCATGAGTCCGTTCAGCACAGAAGTGGAAAATTTCTGCTCCGATGTCTATTATGATATTGAGAAGTCACCAAAACAGAAGGAGATTTTCTCAGACTTTCAGAGTCTGCTCCATCTTCCTTCCAAGAGCTTGATAAGACCTATTAGCAACAGATTTCTTCAGATGCTGGAGGTGTGCACCAGGCTGAATGAACTCATGGATGTACTGGTGGTGCATTATTACTATGTGCTGGATTGATTGATTGATTGATTGATTCCCTTTATTGCTGTTGCAATTCACCATGTCACTAGTCACAAGTACCAGCGAAAAGCAGGCCATCAACCCGACCATACATACACAAACATTATAGGGGGGCAGACAGGTCAGGAAGACAGGGGACTGTAGGAAAACTCAGAGAAACAGATTACGTGAGGAGAGTGGAGGTGAATAAAAAAAACAGCCCCCAGACTGTACTCCAGTAGGAAGTACAATATAGGAACAGAAAAAAAAACACCTCAGCAATAAGCACATAGTCACCACATCTCACAACACTAAAGTCGAGACTTGCAACAGGGTAGGGAAGGGAATCCAAATGAAGAACACAAATACAGGTAATGCTAATCATTTTGTAGTATAAATTAAGTATTTTTTAATGTGCTGTCTCTGCAGTTAACCATTTTTATTGTATTATATTTCATGTAGAGTGATGTGCTAGTTTAGAGTGTTGTTAGGTTTTATGTAGGAATAAGCAATGAAAATAGCCACAGTGGTGTGTGTGTGTGTGTTTGTGTGATACAGAAGGCTTCTTAATGAATTGCTGACGAGATATGCACTAACAGTTGAGGAAAAGACCAGAGTAGAAATTCTTCAACAAGAACAAGCCACAACATCCCGAATGGGAACACAAGCCAACCTTGACCGGAAGGCATGAATCTCTGTGCTCTTTACAGAGTTTGACCGATTCAAAGTCATGGTCGACATGTTCAGAGGTATCTTGTAGCAGGCTAACTTGTGTAGGCAAAAACTTTAGGCTAAATGTAATGAAAGTTAATAACAGTTGTTGTTTTTTACAAAGGGAACAGCCAGGTCTCTACTACAGCAATCATAACCAGCTTTAGAAGTTATGCAGAGTTATATAGAAGTGTTCAAATAAACAGCAGTTTATTGTTAAAAAAAAGTGAATAAAGTGAAATTATTTTTAATCAGTATGTTATTTCCATATTTCAAATGTAATGGAAAGATTAGACATTCAATTCCAAGGCAAAAAATGTAAAATACTTTATTAAGTGTGCATTTTTTTTTACAGGAAATGAAGAGAAGGAATATTTATCTTAAGAAAAAAATATAGCAGTGTTGTGAATTTTTTCTTTTCTCTTCAGCCACAAACATTCACATACACTTAAAACATTTTAAAGATTTAACTGATGATAACATCTGATTATGATCTGATTAACATCTGACAAAAACAATGATTATGCACCAAAATATTACTTCAGTAATTTAAAGTTAAGTTAAATCTTGAAAAATGTCTTAAGTTTATGTCAAGTGTTTGAAAAATCTCAACATTGCAATTTTTTTATTTTTTTTTGGGAACAGATTCATATTCCATTTCCTTTGCTTCCAGTAAAAAAAACTGCAGACCTGGTCAAATTCGTTAATAATTTGATTTGGAGTAATTTTTCCATTACATCTGATATATGGAAATAAAAGCTATTAAAAGTATTTATACTTTATTCACTTTTTTAAAACGCACTGCTATTTATTTGAACTGTATGCAACTTGTCTTTAATTCTGTTTTCTTGTTGGGTTTTTTTTACGCATGTGAAAATGTCAAATAAATTTTTTTTTTTTTTTAATGTTTGCAGGCATACTTTCAACATTTCAGGGATTTTTGAAAAAAATGCAACATGAAAAACCAATGGCGCACTTGCTGCACGTGGAGATGGTGGCCCTAGTTCGAGAGCTCCTCAGCAAATTTATGAAGCTGGAAGCCATCCCACTGAGTGCAAAGGATATCATCAAGGTTGATGTCCGGAGTAAAGATTTGCAACTTTAAGACAAAAGGTTGTCTGTTGGAAGATACTGCTACTCTGCACTAAACAAGGCCCGCGTGGAGAGGCTGATATGGGTGAGAAACATTTACAACTCTCTCAGAGAAGGGTACATGAAGTCATCAGAGTTCCTTCTCAAAGACCTTCCTCTGGACAACAAGATAATCACCTCACTTTCTGCACTCACTCCCTCTCTGATTCAAGATGACTCCATCTGTGGGGCTTTTATCACATTAGGAGAGGCCTTGCCTAATGTGGTCGCACCAGAAGAGATTGGTCAGGTGGAGGAAGAGATACGGGCGTACCAAATAGAGGTGGACCTGGTAACGTGTGCCCAGAACTACATTGAAGAAGAAGGCCGAGTTGATGTAGATTGGTGGAGCAGAGTTGTATCCATGAAAAATCCAGAGAGAGGTGTGAGATTTCCCATTCTGGGTCAGCTGGTCAAAGCACTACTTAGCATTTTCACAGGCCCCCTGGTTGAGGGATCATTTAATCTCATGGGTGATATTCTTGAAGCAGACAGATGCTCCATGAATGTGGAAACTTATGAGAGCCTTGCAATTGTAAAATCCACGATTAAAGCAAGGGAGTGGACAGCATCGACAATGACAATAGACCAGCCATTAAGGTGGTCTTGCCTGTCATTGTATCAAACATATCAAAAACATCTGCAGAAAAAGAAAGAGGCACAACAGGCACAAAAGAAGAAAAGGGTGAATGAGGCAGCAAGGATTCGGCCATCACAAATGGCAAACAAACTCATACGGCAGGCCAGGAATATCGCTGGATCAGCCAAAGCCTCCTCTAGACGAGTCAAACACTCATCCTCGTCCACTGGACCATCCAGACCTTTTTCAACCTCCTCTGGACCAGCCAGACCCTCACCAACCTCCACTGGACCATCCAGACCCTCACCAACCTCCACTGGACCATCCAGACCTTTTTCAACCTCCTCTGGACCAGCCAGACCCTCAGCCTCCTCCTCTGGACCATTCAGACCATTTTCAACTTCCAATGGACCAGCCAAACTTTTTCTCTCTCCCTCTGGACCAGCCAAAGCCTCATCTTCATCCTCTGGACCAGCCAAAGCCTCATCTTCATCCTCAGGACCAGCCAAAGCATCATCTTCATCCTCTGGACCAGCCAAAGCCTCATCCTTATCTTCTGGACCAGACTCTTCTGGACTAGCCAAACTCTTTCTCCCTCCCTCTGGACCAGCCAAAGCCTCATCCTCATCATCTGGACCAGCCAAAGCCTCATCCTCCTCCACTGTACCAGCTCCATCTTCTGGTCCAAATGTCTTAAAAAGAAAGAGTTTGCAGGACTTTGCTTACAACCCAGAAAAAAAGAAAAAATAAGTGATAATGGCCTTGATTTCACTTCTAATCTTCAGTTTAGCAGTTCAGTTCTTTAGCACTTTGAGCACTTGCTATTGTTTAGCAGTTTTTTTTGTACTTTATTTTTGTTATTATTGTCAATATTCAAATAAAAAAGTCCCCCCCAAAAAAAAGTTCAACTGTAATGAAAAATAACGTTGCTTATGAATGTTGGCAAGTAAAAAAGTATTTGTACTTTGTGATCAAGTGCCATTCTTGGCACATCACACAACGACGAAATGCGTCCTCTGCATTTTAACCCATATGTGATATATTAGCTATATTATTTAGCTTCATTCTTAAAATAATAATACTAATACCAATAATAATAATAACAAAACCAAATGTAGCCAGGTCTATAAAGCTACCATAAGGCTTTGAAGCTATTATAGAGCGTAATTTGTAAAGAGGGAGACATGAACCTTACAATAAGTTGTGTATACCAAAGTGGGCAGCTGTCTCTTTAAGACGTTCCTGAGTGCCAAAAGGTAGGGTGGGAGTTTTTTTTTCCGGCGGGTTTTTCTAGACGGAGGAAGGCGGGTAAAGAGAGCGGAAAGAGGAGTGAACGGCAACTTAGGGAAATAAACGTATATATCTACATATATATATTTGTGTAGATGTCAACGTTTAGAGCACTGTTTATTTTTTTTGGCCTAAGCATACAATTGCAGCAATTAGTGGATAGAAAGATTTTGGTGCAAGTGCTCTCTTTTGGATATCCTGGTAGGTCAATTTACCTGTTTGAAAATATAGATATAGGGATCATTAGTGTGAAGGAAAAACAGTCAGGATATGAATGTGAACCTTTGCTGATTGTGTGGTTGATTATTTTCTTTACTAATGTATCATTTTTTGTAGTTGTATGTAAAATGCTAAAGCTACCTATAAGGCTACTTGCTAATTGATCGGAATACGTTGACTGTGATATGGTGTTATTCAGTTTAGCCACCCTGTTAGTACCATTGCAGGTTGAAATGTTTATAATGTGCATATATAAGTATATACATGTATATGTGTATAATAATGTTATTCAGGAAATCTGTATAGTATCATAGTATGGCCTAATGTGAATCTGAGATTGCGCTGTATGTTAATGGATGATGGAAAAAAATATAATTTTGTGTGATGTTTAAGTAAGACATCTAACTCTCTGTACTTTGTGTGCAGACTGTTTTTTTTTGGATTTGATTCCGTTCCGAATTCAGTATTTTTTCGGCCAAGGAAGATCGCTTGTTTCACAGAGTCGCTCCCTCTGCGTTGAACTGCGCAATGTAACAAGTTTTTTGCAACTGGAGATTTTTTTCTTTCCCAGCGCTTTGTGAAGAAATCCTCAAGTGTTGCAACGGCATCCACCTCCCCAGTGGACACGGGGATCTCCAGCATGCTGCTGTTGCAGCAGAGGCAGGGTCCGAGTGGGCGGCAGTTTGGAAAAAGATTGCAGCCCTTGAAGACAAGGTTCCGGTCCGAGATTTCCATGCTTGCTGGTGCCCTGACTGACCCATATATATCCCGGAGTAGTTCGGAGACCACTGGGACTCCTTTTGTAGTCCCCACTTCAGCTCCAAGCTGTTTCCCGCCCCCTCCTCCTCCTCCTCATCCTCCACCGCCACCTCGTCCTCCTCCACCTGCTAGTATCCAGGGCCCCAAGCAGAGTCATCGTCAGGGAAGTGGCGCAGGACCCACCAAAGGCCCCAACATGGTGGATGTCCTGGCGGAGCTGCCCCGCATTAAACTGCACCCGGTGCTGAGATCGCCAGGTGGGACGCCAGTGCCAAGGAGGGGCTGACACAGGGGACGCCCATGGCCTCAAGAGGACATTACTTCCATCTTATCAAAGGCTCTGGCGGGTGTGGGTGGCCTCCTCTCTTGGGCCGCGGGCCGGGTGGTGCTTGGCTCTGCTGCGCCGTGGTGGGGCCCTGGCGGGCAGTCCGGGGGATCTTGGGACACTGGGGGCCTTCTAGGCGGATTGGGGGGTTCGGTTTGGGCTGGGCGGGGGGGCTCGCCGCCCGTCCTCCCTCTGCGGGCCTCCCTGTACGGGGGTTGGCGCCCCTTTAGTCCCTCGCGGGCTGCTTCCTGGGTTGGGCGGGTGGTTATCTCCGGGGCACATGGCCGTGGGCCCTTGTGCTGGGGGGGCGGCAGGGTGGCCTCGGTTGCCTGGTTTCTCCTGCCTTCGCCTTCGGCCTTGTGGGGGGGTGGGGTGCTGTCGCTTCCCCCGACGGCATCATATGCCAGCACATCCAATGACAAATCAGTTCACACCTACACTTACACATACATATAAGAATGGTTGAGCGATCAGTATCATTATTATTGTTACTTTTTAGCGTGTGTTATAGACATAGGAATTGAAATATACATGTATAAGGGTAGGATCACGTGTGTGTATGCTACATATATATATATATATATATATATATATATATATATATATATATATATAATACCTATTTGTCACATTATTAATTATAATTATTATTACTGATGTTATAATGTTTGTTGTTTGATGTCCTTGTAATGAGTGTTATTTTTCTTATGGTTGTTTGTATTCTGTATTCCCCTACACTTCATTTTCTCCGTCCCACCTACATTATTAGTTTTTTTTTTCCTGTATACCTCTGTTTCCTTTTTTTTTTTTTCTTTTCTCTCCCCATGGTGATTAATGTCTGTTCTCGTTACGATTGTTGTTTCTGTATCCCCCGTTTTTTTTTTTTTTTCCTTTCCTCCACGGGACGGGTGAGTTCGGAGCAGCCACACTCTTTGCTCTTGAATTTAGTGTAAAATAAAGTTGTCCTCCGAAGAGGGGTGGTGGTGGTGGGGAATTTAAAAAAGAAAGAAAAAAGGAAAGGGAAAAGAGAAAAAAAAATAAAAAAATCAAAGGCTCTGAAAAAGAAGTTCAGGCACCAGATCCACTCTGATGAGTAGGAGAAGCGGTCCTCTGAGCCCTTAAACTTTTTATACTTATATCATTTTTATACTTAAGACTTATATACTTTATATACTTAAACTTTATATACTTATACTTTATGTACTTATACACTCACCTAAAGGATTATTAGGAACACCATACTAATACGGTGTTTGACCCCTTTTCGCCTTCAGAACTGCCTTAATTCTACGTGGCATTGATTCAACAAGGTGCCGAAAGCATTCTTTAGAAATGTTGGCCCATATTGATAGGATAGCATCTTGCAGTTGATGGAGATTTGTGGGATGCACATCCAGGGCACCAAGCTCCCGTTCCACCACATCCCAAAGATGCTCTATTGGGTTGAGATCTGGTGACTGTGGGGGCCATTTAAGTACAGTGAACTCATTGTCATGTTCAAGAAACCAATTTGAAATGATTCGAGCTTTGTGACATGGTGCATTATCCTGCTGGAAGTAGCCATCAGAGGATGGGTACATGGTGGTCATAAAGGGATGGACATGGTCAGAAACAATGCTCAGGTAGGCCGTGGCATTTAAACGATGCCCAATTGGCACTAAGGGGCCTAAAGTGTACCAAGAAAACATCCCCCACACCATTACACCACCACCACCAGCCGGCACAGTGGTAACAAGGCATGATGGATCCAATGTTCTCATTCTGTTTACTCTACCATTTGAATGTCTCAACAGAAATCGAGACTCATCAGACCAGGCAACATTTTTCCAGTCTTCAACTGTCCAATTTTGATGAGCTTGTGCAAATTGTAGCCTCTTTTCCTATTTGTAGTGGAGATGAGTGGTACCCAGTGGGGTCTTCTGCTGTTGTAGCCCATCCGCCTCAAGGTTGTGCGTGTTGTGGCTTCACAAATGCTTTGCTGCATACCTCGGTTGTAACGAGTGGTTATTTCAGTCAAAGTTGCTCTTCTATCAGTTTGAATCAGTCGGCCCATTCTCCTCTGACCTCTAGCATCAACAAGGCATTTTCGCCCACGGGACTGCCGCATACTGGATGTTTTTCCCTTTTCACACCATTCTTTGTAAACCCTAGAAATGGTTGTGCGTGAAAATCCCAGTAACTGAGCAGATTGTGAAATGAGCAGATTGTGAAATACTCAGACCGGCCCGTCTGGCACCAACAACCATGCCACGCTCAAAATTGATTAAATCACCTTTCTTTCCCATTCTGACATTCAGTTTGGAGTTCAGGAGATTGTCTTGACCAGGACCACACCCCTAAATGCATTGAAACAACTGCCATGTGATTGGTTGATTAGATAATTGCATTAATGAGAAATTGAACAGGTGTTCCTAATAATCCTTTAGGTGAGTGTATACTTTATATGCTTATATTTATATACTTATACTTTGTGTACTGATTATATATACTTATTAATAAATAATATATTTTTATCACTATTATTTTTAAAAGAGTTGCTGATTTTGTAATACTGCTGCAGCATTCTCCACATGCTAATCACTGCCCCACATCGAATTGGCACTTTGATCAGCCATGAATCACTTCACTACCCCCTGTTGAATGTTGCATCGTATGTTGTTAGATATCTCGTAGTAGTATTGCAGTATTTATTTAAATTGAAAATGCTTAAAACAGATCAATTTCTCACAAACACATCTATTCATGAGTGATTTAAACGGCAAGGATGAAAATTATTAGGATTAGCTCTTGCCAAAATAGGGCTTGTAAACTTTTGTGGTACTCAGAATTAACCCAAACAACTATGACTCTATAATCCTCTATAATCACTCTCACTCTGTCACACTTGAATCAAACTCCAGGCCTCGCATGTAATGAGCAAAATTTTCTTCTTTATTCAGCAATCCAGCATAGTGTTCCAACCACACTCGGGGACAATGCGCAATGCACCCCGCACCCAGAAATCAGCAGGTTAATATACTATAAGACGAATTCCCCTATATGGACTTCTAAGTCCTGATTGTTTACCAAACATCTGCAAACCAGGTTTCGAACATACAACAAACATAATACGCCACCTCTATTGGTCTACTTCAAGGATGTTCAGTTTCCAATCCTCGTTAGGCCTAGGCCTCCTATGAGTCCCACACATAATCCTGTCTATCCAGCCTAGGAAGGAGGGCAAAAACCCTAAACATTAGGGAAATTCCACTCCCAACCCAGCAAAAAGGTGCAACCCCCCCTTTGGTGTCCATGGCTGGCATGGCTCACAATGTTATCAGTAAGGGAAACCCCAACCCTATATTAATTGAGGGAATAATTAATAAAATAAAGGGAATGATTCTATAAGGCTGTAACTAATCAAAACAAGAACTGACTGGCGCGCCGGCAAGTCAAGGCTACCTAATCAGAACAGATAGGGGGGCGACAGAGAACATCAGCGGCCCCAACTTATCTTTTAGCCTTCCAGAAGGCCAAGAACAGTACGAGCCGGCTAGAATCACACATATGGTTGTCACGTACACGGAAGGTACCGAGAAAGGGGGGGAGATGCCCAAAGGGCTTTAAAAGGGATACAGCTGATACATATGGCAGAGCCTCCTCCTGTACATGCTGAATGTATGTCAGACGGCCGCTCCCGGATTGCAATCTGTCAGACAATAAACCGGTGATTTGCAACTTCTCCCCGTGTCAGCTGTGAATCTCTTCTCATCCACGGACCCGGTGGAGACGCCGTGCTCCAACATACCTAAATAAAGACTTCAGCGTAAACATATACAACCCTTATGGGTACATAACTTGCTTGTGTGTTCAAATGCTACCATACAACAAACTGCGTCTAGCATAGTATAGCAGCTACATTTCAAGGCTTCCTGCAGGTCCCCTTTCTCCCCCCGGCGATGTTCCCTTCAGCCCAGTTCTCCAAGATCTGTGGCCTGCAAAGCTGGTTCCGTGCAGGTGGCTGTGAGGCAAGGACACACGGCACCATCCCCAAAACAACAAAACCTGAGACACAAGAACAATCCCACAATGCCTCCCAACCCTGGCCTACCATCACTTTAAATTTCCCTTCCACACTTTGAAGTAATGTTAAACATATACTACATAATCCTGAAAAGGAGTGGTCACTAAAATTAAACAGCTCGCAGATCTTCACAATGCAAGAAATGCAAAGATGGAGAAAGCGAAGAACAGTTCACAGCCGGCTGGGCACATTGTCATCATCAAAGATTTTAAGCATGTTTATTTATATAGCACAATTCGGGCACAAGGCAATTCAAAGTGCTTTACAAAGACAAGGATACAATCAAATTAAAATGTCAAAATCACATTTCAAAGATAAGTAAAAGAAATAATAATGAAAATAAATAATTTTATTAATCAATTACAATGAACACATAATAATAAGAAAAAGCCAAAATAAATAAATAGCTAACTGAAAAGACGTCACATTTTAATGACAGAAAATGACTGGTGCTGCACTAGGAAACTCTGACCATGCAACAATTCATCTAATTCCAGCATACAGACAAAATCTGAAAACTGCTAAACCTGTCGTTACTAGAGTGAAACACTGAACATGTGGAGCAGTAGAGCAATTAAAATCATGCTTTGACTCGACAGACTGGAATGTTTTCAAAACTGCTACTAACAGCGTGGATGAATACACGGACACTGTAACATGGCACATAAGCTTCTGCGAGGACTCTCGCATTCCCAAAAAGTCTGTTGTCAGCTATAATAACGACGAACCATGGTTTACAACTGAACTCAGGCAGCTTCCTAAAACAAAAGATGAAGCTTACAGGAGTGGTGACAAAAACCTGTTCAAATTCTACTGCGGGTTTGAAAAGCCACATTCGCGCATCATACAGCCCTCACCTTTTCAATGGCCTTCTTCACACCTGGGTACCTTCACACCTCGCCCACACTATACCCAGCTCACCCCCCCCACGTCCAGCCACCTCCCCAGGAGAATCAACGACAGAGATGTAAACAAGATCTTCAGTAGCCAGAATACAAGGAAAGCTCCTGGTTCAGACTCTGTCTCCCCAGCCACTCTGAAGCACTGTGCAGATCAATAGTCACCTGTCTTCACAGATATTTTCAACCAGTCACTGAACCAGTCAGTGACTACAGACTGGTGGCTCTCACATCGGTGGTAATGAAGGCTTTTGAGAGACTTGTGCTGTCATACCTTAAAACCATCACAGACCTATCGCTTGACCCCAGGCTACAGTCTGCCTACAGAACCAACAGACCTGTGGACGATGCAGTTAACACTGGACTCCATTTCTTACTCCGACACTTGGAGTGCCCTGAGACATATGTTAGGATTCTGTTTGTGGACTTTAGCTTTGCATTTAATACTATTCTATCGGAGCTAATGCGGAATGAACTCTCACAACTGTCCGTGCCTGATCCAAAATAACATGTTATAACCACGATGGCCCAGTTTTACGCTACAATCATTGAGTCCATCGTCACCTCCTCCATCACAGCCTGGTTTGGATCAGCCACTGAACGAGACAAGGCCAGACTGCAACACATCATCCACTCAGCAGAGCGAATAATCGGCAGTAACCTGCTTACCCTCCAGACACTTTACATCACCAGAACCAGGAAACGGGCATACAAAATCTTTGAGGACCCATCTCACCCTGCTCACCACATCTTTCAAGCCTTACCCTCCATGAGAAGACTCATGGCAATCAGAACCAAGACCACAAGACACGCCAAGAGCTTCTCCCCTCAGGTAGTCTCTCTCATTAACCAAACCAGTCTCTGAATGGACGTTCAATTAATCGTCAGCTGCAGTGAAATATCCACCAGCATAACCAGTGAACAACTGATAAACTTCCTCTATGATTATATTCTGCACTCTTGCACATTATGCACACATACTGCAAACTCTGTATACATATTGCACTCTTGCACATATAGTTGACTTGGCTGCTACTTAATAACGGCACCATTTAAGAGCCCTTTAAATTATTATACCATTTATATAGTTTATATTCATACTACAATGATTACTATGTACACACACATATATAAATATCATAATACCATCATTACTACCATTAATAAACTTAATTATCATATAATTATCATATTACCCAATTGCCAGTCTATTGTTTATTACCTTTCTGCATATGTCTTTGCTAAATGTGGGTAACTCTCGCCAGTGTGGGGAAGCAATAAAAAAGGCCAACAGAATGTTGGGTTATATCTCTAGGTGTGTGGAGTTTAAGTCAAGGGAGGTGATGATACACTTATATAATTCCTTGGTAAGACACCACCTAGAATACTGTGTGCAGGTTTGGTCACCATACCTCAAGAAGGACATTGCTGCCTTAGAAAAGGTGCAACGAAGAGCTACGAGAATGATTCCTGGTCTTAGAGGAATGTCTTATGAGGAGAGGTTAGCGGAACTCAATCTGTTTAGCCTTGAGCAAAGGAGACTAAGGGGGGATATGATTCAGGTCTATAAGATTCTAACGGGTCTGGATGCTCTTCAGCCAAATGACTATTTCAATATTAGTCTAAATACTAGAACTCGTGGCCATAAGTGGAAATTAGCGGGAGAAAAATTTGAGGAAGCACTTCTTTACACAGCGTGTAGTTAGAGTATGGAATAGTCTTCCTGCTAGTGTAGCGGAAGCTAAAACCTTGGGTTCCTTTAAATCAGAGCTAGATAAAATTTTAACAACTCTGAGCTATTAGTTAAGTTCTCCCCAAACGAGCTTGATGGGCCGAATGGCCTCCTCTCGTTTGTAAATTTCTTATGTTCTTATGTTCTTTGTAATGTCATGTAAAAGCACCACCAAGGCAAATTCCTTGTATGGAAACATATCTGGATTCCGATTCTACATCCTTCATCAGTACTAGAAAACTTCCATCCAGCGTTGCATTTCACTTTGACGCTGTCGCTTTTGAAACACTTTTCTGTGATCTAGCTCTTGTTTTGGTCGCCGACTATCATCCAACAAAAGGTTCATTTCAGCTCTCCTAATCTGACATAAACCACACTCACAAACACTTTTGGGTTACTGTGTCACCGGGAAGGGATGGACTCCGGTCGGGATGGGTTTCCAGCATTTCCTATCCTGGCTGTTCTCTTTAGGGACAAACACAGGAATGGAGTCTAGTGATCACACCGGAACTTGACTTACCTGAACGGAGATGTATGGAGCAGACTCTCATATGCGCAGGGATGCTCTGGAATGCAAGGTCTTTACGCCCCACCGCTATAAGCTACGCCATCCGACGCCATTTCGTCAACTCTTCCACTTTTGCTCTTGTCTTTTCCAATCCAGAAAAGAGAAGAAACGTATACCGGTCCTGAAGACCGAAGAGAGACCCGAGTCGATATGGGGCTGCCGCTTAGCGGGTCGCCGTTAGCCGGGCCTCCGTGACGCCCCCGCGCAGAGTAGAATGCCCAGGGACGTCGCAGTCACCGGCGTCCTCCCTGTCCTCCTGTCCTCTCAAAAAACAGCAATCATTTAAACAAACATGAGGGAAAATTCAAAAGGCAAAGATGAAGTCATGCCTTACCTCAGCACAGCTGCCCACCACACAAACGACAGCGTGTCACCTTACTTTAAAAAAAAAGAAAAAAGGCGGGAAATTGGGGCCGCGCACGGACAGGGCCCCTCCCTCACACCACATGCGGCTAATTAGTTGGCCATCCAGAGGCACTCAGTCTATTAGTCACCCATTCAGTCAGTCAGTTCTGCCTTTCAACAACAGGGGGCAGTAGAGGTGCACCGTTCCCGGAAGCACTGCAATACCGGGTCGATGCCTGGAGCAGATGGGGCAAGCCCCACTTCCGGCTCCCTGTTCCAAAAATCCGTTTAATATGTGGTCCCCTCCATGGGGGACGTATCAAAATAACCTTTTCATACCAAAACAAAATGTAAATCAGCTCAAATACATGAATAATAAATATTATGCTTGTACTACTTACATTAACACATAATCACAATCTATAAGGCTGAAACATTCCCACACTATGCAAATCATGCCAACACAGTACAATAAGACTTTCAAAGATAATATTAAACCCACAGAGTGTTCCAAAGTGCATTTTGCAATGTCTATACTTTGAATGTCAAATTACAAACTTCACATAAATCTAAAGTACACTAAGATTAAGATGAGTTTGTTACCAAACCAAATATATAAGAAATAATTTATTTGCCAGGAATTAAGTTTATGATATTGAATGAAATGTGTGAGCATGCCCCAGTTAGTGAAAGTGTGTCCCCTACCCCAAGACTCCAGAGGGTTAAAAAGGAACACATCCGCAGACTTCCAAGCTCTGCACTAGGGCTGAACGATATTCTGTTTTGACATCGACATCGCGATGTGCGCGTGAGCGATAGTCACATCGCCGGAACATACGATGTGAAGGGTAGAAGCCCATTGTGTATTAAGAGAACGGTAGCACACAGTAAACACGAGTTTGTTGTATGGCTTGTTGCTGGGGTGACATGCACGTTCCGCGTGCCTGCACAGTGATTGGTTCGCTGTGTCGCTGCTCACCGCTCACAGCCAACATTCACTGCTAAAAATGCGCGACGAAGAGGATCCGCCGCAAAAAAATGATTTCGTACCAAAAAGAAAGTCGAAATCATCTATTTGGGACTATTTCGGCTACAAAAAGGAGGATGTTGACCAAAAAGAGGTACTTTGCATGGAGTGTCATAAAGTTGTGGCCACAAAACATGGAAACACCACCAATTTGTCTGATCACTTAAAACGGCACCACAAAGCTCTTTACAACGAATACAAAGCCAAATCTGGATGTCAACCAAAACAAACAAATGTTTGTGATGCCTTTGCCAGTGTGACACCTTACCAGAAAGGCTCTCAATGACAGAAAGAAATAACAGACGCAATAACGTTTCATATCGCTAAAGATATGTTGCCATTAAATACCGTCGCCAAAGAGGGATTTAAGAAAATGATCCGAACGCTTGACAGGCGGTATGTTATACCATCCCGCACATATTTTTCCCAAGTTGCGATAAAAGAGCTGTATGAAAAATGCAAATCTAAGATTGAAGCAGAACTGTCGCACGTGGAATACTATGCAACTACAACAGACTTGTGGTCCAGCAGGACAACGGAGCCCTACATGAGTCTGACGGTCCATTTCATCGCAGAGGACTTCGAGCTAAAAAGTCGCTGTTTGCAGACGGCATTTTTCCCGGAAAGTCATACAGCCGAGAATGTCGCAGAGGCCCTGAGAGAAGCGGTGTCCGCTTGGGGCTTAGATGAGACACGTCAAGTCTGTATAACAACAGATAATGCAGCGAACATGGTGAAAGCTGCCGATCTGAACAAGTGGACCAGGCTACAGTGCTTCGGCCACAGACTGCATCTTGCAGTTGGTGAGTAATGACCATGATCTTTATCCAAAATAAAAATACATTTTTACTCAGCTGTTTTACTTATTAACCTGTCCTGAACCTGACAAAACTTGTAAAATGAATTTGTTGCATGTGTGTACGTAGAGCTTTAAAACGTAAGAAAAAATACAGACACTAAACATTTAATTTTAAATAAAAAATAGTTTTATGAGCACATTTGAGGAGCTCTTTTCCAAAATGCGATAACTCCATTTCAATAGTTTTCAGGGAAATTAATTGTTTTACCTAGACCCACACATTTTGTGAATATTCAATTTATCCTGTTAAAATGTTTTTTGCTTAGTCTGAACATGTTGAATAATGATTATTAAATCAAACAACTATATTGTTGTTGAAAAATTCAAAGTAAATTTTTTTTCTTTTCAAAACGCTATAAATCCATCCATTTTTCCCAAAAATTGATGGTTGTCTTTTTTTAAAAGTCTTTTGTCTTTTATTTTTCATGTTCGCAGTTATTAATAAACAATTAAAATGTCTCATTGCAATATTTTACATATTCCTAATCATTACTTTTGCTGGTTCTTTGTGACAGCTTTTAGGTGCCGTTTACATGAACGCGTCCTGCATCAGCACCGAAAACTTAGAGAGAGAGAGAGAGAGAATAAGATTTTTTTACTTATTTTGAGGAATTATAGCCTAATGAACAAACATCTGTTAGGAGCGCAGCCACGTTGGATTGCGAGAACGTTCACTAGGCTAAAATTAAGTTCGGTGCTTATTGGGGTTTGGAAAGAAACTGCATCTTGCAGTACATTTTAAACAAGGAAATTATTATTGGCGTTTATCGCGTTTTGGAAAAGAGCTCTTCATTTATTGTTTGAAATAAAACAGTGTGCTTCAATAATTAAAGTTCGCAATGTTTTGTTTGTTTTCTCCGCTTAGAAAATGCAGTGAAAAAGGATGGCCGCAATGATCGTGCTACAGGAGTCTGCAAGAAGCTGGTGAGCCACTTCTCTCACAGCTGGAAGGCCAGCGATGCCCTGGCAAAAGTCCAGAAGGAACTCAATCTACCATCACATTGTCTCATCTCAGAATGCCAAACAAGATGGGGTTCCAGACAGATGATGATCAGCAGGATATTAGAGCAGCAGCAGGCTTTAACTCAGGTCCTGTCTGCAGACAAGAAGCTGCGGCATCTAATTCCAACCTGGCAAGATATAGATGTGCTGGAGTCTGTAAGCAAGTCACTGGGCCCAATGCTGGATTTCACTGATGCACTTTCAGGCGATGAATACGTCAGTGTCTCCTTTGTAAAGCCAGTTCTTCAGCTCTTCAACATTTCACTACTGGAAATGTGAGAGGAAGACACAGACCTGACCAAGAACATAAAGATGAAGATGCTGGACTACCTCAATGAGAAATACGAAGATGATGATACTCAGAAGCTGCTAGATATGGCATATTTTTTGGACCCCCGGTTCAAGATAGACTTCATCAGTGCAGACAAGAAGACCCAAGTTAAGGCCAGAGTGGTATCACAGATGATGGAATGCCAGGAGAAATCAAGCTGCAGCACTGACGTGGAGCCCAACGTTACCAGTGCACCCCAGGCAAAGAAAGCAAAGAAGTCATTGGGAAGCTTCTTTAAACAGAGAGAAACTGAAGCAAAGGGTGATTCCTCTCTGACCCTAAAGGATGCTTTGGAAGCAGAGCTAAACACTTACCTGCTAACACCTCCAATAGACAAAGAGGAGGATCCACTTGCATGGTGGAAAGTACACAAACTAAGCTTTCCTCATCTCGCCAGACTTGCCCGCAAAAACCTGTGTATTCCTGCGACAAGCTCGCCGTCAGAGAGACTTTTCAGTACTAGTGGCAACATCGTCACTTGCCAACGAACCTGTCTCAAGCCTGCAAAGGTTGATAGTAGAGGTCGACCGATATGGGTTTTTCAATAGCCGATGCCGATGACGATATTTAGGAGTCAGGGTCAGCCGATGGCCGATATATGCTGCCGATATTTTTTGGCCGAAAATTGGACGTTTTCCCCTCTATTTGCATGATAAAATATCACATTAATAATAACAAACGATACACAAAATTTCTCAACTTAGCATTTACTGAATACTGACTTGTGTAAATTTAAATATAAACTTAAATAACAAAAACACAATACAACTTATAAACAACTTAAACTTATAAACAATAAAGATAGCAGCATCAGAATCTCTTTAGCAGCAAACTCATTCTTCAGCTCCCAAGCTCACCAGTCTGCTGCAGATATTGCACCTGGCTTTTCCTGGTGTTGGCTTTGTGAAATGCTGCCATACAGGATTAGATTTTTGTTCAGTCATCAGACAGCAATTACTAAAACAGAAGAATAAATGCAAGGTTAGAATTTTTATTATAGTACCTTCATCTTCAATTCATTCTACAATTCCAGTATTCCATGCACATTAAAACAATTACACTCTAATACATTTTGAAGAAAAAAAAAACACTAAGTGCATCATGGTATGATGAGTAGTGTACACTAACATGTTGTTTCTGTTGTTAGCAGACAGATAGCTTAAAGCCAAATTCACAATCAGAATCTAGTGATCCCGGAAAATAAAATAAAATAACTGTCGTATTGCACAGCCTTGTATGCAAGGACAACATAAGCCCCTAGTGATTTTGACGTTGTCTACGTATAAGCCCGTATAAAGGACAGACATGTTTAATGAGGAAACTAACTGCGCAAAGTCATGCACTTTTTATCTAGACGTCTGACAAATTGTTTGAATCTCCGGTCTCAAATGAAAAAAAGTTGCACAGAAGGACCATTGTCAGCATCAGCTCAAGTAAATGGTAACCAGGCTTTCGAACAAACACTTTTCTCCGCCATGCATTGTTCTTAGCAGCTCTGTGTCTCCCGAGGACGGCGCTGTCTGTGATCAGGGCAGAGTAACGCAACTCTCACACACGCTGCAGTATTTGAGAGCTGCCTGCTCCGCCCCACACACTCACAGAGTGAAACTCTCCGACACAAGAAAAAAAACATAACTGATAACATCGGGCTGATACGGTAATAATTAAAATGTTAACAACTAAAATGATTTTTAACGATTAAAAAACGTCTGTGAGCCCACCAATAAGCGCACAAAACGAACTCTATTAGAATCAATGATCCTTAATGTTACCTGTAA